>NC_137160.1:79983549-81183549 GCF_951394435.1 Stenella coeruleoalba
TCCCACCTGCGACAACTGACTCTAAGGCGGTGACCCAGCGCTGCTTGTCGGGAAAGCTGGGAGCCAGCAAGTAGAGGGTTCTCCCGGGCCAGCAGGTGGTGTGCGGGTGAGATTCCATCTTCAGCACGTAGGGGACATCTAGGAGATTCGACAGAGCACAGGGTGGGGTTCGCCCACACCCCGCTGGGAACAATGGCCAAGCCACACCTGAGTCCCAGTTACTTAGCAGAAGGCGGGGCCGGGAAGCCTCCTTCGCAGGCTGATCCGCCACGTGCCCCTCCTGCCCTTGCTGACGGATCCAGCCCAGCCAGCCAGCCCAGCCCACCTCCGGGGGCCCCGCTGCTCCCCACCTGCTTTGGCTGTGTTTGCGAGTTCAGAAGCACCAACGGCGCCATGAATAGACACGTCCCCGTCGGGAAGGCACAGCTCAAATTCTTCCGCCGGCCTCTGTCCAGCTTGGTGCAAAGAGGAAGGGCAGAAAGGAAAACAAAAGAACAGGAACAAGAACAAGAGGAGACAAGAGGAAAAAGAGAGAGAGACGGAGTATGCGGTGGACAGACAGGCGCACGAGAACAGAGGAGGGAAGAGATGTGCGGAGAAGGCGGAGAGGGAAGATAAAAACAAAAGTAAAGTGCGTCAGATGAGTGGCACAGTCAAATTTCGGATGACGATGCAGATTTATGGGTTAGTTGGCTGAGGCGGAAGTTCTCGGAAGGTGTATTAGCAGGTGGAATCTTCAGGGCAGCACCCTGCAGGGTCTTCAGTGGGGAGACCTATAGACGTGAGTATCGTACCAATAACCTTCAGCGCAGTCATTTGGGTTTTAATTTTCAAAAATGGAAACTTGTAGAAGGCTTGCAACGCAGTCCGGAAAACAGAGCCTTCACGCCAAGACTAGGACAGCTGGGCCAACCGCGTGCAATGAGATTCCCTGAGCTATTAATTTACCTTCTCTGGCTTCACTGTCGTAAATGAGGACTTTCGAGCCCTCCAGGACGATGTACTTCCTGTCCCAGCCTTGCTGTCCTCGTTTGTTATTCCTGGGAAAACACAGATGGGAAAGAACTGTTTGAACTCAGAAGAGTCGGGCAGGGGAAAGGGGTGGGGAGGCGAGGGAATCCCGGTGAAGATGCTTCCCTCGAAAACATCGGGAATGAAGTGCAGGGGCAGGGGAAAAAAAAGCTTCCTTCTACCCTTCTGGGACGTAGGCTGGCCTCGGAATTCAACTGATGTTAGACACATGAACAGGAGAAAAGCATACACATTTTATTTTATGCGTACATGGGAGTCTCTGCAAGAAAATAAAGCCCCAAAAGCAGATGGGCCCAAGTGCTTATATACTAAGTTGAACAAAGAGCAGCAACTGAGGAAAGGTAACAGGGTCTGTGTGCACAGACTTCTCTCAGCTGGCCTTGCCCCCCCAGCTCCGGGGAGGAGAATGCTTCTTTCCTCCTGGTACAGGAAGAGCAGCTTTTACATGGGAGTTTTATCTCCTACTTTCCAAGAGAGAAAGGGGAGGTCAGAGTGTCACTTTCGCATCTGCTGTTTTCCAAATGCCTTTAGCTCAGAAGTATCCTTACCCCAAAGCGGCCCGTTCTGGCCGGCACATCCTGCCGCCCTTCACCAGACCCCACCCCAGCCCGAACGGCCTTGCAGCAATACCTGGGCACCTTCATCCACCTTCCAGGTGCAAGCCGCTGCTGGGCTCCTTGGTCTGGAGACCCGGGGAGTTCATTTTGTCACGGCAGAAGGCCTCAGTGAAGTGCGTGGCATATTCGGCTGGCAGGCCACAGGTGGCCGGCAAGCACGTGGAGCACTTGGGATGACACATGACCTGACATTCTAGGGAAAAGCAGTGAACAACCTGAACACACACTCGGCCGATGCTGGACCGTTCCCTGCCTCTGCCAGCCAACCCCCCGCCTGGCCCGTCCATCTGGCCCCGCCATTCAGGGCATCCCTAACCTTTCCCAGGAGCCAGGCCCCTACGGAGAAGAGGAAACGAGACAGCCAGACACTCTCAACCCAGTTTTCCTGGCTTCTCCCAGGCTGCCACAGACAGGTGTGTAAAACACATCTGCACGTTTCCCTTGGAGCCAGCACACAGCCTAAAGGCAGGGAGAGACCAGCCTGACGGAAAGGGGGCTGGAAGTTCACAAAGCCCAAGGCATTTTGCACAGGGAATTGGAGACGTGAGCTGACAACACGTATAAACTCCCTCTTGAACAGGGGAAAAATAGTGTCCTCCCACTAAGACTAAAAGCTTGAAAATGAATGCACTCATGATGAGGAATTTAAAAAGGAAAAAAAAACCCCACCCCCATCGGACAGAATCTTAGGTGGAGATGCACAGGCACCCTCCCCCCACGCACAGCAGCTGCTCTTACCAAGACACTTGGATGCCTGGCGCCCAAAGTGCACGGTATCCAGACACACAGCGCACTGCGTGGCTCGCATGTTCAGTCCTACATTGAACCGGTGAGGAATGTTGTGGTGCATGCGCTCCTTAAGACGTCGGCTGAATTCTGGAGGAAAATTTTTTCAAAAAAATCATTAAAGTGCTGCAAATTATACCACCAAGAAGGTGAAAAGACGCCCCACAGAATAGGAAAAGTGTTCGCAAATCATCCCTCTGACAAGGAGTTTAGAGAATATAGGAAGAACTATAGGAAGAACAGAATATAGAAAGAACAAGAATATAGGAAGAACTCTTATGAAGCAATAGGAAAAAGACAACCCAATTAAAAAATGGGCAAAAGATCTGAAAAGACATCTCTCCAAAGAAGATAAATGGCCGAGAAGCACAGGAAAACATGCTCAACGTCATTCATCATTAGGGAAATGCAAATAAACACCACAGTGAGATACTAGTTGACGCTCGCTGGGTTATCCAGACTCAAAAATATGGAAAATGCATGTTGGTAAAGATGTGGAGAAATGAAGGTCCTCATACGCTGCTGGTGGGAAAGCAAATGGTGCAGCCATTTTGGAATCCAGTTTGGTCGTTCCCCATAAAGTTAAACACAGAGTTACCAGATGACCCAGCAATTCCACTCCTAGGTCTACACACCCAAGAGAAATGAAAACATTATGTAGCCACAAAATCTGTGCACAGATGTTCACAGCAGCATTATTTATGATAGCCAAAAAATGGAAACAATCTAAATGTCCACTGATGGATTAATACAGAAACAAGATGTAATAACCACACAATAGAATATTATTCAGCAATTAAAAAAATGAAGTACTGATAAATACTACAAGATGAATGAATCTCAAAAACATTATGCTCTATGAAAGAAGCTAGACACAAAAAGTCGTACGTGGTATGATTCATTTATAGGAAACGTCCAGGATAGCAAATCCATGGAGACAGAAAGCAGACTGGTGGTTGTCAGAGGCTCCATGAAGGGGGAAATGGGAAGCAACTGCCAATGGGTGTAGGGTTGTTTTGTTTTTTGGGTTTTTTTTTTTGGGGGGGGGGGTTGGACCAAAAATGTTTAAAAATTAGAATGTGATGGTTGCACAGCCTTGTGAACTTACTAAAAAACAATGAATTATACATTTCAAACAAATAAATTGTATAGTATGTGAATTATAGCTCAATAAAGCTGTTAAAAAACATTAGAGCACGTTAGTGACGGATTGTAAAATTACTTTAACACTAATAGATGTGTCTAGATTTATATGAACCAAATTAAAATCACCATTATCTGGTTATTAGGAATTAGGTTTTATTTAAGAACGTATCACTGGCAGCAGATTGTTAATACAATGGCATAGATATTTGTGAGCATAGAGAAACATATGCTTCTAAGTCAGTTGTTTATAAATATTTTAGTCATAAACGGTTTGTTTTCCACATGAGATCATGGATCTAGAGCTTTTCAGAATCGTTTAAAGATCACTATTCTGAATTACAGAACTTCTGATTATTCAATACATAAACTGACTGAAGAATTCTCACTTCATGCCCAGCTCTTTCATGAATAACCTCCTTTTTTAAAAAAAACAACTTTTAAGCCTCAAACAACTGATTCTTACATTTATAGTCCAGTCAGTTAAAATTAACAAGATTGATTTTTTTCCATTTAGAAGGCCCCCTTCTCAACAGTGACCTAACTAGCTAACGGCAGCTTTAAATAGAAAAATTCAGGATCCATATTTCTGAATCCAAATTGATTTCTCCATATAATGCTATTCCTGTTCCTTTATCAGAAAGTCATGAGGAATAAATAACATAAATGCACTTTGAAACGGTGAACAAGCCACGCACACGAAGGAGATGCTTCGAGTATTCCAAACTACTCAGGGAGCTGCTCTACGCAGCCTCATCGAAGGACACGGGGGCCAGAAATGATTTTCCTCTGTGTTACCAGCTCCACTTTGATGACTGTAAGAGTGAAGCTCTGTGATTCAAAGTGTTATGTAAACATAGGAAATGAAATGACATCATCGCTGAAGAAAACGACGACAACAAAATCCCATCAAGATTGGCAGCTAAGGTGGGTTGATAGTGGGACTTCCCTGGCGGTCCAGTGGTTAAGAGTCCACGCTTCCACTGCAGGGGGCAAGGGTTCAATCCCTGGTAGGGGAACTAAAATCCCTCATGCTGCACAGCAGGGCCAAAAATAAGTAAATAAGATAAAGTGCATAGCTGGTGATACCGTGATATTAAACCACAGCTCTACTCCACTCTCTGTATGACTTTCCAAACCACCTTCCTTGGCTTTTTTTTTTTTTTTTAAGTCCTTTCCGTCTCTAGGTGAACAGAGTACTTTTAAGCCCACAAAGTAAAACTCCTCACACCACTGGTATAAATTGGCACAAATTACCAACTTTCAAAATGAACATAACCTTTAACCTGATTCATTTCCCAAGGACTTATCCTACAGTCATAGCACCCACAGAGCTGCAGGGTGTTCACTGCAGGATACATATGGAAACAAGGAACTGGAAATAACCTAAATGCCCATCGACAGGGGTCTGGATTAATAGGTGAATCATACACCTCCCACCATGGAAGACCACACAGCCCTCTAGAAGGACGGGGTCGATCATATGTGTTAATACGAAACTGGCTAAGATAGCATTTTAACTAAAAGAAGAAAGATGTTCTGCAGTGTATAGCAGCGGCCCCCAACCTTTTTGGCACCAGGGACCGGTTTCGTTGAAGACGATTTTTCCAGGGACCGGTGCGGGGGGCAGGGGGTGGGGGATGGTTCGGGTGGTAACACGAGCAATGGGGAGCGGGGATGACGCTTCGCTCGCTCGCCCGCCGCTCACCTCCTGCTGTGCGCCCAGTTCCTAACAGGCCACGGACCGGTACCGGTCCACAGCCCGGGGGTTGGAGACTCCTGGTGTAGAGCACAGTGGGCTATGATATTTATGAAAGACAAAAGGACTGAGAAAAATATGTTATTTTCTCCTGACTCTTAAAGATGATTATATAAAACACCTGCATAATACAGACATGCAGTTACGTGCATGAACGATGGCTGGAAGAGCACAATGGTTGACTCTGGGTAAGGGAACCGGGGTGGGGAGAAGGCTTACTTCTTACTCTTTATCCTTTAGTGTTATTACTTGTCATTTTCACCTTAGGTCTGCATTTCTCAGTCCATTTAAAAAAATGTCGATGCATGTCCAGTGGCCCCTTTTGAGGACATACCCTCTGGAGTCGAAGACTCCTTCCTGCGGCTGGACGGCGGGGCGAGCAGGCTCAGGGCGCTGGGCTGGTGCTCGGGCGACCGCACGATGGCGGACATGGCGATCTGCTGCCTGGCGGTGGCCGGCGTGGACGGGTGCGGGTGGTCTGCGGCTTTCCGGTGGGCTGCTGGGGAGAGACGGGTCCAACGCCTTTCGGTTAGCAGGGCCCCCGAGAGGCCCCAACCAAGTGGACCGCCCCGGGGGCTGGCTATCAAAGGCCCGAGACCAAAAGTACACACAGGGTGCCCGATCGGCAATGCCGAGGATGCCGTGAATCGTTCAGACGTGGGATGTCTGGGCTGTCACCACGAGGCTGAACTAGTCTCGGCCAATCTCCTTGAGATCGGTCCTCTGCCTCGTCCACCGCACTTGGCTTCGAGGGCACCCGTACCTTCCTCCCGGGCGGAGCGGAGCTCGATGCGGGTCTTCTGCAGGGCTTCCTCGAGCTCCGCGCAGCGAGCTTTCTCCTTCTCCAGAGCCACCTTCAGCTCATTGTACTGCAGAGGAACCTGTGTGGGCAAAGCAGGGTCCTCTTTCCGTCGACTAAATAAACCCTAGCAATGGAAACAGAGATATCTCCTAACTCCTGGAAATTGGCACTGGGAACTAGTGAAAGGAACTCTGCCTCGGGAGGAGCAGACCACGGGAGTCGGGCACATACTCACTGCAAGCGGGTTTAGTAAAAATGGCATGTGAAGGGGGAGGGGGGGACCGAGCCACAGCCCCTCCCAGCCGGCTGGAAAAAAAATAGGGGCGTGGAAGTTTTCACCGAGAGGGTCAGAGATGCTTGAATTGCCACCACCTCTTCCTTTAGCATTCCCAAGAAGGAGAGCCATTTCCTGAGCCTTTACCCTCAAAAAATGGAAGTGGAGGATGGAAAGGAGACATGGTTCAGAAATCACTCTCGCCTTGAATTTGTCTCATGATGCTTCGTTACAAGACACAGAGATGAGTATTTTTTTTTAAAGGAAGCAAAAAAAATTTAAAAATGGAATACTAAAATAATGTCACCACAAGGGGCTTATGCAAAAAACATGCAAATGGAACATGTATTGTACATGGGAAAGAAAAGTATAACGTAGGGTAATGGGAGTGAAAACGAACCAAAAAAATACACGGAAGCACCCTGACTACATCAAGTGACAAACTCAGATAACAGTCCGCTGATAAAATAAACCAGATTCAGTATCATCAGCACCAACAGGCACGGTCACACAGCACACAAGGAAACCCGCCTCCACAACCACCACTGCCGCTCTGGTGCCTTCCCGTAAAGAGAACAAAGGGACCAAGAGACCGGCCGCCTCCTTCAGCCCACTCCCCAGTATCCTGTCATCGGAGGCCTTCCCTGTACCACCGCCAGTGCTACTCTGGCATCTGGGTGCCTTGGGAAGAAGCTTCAGGCTCCTTAGAGACCTTCTGGAACTGAGAACACATGACCAAACCTTCAGTGGTTCAGGGAAGCATGCTTTGGGCTTATTAAAAATCTTCCCATGTGTGCCTATGTATCACCCTGTCCATCTGTTTCTTTTGGTCATTGTTTTCAATTTATATGTTACAATTTTAAAGAGATGGAGCCGCACCCCGTGGAAGGGACAGCTATCCAGTCAGACATTTGGGGCAGGTTACGTCAGCTCTCTGGGTCCCAGTCTCTTCTTGAGCCAATCAGAAGGACTGAGCAGATGATGGCTAGTTTTTCTGGAGTCCCGTACACATGACCTGAGAATCCTTCTACGGCCCCATACAGATGACATATTAAAACCTCTGGTATCCCATCCCCATGACCTAAGAACCCCTCTCTGTCTAGAATCCCATACAAGTGACCTGTAATCTCTCCAGAATCCTGTACATGTGAGCAGGGAACCCCTCTGGAGTCCAGGACGCTGACCTGAGTATAAACCTTCCTCTCTGCTACCTCCCCCACCCCAGCTGCCTGGGAAAAAACTATCACTGCCTTCACAGAGGAAGGCATGACAACTTCAAAGGCCATGAACACAAAATGGTGTATTACAGACTCGAGAGTGATCGCTTCTCTGGAAGAGCTATTCTGATGATCCCAAAGCCTCTTTTTCAACCCCAAACAAAACAAGGTGCATTTTGTTTTCTCTGATGTTCCTAGGATTATCTATCCCAGTGGGCTTTACAGAATCACCACGATTGAGCAAAACTGTCAGCTCCCCGCTTTTCAAACCCTCTGACCCACCTTTTTCTTTTTAGCAGGTTGGTCCATTTTGGCTTGCAGAAAATCGATGAGTTTGGTTTGTTGAGAAATAGTGCCTTCCATTTTCACCTTTTCATGAGAATAGAGAACCTAAAATTTGTGAAAACGAAAAGCACCTCAGACACCGAAAGAAGTATACTTTTAAACTCAGTACTTTAAGAAAATAAAAAATAAAGTTGTTACAATATTAACATACGAAAAATTCAACCCAAGCCGCACTGGGCCAATCTTTATTTACTTAGTTCTGATCTTACTGCCCACCATCCCCCCCAAAAAGATGGACTGAAGTACGGAGAGATATGTGAAAAAGCAAAAAATAGCAAATGGCAAGTAGGAGAATCTAGAGGGTGGTCATGATAGAAATTTCCCAGCTTCTCTGAACGTTAGAAAATCCTCATAATAAAATACTGGGAAAAACACACAACATGAAGATACTGCCCATTTGACCAGACAGATGGCTTTTAGCCATCATGCTTTGCTCCTGCAGACACTTTAAGTTCCCTTTGCCAGTTCTCACCTGAATGTTCTCTAGCTGATATTCCAGATCACTCCTTTCTGTCTTCAGCAGATCAGCCCGATCTAGAGCTTCCTGTAGCCCTTGAGTCAGACGGAAAATATGACTCTTTTGCATGTCCATCTGCTGCTGTAACTTGGCTTGCTGGTAGGAAGAGAGGCAGGAGAGGCTTCATACCACACACAAAGCAACGTGCTCCCTCACTGTCCCTATTACAAACTAATTTCAGACATGGCACCAAAAGCTCGGCTCATTCCGGAATGACCAACTGTCTGCTATTCCAAAATGATGCATGTGCAGTTAAAAAGAACTTGCACAGAAATCTCTGATGGCCAGCCACTCACAAGGTGCCCACCACAACAAGAAGTCCAGACTGGTGGGTCTGCCTTCCCAATCAGAGTTGCAGTTAAGGATATTTTGGTACTTCATAGTACGGGCCATCTGAGTTGACATCTAAGGCAGTATGCCTTAATGCCATGACAGCCACGTTCTGATTTGTCCTTATTTTTTTTTTTTAAGATCTCAATTGCTGTTAAGAGAACTCACTTTGTGATTCTCTGTGTGGAATATACAAAGGGGAGTCAGGGCTTCCCTGGTGGCACGGTGGATAAGAATCCGCCTTCCAATGCAGGGGACATGGGTTCGATCCCTGGTCTGGGAACATCCCACATGCCGCGGAGCAACAAAGGCCGTGCGCCACAACTACTGAGCCCACGTGCCTAGAGCCCGTGCTCCGCAACAAGAGAAGCCACCACAATGAGAAGCCCGCGCAGGGCAACACAGTAGCCCCCGCTCGCCACAACTAGAGAAAGCCCACGGACAGCAACGAAGACCCAACGCAGCCAAAAATAAAAACAAATAAATAAATAAATTGATTTAAAAAAAAAAAGGGTCATAGCACCTCTAACTCAAACAGCACTTCGTCAGGGTGTGGGACCAACAAGCACCCCAATAGCCACAGTCGCAGGAGATATTTCTACCATGTGGGGAGGAAGGAAGATCCCAGGTTCAGTACAAGTGTCGGTAAAACCCAAGGAAAACAAAATTCTATTTAGGACATTGGAAATCGCTTTGTGCTGGAAATCTCTCTCCAATTTTTTTTACAATGGAAGTCAACCAGAAAACAGAGCAGGCTATAAAGATACTGGGTTTATGACTCTCTTTCCTAAAATGCTTCTGTTTCTAAAAAGCAGGAAAGAACAGCTATCCTGACAAGATGCTGCTTCATTTCACCCAACCCCTTGGGTCCAATCTAACCACACCACCAGTGGCCCAAATACTCCCTTCCCTGGTGGCCTAGAGCCTCTGCGGCCTTAAGGACAGAGGGCTGGTAAAGAGCTATAACCATCAGCACGGGAGTTTCCCAGCAGGCGAGGGCAAACCTCGGTGGCCCACGCCCCAGCCAGCCAAAGGCTACTGATGACCTCGGAATCTGCTGAAACCTCGCTACCTTATTTCTCTTCCCTCCACTGATGCTTGTCTGTCCATTCCTACTCCTCACCTGCCCTTCCTCTTGAGAGGCAGCTGATCCCCTGAGGCATCATGGTGTCATGGAAAAGAACCTGGGCTTTAGAACGTTCCAGACCCTGGTTCAAATCCTGACTTTAACTCTCATTAGTCCTGTGACCAGGGGCAGCTCACTGCCTCTCAGACCCTCAGTCTCTTCGTCTGTAAGTGGGGGTAATAACTCCCTTCACTGGCTGACACATCAAGCACAGTGCCCAGCATACAGCACATGCTCGATGAATCTTAGCGCTGCCTCCTTCGTCTGTCTTTCTTCCCTCCATCCCGTTCAGGTGCGCCCCCCTCACCTTTCCATCTTCCTTTCCTGCCCGAACCTACTCCGACAGCCTCTCCCCATCAGTCCTCCGTAAAGCAGGATACTAACTTATGATCACCTGCCCTGTGTGCGTGACCTGGAATTTCTGAATCAAACCACAGCACCCCCTAAAATACAGGGAAAGAAAGAGAGAAAACAGCTAAGATAACCTCCTCTAGGGAGCTATCTGTCCCCTGTAGCACAAATGATTACTTCTTGCAAATTATCCACTTTAGTTTCTCTCCACTATTTTAGGACAACACTAATTACTAGGCAGGAAGCAGAGAAACAAGTGCTAGGGACAAGAATCTGTTTGGTGACAGCCAGGCCCAAAATATTTCTCTAGAATCAACACATCAACTGTCCATTAGCTTTCCAGGAAATAGGCTACTTATTTACTACAATAGAAAACAAGAGTGACATTTGTGCTCAATGAAATGTTTTACAAAACCATTAACCTGCTTCCCAGAGAGAGGTAAATGGAGGCTGTTCCCAGACAGTGTTAGAGTGAAAAGAGGGCTCTAGCCACGTGCTTAGATCTGTCCCCCAATTTTATGAGGGTGACAGGAAACTGGGAGGAAGCACAAAGGAACTAGATGACAGAACCAGAGCATGAAACAACTCTGGTGGCTGGGAAGATGGATCAAAACCAACAAGAGAAGGTTTAATAGGATGGTATTTTTTAAACACATCAACTGAATAAAGAAAGATGTTTAAAAAAAAAAAAAAACTTGTAGAAGGGCTGGTGGTGATTTAACAGATCGATGGGTGTCAGCAGTGTGCCAAAGCCACAGAAAGAGCTTGGGTCGCTGGCAGAGATATTCGGAGCCCAGAATGGAAGTGGAGATAGCCCTATGCTGTGCTGTTCAAACCACAGGGGCTTCTAGAAACTCTCTTCGGAAAGAAAAATCTATCAGAAAAGAACATCCCAAACATGGAAGGACTTCAAGTGTTCCATTTAGAAAAGAGAAGGCAATATGGAGTGGGAAAGCTACAGAGATATCGAATCAGCCGTCACAGAGATGATACAATAAAAAGTAGTAGTTCTCTCACAGAAGTGTCACAAGGACTATAGGAGTTAATTCATGGAAAGCACTCAGAAAGGCACCTGGCATATAGTACGTGCTAATTAAACATTAGTTATTTCGATTACTAGTCAAGTGATTTGATCATTAATCAGTATTAACCTCCTACTTTGGTTGGAAATATGAGACTACACCCTGTTTTCATATGTTTCGATGTAACAGAAACAATGGTTGGAAGTTACAGGCTTTAGTTTACAATAAGAAAGGACTTTCCAAGAGTTACAGGTGCCAGAAAAATGAGCTGGGATGTCTAAAGTCACTCTAAATTTTGATACTGAGGCCAAGGTTCACCGAGGCCCACCTATGCGGAGGGTTGGGGAAGGGACTCTCTACCTTGGAGGGGGATTAACTCGACAGGATTAGCAAGTGGACTCTGAGCTCTGGCGTCACGTCCAAAAGACTAATCATGCCTGTAAAGGGCAGTGTCAGAAAAGCTTCTGAGGCCATTTCTGGCCCGAGAGAAAAGATCTGGGAGAAAGATCCGTTAGTGCCCAGGACAGGAATAATAAAGGGAACAGCGGTGCAAGTGCTGGGAATTTGCAATAAATGACACACAAAAATTCTTTCCAACTCTGAGGCACTGATTCTGACCCCATTTACAAGAATCTGCACCTGATGGAGGGGAGAGCCAGGCTGAGCCCCCGGTCTCCTGCTTACAGAAGGCCCACCACAAGCCAGCATGCCAGCTGCGTTCCGGACAATAAAGATTGTTCTTAGTTCCCTAATGGTTTCGGCTGTCAGTGAGATCTGCCTCCCATTCAATGGCAGCCAGACAGACATCTGCTCAAAAAGCCCTCTGTGAGGTGCAGAATGGAGAACTGGAAACGTTCCCAGGTAGTTTTAGAAGTGAGAACAAGGGAACTGAATCAGGATTCCAGCCTGCTCTTCCTAGCCCTGCCACTGACTCACCATGTAACCTCGGACCAAAGCACTGAGCTGTTGGGGCCAGCGCTCCTTCCTTGAAAGGAAAAGAGGACAGGCGAGAACACTGATTATTTCTGTTCCTCCTGTTTCCAACAGGTGCCTCAAGTGGGGGTGTTGCCTATTCATTCCAGATAAAAGACCACCATTCTCTATCTGACCACCGGGGTGATTTGTCAATTTCTATTATAATGTTCTTAGTGTCACCTTTGGTGAATTTCCCACCCACGTGTGTGTATGTTTGTGTGTGTGTGTGTGTGTGTGTGTAATTGATTTAAAAAATTTTTTGTTGTGGTAAAATATACATAAAATTTACCACTTTAATCATTTTTAATTGCACAGTTCTGTGGCAGTAAGTATATTCACATGGTTGTACGTCACCATCATCCATCTCCAGAACTTTCCAAAACTCCCACCCATATTTTTTAAACCCTCATTCTATAAAACATTTTACATTCACCTGCAAAATTTTCACCACACTTTTCGAACTTAATAACATAGTCATAATATTTCTACCAGCAGAGCCCCTCAGGGGCTACAGGTAGCACACAATAAAACCTCAGTTCACCAGAAGAGATAATCTGGCTAATTCAACCGTCAGGCTCCCTATGGCTTAAACAGAACACTCTTGGAGTCCAGCTTCTCGTGAAATATCTTTATAAAGTGCATTTGTCCCGATAGGTCAATTCTAATGAACAAAGCCGAATTATCAGTGATTCAACCAAACCAGGGCTTTGTTTGGGAGTGGGAAGTTGTCATCAGTTTAAACAGAGATTTTCAGAATTCTGTTAAAAGGTACAGGAAATAACATAAGGAATGGATTGGTTTGGGAGACCAATTTGAGCTTTTCGTTTTGTGTCTCAAAAGCAGGGCATCATTTTTTTTAAACTGAATTAACTGGGTGTTCAAAAGCCTTCATGAGATTTGGCACTCAGTGTAATCTGATCAGGTCTCTGCCCCGTGCACAAAGCTAATTACAAGGTTGTCCTATCAGCCTGCAAACTTCATGTACTTTGGACATAAAATCTAAAGAAGAATTTAACTCAATATCTATGTGCCTGCATATTTAATAAACTTCCACTTGGCACAGACTCGCTGTGTACTAGACACACCATTAAGCACCATTTGGGAGGACACAAGGACAAAGAGGACCCCGGCCTTCGTGACACATTCTTTTAACGTGTTAAACACCTTTAAGAAAGTATCCGGGACTTCGCTGGTGGCGCAGTGGTTAAGAATCTGCCTGCCAAGGCAGGGGACACGGGTTCCAGCCCTGGTCTGGCAAGATCCCACATGCCGTGGAGCAACTAAGCCCATGCACCACAACTACTGAGCCTGTGCTCTAGAGCCCACGAGCCACAACTACTGAAGCCAGCGCACCTAGAGCCCATGCTCCGCTACAAGAGAAGCCACCGCAACAAGAAACCCGCACACCACAACGAGGAGTAGCCCCCGCTCGCCGCAACTAGAGAAAGTCCGCGCGCAGCAACGAAGACCCAACGCAGCCATAAATGAATAAATAAATAAATAATAAAATAAAAAGATATAATGAAATAAAATTTTAAAAAAAAGAAAGAAAGAAAAAAAAAGGAAGTATCCGGTGACCACCTTACTCTTCCTTGAAAATTTCCACTTTGAAATCTGAACGCCTTAATTTGGATCTGCCCACCTGAAGACAACAGATATTCACTTGAGAGTCCACCCGGCTCTATTTGCCCGGCGTTTTATACTCACCTCTTCCAGAAGCCTTTGTTTGAGCTCTCGTTCCGTCTCCAGCTTCTGTTGTAAACTTCGGGCATTCATTTCAAGCATGGCGTGTTTCTTCTCCAGGTCATTGAGCTGGACATTTGGAAAAAATTGGCCGTGACACCACATTTAGTAATGTCAGACGCTAACAACTTCTGCAAATATCCACAAACCTTCTCAGGTAAAGAATAATCAAGTTCTAAAGGTCGGAACATAAATACTGGTTTTTTTAAAAGTATATCACAAATGTCCCTGTCATAGATAAGCCTTATGTGCGTTATTCTGTGGGGAGAGAATATTATTTCTAAGGGATGGGTCATATGTAGGAGGATGACTTCTCAAGAATTTGTTTATCTGACATGCTTCGGCTGAATTAAATCATCACATTCTGAATGCTTACTACTCGCATAGGATAATATCAGGAGCTTTGGATGAAAGGACAGACAAGCTCTCTCCAGGATCTTACATCAGGTCACAAAGGCAGAGGGTGGCACCATAACTAGACACGTATACAAACAGTGACTGCTTTGTCAGGTGACGATTTCGATAAGAGGTACGGAGAAGAGAAATTCATCCTGAGAGACTAGTCGTCAAGAGAAGATGGGGTCAGAATGTCTAGAGTCTTAAAGGATGGGTAGGACTTTGCTATAGAATACTTTAAGAACAGTCAGGTAAAAAAAAATATCCTTCAAGCTAAACACAAAAGCGTTCATTTATCTCTAAATAATACATTTACTTTCCTCATGGTCAAATAATATATTTACTTTCCTTATGGTTAAAAAAAATAGTAAGTCAATACCAGGAGGGTTCCTGAGTAACAAGCTCTAGCCTTAAATCTGATCATATTATTTCTATGAAATTCTGCTAAGAAAATAATCACGGATGTCCATAAAGGTTTATGTTCATCACAGTGTTATTTATGATGGCAAAAACAAAAAAAAATGGAAGAAACTCAAATTTTCAACACAAGTGGAATCATTAAAATAGGTGCCTCGGGCTTCCCTGGTGGCGCAGTGGTTGGGAGTCCGCCTGCCGATGCAGGGGACACGGGTTCGTGCCCCAGTCCAGGAAAATCCCACATGCCGCGGAGCAGCTAGGCCCGTGAGCCATGGCCGCTGAGCCTGCGCGTCCGGAGCCTGTGCTCCACAGCGGGAGAGGCCGCAACAGTGAGAGGCCCGCGTACTGCCAAAAAAAATAAAAATAAAAAATAGGTGCCTCTGTGTAATTGATGTTTCTAGAACTACATGTTCAAAAAAGATTCACTAATTCAGGAAAAGACCCTAGTTATGTGATGTTTAAAAAAATATGTAAAGCTGTTTATATTGTAAGAACCTAAATTTATAAATAAATATTTATATGTATATACAAATTCGGTGATGACAGCTTACCAGTCATTTTTTTCTTGACTTTTCTGTGGTTTCTATATCTTCCACAATGACCCCAAATAATCACTTTTATAATCATGAAATTACAAAGTTACACAAAATTCAGAGGTTGGATTTCTACTTTATATTATGTGTGTGTGCGCCAAAGAGCGTGTATGTATGAGGCTATGCGTATACATGAAATTCCTCGGACCTTTTGTTATCTATAATATTGAAGCACCTATTCGAAATCTCTTTTAAGATTAGATAAAAATCTCCAAACACTGGTATGTCACTTTGTAAATACAGAATACAGAGTGCTAGGTGGACAGAACACGTGTATTTCCAACGTGAAATACTGAGAACCTGCACCATCCTCAGATCCTACCGTGTCCCTGGACTTAGAACCCAGAGAGGCTGAGGCTTCCTGTCATTGCAGCAATGGGATGAGCATGAGTCCTCAACACTCCCTGCTCCCCAAGGATGTTCGACATTAGACCCATGAAGGCGTCTAGAAATCAAATGCCAGAAAGCAAGAGTGTTGTGCACCCAGATCAAAATCTCGACCTCAGGGGCCCTGACAGGCAGATGTGAGGAAGTCACTGACCGACTCTGACACCCTAATACCTGCCCCCCTCACCCACGCTACTGGCAACAGAGGGCGGCCCACGGGGAAGCATAATCGCGCGACTCTGTTTATGAAACATGCTGATCGTTGATCGCATGTGACTGTGTGTCAAGCATACCTGCTAAAAGGAGGTGCACACGTGTATCTAAAGGGCAGGAGGGACAGGGGCTGACCTTGTCGGAGAGACTCTCGGCCTTCAGCTTCTGTTCCTTGAGAGCCTGCTGCAGGGCCAGAATCTCAGCCTTGTGCTCCTTCACTGCTAGCTCGACCACCTGGCGCGACTCGGTGATCCGCTGATCGGCCCTCGCCCTGCGGGGAAACATGGGCACGTTCAGAGGCCCCACCATCGCCGCCCTGCAGGAAGGGAGCTGGTCCAGCTCGGACCCTGCTAAGCAACCAAACAGACTGTGGGCTGGCGAGATGCCCAACCCGACCCCTTGTTCTGAATTATGTCTTGTTTTCTGACCACGTTCAGAGTGAAGATGTGACCCACTTTAGGCCCTGGGTAAAAATACTCTTCACAGGTAAAGTTCCTGTGAATATATATGCACTTGGAAAGGCTGAAGGCGATAAGGCATCTTTCCAAATGCAACTGGGTTGGAGAAGACGTCACAAGACTGTCACACCCTCCTACGGGAGCAGGAAGGGAATGAGGGCCTGCTGAAGGAACACAGGGTGCAGAGGGCCACGCGAAGCCCCATGTGAGCAAACACTTCCTCTCCTTAAAGTACATGCAAGAGGTGAAGTGTTCTGGGTGCTCCTCAAGAAACTGAAACTTGAACCTGACGGATATATCAATATCTGTAAATAAGGTGAAAGAATAGAAAAACTGGAAGCAAACTAGAAAAATCACTGCCCCTCCCCCCTTTAGGTCTTATGCTTTGCCGCTTCCACACCTGGGCTTGTACAGGCTCCTCCACTGGCAGCTCTCCTTCCCCACCCGACAAATCCAAATCTTACTCAGACTTCAAGGGTAAACTCAAAGACCACGTCCACCATAGAACCTTTCCCAGTTTCCCTCTCAGAAGCAACCTCTCCTTGTTGTCCCCTAAGCATAAAGGTATTTCTCGCCTGGCACAGCCCACTCTCTATTTTAGGCGTAGTTTACCTCCTCCAGTAGACTCTTAGCCTCTTGAAGACAAGAATTAAGAATTATATTTTACTCATCTCAGGTCCCACATAATACCAAAATAGAGGGAGGAAAGAAACGGGGGTGGGTAGCCAAGACCTTTCACAATTGCCCCTGAAAGTATACATGAAATGTCTTCCCAAGCACAGCCCATGATTACACCTTCCACGTGTGATTGTGAATTTCTTGATGCTATGGTCAGATTCCGTCCCCAAAACTGTCTCTGAAGGATTCTAGAAACAGCTGGCATAAGAGCTGGACTTGCAGGTGGGAGGGAGGGTGTCTGTGTGAGCGCAGCCAGAATGTATGGTGAGGATGGGGGAGCCCAAGAGTTTGGAGGGAAACAGCAACAGAAGGTTGCTGGTCTTAAACCAGTAGTCCCCTTACATCAGCAAGTACCCTGAATGGGAAGATGTCTAAAAGGGGAAGATTTTTACCAGTTTCTCTTGAAACTTATAGGTCCTCTTTGCTTCCAGTCTTTTCTAGTTTGATTTAGCACAGATTATACATCCAAGACAGTGATGAGTCTACTTTATGATCAAGCAAATGTGGGAAATACTAAAATGAATCTGATAGAGTCCTAATAAATGATAAATATTTCCAGGTATAGTTTATCTTGTTTACAGAGTTCAGAGTGGACTTCCCTGGTGACGCAGTGGTTGGGAATCTGCCTGCCAATGCAGGGGACACGGGTTGAAGCCCTGGTCCGGGAAGATCCCACATGTCACGGAGCAACTAAGCCCGTGCGCCACAACTACTGAGCCTGCGCTCTAGAGCCCAAGAGCCACAACTACTGAAGCCCGCGCGCCCTAGAGCCTGTGCGCCACAACTACTGAGCCCATGCACTGCAACTACTGAAGCTCGCACGCCGCAACTACTGAAGCCCACGCGCCTAGAGCCCGTGCTCCGCAACAAGAGAAGCCACCGCAATGAGAAGCCCGTGCACCACAACTAAGAGTAGCCCCCACTCGCCGCAACTAGAGAAAGCCCGCGTGCAGCAATGAAGACACAACACAGCCAAAAAAAAGGAGTTGAGAGTACCGCAGGAAGGCAAGTTTCAGAGGAAGGTGATATTAGCGAGGTTATGGGGGGAGGGATAGGATTCAGCTGGGCAGACATGAAGCCACGGGGCGAATACCAGCCCGTAGGTGTCTCTGCACAAACTAAGAAAGGCACGTGTTCTTTAAGACTGTTTACTCCCATCTGTTGGTAAACTGTCATAATATACTGATTTTGTTAGTGCAGAAACTGCTGCTGTGAGCTGTTAAACTGTCATAATAAATCTTCATATCTATGACGTCTTCAGTGCAAACAGCATCCCCAGCAGCATGCAGTACACAACCCTCACACCTGTGACCCCGGCAGGAAGGGAATTCTATGCTGGGAGGACTGTGGGAACACAGAGAAAAGATACTACCTGAAATTATTTCCTACCAAGAAATGGAAAAAAAAAACTTCTTATAGAGCAGTTGTTCTCAAACTGGGGGTGATTTTGCCCCCCAGGGGACACTGGGCAATGTGTGGAGATGTGTGGGGTTGTCACAACAGGAGGAAGGAGCCACTACTCGGGTTTAGTGGGGCAAGCCGAGGGATGCAGCTCGGCATCCTACAGCGCACAGAAGAGTGCCCGCAACAAAGGATCATCCGGCCCGAACTGTCAATAACGCCAAGGTTGGTGTAGAAGGCAGACTTGCGTCACAAATGACCAGGATCGAAACAGTGATGGTCTTGCTACATGGTCACAATGATTAGAAACCCGAGAAAAGAGTTTCTACAGAGAAAGCACTGAGATATTCTCCCTGCTGACTCCCAGGCCCTGCATGGGGTAAGTGGTCACCATCTACTGCCAAATGGCACTGTCTGTACTTACAATGAGGATGACAGACCCATTCTGGTTTGCACAAGAGTCTCCCAGTTTTAACACTGAAAGTCTTACGTCCCAGGACACTGCTCAGTGCTGGCCAAGCTGGGACAATTGGTTACCCTGCTGGTAGCTCTGAGCTGGATCCTGCTGCTGTCACCTGCCATTGGCTTTCTACCAACAGGAAGTCCCACCTGCTCTGCTTCTCAGTGTCCAGCATCCTCTGTAATTCTCGAACCCGACACTCAAACTGGGACTTCTCGTCACCAAGGACGCTCCTCCAGGCCTCCCACTGCCGCTCTTTTTCCAGCAGCTCGTCGTTCAGGGCTTCCAGGTCCATGACCTGCTCCTCCAGCATTGTGCAGGTAGTCTTCAGAGCCTCCATCGTCTGCAAATCAGTATCACTGAGTTGTGCTTTGTGTCAAATGAGGATTTCCCAGATGTTACTTTTGTCAGATCAGTTTCAGAAAAGCAGGAGTTTCTAACTATGGTCTGAAAGACACTATCTTTTTCTCCTACAGAATGAGGGGACCAGACAAGAATGGATGAAGGGCCATTCCTTCATCTATAAGATGAAGGGCCGTCATCTTATAGAAAGAACCAGGAGGAAGACCAGGGAAAAGAGACCACACTTAACAATAAAGTGGCTCGGGAATTCCCTGGCGGTCCAGTGGTTAGGACTCTGAGCTCTCACTGCTAAGGGCCAGGGTTCAATCCCTGGTAGGGGAAATAAGATCTCATAGGCCATGTGACACAGCCAAAAAAAAATTTTTTTTAAATAAATACGTAAAAATAAAGTGGCTCACAGAAGCATTCTATTCTATTTTTAATGGTTTTAAATCAAAATCAAAAACAACCACACAAAGGACTTCCCTGGCAGTCCAGTGGTTAAGACTGTGCACTTCCACTGCAGGGGGCACGGGTTCCATAGGGATGGTGGGGAACTAAGATCTTGCATGCTGTGCGGAGCGGCCAAAAAACAAACAAAAAAAAACCAAACCAACTAGACACTTCTAAAAGCCATTTTTAAAACCCACAAGCCTTCAAAACACAGACATGGGCTTCCCTGGTGGCACAGTGGTTGAGAATCCACCTGCCGATGCAGGGGGCACGGGTTCGTGCCCTGGTCCGTGAGGATCCCACATGCCGTGGAGCGGCTGGGCCTGTGAGCCGTGGCCGCTGAGCCTGCGCGTCTGGAGCCTGTGCCCCGCAACGGGAGAGGCCACAGCAGTGAGAGGCCCGCGTACAGCAAAAAAAAAACAAACAAACACAGACATGATTATAAAAAAGAGCCTTTTTACTGGACAGGCTCAGTCTGAGAACCCTTGGGAGAGATGCAACTGGCACCTCCTCTAAAATCTAAAGGGGTTCCAAGTTTCCTGGGGAAGTCTCTGACATTGTTTACAATCCTTACTTGCTTCTGGCTGGTGAGCTGCATCTCCCTCTCCGTGATCTCGCGGCGGAGATGGTCTACTTCACTTCGCAGCTGTACGATCTCGTCACTGGCGCCAGAGGCCTCATCAAGTTGTTTGGACAAGTAGAAATTTTGGTTGTTGAGCTCAGCATTGTCCTCCGTCAGCTGGTTTAGCTGCTCCTCCAGGTCTGTGATTACCTAAGAGGAAAGGAATCCGGTTACGCAGACAAGCAAGTTGATCTGAAATGAGAAATTGCTTCTAGAGCCATCAGCACTTGAACCTACATGATAATGACGATCAGTGTGCAGCTCACGTTTGCCCATCCAACCCCTGTGAGCCAAACTCAATCTCCCACACCCGCCCCCTTAGCGCCCAAACACACATATGCTGTGGGAGAACAAGAAATGTCTCGGATTCTTCTCTGACTCAGGATTCATCGGGAAAATATGGTAAAAACAAATCAATCAAAAGTGCCTGCCATATGGAAGGGGCAACTTTAAATGAGATCAAGTTCATGGACGATAATAGAATGTGGAAAATGCAAACTGAGGAAAGAGGAATAGTAGAGAGACTGGTATCACAATCTGCTAATTAAGCTAAAACGCCCAGGACACCATCTACAGGACATTATCCTGGGAAACAGTCTTAGAAAGCAAAAGAAAGTTCTTATCATGGAAGACTGAGTGAAGGACACTAAGAGTTAGTTTAATAATATTTTAGGTAATAAATTTAAGTTCATGCAACAAAAGGAAAAAAAAATTTAAGGGACTCTCAGAATAATCCTGAAAAATAATACTGTATGACAGCATCACTTTAAATGGTTCTTATTATGCAGCTGGCTATCAGAAAGTGGGAAGGCATGTATATGAAATTGTCATTTTACTGAGAGAGATTTAATCTGGTTTTACTAAATGATTTCCCTGCTCAATGGCAGAATGATTTCAATTTCAGCGCATTTAGCTTTCCTGTTCTCTTTGCTGAGGTTTAGTACCAGCACTTGCAAAGGGCTTTTATATATAATACTTTAGAAGTTTAAGGGCAATTTTCTAATAATAGTTGGAATGAGGCGCACTGGCGGTAAATTAAATTTTACATAACTAAAAGGAGTAAATTAAAAGGAAATGCCTCTGAGTCTATGGTTAATTGTTTCCCATTTTCAAACCCAGAGTAGACTTAGTTTCTGAAATGTTGCCACTGTTTCCATGACTAACTCCCTATTTTAACCTACTTTGACTATCAATTAAAAAAAAAAATCTTCCCAGGCACATAGAATTAAAGAACGTCAATTAAGTAGATCTGTTCAATGTGGCCACAGCTTTTCATTTTGTTAACTGTGCTGATGAGCTTTTAATGCAGTAAGTGGTCTAGTAATTTGTATTTTAATATCAAAAGCCATGTTAATTCCTACGGTTTGTGTAACGCTATCAGCTACAAGAGGGGGAATAAAGGTTATCTGGTCAGGTTCTTGGCTAAACCTCCTTCATCAGGGTTAAAAAAAAAAAAAAAAAAAAAAAGGAAAAAAACTGCAACTCTGTCACTCCTAGCAGGCACTTCTGCCTCACAGGGAACCCTGTATCACCCTTTGTGTGACGTGGTTAAATCTCCCGAAAGCAGAAACAATGAGTAAACAATGCAGTAAACCCATTCCTTAAGATGGTTTTCCTCCTAGACTGCAAATGTCTCCACTGTGCTTCCTTCTACCTCTGCCCCCAAAGGAAAACAACAAGACTGATGCGGCAAACTGGCCTGGAAGCTGCGCTATAAAATGGATTCTGGAAGCCCCAAATAAGCCACCTGGAACTTGGCTGGGTTGGTTTCTCCACCTGACACGGAGGTAAATACTATATTGACTACCTCCTCTGTTGCTCTGGTTTTAATGTTTTGGCTTTTTCTTGCGTGCTATTCTACTTTAACGCATCATGTGAAATACATGGGATAAAAATTAGTGACCAAGATGTTGAGGCACCAGTGGTGCCCCATGGGGAGCAAACAGACTACAGAAAATCTACCCACATAAGAATATATATGCTGCCAAAATAATTTACTTGTCATTCAAAGACATATTTAAGCCTTTGGGTACCTACTCCCTTTCTTTGACTCATGAAAAAAAAATGCAATTTATAATAAGCCCATTTCTGTCACTTCTTCTCCTCCTCCCCAAATTAGATTATAAAGTGCTAAAGAAGAAGCACTCGAAAAAAGTCAGGGAGGTGCCAAGATTACTACTCTCATTTCGACTGGCCACTGGAGTAGGAAGAGTCCTATTTCCTGTCGTCACCCTGTTTTCAAGGAGTCTCTGACTTCTGTCCACACTTTTTGGTGACTGGCTCTGTATTCTGTCATCATCTCTATGTTGCCTGTTTGACAAGAGGAGGATGAGGTGCTTGCACGAAAGCAGTCGAGGCCTCGTGAAAGCATGTTAGCGCATTCGGACGTTTCGTATGTCCTTCCTGCCCAAAAGCCGTAACACGTTGAGCTTGTGGCTCTGTGGGAGTTGCCAGAGTGTTAGACACACACAGATATTGGGCGGACCTGAGTAAATTAATGATCTCCATGGTTTAAAAAAAAAAAAAGAATAATGGGCTATCTGTGATTTTGAACCAGGTTATAAGCAAAGAGAATTCTTAGGTCTACTTTGTGGGTATATTCCCTCCACACCGAGGGCAAATGATCTGTTTCCTGTATTATGAGTCTCTTAAGCTTTCAACCCCAAGGATAGAAGGCAGGAAAGATAAACTGCAAGGCTGATTCCATCTTAGTGGTAAAAAAAAGATGAGGGAGATAGCTTCATAATGCTAGGGCCAGCAGAGCTTTCTTCTATGCTGTTTTTACAGATAAGAGATCTTGGTACAATTCTAACAGAAAACAGGGATATAAAAAAATTATCTACTCTCAGTATCCAAAAAAAACTTTTTTTAAAGATCTCTATCAGTTGCTTTTTAAGCACACCTCGTGGTTCTGAGATACATGTGTTACCTCTCACACCTGACTGGGCAACCAGCAGAGGGAACGTTACCTGGTAAATGTCCAGGTAAATGTCGGGGGTGAAGACACCAGCCAGACAATGAGTATCGGGCTGAAAAGACACAGGGCTGACATCCTATTTTAATGCCTCATTCCTTCTTGAAGGCAGCTATTTGCATATTATTTATTTTTAATCTTATAGCTGACAGATTGATTCATAATTAAAACCGTGTCATATGCTGGCCCACCAACTCCTCTCCAAAACAGACTTAGGTAGGGTTTTAGGTGCCAGATTGAATCAAGTCCTTTTTTTAAATCTCTTCAAAATATAGAAATGGCCTGAGCTCGAAAATCTTACTGCTCATGAGCTTATTAAAAAAAGCTGCTAACTGGGAGCTCCAATTGATTGAGCTATTATAGGAGTTCCCACCGGTAACAAAGATGACATTTGCCAGCGGCGACAATCCTGGACAGCACCAACGAGAAAGGAACATCTATCGCGCTCTCCTAAAGTGTCTATAAAGCAGCCTTTGAACTTGCGAGAGTATAACTGAGATCTACCATTGCTGCCAAGTGTTGTTCTAAAGTGGTGGTTTTCAAACTTTTTTAAGGAGCAGGACCGTTTTCTACACAAGATTCTGTGGTAAATCCAATATAACAAAATGATAATAGCAACCAACACTGATTAGTGCATTCTGTGGGCCAGGCCCTGTACAAACACCAATGCACCATCTAATTCTTACAGGAACCCCAGGTATTATTACCAAGTTTCGGATTCTATGACTCAGTGTTTCCTAGGTTTTACTGTTTCCGAAATCTGAATGTATATTGCAGCTAAGCAGCTGTCTCTCTTCCCTCACCCAGCCCCGCAAAGAGCAGTAATTAAATGAATTATGCATCTTACAATCAATGGTGTATTGGAATTGAGGACATACAATGTCATCTCATTTCATGGACAAAGAAATGGAGCCTCAGGAGTGTAACATCACATAGGTTACCAAGAGACCAATTTAGAATCTGAACCAGTCTACCTGACTCCAGAGCGTGTGTTTTGGACCCCCAAGCTACCCAGCTGCCGTAGCTGAAATGTGGGTGGGGATCACTTTCTTGGGATCCCCCTCCCACTGGGAGAGGCCCCCAAAGGCTTCTTCACAGAATGCCAGGGGTAAGTAAAGGAAGGATTAGAAGTCACTGTGCCAGAAAAAGCAAATTGGAGGGATAAAGAGAGTACAAAAGTTACATAAGAAAGTAACCAAATTTGTTCTACATATTGGTATATTCCATTAAAACTACACTTGCAATTTTAAAAATGGGGGGGGAGGGAGGATTACAAAGGCACACAAGGAAACTCTTGAGGGTGATGACTATGTTTGTTATTTTGATTGTTTTGCTGGTTTCACAAATATACACACATTTCAAAACTCATCAGGTTATTGTACTCTGATTATTCCTTAAGCTGTAAAAAAAAAAAAAAAAAAAAGATGTTTAAAAAAAAAAAGATGAAAAAAGGAGAAAAGAAAACTCCAGATGAATGGAACAGGATTACTGACGTACACATTTAAAATGCATCCAAGTTTATTTTAGGAAAAAATAGTAATGTTAAAAAAAAAGTCACAGTCCTCAAATGATCTATATTTTATTCAGTGATCATTTATGAGCATGTATGTACTATAAGCACATAACTCTTGTGTAAAATAAGAAACCAAGATAATAAGAAACTAAAAAAGTAAGGCAAAAGAGTAGAGGAACAGAATGCATCAATTCCTCAAGGAAGGGAAGAAATCAACAGATAATGTTAAGGCAAGCTCACCCTAGATCCAGCCACTGGCAACAGGAAATAGACCTAAACTCCATCTGCCAGGTACCTACTAGAGTGAAACAGAGGCACGTCCCATGACCTAGCTATTCCACTCTTGGGTATATGCTCATCAGAAACAAGGCCTTATAGCCGTCAAAGGACCTGTACAAGAATGTTCCTAATAGCTTTATTCCTACCAGAAACAACCCAAACATCCATCAACAGGCGAATGGATAAACGAACTTCAGTTCTATACGCACACTGGAAACACGACACCGTAATTAAAATATAACAAAATCTCGATGGATGCAACAACATGGATGAACCTCAGAGACAATTTAAGGAACAAAAAAAGCTAAACCCAAAAGACCACATCTTCTATGATTCCATTTATATGAAGTTCAAGAACAGGAAAAACTAAGGTGTGGTATCAGAGGTCAGAATACTGGTTACCCTTAGGGCAAAGGACGCTGATGGGAAGAGGAGAGGAGGGAACCTTCTGGGAGCTGAAAAGTTATGTATCTTGATCTTTGTTGTGGTTACACAAGTTGTCTATACACATACAAATCTATCCAGCTATATGCTTAATATTAGTTGCACTTCATGTACTTTGTTGTGTGCATTTTATATCTAAATGAAGCGGGGGGGGGGGAAGAGGGGGGGAGCATATACCAGGACTTAATGCCCCATTTATAGTAGGTAAGGAGGAAAGAAGGAGTTCATTACAAAGAAAAGAAAATATGCCTATAGGAGGTGGAGGGGTGTTTCTGGAAATTTACAGATGCAAACAATACAAATGGAGACAAGCTGACTGAGAACTGCCTAAGGAGGTAACAGAGCAATGAAAGGACCAAAGAAAGGAGGTAGAACCATGAATAAGGACAACATCCCTCCCTTCTGAAAGAGGCCTATTTTAATCCCTCTCTCTGATCAAAAATAGACTCTGAGTTTCCACTGATCCTACCCTATTACATAACCTATGAATGATGCTTATCTGCTCCTGGAACTGACTTCTCTCAATAGAAATAACGACTCCCGAGTCCTAGATTCTGAATTTGCATGTTAGGAAGCCAGATTTTGCCTGTTAGGAAGTTAACACTTGTAGATTCCCCAGTAGAAGAACTTGTTGGTCTTCCCTCTCTGTAGAGGCAGTAGGGTGGAGAAGCCTGACACGTCTAACTGCCCCTTACCATCTGGGGCCAGTCTCAGACAGAACCTTCTAGATTGGAGAAGGAAGGGGAGCTCCAATGGGACTTTTGTTGCAGCTACTGAGATCTATTAGTGGTTCTGCAGTGAGAATTATTTTGACCATTCCAACAAGCCTTCCCCAAACACGAAGAATGGTTTAATTTTTTTTAAACTGGCAGGAACACAAGACACTGAAGTTATCTGAGGCTCAGAAACTTCCAAATCAGTTTGACCGCATTAACTGCTTCAATTTGAAAGTTTATATCAAAAATCAGTCACTGATATTAGAATGAGATGTCCCCCTTTCCTTCTCAGTTTTAGTTTCATGTTATTTTCATCATCTTTGGTTAATACTCACAGTACAGCTGTTACGAAGGGCATCAAATTTGCGCTGGATTTCATCTCTATGTGCCTAAAAGGTAAGAAGTTGATTATAAATTTTTCATAGGGTGGAATACAATTCTACATGCTATGGGTCAAATAAAGAAAATCACAATTTGTCTAAAAAAGCCAAGAACGCTGTTGCAGCTGCCCCAGCACCTTTTTTTCAAAGAATTAATCAAGTCATACCCAACAGGAGAAGCAAAGTTACAGGAATACACAATGCCTATTAATAACATTAACTATTTAGACCACACATCACACCCTGTACAAATATATATTTAACATTCAGATTAAAACTAGGCACTAGTGGAAGAAAGGAAAAAAACATAGGATGAAGTTTTACTCTCTTTTATTTGTCTTCCTCCCCATTCTTTTTTTTTTTTTTTTTTTTTTTGCGGTACGCGGGCCTCTCACTGTTGTGGCCTCTCCCGTTGCGGAGCACAGGCTCCGGACGCGCAGGCTCAGTGGCCATGGCTCACAGGCCCAGCCGCTCCATGGCATGTGGGATCTTCCCGGACCGGGGCACAAACCCATGTCCCCTGCATCGGCAGGCGGACTCTCAACCACTGCGCCACCAGGGAAGCCCTTCCTCCCCATTCTTAATCTTTTCCTCTTCCCTCCAATTGGCTGCCCACCACTGCCCCACCCCCGCCCCCAAGGCTTCTCCCAAGAAAGACACAAACACACATATACAGGACAATAGCCAGGACAAAGTAGGGACTTTTGAAAAATTAAATCCAAAGCTGCTGAGATTCAGAAACCCTACGTAGACCCTGAAGTAAATATAAAGATTTTCACCAAGGCAGAGGCGCTCTAAACCAGTAGCATTCATTCAGCTGACAAGAATATTTTGAGTACATACTACATGGCAGACACTATGGCAAGATACAGCATATCTGGCCTCACCTTCATTCTGGTGCGGACAGGTAGAAAATAAACAAGGGCAGGATTACAAACAGTGACAAGTGTTATGAAGGAACAGTGACAAGTGTTATGAAGGGCCTAGGGAAAAAGAATAAGGGGGGAGAAAAAGAACTCACTTAGATGGGGCAGTCAAGGAGGGCTTCTCTGAAGAGCTGACATTTAAACTGAAACCTGCAGGGTGATGAGGAGCCAGCCATGCAAAGAACAGAAAAGAGCAGAGGGAACAGCATCTGCAAAAACCCTGAGGCAAGAAAGGGTTTGGTGCATTTGGGGAACAAAAAAGGACCTGAGTGGCTAGAGCAGTTTTTTACACTTCAAGCTGTGACTCAAGAGTGAAGATGTCAAGTCAAATTTTTTTGGTTTGTTTTATCCAATGAAATGGAATAAACAGGATACATTAGAAAACATCAGAATGTACCTTGGAGAGTAAAGGTAAGCACCATTGTTGGAAACTTGTTTCAGATACCATAAGTCATCAAGTTTAAGTTGCTATCAATTGTAAGATTTACCACAATTTTATGTAACATTAAGAAAAAGAAGTACTGCCAATGAAACTATGACATGTTTATGTCCTTATGACTACAGAATCATATACAGGCTATAAGATGCATCCTGATTATCCACCTTAAAACTCATTGAAACTCAGTATATAGGATCCCTTGTATGAGACTGCAAGGTAAGATGTATTCTTCTGTGGACTGTGGCCAAAGAACAAAAGAGGGAAAATGTGGCCCAAGCTGATGGTAGAGAGGCAGGCCCAGACCAAGAATCTTTTTTTTTTTTTTTTTTTGTGGTACGCGGGCCTCTCACTGTTGTGGCCTCTCCCGTTGCGGAGCACAGGCTCTGGACACTCAGGCTCAGCAGCCATGGCTCATGGGCCCAGACACTCTGCGGCATGTGGGATCTTCCCGGACCGGTGCACTAACCCGTGTCCCCTGCATCGGCAGGTGGACTCTCAACCACTGCGCCACCAGGGAAGCCCAGACCAAGGATCTTGAAGGCCAAGAAAAGAGTTTGGATTTCATTCAAAATGCAATTAATTGGAGGCCAACAGAGGTTTTAAAATGCAGAGTGACATGGCCTGGCTGTCGTTTTGTGGATGCTGCAGGAAGAACAGAGCAAAACAGGACAAATGTAGAAGGAAGTTCAAAAACTACTGAGGAGGTCGCTGCTGTCATTAAAGGAAGAGAGGATGGTGGCTTGGAGCTGGACGTGACAGAAGATGCAGAGAAGTGGATGGAGGTGAGATCTCTTTTGGAAGCACAGGTAATAAGACTTGTTGATGGACATGGGGGCCAAGGGTTCCTTAACGGACTTTTGATTTGGAAGACAAGGTAGATTACGGCACCATTTGCTTAGCTATGAAAGCCCAAAGAAGAATCCAGTTTGAGGCCAAGGAAAATGTGGTCCTTCGCTTTAAAAAAAAAAAAAAAAATCATCTCTATCGGAGATTAATAAGTAATAAATGCTGGAGAGGGTGTGGAAAAAAGGGAACCCTCCTACACTGTTGGTGGGAATGTAAATTGATGCAGCCACTATGGAGAACAGTATGGAGGTTCCTTAAAAAAATAAAAATAGAGCTACCATATGATCTAGCAATCCCACTCCTGGGCATATATCCAGAGAAAACTCTTAATTCAAAAAGATATATGCACCCCAGTGTTCATAGCAGCACTATGTACAATAGCCAAGACATGGAAACAGCCTAAATGTCCATCAGCAGATGAATGGATAAAGAAGATGTGGTATATACACAATGAATACTACTCAGGCATAAAAGAAGAATGAAATAATGCCTTTTGCAGCCACATTGGATGGACCTAGAGATTATCATACTAAGTGAAGTAAGTCAGACAGGGAAAGACAAATATCATATGATATCACTTATATGTGGAATCTAAAGTATGATACAAATGAACTTATTTAGAAAACAGAAACAGACTCACAGACATAGAAAACAAACTTATGGTTACCAAAGGGGAAAGGGCAGGGATAAATTAGGAGTTTGGGATTAGCAGATATAAACTACTACATACAAAATAGATAAACAACAAGGTCCTACTGTATAGCACAGGGGACTATATTCAATATCTTCTAATAAATCAAAATGGAAAAGAATATTTAAAAAAATGTAGCTGAATCAATTTGCTGTACACCAGAAACACAATACTGTAAATCAACTATACTTCAATTTTTTTAAAAAAAGAAAAAGGTCTACAAGAGAAGTAAGTCAAAAAATTCAGCACCTAGCCTGTCAATGCAGGGGACACGGGTTTAAGCCCTGGTCCGGGAAGATCCCACATGCCGCAGAGCAGCTAAGCCTGTGTGCCACAACTACTGAGACTGCGCTCTAGAGCCCACGGCCACAACTACTGAGCCCGAGTGCCACAACTGCTGAAGCTGCGTGCCTAGAGCTCATGCTCTGCAACAAGAAGTCATGCAGTGAGAAGCCCATGCACCGCAACGAGGAGTAGCCCCCACTCGCCACAACTAGAGAAAGTCCATGTGCAGCAATGAAGACCCAACGCTGCCAAAAATAAATACATACATACATAAATAAATAAATTTAAAAGAAAAATTCAGCACCTAATTTAGCTGTGATGTATTCTCTAAATATGTCTATTTTGCCATAGATTTATATTTTAAGTTTATAACAGCAGATTAGCCACCGCAGAAAAAAAGATTAGTGAACTTGAAGACATAGCAACAGAAACTATCCAAGATGAAATACACAAAGAAAAAAAAAAAGATGTAAAAAATGAACAGAGCATCAATGAGCTGTGAGACAACTCCAAGGAGCCTGATATACATGTAATCAAAGTCCCTGAAGGAGTGTAGGGGTGAGACAGAAAAAAAATTTGAAGAAATAATGGCCACAAATTTTCCAAAGTCAATGAAAAAATAAATCCATAGATGCAAAAAGTTAAATGAGCCCTAAGCACAGGAAACATGAAGGAAATTAAGCTAAATCACATCATAATCAAACTGCTTAAAACCAGTAACACAGAGAGAAAAAGCTTGGGCTTCCCTGGTGGCGCAGTGGTTGAGAGTCCACCTGCAGATGCAGAGGATATGGGTTCATGCCCTGGTCCGGGAAGATCCCACATGCCGCGGAGCGGCTGGGCCCGTGAGCCATGGCTGCTGGGCCTGCGCGTCCGGAGCCTGTGCTCCGCAACGGGAGAGGCCACAACAGTGAGAGGCCCGCATACCAGAAAAAAAAAAAAAGAAAAAAGAAAAAGCTTAAAACCAGCTAGAGAAAAAAGACAAGTTACTTATAGAGAAACAAAGAGAAGAAAGATTTCTCCCAGTGAGGTTGGAGGGGTTTTGGAGGGGAGTAAGCTAGAAGACAGTGGAACAACATCTTTAAAGTACTGAAAGGAAAACAAAAACAAAAATCTGTCAACCTAGAATTCTATACCCAGCAAAAATGTCTTTCAAAAATGAAGGCGAAATAAAGACCTTTCCAGACACACAAAAGCTGAAAGAATTTGCCACCCACACACCTGTACTATAAGAAATGTTAAAGGAAGTCTTTCAGGCAGAAGATGACAACCAGAGACTTAAATCTACACAAAAGAATGAAGAGGACTGGAAAAATGTAAAACAAAACAAAAATCAGTAATTGCACAGACGGACTTACAGATTCATAAATTAAGAGTTATCACTTAGAATCAACTCAAATAATTAGCCCCTATTTTCATGAACTAATTTAATAGATTATGATTTTTTCCCCAAAACTGTGTTTTGCCTAATAATGATATGAGAGATTTATTAATTTAATGGGGCAAGAATACAATTTATCCAAATTAGGAACGTGGCTATTTGTATCACTGATGAATCTCATTTGTGAGTATCCTAAAGGAAGAATCCTTAGGTTAGTAAACTCTAGAGCAGGAATGAACACCTTTTTTCTTGTAAGGATCAGATAGTAAATATTTTTGGCTTTGAAGGCCACTCAGTCTCTGTCACAACTACTCAACTCTGCCCTCACAGCACAAAACCACCCACAGACAATATGTACACAAATGGGTGTGATTGTGTGTGAATAAAATTTTATTTACAGGAAGCAGACTAAATTTGGCCCACTGGCTATAGCTTGCCAACCTCTACTCTAAATGACTATTTGGTGTGAAATTACTCAGACAGAAACAGGAAGCTGAAGGTGGAGTTAACTTCTTCAAAGCCTAAGCAATGATTATAAAAAAGCTTTCTGGCCTAGACTGAGGGATAGAAGACCTGTTCCACTTTGACTAATAGCAAAGTTTCCAAATAACACCACACCAGTAGAAACTTGCCTAACTGCCCCACAGTAGCCTGAAATTTCAGTCACTAATATTTCTATTATAATTTACCATCATGAGGCCTTTGGATCACTCTGACACATCAAATGACACTCCTCTTTGAGGGTATAATGTAAGGAACTACTATGGCTTTTGATTTATTATTGACTGAAATATAAACACAAAATGTAGTTGTGACTGTTGTGACTGCTGGAAGTACTGTAACAATCACTGAACTGATCTGAGCTTTAAAATGGCAAGAAACATGTTTTATGTTCCTTTGAAATAAGTTGTAAAACAAATGCACAAAAAGTCACATTATATATAAAGGTAATAAAATATGTAACACAAGCTTTGGATTCTCTCAATGAAATATCTGAGTGTTAATTAGGTGTTAGAAGCTACAGGGAATAAATATTTACCCGCTTAAAAATTACTGAGGACCCCAAAGGGCTTTTGTTTATGTGAGTTATGTCTATCTCTATTAACCACATTAGAAGTTAAAGCAGATTTTTTCAAACATTTATTATTTTTTTAAATAAAAGTATTGCTTTTGCACCATCGGTGCAAATGTTAACACAATGAAAAACACCACATGACAGCTTAGTATTATTATGAAAATAACCTGAACTTGGGGACCCCCCACGGAGCCACAGACACCCCCCACAACTTGAGAACCACTGACCTAGGGGTTGGGTGGCAAGAGGCAGAAGGGACAGGCTGCATCCTGGAAATCAGAGAGGCACTCACTTTGGGGAGTATTTATGTCTTCTTTAATTTTAAGGAAAGTTACAAGAGGAATGAAGAAAAGAGAACTATTATGCAACCTTGATGAGAGAAAATACCTGTAGAACTGTGCAAAGGAAACATGTGTTTAGGTGTCTGACCGCCTTCTGGGATCCACCGTCAGGATCCTAGAACACAGGCTTCCACACATCCACCCCTTTCCCTGGGAAGGCAGGCACCAAGCAACACTGTCACCTTAAGTGACCCAATTTCACATCTCGCCTATCGTGCCGATGGGTTACTAATTCAATACAACAATTGATAGTTATGTAAAAGAGAAAAAGAGAGGTGCACTGACTAATGATTTTAACAAATCAAAGAGGATGACTCTGGGATCCCACCATCACGCTCTGCTGGGAGAATCCCTTTCTGGAGTGTCTCTAGCTTTTGACTTGATTATTCAGCATTAGTCATTTAACAAAATCAGTAAAAGAACGTGAGGACAGGGACATGAAACGTGTTTGTGGGGCCATGCTGGTGGGCACGAAGCCCACACGTTCCTCTACCCCGCGGCCCCATTCAGAGCAACGCTCCCATCACGTCGCACGTCTGCATGCAATGAAGTGTGCAAGCTCAAATTCTCTTCCACAGAAGAAGGCACTACACGGAGTCTTTTTTTTTTTTTTTTAAAGATTTTTTGATGTGGACCATTTTTAAAGTCTTTATTGAATTTGTTACAATATTGCTTCTGTTTTATGTTTTGGTTTTTTGGCCCCAAGGCATGCAGGATCTTAGCTCCCCAACCAGAGACTGAACCCACACCCCCTGCGCTGGAAGGCGAAGTCTTAACCACTGGACCGCCAGGGAAGTCTCTACATGGAGTTATAAATTTCAATTCCAGGTGGAAAATTCTCTCTTCCACCAATAAGCACTGAAGCATCTTAAAAGCATGACTTTTTGTTTAAATCTGACTCTCTTGCTGCTGTCCACCTTGACTCAATCTCAGCTTTTAATGGCCAGTGAATTTCAATGCAAATGCAATTGACAGGGTGGGTAAAGGGAGAATGGGAAAAAAGAAAGCCTGAGGAAGACCAACAATGGCAACTGGTGGCCTCTACCACACTTCTTCAATGGAGAGCTTCCATTAACTGTGCTCCATCAATTTTTGGCCCAGGGGCAGAAGCCAAACAGGGTAACTGCTCCCCTCCCAGGTGAGGAGGTGGCCACCTCTTAGAATTAAAGCAATAATAGCCCATTTGACTATTTCCTTTTCTTGATAAAACAGCCTACTATGAAGCAAACAAGCCTCCTAGGAGATCATTTTAGATCCAGCTGGTTGAATTTGATTGATGCTTACGTTGGCTCTGAACTTGGGCCAGAACAATGAGAGAGGGAGAGTCAGGGTACTGCATCTGTGACCATTTTCTCTCTCTCTCTCTCAGAAAATACATTCTTCAGAACAAATTCAACAAAGCCATTCAGGCAACATCCACCTGTGGTCCATGACCAGATTTATGGGACATAATCAAGAGGAGGGGAGAGGAAAAACCCACAGCCTTCAAACTGAACTGAGGCAAATTGATGTGAGGTTTGGATTCCTGCATGATGGGCTTACGAACAGCTGTTTGACCAAAGGCACTTTCCTGTCATCATTGTGAACAAGCCCTATTTTCCAAGGGATCCTCATCTGTGAGAGTCGTAGAGCCCTAGTTTCCAGACCTAGGGAGGTTTGTTTCTTTCTTTCTTTTTTTTTTTTAAGATGCTCTGAGGCAGTGATCTCATCTGACTAAATTAAGTCGTGACTTGCTGCTGTGCAGGCGTCCAGCAGCCATTAGACACAGCACATTCCAACCAGCAGCAAGACAGGACTGAAAAACTAATTTCCCCACAGATAAACAGCAGCGACACAAGCTCTACTGTATACCCTCCTCCTTCCAAACGGGCAGGGTAAGACGCATGACCACCGCCTCCCTCCCAATTCCAACAGAGTAGAGAGGTAAATGTTTCCTTCTCCTCCACTCCATGGTAAAAGGATTTGAGGGATTACAGGCCAGTCCCCTGGGAAGAAAAAGCTAAAGACACAGCACTAGGCGCACAGTGAGGACTCATTAAGTACAGATTAAATGACTGACGTCTCCTTCTTTCAGAGCTGGGGTGGTTCATGTGGGGGGAAATATTAATATACAAGGCATTAAATATAATAGTGGTTGGATTTTAGGTGTCTCTTTTAGCAGCTAAGAAATGCCATCTGGCTGTCTCTCTCCACATCCACCCCACTCCAGAAAGTGTATACGCCTTCTTGGCGTATATATTCATTTCATTCTTACCTCCATTTTTTTCTTCTATGACTTCTTTTCTCTTAGACTTTTCTTTCTTATTCGATCCTGTTATACTGTTTCGTATCTTTCCAAACTGTTTCCAATCCATTTTTGAAACAGGGCAGAATATAAACAAAGAGACACTAACTATTTTCTCCAAACCAAATACTGGGGGCACATGGCATCATTTAATGAGCGTTTTCATAGAGAAAACATTGGAAACTAAGGTTGCAACCAATATCTGAACTTGGCGTAAGTCCTGGATAATCCAGGATGCACAAGCATCTTCTATAAAGGAGTTACTTTGTATCCCCAGAATCCTGGAAGGCCCTGTATCCTGGACTGGTCCATAAAGACCCTGGCACTCTCAGATCATGTTCCCAATTTGGTCCCCAAACACCCAACAGTGGTAGATAACTTCTAAGAAGGAAATTAGTTAAAAAAATATATATTTTTATATATATATGTATATATACATACACACACGTATTAGTTTTAAACAGGGTAAATCATAAGCAACAAAAGTGCATGATCATCTGCAGAAGTAACCCCACTCTAAGAGATGTTTAGAGGTGTTTGCTGATGGAGATGGGGACAGGATCCAAAATGAGTCAGAATGAATAAGATACCCATTTGGTACCTTATTGAAAAAGACTCTGAACATCAGCTGCATTGTGCCCTGCCCACAGAAGGGGGTACCCTGACCAGCAGGCATGAGTGTGCCCGTCCACTTGGCAAGTACAGTATGTTACCATTAGAAATGTATGCACTTGGTTGATACCAGCCATTAAACTCATTCAGCTCTCTGTGCCCAGAGTCCAGGTCCACCAAGCAGCCTTCCAAGAGAAATGGGATTTATAAGTAGATTTCTCTGAAGGGGAAGAATGTGAAGCTTATCCTGGTCAACTTGGCGGTTGTATTTCCCTCTGTAAAGCTGGTAAATTGGCATTTTTACATGTAAAATTCTGTCAGTTTTGTTAGCCTGGGTCAGTCCGTGTGAGAAGGATCAACTGTGGGAGATTGGCCAACGAAGTCACATTTTGAGACTTGCAGAAAGAACTAAGGTCTAAATCCAGGGGCCGCCCACCAACAATATACCTCCTGAGAACACTCTTCATGTGAGCAAACCAGTCTCTCAGAAAGAGCAGGGAAGCCAGGTCCCTTTTAGAGAAACAATCTCTCATTCATTAGAATCATTTCCATCCAGAACCTACCAAATGCATACTATAAAGACTCGAAACAGAATCTACAGCTTGAAAAAAAAAAGGAACACAAATGAGGTTAACCAAAACAAAAACAAAAATATGGTAGAAAGACTACTGTAAGATATAAGATTATTATTTTTTTAATGTTTATTGAAAACTAAAGTAGAAGACCCAAGTAAACAGACTTTGGTTAAGCTAAAGTTTAAAATATAGTGATGATTATTTTAAAAAGAGGGAAATGCATAAATAAAGGAGGGACTTTTCAAGATCCTTAGGAAAGCTCAGATATTGCCCAGTTGATCTAGTTTACTAATTCCAAAGAGGAAGCAGCCTACATAAGCCAATTTTCTTCCCATTAAGCATCCCTCTGGTTTATTTTTTCTCTCTTGGCATTTCTGAGGGTAAGCAAATATTCTCAGCTCTACACTCATCCTACCGTGAGCGCCTGGATCTCTTCTTCTGCTTCCGCTGTTGTCTCTTCCAGCTCTGTCTTTGCCTGGCGGAGCTGGCTCTCCAGAGCTGCCCGGGCTGCCTGCAGGGCTGTCAGCTGAGACTCGCGCTCCTGCAGAGAGAGCTGCAGCTCCGTGAGCTGACGCTTGAGCTCCAGTTTCTGCTCTTCATGCTCTAGACTGACCTGAGACAGAGAGAGAGATGCTCGTTGACCTTAACTGAAGAGAAAGCCAAGACGCAACCTGCCATGCAATCTGCATCTTAAATTTGGTCATGGAATCAAATTCTCAGCACTCAACTGAGAAGGAAAAAAAATGCAATAAAACAGCTCTGACTTTGATAAGTCTCAAAAATCAACAGGAGTGAGAACACATAAGAGTATATACAACATATATTATCAATACAAACCATCCCTTCCTTTCATATATTCGAATGCTTGGGAAAGCTTCTAAAAAAGAAAACCACACAGCAAGAATCCCCTATGAAAATGATGATGGTTGTTCTTATTAGAAAAAAGTTTAAAAGTAAACAGATATAAATAACATTGTATTAGTAACAAGGACACCTTTAGAATGGGAGTACAAGTGGAACAACAGACTGAATTCTACTTATTTTAAATATTTCTGCTCTGATTTGTTCTGATTAGGTAACCCAAATGAAGGTCATATTGTGTACTAATCATTCTTCCCTCCATCTGCCCATCTATCCATCTATCTACTCAACCTTTCGTCCATTCAAGAAAAATTTACTTGGGACTTTCCTGGTGGTCCAGTGGGTAAGACTCCACGCTCCCAATACAGGGGGCCCGGGTTTGAATCCCTGGTCAGGGAACTAGATCTCACATGCACGCCGCAACTAAGAATCCATATGCCGCAACTAAGAAGTCCGAATGCTGCAAGTGAAGATCCCGCATGCTGCAACTAAGACCCGGCACAGCCAAAATAAATAAATAAATAATGAATAAATAAATAAGTATTAAAGGTACTCACTATTAACATAAAAAAAAGAAAAATACAATTTACTTGGCAAATTCTGTGTAAAAGGAAATACGGAGATGAAAAATAGTCTCTGCCTTCAAGTTGGGGAGAAAAATAAAAACCAACCATTGCCATACATTGTGGTCGAGTGCAATGGTCAGGAGATGCAGGGATGTGATGGGAACACAGCAGAGGGGGAGAGGAGGTGACTGGGGATCTCTGTGTTGAAGAATCCAGGAGCCAAACAAGCATCTAAGAAGGGAAAGAAAATTCCAAGCAGAGGAAGCAAGACGTCCAAGGCATGGAGATGCGGGAGACCCCGGCACATCTGCTGACGTAACCAACACTGACAAGCTGTCCTAGGGACCAGACCCTGCGTCAGACATGGGGATGCCAAGCAAATAAGAGATGCTTGCTGCCCTTGGAGAGCCCACTGAAAGCGAAAGGGTACAAGCTAAACATGAAAGGCCATGGGGACCCAAAGGACATCCCATCCAGCTCCAAGGGGATGGAGAAGGCTCCCTGGAAAAGGTGACACCCAAGTCCCAAAGGCCATAGGCATGAAGAGGAGAAAGACTTTAAAAGATTCAGCCTAGAGAACTGACAGGATGTAGTGGTTAACTCAGAGTGGGACAGAGAACAAAGGACAGAGAGGAGGCAAATGTGACACCTACGTTGCTGGGCATCTGAATTACACAGACAGACCACTGGCCACGACAGGGGACAGGAGAGGAAGGGCCAATCTGAGGATAAGGGTAAGAAATTCACTCTTGACACGTTGAATGTGAGCTGCAAGGGAGACATCTGAGTGGAGGTGTCCAGTGTCTACTGGGACAACAGGTCAGAAACTCAAGAGACAGGTCTGGGCGGGTCGGCTGGATCTGGGAGCCCTTAAGAAGTCCACGGCAGCCGAAGCCAAGGCTATGATCTCTCTCTAGTGAGGATGACGAGGAGAACAATGGCTGCGGCGGTGGCGACAACGATGATGTGACAGCAGCAGGTGTAGTACCCATGTACAGCGTGCCAGGCACTGTCTTCACCCATTTCATCGTCCTAACAACCCAACAAGGATGGTATGACTATGACCTCTATTTTACAGACAAGCAAACTGCGGCCCCGAGAGATTCAGGAACTGAGAAGACGTCACACAGCTAAAAAGTGGCAGGGTTAACTACTTACTGTTGGTCTTATTAAAAGGCCAGCAGTCGGAGGAGGCTGCGACTCTGCTAGCATGCCTGAAAACTCCCAAGGCCACTTGGCAAAACCATGAGAGGCCGGTGACATCACTGTCACACTTCAGGAGGAAGTTGGGGAGCAGAATGCTGTCCGATGCAGGAAGAACCCAGGGGCCCTGCGCCACACACGCTGCTGGAAAACTGCTAACACTGCACCCACAGGCTGGGGGGAAGGACGCCCAGGACCCTTGCAGGTGGGTCAAACCCGAGGCTGAGGCCTCTACCCTCAATCTCAATGGCAGCAGGTGGCAAAGAGAAGGCGGACCGCCTGGCTAGATTTAAAGCTAAACTCCAGGAGAAAATATGTGCAAACAAAGTGACTGACAAGGGATTAATCTCCAAAATATACAAACAGCTCATGCAGCTCAACGTCAAAAAAACAATCAACCCAATCAAACAATGGGCAGAAGATCTAAACAGACATTTCTCCAAAGATGGCCAAAAAGCACATGAAAAGATGCTCAAGATGGCTAATTATTAGAGAAATGCAAATCAAAACGACAGTGAGGGGCTTCCCTGGTGGCGCAGTGGTTGGGAGTCCGCCTGCCGACGCAGGGGACACGGGTTCGTGCCCCGGTCCGGGAGGATCCCACATGCCGCGGAGGGGCTGGGCCCATGAGCCATGGCCGCTGGGCCTGCGCGTCTGGAGCCTGTGCTCCACAACGGGAGAGGCCACAGCAGTGAGAGGCCCACATACCGGGAAAAAAAAAAAAAAAAAAAAAAAAAAAAAAACCCACAGTGAGGTATCACCTCAAACGGGTGAGAATGGCCACCATCAAAAAATCTACAAACAATAACTGCTGGGGAGGGTGTGGAGAAAAGGGAACCCTCCTGCACTGCTGGTGGGAATGTAAATTGGTGCAGCCACTACGGAGAACAGTATGGAGGTTCCTTAAAAAACTAAAACTAGGGCTTCCCGGGTGGCGCAGTGGTTGAGAGTCCGCCTGCTGATGCAGGGGACACGGGTTCGTGCCCCGGTCCGGGAAGATCCCACATGCCGCGGAGCAGCTGGGCCCGTGAGCCATGGCCACTGAGCCTGCGCATCCGGAGCCTGTGCTCCGCAACGGGAGAGGCCACAACAGTGAGAGAGGCCTGTGTACCACAAAAAAAAAAAAAAAAAAACTAAAAATAGAGCTACCATGTGATCCAGCAATCCCACTCTTGGGCATATACCTGGAGAAAACCATAATTCAGAAAGACACATGCACCCCAATATTCATTGTGGCACTATTTACAATAGCCAGGACATGGAAGCAACCTAAATGCCCATCGACAGAGGATTGGATAAAGAAAATGTGGTACATATATACAATGGAATATTACTCAGCCACAAAAAAGAACAAAATAATGTCATTTTCAGCAACATGGATAGACCTAGAGATTGTCATACTAGTGAAGTAAGTCAGAGAAAGACAAATATCATATGATATCACTTATATGTGGAATCTAAAAAGAATGGTACAAATGAACTTATTTACAAAACAGAAATAGACTCACAGATGTAGAAAACAAACTTATGGTTACCGGGGAGGGGGAAAGGGGGAGGGGGATAAATTGGGAGATTTGGGACTGACATATACACACTACTATACATAAAATAGATAACTAATAAGGACCTACTATAGAGCACAGGGAACTCTACTCAATACTCTGTAATGATCTGTATGGGAAAAGAATCTAAAAAAAGAGTAGCTATACATGTATGTATAACTCGTTCACTTTGCTGTACAGCAGAAACTAACACAGCATTGTAAATCAACTATACTCCCATAAAAATTTTAAAATAAATAAATAAATAAAGCTAAACTCCAGACTCCCCTGGAGCATATACAGCCCTGAGCCCCTCGGGAAGCATCCTAAATTTCTCCCACTGCCCCTGTGGGGCTGGCTATACTGACTGGAGAACAAAGCACCACGCCTTCCCTGGGGCAGGTTAATGCCCAGAGGAGCTACAGCCGCAGGGCAGACACACAAGAGAGACATTTGTGGGAAGGGAAAGCAAAAGACAGCCAGCCAGCGTTCCCACGCTCAGAGAAATCTATCCGAGTTATTTACACTCACACTCCTAAGGCTGACACTACGGGGAAGTGTGGTTAAACTTACTGAAGAGTAAAAATATCGCCTGGATTAGAAAAGCAAAACCACCGCCTAAGGCTTCTGGATAACCTAGAACAATGGCCCTCAAACTCCGGAAGCATAAGCATCACCCAGGGCACTGGTTAAAAATGCAAATCCCTGCTCCTCACCCCCACCCCACCCCATTCCATTCAAAAAGCTGAGGGAGGAAGCCGCCCAGGAATCTGCATTTCAACACACAGGCCATGTGGTCCTAACAGAGAGGGGTCCACACCTTGACAACTCCTGCCCTTGGGAGAAGTGGCCTCATTTTAATACTCCAGTACAAATGAAGACATTCCTAAGCGTCAGAATTCAAGGTTTGGTCCTTAACTAAAGACTGTCTGCCTTAATGGTCTTTGCCTTAAGAGAGATCATCTCCGCTTTGAAGAATTCCATCACAAATATTTGAGCCCAGTGTCTCTACGCCCAGCCGGGATGTCCCACTTCCAAGGACCACCCTCCTGAACTCCGGTCCTGCCTCTGCCAGCTAAATCCACCTGCTAGGCTGACAGCCCCCGAGATCAGGGGTGAGTCTGTCTTGTCACCACTGTCTATCTGGCTACTAATTAGCACACAGCAGTCATTTGATAAATACACAGTGAGCCATGTCAAGTCACAGCTTCAGTCACAACCAAATGTGTGGTATTTCCCTCCCCAAACCTGGCTGTTCTTCCCAGCGTCCTTATATTAGGTTGGCCAAAAAGTTCACTCGGGTTTTTCCATCTTATGTAAAAACCCAGACGAACTTTTTGGCCAACCCAATACCTCTGAAGCAAATCACCTTCCATCAGACAAACCTAGAGTTTAGATTTCTCTTTTAGTCTCCCACTGTCATGGGGCTGGGGGCGCTCTGTCACTGTCATTGAGCCGTACTATGTACTATGTGCTAAACTCCGTGCATGGACACAGTCACGTGACCCTCGATGAATCAGGATACAGGAGGAATCACTTTGCCCCCAATTTGAAGATGCACCAATTTACGTCATCCTCACGTGACCCCATGACGGAGATATGTTTTCATGGCCGTTTTACAGATGAGGAAACTCAAGCACAGAGGCGGTAGGGTAGCCTGCCCGACCCGAGGTTACCAAACTCCTAAAAAGGGGAAGTGGAATTCTAACGCAGACCCCCATGGCCCTGTCTGTACTCTTCACCACCACACACAATGGCTCTCATGTAAGTACCGATTTGTGCTTGACACTTGGATGATTGGGGGCCCCTGGGTCCTCCAAAAAATAGCCTCGGGAGATCACCCCTCACTCTCACCTCCCTCAGCCTGGTCTCCAGCTCCAGCAGACGATTCTTGTCGCTGTGGTCTTGGTGGCTGATTTTTTCCAGCTGCTCCTCCAGCTTCCGGTTCTGGGCCTCCAGTTTCCCAGCCTGTGTCTCCAGGTAAAACTTCTGCTGCCTGAGTTCTGAAATCATTTCTTCCTGGGCCTTCCTGGTGGGGGTGGTGGGAGGAGCCAAGCAAAATCACAGTCTCCTTAGAGGTGAGCATGTCCCCGCAGAAGGACGGGCAGAAGCAGAGCGAGAGGTGCATCTGAGCAAGTGGACCACACTCGTTCCCAGGTTAGCGCCACCCTGACCCGGCCTCGTGTGCGTGGCCCCAGCATGGGGACCTGGGGCCCGTTTAGTCCCCACCGCTCAGTGTCCCTCGTCAATGGGATTCAGTATGGTCAAGGGGGATGCAAGAGATACTATCATTTCACTCCTTTGGTAGACCTTTTTATTTTTCCAGTCTGTAGAGGAGAGCAGAAAGGGCCTCCTGAGAGTACAGGAGCACCCTGACGGCTCACTAAGACAGGCCCTGGGGAAGAGAGGGCGGTGAGGAGAAAGAATGCTACTCCTTCTACTTCTCTGTTGACCTTGCTCACCTCTTCACCAGGCCGCTCAGAAGCTGGAATGACTCAAAGATCAGACAGCGGCCTACCAAGCTGGTTTAAACTAAGATGGGAATGTTTAAGATCTCTTAAGGAGATTGTAATTCTTTGGGGGAAAAGATTAAGATCAAAGTGCTCCAGGAACACAGGAGAGTCCTTGCCAAACCCCAAAACTCACCCCCAAGGGCCCAACTTCACAACAGCGAAATGGATGGCCCAGTTGGGCACACCCGAGATCACCTCTGGCTAATTGCAGGAGGCGAGTCTGGGGAACGAGGTCTCCAGAAGCAAACTGTAAATTACCTCATTAGAGAGAGCAAAACACTCTGTGATGGGATGGTAACTTGAAGCATGTAAGAAAACGCAGCTCAAAAGAGAAGGCCAGTAGAGTGAGACCACTTCAGAGAGGGCAAAATGACGTAAGTATACGGAGGCTGGGCCCCGCCACAGGAGTCGTTAAATCCACTCCTGCTCCGCCGACAGAAGAACAGAGTTTGTGCCCAGGAGAGAAGACCAAAGCGGAATCAAGCACACAGTTAGAATCTGAACACTTACATGTTCCTCTGGGTAAAGAGACTGCTGTTTGCCGCAAGTTTATTGGCTTCCGACAATTCCACTATCCTCTGTTCCAGGGATCTGATCTTGGAATCCATGGCGTTGATCATCTGAAACACGGGGGATCTTTGGAACCTCACACACAGACGGTAACACCGGAATGAGAGGGAAGTGGGCCACGTAAGTGAGGAAAAGTGTCATGTGAAAGGCAGGCCATCGGACCAGAGACTCAACTAGCCTGTACCCTGAGGAGCGTAGATCTCACTGCTCCAACGATGGCACTCATTTTTTTTATCAAACGGAGACTGCATATCCCCCTCACTAGCTAAGGGGCCTGCAGTAAGCACACGCGGGAGGACCTCTTGAGGAACCTGGCATTCCGTGAGTTGACAGGTCTCGTGAAATCCCCGTGTCGTCCACATGCGCCCTGAGCCTGCCACAGCCTCTAAACTTGCATCTGCAAGTTCCTATTTCTCATCACCCACAAGCTTGTCATTCTCCGGGTGATTCCTTCTCACCCAGCCCCTACTGTCCTAGATTCTCTGCATCAAAGCTTCCCCAACTTAATGAATCATAAGAATTGGCCAGGGCAGGAAAGGGGCGGGGGGGGGGGGGCGTTAAAAATATTACTTCCCAGGACCCTCCTTTAGAGATTCTGTTGTGAAAAGTCTCGGTAGGGTCTGAGATAATAAGTAGATTAACAAGCACAACAGGGGAAACTCTTAAGCTGCAAGTTTCTGAAACATCTGCCTACACAGATTTGAAAGGAAACGAGATGCCTAAGGGAGGCCACAGGCCACCGGGCACTTCGTCGGGGAGGTGGCAGGGGGTTGGTGTGTTGAAAGACAGGGTTCTAGTTGACGCAGGTCAGCGTGAATTCTTAAAGAAGGGCGTGAAGGGCAAAACTGGCCACCCCGAGCCACCACTGCCGCTGCTTTTACGAGAAGGGGTTGCAGAGAGAACTTTCTGTTAGCAGCAGACTCCACGGGATAAAACAGACCAAATGGACTCTTCTCTGGTGGGGGACTCCTGGCGTGGTTCACACACCCTCCCTTGGAAACCGGCTTTGTGATTCTGTCTACCTACCGCCTTCTGCTCGCTGAGAATCTTGCCTTTCTCGTGGGCCTCCTCTTCGTGTCTCTGCATCAGATTCTCCAAAGTCTCCTTGTCGGCTAGGTCTTTCTTTATCTGATTGTCCAACACCTGAGGAAAAACAAAAGGAGAAGTTAGTGTCTGGCAGACTAACCAGAGGCACTGGAGAAACACAGGGAAGGAGGGGAAAAGCAGTGGAGAAGCCACGCTGCCCCAACTCCGGGGCAGAGCGAGGGAGCGGGGGTCTGTCTATCAGCCAGGATGAGATTCAGAAGTATGACCATCAAATGGCAAGTAACCAGAGGACGTGAACTAAGAACTTATTTTTAAATCAGCAGCCAAAATGACCTGAGAGGTATAGCCAAAGGGGAGGTGGACTCCAGAATGAGAGGGGAAAAAAAAGATCTCTCTAGAGATCTTACGATTTGCAGCTATTACCTAGGGGCACTGTTATCGTAGTCAATGCGCCAGTAGTTTTCAGAACACTGCTTGCTCTTAATTTGTACAAAATTAATCTCGTTATCTCCAGGCTGTGTGTGGAGGGATGGAAAGCTGAAGACCGAGGAAGTCTGTGTGACCAAGGCTGACGTTCAGAAACAGCCAGGGCCGAGTGGATTCTGCCCACCGATAAAGTAGGTGGGGAGTCAATAGACTGAAGAGACAGCATAAAGGAAAGGGGAAAAAAAAAAAAAAAGCCTCTTTCCTCATTCCTCTGATCCAGCTGGGGGTGAAAATAAAAAGTCACTGGAAAGAGAAATCTTTCCCAGGGGAAGAGAAATCATGTGTTCTCAGTGCTGAGAATGCCACTGTAAGCACCTACTGTTCCCAAGAGGAAAAAATAAAACAGTAATGGTGTCACCATCCACCAGCTTGATCTAATGTTCTGCGAGGGACACACACAGCCCCACCAGCTGCCAGAACAACTGGTGAAAAAGAGAGGAGAAAAGGAAGGCAACGTCATAACTTGCCAAGCCTTTGACCACGACCCTGTGTTTCTCATCACTGTGGTTCTCTGAATGATGGCGACTGCATCTGATACTGGGAAGAAAGCCCAAAGAATTGGGGTCACAGATGGGAACTGAAATCTGCCTTTCCCACATTATCTATTGTGATGGGTCCTTCGTAGCTCATGGGGACACAGTCCCTGAAAAGAGCCAATGAACAGGGAGGGGGTCCACATGATAAAGAAAGGAAAGAACAGATTTCAAAGAGGGCTTTAAACTAGAACTGATTGATGAAAAAAAGAGAGTGAGAGTTGGCGGAGAAGAATAAGAGGTGGAGGACGGGGTCATGGGAGAAGGGACGAACCTCAAGAGGGTAAGTGGCCTGCTCTCCTGGACGTCAGGGCACGATTCTAAAATTATGAACAAGAAAAGGACAGAATCTGGGGTATGATCACAATTATTACCAAAATGGCCTCACAGGGGACGGAACAGGAACACAAAGCAGGGCAGACTAAAAAGAAATGGCTTCATAAAGATGCCAGGAGGGAAGACAGAAGAAAACAGATCTCTCCCTAACGTTCTCTAGGATCTATAAAGCCAAGTGCTCGCCATCTAGAAGGTAGCAGAGACCACTTAATGTCTAGACCAGGAATGCCCTTTTTTTATGCAGTGCTAAAGCAATGAAGCACATTTTCAGGATGACTCTGCTCAAACTAAGACCTCCACTTTGGCAGTGGTGGATACCAACATAGGTAAGTGTGAGCCACAAGGAACAAGCCTTTCTCAAGGATGTACACATCCCGGCTTTGAGTGGGTTAAACTGACAGGAGGATGAACAAGAAGATGCATGGGAGGGAAGCAAGGAATTTGTTTGAAATGAGAGATTCCACTGTAGACATTTATATCAATTGAAGGTATCGATAGAACATGGCTTTTTGACAGAAAAGTCAACATACTGACCCAAATTACAGAATGAACTTGCAAAGGTTATTTTCATCATGCAAAGATACCAGTGGGCTACTGTATACATTCTCATAATTTTCTGAAAGTCAGTTTATCTCAAGGATAAAAGTCTGGACACCAAAAAGGATTGGTAGATAAATGCACTAAAGTAGAGGGTCACACTAAAACACAGTGTGGTCCCTTCTGGGTTATTTTCCTGGTATTTCTTTCAATGAAAAATAACCAAAAGTAGCACGAGGGGTAAAAGAAAGAAAGTGTCAGGGTAGTGATGGTGAAGATGCTGTGTGAGCACGTACATGTGTGGTTCTCCAGAAAAGGAACAGCCAACTCTTTGAGAATACCAACCAAATCAATAACATGATCATCACAAAAATTAAAAGCCTCCTTCACTGTCTGACTTGGAAGGGAAAGAGACAATATTTGAGATGGTAATGAACAACGTCTGATTCTCAAGAACGTAAGAATTAGTTAAAGGCTCAGTCCAAAATCATAATGAAAATGTGATGTGATTTCAAAAGGAAATAGATAGGCTGGCAGTCATTTCTGATCACTGAACTTATTAATAATAACTGAATTGAAATAATAATTTCAGTAAGTAAAATAATAATTGAATTTATTATTTTATATGATAGGCTGGACTATTTAGGCCAGTTCTTCTAGGAACAATGATTTAAAATGCTAGATAGAATATGGAAAACATTTTCCAAAAGCACCTAAATGTTGGCAAGAGAGTAAGAAATTACAGACTAAAATCTAAGTGAAAGCAAAAACCCAGCTATTTTGAACTTGAGGCATTTGCTGAACCAGATAAACTTGAGCTTCATTTTTAATTGCCTCAAAGGGTAAGAAGACAAAGAAGTCAAAGCCCAGAGCCACCCACAAGGTGGGCACACATTTTCATTCAAGGCCTCAAAGAATTCTCATTATTAATTTTCCAAGGAAAACGAGCAGCTGACCAGGCACACGAAAAAGAGAGACACCATGGAAAAGAGCCAAGAGAAACAACAGAGTAGAAACAGACCTTCAGATATTGGAATCATCAGATACAGATCATAAAACAACTATGCTGATGCGTTTAAAGAAGCAGAAGATAAGCTTCAAATCAATGCAGCAAATAGAAAGTTATTGACTTAAATAATCTAGTAAACTTGGGGAAGAACCAAACAGAATGTCAAGAAACAAATAGAAACAATAACTGAAATTTAAAACTCAATGGATGGGGACTTCCCTGGTGGCACAGTGGTTAAGAATCCACCTGCCAATGCAGGAGACACGGGTTCGGGCCCTGGTCTGGCAAGATCTCACATGTCACGGAGCAACTAAGCCCGTGCGCCACAACTACTGAGCCTATACTCTAGAGCCTGCGAGCCACAACCACTGAAGCCCATGTGCCTAGAGCCTGTGCTCCACAACAAGAGAAGCCACTGCAATGAGAAGCCCGCTCGCCACAACTTGAGAGAAGCCCATGCACAGCAACAAAGACCCAACACAGCCAAAAATTAATTAATTAATTTTAAAATACCTCAATGGATGGGTTTAACAGCAAATTAGACAGGTAAGGATTAGTACACTGGAAAATCAGTTAGAGCTTAACCAGAATGTAGCACCAAAAGACAAGGAAATGGAAAATACAAAAAAAAAAAAAAGATAGATTGGTGGTAATCTAACACGTCTAATCAAATTCTCACAAGGGAATTAAAGAGAGAAGGGGAAGAGACAATACTTGAGATATAACAACCAATAACTTTACAGAATTGATTTTTTAAAATATATACATATGTTCCAAAGTCCAGTATATCTCAAGGAGGATAAACAAAAATAACTCCACATCTAGACACATCACAGTAGAACTTCAGAAAATTAAAGATAAAACAAAGTTTTAAAAGAAAAAAGACTGCTTTTAAAGAAAGCAACTGTTAGACTGACAGCTGACCGTCAACTGCAATAATAAAAGCCAAACGTCAATGGAATGATATCTTCAAAAAGTATTAAAAGCAATAACTGCCAACCTAGAATTCTATCCCCAGTCAAAACATCTTTCAAGAACAAGGATGAAATAGAGACATTTTCAGACACACAAAACAGAGAGCCTGGCACCAGCAGACCTTCACTAAAGAAAGTCCTCAAGGATATACTTTATAAAAAAAGGAAAAGAATTCCAGGTCTCAGATGCAAGAAGGAAATTAAAAGCAAGGAGATGGTGAATCTCTCTAAATCTAAATTATCATGGACTCAGTGACAGTGGATCAAAAAACATTTTAAAGATGGAATTGAGACACATGATGATCAAATTTTCTTAAATAATAAACTATTTTTGAACTTCTGATATCCAATCCGCCCCAAGGATAACACCCCAAGACCTCCCACCATGGCCTGAGGACAGCATTTACCACGGAGAGTCCTCTGTTCTAGCAAGAAGTGGCCCGAAGTGCCTGGGAAGAGAAAGGAACTACATGGTGCTATAGGAGGAAGGGCAGGGAAGACTGTAAAGTGTCTTTACTTTAATTTTTTCCTCGTAGTGCTGTTCTTTCTGTTTCAGGTGCACCTCCAGGTGCTGGGCTGAGACCTGGGCTTCTCGGTGCTTCTCCTCCAGTTCCTGGACACAAAAGAACAGACGGTCAGGTGTGCGAGGGAAGGACGGAGCCGATGCATGTTAGACGTTCACAGGAGACACCACTTTGGCACAGGCACCAAAGGCAACAGGCATCTGTTTCTTCGTGACTAGCCCTTAAGGCTCTTGGGAGAGGAAACCACCACCACGCCCTGGCCCTGGGTTTTCCAGCTCCGAGTATTCACACACATAAGCACATGGCTGGTGGGCTGGGACCAGAAATCTGTCAGTGCGACAGGTCAAACAAAGGCAGCTCTTCATCTCTGCCTAGAGAAGTGAGAGTGACGAGGCAACACAACTTGAAAATTCAGTACAGCACAAAGCCCCTGACCACTGTCTTGACGGCCTTAAATGAGGAAAGTAATGTCAATTTAAGTTTTAAGTTAATTTATTATGAGGATAAAAAAAATTTTTGTATTTTCCTCATTAACAAAATGATTGCTCAGGAACCCTAGTGAAGAAGGAAAACTAATATAACAATTCAAACACTTTCAGTTTTGAATGATTATTTTAACTGACTGGTAATATGGAGCATGTGAATATCTGGAGGTGTTCATATGATATCATGTTTATATGAAGTTTACATGATATAATGCTAATGGGAACAAGGCAGAACATAAAATTCACTAAAAATGACATAAACGTGTACACATACATTGAAGATAGGAAGAGAACGTGGAGTAATAATAAATAGCTCAAATGTAATGTCCTTTTCATTCTTTTATCAAGATTTCTGCTTTCAAACAAAATTGTAGTTCATTTGGAAATTATACCAATTCATTTGCCAACGTATTATAAACTGATCGTATAAAAGGCAGCATTCAACTCACCAAAACATTCTCTAAATGAAGCTATCTGCGTTTACATTAATTCTTATGAATCTGGACCCATTAGTTAATTACTAATATCAAAAGTCATTACTCCAAGTTTTCATCTCTTCATACTATCTTGAAATTTTCCTTTGAAATGGAAATAATTATGAGAATTTTGAAGAACGAGGAAATTATACAGGATATGCCCATAAAATGGAGAAAAGAAGAATTTTAGATTCACACACACATGAAATGTTACTGATTAAGCTTTTGAAATTCTAAAGTCTGCAAGCATTTGACTTTGCTTTGGGGGCCAGTAAAGTATTCAATGTTAAGACCAGGTGCACAAGATCTACTGCAAGCTAACAGATGTTATCTTGAAAAGTTGAATGTAAACAGGATTTTTAGTAATAAAAACATACTTTCAGGGCTTTATGTATATTAAAGGGTCCCTGACAATGAGGTCTTTTATTAAAGCAAAAGACTCTGCTAGAATGAGAACCCCAATTAGCTGTTTTGAAAGTTCTTATCAGAATAGCAAATATTTTAATGCAAATGATATTTGGGATGTGTTTCCAAGCATCATCATTATGTAACAGTACTAAGGACCCCTCTTTGCCCACATCCCAGATACTTCACAACCTAAGCACCAGGTTCTTGAGCAAAAGGCACCTTCCGATAAATGAAGTCACAGCCACAAAGGTACTCGGACAGGTGGCAAGATACACTTGGAAAAAGAAATCTGCCTACTTTTTCTTTATTTTAGAAATCACTTGATAATCGTCTTGTCTTAGTTTCAGTCCTCCTAAGATAGCACAGGAATGGAAATCAATCTGAAAACAGGTCAAAAACTCAGATACCTGAGACTGACAACCTTAAGACCAAATTTCCGGTCTACTTATGCATGGGAGTTTACAACATATAATCCAGGAATGCAGAACTCTACACTCCCACATTTTAATTGGCAAGTGAACCTTGGAAAAGCAGACATTCTAAAACCTGACTTCTTGACAGTTTGGCATTTTTTGTTGTTGTTGTCATTTTTTAAAACGTTATCTTCTTCTCTACATGTGTTGGATCAGATTCTTCAGTCCTGTTACGCAAACAGTACTGTTTGCTGCTCTATTCCCAGCTCCTAGAACAGTGCCTGGCACATAGTAGAAGCTCATTAAATATTTGTTGAATGAATGAATGAACACATCACCATTAAACAGAGAAACACTTTGCAACCACAAGACTTAACCACGTCGTTTGCACCAAGCAAGGGGGTAGCAGTGGTGGAATCTCAGTGGGAATTCATTTGACTCACAGTAAAATTCACACATTTGACAATCGCCAAGAGATACTTGGATGATGGAACAAGAGAACAGAAAGGATAGACTGACAATCACATTTGCCTTTGTGTGTAGACATTATCTATAAAGACTGTGTGTCAGAGCAAAACAATTTAACCGGTTTCTCTTTTCACCTGTGCGTTCAAGAGTGCCCACACGACTCACGAATATAGACAAACAGAAATGTAACGTTTTGAAGGGTTGGGTTTTCTTTTTTTTTTTTTTTTTTTTTTGGTATTAAGTATATAGGCCTGTAAGTCGGTCATTCTTGAGTTCATATAGTTGCTGGTGACTCGTTTCCCAGAAGTGACGCAGAGGGAGAGACAGAGAGAGGGAGGTGGAAAGCACCCCGCTCACCACCTTGTCTCTTTCTGGTGCAGAGGAATGCCCGACTACTCCAGAGTCAGTCCTCGGGGCAGGGAGGAAAGGGCTACAAACAGGCTCCCCAAAGTGGCATCAAATTCTTGGTTTGGGGACTGAAATCCAAGGAGAGTCCTTTAAAGGTTCACCTGCCTTTCACCCTGGCAAGAGCAAAACTTTGACACGTCGGCAAGCACCACCCAAGCCTTCCTTGATTAAGTTAATTTGGTCGTCAGAGCCGAAAACAAAATCATCGTGGTTACAAACCTAAAAAACGATCTGCTACCTCTAAGGAAAGTGAAAATAATAATAATATTACGCACCAACTGGAGCAGAGAAAGTGAGTGGGTGAACACGGATCTATGACAAATGCTACTCCGAAAAAATCTGTGTGACTAATTTCTTTCCTCTGCAAAACCAAGAATCTGGGTGTCGGTCTTAAAGCCCTGAATCCCTACACCTTTTTCAAACGGGCATTTGCAACTTTAACGGCCATACAAAACTCTGCTGATAGAAGTACGTAAATGCTCCTGTAAAAATGTATCGGAAATGACAGCGTGTGCACGTTCGCGTTTTTAAAAGTCAGGCAGTAGCAAACAGAGCAAAAAAAAATCATACTGATGGATCTGTTACCATTGCTGAAATGTCCAGCCTGTGGTTACTTGTGCTCGTCTCTGACGTGGTGTCCGCTAAAACCACTTCCTCTTAATTCACCTGCCTGGCGATAACCTCCCCTGTGACGGTGGTTGATTCTTCTGTTGACCCCCTTCCCTCTACAACCTCTAACCTGTTATCTTTGAACTTGTCAACTTTGGTTCCTGCTCACCAGAATTTTATCAGCCATCTGCTGGATCTGTTGGGACTTTGTCTGGATGTCATCCTTCAGTCTGTTTTCTCTACGCTCCATGGTCTCTAGCCTCTTTACCTTGTTCTCCAGAGAGTGGCGGCGTTCCTGTAGATCGTGAATCAATCAGAGAGTTTTAATGGGGTAACCGCTACGGGCACGACGCCTGCGCCGAGGGAGGGGGCCCTCGGGAAGCGTACGCTCGATGCGGGAAGAGAAGTCTCAGGCACCCGAAGCCACGGTGAGGAAAACACAGTTCTGTGATCCGAGGAGTACTTGCTTGTGCAGGTTACAAGAGTGCATTCATTCATTCAAATATTTACCAAGCACCTACTATCTGCAAAGTACCACGCTAGGCATCGTGGAAAATACCGAGAGGAAGCTGACAGAATGCCTGCCCTTGGAAGAGGTAAGATAAACACAAATAAACACGATATGGGTTAAGAGGGCCAGGGCCATGAAGCAAACAGGTACAGAGGGCTGTGGGAGGGTGCAGGCTGGAGGGAGGGCTTTGAACTGAGCAGGTGAGGGGATGTGGACGCTGTGGAGAGGGTCGGGATGTGGGAGGCTGGAGGGGAGAGGGCCAGAGGGGAGTGGGGAAGGCCTTTCAAAAAAAGGCGCAGCAGGGCTTCCCCGGTGGCGCAGTGGTTGAGAGTCCGCCTGCCGATGCAGGGGGCGCGGGTTCGTGCCCCGGTCCAGGAGGATCCCACGTGCCACGGGGCGGCTGGGCCCATGAGCCATGGCCGCTGAGCCTGCACGTCGGGAGCCTGTGCTCTGCGACGGGAGAGGCCACGGCGGTGAGAGGCCCGTGTACCGAAAAAAAAGGTGCAGCAGCAGCAGTGCGGAGGTGGCCGAGAGCCAGCGTAGGCCCCAGGTGGAGTGTAGAGGGGCTACTGCAAAAGGTGTAATAGCGGAGGAGCTGGAGAAAACGGGAAAGGGGAGCATGTGTGGGGCAAAGGGCTGAGAGTCTCATGCACTTAAGATGTAGGGAAGCCCTGAAAGGTTTGGGATGGGGCAAGGGGTGCTGATGAGCCTGGAGTCTGAGGTCCACGAGTCTGACCCCGTTTGAGCTAGATGCGAGGAAGGTGAGCCTGGAAGCAGAAAGCCGAGAAATTACTACATTCACCCAGCGAAGAGGAAGAGGGCCTACACTGTGGGGAGGCCTTCAGAAATGGCCAGCAGAGGGTGGACGGTAGAGACAGTGTGGGTGTATTTACAGGGCTGAGGGACTCTCGGAATGGCAGGATCCAGGGAGAAGCAGCAGATGATGTCAAGGTGTCAAGCCTGGGGTGACCAGATGGATGAATGGGGGCCCTGACCGGTGCGAGGAAGACTGAGAAGGCAACCCAGCTTGTCGGGGAAGATACTGAGTTCATTCTAGATCGGAGGCACTGTTCAGACACCCAGTCAAGATATCAGGGGAGCAGTGGGAAATACTTCCTGGATCGTGGGTGAGGCTGGCCCCAAAGAGACGTAGGCAAGTAGGTTCAACGCCAGCACTGTGACAGAGAAGCAGAAGGCCCAGGACAGGGGGGTGGTTAAATCAACTATGACACATCCGTTCCATGGACCCATCACCCAGACGTCAGGGGAGATGGAGGGCGGCAAAAGGGAAACGTCCCTTTTTATTCTATATTCTTCAGTTCTATGTTTTTCACAATGAGAAAACACTCGTGTGTTTCCTGTATAATTATATAATTGGTTTCAACAACAACAACAACAAAGAATTGGACAGAGAGAAGAGGCCCAAAAATGTAGATCTGGGAGTTACCAACACACACAGGTCACAGCTGAAGCCTCGAAAATTAATGTATTATTAACACCGTTGGGGAGAAGGTGAGGAAAAGCAAGGGTACAGAGGGAAGAAAAAGGAACCCTCAGGGACGGCATCACAGTTCATCTACATAAACGTGAATCCTCCCACACGGGCGAACGGGTCAGAGGAAAACAAATAGGAAGGAAAGGTTTTATCAAAACATCTTTCTACTCAGAGCTGCTGTGACAAATCCTTCTCCCCTTTGGGGAAAATGGTCCCAAACCTCTCGGGTTTCAAAGGGACTGGCGGACGGGACAGTGGTTTGGATGAACAGAGGGTGGTCCCGAGGTTTCTTCCCCTGCACAGCCGGAGGCCAGGCACCTCGGGAGCCGGGAGCTGGAGGTCCCCTGCTCACCTCGGCTTCCACCAGCTTCTTCTTGATGCCTTCGGAAGAGTCCTCGCGGTTGTGCAGCTTCTCCAGCTCGCGCTCAGCCCGCTCCTTCGCCTGGCGGATGTTCTGCAGAAGCTCAGTGGCCTCCGTGCTGGCTTTCACGGCCTGAAAGGAGAAGGAACAGGGGAGAGATGGCCCAATTTATCCACGGAAAAAGATGGGGACCATCTCCTAAACAGGAAAAAAAATCGGGTCACACTGAATGGATATTTTTATCCATTTTTCAAAACATATAAACGTTTCATTTTATTCTGTGTTTCGCCTGTCCTAAGGTGCACTTATATATATTTTTTTAACATCGCTGAATTTGGAATGCATCTACGCTTAAAATTGATGGTGTTTTTTTCTTTCTTGGGGTACAGAAGATAATGTGGTATCGGACAATCATTAGCATCTTAGATTCAGTGTAACATAATAAATGCAAACAAAAAGGTCTCGGGTTCATCTGCCCAGGTATTAATGTATTTACCCCGGACTGTTAATTGTCTCCCTATTTAATCATCTCATTTGCTGATTTTCCTAAGGGGAATCTGTACTACTTTTACAAGAAAACAAGATAAAAACTATAAACTTTTTTTTCTCAAATAAATACCTATCAAAGGGCATAACCACCACACTGTTCGTGGTGACTCGCAAATTCATGTTTAAAGAAAAAATAGCGAACCCTTTTGAAGTTAATTTTTATTTGGGTCTTAACTATACTGCAGCTCTTCCAGCATCACAGTAAAGATCTGAGTGTAAGAAACCAACAACTTCACACTCATTTGCTTTATAGTTTTAAAACGTGAAAACGGCAAGGGAACTCCAACTTCGAGACCAGCACTGTCCAACGTGGGAGCTGCTCCCCACATGTGCCCGGTGAGCACCTGAAACGTGGTTGCTGTGACTGGGAAATTAATTTTTAATTTTACTTAAGTTTAATTCATTTAAAAACTGAAGCAGTGTACTTTTTTTGTTGTTGTTGTTGCGGTATGCGGGCCTCTCACTGTTGTGGCCTCTCCCGTTGCGGAGCACAGGCTCCGGACGCGCAGGCTCAGCGGCCATGGCTCACGGGCCCAGCTGCTCCGCAGCATGCGGGATTTTCCCGGACTGGGGCACGAACCTGCGTCCCCTGCATCGGCAGGCGGACTCTCAACCACTGCACCACCAGGGAAGCCCAGTGTACATGTTTTAATATCACTACATGCTGCAATATTTTGCATATAATGGATTAAGGAAACTATATCATTCAGAGGATTTTCCCTTTTTTAATGTGGCTACTAGAAAACTTAAAATTACATCTGAGGCTGACATGTGTGGGTTGCTTCCCACTTCTACTGGAGAGCAGAGTTCTAGGAGATATGAATCCTCACACAAATTTCTAGCTGAAAGGCTTTCAGTAGTGAGCTCAAGAATAAGTAGGAAGGGGACAGATGAATGGATGCAGAAAATGTAGAATATCCAGGCCATGGAATACTATTCAGCCTCTGAAAAGGAGATCCTGTCACATGCTGTAACATGGATGAACCTCAAAGACATTGTGCTGAGCAAAATGAGCCAGCCACAAAGGACAAATACTGTATGATTCCATCCACAGGAAGCACCTAAAGTAGTCAAAATCATACAAGCAAAGTAGATTGGCAGATGCAAACTGTGATATATAGGATGGATAAACAAGGTCCTACTGTATAGCACAGGGAACTATATTCAATATCCTGTGATAAAACATAATGGAAAAGAATATGGAAAAGAATGTATATATATGTATAACTGAGTCACTTTGCTGTACAGCAGAAAGTAACATGCACTGTAAGTCAACTACACTTCAATAAAATAAATAGAATGAAAAGGAAGGAAGGGGGGAGGGGAAGAGAGAGAGAGAGAGGAAGGAGGGAAGGAAGGAGGGAGGGAGGGAGGGAGGGAGGGAGGGAGGGAGGAAGAAGAAAGGTGGTTACGAAGGGTGGGGGTGGGGAGATTAGCATTTGGAGGTAGAGAGCTTAAGTTTTGTGAGATGACAAAGTTCTCAAGATCTATCTCACAATGTGAATATATCTGACACTAAGGAACTGGACACTCAAAACAAGACAGTAAATGTAGTATGTTTTTAATAACACAATTTAATGTTATATGTTTTTAATAACACAAAAAGAAGGAACTCTTGAGGCTTCCCTGGTGGCGCAGTGCTTGGGAATCTGCCTGCTAATGCAGGGGACACGGGTTCAAGCCCTGGTCTGGGAGGATCCCACATGCCGCGGAGCAACTAGGCCCGTGAGCCACAAGTACTGAGCCTGCGCGTCTGGAGCCTGTGCTCCGCAACAAGAGAGGCCGCGATAGTGAGAGGCCCGCGCACCGTGATGAAGAGTGGCCCCCGCTCGCCGCAACTAGAGAAAGCCCTCGCAAGGAAACGAAGACCCAACACAGCAAAAATAAATAAATAAATTACTAAACTCCTACCCCCAACATCTTAAAAAAAAAAAAAAAAGAAGGAACTCTTTTAAACACATTCACAAACGTTCTTGACATGAAAGGCCACATTCATCCTGGCCCTTTCTTTAGCATTTCCCGTGTTCACCTAAAGGAAGGGCCCTTTGCACACACTGTGCCCAACGCGGTAAACCAAACCCACATCCATCCCCAATCACCTGAGGACTACTGGTCCCTCCAGGTTCCCAACGCACAGGAAGACTGCCGACAGTCTCTGATTGAAAGCTGTCTGGGTCGTGAACAACATAGGCTTCTCCCATGCAAGATGGGGACCCGGTCCCCTGAAGGGAGACGAGACAGCCTCTTGGGTTCTGCTGTAGTACAATTAGAGCTTTGACTTGAGAGTCTCACAGAGCTTTGTGGGTTTTTTGTTTGTTTTTTAAACAAACACTGCTTGACATGTCTCAAAAAGAGAAAGTATATTCAGAACTCTTGTATTTTCAGGTAATAACTCACTCTCCCTTCATTTTCCTTGGTGCTGGGTGACTAATTCTCCTTCTTTGATCGCCTGTGCTCCAGGACAAAGCAAGAAGTATGTGGAAATGGGGGTAAGTTCCCCAAAACATCACCTCAGGCTTACCTTTTCCAGCTTCTCTTGGAGCTCCTGAATTTTGAGCTGCTGCTCAGCATTGATCTGTGATTAAAATCCCAGGAAATAAAGCAAAAAAGGCAAATTGGCATTAAGGTCTTTCTACATTTACTGCAGTCCTATTTTCTTGAGGTTTCTGTTGGGGTCTCTTTGTTTTGTTTTCCAATACCTACTGATGGAGAGGAAGAACAGTAGCCTATCAGAGAAACCTCTGAATGTCTCAGTGCAAACCTCCATGTGGACTATTTCTCTAGAACCAGCAACACACATACAGATGGCAAAAAAAGAGAAACAAAGTCGCCGGTACCCTAAAACAGTAAGAATTTTCCCACGTGTCTTACTGAGTGTCTGGATTTGTGTGTTACTGTGAGCGGGCCTGACCAAAAAAAATGAGGTGTCTTCTATCCCTTTTAGAAACATAGCTGAAGCTAAACATGGTCATCCAGAGACTGACCATCAAAATAAACCCAGAAGACAGTTCTCTATTCATCCCAAGTGTATTCTTAACCAGTGACAGGCCACGGAGAACAACATTTAAGAGGCTGTCTACCCAAAATCACGATACCAATAATGGAAAATACCTTCTCCAGTTTGGCATATTCTCCCACTTCAGGCTTCCCTTGATCTTTAGCCTGTAATTTAAAAGATACAACATATTGGAAAATCTCAAGAACCTAAAAGTCTTATAAGACAACACTACAGGCTTTCTTGGTCTCTGTGGTCAAAATAATGAGGATGATGATAAAAAAAAATTAAGTATCTTCTCTAACCAAGACCAGGAGGCTTTGCAGGACACCCCATTATTTCCCAAATGTACACTCGTGAAGCTAGGATTCCCTTTATTATTGCTAAGATCATCCATGATTCTACCCCCAAAACACCCTCCCCGGCAGGGAGCTGGCTACCTTCATCAATTTATGCTGACATTCTGTTGCTTTCCGCTTGAACTCTTCGGCAGCCAGCCGAGACTCTCTGAGCTCCGATTCATAGAGATCACTCCGTCTTCTGGCCGAAACCAGGTCCTCTTCCAACTGATTCATCATTAACCTCATTTCTTCCACTTGAGCCTGGTACTCCTAAAGAGTAGGCAATGGAAGGAAGGTGAATTTTGGAACTCCTGAAAGGAAAGATGGGAGGTGAAGATGGAAAAACACAGACCACAGAGGGAAGACACAGTGAAGAGAGATCGGAGAGAATGGACCTAGAGAAAAGGTGAGTAGAAAGATGGGGATAAGGGCGAGGTGTGTGGATGGACGAGGAGGGAGAAAAGAATATTAAATCTTTAAACTGTTTTCATCTAGATCATGAATCACTAGTAACACCATTTGGAACAAATGTGCCTATACACAATAAGATCCTTTGAGCAAATAATATCGTACAAGAAGTGCAGAACCTTAAGACCTTTGTAACACAGGAGAGCTGAAAGGGATGTACTTTAAACAACCAGGATAATCTGCTTATGCGTAGCTTCTCTCCAAGGGTAATCATTTATACAGATTTGTCCTTTAGAAGTTATGTGCTCCTAACACAATTAGATATGGTACTAGTTTTAAAATTAACCTTTCAGATGGCACAAGGGGGTAATTGGAAATCTCAGTGGAGAGAATCTTGGAAGGTGAAACTCATCATGTCAGTTTCTCACCATTAATTTTTCTGGGCTCCAAACTGCATGATGAACTAAACATTGCTCTTGAGAGGCAAGTCACCCTGAAATTTGGAAGAGTCAGGAAACACTGGCTCTGATCAAAGTAACTTGTGAGAAAGACTCTGAAGAAAGAATTATCTTGTTCCCTTGAGCAAAAGCCTTTAAAGTAATCCCAACAGCCCAACCTTTTCCAAATTGAATTTCTAAAATCAAAACAGGACATCTGGGGCTTCCCTGGTGGCACAGTGGTTGGGAGTCCGCCTGCCGATGCAGGGGACGCAGGTTCGTGCCCCGGTCTGGGAGGATCCCACGTGCCACGGAGCGGCTGGGCCCGTGAGCCGTGGCCGCTGGGCCTGTGCGTCCGGGGCCTGTGCTCCGCGGCGAGGGAGGCCACAGCAGGGGGAGGCCCATGTACCGCAAAAAAAAAAAAAAAAAGGCTTGGTAAAAAATTAATAAAAATTAAACAAAACAAAACAGGACATCTGCATCAAAGTTTTCCAAAACTGATTTACCAGAAGAAATGGGCAATGGTTTCGAAAACTTTGGGGCAGAGTATGAAAATATTCTCTGTTAGCAAAAGCAAAGCTTATATATATAAGGATTATGAATGAGCAGTTTATCCAATCCAAGGTGGCGGATTTAAAATGAAAAGAATAAAGAATTAAGACTGTCTTTGACCTTCGCAATGTACAGCGATCATCTCTAAGATCCGTTCCCCCAAGAAATAACTGAAGAGGGATCAACTGAGCAAGGTTATGCTTTTAGCCAATAAAATGTCTTTTTTCTTCTTTCTTTTTTTAGTAACAGAATATAAAGTAAACCTTTCATCCTTTGTAACAGGCAGTCCCCCCAGTGCACACTCAAGGGGGGGTGACGTCCTTATGAAAATGGATAGTTTTCACGTAAGCACATCTCTCTGTATTACTGGCACAGCGGAAAGCAGAAAAACTGAGCACAGGATGGAGCCTGGTCTCATTTCACTCCTTCCCACCCAAAAGCGTACAGTCGTCCCTCGGTATCCACAGGGGAACGGCTCCAGAACCAAATCCGGTCCACAGGTGGTTGAAATCGCAGACATGGAACCCGTGGATACGGAGGGCCGACTGTATTGTTATTGAAGGTCAATCCTACAAGTCATGGGGCGCCAGGTTTTCTGGACGATGCCCACTAAGTGAGTGGTGCTGGGTTATATAAGCAAAGGTCTTTATAACCTACTGAACAATTATCTCAACTCACAGAATGGAGCGTGAGCCGGTGATGTGAAACAGTACACCCTCTACTTGGGGTTTTTCTAGACCCCTCGGCCAGGGCTGTGTCATGACTTATTATGACTTTCATAGCTCTGGGTATTGTGCCTTCCTGGATCCCTTCCTCCATTTAAAAAAAAAAAAAATATATATATATATATATATAAAATATATTATATTATATATATTATATATATTATATATATAAAATTCTATTTTACAATAGCAGCATACATATAAAGACAAAAACATTACCTACGAAAACCGTTTCTTCTACCTAAAACTCATTTTTTTTCTTCTGATTTTAGAGTTTTAAAAAATCCAAAGTCCCCACAGACACAAATACCAAGCTGTGGAGGAAGCAAAGAGGTAGGAGGCACTCTTGTCCATCTTTTATCCTTGAGCTCCCTTGTCTGACTTAAACTTACGTCGGCAAGAACGGAACGTAATTTCTGTGTTTTGTCAAGAGCGAGGACAGAGCGCTGTTCCCCCAACATCTCTCTTTCCTGAGCCGTCAGCGCCCAGGGGGAGGAAGGCAAGAATCAGGCAACATCTCTGTCAGCAATCTGAGCTCTGGGGGCACCGGCCTGCTACAAGCATCAAACAAAATTCCACCTCATTTATTGAGCCACTGTTACTCTGTTGGATGCTTCAAGGAAATCCTATACATCCAACAGCTGACCAAATCCCTGCTTCAGGAAAACTCTGAGAGAAGATAATCAGGTCAGTTCCCAAGGACAGCTGAGAGGCAGCTGTATGTATCTCAGCATGGGCTGAACTGTGGGTCAGAGTTGAACAGGATCAGAATGGGGAACCGTGGACAACTTTTGGGTCCTGCCTTGAGTCATTCTTTGGAATGGAGCTTCAGAATTTTGTGGGAAGGAAGACATGGTCCTATTCAATCAGAAATCCTGAAACCCAAATGCCTTCTGTGTTACCTGAACTTCTGTCTCCCTTCCAGGGATGGGGGGTGGAGGGGGGCAGGGGAGGGGTGGGACAAAATCAGCAATTGCTACTGATGGAGCATGAATCTAACCATCATGTGAGACGCTTAGGTGTTTTTATTTGTTTATTTAATTTTTGGCCACTCCACGTGGGATCTTAGTTTCCTGACCGGGAATAGAACCCATGCCCCCTGCAGTGGGAACGCAGGGTCCTAACCACTGAACCACCAGGGAATTCCCTAGGTGTTTTTATTTTAAACCAAATTCAAGTGCTCCATTGGGGGTAGCTAAGCAGAAGCAACATATTTAAATAAACAGCGGTACAGAAATTGGCTTTGAGAGGAAGAGTGCGGAATAAATGGCAAACCTGGGAGGAATTGACAGGCTGCAAACCAAATACTAGGAGTTTGCGGAAAGTATTAAATGCTTTTTCCTGGATTGCAAACATCCTGCTCTCACCAAACTTACCGAGAGTCATTTTAATAAATCCTTCTTCCGATGAGAAATAAAATCTGAAACGAAGTTTTCTCCCCCTCAAAATGGAACGCTTAGCAGTCATTAAATCTAAAATTCCACATGGATGCCAACTGTGGTATGAATCACAAAGGACATTTCTTTGAACTCAACCACCAGCATACACCTTTTCAAAGTGTCCTGATAATTCTGTTTCTATGGAATTTCACAGACACCAGCTGCTCCCTCTGGTGGCCAAGCATAGCTTTCATTTCCCCAGGATGTCACCAAAAGCAAATTTCCAACCACACTGAACTAATGGGAGAAAAAGAATCCTACCTCTTGAAACTTTTAGGATGAAAAACTGTGTTGATAAAAGGGGCAACGGGTCAACTGTCAAAGCAGATTTTTTCAAGCTGTAGGTGTGACCTTCAAAATCTCTAAGTTAGTGGTGGTGTTCAGAAACCTGACAACCAATTTGCACCATTTCCTATGCACGTTTATTCAGAACACTTTTATCAAGCAAGAGGATATTAACCAATGATTTAAAAAGTATTAAGGTGATAATGAGACGATGCCAACAAAACATCCAAAACAGGAATTCTTTCTGTAAAGAACAGCTAAGGAATCACATTATTTGCCGGCGTTTCTTGCATCAGCACCACCCAGATGGCTAAGTGTGCGTTACCCAGAGACGAAAATGTTCATTTCCATCACTGTTTCCACTAGATTTTCTGAAGTGAATGAGAGCTGCCTGGCAGCTGATAATTCAGCTCTCCGACTGCTCAGTGCATTCTCTTCATTAAAGTTTCTATTCACAGTTTCTTCAAAGGACAAAAAAAAAAAGAAAATCCATGCTAAAAAGGAAACAGTGAAGTGAAATAAAAATGAACCATCTAGAAAGAAACTCCTTTTAGAAATAGAGGGGGTAAAAAAAGAGAGGAGGCTTTTTAAAGGTCTGGATTCTCTTTTCTGAACACACAGGGGAGGGCTTTCTGCAGTCAGATTTGCCGTGTCAATTCTGACTCGGCCTTAACTGCTCAAACTCTTCTTCCAGGATAAGTCTTTAGATAAGTAAGACTATGAAGTACCCTGGCTTTTCTCAAAAACTTAAAGTGCATCTGAAAAGCTATGAAAACATTAATTTTTTTTTTAATGGTCTAAAGCAAAGGTTGGCAAACTCTTTTGGTAAAAAGCTAGATAGGAAGCCATTTCAGTTTTGCAGTCCATGTGGTCTCTGTCAAAAGCACTCACCTCTGCCATTGTAGCATGATCAACAGCTATGGGCAGTACCTAAATGAATGGCTGTGCTGTGTTCCAATAAAACTTTATAAACACTGAAATGTGAATTCCATATGAAATATTCTTCTTCTTTTGAGTTTTTTCCCCCGTTTAAAAATGCAAAAACCATTCTTAGCTTGTGGTCATGAAAAACAGGTGGTTGGCCAGATTCTCACCCACAGGCTGCAGTTTGCCCACCCCTGCTCTAAACCTACACCTTCGATTGAAAAAAGTAGCCATCATGGGGTCCAGACTTCACAAGGAGCTAGATAGAACAAGGACTCTGCCATTTATATAAATCATGGGGAATCTAAAAGTTCCAAATGACCTACATAACTTTCTCTCCTCACCGCTCCCCCTTCCCTCTCTCTGTCCCTCAAACACACCTCTCCTGAAATGAGAGGTCCGGTTGGTGCCCTGCTCCCAGGCAGGGAGCCATACCTGCTCTTTGATTTCTTGGAGCTTCCGGCTCTGCTCTCTGATATCGTGGAGAAGCTGCAGTGCTTTGTCGTCCTCCTGGGACACCTCCATCCGTGCTTGCTCCAAACTTCGCTTTAAGCTCTGCGGAAAGCAAAATTTTAATAGGGTTGTCCTGTGGATCCTGCTCTGTTTGAAAAGATTCATTAAGGGAGCTGCAGGCTGCTTCGCAGACACCAAGATGGTTTCAGGTGACGGGCCAAAGTCGACAACTTCCGGTGAGTCGCTGATTCCAGGTTTCATCCTGTAAAACCCCTTGGTTCAAGAAACATCATCTCTAAACCTTATGACCTTATGGATCCAGCCTGAAACTGCATCCACCTGTTTCCTACCTGCCTTCGCAGATACTTACTTGTATGTTCAGAACTAAAAACTAATAAGATCCCTTAGCCGTGAAACCATCATTGGGGTGGCTACAAAGTCGTTTCTGGAATAGCAGTTATTCGAGGACTGTCAAGTATATATCCCTCTTTCAAAGTAGCAATGACTTCATTCTCTGCCCAGGTGCCATTTAAGACCCCATGCAAACTATTTCCACCTCCTGGCTTACGTTTCCTGGACACCTTTCATCCAAAAGGTTCCCTCAATGCTTCAGTGACACTGAAATATAGATCTGAAATACAAAGCTGAATAACTTTACCCACCACTGAAAGGAGGCCAAATCTGGAATGGAAACATAGCAGTTATTCTTAATCAGCCACGCTCTATAGATTTCCTCTCCCTTGTGGGAAAAAAAAAAAACACTTGAAAAATGTGTGATTCAACTTGTTAAGACTGTACATTAAAAAACACCTGAATGAAAATTTTTAACGAGACAATGGAGAAGACAGTCCACTCTTGTGAAGGAAAGAAAAACAAAAGTCGCATGGTAAAAGATGACAGAGGGTCTGGGTTTTAAAGGCTGAGTTTTGCTTGTTGCTGCGCTGGTTCTAGGCAATGGAATATTGATTTGGGACAGATTCAAAATACATTTTCTTGCACTTATTTGGGAGCTTGGTTCCTGAGGCTGACTGTGCTGGACACGAGGTGGAGCAGAGAGGTTGGGATGGGAGATGCTGAGACCCTCTGCAACGCCGTCTATGCCCGTCTCCAGGCTCCTACCTGGACTTTCTGAGCCTGATCTCAGGCCTCTGGGCCCTCACGCCCGGCTCCCGCTACTCTGCACATCACAGGTCTTGCTCGTGCGTCCTCCCTCTCTCTCCTCTCTGCCCCTGGCTGTGATGTGCCTCATGATGCTGTCACGAAACAGGATGAGACACACACGACGGGAAGCGCCCGCTCCGAGGGAAGGGGGCTTTGGGGGGAAGGCTCACACTGCACTCTGTGATGTAGGTAGCAAGGTCCTGCTCCAGGAGGGATCTCTGAGTCTCAGAGGCCTTCAGCTCCACCTCCTTCTGACTAAGCACAGCCTCCACCTCTGACACTCTCCGATGTAACCGGGTCATTTCCTGCTCCATCTGAAATAAACACAGCGACACGTTAAAAAGGCCCGGGGGGCGGGGGGGTGTTCGTCAGGAGCAATCGCATCTCAAGCCACCTCCGAGACCACCTGGTGGTCCTGGCTGGCGCTAACTCGCCAAAAGGTTGGGATGGAAATACCATGGTTTCTTCGCCTGGGAGCGCACAGGTCTTCGTAAGGGCAGTCACCAATGCTAAGTCACTCCTCTCATGCAAGGCTGGGTTCACACTCGATCACTTCTCTAACCCAGTGAGCGAGGAAGCCACAATCACCATTTTTTTCACCTGTTTGCTTTTTTTTGGGTTTGGTTTGGGTTTTTTTTGCAGACGTCAGTTTAATTTTACCCCAAATCCATCTTGATCCCCCCCATCTCCTTGCAAAGATCTAGAGGACAAATCCAGGACAGGGCAAGGAGATATGGATTCGTCTGCACTCTTAGGAGTCCCAGGCAAGAAGTGACTCTTACGAGCTTCCAGAGAGCTGCCCCTGGGCAGAAACAGTGAGCGTTAAGAGACGTTGAGCATAATCAACACAGTGGCCGCAGTTACATAAGCAGGAGTTTTTAAAGACTAGGAAGAGAGACTTCGCATCACTCAAAGCAGATGGGATGCATCTCGGCCACAGGTGAGGACCCACGCCACCTGCCAGAAGACGCAGACATCTAGCTGGGTCATGCTGAGGAACTGGCCGCTTTATATCCAGGGCCTCCTCTGGTTAAGATTTAAAGGATTTACGGCAGCGTCAAGGCCCGAATTCATCTCCCTCTGAGCTGCCGGAGGCGCGACTTCAGCGCGGGAAGGATCAGGTGGCTCGGCGCCAGCGGCGGCCCCGGGCGGATCCCTTGGCATATATTGACGGGAGGCTCCTGCAGCAAGGAGGGAGGCCGGCTGCGGAAATAAATACCTTGTGACACTTGTCCTGGGAGTCCTGCAGCTCTTTGCTTTTGATGAGAAGTTTCTTTTCCATGGAGCTAGTCTTGGCAGGGGAGTCCAGACTTGACACAACAGACCTGGATGGAAGAAATGGGTGGGCCTGAAAAGCTGCATTCAGAAACTGTGGCAGAGTTTGGGATTAGCAGATGCAAACTATTCCGTACAGAATGGATAAACAACAAGGTCCTGCTGTATAGAGCAGGGGAATATATTCAATACCCTGTGATAAACCATAATGGAAAAGAATATGAAAAGGAATGTATATATGTGGGTAACTGAGTCACTTTGCCATACAGCAGAAATTAACACAACATTGTAAATCAACTATACTTCCATAAAATAAATTAAAAAAAAAAAAAGAAAAACTGCGGCAGAGACCACAAGACCTGCCAGCATCCTTGGCCATCAACACAGCTGGCTCAGGCAGCTTCTAATAACACCAAGGCCATGAGGCAGAGAGGTGGACAGGACCAAGAACTCTGGAAGCAGGAGAGCCTGAGTGTAAATCTAGTCACCGTTGACCTGAGGCAGTGATTCAGCCTCCCTGAGCCTCTGTTTCCATTTCTAGGAGGTAGAACGATAATAAAAGGACCTACCACAACAGGAGAGCGTGGGCATTAAGCACACGGCATTTGTGCTGATACGGCTTTATTCACTTACTCACTAAACGGATGTGTACTGTGCACCTACACTGCTCCGGGCACTGGAAGACCAGTGGACAAGACAGACACGGTCCCTGCCCTCCTGGAGCTGACATTCTCAGAGGGCACGCAGAATGCATCAGGCAGACGCACAAGCTAAAAGGTTACAGATGTTGCCAAAGAAGGAAATGGGGTGATGTGCTACGGCAGAGGAAACGGATCAGGGGCCTGCTTCTCTGTGTGGTGACATCTGAGCTGACACCTGAAGGATGAGAAGGCGCTGACCCTCCAAAGCTCTGGAAGGAAACAAGCTCCAGGGAGGGGGTGGATAAAGCCAAGGTCTTGACGCAGGACTGAGCTAACACATCAAGTGCCCGATGGTATCAGTTAACTATACTGACCAAATTGTTGTTTATTCCATCCCCAAGCTAGCCAGTTTGGTTCTGTTTCATTTTACAGAAACAGCTAACACTAATTATGTTGGCTAAATAATGTCCCTCCACCAAGATGTCCACATCCTAATCTCTGGAACCTGTGGATCTGTCACCCCATGTGGCAAAGTGGACTTCGCAGATGTGATTACGTTAGGATTTTGAGATGGAGAGGCTATCCTGGATTACATGGGGTGGGGGGGTGGGGGTCCAACGTAACCACAAGGGTCCTCTTAAGATGGAAGCAGAGGAAGAGAGGAGAGGTGACGACAGAAGTAGGGTCACAGTCAGAGGGAGGCTGGAAGATGCTACACTGTTGGCTGTGGAAATGGGGGAAGGGGCCACAAGCCAAGGAAACTGGGCAGCCTCTAGAAGCTGAAAAAGGCAAAGAAACTGATTCTTTCCCAGAGGTTCCAGAGGGTGCAGCCTTGTACACCTTACTTCCAGCCCAGTAAAATTCATCTTGGACTTCTGACCTCCAGAAATATAAAGTAATAAACCTGTGTTGTTGTAAGCCACTAAATTTGTGGTCACTTGTTACAGCAGCCAGAGGAAACTCATACACTTACTGACCACCGATTCTGTATGCACGGTTCTGTCCTAAAGCGAGGCATGTTTTAACTCTTTAGTCCCCACAACGACTCTATGAGACATTATTCTCATTTTATAGATGAGGAAACTGAGGCCCAGAGAGCTTAAGTAACCTGCCAGTTAATAAATGGTTTCTGTTGGTCCCAATAGAGAACTGGGGTAGAGAGACTGACGATGCACCTGATATAACGCTCAGGATAGTATCACAAAAATAATGTAGCGTGACCTCCTAAGAATGGGCTAGAAGAATGCTCTCTCCACAAGGACGTACTTACCCACACACATACACATAACTCACACACCCTGCCTCATTCCTAAAAGCAGTTAATTATGGGTGGAGGGACTTCCCTGGTGGTCCAGTGGGTAAGACTCCATGCTCCCAATGCAGGGGGCCCAGGTTTGATCCCTGGTCGGGGAACTAGATCCCGCACACATGCTACAACTAAGAACTCCGCATGCCGCAACTAAAGATCCCGCATGCCGCAACAAAGATCCCGTGTGCCACAACTAAGACCCAGCGCAGTCAAAATAAATAAATAAATAATTTTGTTTGTTTTAATCTGTTTAAAAAAAATTATGGGTGGAGATAACAGTTCTCATACAGGGCAGCTTCCCTCAGTGGTTGGCACCCTGGGCATGAACACTGGGACTGGTGAAGGGCAGAGCTACAGAAATAGCCAACAAAGGTTCTTCTGCACAGAGGGGCATGTGGCAGAGCCCACTGCTGCCCCATTGTCCGATTTTTGTTGCCTTAGTAACGGGGCTGCAGGAGCTGGTTGTCAGAGAGCACTTGCGTCCTACCAGCAGGTGGAAGTTCTGCTTTCCACTGCCCCAGACTACTTCCCTGCCTAAAAGAGGTCAGTTCCCTGCAGCAGCTCAGGTCTCTCTCCTCACAGCTCCCAGCCCAGTGACAGGGGGTGGCGTGATGGTGCTGGCTCGCTGTACCCCAGTGACAGCTCCCAACACACATACTGTAGGGCAGCCAAGTGAGTCAACACCCAGAGTCATGCAGCTCTGTTCAAAATCTGACCTTGCCACTCGCTCTGTGAGCCTCGATTTCCTCATCTGTAAAATGGGGATAATTCTCAACCTACTTCCAAGAGTGCTTATGAGGATTAAGTGAGATAACCCATGGGAAGTCCTTATCACAGTGCCTGGCACATCACGAGGGTTCAATAAATGTCAACCGTCACTACTATCATTGTGGTTTCTATCATCATTACCTTTGCAATGGTGTGAGCAGCACATGCCTCGCAGGCCTAAAACCCTTGCTTGAAACAGTGAAACTTGGGACTTCCCTGGTGAGCCAGTGGTTAAGAACCCGCCTTCCAATGCAGGGGACACAGATTCAATCCCTGGTCGGGGAACTAAGATTCCACATGCCACGGGGCGACTAAGCCCACGTGCCACAACTAAGACCTGACACAGCCAAGTAAATAAATAAATACTAAAAAAAAAGAGAGAAAGAAAGAAATAGTGAAACTCAGGGGGCTGAATTTGCTCCATGCTATTATTCACATTAGAACAGATGTTGATCATTCACAGAAATGGGCACCGGGGACTGAAATCCAGAAATAAATCTCTTTTTAAAATCTCACTTTGGGCTAAAAATTTTAACCAAGTTCTGCTCCTCTCACTGGCCTATTTTCTACCTAAATCTAGTCAAAACACATACAAACACATTTTTTTTTTTAACGTGAGATGAAATGGGTTGCTTGGCACGGCCTTGAGTTGCCTTCGCTATTTCCTTTATTCCTGATGTTATTCTGGTGGGTGGGCTAGAGAAGACCCGACCACCCAAGGAGGGAGGGATGATCCACAGACCGGGTCCCGGTCCTTCAGTCATCAGAAGTCACCCACACTGACACAAGTCAGGGATGACAAGAGGGGCCATGGCTCTCTGGGCCTGAGCACAAAACCAGCACCCTCGGAGAAGAACGATTACATGGGTGCACGATGATGGGACAGGAGGGGGCTCTCAAAACTTGATGACAGGTGGAGGGCAGGCTCCAGAGGGGTGTAAAGTGTGCTCCTGTGGGTACAAAGCCCACTGCTTATTCACCCAAAAAGAGCCTTTCTAGGTCACCTGTTAACGGGGCCCAGAATCAGGGAGATGCGCAGCCCCCATCCGCTGACGCGCGCAGGAGACGATGCACCAGCCCCTCCCCATCACCGGAGTCCAACTCCCTCATTCTGCTATTTTGATGCTTGACAAATGTTCACTGTTTAGAAGTTCTAAGTATGGCAATTAAGTCTCTTCAGAATAAAGGTGCTAAAGAAATCTTTTTTTTTTTTAAGAATAAATAAAAATTACATCTAAAAAAAAAAAGCTGGGGGCTTCTCTGGTGGCACAGTGGTTAAGAATCCACCTGCCAAGGCAGGGGTCACAGGTTTGATCCCTGGTCTGGGAAGATCCCACATGCCGCGGAGCAACTAAGCCCGTGCACCACAACTACTGAGCCTGCGCTCTAGAGCCCACGAGCCACAACTACTGAAGCCCGCGCGCCTAGAGCCCATGCTCAGCAACAAGAGAAGCCACTGCAATGAGAAGCCTGCACACCGCAACAAAGAGTAGGCCCCGCTCGCCGCAACTAGAGAAAGCCCACGCGCAGCAACAAAGACCCAACGCAGCCATAAATAAATAAATAAATAAATTTATTTTTAAAAAGCTATGGTAAGTTTGCTGTGACTAAACCCAGGTTGTAGCAACAATCCCGTAAACAGTAATGGGATTGGAGGATGAGGCTGGGGGATGAGGACAGAAGGGGGAAAGGTCACTGCAGCTTTCTAGGATGACTCTGGTCTTCAGATCGGCTACACATTAGAATCACTTGAAGAGCTTTTTAAAAATTACCGATGTCAGCCAGTGAAAACACTCGTGTGACAGTATAATGGTGGCTACACGTTATCATACCATTGTCCTTACTCACAGAAGGTACACCACCAAGAGTGAACCCTAAATAGGGAGGTTCAGTGATTGTAACAAAGGCACCCCTCTGGGGGGGATGTTGATAACGCGGGAGGCTGTGCATGAGTTGGGGGCAAGGGGCATATGGTAAATCTCTATACCTCTTGCTAGTATTGCTGTGAGCCTAAAACTGTTCTAAAAAAACTAAAGTTAAAAAAAAGAAACTGATATCCAGGGCCCAACCAGACCAATTAAATCAGAGACAGAAAGGGTGGGAGTGGGGCCTGGGTAACACCATTTTTATTAAGCTCCCAGGTGATTCTAACGTACAAACAGGCTTGAGAACCATGGTGCTAATGAGAACAAAGTACGCGTGATTTAAGGTCCAGGCATTTAAAACTCACAGTATGACCGCCCCCAGCATTTGGTTCCAGGTGGCACTTTGGTCAGGCCATTTAACTGGTGCCTTTTGGTCACTCTTTCAGTGGAAACACAATTTTGAAGTTAATCATGGTAAGCTATGAATTGCAAGAAAACGTACAGATTTCAGACACTGATTAAAGACTATTCCTACCCCCTCCATTTTAATAAGTCAACTAAAATATACCATTTCCATGAATTTCTATAAAAGAAATATACTAGAGACAGGTATGACTCAACGTGACATATTTGTATTCTATTTATTTTTCATGTACACACTTAGGCCAATTCAATCATGAATGTCAATGATAAGTAAGCTCTCAATATGTACTTCTTGAATGAACAGATTCCCCCCCCCAGTAGATATTACGAAATATTATCACAACTTACTTACTTTTTCTAGGATTTTCATTATCCGTCCTTCTGACTTTGAAAGCAAGAGCAAATTATTGCTGACATCTGTACTATTCTAGAATTGACTGTGATGTAAATCATAGCTTGAGAGGTCTGATCCAAAGCTGGCCTCAGAGCCACCGGACTATTACCAAATTCAGCACTGTCCTCTTCAAGTAGCAACTCTGCTGGTCTAAAATCATCCTGAAAAGTACCATTTCATCAAGTGTGGTAATATTTAAAGAGCTGATGCTACTGTTTCTTTAAGAGAAGGAAAGTACAAAAAATCCTGTAATTGGCTGTAACTCTAAAGCTATCGGAGATGGGCATGGAATTGCTGTAAAGAAACTATTTCTGTTGACCCTGAAATGGGACAGAGTCTACCTGCTAACTTAAGAAAGAGTTGCCAGGGCTTCCCTGATGGCACAGTGGTTGAGAATCCGCCTGCCAATGCAGGGGACATGGGTTCGAGCCCTGGTCCGGGAAGATCCTACATGCCGCGGAGCAACTAAACCCGTGCGCCACAACTACTGAGCCTGCGCTCTAGAGCCTGCGCGCCACAACTACTGAGCCCACATGCCACAACTACTGAAGCCCGCGCACCTAGAGCCCGTGCTCTGCAACAAGAGAAGCCACCACAGTGAGAAGCCTGTGCACCACAACGAAGAGTAGCCCCCGCTCGCTACAACTGGAGAAAGCCCATGTACAGCAACAAAGACCCAACACAGCCAAAAATAAATAAATTTAAAAAGAAAGAATTGCCAGAATTCTCCTTTATTCTCAAAATTCTCAAACTTCAACAGATACGGGCATACCTTGTTTTACTGTGTTTTGCTTTATTAAACTTAACAGATATTGGGATTTTTACAAATGGAAGTTTGCGCAACCCTATGTCAAGCAAGTCTATTGGCGCCATTTTTCCAACAGCATTTGCTCACTTCCTGTCTGTGTCACATTTTGGTAACTCTCACAATACTTCAAACTTTTTCATTATTATTATACAGTAAGTCCCCTACATACGAACAAGTTCCATTCCGAGAGCACGTTCAGAAGTCCAATTTGTTCGTAAGTCCAGCAAAGTTAGCCTAGCTACCCAACTAACACAATCGGCTGTATAGTACTGTACTGTAACAGGTTTATACTTTTCACACAAATAATACATAAAAAACAAACACAAAAAATAAAGAAAAGATTTTTAATCTTACAGCACAGTGCCCTGAAAAGTACAGTAGTACCAGCTACATCACTGCTGCTTTTACACTTGCTTCTGGACATCGGGGGCTTGAAATAAAGATACTGCACTACTGTACTCTATACAGTACTGTAAAGTACACAAAAGCACAACCACTAGTAGAGGATGCACGTATGTGACAATGTACACCAGACAGGTGAACTAATTTATGTGACTGGACATTCGAACATACGTTCGCATCTTTGAAAGTTCGCGACTTGAAGGTTCGTAGGTAGGGGACTTACTGCACTTGTTACGGTGATCTGTGATCTTTGATGTTAGTATTGTAATTGTTTTGAGGCACCACAAACCGCACCCACATAAGACAGTGAACTTAATAAATGTTGTGGGTGTTCTGACTGCCTCCCCTTCCAGCCATTCCCCATCTCTCTCCCTCTCCTCGGGCCTCCCTATTCCCTGAGTCACGATACTGAAATTAGGCCAATTAATAACCCTACAATAGCCTCTAAGTGGTCAAGTGAAAGGAACTGTCACAGGTCACTCACTTTAAATCAAAAGCTAGAAATGATTAAGCTCAGTGAGGAAGGAATGTCAAAAGCCGAGACAGGCTGAAAGCTGGGCTTCTTCGGCCAGTTAGCCAAGTTGTGAATGCAAAGTTCTTGAAGGAAATTAAAAGTGCTCCTCCAGTGAACACATGAATGATAAGAAAGCAAAACAGCCTTATTGCTGACATGAGGGAAGTTTTAATGGTCTGGATAGATGATTACACCAGTCACAGCATTCCCTTAAGCCCAAGCCTAAACCAGAGCAAGATAGTGATTCCTCTGATGGATCTGGGCAAAGTGAATTGAAAATCTTCTGAAAAGGATTCACCATTCTAGATGCCATTAAGGACATTTGTGATTCATGGGAAGATGTCAAAATATCAACATGAACAGGAGTTTAGAAGAAGTTGATTCCAACCCTCATGGATGACATTGAGGGGTTCAAGACTTCAGTGGAGGAAGGAACTGCAGATGTGATGGAAATAGCAAGAGGACTACATTTAGAAGTGGAGCCTGAAGAGGTAACTGAATTGCTGGAATCTCATGACAAAGCTTTAATAGATTAGGAGTTGATTCTTATGTATGAGCAAAGAAAGTGATTTCTTGAGGTGGAATCTACTCCTGGTGAAGATGCTGTGAAGACCGCTGAAATGACAACACAGGATTTAGAATATTACATAAACTTAGCTGATAAAGCAGCAGCAGGGTTTCAGAGGATTAACTCCAGTTTTGCAAGATGTTCTATTATGGGTAAAATGCTATCAAATAACATTGCACACTACAGAGAAATCGTTTGTGAAAGGAAGAGTCAATCAGTGTAGCAGACTTCATTGTTGTCTTATTTTAAGAAATTGCCACAGCCATCCCAGCCCTCAGCAAACATGACCCTTATCAGGCAACAGCCATCAGCATGGAGGCGAGACCCTGCACCAGCAAGAAGATTACGACTCACTGAAGTTTCAGGTGATGGTTTGCATTTTTTAGCAATCAAGTATTTTTTAATTAAGGAATGTACATTGTTTAGACATAATGCTATTGCACACTTAATAGACTATGGTATACCATAAACATAACTTGTATATGCACTGGGAAATCAAAAAAAATTGTGTGACTTGCTTTATTGCGATATTTACCCTACTGCAGTGAATACTGTGATACTCCAAGGTACACCTGTATTTTTTGACCACCTTCTATGAGTGAGTGTAAGATAGATAGATAGATAGAAAGAAAAGAAAAAAAAATATATATATATATATCCCTTATACATCAGGGAGAATATAAAAGCCCTGTGATCCCATAAGAGGTACGTGTGGACCAGTGGTTCTCAACTGGGGCAATTTTGCCTCCCATATGACAGGTAGCAATGTCCGGAGACTTTGCTGATTTTCACGACTGGGGGTGGGAGTGCTATTAACATCTAGTGGGTAGAGGCTAGAGATGCTGCTCAACAATTCTACAACCCACAGGACAACCCCCCACAAAAAGAATTATCCAGCCCAACATGTCAACAGCGTCAAGTTGCAAAACTCTGCTGTGGAGGCTATGAAGTTAAGGAAGCCACAATTCCTGTCCTCAAAGAAGTAGCAATGTAGGAGAGAGAATTAATGCCACCACCTTTATTATCAAGAATAGCGCCCATTTATTGAGCACAACGTCAGGCACTGTGCTTGGTACTTTAGGGGTAACCTCACTGAATCCTCCAACAATCCTCTAAGGAGGGCATTATTATCCTGTGGCACTGAGGCTAAGGAACAGCTTACCCTATGGCCTCTACATTCTCCTATCAACCACATTAGGATGACTAGGGTACAGGTGATGGGCAGGAGAGCTGGGTTTTGGTTCAAAGTTGGGCTCTGCAACCCATCAAGTCATGGGAATCCCAACTCTGCTACTTTTTGGCTGGATGGCCTCGGACAAACCCAAGAAAAGAAACCCAAGAAAACTGCCCCAGAGACTCAGAGGAGCGAAGTCAAAGAGGATGGGGAAATGGATCGTGCAAGGGAAGGTAGCTTCTACCCGTGACTAGCTGTGTGCAATGCTGGGAGGGCGACTCCAAGGCCGGGACAGCCTGGGTACCCAAGAACATCCATATGCCAGGTCAGTCCACAGCCACCCCCCAGAAACGGCTCAACTCGCGCATGAGAGCAACTCCTCCTCCATCACTTAGTGGCTCGGGGGGTAATTAAATAGGACAGTACAGATTTTACAGGTCCAGGCTGGTTCATGCTCTGGGCTCGATGAGATGCAGTACAATGAGGATGCTAACAAAAGAATATGCAGCCTGCCCACACATTGCTTGCCTACTCCTCCTGGCTGCATCTTTGATACACAGCCCGTTGTCCCCATGGAGAGAAAAGGCACTTCTGAGCAGCGGGTGCATGCAGCCACCCACCCACACACAGCAGTGCTGTCTCTTCAAGCACAAAGCCAAGTTTGGGTTTTCCTTTTTTTTCCAGCTTCTATTTTCTAGAAAAATTTACTCCGAAATCAACATCTCTCCCTGATATACACATGTGCTTTATAATTATAGAGGTCCAAAGAGTATTAATAGAGGTAATGGTATATGACACAGAGGGAATGTGGGGCTTGGTCGTTACTGCTGCAGCAGAAAGAACGTTTTCTTAAAATGTGTTCGATGTGACCTAAAAATTGCTTTTACATGTAACCTCAACGTTTAAGGAAAAATGACAAGATGCACTTTTTTCAATGTCTATAAATAACTCCCATAACTCAAAAACAATGTCCTTAATAAAGCTATCAATAGAATACGTCATATCAAAAGAGAATACAATCTGTATTTCCAACCTAAAAGAAGGTACATGTGCTGAGTTCTCTCTATCACTACGGTAATAACTAAGATCATGCTTAAGCATCAAGCCATCCATTTATTTCCTTAGGAAGAGAATCCCAAGCCTGCAAGACATGCCTCCACATCACAGATCCCATCGATCACAAATCACAGATATTCTTGAGATAACCAAGAATGGATACTTGGAGGCTAAAATGAGGGAATCGAAATTAGCTCAGTTGAGAGCTCTACCTTAATTGTGGCCAACGGCACTAAAAATACACGCAAGCGCAAGATGTAATATGGTGCAAAAAATAAAACACTCATCAGCATTCTGTTCCAAAAATATATTGGCTTTTAAGATTGAGCATTCTGAAATTTATGAACTAACTTTATAAGCCCGTTTAAAAATACACACTGGTGTCCATCATGAACACTTGGAAATACAGTAGTCCCCCCTGATCCACAGTTTCACTTTTCATGGTTTCATATACTCATGGTCAACTGTGGCCCAAAAATATTACATGGAAAATTCTAGAAATAAACAATTTATAAGCTTTCAATTGAGCACTGATCTGAGCAGCATGATGAAATCTTGCGCTGCCCTGCTCTGTCCCACCTGGGACGTTATTCATCCCTTTATCCAGCCTATCCATGCTGTATACGCTACCGGCTAGCCAAGATACAGTTATCGGATTGACTGTCGAAACATCGCAGTGCCTGTGTTCATTATTATACTTAATAATGGCCCCAAAGCCCAAGAGTAGTGATGTGGCAATTCTGATACCCTCTTACTGTGTCTAATTTGTAAATTAAACTTAATCATAGGTATGTAGGTATGTATAGGGAAAAAAGTATATAGAGAGGGTTCAGCACTACACGCTGTTTCAAGCATCCATTGGGGGTCTTGGGACATGTTCCCAGAAAGTAAGGGGGGACTACTACCCCAAAAATACCGCTCTTCTAAAAAGCTTCTGAATCTAGCTAGCTTTGGGGCACCTCCTTGCCAACTCACACACACACCACATACACACACACACAGAGCAGTGGTCTCCAGCTGAATAAGAACATATGCTTTGGAATGACTCAAGAATCATGTATTAAAACTCACGCTATTAATTAAAGTATAGTTACGTGATTTCTAATACAGTCCCCACCTCTAAGCCAGTGCCTAGCTTCGCAGGTTAATTTCACTGGTATACCACCACCTCTTGCCTGGATGGCTGCAGTAACTTAACCCATCTCCCTGAAGCCGACTCTTGCCATCCTGCTGTCCACCACACCGTGATCAGAGGGCCTCTCTGTACCATGAGAACCAGACCCTCCACGTTCCTACTCAAAATCCTGCAAAGGCTTCCTGCTTATTGCAAATAGAGCAAAATCCAAAACCAAAGGCCCTGCCTACCTCTTCTCGGACCACTTCCCCCGTGCATCCGGAAGCTCTGGCTACTCCAACGTGCTTTCTGGACACCCACTGGACATCCATGGGCTAGTGCCGGCCTCAGGGACTAAAGTGCTGGTTCCCAGCCATTGCCCACCCAGGTTCAGATTTCTTCAGAGCACTTCCCACCATCTGAAAAATGTCTTGCCCATGAACTTACTTATCCTCTGTCTCCCTGCACAGAATGTTAGCTTCCCAAGGGCAGGGACCTTATCTATCTTGCTCAGACATGCCACAAGGCTTAGAACTACATGTTTTACAATGAACGAATGAATGAATGTGCCAAGCACTTCTGTGCCCCAGGCAGTCTCAGTTTAAAGGTCACAGTGGGACAAAGAGATCCAAAATAAGAAGTGAACTGAATCAATGCTGACTTGAGAAAGCGCTCTGGCCCTCACACGGGAAATGCTCAGTATTGGTTCTGGATGGCACTGTCACGATGACACACATGCTGTCCCATCCAGGGGACGCTCAAGCACTGGAGGGTGGGTGGGAGTGCGTGACCTCCAGGCTTGCCACAGCACACGTCCACCTCCCCCAGCACCGAGTTCCAGACCCCGCTGGAACTAGGTCCTATCAGGAGCCTGCAGTGTGTTTTACAGAAGGTATAGCCAACCAACACATCACAGACTCCATTCTGAGCAAAAAATTGGATAGAGACATTAGGAAATCTGTCAGGCACCCCCACGGAGTCTGATTCTCTCAATGGGCAGAAACCAGCAAGATGTCTTTATAAAAAGGAGCGGGGAAGAAAAGAGACTCAAAAGCACCCCTGGGCCCATCTTCACCCCTAAATAACAACAACAAATATGAAATGAACACCCACTCTGCTCCCAGCACTAACACTACATGCTCTGCGTGACCCCACGATAAACCCAGCAGGTTGGCACGAATAACCCCCACTTTATACGTAAGGGAAGTGATGCTGAGAGGTCAAGTGCCTTATTTGCACAGCTCGTGAGGCAGGGAGCCTTGACTTGAACCTACATCTGCCTGGTCCCAAAGCCTAGACTTGCAACATTCCGTCCCCCAAAACAAAGAATGCTCGTATCAGCTCTAAAGTTAAAAGCTGGAAAAGTTGGCCATCGATGGCCACACGCATGGTAAGTGAACTTAAGAAGTAACCCAAGTGGGCTTCCCTGGTGATGCAGCGGTTAAGAATCTGCCTGCCAATTCAGGGGACACGAGTTTGAGCCCTGGTCCAGGAAGATCCCACATGCCGTGGAGCAACTAAGCCCGGGCGCCACAACTACTGGGCCTGCAATCTAGAACCCGCAAGCCACAACTACTGAGCCCATGTGCCACAACTACTGAAGTCTGCATTCCTAGAGCCCGTGCTCCACAACAAGAGAAGCCACCGCCTGCGCACTGCAACGAAGAGTAGCCCCCACTAGTCGCAACTTGAGAAAGCCCGCGTGCAGCAACGAAGACCCAACGCAGCCAATAAATAAATAAATGTTCCTTAAAAAAAAAAAAAGAAGTAACCCAAGCTTCTTGATCAGTTTCCTTGTCTGTAAAACAACGGGTTACCACTGGGATTAAATGAGAATGTTCATCAAGCCCTTAGAATAGTGTCTGGTACAATGAGTTCTCAGTAAAGTCATCTCTTTCGCCTTTATTATTAGGCTAGTCCGTCGATCCTGCACAGTCTAGCAGAGTCAGGATTGTTAGAGGCAGGGCAGTGTAGTGGTCCAGGCTATGGGTCTAAGTCTCAGATCTGTTACTACCTGCAAAACCTCAGGCAAGTAACCTAACCTTGCTGAGCCTCAGAGTCCTCCTCTGTAAAATGAGGATAATACCAGCTACCTCATACAGTTATGGTGAGATTGTGACGACTTAATGAGACAACGCACGTGAAGGGGCATTCGGCACAGTGCTGGGCGCACAGGAAGTACTCAAGAGACGACAGCGTCCATGAGCAGCTGTATAAACTGTGCAGAAGAATTGGAATAATCCCTGGCCACTTCTAGTTCAGTCTGACAAATGTTCACTGAAGGCCTGCCAGAGGCAAGGCTCCGCTGCATGCAAAGTGTGGAAGACACCATCCCCAACCTCGATGAGCGCTGAGCAGCTGGGCCAGACACAGGGCACAAGGAGAGGGGTGAGTGAGAAGGCAGGCTGGGGTCTTGGCACACCAGGCTTGAACACCCAGCTCAGGAGTGGTCATTAATTCTGTGCACATCGTGATGCTACTGAAGGGCTGAGCAGGAAAATGACATCATCCAACATGTGCTTTGGGAGAATTCCACCCTCTGTAGAGAATGGATTAGACCGGGGAAAACGGGAGGCAGATGAATCAGTCAGGAGGCTACTGCAGTAGTCCAGAACTCAATGAGGGGTGGCGGTGGGGACAGAAACCCGGGCATACACGCAAGAGGCACAACTTCGAAAACTCGGCAACTGATGAGACGGTGGGGGAGATGAAAAATAGTTTAAGATGACTCCGTTTTCTTGCCTAGAAAGGTAGAGAAAGTGGTAGTTTCTTAAATGAAATGAGGAAAACTAAACTGGCACCAAGGGGCTTACTGAGTGAGCAAGTGAGTCTGTGCTGGGAACAGGGATGGAGAGATGCTAGTAGGACATTCTGGTGATGATGAGCAGGGCCCAATGGGAGGAAGGCCATGGGGGGGAGGAAGGCCATGGGGAAGTGAGAGTTACAGTCAATGGACTCAATGAGATCACCCCGAACAGGCTAAAAAAACAACTAAGGTGGAGCTTTAGGGGATGGTGCAACATCTCAAGGGCGGCCTGAAACAGACACGGAACAGGGAGAACAGCAGTCAGAGAGGAAGGAGGGAAAACCAAGTTTCCATAACGTGGAAGAGAAGGAGAAAGTTTCAAGACACTCGTGGCAACTGATGGTATCATGTGGTGGGGTGGCAACCACTAAACACAGTGGCTGGGTGGAATCCGTGGCTTCTGAGACAGTGATTTTCATAGAGTTGGAGAGGTTGGAAAAGAGGCATTGAGGGTAGGCTATTCTTTCAGGAAGTTCGTCAGAGAAAGGAAGGTGAGGAGGTCAGGAGACTCAAGACAAGTAAAACAGAGAGAACCGAGAGAAATTCACTTAGGGGAAGGGACACTTGCCAAACTGGCACCGAGATTGGGAACATACAGCACCAGTTAGTCAATTACTGTCTTCTTAAGGGATCCGAGGCAACCATGCGAATCAGCATGTGTAGACCAGCAAAAAAAGGCAGATCTTCTGGAGCCTAATCCTCAGGACTGGGCTGGTAGCGCTTCGATCGGATTTCCTAAAGGTACCTTTAAGACAAATGAGAAGGCGGCAGAATGGTCCTGCCAGGCCTGCGAGGCGAGCACACACAGTCTAAATAGAGAACAGAATAAGGCAAGAAGAACAAGATGTGCTTGACTTAGAGAAGAAATTGAGCAAGAGGAGAAAACCCCACAAAATACACAGAGGCGAGTCTTAGGCACCTGGTCAGGATGACCGTGGAGTGGAAACAGCACGGGGCACTTTAGGGCAGTGTCCACGGGCAGGAGCTGGGGAAGGTTTTGTAACTGATTTGGGAGGTACAGACGATGCATACCTTTGGGAACCAGAGCATATTCTGCTACTGTTCAAACAATCAAAACACAAGTGAGGCTGTTTGCCATAGGGATCTGTAGGCAGTGCGCACAATGACAGACAGCCTTGGGCTGGAGGTGGAAAGGAACAGAGTTTTTAAGGGAAGATCACCCCCCCACCCCCAAGTATTTCAGTGAAAAGTAAGAAGGACTGATGGGAGAGTTCAGGCCATCTTCCGCTGGAATAAGTCCTCCCGGCATGGACGGTGGGAAGCAGTGAAGTACAAAACGTAGACATCAACAGACACGGGTCTCAGACTCGTCAACAAATTGAGAGCTGCGGCCATAAAAATGACTTGAATCGATCCACCCAGTGCTTACTGAGTGGCTTGTCTATGATAGGCCTGAAGGGATAGTGGAAGGCAAGGTCAATACAGTCCCCTGTCCTCGCCAAGCTTACACTCAAGCAAATGAAAACTCTGGGGAGAGAGTGTGTATGCGTGTGTTCATGTACACACACACACAAAGTGAGAGCCTCTAAATGAAAAGAGGAAGAAGGCAGAAACATCCAAGAGCTACACAGTCCACCTACTCAATAAACCTGCAGAGGCTGAAAACAAGCCCAGCCTTTCCACCGCCGTCAGCTCTCATCCCACCCTGCCCCACCCCACTGCTCAGTCACTGCCCATGATGGGCTTCTGCTTCTGAAAAGCACGTGAACCTGGGGACCCCACATAAATGTGCCCATTTCTCTTGCCTGTGGCATTTATTTGGCAGCCTAGCACAGTGGCTAAGAGACCCTGGAGCCAACTTGCCTGGGTTCAAGTCCTGGCTGAGCCGCCGGGAGCCATGTGACCTTGGGCAAGTTGCTTAGGCTCTCTCTGCGCCTCCGTTTCCTCACTTGTAAAATGGGAATGACGACGGTACCTTCCTTGGGGGCTGTTGTGCAGTTTAAGTGAGTTAACCTGTGTAAAGTGATTGGCTCAGAGCCTGGTACAGAGTCAGTACCCTGCAAGGATAAGCTGCTCTTATCTCCCTGCCCACCTGAAATTCTATGTGCCTCTCCACTGTCTTCTAAGAAGTTGAGGCAAATATTCTACCTTCCATTAGTCCACTTATAAACTCAGTTCCAACACCTGTGTTTTCTGAGGGTCTATAATGTCCTGTGCTCCAGGAAAACCAGGGTGAATAAGACCCAGCCCTGCCTTTGAGATCACAGCCGACGTGGGGAAACAGACAGATATTCCAACAAAGGTGATCACTGTACTTTGGCAAGAACTGGGAATTGGCATTACCCATTAAGTGCCCCCATGTCAGATTTTTTGCCTTCCCCTCCCACCTCTCCTAAAGCACTTAGACATCCAATGTTTACACGATATTCTGCAGTCAGGGTGTTTGCTTTGTGTCCCATGAAGTATTTCACACATATGCTTGTTTAACTGGATGGGAAGGAACCCATTCTGGGACTGGGCCTTCAAATTCTGGCCCCCAGTCCACTCCACCCAACAACCACCTTTAAGCTACAGGGATCTGGAGGCTGCACATGAACTTGTGGTGGATCAGGATGTTCAAGCATCACTAGCGGAAAGTTCTCAGGGCCTGGGGAGCTGGGTTTCTGGTCTGGCATGACTTTGGGCTATTTAATTATTGCTGAGTTCTTTCCATATCTTCTTCACATATATAGAGACTAGTGCATGCATGCATATAGAGACTAGTGTAGTGGTAATAACAAAAATAATAACAGTGGACATTCCGGGTGACTTTTCCATGTGCCAGGGACTAGAACAAGTGCTTTACATATTTCACATAATCCTCAAAACAGCCCTAAGAGGCAAGTATCATTATTACTTCACCTTGCAGTTGAGGAAACTGACATATGCAAAGAGGCCTCAGTAGAGCAAGGAAGAGGCACCCGAAACTGGTTCTCTGAAAATCTGGAAAGGCATTGGTGGAAGCCATTTTTCACTCTTCCACAGTCACAGTGTTTGGATGGCTGGTTCCAAGAATAAATTTTCAGATCCACCCAAAAGGAAAGGAAAAAGCCCTGAGTCAAAAAAGAAAGCCCCCAACAGGGGGGCTAAATATAGCCTATTCAGACACTGTCATCCCACAGATTCCAGTCTCATCGAAATCCCATTGGTCCTCTAAGATTGCCAGCGTCTCCAAAAGCATAAAACCAGCATGCGTAAAAACTAACACAAAATATAAAACCAAATGGCTTTTTCCTTCTAGAGTTTATACTGAAGGTTTGCAGAGATGCACTGCTTCTAGGAAGAAGGAGAGGGACCTAAAAAAAATGTACCCCACGCTGAAAGAGGAGGGAGGAGGGCTAGGATCCATTATATTTTTAAACTTTTAACACACTGATTTCTGTTACTATCCCACCAGTGTAAAATTCAAGTCAACAGAGGCTCAGAGCAACACCCAGGCATTCAGAGCTTAGGGATTTAGTTTGGGTCATTGTTGGTTAAAAAGAAAGAGGCACCAGATTTGCACTAACTTTGCCCTCATCCCACCCCAAAGACGACCAAAACTAGTTCTGTAGGATCTCTCCCGTGCCCTCCAACTCAAGCTGCAAGGAATTCCCACTACACCTCAGACACAGAATGCTGAGATCAAGATTCCTGTGAAACCTAAAATGACGCACTCAATGGCTGGCTTAAAAATAGTCTGGGGTCCCAAAAAAGAATCCTAAAAAGTGATGAGCAAATGCAACAATTAAAATCATTCTCACTGCCAGTCTCTGTGAAAACTCCTCTTTCATTCAGCTCCACCTCTGAACATTTAATTCTTTTCACTGGTAACAGATCTGGGGTCAGTTTTTTCCAACGCAGTAGAGCAGCATCTGCAATTTCCTTGGTGGTGTAAAGAGTGAGTAACAGTACAGGTAATCAATGTGTGTAAATAAAAACCTGTGATGCTGAAACAGGGAGGGGAGAAGTAGAAACTCAGAAATACCAGGTCCCTGGTGGCAATGGTGGCGTCCCAGAAAATTCCCCCCCAACCTCCAAATGAATTTTGTTAACTATATGTTTACAAAACTGCAGGGGCTTCTAAGTAATTTCATCACTGCATCTTTTCTATTGAATTTCTAAACAATGATGATCCAATACGTCCAGGGTCACCTACATCCAACAGGTGGGGTGAATTTCCAAAATGATGTTGGAGGTTTCACCCATAGGGCTGTCCCTGGCAGAATAAACAAATCCAACAGCAAGATCACATTGTAAGATATAAGATGAAGGGAGATCATTCTGATTCCAACCCCAAATTGCCACGGAAAGGGCAATTAAAGCTCTCCCACCCAAAGACAGGAATACTTCAATTCCATCTTCCTCATAAAAAATACACGGTTTTGTTTGCATGGACTTTTTTTTCTTTTTTATGAGAATCTTAAGCATTCTGTCGGGGCATGAACAGAAGCTCATTTTATGCTCTAGAGATATATTTTGAACTACCAAAGGTAAAACAGCATATCTTCAAATACAGTGAGCAATATAAACACAATCTAGGGGGAAAGGATCATGAGTAAATTAAAACAACAAATATTTATCGAGTGCCTGGGCCTTAATACTGAGAGGCCCCTATCGGAGAGCTCCCTGAGCTTTCTGTGAGAAGCAGAAAGATGCAATTACAGTCTTCCTGAAAAATAAGCAATTAATCACACACTGCTTCCGATTAATTGCAATGCCTGAGAGCCCTCACATCATTCTGCCTTTGCCCCTAAAATCTTATTCCCTCACGTCCTTCCTGGTTTTTCAGATCATTGATTAGCACCCCAAGCAAGCTTTCATTCTGAGCCAGCTCGCCCACTGCTAACCAGAACTAGAACTCTCCACGCACCTCCGTCCAGTCCGACAGGTGACCTTCACCGTGCTGTGTGTGTCAAGGTTAAGCTGCCCACTAACCATACATCCTTTAACATTGGGCCTCCAATTCTGCCCTGCTCTTCGATGCTGGTACAAAACCTCCCAGCCCTGCTGGGCCATTTCAAATCCATCTGATGGCACATTCAACAGCTAGTGAGCTTTCTGCCTCTCCTCCCATTATCTAGATTGCTTTGGGGATGCAGAGCAAATTAGCCCAAAAGGTACAGCCAACACCACCAAAATCCAACCCCCAATTTTAATCCCAGCCACCAGGGAGAGAGGAAAGAAGGGTCCCCTCGGTCTCTTGCAACACAAACAGCTCTCTCAAATTCTATCGCAGCCCACAACGCTACCTCCCATCAAGTGCCCAGTTCCCCCCAGTTGTCTGAAATCTTTCCAGGAACATTACTGTCAAAATAACACCCATGGGGAGACACTATCCAAGAATCTACATGACATCCCCTCAATTCAATATCTGAGCTACGAGCACAACAAATCAGGACTAAATGCTGCCAAGGGAAGATCAAATTCTGCTTGTTTTCTAAGTGGGCAGCGACTGATCACCCAACATTACCCCGAGAGGCTCCAAGTGAGGGAGCTGTGGCATCGGGGGAATAACACAGCCAGTCCAAGACCTTCCCAGGGAACTTGAACCTCTGAACGCAGAATGTCATCGGATCAGGAGAACGAAGCAAGACACTGAGCTCTGACATCCACAGAGGCTACTGCATTTTAGAGAAATTCCAGGAGGCTGGAAGCCAGGGACCTCCCCCTGCCCAACCCCATCCCCAAGTACCAAGTGCCATACTAATGCGTTTTTCTTTAGCTTTTTCAAGAATGGAGAAAGACTGATCATGTCAAGAGGTTTACAGTAATATTTATACTTCCATTTTCTAGTCTCCCGGTTTGTTTTTTCCCTTGTGAAGCCCAGTTTCTGTGAATCAATGACTCGGCTACATCATACTCCCTCCTGGTGGCTCACAGTAACGGGGCTCTCTCTGGCTGCCAGTGCTTTGCCGGCTCAGAGGTTCAGCTGCCGGATTCCCCAGTCTTGCAGCAGACTTTGAGCTGAGCCAAGTACCATCTCTCCGTTAGAGCTCTGGTACAGCCACTTGCAGCTCAGGTAACCCCATCGGGAAGCCTTTAGCTCGTGAGAAACGGATTTTAGGATTCTTTCAATACTGCCAAGAGAGCAACCTCCATCCACCCACCTGAGAGATAGAGGGCTACACAGATGGAAAAATAGATAGACAGCTCATCTTAACCCTGCACGCTCCTCCCTTCACCGAGGCTCTGCACTGCTAGGTATCTCCCACTATCTCTTCCCCTCTAAAGAAGACCAAAGACTGAAAAACTAACCCAAAGTACTCGATTGACAATTATGATGCTATGGACAGGAAGAGGTACCTTGAACACAGCAAAATGAGAATATGAACAGTCTACCCCTCCCAAAGCCCAACCAGGTCAACTGCCTTCCAAACGCAAGCTGGTTAACAGCTTTCCTCCACTGCACTCCCCCCAGGCTGCCACTGCCACCGCCGCCACCTTTGGGCTCTATGCCTTGCATCAATGCAGGTCCCTTAGAAAAGTCAAAATTTCACTTACTCAGATCTACCAAGAATTCCCAGTGCCTTGCTATACGAAAACCCCACAAACGGCAGTTCTTCTCCTGAGAAACCTGAGGGGTTCAGCTGGCACGGAGAGGATGAAACCCACGAATTCTTCTCTGGTTCATCAAAATTGGAGGTGTCATCATCAGACTTGAGGGTGGGAACGAAGGGGGGAGGAGCTGGTTAAAGAAAAACAAGAAGGGGTGGGGGGGGAGAAAAATTCAGACGGATTCAACACTGTTGCGGAGAAGAAAATCGTCTCACTCCTTCAGCGTTCCCGATGGCACTGCAGCGTCTGCTTTCAATCTAGCTCACACACAGGCAGACCCAGCCTCTGCTCGGCTCTTACAGCAACAAGAGATTAACCCCTTCCCTGCCAACATGGCCACCAACCCGCAGACGGGCTGCCTTCCCTGCTGGGGTAAACTGAAGGGTAAACTCAAACAGGTCACTTGGTAGAACAAAAAGCACTTGGGGAACTCGTTTGAGCAAGCCACTCGTTCCTGATATTTCCAGAATGATGCTACAGAGCATCAGATGGCTGGTGCTGGTGTACCAGATGACCTAAACCTTTTTATTTCCTCTTGCAGACAGGTCCAAATTATTAATATTTAGTGCTAATCACTGGGATAAGATGGAATTTCTACATTTCGTGGATTAACTGGAGTGAGAGAAAAGAACAGGAGAGAGAGTTTGGGAGGCATGTAACTCATGTTAGGATAGCTCTGCAGTCCAGCCCATTCATATCCGGATGAGTATACTCGGAGCACTTATGTACCACTTTTTTTTCTTTTTTTTTTTAGTTCATTATCCCTCCTCCCCAGCTCGATCATGCCCCTGAATCCGCCGCAGTTTAATCAGCATAACGAAATGCCAGCCAGATAAAGTTCTTCCCGCTGATGTACGGCACCCCTGTGCACTGATGGTGTGGATGGATGGCTGCGTCCTACCTCATTAAGGCATGACTCCTGGCTAAGGACGTCTTACATCTTCTCCACTTCCTGTGGACCTACTAAGCTCTCTCGGTCAGGGAGTTGGACACTCGTTCATCGGTCACCAGGAAGCCGCCCACTGTGGTGGGCTCCCAGGGGTATAGCCAGCCAGAAGCGTTACCATGGCTGCGGGCTGAGGCGTCTGTGGTAGGTGGGCCGGGTAAGCTGGAGAGCCGGGCATCACATCCCCCGCAGTGCAGGCTTCATGCTCGCCACTCTGTGCGTGCGTGGTCTGGCGGCAACCCCGCCTGGCCACCTGCGTGGCAGGGGCCAGTGCTGATCTGAGTGACAGAGCAGCATGAGTCACGGCCAGAGCTCTGAAGAGCGCCCCCTAGGACAGTTGTCACAGCGCTTCCCAGCCCAGGCTTCTTTTTTAACTCCTTGCTTTCTGCACAAAAGCTGTGTGCCAGATAGGAGCAGCAGTCTATTTTCCGCTTATGGACTCCAAAGAATCTGGTTGTTTCCAAAGTTCCCCAATGACAACAACAACATCGGAAGCAGCAGGCAGCATCAGGAAGGAGACAAAGGTGAAGGGATGTGGAGCGGCAGGAGACGAAGCCAGAATGAGGAGGTCTGGCAGCTCCCGGGAAATGCAAAAAAGAACATTCTCAGAACTCAGGTGCGTTGAGATGTGGTAGGAGACTGAAAAACGTAAAATGTACGCTTCCCGAAAATTATTTAACACCTCGAAGCTCTCAAGAGAATTTAAATCTTCCCTGTTAGTGTCAGAATCTACTTGCTTAACATGTTAAAAATTAGTTGATGGAAAGAAAAATTACATTGAATGCTTCAGCCCACCTCCCATGCGTACTTTCCATCAACATGGGCTCAAATCCAATCGGATTTCAATTACCCAATATCTTTTTTTAAAGCAAAAAAAAAAAAGAAAAAAAACACCTTTTAATGGAAATTATACTTCATGAGGATAAAAAAGAGAAGTTTCCCATCCCAAAATAAGGAAACTCAGGTAAAGACTGAGGAAATGTATGGAAAGAGATTTGCAGATGATATTAATATGGAAGCATCATGGCTGGTGGCACATACTTTGACTAAGTGGGTTCAAACCACAGCTCCACCACTTACCAGCACTGTGACCTTGGGAAAGTGCCTTAACCTCTCTGAGCCTCAGTTTCAACATATAGATAATTTCCTCAAAGGGCTGCTGGGAGGTTTAAATGAAAGAAATCTATATAAACTGCTTCCTGGTACAGCTCTTAGCATACAGTAAACACTCCATAAAGACTACTTGCTATTAGGGCAGGAATAAAGAGGCAGACATAGAGAATGGACTTGAGGACTTGGGGTGGGAGGGAGAAGCTGGGGCAAAGCGAGAGCAGCATAGACATATTTACACTACGGAATGTAAAACAGTTGGCTGATGGGAAGCAGCAGCATAGCAAAGGGAGACTGACTCCGTGCTTTGCGATGACCTAGAAGGGTGGGATAGGCAGAATGGGAAGGAGGCCCAAGAGGGAAGGGATTTGCTTTGTTGTGCAACAGAAACTAACACAGTATTGTGAAGCAATTATACTCCAATAAAGATCGATGAAAAAAAAGAAAAGACTACCTGCTGCTGTTATTGCCCACATGACAGATGTTTATGACAGATCCTGCAGTCAGAAGGCTAGTGAGGCACAGCAGAGTCTGTGTTGAGTATTCTTTCCTGCACAAGACACAGACACTCACGTGGATGTTTGTGTTAATCGTACCATTTCATTCTTAGCAGAAGTTTAATTCCCTTTCCACTATATACTAATTTATCTTTGGGAGACTGAAATAGAATTCCACTTCTGAGTGAGGAGTATGATTAATATAGGGGCAGGAGCCACCCTCTGTGAAATAACTATGACTGAGAAATTCCGTACTATAAATAAGATCCCTCTTTAAAACTCCATCACACTCAAGGCTAGCCCATGTAGTCGAGATAAGATAAAGGGCCAGGTAATCTTCAATAAGAGGGAGAAGTCAACATGAAATGCCCCAGCTGGTAATAAGCGAGATACTCACAGGACAGATGAAAAGCTAAGAATGTCAGAGCCTCTAGACAGGTAGTCAGTTGGGTACAATGGGAAACTCTGAAAAGAGGGGCTTCTAGGGGCCACATTTCGGCAGGGAAAAGAGCCACGGCCTCAAGCCAAAGAAATGTGGGGGAAGTGGAAATCCTCAACCTAAGAGAAAGTGATGGATGCTCACCCTTGTCCAGAGCCCTTTAGAAGAGAAACAGGGCAGCTATTAAAACTGTAGCCCCACGTAGGGTGTCTGCGTTTACAGTATCCTACATGGTGAGGGAACTATAAGCCAAGAAATTATCAGCAATATTGGTCCAGGATCCCTTAGGGCACTGGCAGATGTAAGTGGAGAAAAATCTGTAGGACCACGTTCACAACACAGGGCACACAAGACTCCTTCTCTCCCTCCCTCCTTCCCTCTCTCACTCCAACACACACACACACACACACACACACACACACACACACACACACACACTCCCAACTAGAAATGAGTTCACAATAAAAAGTAAAAACCAACAGCTACACATAACAAGAAAAAAGAAACCACCCAAACTACCACGAAGGAGCATCAGCAGATACAAAAGTGGGAGAATTAGCCCCCAAAAAACTGCAGATAAGAGAACAACCTAAAATGGACCATAAAATAAATTTTCATTCATGATCAAGGTAAATGAGTAGAAATTCTAATAAAAGAACAAGATACTCTGGAGAAAAGACAAAGCACATTTGAAAGGAACCAAATGGAACTTTTAAAAATGAAAAACATGATTGCTGAATTTAAAGTTTAAAACTCACTGGGTGCATTAAACAGACTAGACACAGCTAAAGAGAAAGCTGATGAACTAGTGGATAGATCTGAGGAAATCACATAGAACCATGCTTCACAAGCTGTGATCTGTAGACTTGCAGCATCAATAGCACCACCAGGTAGTTGGTTAGAAATACAGAATGGCAGGCCCTACACCATGCCCACTGAATCGGCACCTACATTCTAAAAAGATCCCCAGGTGATTTGTGAGCACACTGCAGTTGGAGAAGTGCTGATACAGAATGCAATACACAGAGACAAAGAGACAGGAGACAGAGAATGAGAAGGTTCAATGTACCTCTAACAGGAGCACTGGAAAGAGAATAGAGAACTAGCTCAAAATCTGGATGCCACATTTTAAAGGATTATATAATCTAAAGATTATCAAGTATGTGACCTCATCTATCTTGGGGGATTAATTCTCCTCTTTCTTGTACCTTATTGAAAAAGTCCCTTTTTTGATCCTCATAAAACATGACTTTTTCTTGTTTTTTGCTTAAAAAAGATATTAGTAGGTCACTGAAATAACTGGTTTGCATCTACGTTGATGGAGGTATTCAATGCACCTAAGAACATAGCATAGTGCCAGGCACATAGCAGGTGCATAATAAATACATGCTGAAGAGATAACAAACCCAAAACAATTAAGAAAATGGGAAAGGAACATACATATCGATAATTACCTTAAATGTAAATGGATTAAATGCTCCACCAAAAGACAAAGACTGGCTGAATGGATACAAGAACAAGACCCATATATATGCTGTCTATAAGAAACCCACTTCAGACCTCAGGACACATACAGACTGAAAGTGAGGGGATGGAAAAAGATATTCCATGCAAATGGAAATCAAAAGAAAGCTGGAGTAGCAATTCTCATATCAGACAAACTAGACTTTAAAATAAAGACTATTACAAGAGACAAAGAAGGACACTACATAATGATCAAGGGATCGATCCAAGAAGAAGATGTAACAACAGTAAATATTTATGCACTCAACATAGGAGCACCTCAATACATAAGGTAAATACTAACAGCCATAAAAGGGGAAATTGACAATAACACAATCATAGTAGGGGACTTTAACACCCCACTTTCACCAATGGACAGATCATCCAAAGTGAAAATAAATAAGGAAACACAAGCTTTAAATGATACATTAAACAAGATGGACTTAATTGATATTTATAGAACATTCCATTCAAAAACAACAGAACACACATTTTTCTCAAGTGCTCATGGAACAGTCCCCAGGATAGATCATATCTTGGGTCACAAATCAAGCCTTGGTAAATTTAAGAAAATTGAAATCGTAACAAGTATCTTTTCCAACCACAACGCTATAAGACTAGATATCAATTACAGGAAAAGATCTATAAAAAATACAAACATACAGAGGCTAAACAATACACTACTTAATAACCAAGTGATCACTGAAGAAATCAAAGAGGAAATCAAAAAATACCTAGAAACAAATGACAATGGAGACATGAGGACCCAAAACCTATGGGATGCAGCAAAAGCAGTTCTAAGAGGGAAGTTTATAGCAATATATTCCTACCTTAATAAACAGAAAACATCTCAAATAAACAATCTAACCTTGCACCTAAAGCAATTAGAGAAATAAGAACAAAAAACCCTCAAAGTTAGCAGAAGGAAAGAAATCATAAAGATCAGATCAGAAATAAAGGAAGGAAACGATAGTAAAGATCAATAAAACTAAAAGCTGGTTCTTTAAGATAAACAAAATTGATAAACCATTAGCCAGACTCATCAAGAAAAAAAGGGAGAAGACTCAAATCAATAGAATTAGAAATGAAAAAGGAGAAGTAACAACTGACACTGCAGAAATACAAAGGATCATGAGAGATTACTACAAGCAACTCTATGCCAATAAAATGGACAACCTGGAAGAAATGGACAAATTCTTAGAAATGCACAACCTGCCGAGACTGAACCAGGAAGAAATAGAAAATATGAACAGACCAATCACAAGCACTGAAATTGAAAATGTGGTTAAAAATCTTCCAACAAACAATAGCCCAGGACCAGATGGCTTCACAGGTGAATTCTATCAAACATTTAGAGAAGAGCTAACACCTATCCTTCTCAAACTCTTCCAAAATATAGCAGAGGGAGGAACACTCCCAAACTCATTCTACGAGGCCACCATCACCCTGATACCAAAACCAGACAAAGATGTCACAAAGAAAGAAAACTACAGGTCAATATCACTGATGAATATACGTGCAAAAATCCTCAACAAAATACTAGCAAACAGAATCCAACAGCACATGAAAAGGATCATACACCATGATCAAGTGGGGTTTAAGCCAGGAATGCAAGGATTCTTCATTACATGCAAATCAATCAACGTGATACACCATATTAACAAACTGAAGGAGAAAAACCATATGATTGTCTCAACAGATGCAGAGAAAACTTTTAACAAAATTCAACACCCATTTATGATAAAAACCCTGCAGAAAGTAGGCATAGAGGGAACTTTCCTCAACATAATAAAGGCCATATATGACAAACCCACAGCCAACATCGTTCTCAATGGTGAAAAACTGAAACCATTTCCACTAAGATAAGGAACAAGACAAGGTTGCCCATTCTCACCACTATTATTCAACACAGCTTTGGAAGTTTTAACCACAGCAATCAGAGAAGAAAAAGAAATAAAAGGAATCCAAATCAGAAAAGAAGAAGTAAAGCTGTCACTGTTTGCAGATGACATGATGCTCTACATAGAGAATCCTAAAGATGATACCAGAAAACTACTAGAGCTAATCAATGAATTTGGTAAAGTAGCAGGATACAAAATTAATGCACAGAAATCTCTTGCATTCCTATACACTAATGATGAAAAATCTGAAAGTGAAATTAAGAAAACACTCCCATTTACCACTGCAACAAAAAGAATAAAATATCTAGGAATAAACCTACCTAAGGAGACAAAAGACCTGTATGCAGAAAATTATAAGACACTGATGAAAGAAATTAAAGATGATGCAAACAGATGGAGAGATATACCATGTTCTTGGATTGGAAGAAGCAACATTGTGAAAATGACTGTACTACCCAAAGCAATCTACAGATTCAATGCAATCCCTATCAAACTACCAATGGCATTATTCACAGAACTGGAACAAAAAATTTCACAATTTGTATGGAAACACAAAAGACCCCGAATAGCCAAAGCAATCTTGAGAACAAAAAAAAGAGCTGGCGGAATCAGGCTCCCTGACTTCAGACTATACTACAAAGCTACAGTAATCAAGACAGTATGGTACTGGCACAAACACAGAAATATAGATCAATGGAACAGGATAGAAAGCCCAGAGATAAACCCACACACATATGGCCACCTTATCTTTGATAAAGGAGGCAAGAATATACAGTGCAGAAAAGACAGTCTCTTCAATAAGTGGTGCTGGGAAAATTGGACAGGTACATGTAAAAATATGAAATTAGAACACTCCCTAACACCATACACAAAAATAAACTCAAAATGGATTAAACACCTAAATGTAAGGCCAGACACTATCAAACTCTTAGAGGAAAACATAGGCAGAACACTCTATGACATAAATCACAGCAAGATCCTTTTTGACCCACCTCCTAGAGAAATGGAAATAAAAACAAAAATAAACAAATGGGACCTAATGAAACTTCAAAGCTTTTGCACAGCAAAGGAAACCATAAACAAGACCAAAAGACAACCCTCAGAACGGAAGAAAATATTTGCAAATGAAACAACAAAGGATTAATCTCCAAGATTTAAAGGCAGCTCATGCAGCTCAATAACAAAAAAACAAACAACCCAATCCAAAAATGGACAGAAGACCTAAATAGACATTTCTCCAAAGAAGATATACAGATTGCCAACAAACACATGAAAGAATGCTCAACATTATTAATCATTAGAGAAATGCAAATCAAAACTACAATGAGATATCATCTCACACCAGTCAGAATGGCCATAACCAAAAAATCTAGAAACAGTAAATGCTGGAGAGGGTGTGGAGAAAAGGGAACACTCTTGCACTTGTTGGTGGGAATGTAAATTGATACAGCCACTATGGAGAACAATATGGAGATTCCTTAAAAAACTACAAATAGAACTACCATATGACCCAGCAATCCCACTACTGGGCATATACCCTGAGAAAACCATAATTCAAAGAGTCATGTACCAAAATGTTCATTGCAGTTCTATTTACAATAGCCAGGCCATGGAAGCAACCTAAGTGTCCATTATCGGATGAATGAATAAAGAAGATGTGGCACATATATACAATGGAATATTACTCAGCCATAAAAAGAAACGAAATAGAGATATTTGTAGTGAGGTGGATGGACCTAGAGTCTGTCACACAGAGTGAAGTCAGTCAGAAAGAGAAAAACAAATACCGTATGCTAACACATATATATGGAATCTAAGGAAAAAAAATAAAAAGGTCATGAAGAAACTAGGGGCAAGATGGGAATAAAGACACAGACCTACTAGAGAATGGACTTGAGGATATGGGGGAGGGGGAAGGGTAAGCTGTGACAAAGTGAGAGAGTGGCATGGACATATATACACTACCAAGCGTAAAATAGATAGCTAGTGGGAAGCAGCCGCATAGCACAGGGATATCAGCTCGGTGGCTTGTGACCACCTAGAGGGGTGCGACAGGGAGGGTGGGAGGGAGGGAGACCTAAGGGGGGAGAGATATGGGAACACATGTATATGTATAACTGATTCATTTTGTTATAAAGCAGAAACTAACACACCATTGTAAAGCAATTATACTCCAATAAAGATGTTAAAAAGAAAAAAAACTACAATGAGATATCATCTCACACTGGTCAGAATGGCCATCATCAAAAAATCTAGAAACAATAAATGCTGGAGAGGGTGTGGAGAAAAGGGAACACTCTTGCACTGTTAGTGGGAATGTAAATTGATACAGCCACTGTGGAGAACAGTATGCAGGTTCCTTAAAAAACTACGAATAGAACAACTGTGTGACCCAGCAATCCCACTACTGGGCATATACCCTGAGAAAACCATAATTCAAAAAGAGTCATGTACCACAAGGTTCATTGCAGTTCTATTTACAATAGCCAGGACATGGAAGCAACCTAAGTGTCCATCAACAGATGAATGGATAAAGAAGATGCGGCACATATATACAATGGAGTATTACTCAGCCATAAAAAGAAACGAAATTGAGTTATTTGTAGTGAGGTGGATGGACCTAGAGTCTGTCATACAGAGTGAAGTAAGTCAGAAAGAGAAAAACAAATACTGTATGCTAACACATATATATGGAATCTAATTTTAAAAAAAAAAGGTCATGAAGAACCTAAGGGCAAGATGGGAATAAACATGTAGACCTACTAGAGAATGGACTTGAGGCTATGGGGAGGGGGAAGGGTAAACTGGGACAAAGTGAGAGAGTGGCATGAACATATATACACTACTAAACGTAAAATAGATAGCTAATGGGACGCAGCCGCATAGCACAGGGAGATCGGCTCGGTGCTTTGTGACCAGCTAGAAGAGTGGGATAGGGAGGGTGGGAGGGTGGGAGGGAGGGAGACGCAAGAGAGAAGAAATATGGGGATATATGTATATGTATAACTGATTCACTTTGTTATAAAGCAGAAACTAACACACCATTGTAAAGCAATTATACTCCAATAAAGATGTTAAAAAAAAAGATATATAATTAAACAACTAGAAAATGGCTCTTGCAAAGAGTACACCTGGCATAATACAGGCCATGAAGAAGTTACTGGATGTTTGAGTTAAATGAAGAGGCTTTAGAAGTAGAGATTGTTCTGTCTGAAAAATATGTTAATGAGTGCCTATATTAATGTTTCCTGATAGAGTATAATGAAATCACCATCTCACCCCCACAACATGCTCACTATATTCAATAATGACAAATAAGAAGTCATACATTAAGATCTGTTCATTAGTAAAAGCCACTAAAAAAAAAAAAAAGGAAAAAACCTTTCCCTATATACATTTTAAATAAATCAGCCTATGCTTGAGGTCACATCAGGGCACATTTTCCTCAGTGACAGGGGCTATCCAAGTACATTCTGGAGGGTCCCCGTTGCCCCCCACTTATAAGATAGATGGCAGAACAAGGTTTTCAGAAACAAAGAGCTATTTTAAGCTCTGTAGTTAATCTCCCTCCTATAAATTCTCTCCTTTTTAAAATCCTGACATTCATTAGAAGCTTGGGGGGTGGGTGCGAAATGTATTGTCTTCAAAACTATTCACGAAGGAAAAAAAAAAAAAAAACAAGGAAAGGAGAGGCAAATGGATTCATCCTCTTGGCCTTACTTCTTTCTAACACGCTCCACTGAGCTCCATTTTTCCCATTCAAACTTTTAACTTCTCAGCATACCAAACATGAATATTAAAAACGCAAAAGATTTTTCTAATTTTGGTCTAGGGTTGATCATCTGCTTTCCCCGCGGTAACACAATCTCCATGAAGCGAAAGACGACGCTGTGTTCACCATTATACACCTAACACCTAGAACAGTACCCATCTGTCCTGATTCAAGGGTTCATATCTATATTGTGAAAGGAATGAATCAACAACAAGAACCTTAGATGTGGGATAATTTCTTAGACCTAATGGGATAGTTCATGCCATACATCACTTCAAGGAACTCAGAGTACCCAATTTAGTCATGAAGAATTGGCACATTAAAAACAAAAACAAAAACCTGAACCTAGATATAGCTCATAAAACTCCCATGATGTTCAATCATCACTATGGGTTATGGACACTGGTGCTGGGTTGTGTGTGGCAGAGTTAGAAGATGAATAACAGACAACATAGTGTCAGAAAAGACAAAGGCACATGAATAAATACCGTGTGATATCATGAATCAGGACAGTGCCTGGAACGCAGTGGGCACTCAATGATATTAAATCAAAAACATTTTCAAGTTCATTCTATCTACCATGGTGTTCCACACCTTAAAAAATAAATAAAAAGTACCCAATTGATTAATTAGATGCTACGTTCAAATCTAAAAGAAAGACTACCTAAATATTAGCTGTCTTCTAGTTCGTTAAAATCTGAGGCACCAATGTGATCGCACCTATCTACATGATGAAGACAGAACTGCAAAACAAGTGAAGAGGAAGCTGTTTGTGTCGTTTAGAGGTCAAGATGAGGCTGTGAAAAGTGGAGAGTGTGTAAACAGAATGATGGCCATCGTGTGTTGCCGATGGGGATACACTGAGTTTTGTGTGTTCCTGTGTCATGGAGGTGATTGAATCTCGCGAGTTAGTTAAGTGATGTCTTCACGGGCTGGAGTGGGAATGAGTGCTACTTTAGAAAAGCCAGGGAACAGTAGCCCAAGACAGCTGTGGGTAATGAGGCTGGGAAGTAAATGCAAGTGAAATCCTGGCTGGACCTTGAAGGGGGGAAATCCTAGATTGGATTGACAGAAGGGATTATTAGAGAGCGTTTAAGAGTGCTGGGCTGGTGTCAGTGCCTGAGACTGATAAGATCACTTCAACAGTGATGGTAGAAAGAGGTCGATGCTAGGAACTGCTAAAGGACAAGTCTACAATAGTTAACATGACAAATTCTATACTAAGGAAGTGATAACAGAAAGGGAGAGGACGTGGATTAACAGGAGGCATGGCAAAAAATGTGACAACTGATGCAAGAGCAGAGATTTTAGGAATATCAATGACTGACTCTTACGATAGGAACAACTGCACGAGAAAAAGGTTGCAATAGAAAAGGCAAGATATACAATATCGGAGATCTCATGGGAATGAACCAAGAGAATAAATTAGGGGACAGGCAAGTAGAGCTAGCTACTAAATACACATAAGTAATTGAGCCCATGAGAACAGATTATATCTCCTGAGCCTCATGCAAGCCCTCGACTTTCTCCCCTCCGCGTAGGAAGTGGTCAGATATAACTTGTCCAAACAGCCCACTGTATATGAAATGCAAAAAGAAGACAAATCGGATCCAGTTTCCAATAGACTTGAGTAAATAAAAAATTATCCCACATCTTTGCTTCCCAAAAGAGCCATAAAAAGACTTTAAGGTAATGTTGATTTGGCTGGTGATCAAGTTTTACAATGGTGTCTCCAAAGTAAATGAATAAGGAAGTCTTAGCATTACTAAAGGATGCTTCCATCCATCAATCTCAAGGATGCCAGGGCTTGGCTGCCAACAACTAAGCAGGTTTCCTCTCGGGGCAGATACAAGATCTCGATGGAGTTGTGTGCTGTCTGAATCTCGCCATTCTCAAAAGCCATGTTTCTACAGGCTGCTTAATATCGAGTTTTTGGTAAACTACTTATGTTTTCCCACAGAATTATACTTTTAGGGATGCTTCCTCTCAATTCTGGATAACACTTCCACCAGCCTTCTAACGTCACAGTGTCACTTTGTTTTTCCCCCTCCCTTTTGGTCTAGGTAAACAGCGACCTGGGAAACACCTACATAGGATGGAAACACTCAAAGAGAATCTTTTCAAACTGCAACTAGTCATGACCGTATTTCTCTGCAAAGCTGGGTGTGGATACATCCAGTGTGGGGCGCAGGTGGAGGCCCCCAGCGCACACTTGAACAATAGTTCATGGGCTTCCGTTTCCCGGGACCTGCTCGCTCTAGAACCCAACAACTTTCCCTTCCAGCACCTTCCCCCTTGAATTACCTACACTTAAGGACACATCAGAGTAGATCCATTCTTTTCTACCCTCAAGACCTCTGTGGTATCCTTTCCTCCAACATTTGCGGGGGTGGGGCGGTTGTTTTTTTCCTCCAACATTTTTTAAATTTAAGTTTTTATTATGAAAATTTTCGCATGCACCAAAGTGGTACGGGAGTAAAATGAACTCCTGCGTGCCCTCAACAGCTTGTAACATTCTGGTTTCATCTCATCCCCACCCCTATTTTATTTGCACGTGTGCCGATTATTAAAAGCAAACCCCAAAATAGCAAGTTATCAAAGAAACAACAAAAAATTATTTTCCAGAGGGGAAGAAAGATATGTTTCATATGAAAAGTACCATCCAAGTGCTGAATGGAAAGAATACAAGGACCTAGGTACACAGCTCTAAACAGTTCCTAAAAAAAAAAAACAAAAACTACAATAAAAACAAGCAAACAGGGCTTCCCTGGTGGCGCAGTGGTTAAGAATCCGCCTGCCAATGCAGGTGACACGGGTTCGAGCCCTGGTTGGGGACGATCCCACATGCTGCGGAGCAACTAAGCCCGTGCGCCACAACTACTGAGCCTACGCTCTAGAGCCCGCGTGCCACAACTACTGAGCCTGCGCTCTAGAGCCCGCGTGCCACAACTACTGAAGCCCAGGTGCCTAGAGCCCGTGCTCCAGAACAAGAGAAGCCACCACAATGAGAAGCCCGCGCACTGCAAGGAAGAGTAGCCCCTGCTCGCCACAACTAGAGAAAGCCCATGCACAGGAATGAAGACCCAATGCGGCCAAAAATAAATAAATAAATTTATTTATTTAAAAAAAAAAAGCAAATACATGTATTTGTACATGCTAGATGGAGCACAAGGTAAAAGAATAAAGATATCCGTAGCTAACTCATACACAATGCTCATAAAAAGCAATGATGAAACAATCACTCATTCATCAAAAAATTATAATGGACCAACTATTATTTTTCAGTCATGGTTCCAGGTGCTTGAAATGTATCTATGAAGAAAACAGAAAAAATGTTCCTACCTGTTTTCTACCATCCATCATTTTGAACCTAAGTGCCAATGGCTAAATGAGCATTCAAGTCACAGGGTAAAATAAGTATCTTTTTAACATTCAGAGATTCAGGAGATTTATCAACCACAGACTAAGTTGAAAGAATTATTAGAATATATATTCAGATGAATAAAAATGTAACCGCCCCCCTGCCCCGCCAAAAAAGCAAACCCCAGACGTCATAATCTCACCCACAGTTACTGCAGCAGATATCCCTAACTTAGGGTTTCTCAACTGTGGCACCACCGACATCCGGATTACAGAATGCTTTGTTGTAGAGGGCTGCCATGTGTATGGCAGGGTGCTTAGCAGCGTCCCTGACCTCTACCCACTAGATATGCCAATGCCACCGCAAGTCATGGCAACCAAAAATGCCTCCAGACACTGCCAAATTGCCTCCGGTTAAGAACCACTGCTCTAACAGATAAGGACTTTTTAAAAACCATGACCATAATACCTTCATCACACCCAAAAAATTAACAGTAACTCCTTAACATTATCTAATACCATGTTTTTGTTCAATTTTCTCCAGTTGTCCCCATAATATCTCTTTACATTTGATTTGTCTGACTCAGAATCCAACCAAGGTTCATACACTGATTTAGTTGGTATGTCTCAATCTATAATCACTGACTTTTTTTTTTAATAGTATTTATTGGTTTAAGAAACTGGATCACAATGTCCCTGTAGAATTTCCCACATTCTGGACTTGGTTGATTGTATCCTTGTGACATCATTTAACACGTTTCTCTGTCCCTCATGTTTTCTGGAAACTGGCAGTTAATTAAAGCCAGGGCCACCTGTACACTCATATTCAACTTCTCTTGACGAGAATACTCCCCAGGATGTGTTGCCTACTTAGTAGTCCATGACATTAGAAGGCACACATGTCTGCTTATCTTTCTTTGTGTGATGTTAAGAATGACCCATGGGGTCCAGTGAGATCAGCCTGGTCGCTCCCCCATGAGGCTCCCTCCCATCTTTCACTACATATCTCAGCAACCATGGATGATCACTGCCTAGAATCATTATTTTATTGAGGGCTGAAAAATGGTGGTTTTCTAATTTCGTCATTCTTTCTACATCTATTAGCACATTAACAACTTGGTTACCCTGGAATATAGTTCAAATATGAAGGTGGGATAAATGCTTGGTCCTTTCCCTATACTTAGCAACATTCAGAGTACTGAGGTGGGTGGGGCGTTAGCAACCGCCAGAAGCGACCAATGAGGCTTCTTTTTTCAGTTGCCACTGTGAACGAGTGAATTTTCATATATGTCATGGGTTTCAAGCCACTGCAGTCTTTATGATGCTTATGTTGTCCCATCTTCGGCCAGGAGAAGCCCCTCTACTAGATATTCTTCTCAGAAAAGTCAACTCGGATTCTATTTTAGCTTTGGGGGCTACTTTCCAGTTTACAGGGGCGGGAAAAACACCACCCACCACCATCAGCCCCTAAGGAAGAAGCAAAGAGACGAATGTGGGGATATTCTATAAGACTACGACCTGGCTTCTTTGTCAAGTCAATGGCGTGGGGAAAAAAATTATATATATATATATATATATATATATATATACATACAGAATTTTTTAATTTAAAAAAATGTAAAAATGTAAGCCTAACTCCACAGCTAACTATACTCCAAGTTATGAGTGCCTTTAAATCCACACTGTCGGCGGGAATGTAAAATGACACAACCACTTAGAAAAGTTTGGCAGTTTCTTAAAAAGTGAAGCATACACCTACCATATGATCTGGCCATTCTAATCCTAGAGACTTACACAAGAGACATGAATGCACATGTCCACAGACTTGCTCATAGAAGCTATATTTCAAAGAAACAACTCAAATGTCTATCAGCAGATGAATGGATAAACAAAATGTGGTATATCCATACAATGAACTATGACACGTGCTATAACATGGATGAATCTCAGAACAATGATGTTGAACGAAAGAAACCAGGCTAAATAAGAACATATTCTATGACTCAACTTATATAACGTTTAGAAAATACAAACTAAACTACAGGGAAAGGGAATTCCTGGTGGACCAGTGGTTAGGACTCTGTGTTTTCACTCCATGCTTTCCCCAAATGAGGGACCAGGTTCGATCCCTGGTTGGGGAACTAAGGTCCCGCAAGCCATGCAATGCAGCCAAAAAAATTTAAAAATTAAATAAAGTACAGTGAGAGAAGGCAGATCAGTCATTGCCTGAGGTGACAGTGCGGGGAGGGTGGTAGGGAAGGGTTACAAAGGGGCACAAAGAAACTTTAGGCGGTGATGGTTGTTCATTATCCCGAGTGTGGTGATTTTTTCACAGGTATATACATATGTCAAAACTTAAACTGTGCACCTGAAATACATGTGCTTGTTGTCGACCTATTATTTCTCAATAAAGCTGCTTCCAACCATTGGGACGGGAGAATATTTTGTCCCCAATCGTTTCCTGGTCTAAGGAGCTTCCACTCAGGCTCCTTCACCCCATGAATGAACACATCTAGTCTCACCCCTTGACTCACTCCTCACCTAGGGAAGGAGGAACTCATCTGACTCAGCAGAGCTGGGCATTTATCGGGCTGTTGTACCGGAGACAGGGTTACCGTGCCTCAAAAGCAAGAAGCGGGCTCAACGCTTCCTAGGTTACTGCCTACACCCAGGCCTGGCGGGCACTCGGCCAACGGACGGCTCTTGTCCTCCTTACCCACCAGGCGCACTGAGGCAAGGCCTCCCTGTCCATGAGAGAAGGCCCACCACGCTCCTCTGGTAGGGCGTAAATTTACCGGAGACCCTCATCAAAGGCTTTTGAGTGCCCCCCCCTTGCCAAGAGTAAAGTGGCTATTTTGGTCCCTGTGTGGCTATCGGTTCTTTGTGTGTGTCCTTTGTTAGTCAGAATTTTGAAGGCTACGAACAGTGGGTCTTGGTCCCCAAACTGCTGATGCTGTGGTTGAATGTTATCCTTTTCTTTCCATCCCCAGGGACCAACAGAGTCGGGCACTCTTTTCTAAAGTGAAGACACTGAAATTTGTTCCCAAACCCTCAGTGGTCATGAGCCACCTGGACGTCCCACTGGTCGTCGTCCAGCTCTGATCTCTTCTGACTCCTGCCAGCCTCCCTCTTTAGTTCTGTCCGAACTCTGCCCTCGGAAAATGAATGTAAATGCAATCGCCGCACTTCACAGAATTGACTGGAAAGCTGGCTGTCGAATAGAGTCCCAGATGTTTAATATAATGTTGAATCTTTAGCCAAATCATTTCCACGTTTCCTGGAAAACCTTCCAAGCAAGTTGAGGACTCCAATCTACGGGCTCTCTAACAAACCTATTCCCCATTTCCCATCTTCTCCCAGGAAAGGCATGAATTTGCCACATTTAGAAATGATTTTCTGAAGTGGGATTTAGCACTGCAGCACTGGCTTACACTAAGAGGCACCATAAGACACGGTCATAAGGAAATCCCCAGGGTACGTATTAGAGGGGTGCGCTCTACCACGTCACAAGGGGTCTCATTTTGGGGAACCCCATGTTGAAATTCCTCAGGGCTCAGTACCAGAAAACTGAGTCTTTTCTGAGCACACCATTCTGGATTTTTTTCTCATGGGAGTGAAGTTCTTACAACTGTTTGTATTCTCCTTTTTGCTTTGGCCACTAGGAGGCTGAGGATCCCAAATCCGTCCCCGTCTACCAATGTAACAGGAATTTGTTTTTACCTTTAACCCTGACTCTATTTCCTTACCCTGACACTCCCTTCACCCAGATTTCTCCATTTATTTATTTTTCTCATTTTAGTATTGCAATTATCTCTAAAGTAAGCCATCTCAAGTTATCTTCGAATAAAGTGGAATATTACATATTTTTAACCTCTCTGGAGGTAGCTTCTAAATTCAGACTAGAGGGGGGAGATCCTAGGATCCTAATCCATATGCATTTAGCTTTTTTATTTTTTTTGGCCCCAATGTGTGGCTTGCAGGATCTTAGTTCCCTGACCAGGGATTGAACCCAGAGCCCCGGCAATGAAAGTGCCAAGTCCTAACCACTGGACCACCAGGAAATTCCCTGCTTTTAGCTTTTTTTAGCCTATTTTCTCTTATCAATAACTTACTCTATAAAATATAAAAATTAAAAAAATTAAAAAGCAGAACAATTCCCAAGAGACATGCAAATATTTCCCTGTATATCTCTTAGCCTGTAAGAGCTACTGACCACGTCCCCATTATTCCTTTTTTATGTTTTAGCAGGTGGTGCCCGCATGCTCCTGGTCCAGTAAATTGAGTTTCTGCCATCACTATACCATCCCCTTACCCTTCTACCCTCCTCTCCCTCATGCTGATCCCCCGAACACCCCCCAGTTCCCCTTCCTCATTTCCTCCAGCCCCTGAAGTGACTGGGTGGGTATCGCACAGGGAGATACATTTAAAGGCCAACCCAGGTTAACAGAGAAGTACATCTGCTGTCCTCCTCCAACTAGCTTGGAAATCAAAACATGGCCAGAATCCAACTAGCTTAGAAATCAAAACATGGCAGGTGTGCAACTGCTAGAAACCCCAAAACAAGCAGACCTTTAAAAGACTCAAAACCAACACACACACACACACACACACACACACACACACACACACACACACACACACACAGTGTACAAGTCACTGAGATAATGCTATTCTAAAAGCAGAACACCAAAAGAAATAAATGAAATATGCATGTCAAAACCATAAGGGGTTTTCATTTGAGAAGACAGAACCATTCATCAGAACTCAATGTCAGGATGGCCAATTCAAAGTATAAACATGGTGGGACTGTACAAAGACTTCTCCTTCATTTATTTCAATGATGCAGGAAAACAGCCTGACAATAAAAACTCCGGAATTCTTAGGAGTCAGTATAACAATGCAGTTGAGTACAGACTATACTGGTGTTTATATTAGCATACAGAATGTCTTGGAAAGTTACACAAGAAATTGACAATAATGGTTCACTTTAGGGAGAGGCACTGGGCATGTGGTGGGAAGGAGACAATTTTTCACTATTTAACCTTCTATGTTGCTTGAATTTTTTTTTTTTTTTTTTTATCATGGACTGTACTGCTTTTTCAAATAAATTTTTAAAAAGCAAATTGAACTTGGGAATTCCCTAGCGGTCCAGTGGTTAGGACGTTCTCACTGCCAAGGGCCTGGGTTCAATCCCTGGTCAGGGAACTAAGATCCCACTAGCTGCACGGCACGGCCCAAAATAAAGCAAAGTGAATTTGGAGTCAGGGAGACCTGAGTTAGACTCCTACCACTGCCAACTACTGGTTCAACTACTGGCCCTTTGCCAGTGGCTTCATCTCTTTAGGCCTCAGTATCCTCATCTGTACTGTGGGCCCAAATATAGTGTCTGCCTCATAGAGGTTTTAGGAGGCGTAAATAGGACAATAATATGCATAGTGTGCTTTGCAGGGCCCCAGGCACATAGTAGGTACTCAGTAAAGGGCACGGCAATATAATACACACCTAAAAAGTGATAATGAAGGAAATGTAATCCATCATTAATTGAAAGTAAATATTATACCGATTACCTTGTAATAACCTATGATAGAACATAATCTGCAAAAATACTGAATCACTATGCTGTACACCTGAAACCAACACAACATTGCAAACCAAAATATACTTCAATTAAAAAGAAAAAAAGTAAATATGGGACAAGAGTAATGGTGGGGGCAGTGGGTAGAAGGCATACAAATGCCTTTTATACAACCACCTATTTGCTATCAGCAGGAAGAGATTAAGTTAAACCACCATCTCGAAAGATATGAAGGATGTACAGTCCATCTGAAAGAAAAGCTTTAAATTCATCAAAAGCAGAACCTAAAATCCAGCATTTCCAAGCATTTCCATCCATCCGGGGAAGTCCTTAGCCAAAAAGCGGTCTCCCCTTACCCTGAGCCCAGTGGAAAAAATGAGGAGAACCCAGCCAAGATGCGCAAGAAACTCTCAGGCTGACAGATCTCGTTTTCTCCTTTTGCAGGGCTTCACAAATGCTACACACAGAAATTTTATTCCTAGGGATCTTACTGAAGTGCAGCTTCTGACTCAGCAGGTCTGGGGTGGAGGGGAGCCTGAGTCTGCATCTCTAACAAGCTCCCAGGTGATATCGGTGATGCTGATGCCACTGGTCCATGGACCACACTCAGTGAAGCAGGGTCCCCCTGACCCCAGACTACAGTTCCACTGCTGGTTAGCAATGGCAGTCTTGAGTGACTCTGATTACTGTGATATTCTCTCTCCTGGTAACTATCTGACCAATCCTTCTAAAACAATGGTTCTCAAGTAGGAGCGGCTGTACCCACCGAGGGACACTGGGCAAATGTCTGGAGACATTTTGGGTTGCCACAGGGGGCAGAGTGCTACTGGCATCTGTGGGTGCTGCTAAACATCCTGCAATTCACAGAACAGTCTCTGAACAAATAATTACCTGGTCCTCAATGTAACAGTGTCGAGGTTGAGAAACTACATAACCTAGAATAAACAGAAAACATGAATCAAGCCCTCTCAATTCACCTTGAGACGATAAATCACAATTTTAGAAGTGAGGACTTCCCTGTGGCGCAGTGGTTAAGTGTCCGCCGGCCAATGCAGGGGACACGAGTTCGAGCCCTGGTCCGGGAAGATCCCACATGCCACAGAGCAACAAAGCCCGTGCACCACATCTACTGAGTCTGCGCTCTAGAGCCCATGCGCAACAACTACTGAGCCTGCATGCCACAACTACTGAAGCCCACACGCCTAGAGCCTGTGCTCCACAAGAGAAGCCACCGCAATGAGAAGCACGTGCACCACAACAAAGAGTAGTCCCCACTCTCAGCAACTAGAGAAAGCCCGCGTGCAGCAACGAAGACCCAATGCAGCCAAAAATAAATAAATAAAATATAAATAAAGAAAGAAAGAAAACAGCTTTATAAAAAAAAAATTTTTAGAAGTGAGTCATCGATCCAACGTGGTCCTTTCCCAGGCTAGATCTGAGGTATGGGGAGGGTAATAGATTAGCAGAAAGAAGGGGATGCTGTATATGGGGAAGGGGTCACTGGGTCACAGTCTACATTTTGTTTAAGATCAAGCATATGTGGTTCAGTAAGCCAGTGGGTGACCTACTAAGCATTCAACTTTCTACTCTTTTGGTTTTTTGGCCACACCACACAGCTTGCAGGATCTTAGTTCCCCAACCAGTGATTGAACCTGGGCCCACGGCAGTGAAAGTGCAGAGTCCTAACCACTGGACCACCAGGGAGTTCCCAAACTTCCTACCATTATGTGGTATGGCAATTTAAACAGGACTACAGCTCTATTTAAGCAAGGGACCTATAACTTAGACTGTACGTTCCCTGAAAGCAGGGGTGTACCCAAATTTATTCATCAATAGAGCTACAGCACCTAACACAGCACACAGCACACAGCACTTAGCATGTAGCACTCAGATATCATGAAGAATCTTGTAGATTCAGAATTGCTACAAATTCCAAATGTGCTTGAACAGACACAGAGACTGAAGAGCGGTTTATTATTTGTCATCAACACAAACATGACTAATAACAATTATTTACGCTAAGGCATGCATGGTATTGCTCTAAGAGCACGGGCTCTATCTAGAACCACCCAGACCTCAACCCAAATCTAGAACCTCTCTCTCACTTGCTGTGTGACCTGGGACAAGTTACCACAGTGTACATATCTGTAGAATGGGTACAATAATTCTTACCTCTGAATTGTTTTGAAGTAACGTAGCATAATATACTTAAATACCTGGTGGTTGTCACCAAACAGTTGCTACTTAACCAGTGTTTCCTATCAGACTGAAGGACTGAAATAAAACACCCAGTGAGTCTCACGGTGCTGATTTCTACACGCAACAATAAGTGAGAATTTCACCTGAGGCTAGGAAGCCATAGACTCCCTTTCCTTTAAACCAAAGGCCATCATCCCTCAGGTTTATAGAGTGATCACAGGGTTGTGCATCTGCAGTTTCACTACAGCCATTCGGGGGCCAGGTAGTGAATAATGATCAACGACAAAGGAACCTCTTCGGCAGGGGAAAATCTCAAGGCAGATCAGCACACGACCACCACTGAGTCACTACCGGATGGAAATGAAACGTACTCTCTGTAACAAATGCTAAGGACCTGGAAACTCAAGAGTGATTTTGCAAGAACTGTGCCTTTCTGAGAAGAGTGAAAGGAAGATGATTCAAGAGAAGAAGGCCGAGTCATAAGCAACAGACAAAACAAGTTCTCTAGAGCATTAGCCATAGATGCTCTAGGAAACAACCTACAATCAACACTCTCATTAAGCGTTTCTCACTGTCAAGACTTGGCTGGTTTGGATGAAAGGTGCAAGCATGCTGGTTCCGTTGACGTCACTATGCCTTTGGGGGAAGACATTTAAAAAGATGTGAGTAGAAGGGCACACCTGACAGTAAAACTCTCCCATTGACACTAACAGGTGCATGATGCCAGGAAAGGTAGGCATAACCCCAAAGGCACGAAAGAGGGGGTCTGATTGGCTTCAACTTTCCAGAAGCCCAGAAAATCAGGCGGGGGGTACAATCAGACTCCTGCCCAATATCTGAAACATCACTGGAATTGCACAGCTCGGGGCAGCTAGTATACTTAAGAGGCCCCCTACTAAAACTTGGAAAGCAGCCTTGAAATTATAGTAATAAGCAGCTAAAAACTCAACTTTACATCTGATCGCATGAGGCTGGGAATGAAACATCAGGGTAATAGGTGCACGGTAACCCATGAGAGTGGCAGTAACGCATCAGAGAGCTCTTGACTTGCTGGGAGAATAAACACTCCTGAACTAGGTCAGATTCCTGATTCAGGTGGTGTTGCCCACAGCAACTCCAAGGGGCCGGACCCAAGAAGGTGCAGATGCTCCATCTGACCTCAGGGGTCAAAGCCAAGGCATGTCCTAGTTTCTCCCAGTAGCCACTCCCAATTCTGTCACTCATGAACTTGCCCAAACGCTTTTTAAATTGCATTTATATATCCTGCCAGGACCACCTCTTGAGATAATGAGTTTTAGAAGACTATTACCTGTTGTGTTAAGCACTACTTCCTTTCATTGGTTACAACAAGAAAAAGAAGAATTAGCGGTGAAATAGCAGAAAGGCTAATGTTGCTTTCATCAAGAGACAGTCTCCTGTGTGGAAATATGCAACAGCCTGGAACCACAAGGCATGTGAGCAGCAACTAGGAACTCGGGAAACCTAATGACTTCAAGTGCTTTGGTTGATGAGAGTCACTCAATGTGTGTGAGAAACAGGACTAAACAAAGGCATAATTTCTGTTAGAGTTACCTAGTAGAAAATAGCTCAAATGGCATGGAGTCCAGCAATGTTTTCAATCACAAACCCTGAGTTGATTGCAAATACACAAGGATCAGAGGTTGGTGGAAAGCAATAAAATCTGCTAGGAGACACTGAAAATGAATACCATAGCACTCTGTGCAGTCAGGGATGCCATGGAACCTCCAGGGAAAGGCCCTCCCAATCCTCAGTGGGCATGGAGATCCCACCCACTGGCTGAGCTACACAAGCATCTCAGCCATGATAAGTCACATCTACTGCATACATCCTAATTGCATTATGGTACCCTGGGTTGATTCCTGGAACAGAAAAGGGACATGTGTGGGGAAACTGGAATAAAGTCGAAGTTTAATTAATAGTTATGTACTAATGCTAATCCTATTTTGACAAATGCGGTATTGTTATGTAGGATGCTAACATTAAGAGAAACTGGGAGAAGCGTAGGTGGGAACTCTCTGTACTATCTTTGCAACTTTTCTATAAATCTGATATTATTCCAAAGTAAAACGTTTATTTAAACTGCAAGAAATTGGGAGTTCCCTGATGGTCCAGTGGTTAGGACTCAGCGCTTTCACTACCAGGGGCCTGGGTTCAACCTCTGGTCAGGGAACTAAGATCCTGCAAGCTGCACAATGCGGCCAAGAAATAAAAATTAAAATAATCAATTAATTCATCTTAGAAAGAAAATAAATTACAAGAAATTTTATTTAAGGCAAACATATTTCATGACTCTTCTGAACCACTGTATTGGGACTTATATTTTAAAAACCGTCAAGAGGGACTTCCCTGGTGGCTCAGTGGTTAAGAAGCCGCCTGCCAATGCAGGGGACATGGGTTTGAGCCCTGGTCTGGGAAGATCCCACATGCTGCCGAGCAACTAAGCCCATGTGCCACAACTACTGAGCCTGCACTCTAGAGCCCATGAGCCACAACTACTGAGCCCACATGCCAGAACTACTGAAGCCCACGCACCTAGAGCCTGTGCTCCGCAACAAGAGAGGACACCACAATGAGAAGCCTGCCCACCGCAACGAAGAGTAGCCCCCGCTCGCCGCAACTAGAGAAAGCCCGTGCGCAGCAACGAAGACCCAACACAGCCAAAAGTATATAAATAAAATAAATTTATAAAAAAAAACACACCAAGAGTTTCTGTTAGAGTTTTAGAATCAGGATTCAAGGCAAAAGACATGAAAAGACATTTTTCTAAAGAAGACATACAAATGACCAACAGGTATATGAAAAGGTGGTCAACATCACTAATCATCAGGGAAATGCAAATCAGAACCACAATGAGATATCACTTCATACCTGTTAGGATAGCTATCATCAAAAAGATAAGAGATAAGGGGCTTCCCTGGTGGCGCAGCGGTTGAGAGTCCGCCTGCCGATGCAGGGGACATGGGTTCGTGCCCCGGTCCAGGAAGATCCCACATGCCGCGGAGCGGCTAGGCTCGTGAGCCATGGCCACTGAGCCTGCACGTCCGGAGCCTGTGCTCCGCAATGGGAGAGGCCACAACAGTGAGAGGCCCGCGTACCGCAAAAAAAAAAAAAAAAAGATAAGAGATAATCACTATTGGCAAGGATGTAGAGAAAAGGGACTCCTTGTGCACTGTTGGTAGTAATATAAATTGGTGCAGCCACTATGGAAACAGTATAGACGTTGCTCAGAGAACTAAAAATAGAACTATCATGTGATCCAGGAATCCGTCTTCTGGGTATACACCCAAAGAAAATGAAATCAGTACTTCAAAGAGCTATCTGTGCTCTCACGTTCATGACAGCATTATTCACAGTAGCCAAGATATGGAAACAACCTAAGTGTCCATCAGTGGACAAATGGATTATTTACATATGTGTGATGGAATATTACTCAGTCTTAAAAAAAAGAAGGAAATCCTGCCATTTGCAACAATATGGATGAACCTGGAGGTCACGGTGCAAAGGGCAATATGACAGACATGGAAAGAAAAAAACTACATGATCTCACTCATATGTGGAATCTAAAAAAGTCGAATACATAGAAGCACAGAGTAGAAAGATGGTTACTGGGGTGGGGAGGTGGGGGAAATGGGGAGATTCTGGTCAAAGAGTACAAAGTTGGAGTGATGTAGGATGAACAAGTCCTAGAGATCTAATGTACAGTGTGATGACTACACTTAATAATACTGTAGTGAATACTGAAAATTTGTTAAGAGAGCAGATTTCAGGTGCTCTCTCATAAAAGAAAGAAAAAAGAAAGGGAGGGAGGGAAAGAGAGAGAGAGAGAAGGAGGGAAAGAGAGAGAGAGAAGGAGGGAGGGAGGGAGGAAACTATGTTAATTAGCTTCACTGTAGTAATCATTCCACCATTACATATGTATATCAAATCACTATGTCGTGCACCTTAAATATATACAATTTTTATTTTTTTGTTTTTTTTGGTTTTTGTTTTTTGTTTTTGCTGTACACGGGCCTCTCACTGTTGTGGCCTCTCCCATTGTGGAGCACAGGCTCCGGACGCACAGGCTCAGCGGCCATGGCTCCGCGGCATGTGGGATCTTCCCAGACCGGGACACGAACCCGCGTCCCCTGCATCGGCAGGCGACTCTCAACCACTGCGCCACCAGGGAAGCCCACAATTTTTATTTTAAAAAACAAGTTTAAAAAAAGAATCAGGATTCAGCTGGATGAGAATTCCCTCATATGAACTGGGTGTAGGAGGGGGAGAAACACGTGTTAAAGATAAGGAAAAACTAAGTGGATATTTATCAGGATACGGAAACATTAAGCAGGACCACAGGAGACATGGTGAGTCAAGTGTGGAGGCAACAAGTGTGAAGATGACCAAGACTGCAGTGACCCATCCCAGAGTCATCTCATCCCAGTGATAACCACGACCTTCCACAAGATGGGCCTCATGATGGACAGCAGGGGCCACGCTCTGCGCCAACACATATCCTCCCTGGGCACTATGTATTATAATTTACAGAACAGTACTTACCCTCGTAAGCCCAACAAGCCTAAAACCAATAAACAGCCTGAGAGGAAAAGACTAGAACGAAATCGGAGAATTCTGACATGATACCAAAAACATCATCAAGGTTTACCAAAATACAGAATAAAGTTACCTGTGTAATTAATCACCGTTCACTGACTTACTAGAGTGAAGATACATTATTAGACACCATCGGCAAGGGCAGGCATAAAAAAATGAACTTTCTTATTCAAGATTACAGAGATAAGGTAATGCCAGAAAAGATTAAGTATCTGAGCAGCATCAAAAAGAAACTGTTTCAAATCTTTCCAAAAGCAAAAAAGGAAGACCACACTGAAAACATATTGCTGCGGGAATTTCGGAATTCCCTGACGGTCCTGTGGTCCTGTAGGACTTGGTGCTTTCCCTGTTGAGGGTGCAGGTTCAATCCCTGGTCAGGATATAACGAATATCCCACAAGCCACTCGGCGCAGCCAGAAAAAACAAAAAACGTATTGCTGGTTAAAAGCTCTGAACCTTGGAGATGTGGGGGTTGGTGCCTAAAGATTTGAAAAATACAGTGATGTCGCTCACGGAAGAAAAAAAAATGCCAAGAGCAATTTATGGAAATACAGCCTACTTAAATATTTTGGCAGGGGGTCAGAGAAACCATCAAAATGGACAATACTGCCTGTTAACCCAACTCATACATTCCAGCTGAAGGTACAAGAGGTTATAATTACAATACAGCTCCAACTAGAAGCCTGGTTTTGACACCTAGAAATGGATTCCATTTCCCTATCAGGAGGGAAATCACTAAAAATCAAACACTCAACCAGGCCAACTGCTTTCCTGCAGACCCTAATCTACACTAATCACTGGGTCAGTTCATTAGATCACATTCAATCAACAACACATCCAAGAATAAAAAGGTTGAAAAAAAACCACTAATTTGTAAAACACCAAGCATTTTGCATTTGTTGATAATAAATCAGGTCTTTGTTTTTAATGAATTTAGTTTGCACTAATGGATAACAAGGCGATGTATGAATGAATCCACTGTGCATATGCATTATAGGTTTTACATGCTTGCGAGCAAAGACAAATATTTTAGAGGGAAACAAACGAACACAGCAAGGCATTCATGGCTTTAGGGCAGGCTTGGCCATTAGCAGAGCAACCCTGGCACTTTGCCTAATCTGAGTCTTTTTCCTATTCTTGTGAACGAAATAGTTAGGTCCACTCTTCTTCTGGGAAGAAATTCTGTCAAACCAAGTGACAACCTTCACTCTCTATCAATCTGTACCTCTAATGTACTGAGGGGTAATAATCCAAAGGCCACACAAACACAGAGTTTGTTTAAGTGACCCAGTTCTGTGCCAACAATGTTAAAGAAGACTTATTACTAAAGACAGCTACATCATTACCCTTTTCTACTCCTATAAGTAATTAAAACCCTTACTTATATAATTTATACCAGCTTCTGTGGGCCAGAGTAATTTCAGATCATTCTTAAGCGTTTCTTAATCCCAACACTGGAATTGAAGGAACACGACTCTACTTACAGTTTCGAATGTCACTCCAGTCGATTTTAGAGAAGAAAGGATGACAGCAAAGGCCTTCAAACTTCAGTCTCTCTTTCTGGCCACACAACAAACTTTGGATCAGATCAAGTAATTCACTGCTAACTTTGGGATCATCTGGAAACTTCAAAAACCGCTATTTCAAAAAAAAAATAATAATTATTATTCCCTTAGCAAATTCAGCTTCTCACGTCTCCAAGTTAAAAAAGTAATTCTCGTATACGCAAGTTTCTTTCTTTTTTTTTTTTAAGAAGGAAGTTTTATGCCCTCTTAACTTGGGACCAAAGACATGTTCCCAAAATAAACAGCCTATTCATATCAATAGGCCTAGCTCCCTTGCAAGGGTTCAATACCCTTCATAACTTGATCCCTGTACCGTCTCCCATCTCATCTAGCTACACTCCCCACCTCGCTGTTTGCCAACCAACAACAATGAGCTATTTAAAGCTGTCTGAACAAATCACTCTGCCCTCTCTGCCCAGAAGGCCCTCCCCAACCTCAGCCCCTCTTCCCTGCCTACCTCCCGGCCTCCCTCTCCCACCCTATCACTCACTCCCTCCTGCGTGCTCCCCGTGTTCTGCTTTTGCACATACACGGTGTATTTTGATTTGTGTGATGATGGAGAAAGAAGGCCGAGAGGGCCTTTCTCCTTCTTGCCCATAACTGCAAACCTGGTACCTAACACCTAACAGTGCCTAGTGCGATTCACTCGTTACTGAATGAATGGATGGAAATGAAGGAAACAAATGAGCCCCAAGCATCATCTCAGGGGAAACTTTAACTCAGGAGTAGACTCCGGAATAACAAATAATGTATGTATGTATTAAGCATACAGAAAGTGTACTATACATAGAAAAATATGCATTAAGCATCCCAGGAAGAAATTGGATGATATATAAAAACCTGTGAAATACATTCTTTTTCCTTTTGGTTGAAACTAAAACATAGATATTCATCATATCCTTAAGAAATGGGCTTACTATAGTGACAAATACAGTTATTAGAAAATAGGTTTAATTCTACTTTATGTATCTATTACTGTATTTCTAATCCATGTCTTTGACTTTTACTACCATGTTTGACAGCCAGCAGTACTAAGCAGTATTGCATATAAGAACATGGATTTCAAAGCCAGACTGCCTGTGCTATTTTGGGCAAGTTACTTAACCACTCTGTGCTTTGGCTTCCTCATCTGTAAAATGAAAATAATAATATCATCTACCTCACAGGATTGTTTGAGGATTCACCAAGTTAATGAACTATATTTCACAAATTTTAAGACTCCCATTTTATTCACATTTGACAACACTGAAATCAATGAAATATCCTAGATTAATGGGCAGCAGTTTTTCTTTTTTAATGGTACATAAAATGATGGCATAAGCTTATAATTACTGGCAGCTGAGAGTCAATATAATACAATTAATAAAGCATTTAGAACCGCTTTTGGCGTAAAATGCTATATAAAGTAGTTGTTATTATCCAGAACTGCTGGTTTACATTATAAACTTTCATTCGCACAATTTTAAACGACATTTCTCAATATTACTTCAAAATCTAATAATGGCTCTTTACCTGGAAATTCATGATGTTACTGAAGGTTCTGGCTGAGGTTCCCTCAGTGAATGGGGACCTTCCATAAACCATCTCATAAGCAATAACTCCCACTGACCACCAATCACAGTCTAGGCCATAGGCACCTCTTCCATCCCCATTCAGGACGGTCAACACTTCAGGGGCCATGTAATCTGGGGTCCCAACTGGGAGTTTGGCATTCACCTGGAAACCCATAAATAAAATGAACACAGCAAATTTTCAATTATCCTCAAATGGATTACCAACAGACATAAGCTGATTTGCCACTGATTACTATTCTCCCAGGCACTTGAACTTTCTGTCAAGTGGCACAGCATCAGGAAAAGCAAATGATTCACTAACTTTAAAAAAAAAAAAAAAAAACACATAATATAATCCAAAGGCAAAGGGCCCAGGGTTGTTGATGATACATACATTTAGTTACACAAATGAGAGTTGGGTATATGCCTACAAAGGAAGATGTCGTTCCTGATACATCTTACTGATATGACAGAACTTCTCTTACGTATGAAAACAGTAAAATGATAACAACATGTAAAGATGAATCTAAAAGATCTACTCATGATTGAAAAACTGGCAGCTAGCTGGCAACACAATACTGCAAGCATGTGTTATATCTCAAGTTTAAATATTTGGAGTCAACATTCCTATTCGGCCCACCCGCAGGGCAAGACATGATAAATAATTTCTACCAGAGGTCAAATGTTAATGAGTTCATTTTCCTCACCCCGAAATCCCGTTTCTGTGGTTCCCTCCCCACTGTTCAGAGACCCAGAACCCTCCAATCCTATGGTACCGAAGCACCTGATCTTGGCAAAGAAATATCAGGACAATGTACGAGGTCTTTTTATAAAGCTAATATATTCCACTTAAAGAACTGTTCTTATTTCTGAGAATTTGTCCTTCTGACTGGTTTAGTGTTTAAACATACTTTGTTTCTTGAAATGATGCAGATGAAAAGGGTATGTTTTCTGCCCCTCACCCCCACTCCTTCCTAGGCAACCTAGTAAGCTGGCAAACTTTCGGTCTTCAAAATTGTCTTGAAGTTTTATTGAATCATGAAATTTGAAGTCTAAGGATCACCTCTCTAACCTTATTCCTCATCAAAACAGAGAGGGCCTGATGTTAGTCACATATTGGGTTGACCAGTTGTCCAATAACCCTACATCTAAAAAGGCTTCTCTCACAGCAGCAGCTACATGGTGCAAAAGAACTCTCTCCCCATTAAAGGGTGTTAATTGCCCCTGAGTGAGCTGAGAGATTTTATAGGTATGGCCACATACCTTTAAGGCTGGGCTTTATATCAAGAACGTCAATTTGCTTTGCTTTGCTTTGAATGGAGATTGAGAGGAAAGTCAATGTTTAGAGAAGATGCTAAGAGGTCTCCTTTCCCCAGTGACAAAGACCCAAGCTCTTCCAGCCCGAAACTTTAATCTGGTCTATTCCTCTGCCTCAAAGACCCATTGTTATAGGAAACAAAATCATTGTCCCTACTCCCTCTCTTTTCACCCCTTCCCTCAGGCCCATCCCAGGCTTTTTTCAAACCCTAAACCCAGAAAGCAGTGTGATACTGTTATTCTTGACACCAGTCAGCCATCACTTTGAGCAATAGGGCTTCCACTGCAAACACATGCCTGGGAAAGTTAGATGGTCACGCCACCCAAGAAACCCACAGGCCTGTGCTGAGGGACTAAAGTGAGGAGAGAGGAGAAAATATTTGGTCTAAGACAGGACACCTTAAGCTTGAGGAAATGAGTGTAGCTTTGGTCAAGGGGAGGCCTTGATTTCGGGAAGCTTGAGCCAAGACTTCTGTCTTTTAATGTGTGTGTGTTAATGAGCTCAGCACAGAACTGAGATTAAATTACAAGATTTGGGGGGAAAAAAAAAATCCTGAATGCTGACAACTAGAAATAAATATTTTTTTTTAAATTGGGGTATAGTTGTTTTACAATATCTTTAAAATATCAAAACGAGAAGAAAAACTGTTACATCTTGGTTTGACTAGGTATTGGTAATGCCACTGTATAGTTGATTAAATGCTTACCCTTTATGCCTATTTTGCAAAACCATTAATACACAATCCTCAAATATTCATCATTTCTATGTATTAGATTTTATTTTATCATCACACTAGACTGTTTGGGGATAATTCAGTTCTCCTGAATATCCTTAGGAGATGGCAGCTCCCAGGGCTTGGTCACTTACTCACAACCAAAGAATTGAAAGGAAGTTGACTGGGTCATGTTGATCAGCACGACCCAGCAAAAGGTATAAACTGTCAATGCCTCATTTTCAAACTAATGGTTAGACTTACCAAAGAGTTGGATAACTCTGCAACTGTTTTTGCCCCATAACAGGTATGTGATTATACACATTTATGTCTAACAATTTTGTAAATTTCCAAAATTAAAAAAAAAAATTCCCTAGCTTGCTTTCTGTACTTCTCCTACCACAGTAATTAATATCAATTAACAAAGACTTTTAATGAAAATTAATGGCTCCTAAGTTTCCATTAGTTACTGACCTCCAAGTACATTAAACCTGTTCAACATGTAATCTGACACATCTTGATAAGGATTTTGCAAGATCCTTTCACTATCCTCTGGTGGCAATTCACAGCCAGCTACTCTGAGATATTAAAAGTGGGACCGTGTACTAGGAGCGCAGCCTGACTGCCGTATAACCATCTGACAAGGCCCCAGTTTTACTGAACTTTAATTTTCCCTGTATTGACAGGGAAGAAAATATACCAGTTCAGGAGGAGACAACAATAAAATGACTAGGAGACAGAAGAGTCTGTGACATTTTCGAGAGACAGAGGGTTGAAAAGAAAAGAAAGGAGGGAAGGAAGGGATTAACCCAGCAGTTTCTTTTACAAGCAGAAAGCAGATGGAGAAGAAGGTAAGAAAAACAGTCTTCCTCCTCCCAATTCCCTTCCTGTAAAAATGCTTATACGTAAAACTGTTTCAAACCTAACTTTACTCCTCTAGCTGCCCAGGGTAAACATACACCTGCAGAAGCAGCCAGAAAAAATATTCTCGCTGTTGTTCCTCTCATGGAAAAGTAATAAAATCTTTTCACTCCTCCATAAATCTCAAAAAGGGCTATCTCCTATGGGTTTCCAACTGCTAAATGGGTAGTGATTATCTCTTAACATGCTATATAATGCTCTTTATTTATAATCTCCTTACAACTGTTTTCACAAGGGCTGAGTGAGACAGACTGGAACTGTTAGCTGTTTGCCATTCTCTGAGATTCTAATAAGGTGAAGTGGGTGACATCCCTGCTCAACACCCAAACTTCCAGGCAGTATGGTCCACCTGGAGGAACATAATGAAAATACTCCCAAGCAACATTCTGGCTAAAAAGCTTAAATATAAAGACAATGGAAGATGGGAAACTCAACAGATCTAAGATTCACAAATATCCAAAGTACAATGACCATATGTGGCAGGTGGTAGGGAAAAGGATGAATGGATTTCAGGTAACATACAACAATTTCAGCAAGTGTGAACTATATTTTACATAGTATATTTTGAGTACTAAAAAAAAACTTTTAAAACCTACTTTAGACCTATAAAACATTCTATTTAAAGGAAACACGGTTCACCCACCATCGCTGATCAAAAATACAAAAAAAAAAAGTATAATTCTGTATCCATACTTGATCTAGATTGCAAATTGTTGATCTTTTATAACAAAAGGGCCTTTGCACTTAAAGCAGTGCTAAAAATTCCTTCTCATCTGCTTGTCACATTCTGGCCCTAAGAGCACAAAGTTCTGGGGAGGCTATTCTCTAAGAGGAGAGGAGCTACAACATTCTCAAGTGTGTAGGACTGAGGGCCATTATCTCCTTGACCATCGAGCGGCAAATAAACCTGAGTGCCTCCGGAGGCTCCCCGCCTGAAGGGAGTGTTGCTACCGCTCGCAGAATTGGAAAGGGCAGTTTGCAGCACTGAAAAATAGACATTTAAAATGAAGAGGAGTCCTGTCTCTCCACTGAGGGCTCTGAAGACAGCGATTCCAGATGCAGAGATAGGACCTTACTCTTTATTCCCATTTATTTCCCAAGCAGTGACTCTGGATCATAACGGAGTTTTCTCAGTAGGTTTTCTTATCGCAAACACACATTGCCAGCTCGAAGTGATAAGCCTTCTGATGCTTCTCAGTCCACGGCTGAGGTTCTCCACCAGGGGTGATTCTGTCCCCCAGGGAACACTGGGCAATGTCTGGAGACATTTTGGTTGCCACAACTGGAGGAGAGGGTGTCACTGGCATCCGGTGGGTAGACACCAGGGATGCAGCTATACATCCTACAATACACAGGACAGCACCACCCCCAACAAAGAATTCGCTAGACCAAAATGTCAGAGGTGCTGACTACATATCTAGGCTTCATTGTATTTCTAGATGCCTGATTTTATTAAGGTCATTAATGCAAGGTATAGGTTTTTGAATCCCAGATGATAAAATTTTGCATGATTTAACTTTTTTTCTGTACTTCATTCCACTAAATTGAATACCTAATTTTTCATGCCTGTTTCTTCTTTTTTTTTTTTTTTTTTTTTTGGTCTGCATTGGGTCCTCGTTGCTGCGCGTGGGCTTTCTCTAGCTGTGGCGAGCGGGGGCTACTCTTGGTTGTGGTGTGCGGATTTCTCATTGCAGTGGCTTCTCTTGTTGTGGAGCATGGGCTCTAGGCACACGGGCTTCAGTAGTTGTGGCTCACGGGCTCTAGAGAGCAGGCTCAGTAGTTGTGGCTCGCTGGCTCTAAAGCGCAGGCTCAGTAGTTGTGGCGCACGGGCTTAGTTGCTCTGTGTCATATGGGAACTTCCCGGACCAGGGCTCGAGCCCGTGTCCCCTGCACTGGCAGGCGGATTCTTAACCACTGCGTCACCAGGGAAGCCCTCATGCCTGTTTCTGAATTGTACATAACTTTTAAAACATAAAATTCTTTGATACTCTAATCTAATTATTAACGTAATGATCAAGTGTAATAGATTATAAGCACATAATCTGAGGGGGGGGGGGATAAAAAACAACCAGTGCTAAGGTGGAAAAACCCTGACCTCAGACAAGGTAAGCAGCCTGTTTTTCCAAGAGCCTGAACCTGAAGGAAGTTATGTCAAGTGGGCCTCAGATCTACAGAACAGGGAGGCCAAACCCTGGAATGCAAACAGTTAACAAAACCCGGATCCTTTTCCTCGCATCAACATAATAATACCCACCTTTCCTCCAAGGAACTTGAGGGAAAAAAAGGAAATTTTATATATTGCCCTTCATAAGGACTAAACTCTCAGACCCAGGAGGCATTCTGAAGAGCAGCCACCCCTCACCTCTTCATTTCTGCATTTTAACTAGACCCAGTATTTTCTAGATGAAGAATAAAAGCCGAAGTTTCTAAGGATTTGTCCAGATCACCAAGTGATTCAGTTGGGAAGTTAGTCTTAAAATCTAAGTCAATTTTTTCTTAGACATACCATTTTTTTGCATAGTTGACCTGAAAATTTACATTTTAGTATGTACCAACTTTATTAGGTTTCTAAATTCTAATTTTCTTTTACTTTATCTTTTTCCTAAAGTATTCTCACTCTTGACCTCAATAGCTACCCTCTTGCCTTCCTATTAGCACATGGAATACAGCTTAATTTTTACCAAAGGTCCAGGATTTAGAATCGACATTTTGAGTACTTGGTTCTTAATGCTTAATGCTTGGTTCAAATTCTCTGGTGATTACTTTCAATTTCATTGCATAGGAAATAGAGGATTTGAGATAAATTAGGTTACATTTCACCAAAATATTTAAAGTGAAAAAGAAAATGTAACAGAAGACAATCTATTAACAAGCAAGGAAAAAGAAGGGAAAAACAAAATAAGCATTTTCCCATCTTTTAATCCAAACTATAAGAATGTTCCTAAAAATGTTTTGTAGGGTATTAACAGGTATTTTACATAAAAGGGTACCAGATCAAGTAAGTCTGGAAAATCGCTGTGTCCCCATCCCCACCCACCCTGCAGAGAAATCATTTCACACACTGACAGACGAGGGCTCCAGAATGTCACTCAACTTTATCCCATGTTTTCCAAATTTATGAGGACCTCAGAACACTTTGTAGTATAAGCTCTATTAAGTTATCTTATTCTATTTTGTTACCATCTTATTTGAGTTCATTTTAGCAGCTGATCCAAAATCCACCAGCTTGATGTGTCCCATTCGGTCAATGAGGATGTTCTCGGGCTTGATGTCTCTGTAAGAAAATCAAGGCCACAAATTAGTGTTATCTTCTCCATGACAATCATCAAGCAACTGCTAACCTAGGATCTTCCTTCAGCCAAGAATCGTAGTGCCTGTGGTTTTGCCATACAGACCTCCCTACTGATGGACATACATAATAAGCATTTTGCAAAACAAATTTAAGTAAAAGAATGAGAGAGAAAGAATAGAAGGGAAGGAGGGGAGAAAGAGAGGGAGGAAGGAGAAGGGAGGCAGAGAAGGAAAGGGAACAAAATAAATGTTATTAGATGGATTATTTCTCCTCGAGACACACATTTTACCTCAGGAGAGCTAAGGCCACAAAAAGCTAGGGGATGTGCCCAAGGCCATGTGGCTAGTCAATGGAAAAACTGAGACGCTATTCAGGATTTTGCGGTTCCTGGTCTAACCATCATTCCATTCCCACAACATTCTCAGATGCTCGTAAAACACGAGCTGAGTGAAGATGTAAAGAAACACTTTTCAACCGAGGATGCGGGGGCACACCTTTGTCAATTACTAACGGGCAAGGTCAGAAGTACAACTACACACACTTCTGTTCCTCCGGGGCATGCTGCCTCCTTGCACAAATCAAATTCAGTTTTCTACCACAGCACCCAGAGAACCCATGCAAGAGTTCCCAGTCTTATTAGGTGCATTGACAGATCCTACCAGCAAACATGAGAATGTCACAATTTTAGATCTATTTCCCTGTTGAATGGGTAAGCTGAAACATCTGCCATTTTGGAAAATTTGCTTTCAGTAAATTATGGTGAAGATGGGCTAAAAATTGGATGAAGCATTATTTTCATGCTGAAATCATTCACTCTATTTTAGGAACTCTTAGGTGATACAGACAAATCCCCAGTCAACTACCAGAGAGCCTCACTTACCGATGTACATATCCCATCTGATGAACGCTGTGAACAGCCAAAATGAGTTCAGCTAGGTAAAACTGAATCATATTTTCATCTAATTGGTCCTCATATCTGTTCAAAAGTGACAGCAAATCCCCTCCAGGCTGATATTCCATGACCTGTATAGAATGCCAAAGTTATTAATTCTTCATACAGCCAAAAAAGGGGGAATGTTCTCAATTGGATCCTCGAATACTACCTGACATGTTATAATTACAATGTCTCCACAAAGCAATGAAGATGCATGAGACATACTGTAAGTCATGTAGGACAAGGTCCCTGCCCTAAGGAAGTTACACCCGTTACCCAAGAGAATCAATACAATGAAAGATGAATCCTAAACGCCATGTGCAATGTTTGCAAGGCAAGCTTGAAAAGTTGAATTAAATCTACCCACTCACCCACCCACCCAAGGAGACACCCCAGACATTCCCTGGGATTAGGTACATAGCATAGACAGAAATTCCTGGAGAGCAAGAAATCCTCTTGCATCCTTTCTGCATTTCCCTCAGCACCCAGCAGAATACAGGAGATGGGCAATAAACATGATACAATCTCTTCCTTAAACAGTGTGGAAGGCAACCTGACCATCTCTGTTAAAAATTTTAAGTGTGAACATATACCCTCTGAACCAGTAATTCTGCTTCCGATGATTTATTTTACAGGAACTTACAATAGTTTGGAGATAGACAGATAAAGAGATTCAATGAAGCACTGTTTGTAACATGGGAAAAAGAAACCCTGGAAATCACCCAAACAGCCATTACTAAGAGACTGCTAAAATATGATTTATCTAAACTATGGGACAAGAGGCAGATACTAAAAATGAATGGACTCGATCTATTCATTCTGCCATGGAAAGCCATCTATGATGATATATAGTGATGCCCTAAAGAGGATACAGTAAAACTTTTTTGTGATTAAAAAAACATATATTACATTTGTTAGTATATACTTAAGGGAAAAAACCTGGAAGAATATAAAGTACAGCCTCAGGGAAAATGTTTGATTAGCAAAAGAAAGTCTTCCACCCCAAGAAACTGAAATCCTTCCTCCGTCTGATGATAACCGGGGGTGACATTCCTGAGTCGACACGAGGCTTGGAGGCTCATCTGCCCAAGAGGCTTCAAACCTCAGCCCGGTGACTTCACCTCTCTGCCTCTCAGTTTTGTCCTCTGTAAAATGGGGATAAGACTGAGTCCCTCGCAATGCTGTGCCTGGCGGCCACGAGATCCTCCACTGCTGTTCGAGTCCTTTCCTTTCCCTGAATTCACGGCACCATCCTCTCTGCTCTGGCTGGGAGAAGATGGGGACCCATTTTGACCGTGTCTGCATCCGCGTCAACCCCTCCTGTCCTTTGCTCTGATTTCCCATTTTAAAGTGTGGCTCATAGCCACACTTTAAATGTCTTTTATTTTAAGCTGTCTCAAACCCTTTCTGGAAAGAGGCAAGATTCAAATAAAAGTCTTTTAAAAAAAAAAAAACACTAAATCTCACAAACCACTGCATTCCAGAAGCCAACTCTGGGATGTGAATTCTCTTCATCCTCCTCCAAACTTCTGTTTGCTTTCAGTCCAGAATTAGAAGAAAGTTCTAGTCAAGTAAGATATAGAGCATCTGCACACGTCCCCAGAGGCCCCAGGCTGGTCCAGTAAAGACTCTGCCTAGCACCAGGTCAACCCCACACCGGGGACCCTGGGAGGGGCCAGTGACTTGCATGCCTTCCCCAAGAGCCCCTCGTCACCTGGCATCTTACACGTAGCAGATACTCAAGCAGATACTGGACAATTTGATCTAAGGTTCCATTTGCACTGCAACTGCTGGGAAAAAAAACTGATTTATGAACTAACAAGAACAGCAGCACTGAGAAGGGGCGGCAGCTGACATGCAGACTTTATTTTCCCCAAAGTCTTGGCAGACGTAAGCTGCTCGTGCCGGTCCTCAAAGAGCCAGCAGGAGGCACCTGGCTGCCTGTAGCTCACCCACGTGTCCCAGCCTGGTTCTCCACAGGCCCTGGGTACACGGGTGAATGCTAATTTTTTACGTCTGTTTTAAATATATATTGTCATTAAAAAGGTCTTAAATATCCACACACACAAAGAAAATTCACACATAATAACGGAAGTACTCATGCTTTTAGAACCAAAATGTCTTAAAATATAATAAGAACAATGCATATTTATGACGACACGTTGCAGTTATAAATTTTCTAATCGGGCTCTATTAAAGATGTGAAAAAAATAGAACGGCTTGCGAGTTTAAGGCTGAGAAAGTCAAGCATGTAGCAACTGCTGGCCACTTTTAAGAGCTCACGAATGGACCACTATTTAACACTTAGCGGTGACTCCTGAAGATTCTATTTGTAATGACTCGTGAAAAATAGTTCAGAAAATCAAAGCCATCTCTTCGAAAGGCAAAAAGATACATATTCTCTGCTCCTATTCAGAAGATCCAAATTCCTAAGCTGAAAATCCCCACCCAAACTAGATTAGTCAAACAATTTTGACTGGTCAAACAATTTTCCATTTCTTCAAAAGCGCTCGTCAATAAGCAAGAAAAATGACAACAGCTGCTAGGCAGCATGCTCTGCAACATGAGGTCAAGAAAGATGTACTAAACGACAAACCTCCTTATCAAAGAACCTAATCAGACTTGACCCACCAACAAGATTCTAGATTACCATACTGCAAATTCCAACCGTACATTAGGAGAATTTAGTTTGGGCATTTACTGGGTAAATTTGGCTGCCCCAAGATGTTACCCCATTCCCAAACTATCTTACCGGGGTACAGTCACTCATCCTGGGATGAATGGAGCCCAAGGGAAGATAGCTTGTGTGTGGTCAAGCCAAGTTTCATCGATCTTGCTGTTGAGGCTAAAGAAATAATCAAGAACCAGGACTTGGACACTTTCAGAAAACACTTTTGCACTTTCAAAAACGGTACCAAATCAAGAGCCTCCAGAAAAGGGAATCCTTCTACACTGCTGGTGGGAATGTAAGTTGGTGCAGCCACTATGGAAAACAGTAGGAAGGCTCCTCAGAAAACTGAAAATAGAGCTGCCATATGATCCAGCAATCCCACTCCTTGGCATATACCTGGACAAAACTCTAATTCAAAAAGATACACGCACCCCATGTTCATAGCAACACTATTCACAACAGCCAAGATATGGAAACAAGCTAAATGTCTGTCAACAGATAAATGGACAAAGAAGGTGTGGTATATAAATACAATGGAATCCTACTCAGCCATAAAAAAAGAACGAAATAATGCCATTTGCAGCAACATGGATGCAACTACAGATTATCATACCAAGTGAAGTAAGTCAGAAAAAGACAAATACCACATGATATCACTTATACGTGGAATCTAAAATGTGACACAAATAAACCTATCTACGCAACAGAAACAGAATCACAAACATAGAGTACAGACTGGTAGTTGCCGAGCGGGTTGGGGGAAGGATGGAGTGGGAGGTTGGGGTGAGCAGATGTAAGCTTTTAAATTTAGAATGGATAAACAACAAGGTCCTACTGTATGGCACAGGGAACTACATTCAATATCTTATGATAAATCGTAATGGAAAAGAATATGAAAAAAAGAATATATATATATATGTATAACTGAATCACTGCTGTACAGCAGAAATTAGCACGACATTGTAAATCAACTAGACTTCATTTAAAAAAAAAAAAAAGAGGCTCCAAAAGCATCATCAAGTCACAAAGCAAGAGTTCTCAAGTCTTCATACCAGATGACACGCTGTAAACCAAAGACCGGGGTCAGCAGAACTGACGAACAAATTAGACCAAAGTCACCACCCAGGCTGTGCCAGACAGTCCATTCACAGCATTTGGATTTGCCCCCCAAAATGACTCCATGCCTGATTTTTTACTATTCAGAGATGCCCAGGGAGGCAATGTTCCCCCCAGAAATGTGGCTCCTAACCCAAGAAAACTGGCAAGTCCTCTAGGGCAGAGCTTCTCAAAACTGCGTGTACACCAGAATCACCTGGGGAAGCACTTTTTTTAAATGGATAAAACACATTCATCCACATAAATATGTGAGTGCCTATTATGTGCCAGGCACTATTCCAGATATCAGGAAAACAGCAGGGACTAAAACAGACAAAAATCCCTGCCTTCGTGGAACTGTAATTCTAGTAGAATGAAAAAGAATTCAGCAGTATGGAAGGGTAAAGTATGTCTCTTCCTCGTCTCAACCATTCAGGGAGCTTGCTAAAAACGTGGAGTCCACGGACCAACCCCAGACTTCATGGACAAGCTCCAGGGGTGGGGTCCAGGAATCTGCATTTTTAAGGAGCTACTGGGGTGATGCTGATGCAGCCAACCCAGAACTTATTTTTTTTTTAATGTTTTCATTTATTAGTTTCTTTTTTTTGTTTATTTTTGGGTTTTTTGGGCCCACTCTGCATGGCATGCGGGATCTTAGTTCCCCGACCAGGGATGAAACCCGTGCCCCCTGCAGTGGAAGCTCGAAGTCCTAACATCCTAACCACCGGACCGCCAGGGAGGTCTCCACCCAGCATTTTATTGAGACCCGATGCTGATGAGGCTGCGGAGGCATCACAGGTCCTTACTGCAACTAAATGACACGCTTCTACAGCAGAGGCGCCCCAGTTTGAAGCCTGGCTTTAATACACCCCTCACTTCTGCTGCTTACATTTTTCCACTGACTTCCTGGAGCCATTCCGCGTATCAAGACAAGATCACTGGCAACAAAGGGCTGGAACATAACCAGTCCATGAGCACTGAAGCTACGATCCTGCATCCTTGCAAGGACGGGAGATGTCCCTGCAGGCCACCCCAAGAGTGATCACCAAGGCATGGTAATCAGAGACCAGGGAGATGAGAAGACGGAAAACAGCCCTACAGTGAAACAGCCCTGAACAATGTGACAACCCTGCAGATGGCAGAGAAGCACAGCAGCTGACAGACCAGCCTGGCTTGGAGCTATAATGGACTTGCTCTTTTAAAGCAAAGACGGTCCGGCCAACAGAGACAGACCCTTCTGATGGCAGCAGCTGCAGATGCTAATTAAAGGGCAAATCTTACATGTGTTCGGTTTGGAAGAAGCAGCAGCTTCTCTGCTGGTGTCTGCATCTATACTCCGAGTGCTGGGATGGCAATTCCCACCAGTTGTGTTGTGTCTGGAACAAAGGATAAATGTGTGTATTTGTTGTGTGTGCGCACGCATGCACATACACACGCATGCTTGCATGTATGTGTGTGCGTATCGGGGTAGATATGTAATAGCTCTTTAGCGTTCTATCCCAATTTGCATACTGGTGTCATCAGAGGCATACCGTGCTGGCCACATCTCAGAAACGTGTCCTTGAAATGCCTGCACTACAATCAGCATGACTGAAAGTGCCCTGAAAATGGAAGGATGCTGTTGGCATCATTACCCGCCCTGCCCAGTGTACGTGATCTTTGGCACGGGGGAGGAGGGAATGGATACTCCAAGCAGAGTGGCCCTGGCACAAACCCTAAATTATTTTTTGAAGGGCAAGGTGACCAAGAGAAAAAGAGTGAAGGCCCTTTATTTCAGAAAATACGAATCCCAGCCTGAGTCATCCTTCTGTTCAAAAAAATCCTCATCGAGCATCAAATCATCCAGAGTCTTGGCAAGAAATTGCACACTCAAACTAGGTAACTGAGGCCATTAACTGAGGACAAGCCTATCTGTAAAGGTGTGGGTGAGGTTAAAGGAAATGAACACGGGATGCTGAGGCACCCCGGGACTAGTAACAGCAGGGGAGTAGGTACCATTCGTTGGCCTGAGAGGGCAAGGAAAGGGGTCTCAGGTGTGTACACTATTACTGAAGAAACAGAAGCAAGAAGCAGTAACCAGAAACTAGCTACGGCTACAGGACAATGGTTCTCCAAGTGGGGTCCCCAGACCAGCAACAGCAGCATCACCTGAGAACTGGTCAGAAATGCAAATTCCTGGGCCCCACCTCCACCCCCACTGGATCAGCAACTCTGAAGGTGGGCCAGGCAAACCGGGACACCGTAGGAAAACTGTAGCCCCGAAAACAGTGGGACTCTAAATGCCCTCACTGGAGGGGGACTTCCTGGTGGTCCCGTGGGTAAGACTCCATGCTCCCAATGCAGCGGGCCCAGGTTCGATCCCTGGTCAGGGAAATAGATCCTGAATGCATGCCGCAACTAAGAGTCTGCATGCCGCAACTAAGAAGCCCACACGTCACAACAAAGAACGCGCATGCCGCACCTAAGACCGGCACAGCCAAAATAAATAAATAAATATTTTTAAACAAATAAATAAATAAATGCACTCACTTGAAATATGCCTCAAAAGACCAACACACAAAAAAACTACTTCAGAGAGCCCGCCTGCCGATGGAGGGGACACCGGTTCGTGCCCCGGTCCGGGAAGATCCCACATGCCGCGGAGCGGCTGGGCCCGTGAGCCATGGCCACTGAGCCTGCGCGTCCGGAGCCTGTGCTCCGCAACGGGAGAGGCCACAACAGTGAGAGGCCCGTGTACCGCAAAAAAAAAAAAACCAAAAAACTACTTCAAAGGCACTGATAATTCAAAGAACCTCCTGAGGCAATAACACGCTCAGCAACTGAATTGGAGTCAATAAGACATGTTAATATTTCATTTCACCCATGAGAAAATTGAAGCCGGAAAGGCCAATGACTCCAGAGAGACCAAGCAAGGTACAGGAATAAAACAAGAACCTATATTCTAAGTAACAGCTTCCTTCTGATGGGCAGCTAGCTTGTGAAGCAACCAACACTGGTGAGTTTTGAGACATGCCTGAAAACTGCATCATCTTACCCAAGAGATCAAAACAGCACGTCTCGTTGTCACAATGATCATAAGCTGCTGTATTTCACTAAAACAAAAAACAACGAAGTTATATTTCTTAACTCTCTCCCACCCTCAATGACAGCAGAGACTGGTGATCACACAGGCCATGGGGTCATTGCCTAGAAAAAGTCCACCTCCAAATGACTCCTACATAGGAAGGGAAGTGTCCATGAAATTGCATGACTGTGGTTGAAAGCAAGACAGGAAATAGAACCACAGTTGTGTTAGAAACGGTTTTAGATGTGTCAGTATAAAGGTAATGAGGAAGACCACCAGAGGTTGAGCTGGGGGCCTGGCATCTAACCCCATCTGTTACCTACAAAAGTAGCTGTTTTAACCTCTGTGGCAGACTCTAACTTATCCCCCAAATCCATTCTTCCCTTCTCCCACAGTAATAAGAATGTTAGCTGGATACAGGCCATGCAGTGAGACAGTACACACGTGTACACATGCAACGAAGTTCTGGTCAACAAGATGTGAGAGGAAGTGATGTGTCCCACTTCCACATCATCCTGCGCAGAAGGAATTTGCTTGCTCTGCCTTTCTGCTCTTTTCTCCTCCCAGCCACGTGCAACACAGACATGAAATGGCCCAACTTCAAGCATGTCAAAAAGGACAACATTCTAAAGCACAGGAAGCCACAGGAGGGAATCATCACATATGACAGGGTTGCCCCACCCTGCTGGGGGTCTCTCTGTTACATGACCTTAGGCTATACCTTAACTAATACACCCATGTGTGCAACTGGGGGAAAAGACTTTGGGAATGAACAGAGGGAAGCTGATGTAAGGTCCCAGAAGGGAAAGCAGACTCGTGAGGCAGTAACAGCAGAGCACGGGCAGACTGAAAAGACCCACAGAATGAAAAGTATCAGCACAAACCCAGGAAGCTTTATGAATCTCACAAAGAATTTAGCTACAACAATGCTACAAGTGGTGAGTTGCAGAACAATGTTTTCTTTGTAGAGATCAGCTCCTTCATGGAAGGACCCTGGGGAGGGCATCTGTTAAACAGAACTGAACAGATTTCATCGTGAACCAGATCAACAAAGTACTACTTCCGTGGGCCACCTGATAGAATACACGACTCGCCTTGTTATATGGAACCAGACGTCGACGGCCTTTGCTATGATTTTCTGTAGCAAAAACTGGAAAGCCACACTCATTGGTATGCAACTACGAATGGGCAATTTTTAACCATCAAAACTCAAAAGGATCCAAATTCAATTTCCTTGCACTGCAATCCAAATTTTAAAAATCTCACTGGGTCTGCGTTCAATTACATACTTGGAGAGCAAAACTCACACTATTAACATAATACAATTTCCATAATACCTTGAGTACATTTGTATGTAAATCAAATTTCTATGAAATTAATCATGCATTCATCCAATAAATATGTCTTAAGCAATAACCTGGGGAAGCTCTACTGGAAGCAAGGGAGAAATCATCGCTCTCCTGGTGGAGGGCGTAGCCTGGTGGAGACAACCGCCCCCCATTCACGAAGAGGAAGTACAGGCTGCTCTGCGCGCACAGCAGAAGGGAGCCCCTCCCACGGCAGAAGATCCGGGAAGGGTTTCTGGAGGAAGTCACATCTGTCCCAAGCCCAGAAGGAGAAATGAGAGTCAGGTAAACGTGGAAAGAGGGGAGAGTGAGGAGAAAGGTCAGAGGCAAGTTCAAAGAACCAAAGGAAGCTCAGGGTGAATGTAAAGTGAAAGGAGAGAGATGTGAGCACTGAGGCTGGAGGCATCTGAGGAAAAGGCCTCGTAAACCACACGGAAGAGTCTGGACTTCATCCAGGGGGCAGCAGGGAGTCTTGAAGGGTTTTAACAGCGCGATGGCTTGGCTGCAGTGTGGAGAAGACCTGGGGAAAGAGCAAGACAGATGGCAGGGAGAACACTTAGGAGACTGTTGCAGGAATGCAGGCAAAGGAAGATGGCGGCCTGGACTCCCACAGTAAAAACAGCACTGGAGGGAAGAGACTGCACCGAGAAATACACAGGAAATGGAATCCTATTTTTTTCATTGATTTTTTGAAAATTTTATTTATTTTTAATTGAAGTATAGTTGATTTACAGTGATTCAGGTGTACAACGGGGTGATTCAGTTCATATATATATATATGTTCTTTTTCAGATTCTTTTCCATTATGTTATTACAAGATATTGAATATAGTTCCCTGTGCTATACAATAGGTCCTCATTGTTTATCTATTTTATACATAGTATTGTGTATCTGTTAATCCTAAATTCCCAATTTATCCCTCCTCCCCTTTCCCCTTTGGTAACCATAACTTTGTTTTCTAAGTTCGTGAGTCTGTTTCTGTTTTGTAAATAAGTTCATTTGTACCATTTTTTTAGATTCCACAAATAAGCGATATCATATGGTATTTGTCTTTCTCTGTCTGACTTACTGCACTTAGTGTGATAATCTCTAGGTCCATCCATGTTGCTGCAAGTGGAATTATTTCATTCTTTTTTATGGCTGAGTAACATTCCATTGTACATATGTACTGCATCTTCTTTATCCATACCTCTGTCAGTGGACATTTAGGTTGCTTCCATGTCCTGGTTATTGTAAATAGTGCTGCTATGTCATTGATTTTAAATGTATCTTTGGGGACTTCCCTGGTGGTGCAGTGGTTAAGAGTCCACCTGCCAATGCAGGGGACACGGGTTCTATCCCTAGTCCAGGAAGATCCCACATACTGCGGAGCAACTAAGCCCATATGCCACAACTACTGAGCCTACACCCTAGAGCCCACGAGCCACAACTACTGAGCCTGTGCACAACTACTGAGCCCATGTGCTGCAACTACTGAAGCCCGCGTGCCTAGCGCCTGTGCTCCGCAACAAGAGAAGCCACCGCAATGAGAAGCCCACACACCACAACGAAGAGCAGCCCCCGCTCACCACAACTAGAGAAAGCCCACATGCAGCAGCAAAGACCCAACGCAGCCAAAAATAAAAATAACATCAATCATATTAAAAATAAAGAACGAAAGAATATATCTTCAATTAAGCAACAACTGCATTACGAATTAATTTAACTGCCAGGGGAGTTTACTACGATTTGTATGTTTCCCCAACCCTCAAAGGTTTAACGATCTAGAGGCACAGTGGAATTTCAGTACGTTATAACACAAATACAGACGTACAGTGCCCTTATCTTGCCACAGGCAGAAGGTGTCTCCAGATTCAGAAATGCTCAGATTTTAGGACGGCACAATGTTGCATGTGCTTTGTATTATGCAACACCCTCAGGTAGGGCCTGGGATATCACCCTGTAATCAAACATATTCATAACTTGCAGCAAAATGGATGAACAGTCACTCTAAAGGGAATAAGAGTTCGGGTCAGGTTTTGCTACAAAGCTCAAGTCAGGTCTTGCTGCCAAATAAGTAATAAAATAACTTGAGGTTTTCCAGAGTACGGGGTATTTCAGAATTGCAGACAAGAGACGGTGGATCTATCATCATACCTTAATTCCTATGCTAAGTTTGGATTTTTCATATGAAAACGGTACCCTTAGCAAGCATTTTATTCCGAAGTACTGGAAAAGAGAATGCAGGCAAGGAAATAATTACAAGACCCCACTGGTAACACCCAATTGAGCTACTTAAGAAGGGTATAAAAACCTCCTTGCAGCCAGGCACCAAGGTGCTGAGGCAACCAGAATGCAAGAAAACACTCGTTTTGAGAAAAGTCCCATTTCCCAAGATGGTGGGTGGAAAAACTGAGAAGACCATCCTAAGCTAAGGATGCCAATGCCAGTGTCAAGATCCAGAGGGAAGCCCCACAGCCCAAAGACCCAAAACAGGAAGCCCCCTGCAGATGCAAGCCTGTCCTAGCAGAGGAACGGCAGATATTCCCCATCTACAAGGTATTCCAGAAAAGTTATATCCAAGCAGAAGTCCACAGCAGTCAAATCCACAATTGAGAAAAAGAAAGAGACGGTTCTTACCACTGTGACAAGGCCAATTGGTATGGATAAAAAGGGTGACACTGAAGAGTTTAAACTTCTCAAAATGCCCAAATATCACCCTCCCAGAGATATGCTTTGCAAACTGTTGAGCAGTGGGGGAAAAAACCCAACTATAATCAACATGAAAACAACTACGAGTGTTGCTCCTAGGGCCCCGCTGACCATCCTCACTGGCCACCCCAGAGACAAGCAGAGGGTGGTTTCCCTGCAAGAACTGAGCAGGAGCTTGCCGCTTGGGACTGGACCACTAGCCCTCATTCATCTGAGTTCCTTTACGCAGGACACTCAGAATCTGCCATCACCTCTACCAAAACTGACCATGATGGTGTGAAAGTCCCAAAGCATCTCAACAGTGCTACTTTTATGAAGAAGAAGCTGCATGAGATTGGACATCAAAAAGGTGTCTCGACTCTTCGACTCAGAGGAAGAGAACGATAAGATTCCAGAGCAGAGCAAAAGGCAGACCAGAAAACTGTGGAGTCTCAACTTCTGCCAAAAATCAGAGCCCTTCCTAGCTCCAGGATGGCCTGTGTGGCCTCAAAAACTAACATTATGCTCACACGCTGGTGTGCTATATCATTTGCAGGGCTCCAGTTAAAATGTCCAAAACAACAACAAACAAACAAAGAGCCTGCTGTGTCAAGGTAACTGCTTTTCTGAAGGCTAACGAATAAATCTGTTAATACGCCCAAATACAAGGCACTCCGCAAGACACAGAGAGCACAAGACAAATATCATGTATGCAACAAATGTCCTAGAACACCAGTGAGCCTAGAAACACACCAAGGTCATTAGTAAAGGAAAGGGTTCCAAGCCCCAGGTGTCAAGGAAGAAAAGCTTCCAAGACAATATTCAAGGAAAGGAAGTTTCAGGACACAGAGACCACAGGTGTGCTGTTGATTCTGAAGGAGCACTTGGTCAGCGCAAGGCTGGTCTCCCAGTGCATCTGTGTGAGAATGTCCTTGCTCAGAAGGCTGGGTAGGGCCAGGGACCAAGGCAAATAAACTGTTTATTCCAGGTCAGAAATAAATGTGTAAAGTCCCCCCAAAATGCCCAGTGGAGGTTCAAGACAAATAGGAATCCGTCTCTCTCTTACCCTTTTCTCTGACGTGAGCTTTACAAAAGTTTATCTCCATTCAATGTAATAGGATAGTCTTGTTTTAAGGGCTGAATCAAGAACAAAAATTGTTTTTAGGATACCTTTTTAATTTTAGGAATCTAAACCCCCAAGAACCTAAACAAGGCCCCAAAATGAATTTAGCATTCCGTAAGCTATGCTATAGGCACATCAGGAAAAACCATGGCATTGCTCGAAAGAATGAGGCAGATCTGCATGTAGTGACATGGAAAGATGTCAGGGACAAATCGTTCAATGCAAAAAGCAAGCTGAAGAGCAAAGTAGACAGTCACATACCATTTTTGTAAAACAAACTATATACATGTGTTACACGCACAGACATAGAAATATTTTTCCGCAAGGCGTGGTTAAGGGCCAGAAAGAACATACATAACCATTAATATTTGCTTCCTTGGGGAAAGGGATTAGAAAGAAAGGTAGAGCATGTTCCCTTCTATTTCATACATTTCTGCAGCATTTGCATTTTCTTATAATAACTATGCATTATCTCAATTTTTTTAATTTAAAGCAAGATTCTGTTAAAGGAAACAGCAGACTATTTCCAAATAAATGACTTCTCCTTATTGCTCTGTGAGCCACAGCTACAATATCCAGCAATAAATGAAGCTCTTTCTAAATGGGTTAGTTCTTCATATTTAAGACAAGAAGAACAGGAAGACACCTGAAAGTCAGGAAAGCATGAGAAAGAATGAGACGTGTTGTGGGCCACGTGGGCAAGAACCACATTGAATTCCACAGCTGTACTATCTGATTATTGCAACACCAGACTAATTCTAGAGAGATGGAAAAGACTCACCAGATAAAGATTATTTTTGTCCTGAAAGGCATACTGCAACCGGGGGATCCAAGGGCTTGTGCTCTGAGATAATATGTTCTGTTCTTCCTCAAAATATGAAACCTAGGGGGAAAAGAAACTGTTTAGACAATTATAAAGAACTAAGTGTGATGGGGAAAATGCCCTTTGTTTAAACTGGTAATTCTAGTTTTGTTTTGTTTTAAAAAAGCCATCACTTAGCCCAACATTCCACAAATCTCATCCTTCTGCCTACTTTGCTCACCATTTTTGCCAGATCCATGTGTCCAATTATTTACTTAATGTATTTCTTTAAAGTCAACTCACTACTTTTAAATCTAAATCTCTTTCTCTTTACCTTCCCTTCCTGAGCAATTCAGTCCTAAAGCCATCAGATGGAGAAAAACCACCAGGTAAGCATCCACGACAGGTGGCAAGGAGAGCCATGGTGGCCCAGAACAGGGTGACTGGTCCAAGCAAGGTGAGGAAGGTCATCACATGTAGGGATGGCCTAGAGCAGGGCATCTGAACCTACCGAGGGGGAAGCAGCAAACACAGTAGATTGGATGGACATAGGTGCATAAAATAAGGGAAAAATATTAAGGGTGATATCAGAGAAGAGAGTTACAAACATGGAAAGTGTGAAAATTACAATGAACCTTGTGAAGCTGGACTGGACTTGGAAGTGTCGATGTGAACACATGGTTTTCAACATATAGAGATAGATACAGAAATAAACAGAGATGTAAATGTGTGTGTGTCTGTGTGTGTGAAGGTAGGTATACTGCATACATGTACATGTATTCCCTGGCTTTGTCCACTGAAAGGCGTCTGGGAGCAATGACATCCCAATAGCAATCAGAACACCTAGTGCCCAGATCGTGGCCTCTAAATACCATTTTCCACTTAAAAACAAAAACAAAACAAAACAAAAAGAGGTCCTTGGAGAAATGACTGATTGCAGGTCTGGGGCAGGTAAAGTAAAAGTGTAAGAGCCTGAACATCTTGCTGTATCAGAAAGCAACACAGAACTCAAAGATGGGGAATATGTCAAAAGGACACAAAAGCCAACCTGAAGAGATTCTTTTTTTTTAATTTAATTTTATTTATTTATTATACAGCAGGTTCTTACTAGTTATCTATTTTATACATATTCGTGTATACATGTCAATCCCAATCTCCCAATTCATCCCACCCCACCCCACTTTCCCCCTGTGGTGTCCATACATTTGTTCTCTACATCTGTGTCTCTATTTCTGCCTTGCTAACCGGTTCATCTGTACCATTTTTCTAGATTCCACATATATGTGCTAATATACGATATTTGTTTTTCTCTTTCTGACTTACTTCACTCTGTATGACAGTCTCTAGGTCCATCCAAGGCTCTACAAATGACCCAATTTTGTTCCTTTTTATGGCTGAGTAATACTCCATTGTATATATGTACCACATATTCTTTATCCATTAGTCTGTCGATGGGCATTTAGGTTGCTTCCATGACCTGGCTATTGTAAATAGTGCTGCAATGAACATTGGGATGCATGTGTCTTTTTGAATTACGGTTTTCCCTGGGTATATGCCCAGAAGTGGGATTGCTGGATCATATGGTAATTCTATTTTTAGTTTTTTAAGGAACCTCCATACTGTTCTCCATGGTGGCTGTATAAATTTACATTCCCACCAACAGTGCAAGAGGGTTCCCTTTTCTCTCATTGGCCAACTTGGGGACAATTTGAGTATAAAAATATATTATGACAGGAATGGATTGTAACTCACTGACAGGAAAATGCAAGTCCATACAGATATAAATAAATTCATGGATTGAAAGTTTTATGAGAAACAGGTATTTCCATAGTTTGAAAGTATCTCCTTCCAAAATATACGTATGTAATTACAAAGGGGAAAGGAGTTAACTCCACAGTGGAGAAGTGTGGCAGATACCAAAGTGACATCCTCAGGAATGTGACAAACTGAAATTGAGACTCACCTGTTGGGATGCAATGAGAGGAACAGAGCATTCTGTCTGTGATAATCCTGCCTGAACCTGAATCTCAGCATGAGCAACATCAGACAAATCTAAATTTTACAAAATAACTGGCCTACAATCTTCAGAGTCGCCAAGGTCATCAGAGTCCGGGAGAAATGAAGGGACTGTTCCAGCCTGAAAAGACTAGAGGGACAGGACAACTAAATGCCACGTGGGATCCTGAAGTGAATCCTTTTGTTCTAAAAGACCATGGAACAAACTGGTGAACCCTGAGTGGGGCCTGAGGATTAGATGGTGGTAATTTTATCATGGTCGATTTCCTGATTTTGATGGTTGTGTTGTCATTCATGGGAAAACGTCCTTATTATAGGAAATGTACTCTGAAGTACCTGGAGATAATGGGGCATCGGGTTGGTGAGTGATTTTCAAATGGTTCAGGAAAAGGAAGTTGTTGATACTATATGTGATAGTTTTGTGTGTCAACTTGGCTAGGCTCTAGCACCCAGTCATTCAAGCCAACACTAATCTAGGTGTTGCCGTGAGGCTGTTGTGCAGGCGGTGGTTAATTTAGTAAAGGAGGTTATCCTTGATAATTTGGGTGTGCCTCATCCAATCAGCTGAAAGGTCTTAAGAACAAAACTGAGGCTTCCCTGAGAAAGAAGAAATTCTGCCTCAAGACTGCATCACCAGCTTCTGCCCAAAAGCTTCCAGCCTCTTGACCTGCCCTACAGATTTCAGCCTTCCTAGTGCCCACAGTCAGGTAAGTCATACACATATGCGTATGTATGTATAGTCAATGTGTACATGTATGTATATTCAATGTGTACATGTATGTATAGTCAATGTGTATAGATAGCATGTATCATATATATATACTATAGAACCTTGACTGACACACTATACTTGTGACTTTTCTGTAAATTTGTGACTGTTTCCAAGTAATTTAATTTTAAATACACCTTCTTCCATTTCGTTCTAAGAGTAACATCTGTGAAAGTGCCAGGTTTGGATATGCCAGTTAATATTGAACTATTAAATGTTTTAAAATAGTTCTGTCCGTGTACTGCCCAAAATCATCATGCACACCACCAGTTTAACCTCTAACACATCTGGGAAACACCAACCCAACCCCCGAAATCTACTGTGTGGGATTTGCTGATCCTTCTGTTTTCCTGGCACATAAAAAGTGTTCAGTGAAGGCTGGCTGAACAGAAGGGTCTGCACCTTCACTTGCTTATCACTGACGCCTCATCTGACCCCTGAAGCTTCTATTAAAACAAGTGGTCTCTGAGGACTTCTTCCAGTTTTCATGGAGCTCTGGGCGGGGTTGCTGGCTTCTCCTAGGCAACAGGTCTTGTTCACAGGATGCTACCTCTTCTCACCTCCTCTCTGGCACTTCCTTCCCCCAACTCCCTGTGCTGACTTCTCTTCTCACACCCTTCAATTCCAAAGCCTCACCATGGCTCAGGTAAGGAATGGGTGGGTGGGGTTAATTAGCTCCCGGGTGTGTGTGATTTTTAAATCTCCCAGCCCACGTCTCACAAGGGGTCATCTCAAGTCATTCACCTGGAGGAACGCACGCCTATGTGAGTGTCTCTATCACTTGCCTGCAGTATCGTAGACACTGAATTTGCTTCCTTTGATATGCACCATTTCCCACCTGAAATATAAGCAGCACAGCCTACATCTAAGGCCTCTTCCAAGGACCTAGGAACACACCAGACACGACTGGTGCTCAGCAGGTGTGGCCTGATGACAGGTGGTTGTTAGGTGCTGGGTGGCTGAGTGGGCATCTTCCACGCCTCTCTTCCGAATGATTTGCCACGTCCTGTCATTTGTCCTTTCTGTGAAGTTGCCCACATTTCATTCCTGAACGCACGCCACAGCTTTCCTGGATGCTGACAAGCAGCTTCCTGCCCTCCCCTGAGTCTCTGACTGGAGACCACACAAAGTCACTTAGGTACTCAGACCCAGATCCCAGCCGCCTTCTTCCAAAAACCTACGTGATCCCCAAACGTCTCACAAATTAAACTGTGACTCCGAAAAGCAGTTCTTGGGGAGGGTGAGTTACTATTTAATGGGTAGAGTTTCTATCTGGGATGATGAAAAAGTTCTGCAGAAGGACAGCGGTGGTGGTGGCACACTGTGAATGCACTTAATGCCACTGAACTGTACACTTAAAAATGGTTAAAATGGTAAATTTTATGTTGCATGTATTTTATCACAGTAACCAAAAAAGGGTTCTTGAGGTTTCCCACCAATCACCCCCTCCCAACTCCAATATCCTTATTTCTCCCCATCTCCCAGTCTATTCGTTCTAAACCACTTAAACAACAAAAACAAACACACACATCTGCGTAGCGTTCTAATCCTCACACCTCCAGAACGGCACACATGCCACACTTCTACCTGGTACATTCTCGTCACTTCTCTCTGTCCGGAGCCCATGCTCCCTCTCAGCACTGTGAACCTTCCCTAACTGTCTCTGGCTCACCCACACCTCTCCTCATTCTATCGTTCATGAATTTGCTAACTGCTCCCTCTTCTGTGATGCTTTAGCTCCTAAGTGCCTGCTTTACGGATCTGTGCTTTACCTCCACTTTCCAAGGCTGTTCTAAAACCCTGAAATTAACAGCCATGGAGCTTCGATTCCTCTTGCAGGCTTCCCATGGTGCTGGGTCCATTATCAGACACATGATGTGCACCTGAACATGGGTAACTAATAAACTGCTGTCTGAACACCAGGGCTGATGGTCACCTCTCTAGAAACGAGGCAAATGAATCAATACTGTCTGGAAGCAGCAGCCTTGTTTAAAAGAGAGAAAAACACCACAACAGGAAAGATAACTTCTCACCTGCTCTCCAACCAGCAACTCCCTAGCCATAGAACAATTTAATTTCTTCAGAGGCCTGTTTTAAAATCAAATACACATGCCCACAACACAAATATATAAGATGTGTACGAAAGCAAAGGCTATCTGACTCACCCCATAACATGCACATCTCTGAATCCCCAAGGGATGGTCATGAAAGATCATCTCCAATTCATTAGTGAAAAGGCCAAGTTAGTTCTGAATAATATGCAACTATAAAAGCAACTCAGGGGAGCTTGTCAGTCTTCAAAATTAGTCAATGTCAGTTCAAGAGTGTTCAGACCTTCCTGGCTGTGCCACCATAATTAACTAGAGAGGCAGAGGAAAACTGGCTCCATCCCAGATGCCAATTCAGCAGATCCTCATCTCTGCAATGAACATGCTGGTACAGAAAGGGGGAAAATGCTGTGATGTTAAACGCTCCTACCTGCTCCTGGGCCAACAAAGCCTTCTTCTTCATGACTTTCATGGCATAGATGTCCCCGGTCGCTTTCTCTCTGACCACCTGCACTTCGGCAAAGTTACCGCAACCTACCACACTTCTCCCTTCAAAGTCCTTTGCTGAAGGCTGGAGCTCCTGCAACTCAGCTACGATGTCAGAATCTGCAAAAGACGGAAGAGTGACTCCTGATCCATAACGTGCTTCAAATACGCGCATCTTTATGAAAGCGAAAAGAAAGGAAGAAAGAAGAAAGTGTTGCGATGTCTTCCCTAGCTGTCAGGAGACACTTAGTCACTTTCTCGTCGTCGTGAATAATTATAAAATCAGCATAAAAGTGTTTTCCTATGCTAAGTTAAAATTAAGGGCTCCAGAAATTCCAAAGCACAGTTTCCATGGCAGCTATGATTTGAATCCTGTAGACGTAGAAAATAGGGGAAGGAGAACGGAAATCATGCTTTTCTTCCTCTCTGGAGGCTGCAGGGCAGTGTGTGATCAAAAGTTCTTACCAGCATTTAGATCAGTTTATAATGGGATGTAAGCAATGTGAACCCCATGTCAGTCGACTTTGGAGTTGACTTCCAGATCATTCCATTCTGACTACACGTGTCCTGCTCAGTTTTATCCCACTAGCCCAAGTCTTATCTCCCTTGGATCGTGTCAGTAAATACCTTCCTGGCCTTAATATGCAGCAGCGCTACCAAAGAGAAAAAAAAAGCCTGAGCCCAAGGAACCAAATAGAGCCCTGACCCTGGTCCTGCAGAGCTGACGTATCACACACCTGGATGGGTTTGCAACTATCTTTTTTCTTGGCATATAGTCTATTCCTTCTCCGAGTGCAATCTCTCAGTTGGTGTCTTCATCTGCCCTGACTGCTTTAACAAAACACCACAGACCCATGGGCAAAGCGGCTTAAACAACAGGCATGCATTTCTCAAAGTCCTGGTGGCTGGGAAGGCCAGCAGACTGAGATCCTGGAGAGAATCCGCTTCCTGACTGATGGACGGCCACCTTCTCCCTGTGTCCTCATGTGGCAGAAAGAAAAGGAGCCCTCGTCCCTGTTCTTCCAGGGACACTAATTCCATCATGGGGGACCACCTTTATGAATTCATCTAAACCTAATTATCTCCCAAAGCCTTCACATGTTGGGGGATAGAGCCTTAACATATGAATTTGGGGGATTGGAGGAGGGGGCGGAACAGTGAGAGATTCTCAGTGTTTAAAGTATGGACTAAACGGGTGGCAGATTTGGAATCTAACATATATTTATTTAACAGCACTAAGTTGGGGCATCACTGGATTTGCAACAACTCTAATGGTCTAAAGAATAGAGTGGAACATAATTATTAGAGAAATGCAAGTCAAAATTACAATAAGGTATCACCTCACACCAGTCACAACTGCCATCATTAAAAAGTCTACAAATAATAACTGTTAGAGAGGGTGTGGACAAAAGGGAACCCTCTTGCACTGCTGGTGGGAATGTAAATTGGTGCAGCCGCTATGGAGAACAGTATGGAGGTTCCTCAGAAAAACTAAAAATAGAGCTACCATATGATCCAGCAATCCCACTCCTGGGCATATACCCAGACAAAATAATTCGAAAGGATACATGCACCCCTATGTTCATAGCAGCACTATTTACAATAGCCGAGACACGGAAGCAACCTAAATGGATAAAGAAGATGCGGTTTATATATATACAATGGAATACTACTCAGCCATAAGAAAGAATGAACTAATAACAACCTGCTGTATAGCACAGGGAACTCTACTCAATACTGTGTAATGGCCTATATGGGAAAAGAATCTAAAAAAAAAATAGTATATATATATATATATATATATATATATATATATATATATATATATATATATATGTATAACTGATCCACTTTGCTGTGTACCTGAAACTAACAACACTGTAAATCAACTATACTCCAATAAAAAAATTTTTAAAAAGAAGAATGAAATAATACCATTTGCAGCAACATAGATGGACCTAGAGATTATCATATTAAGTGAAGTAAGTCAGAAAAAGAAAGACAGATACCATATGATATCACTTATATGTGGAATCTAAAATATGATACAAATGAACATATCTACGAAACAGAAACAGACTCAAAGACATAGAGAACAGACCTGTGGTTGCCAAGGGGGAGGAGGGGTGGGAGGGATGGATTGGGAGTTTAGGATTAGCAGATGCAAACTATTATATACAGGATGGATAAACAACAAGGTCCTACTGTGTAGCCCAGGGAACTATATTCAATATCCTGTGATAAATCATAATAGAAAAGAATATGAAAAAGAATATATAAGTATAACTGAATCAGTTTGCTGTACAGCAGAAATAAACAACATTGTAAATCAACTATACTTCAATAAAATATTTTAAAAAAAAAGAATAGAGCGGAACAGTTATGACTGACCAAATCCTTCAATCCTGCCTGATATAGGGAGACTGCCTCATATAGAGGGTTACACTCCTAAGCAAGACAAGAGAAACATGTAATCAAAATTATCCTGGAGAATCCCTCAGAAAGGTGCCATGGTGAAGACCAAGGGACTCTTGAAATCCCACGGGCACCCTGGAATGATCCTCATTTCTGTGGGTGGGCACCAGATAAAGCTGGGAGCCACACTCTAGAGTTACAATCACTCAGAGAGTTGTTCACACAGCGAAAGGGACAGAATCCAACAAAGGGAAAAGCCACTTCATAACCACAGTCACTTGTCAACATATTAATGAATTAGCCGATGCAATTTTAATTGTTGTTACCCACTCCCTTTCTTTGTTGCGTGGGTGGAGTTGAATTAACTTAGCTCAAAGGCTCATACGATGAACATCACTGCACAAACCACATCTCTTACTTCAACAGTCATCCTAAAAACAACTTCTTTTGGCCCCTTGAGTAATCAGGCAAGAGGGGTGGGTGGATCCGCATGAATTCATCGTGACCGTTGGAAAACAAAAAAATAAAGAAAGAGCACTTTCAGGGAGAATTCCATGCAGAAGCAAAACTGAAAGCTGCACGATATTTTCCTTTTGCCCTGACATCACTGTGCCAAGCCCAGCCTTTCTGCCCTGCCCTCTTCCAAGTTTCTTTCAGATCTAGTACTTGAGTTTTGAATTATTAATTCCCCAAATATGCTGGCTTGAACCTGATTTCATCACTGCTCGCACACAAGGCCAGGCTCTCCTGATTCTGTTAGGCCTTGGGCCCCTGTGTTGCTTACAGCATTGTCCAACTTAATAACTCTGGGTCTGTCACTGGCAACCACCAGGCATCTCAATCACCCAGGGAGACAAAACCGCTTGCAGGCAACACCATCGCGATGCTCTCAGAATTCTGAGAAACCATTCCACATCACAATGCTGTTATCCAAAGGCTTTTGGATTTTTTTTTTCCAGTTTAAAAAATCTTGTTACAAGTTGGACTTAAATTATATATCAATTACGGATTGCTCACTGGACAATGAAAGAACATATCAGAAGTCAGTTTTCACCAGCGGACTTTCACCTGCATTGGTTTCCATCTAAATGTCCAGAAGGTCATCTCTGCTTTCGTCACTCTCCACTGTCCGCTGCCGGGTCCCCCACTTCTTAACCTCAGAACCACAGGAAGCTGTGTCCGTCATGGGGTTCATTTTGCACACGACAGATTTCATTGTGGTCCGCCCTCCAAATGTGTAAGTTGACCAAAGACACCAAGTGGCTTACTGGTTTTGGTGCCGAGGGTAGGCGCCATTGCCCAAACTTCCTCTGGGGCTTCCTGGCCTCGGCCGTGTCCTGCCAACTCCCTCCCCTGTCCGACAGGGTCAGGCTTGTGGATTATTAAGGTGAACAGGTGAGATGCTAAACTCATGTCTATGACTGTGGAAAAAATAACCCTTCACAACTTCTCTCCCTACCAGCAACTTCTGTGACTTCAAAACCACAGCGACCCTTCATCCCTGCCCACTCTGAGCCCAGTGCAGACTGAATATTGAGGGGAGGTAAAGACCCAAAGCATGGAATGAAAATGCAGGCAAAGAAGGACCTTGTCAGATATATATTTGGACGCAGGAGGCAAAAGCCACCACAGATGAGTGCACTGCTTCCTTTTTTGAAACTCAGTATTGTGACACTTCAATCTCTAGGAATTCATCCTTCACAGAAATGCTCCAAAGACATACATATCAAGATACTTATGATAAGCGCTGTTTGTTACAGGAAAAAAATCAGAAACAACCTAGAGGTCCGTTAGTAGGAAAGGGGAAACAGCCTAAGAGTCCACCCACATAAAAGAATATTAGGCACATGTTTAAAAGAATTCAGCAGCTCGACCTCCACTAGAGTCTATGTTCTTCAAGAACAAGGATTTTTTCTGTTTTGATCACTACTGTAAACCCAGTACCCAAAACAGAAGCTGACACATAGTGAGTGTTCCGTAAATACCTGTCGAGTAAATATTTTGCTAGGTGAGCAAACCTAGTGGCGAAAGCATTATAAACATATGAGCCATTTTGCATAAAATTAAAACACAGTAATGTTAGAACATGCAATGGAAAAGGGTTCATTGCTCAAGCTAGTGGATTGGTATGTGGGGGCTCACGACACTCGTCTCTTCACCTTTAGGTATGTTTGAACATTTCATAATAAATATTTATAAGGACAAAAGAAAAACTGCAGTACTACACACCAAATCGTTAACAGTGGTTATCTTAGGAAAAATTTTGAGGGATTTTCTCCCACTCTGACCTTTTATATTTAACTTTGTATTTTTAAAATATTTTTATTGAAATACAGTTAATTTACAATGTTGTGTTAGTTTCAGGTGTACAGCAAAGTGACTAGCTATGCACATATATTCTTTTTTAGATTCTTTTCCATTATATGTTATTACAAGATATTGAATATAGTTCCCTGTGCTATACAGTAGGTCCTTGTTAGTTACCTATTTTATATATAGCAGTGTGTATATGTTAATCTCAAACTCCTAATTTATCCCTCCCCTCTCCTTTGGTAACCATAGATTTGTTTTCTATGTCTGTAAGTCTATTTCTGCTTTGTAAATAAGTTCATTTGTATCATTTTTTTTAGATTCCACATATACATGATATCATGATATTTGTCTTTCTCTGTCATACTTCACTTAGTATGATAATCTCTAGGTCCATCCACGTTGCTGCAAATAATTACTTTGTATCATGTTTGCAATGGGGGGGGGGCTTCTTAAAGTTACATTTTGCCCAAAGTACTAACGTTGTGAACATATGCTTGCCTGCAGCGAACCTAGTTAAGAGGGTAGAATTTCAGCTACTGTCAGATCACCAAGAACAGCCCAACTGTAACCATTATCAACACTTTGTCTGCATGTTTTAATATCACGCTTTAATATCACAAAATATGTGATATACTACTTAAGATTTTGCTACTTATTCTGTTCATCAGCAATAGTCAGTCAACCAATATTTATTAAAACCTTCTGTGAACCAGACACTGTTTTAGGCACTGGGGCTAGAATAACAATTAAGAAACAAAAAGCCCTTCCCTGGTTCCCAGATGCCAGCTCCCTGCCCTCTCTTGGCCCAAGCTAGGGGCACTGCTTCAGGGCTGTATTATTCTGTCTCACTTCCTCCAACAGTCCCTGAAGAAAATCTCCATCTCTATGGCAAGACTCGAGAAACGTATGCAGTAAGAGCTGTTGGACCCTTCTTCCCATGGAGAAATGAAGCTTACATTCCAAAATAGAAAATCAAAGGGGGGAAAAGAGCATACTAATGCAATCACCCTTTTCCAATCATAGTCTCTCAACCATACACTCCAGGAAGCCTCTTTAAAAATATGAAACAGCTCCCTGGAAGAGGATTCTATTAGAAAAATCTATGTTTCACTAAGTCTAGTCCCCTGATCACTGAATGAGTCTAGAAGATCCACTGCTTTAAAGGAACCGGAGGGGAATCTCAAGACTAAAGAAGGTGCATGTTGATAGCTCAGTAAATTAGTCTGTCACATAATTCCTTCCCCTCCCACTCCCTATTTGAGAATTTAAATATTCCACAAAATAAGGTGGGAGCTTATTCAAACAAACACAGAATCATGAACAAATACGCCAAGTACATTTTTAAGTTAAAGGTACACAATATATTAAACATTGAGGTTTATGGTTATCATTATTGGGTAACATTTATTGATTGTTTCTACGTGCCAGGCAACATGATAAGCCTGGACTGTGCACTAACTCATTCAATCCCTATTGATGAGATAATGCGTTTTCCCCTTTTTTGCAGATGAGGGCACTGAGAACACACAGGGTACCAATGGTCACTTAGTAATACATTGGTTTAATCCACTCAAAACTTCCAGGTCCTTTGGGCAATGTATATCCCCCTTTCCATGAGGTCCTGGTTATCACAGTGCCCTGGACCCCTGGGCACCTAAATGAGGCCAATCACAGTACTTCACACCCTGGCCCAGTGACTGGTCAAGGGGTGGGCAAGTGACCCAAAGCAGAGCCAATGAGAATCTTCCCTGGGATTGCATGAACATAGACAGTGGAAGATACACGTAGTTCCCCGGCACGTGGAATCTGTGGGGCCCTATGCCTCACTGCAAACAGTGGAATGCAGCCAAAGAGATTCTACGTCCCTTCCAGGCCTGAGCCCAAAAAAGGCCTGGCAGCTCCCGCTTTTGTGCTTTTGGAAACCCTGAGTTGCCATGGAGGAGGTCTAGACATCTCTGCTAGAGTGTAGACCAGGGGTCAGCAGCTTTTTCTTAAAGGGCCAGACAGTAAATATTTTAGGCTTTGTAGGCCATATGGTCACGTCTACTCAAATGCCTTGTGATGTGACAGCAGCCCTAGGGAACAGGCGTGGCTGTATTCCAGCAGAACTTTGTTTACAAAGCAGGCATCCCAGGCTGTAGTTGGCCAACCCTTCATGGAGAGACCACACAGAAGAGCCGTATGGAGAGGAAGAGGCCCTGAGATTTCATGGAGAGAGAGAAAGGCCCGCTAGTCCCAGAGTTCTGGGTGGTGGGGGGCTGCCCCGTGCATTGTAGGATGTTTAGCAGCATCTCCGGGCTCCACTCATTAGCTGCCATGAGCCCCCTCCCCGCCAGCTGTGACAACCAAAACTGTCTCCAGATACTGCCAAATGTCCCTGGGAGGCAAAATCACCGCTGGTCGAAAAACACTGGGGTCACGTGAAAAAATACGAAACTGGGGAACCAGCAGTCAACTTCCCCACCACGTGGAAGTCAAGGAGAGTCGAGAACAGGGTGCATTCGTGGACTTCCCTGGTGGTCCAGTGGCTAAGACTCCACGCTCCCAAATGTAGGGGGCCCGAGTTCGATCCCTGGTCAGGGAACTATATCCCACATGCTGCAACTAAGACCCAGTGCAGCCAAATAAATAAATAAATACTTTAAAATAAATAAATAAAACACAACAACAAGGTGCGGGCAGGGCCGATTCATGACTTTCACAGTCCCTAGGCACTTTTGCCTTCGTCAGTCCCTTGCTCCATAAAAAATATATTTTATATAAATATATATATTTTTTATGACTGCATTGGTATAAAGATGAATATAATCCAGAATCATTAAACATTATTAGCATACCCATATTTTCTTATGATTTTAAAATAAATTAAGTTAAACTAATTACAATAAATTCAATTTATTAAAATTAAATACTGTGGGCGCTAAGCACTGTGCTTATAATGCTTAATGAATAATCAGCTTTGAATGAGTGTAAAGATGGAGCCAGAGGATGTTATTTAAGTCCTTGGAACCAGCCATGCCTAAAAGTTGACCCATCCCTGGACTATCAATTTCATGAGCCAAAAAAAATTCATTTTTGGGGATAAACAACAAAGTCCAACTGCATAGCACAGGGAACTATATTCAATATTCTGTGATAAACCATAATGAAAAACAATATATATAACTGAATCACTTTGCTGTACAGCAGAAATCAACACAATGTTGTACATCAACTATACTTCAATAAAATAAAAAAAATTTTTTAATTCACTTTTTGGCCTAAGCTAGTTTGAGTTGAGTTTCTGTCACTTGCAACCAAGACTTATTCGGTCTCCCAGAGACAAAAGGTGGAAGCTGACCTTGAAGGTGAGTCCGTCTAAAGCAGACTTCCCACCCACTCCCACTGACCACAAACGCATCCCGCCCCTGGCATCCTTCTAGTTCTCTATAAACAGGACAGTTTTCAAGAAAAAGTTGCCCACACTTACACTTCTGGACAAAGTTGCTCACGTGCTTAATCTTCATCAGAGCAGGCTGACTGCATTCTTTAAAGAGAACAAAGAGGGCATCTAATATCCCTTCTCGGGAAAGAGGAGACATCTGCTGTTGAGTCATGAAGGGTGGTTTCCCCTAAAAACAGCAAACAGCAGATGGAGACACTGTCAATAATGAAAAGCTTTGATCAATAACATCCACGCAGAGTAAATTGCAAGCTACCAACTCGACTAACTGCTCACGACACACAGTAACAACATAATTCGGTGGCCTCGTTCTTTAAAGCAACATCCATTGACAGTCATTAAGTTATCACTTGGACATTCCATCACCGTGGGCTTCTTCCTCCAGCACCTCGGGAGAAAAACTTCACCAGCATGCCAAGAGTAAGAAAAGGTCCTTCTTTCTTAATGGTCTGAGGCTCGTGGGGACATTTACTCTGAACCCTGCTGGTCCTGTCACATCTCCATGTCTCTGCACTAGGACACAACGATTGCCTCTTCCTCCCTGTGTTCCCAGAGGTTTGCTGACATAACTTCGGTTTAATTCACTTGAACAATCTAGGGTTGTGTAAATGGAGTGACTGCACTAAAGCTGAATTTATTCACGATCTCGAGCAACAGCTGCAAACTGGCAAACTGCATCTAGCCCACAGACATGTTTTGTTTGGCCTGTGGTATTTAAAATAATTTGAGTTATCTGCCAATATTGAAAAACCAGGAGATTTCACACCAAAAAAAAAAAGGGGGGAGGGGAGGATTTCCGGCTTCCCGTGAGACCCTGGCAGATCTGGCAACAATGCCCCACATTCCTGCCTGGGGATGCTGAGCTGCAGCTGAGGAGCGCTGCCCCTCTGGGTAGCGGATGTGGTCTGCATTTCACTGCAGACCTGACTCGCAGCTCTTCCATCTGGCTCACTTGACTCCTTTACACTGCCCGGCCCCCAAAGACATGAGTTTGCACCCCTGGTCTAGAGCAATGAAACCCATGTGCCAAGCTGTGGGCTGTGTGCAGGTCTCTCTGCAAAGCCGGCCACCAACAGTTCCTCTAACTCTGAAGGCACTTGCCACTGCACCCACCAAGAGTCGGAATCTATTTCCTCTCCCCGTGAATCTGTGCCATCGCCATGACTCACGTCAACCAACAGAACATGACATAAGGGATCATGTGCCAGTTCAAGGTGGAGCCCTTAAGAAGTCTGGCAGCTTCTACATTTGCTTTTTTGGGGAAGCCATCCACCAAGTCAAGAAGCTTGGGCTAGACCAGGGGTCAGCCAAATCTGGCCCACTGCGTGTTTTTATAAATAAAGTTTTATTGGAACACAGCCATACCTATTAATTTACACATCATCTATGGCTGCTTCTGTGCTACAATGACAGAGTTGACTAGTTGCAGCAGAGACCGTAAGGCCCATGACATCTAAAATACTTATTATCCACAGAAAAAAATTACAAGCCCCAGGTTAGACTGACTGAATAATGAAGGACCTTTGGAGAAGAGAGGTCAGTAGAACCCTGAGGCTCCCCAGCCAGCAGTTGGCACCCAAATGTTCCAGTCCCAGCCAAGCTCCCAACTCAATACAGCCCCATGAGTGACCCCAGCAGAAGAACCACCTAGCTGAATGCAGCCAACCCACAGAATCATAAGACAAAATAAATCACTGTTGTTTTAAACTTTGTGAGTGGTTTGTTACACAGCACTGGATAACAGAAACAGATTGGCTACATCTGAATCACTTGGAGAACTGGAGCACTTAAAAAACAAAAAAAAAACAGATTCTCAGGTTCCACCCCAACCTACTGAATTCCAATTTCCCAGTTTGTAGCTTAGAATATGTTTAGTAACAAGTCCTCTCTAGAGAGTCAGACCTCAGCCAGGTTTGTGAAGCACTGGGTCACAAAAGGTCACCCTTCTGTCACTTTAGAGTTCTGCCACTAACTGGGAAACTAAGATTCTTTGTTTCTTCTGTTCCTTAATGAGTTTAAGCAGCTGTTCCCAAATACAGTACTGAGTCTTAACAAAGTTTTCAAGTCTGCCATGAAATAAGAGAAGATGAACACCACATGATGACTCTTTTATAAAGCTACATGTATTCAAACTGTAAAATGGTCCTTTATTCTGCAACGATGTCCTTCCTCTCATGGTATTTCTTAAAATGTCCTTTCTTTATGAAATAAAGAAGATAATATGATTTTCTTTTTTCTGTGTGTTTTTTACATTCCTTACTTGGCAAAATAGAAAGTTGGCAAACCTGGGTCAGCCCAGCAAATTTGCAAAATTTTGCTGGCTCGAAAATTTTAAAGTCTGCCAACCACTGACCTAGAGCTTGTGGGGAAGTTCTGTTAAGTAGAAACTGAGACCCTGTCTAAAGTACTTACCTAAATGGAAAACAAAACCGCTACTCTCTATCCAAACCTCATTAAAAGGGCGCTGGGATAGGGATAGAGTAGGGTAATTAAATAGTTTAGAAATCCCACTAGGGGATTAAGGACAGCGAGGGAATTTTAAGGGAGTCTGGGAGACTGTTATAAGCTAATGACCACTCAAGAAAAGAATCCAATAACCTAGCAACAACCTATACTACCTTGAAGGAAGACCAGGTGCATCCAAGTACCAAGTACACTAAAGCCACAAGTCCTGATAGCTAAAACACAAGACAATAGATATGGGCTCTGAATCTTTTTACACGAAGTCAGGAAGTTAATGGTCCTTGAAGAGGAGCATTTCTGCATGTAGCCAAGACAGAAATATAGGTAAAAGGAGAAAGAAACTAGGTGAAAGGGGACATTATATTGAAACCTGAGATGAATTACCATATTTTAGTATATGTTACCACTCTCCTGCTAATATACATGATTTAAGTAGCACCATGACAGTCCCGGTTAGACCATATAGGGTCAAAGGAAGAACTAATGATATAAGCCTTGATGTCTGCCCAAAAATGAGAAAAAAGGTGGTCTTCTCCCCTCCCCACGTTTTCTCTGACTATAAAAACGTAGCCCCTCTTTGCTCTCGGGGCTGCATTCCCTTGTTGGCTGTTTGTATCTCTCACAAGCATCCTATGCTAAGAAACTCACTCTTTGCCTTTTCTGTGCTGAGACAAGAGAACCTGAGCTTCAGTAAGTCCTGACACCAGGTGAGTGGTTTCAATTAAAGGACAGTGGGTTCAAGTCCCCTCCTAAGTCAGGGATCGTGGGTTCAAGTCCAATCTGAGTTTTGGCTGTGTTCAAGTCCCATCCAAGAAGGAATGCAGTTTCAGCTGGAAGGGGGAAAAACAGTATCCTTACCTGTTTATATTAAGGCGAATGTTAGGGTTACGCTACACTTGCAAATAACAGCTTTCCTGGGGGCGGGGTGGAACTCATTAGTTTAAAAAAAAAGATGAATTAGGGGTTTATCCACAATCCTTGCTGTTAAAATGACATTTAAGTACAAGACACACTTAATAAACTCTGACATACTCTGGCGGTATTGCCCAGCAGTTACATACCCACAGAACAAAAACTGGGCATGGCTTTGCCATTTACAAGCTGTGTGATTCTGGGCAAGTCTTTGTCTCCCTCCACATCTGCATATGATAAGGCCTTAATAAATTCTGTCATAAGTTGAAAGTTTGGGAGTAAAACGATAAAGGGGCTAAAAAGTGGTAGCACTCAGTCAGCTGAGGTTAAAAATAGACTATTCATTAGTGAAAAATGGCTCATGACTTAAATGGTGATGGGGATGGTCCCACCTACACTTTCAATCTGTCCCCATTCTGATCTGTTTGAACATTCCCCAATACCAGTATCTTGGGAAAAATGTCCTCAAGATCGTATTAGTGTTGAAACTAATATAACATTGTAAAATACGATTATTTAAACCAGTATAGTTGGTTTAAATGTAATAGTATTACTATTAAATACTATTAAATTTAATAGTATTACTATTAACTTACTATTAAATAGTATTACTATTTATCATCCTACAGGTATCATACAAAAATGCCTTCGTAAATATAACTACTGCTATGTGAACATAAATTTATTATTACTGGGCTTCCCTGGTGGCGCAATGGTTAAGAATCCACCTACCAATGCAGGGGACATGGATTCAAGCCCTGGTCCAGGAAGATCCCACATGCTGTGGAGCAGCTAAGCCCGTGCACCACAACTACTGAGCCTGAGCTCTAGAGCCCTTGAGCCACAACTACTAAGCCCGCGCACCTAGAGCCCGTGCTCTGCAATAAGACAAGCCAATGCAGTGAGAAGCCCGCACACCGCAACGAAGAGTAGCCCCCGCTCTACACAACTAGAGAAAAGCCCACGCGCAGCAATGAAGACCCAACACAGCCAAAAATTAAATAAATTAAAATTTTTAAAAAAGCCTATGAGAGCATGTATTAATTGGAAAGAAAAAGATCAGGAAAGACTGCTAAAAAAAATTTATTATTACTGTCACTAATACTATTTCTACACTTATTATTAATAATAGTTACCATTTATAAAGGGCTTACCAAGAGCTGGGCAAGAAACTAAGTACTTTACATAGATTATCTCATTTAATCCTCACAACTCTGTAAATTAGGTGTTATAACCTCTATTATAAAGAACGGAAAATGGGTTCAGAGAAGGCAACTGACTCGCCCAAGGTAACACAGCTAACAAGTACTGGGGCCAGGGTTCAAACCTAAATCTTCACCACTATCTGTATTGTCCCTTTGACTTACGAATACATAAGTCAAACAAGGATTTCTACATCAACGGTGTTCCACCTACATCAGAAACAAAAGAATTAGAAGTCTACGTGGAAAAAAAATCTGACAACATTAAGTTTTAATCCTTTGCGGTGATGGAAATGTTCTGTATCTTGAGAGGAAAGGGGGTTTCACAGGTGTGGTATTTATCAAAACTTTTTTTTTTTTTTAATCTAAACCATAAACATCCCTTGAATGAAAAAGATTTCTATATTTCTATAGGATTACAAGTATAGAAATTTCGGTCAAAAGAGTGTCTTTGTTCAATTACTTTTCTTTAATAAAAGGACAAACTTTAGTACTGAAGTCATAAAAAAAGGTCTTCCTTCCAGGGTAAGTTCAGCCACCCACTCCTGTCTGAACAATGGCTCCTTTCCAAAACTATCAGCACATATGAAACACCAAAGGGGATTCTCTCCTGGGTTAGCCTCAGTCCTATAACAAAAGCAAAGGTAACAAAGAGGTTCCAAGGAAACACACAGAGGTGAGCAAAGTTGGCAAGCCAGTCTCTTACCTGGAAGAAAAGATTCAACCTGGAGGCCCGGCTGGCAATGGATTCTGCAGCACCAGCGTCCGACAGATTCCGTGCTCCATACTTGAACTTCAACATCTCCCCACTGGTGGTGAAGGGAGATAGGTTAAATGTGTTCTGCAGATTTGAGCAGGAAGGGCTTGAGAGATCCCGAGCTCCCTCAGGATATCAGGAAAGGGAGGTGAAAATCAGCCCCCACTGGGTCTTGGGATGCTCAGTCTGGTGACGGAGATTAAAAATCAGATTTTTATTCAGTGTAACAGGAGTAACACTTATCTGACCTACTCTCTTAAAAGTCTGTTTATCTGCCCTCCTTAGAATGTAAGCTCCACCAGGGCAGGGACTTTTATCTTCATATAGTGTGGAAACATATAGCCCGGCACATAAATACTAATAGCTACTGAATAAATCACTGAAAATAAGCAAATTACACAATACAGGTAGGTTGAAAGGTTTCAAGCGCCATGGGGTTCAAAAAAAAAAAAGTAAAAGAGCAAGATGGGGGAATTGGGGCATGGCAGTGTGTGTGTAACAGTGGCGTCAGAGTAACGTCACTGAGAAGGTGACATCTGAACCAAAACCTGAAGGGCGTTAAAGCAGCAAGCCTTGCTGATAACTGGAGAAGGAAAAGTATCCCGGGCAGAGGACACAGCCAGAGTTAAGGTTCTGAGGCAGGACCTAGGCTTCTCTAACAATGGGCTGGAACAGGGTGAAAGAGGCAGGAAGTAGGAGTGATGGATGGGTACGAAGAATATGAAGACACTAAAGCAAATTAAGGTCACACAGATTCTAAGGCGCTACCAGCCCCCACTAGTAATGCTGACAGGAGGCAGGACAGAATAAACACAGGACCCCACCAAGCTTGAGAAAGGAACAATTCCTCTGGCCCCAGCATCGCCTGGCCGACCCCTCGGCTCTGGTGGAAGTGGGCCTGTGCACCGCCAGCCTAGGAAGACCCTCCCGACCCCCGGAAGCCCTACGGGCGGAACCGCCGCCCTCCCGGCTCCGAGAGGCAAAGCCAGGATTGGTGTGGGTGGAGGAGGCCCTTCCCCAGGTCTTGCAGAATGGGGTGGAGGGGAAACTGGGCGTAGGGGAACCAGACTCACGCTCAGCCGACCCCGCCAGTCAGCGCTCCGCTCAGCCCCGGGCGTCCCGCCGCAGCATTTGAACCCGGGGAACGGCGCGGGCGGGGCCCAGATACGTCTGGACCAATCAGCGTTCCCGCTCCTATGATGGACAGCAGTATCTCAACCAGGCCCTGCCCAAGTCCTTAAAGGGACAGAGGAAGTGAAAGAGATAGCCAATCAAATTGTTTCTTCCTTTGACTCATGGCCAATGGGAAACGGGGAGAGAAAACCCGGCAGGGCAGGTCTTGGAAGTTTGAAATTGGCGGTTAAGCAGAAGGATGCAATTTTGACTGCGCGTGTATTCGTGTCTGGGATCTCTGGGGATCTCTGGGATCCCGGGGCCGTGTCCCCTGCTCGCTCTCAGGCCACCTGCGAGGAGGAAGACAGCTAGGCCGCTCTGCCTGGTAGTCTTGTTCCTCAATCCTGCCTAAGGTCGAAGTACTTGTTACTTTGGTAAACCAGCTGGTTCTCTGCTATAGGGTACAGCTGAGGCAGCAAGTGTTTTGAGTTTGAAATTCCATCTGCCTCGATGACTGATTGTCCTGCAACAAATAGGTGAAGGTATTGAGACTGTCTGATAGGACATTTTAAAATAAAGACAAGAACTTTGTCAATTCACTAAAGAGGAAATCCAAAAGGCCAACAAATATACGAAAGTATACTCAACGTCATTCTTAATCAGGAAATGAGAAAACTAAAACCACAATGAGATACAATAACATGCACCCAGATTGGGGCGGGGGATGGGGGAGGAGGTCTGACAGTGTTTTCAAAGATATGGAGCTACAGGCATTCATACATAGCTACTGGGAGTATAAATCAGTACAGTCTCTTTGAAAAAGAGCTTGCCACTATTTGCTAAAGTTGATGATATGTACATTCTATGACTCACTCCTGGGTATATACCTTAGAGAAACTCCTAATTGTGTACACCAGAAGATATGTACGAGAATGTACAAATAGTACCGTACAACATCATGGCAAAAAACAAAGGAAAACTGGAAGCGACCCAAATATCCATCAGCAATAGAAAGGATAGTTTTTTATATTGCAGTGTTTTCATACAGCAATGAAAAGGAACAAACTGCAGCTGAACACAATGACATAATGACTTTCAAAACAACGCTGAGTGAAGGAAGCAAAACAATAAAGTATGTCTTTTTATTGGAGTAGAGTTGATTTACAATGTTGTGTTAGTTTCAGGTGTAAAGCAAAGTGATTCAGATACACATATATGTGTGTATACGTATATATACACACACATATATATATTCTTTTTCAGATTCTTTTCCCGTATAGGTTATTAAGGTATGTTTTCATTCATATAAATTTCAACAGCGGGAAAACAAAATAAAATATTTAGAGAAGGATGTACATACAGGTGATAAAACCATAAAGAAAGCAAAAGTCCAGAGAGTGGTTACCTAGGGTTAGGATGGTGACCTTTCAGGAGTCATGTTGCTACTATGATCTAGTTCTCAGCCTAGCTAGTAATAATATGGATTTTTGTTTCACAATTTGTAAATTGTGTGTATAGATGTTCTATTTATGTATATTTCTAAAATTTGAAAGGGAGGCAGTCCTTTCTGTACATTTCCAATCCCTACACTAGATAGAACTGGAAACGTGTTATCACATGCAGGCACACACACGCATGCACACATCAGTATAAAACCAAAGCTACAGACTTGCTTAATACACTTTTTTCCCCCCAAACATAATCCTGGGATAATAATGATAGCTACTATTTATCAAACCCCTCTCCCCCTTTTTTTAATCAAGCACATCTCATTTAATCTTTACTATAACCCTGAGAGGGAGGAACTATAATCCACATTTTACAGATGGGGAAACTGAGGCTGAGAGATATGGAGTGACTAATCTTCAGTTGTTCAGGTCTAGGTGGTGAAGCTGGATTTGGAACTTCTGGACTGTCTGACTCCAAATCCTTTCCTCTATACAAAACCTGCTTCTCAGCAGATGTTAGAAATTCTCCCAGCCTCTGCTTTTGTCATGTTGCAAGGGCTGACCCAGTCCAGAAAAATATATGAAAATAACAAATACTTCTAATGACATGAGAGGGTTAACCAAAGTTTGGGGATGGCAAGGTGAAGAGAGAGGCAAAGTGGGTCACAGACGCTGTTCACTTGATATAAAAAATCTCAGAAAGGTGAGAATGTGGATCTAGTCAATGCCTCTGCTGATTTTTCTAATCCAGCCAAACCTGTTAGTTTCCAGGTGTTAGAAATAGAAGTCTTTACCAGAATCTTGGGACTTGTTCATCCTAAATTAGAATACAATGTTAACAGCACCATTTTGCATTTCCCTGAATCCTGCCTACTAATTTCCTATGAGAACAATCGCTGGCCTCTGCAAATCCTTTGTGAAACAGAACAAGGGAAAAACAATAAATAAAATGAATAAGGAAACATAAAGCAAAAACCACATTAACCCCAATTTTCTTTCAGAAGTAGTAACTGTACAGTAAGCATATGAGGAAAGAGAATTAGGAGGGACCAACGGCGGTGTGCCAATACTAAAAGGATAAGACACTGCCAAATAGAATTAACCGTCGTTAAAACTAGATTGACAGGGCTTCCCTGGTGGCGCAGTGGTTGAGAGTCCGCCTGCCGATGTAGGGGACACGGGTTCGTGCCCCGGTCCGAGAAGATCCCACATGCCGCGGAGCAGCTGGGCCCGTGAGCCATGGCCGCCGAGCCTGCGCGTCCGGAGCCTGTGCTCCGCAACGGGAGAGGCCACAACAGTGAGAGGCCCACGTACCGCAAAAACAAACAAACAAAACTAGACTGACAGGAAAGCTGAGACCTTGTCTTGGTTCTTGCGCAGAATGAAACAATGACCACTTTTATGCAGAACATGAATCCATGATGATTATTGTTTTGGAGACTCTGGAAGAATATCATCATCACTGAGTCATAGTAAAGGACTTCATGATGTTCTTACGTTCAATTATTCATTTATTTTATTAAAAAAAAATTTTTTATTGTGCCAAGCACTGGGGGTACCAAAAGGAAAAAGATACCCTCCTTGTCAGTTTTTGAAAAGCCAATTATAGTGGGGAGATGGAGCTGTAGGCAAAAGATGGTGAAACTTTGTGATAATCTCCTGTAACAGTGGAGACTCCAGAGGGCCCTGGCAACAAGGGAGGGGTGGCAGGTGGTATGTCACAGCACATTCCCAAAACACGAAGAAAACAGAAATGTGATTGCCCTCAGAGCATTCAACTGGGCCGTAACACAAGCAGAGATGCTCCCAGGCACCTTAAAGAGGTAAGAGGAATGACTGTGGGCTTCCCTGGTGGCGCAGTGATTGAGAGTCTGCCTGTCGATGCAGGGGGCACGGGTTCGTGCCCCGGTCCGGGAAGATCCCACATGCCGCGGAGCGGCTGGGCCCGTGAGGCATGGCCACTGAGCCTGCGCGTCCGAAGCCTGTGCTCCACAACGGGAGAGGCCACAACAGTGAGAGGCCCGCGTACCGCAAAAAAAAAAAAAAAAAAAAAAAGAGGAATGACTGCAAGACTCGAACGAGACTTAGTGGAACATTAAGTATTGTACAAACCATGCCCCCGAAGGACAGGAAAAGTAAGAAGCTAACCCCATTCTAGATATAAAGAGACAAAGCTATTCTGGTCCCTTTGGTAAGAAAAAGTTCCTCAAGATATTTTGGCTGTGGGTAACTTCTAGGGAATGCTTCTAGAAAGCACCATCAGCTGAGTCCTTTTTTTTTTTTTAGCTGAGTCCTTTTAAGAGCAAGCCGTATCCCAGGTATTACCTGTTTTCCCCACCACTGGCATGAGAGACACTTTCAGGTCACATACAAATGTCATTTATTTTTAAAATTATACATGTTACTGTGTGTTAGGAAAAAGTATAGCTAGCAAATAGTGGCAAACTCTTTTTCAAAGAGACTGTACTGATTTATACTCCCAGGTATAAACCAGGTGTTGTAGGATGTTTAGAAGTATCTTGGCTTCCACCAAGTAAATGCCCTACCCACTAGCATATGCTCCCAGTGGTGGCAACCAAAAATATCTCCAGACATTGCCAAATGTCTCCTGGATGGCAAAATTGCCCAGAATTGAGAACCACCTGTTATAACTGTATGACGTGAAAATTTCCAATGAACACATTAAATATACTTTATTTCAACCAGCAGAGCTCCCAAACAAGTCAAAATACATTTTAAATGTTTTGAAATTTTTAACTGTTAGAACTTTCATTGACACCATCATTTTCCAAATGTTTTCTCCAAGTTGGAATGAGTTCCCATCTATGTTTTTTTTTCCTTCTTTGACCTTAGACAAAGCATCTAACAAGGAAGAATAAGTTTGCAAACAAACATTTACTGAGTGCCTACTGTTTGTGCTACTCTTTTAGGTGTTGGGGAGACAGCAGTAGATAAACTGTACAAAATCCTTGACCTTGGGGAGTTCGTATTCTAGTGGGCAGAGACAGAAAATCAGCAAGATGTGCTATGGGGAAAAATAATCCAGAAAAGGAGCCCACAGAGTGCAGGGGAGGGGTTGCAATCTTAAAGTGCTCACAAACAACTTCATCGAGAGGGTAACATTCAAATAAAGACTCCAAATTTGGGACAAATCCATGCAAACAACTGGGGTAAGAGCACTGCATGCAGCAGGATCAGCAAAGACAAGGCCCTGAAGTAGTATGGAACCTGAAGCATTGGAGAAACAGTAAGGAGGCCAGTGTATGAGTTTCTTGTTGCTGTTGTAACAAGTGACCACAAATGTAGTGGCTTAAAACAACACAGATGTGTTCTCTTACCGTTCTGGAGGTCAGGAAAACCACAAAGGTCTCACTGTACTAAGATCGAGGTGCTGGCAGGGGTGGCTCTTTCTGGAGGCTCCAGGGGAGAGTCCTTGTTGGTGCCTTTTTCAGCTTTTTGATTCATGGCTCTTTTCTCCATCTTTAAAGCCAGCAATGTAGCAACAGATGTAACATCTTCTGGAATCTTCTGCTCTCTCTCTCTCTCTCTCTCTCTCTCTCTCCTCTCCCCTTTATTTGTTACCTTTCCTTCTGTCTCTGACCCTCTTGCTTCCCTCATAGGGATGCTTGTACTTACATTGGGCCCACCTGGATATCCTCTCCAACTCAAAATCCTTAATTTAATGACTTCTGCAAAGTCCCTTTTGCCAAGTAAGGTAACATCCACAATTGGTGAGGATTAGGAAGTGGACATCTTTGGAGGCTTACGACTGGACCTACCACAACCCGTAAGGTTGAAGAATTCATGCAGGCAAGGAGAGTAGCAGATGAGGTCAAAGATGCTCTTTTTAATGACTAAAAGCCTATTCATTAAAAAGAACTCTCTTTGCAACTTCATTCTTTAAAACTAACTGGGTTGGCTTTTTCCACAATGAATAATATTGGGTTGCACTTTTCTACTCCTTCTGCTCTTAGAGCACCTCTATAATGTTCTCTTTATTTCTCAACTTCTATTAAAGTTAAAACACCTGGGGAGACTGCAATATAGATTATTTCATCTCTCCATGTGTGGGTGCTGAAGGAGGCCTTCCAACCCCGAAGAACAAACCCAGCTGGGAGGACTTTGGGAAGAAAAGAAACACAAAACATGGGATAGGTAGATCCTTTTCTACCCGTGTATTCTGTTGTTCATTAGCATCAGTTTTCAGAAAAGCCCAAGATCTCTATTTGGGGGCTTGTATCTATTGAGGAAGACACTGTCCGGCTTTGCATAGCTTTTTTTTTTCCATGGTAAAATACACATGAAACTTACCATCTTAACCATTTTTAAATGTACAATTCTGTGGCATTAAGTATATTCATATTGTTGTGCAACAATCACCATCATCCACCTCCAGAGCTCTTTTCATCTTATAAAACTGAAGCACTGTACATTGTGTGCCTTACACAATAGCTCCCCATCCCCTACTCCTCTAAGCCCCCGGTAACTTCTGTTCTTTCTGTCTTCATGAATTTGCCTACTCTAGGTACCTCATGTAAGTGAAATCATGCATTATTTATCCTTTTGTGTCTTGTTTATTTCACTTAGCATAATGTCTTCAAGGTTCATCTATGTTGTAGCATGTGTCAACACTTCATTCCTTTTCATGGCTGAATAGTATTCCATTGTATGGATATACCACTTTGTTTATCCATTCGTCTGTTGATGGACCCTTGGGTTATTTCCACCTTTTGACTAATATGAATAATGCTGCTGTGAACCCTGGCATACATGCATCTGTTTGAGTCCCTGCTTTCAATTCCTTTGGGTATATACCTAGGAGTGGAATTGCTGGATCATACAGTAATTCTACATTGAACTTTTTGAAAAAGTGACAAACTGTTTTCCACAGCCATTACACCATTTTGCATTCCCACTAGCAATGCATCAGGGCTCTAATTTCTCCACATCTTCACCGATGCTTGTTATTTTCTGTGCTTTTTTTTTTAATAATAACCACCCCTAATGGGCATGAAGTGGTATCTCGTTGTGCCTATTTATATTTACTTTCTTTGTTTAACAATAGAAGATTTTCATATGAAATTCAGGCATTTCTCCAGATCACATTCATTCCACACTAATGAACTCCTATACTTCACTTCCAATAACTTTTAGGCTCTCACCTTGGAGACTACCTAATTCCACTAGTGGCTTCCTTATCTTTAAAGCACCTAAGGCACAACTGCTTACTCTACATTTGCCACACCAAAGCCGTAGAGCCATCTAGTGGTCCAGTGAGGTAATTGCAGGGGCAGCTCCCATTTTCATTCCTGCGTGTCTGAACACAAGACTTGATTATATTTTATATACCTGGTGATACCCATCTGGTATTGCCATGAAAGGCGAAATCCAAATCCGATTCAAAAGAGGATGCTTTTATAAAAATTATATAGATAGGCTTCTCTGCAAATGACAATGCCTTCTCCAGTGTCCTCTTAATTACACCCCTTCCTAAAATAGAATCAATAGAAATGCAGCTGACATTTTAAATGCAACTGGCTTGTTGAACAATCTGTCCAAAAAAAGAAACAATTTTATCTTTTTTCCAATCTCTTGCTTCAACCATTCTCTATCGAACCTCCCTTTTCCACCCTTTAAAGACATCCCTAGCAAATCCTATAACTTTCAGTTTTCTTCAAGTTTTCGCAGTTTCTGATACTTCACCTCCCGCCTCCGCAGAATAGGTGGGGCTTCGGAGTGTGGCAGGGGAGTGGTCTCTTTATGCTGTTCCCTGCCCTCCTTCTTCCTTTAAAACTCCGCTGATGTTTGGAGCAGAGACTAGAAATTAGGGGGAAGGGACCCATCCTACACAATTTTCTAACATAGGAAATGGGACCCTACTTGGATTTTTCCAACTACCCTCTCCTCAGCTCACACCCTTAGCTAAGTTCCAAGGTGTCTACTCACTTCATTTGTGCCCCACCCAGCAGCAAGTGTTCAGGCTGCTTCATTTATTTTATTTTATTATTATTATTTCTTTTGGCCACACCACCTGGCTCGCAGAATCTAAGTTCCCCGACCAGGGACTGAACTGGGGCTTGAACCAGGGTCCTCAGCAGTAAAAGCACGGAGTCCTCACCACTGGACCACCAGGGAATACCCAGGCTGCTTCATTTTGACCCTCTCTCTGCCTCTCCACCTTCACACCCAAGCCATCTTCCTCCCATTTTCCTCCCTTTCCTTAGAGATCACAAGAATAAGAAAAAGAAATAAGTATCACTCTTAGAAAAGGAGATAATGTTATCATTAGATAGAACTGTAAACCTAAAACAATCCAAGAGGCTCAGCTAAGAAACTATTAGAGCCAACAAGACTTCCAAAATATAGCCCAATATAAGATAAATGTTCAGAAAAATCAATAGCTTTCCATTATACCAGCAGCAACCATTGAGCTAATGTTAAAAAGAAAAAATTCTATTCCAGTAACAACAAAATACCAAGTTCCTAGAAATAAACACAGCAAGAAAAGAGCAGAGGTCACACAAAGAAAACTACAAAGCTTGACCACAGACATAAAAACAAGACTTGAGGGGCTTCCCTGGTGGTGCAGTGGTTGAGAGTCCGCCTGCCGATGCCGGGGACACGGGTTCGTGCCCCGGTCCGGGAAGATCCCACGTGCCGCAGAGCGGCTAGGCCCGTGAACCATGGCCGCTGAGCCTGCGCATCCGGAGCCTGTGCTCTGCAACCAGAGAGGCCACAACAGTGAGAGGCTCGCGTACTGCAACAACAAAAAAAACAAGACTTGAGTAAGAAAATGAAGAAGCATAGCTTGTTCCTAAATAGGAAGCATCAACATTTAAGAATTCCTTTTCTTCCCAAATTAACATAAACATAAAACGCAGGATAAATAAATTACTGTCTATCCAAACAATGGAATTCTACTCAGCAATAAGAATGTAACTAATGATATATGCAACAACATGGATAAATCCCAAAATCATAAGCTGAGTGAAGGAAAGCAGACAAAAAGAGTACATACTGTATGATTGCATTTATGTAGAATTCTAGAAAGCAGAAAAATTGATAGCAGATGGAATTGGGAGTAGAACTGAGGACTAATTGCCAAAGGGCATGAGGGACCTTTCCAAGGCTGTTAAGAACGTTCTGTATTTGATTGCACTAATGGTTATACATGGTGTATACATTTGTCAAAACTCATCTAAATGTACCCCTGAAGTAGTACATTTATTGTATATAAATTATACCTCAATAAAGTTGAAAAAATGAAGCGCAATTCCAAAAATCAACCCAACTTTAGGGTTTGTGGGAGAGGTGTGGCTGAGACTTGAAGACACTGAAAATAAAATTCTTTGAGAAGCACAAATGCATGAGGCCAGGTAAAAAAATCATGAGCTCAGAGAGCCCATCAGCAAGTCCGCTGACCATCACGGTCACCCTGGGAACAAGACGCCTCTAGCTCTTCCATATCACCCTCCATCACTAAGGAAGTTTCCCCAGTGGGAAGGAGAAGGAACAGTCTCAGCCCTTGCCTTATCTCCACCCCCACCACCATACAGCTTAGAGTGAGGCTGCAGATAGCATAGGAGTTTGGTTCCTTTTTACAGAAGACGGGGACCCCAGTTGTTTTCTTCTCTCTTTGGAATGTGGGGTCCATGAAGCTACTTTTGTTCTCAGCTTTGAGTCTTGGATGACTGTTTCAGAATCGTCCTACGACAAAAAGGCCAACAAGAAGTGCAAATTCCTTCAGGATGCTCCCTTTATCGTGGAGGGCCCCAAGAACATACCATTTCCTGGCATACGAACAAGGGCCACCTGTAAACTGAAATAAATTCTAGGGTTTTAAGAGGGGAAGTATGCAAACATCAGATGGAAGATTCCAGCACACACTAAGCAGCAGAGGGGAGAACAGGCATGAAATGGTTTTGCAAACTCCCATGGTTGGCTGTTATTTAGGATGAAACACTTGAGAAGGGAGAGCAACAGATTGATACACCAACATCCTCTGTGTTCACTGCAGAGAAAAGTATGACCGCTTTAATGTGACCAATTTTTCTGGGCATGAAGATTTTCCACGACCATTACGACATATCTCTTTCAGTCAGTGTGCTTGGTGGTTTATTTTTAGAAACAAAATTTCTCCTTAAGGGGTAATGTGGTTTGAAGATGATCCGTCTTCTGAGCTAGTTTTCTCTCCACTCCCCATTAGCAGTGTCTAAAAAACTGACTTTGGAAATAAAGGCTTTCTGCCTTGAGGAGCATGAATCCCAGCTTACTTTCCTTTGCCGACTAAAAACCTTTTCTAACACTGACAAAAAGGTAATACACCTGAGATCCTCTACCAGTTTTTCACTCTGTGTAGCTAAGATTCTGCAAGGAATAAGAAATCATTAAGATCTGAGATTTATTGGAAATACCCATGGCATCCAATCAATGACAAAAATTGGGGCCTATCTCTCCATGCTAACTGATAGAGATAGCTTTTTGTTTTCTGAGCCACTCATGTGTCTCTCTATTCACTGCTAGTCAATAAAAAATGAGAACCACCCTATCAGGTGCTTTTACACCTGTTGCAAATTAAATGAAATACGTCATTCAGGTCTGTCTGTATTAATTATCTAATGCTATGTAACAATATTGCCACAAACTCAGCAGCACGAAACAACGCAGACTTATGATCTCACAGTTTATAAGTCAAGAGTCCAGACACACTGAGCCAGATCCTCTGCAAAGCTGTAATCAAGGTTTCAGCCCAGGTAGTGGTGCCATATCAAGGTTTGACTGGGGAAGGATTTGTATTTAAGCATGTGTGGTTGCCAGCAGCATTCAGTTCCCTGAAAGCTGTAATTATGATTTCTTGCTGCCCATCAGTGAAGGTCACCCTCCGTTTCTTGTCATGTGGCCCTGTTCATAGAGAAGCTCACAAGCTTGCTTCCTCTACGCTAGCAACGGAGAGAGTCTTGCAGCAAGAAAGACATTACAGTCTTAGGGAATTTAATCACAGGTGTGACAGCCCATCACTTTTGCCATATTCAAGTCACAGGTCCCGTCCACAGTCAAGGAGAAGGGATCACACAAGGACATAAACATCAGGAGGCCTGGGCTTCCATGGTGGCGCAGTGGTTAAGAATCCGCCTGACAATGCAGGGGACACGGGTTCAAGCCCTGGTCCGGGAAGATCCCACATGCTGTGGAGCAACTACACCTGTGCGCCACAACAACTGAGCCTGCTCTCTAGAGCCCACAAGCCACAACTACCGAGCCCTCATGCCACAACTACTGAAGCCCACGCACCTAGAGCCCATGCTCCGCAACAAGAGAAGCCACCGCAATGAGAAGCCTGCGCACCACAACGAAGAGCAGCCCCTGCTCGCTGCAACTAGAGAAGGCCCGCACGCAGCAACAAAGATCCAACGCAGCCAAAAATAATAATAATAAATAAAATAAATATTAAAAAAAAAAAATCAGGAGGCCTTGGTCATGGGAGTGGCCTTAGAGTTTGCCCTCCATATTTTCCAAACTGGCTGCCAATATCACCAATAACGATGACTTGGTTCCAATGGAGTTCACTCCATCCCCATGACTGACAGATGGCCCATCCTCTGCCATTACTCCTTCAATTCAAGAATAGCCTCTATCACACAAGTGAGGGCAATCTCAGGTGATTCTCTCATTACCTGTTCCTTATTTTTCCTTCTCTTGTCGAGCTCCCCTCCGAATATTGAGACTACACACTGCTACCCTCCTGGAGTGCACTGCTTGGGTTCCCACTCCCCAGTGGGGACATGCCTGTCTCTGAGAATACGCCCATGTGTATGTGGAGGTCTCCACCGTCACTGTCATCGGTACAGCTGTTCAGTGCCGCTACCACACAAAGCACAGTGTTAGCCATGAGACGTGATGCAAAGAGGAGGGAGGCGTGATCTCAAGACATTCACAGTCCGGATGGAAACTGTTCTACAGTCTCTCCCAAGAGAGGGTAAGAGACCATAAACCTATAGGGCATAGTGGACGGCTCTTGTCCACTGTGCTTGAATTTTTGAAAGATAAGCATGCAGTATTTGTGTAATCAACAACAACAAAAAATTTATAAGTTGTCTGCAACTCAGACCATAGCTAGGAGTTGAGAGTAAACATCCCTCATCCTACCTCTGGAAACAGAATCCCAGGTATCCTTTGTGAACCTCCCCCCCGCCCCCACACACACACATCTTCTTAACCAGAAGCTTTAGACAAGAATGACCTAAGCCTTCCTCCAGAAGTGGGTCTGTATATGGCATCAGCCAATCCATTTATCCCATACCTTTCCCCTACAGTGATGGTAGAGGCAACCCAACCAAAGCCAATGACACATAAGAAGAGGTTTACTGTGGTCTCTGGGAAAGAAAATGCCCACTCTCGAGGGTGTTTCCTGAAAAGTCTCTTCCCTTATACCAGTGCTAGCCAACAGGAACAAAATGTAAGCTTTATATATAATTTTCCATGTTCCAGTAGACATATTTTTTAACTTAATTTTTAAAATTTATTATTTTTATTTTTTATTTTTGGCCGTGCTGTGCAGCTTGTGGGATCTCTCAGTTCCCAGACCAGGGATTGAACCTGGGCCCCGGCAGTGAACGCCCAGAATCCTAACCACTAGACTACCAGGGAACTCCCCTAGTAGCCATATTTTTAAAAGTAAAAAGAAAAAAAGTGAAGTTAATGTTAATAATACATTTCCATTTAACCCAATATATCATAAATGTTATCATTTCAATATGTAGTAAGTATAAAAATTATTAATATTTTACTTTTTTTTCATTCTAGGTCTTTAAGACTGTATTTGCACTTATAGCACATTTCGATTTGGACTAGGCAAGAACCACACGTGCCTACTGGCTACTGTCTTGGACAGTGTAACTCTGGACAGGACAGTATGAGGATATGAAAGTAGATCTGTACCTATTTTGACATCACAAGTGTGAGGGGGAGGAGGAGCTTCTAGTAAAACTGACCACATCTAGGGAAGAGAATTGGAAATCAACTGGGACCTTGGTGTCCCAGTTGGGACCTTTGGTGTCACCAAAGCATCATCACTTGAAATCAGCATGACCTCAGAACATTTCGGTTTTGTGAGCCAGTAAGTTTCCTTTAGTGCTGAAACGAATTCAAGTTGAAATTTCTGTTATTTCCCACGAAACAAATCTCAACAGAGGGTAATTAATAAAATAAAGCAATCCATTCTGTGCCAACACTAAAGCAGGGACCATAAGTATAATGTTTTCAGAGGTCTCTCCCTAGAAAGCAACTCAGCAACAGCAGGGTTTCTCCACCTTGGCACTGTGACCTGTGGGGCTGGATAACTCTTTATTGTGCAGGTCTGTCCTGTGAATTGTGGATGCTCACCATATCCCTGGCCTCTACCCACTAGATGCCAGAAGCACCCTCCACCCCGGGTTGTGACAAATGAAAATATCTCTGGATATCGCCAAATGTCCCAATTGAAAGCTAATGAACTAGAGAGGGGATTTGCAATAAATCTGGAAGAAGGGGTGGGATGTATATATTTATGTGGGAAAAGTATTTCTGGTGGGGGTAATGACATGAATAAAGGAACTGGGGAGAGGAAACAAAATGCTCACGAAGAAATCAATCAAGTCATCACTGCTGAGTCTCTCAGCTGCGGCTGCCAACAACAACCAGAGCATTAAATTTTATCTGGAAAGTCATTTTTTAAAAAATTCTACCCTACATTGCTGGTGGAAGCCTAAATCAGCACAAACCTTATTGGAGGGCAGTTTGGCAATATCTACAAAAATGAAAAATGTCTTTGTCCAGCAATTCTTCCTCTAGGAATTTACAGAAAAAAACTTTACCTAACAGAAAATAATAATAACAATAATAACTGAAAAAAACACAAATGACCATTAATTGGGATGTGGCTAAGTTAATTACGGGAGAGCCATAATTGAATACTGTGCATCCATTTTTAAAAACTGACTCCATGTGCACAAAGATGTCCAAGATACCTTGTTAGAGTAAAAAAAAAGTAAGATAGAAACTGGATGTATAGCGTAATCCCATACAAATAATAGGAATATCTCAGATGCTTGGAAAAAATGAGGAAAGTATACACAAAACTTGAGTGGTTATCTTGGGGACAATGCATGCTGTGATGGGGAAAGAAATGACAGTTATACTTTCCATATTGTTCAAAACAACAAATAAATTTGAAGATCTAATTAGCTGGTTTCAATAATTCACGAATCAGGCAGCGTCCCATCTAGCAACTAGAAGAGCACCCCTAGGGGTTGTACAAAATGGAAGATTTATATAGGAAGAAGGAGGGGCAAGGGAGTGATTAGCAGAAAAAAATAAAGGATTATTTTCAGGCCAGGATATCTTTTTGGAGATATTATGCAGACTGTCTCCTCATCCACTGGGGTGGAGGTGGGGGGAATGGAGAGGACCCAAGCGACAGCTTATCTCATTGGGGCTGACCAGAAAATCCCAAACTGGTTAATTAAGATTGCATTTCTGTGAAGGTCAAAACTGCAATTAGGGACTTCCCTGGTGATCCAGTGGATAAAACTCCACGTTCCCCAATGCAGGGGGCCGATCCCTGGTCAGGGAACCAAATCCCACATGTGTGCCGCAACTAAAGATCCGGCACGCTGCAACGAAGATCCCGCATGCTGCAACTAAGACCCGGCGCACCAAATAAATAAATAAATTTAAAACACTGCAATTAAATTAGGTGTTAAATCTAGGTTTGGTATCATGGGCTTTAGCATAAGTGATGCCATTTGGGGCCAGTCGTTTTTCTCTTTAATAGTATATATTATATATGTCACAATATGGAGAAATCTTTTATTTTCTTATGTCAAAATCTATCTTCCACTCCAGCCCCAACCCCTGGCACTGCTTTCCACTAGCTTAAGAACTAGCTTGCGGGGAGGTGGTGATTTACAGTGTTTGCCAATTTCTGTGGTGTAAATGCTACAACAACAGCCCATTTCAATCTGCCACCATGATTTCACTGAATGGGCAACTGGGGAGAAAAACACACAATTAGGTCTTTCAAGACTGAAAAAGCCAGCTCCAGTGCCCATTCCCAGCCATTCTTGATAAATAATTGGATAGTGAGTTGCTTTCTTTTTCAAAAGGGTCAGAGTACGATCAGCCATCTGCTGAGCTTTTCGCTGTTTGAGTGGGATAGGCAAGTTAGGAGCCAGAACTGAGTTGTTCCAGACCATTGAGGGGAATTTATATTGTGATGGGGAACAAAGGCAGAGACAGGGAAGGAGAAGGGGATGGGGGAGAGGAGGCTGATATTCAGAGAGGAAATTCTGGCGGAAGGAAGAGTTTAAAGGGAATTGCTGGGACGTTTGCCACATGGTACGGATGTCACCCTTCTTCCACACCTTCTCCAAAAAATCGTCAGTAAAACTTAATCGCTCTGTCATGTAGAGCCGACTGGAACTAGTTACCTAGCACTGCATTTAAGTGCTGAATGCAGCCTCAGAGTAGACCAAGGGTGAGAGCTGTGGTTACCATCAGGGGCCTTGCCACATCTAAGTTATACATTTTCCTGTCAGGTTTGATTATTAATAATGAGCATGCATTATTCCAGTTGTCAGCAAAAATATATTTTTTTAAGTTACCTGCACTTAGGAACGTGGAGTTGAGAGTTATTTTCTTGCCTGACTCAGTAGAACATGGCATAGAGACCTTTGCCCTTACAGGAGGAAATCGAGTCCTGGAATAGAATGTAAACCACTGGGTCTGTTTAGAAGAGTATTTTGTTACAGAAAAAAAATCTCCCTGAAGCTTCTTGTGTCCTCCCATTGTGTTTTTATTACAAACATTTGGCAGAGCCTCAAACATGCTAATAAGCCTCCCAAACAGCTGTATACAGAGAAGACAGCTGTGCAAATTTGCCCTGTGGTTCAAGTTCCTGAGGTGGTGCTCATCCTGTGAACGAGAAACCCAGAAGGAAGGCATTTAAATCTCTGGCATGTTCCTCCAATGAGGTGCAAATATGAATTGCTATTATTGCCAAGGTCCAAGGCCTGGAGTAAGAAACTGACAGAGAGACAGAGACAAGAAGAGAGAGAGAGAGAGAGAGAAACACATCTTTATACCTAGCTAGCTATAGGTATACACTTCCCGGCTTTGGGCACTTGTTTTCTTTATGTCAGTGGTACCTCTCAAGTTCACCCTCTTTGTTGCTCCCAATGATGGATACTCCTGGGGTTGGCACCCACCAAACCAGTCTGGGAGAGAGGTGCCCAATTTTGTTGTAAAGGCACAAGGACTTTTGCTGTTTGCCTCTATCTGTGTTTTTTCTAGCTTCCAATCAGCCACCCAATCTCGACCACTTCCCTTCTTTTTTGCCTTTTAAAGTTTCTGCCTTTCTAGTCTCTGCATACCAGCCTAGGCTGACACACAGCCTTACCTGGGTCCCCAGCTGCAGCTGCAGGGTTCCATCTGATGCTTGCTGTCTTGTTTCCTCCCCCCACCCCCGCCCCCGCCTAAGCTCCCTGTCAAGACTCCAGATCCCCAGCATGGCAGTGACAGCTAATGTCACACTATTTTGCTAAGTCAGGTGACTTCCAGGGCTAAGTCATTATTCTGTATCCTCCAACTCTCAAATGTTCTGTTGGCCTAATTAGTGCATCCAGAAGGGGTAGTTGGAGTCAGTACAGACTATTGAGTAAAAAAGCACAAAACAGCATGTGCACATGGAATGCAATGTGAATTGTGCCCCCTGAGGGAAAATTCATTTCCCCTCCCTTTGCCCAGGGTTCTGCAACAGGGGGCTCTTACAAGCTGTGTGGCTCTGAATGAGTCAATTCATCTCTCAGTGCCTCAGTTTCATCATCTGTAAAATGGAGCTAATATATAGCACCTACCTCACAGGACCGTCGTAAAGAGAAAGTGAAATGCTATGTAAATGCAGCATAGTGCCTGGTACGTTAAAAATGTTCTATACGCGTTAGTAGTTGCTATTTTCCAAGTATAAACACAATGGCCAACCTTCTTTAATTTAAGTTGCATCAGAGATGCTGTCTTTCTACATATTGGTGGGATCAGCAGCAATATTCCAGGGTCCTATTATTAGTATATGGACTGGAGTTTTGTTTTGTTTTGCCAAAAGTTATGCTTGGATAGGTTTGGGTTCTGCACATTTCGGCCAAGTCCCAGTGTAAAAGCAGTGCTTCTCAAACTTTAATGTGCACATGAATCATCTCGGAGTCTTAAAAATGTAGATTCTGAATCAGCAGGTCTGGTCTGAGAGCTCAGATTTTGCTTTTCTAAGGAGCTCCCAGGGAATGCTGATACTGCTGTCCGTGGACACACTGTGAATAGCAAGGTTTTATTGAGGTGTGATTACAGATCATAAAATTCACCCGTTTTAAGTGCGAGGTTTAATACTTCTTGTTAAGTTTATCAAGTTGTGCAACCATCATTTTAACCCAATTTTGGAAAAGTTTCATCACCCCAACAATGTCATTCATGCCCATTTACAATTTTTTAAAATTTATTTATCTTTGGCTGCGTTGGGTCTTCATTGCTGCAGGCATGCTTTCTCTAGTTGCAGCCAGCAGTGGCTACTCTTCCTTGTGGTGCGTGGGCTTCTCATTGTGGTGGCTTCTCTTCTTGCAGAGCACCGGCTCTAGGCACAAGGGCTTCCGTAGTTGCGGCACGTGGACTCAGTAGTTGTGGCTCGCGGGCTTAGTTGCTCCACGGCATGTGGGATCTTCCCGGACCAGGGCTCGAACCCGTGTCCCCTGAATTGTCAGGCGGATTCTTAACCGCTGCGCCACCAGGGAAGTCCCATGCCCATTTACAATTAATCCCCATTTCTACCCCCATCCCAGGCAACCACTAATCTACTTTCTGGTTTTATAATTTGCCTTTTCTGGGCATTTCCCATAAATGGAATCCTACAATACATGGTCTTTTGTGCCTGGCTTCTTTCAGGGAGCATGATGATTTGGAGGTTCATCCATGTTGTAGCAGGTGTCATTACTCCCATTTTTTGCATTGCTAAGTAGTATGAACAGACCACATTTTGTTTACGCATTCACTAGTTTGGGGTTGCTTCCATGTTTTGGCTCTTATGAATAATGCTGCTCTGAACATTCATGTGCAAGAACATTCGCCTGGGCAGACGCTCCTGCAGCCCCCAGGGAGGGGTCTTAGCACTCAGGCAGCATCTGCCTGCTGGCCGCAGGCAGAATCTGAGTGTGGGTGTGAGCCCCAGAATCCCCAGGGGAAGGAAGCCTCAAGATGCGGGTGGCATCACATACGGTGTGTCATCGTGGAGTTGGAGACATTCACGCTGTAGGCGGCGGGGCAGGGCTCTCTGTCCGTCCCAGGCACTTGGGACTGTCCACCTCTGCCACCCACGCTCCTTGGCTGTGGGCCACAGTGGGAGGGGGCCTGGGGGAGTCCCCACCAGCCCAGGGTCGGGCAGGAGGTCTTTGTGTGGGGTATGTTTTCATGTCTCTTGGGTAAATACCTAGGAGTGAGATCGCTGGTGAGCAGTACGGCTTTAGAGGGTGGTAATACTTCAGATTGTTCTGTGTTAAATAACAGGGCTTTGTTGATATGTATGACTATTCTCAGGCCCAGGGATGTGCTTTCAACTCCTGGACTATCTAGCAATTCTTAAATCAGGGTTTCTCAACCTCAGCACTATTGGGAATTCCCTGGTGGTCCAGTGGTTAGGACTCAAAGCTTTCACTGCCAGGCCCAGGTTCGATCCCTGGTCGGGGAATTAAGATCCTGCAAGCCATGTGGCACGGCCAAAAAATAATAATAATAATAATAACAAAACCAAACCTCAGCACTATTGATATTTTTGGCCAGGGAATTCTTTGTTGTGTTGGAGGGAGGTTGTCCTGTGCATTGTGGGATGTTGAACAGCATCCCTGGCCTCCACCCACTAGATGCCACTAGCATGCCCTCCACGAGCCCCAGTTTTGATTGTTAAAGTTGTCTCCAGACATTGCCAAGAGTCCCTGGGAGGCAAAACCACCCTGGATGAGAATCACTGTATTAGAATTTACTTAATAAATGGAAGTAGTTTCAACCCTGCTTCTGACCTGGGGGTATTTAGTGCTTGAACACACGGTCAGTCCTGTCTTCCTTACTCAGAGAAGGTGTGTGGGTCCTGTCTTGGAGCTCTCAGCCTTGACATCCTACACGTTGCTTTATTTAATTTGTTCTAAATCAGTAGTTCCCTTGTGGTTCGGTGTGTATGCATTCGTTCTCAAATTGGGCCAAGAGAAGAAATAAAGGATTGCAGATGGCACAGGCTGTAGTCTCTGTCTATTTAATTCAGATCAGTCCATCCTGATGGAATTTATTCCAGAGTATGTGTTTGAGACAACATGTAATAGGTATTTTGAGTATTTACACAGCTCTGCTTACAAGAAGCACAAAGAAAAATAAAATGGATATTTGTTGGTTTTTTACTGCCAGGTATATATTTCTCGCTTCCAAACAGCACCCTGCCTGCATTTTGAAGAACTACTTCTCCCTGACTGTAGGCGTTTGGTGAGGCAGGAAATCCAGGATGCAGCCCTTACGTTGAGGAAGACAAAGGGCTTCCTGGAGGCCCCCCCTGACAGATCCCTCCTCTCCAGCTCCAGGCGGTGGGTGTGCCTTGCAGTTTTCAATTGCTCTGCAACAAACAGCCCCAACCTTAGAGGTTTAAAACAGCACCGATTTATAATTTCTTATAATTATTCTGCGGGTTAGTCATCTGGACAGATCTGCTGGTCTCACCTGGGTTCATCCACGTGGCTACCTTCAGCTAGGAAGTTGCCTGGGCTGGGCTAGAAGATCCAAGATGTTCTCACTCGATATTTGGTAGTCGGTGCTGACTGTCATCTGAGGAGCCTCAGTTCTCCTCCATGTGACCTCTCATCCTCCAGTTGGCTAGCCCTACAGCAGGACTCGTGTAAGAGATACCAGAAGATCTGTTTTTTCCTCCCCTGAATGGTGTGGCATGAAGATATGAGATGTAGTAAAAGTAGCAGGGTCCAGAGCAGCCATAGGACCCCTGGGAAGACTCTGGAGATGATGCCAACACTATAGGAGTTAGAACGGAGAGGTAGAGAGAAAGACATGACGTTCTTGGTGACATTCTGTAAGCCACTGGATCAAGCCTTACCTGAAGCGAGACCTGCATATAGACTTTCAGTTATGTGAGCAAACAGATCATAAATTCCCTGTATTTTTTAAGCCATCTGGAGTTAGGCTGCAATCAAAAGCATCCTCACTGATGACTCTCTCTTATAAGAATAACCTGCTACTTCTTTAGGCGGTAACAGATGGAGGAACTTCAGGCCACGTGCCATTGAAGAGGACCCAACTCCCAAAGCGAGCTCTGCAGGCTCTCTTGGCACTTTAAGGGGTATTCACAGATCCTCTCTGAGCCCCTTCAGTTATAGAAACCATATGTCTGAGTCCTCCAATGGAACTTTTTAGAGTGTTCTACGTAAGCAAGAAAAGCAATTGAATAGAAATTTTCGCTGTGATTTAGTTTGTCTTTGAAAATCATTCCTATACTCTGGGTCTCTAAGTGTGAAGAAGTAGGCAAGAAGAAACAGAGCAAGTGTCTTGGGGCTCATTCTGGGCTCTTACAACCTACATAAAGCTCAGAAGATCATTTATTTTGCATCTCTGGCCATCGATAAACACAACTCTCCTCTGTGTGATGTTGACCCAAAGGCTCAACCTGCAGGATTCAGAAATGATTTGGGACTTCCAAAAGTGACCAGAGGAGCAGCTGAGCTTGTGAGAGCCCATCAGATAATTCACTTTACTCTCTTACTGCTGCTGACTTATGAAAAGAATGTGTGAGCTCCATTTTATTTTTTTATTTTTTTGCGGTACGCGGGCCTCTCACTGTTGTGGCCTCTCCCGTTGCGGAGCACAGGCTCCGGATGCGCAGGCTCAGCGGCCATGGCTCACGGGCCCAGCCGCTCCACGGCACGTGGGATCTTCCCGGACCGGGGCACGAACCCGTGTCCCCTGCATCGGCAGGAGGACTCTCAACCACTGTGCTACCAGGGAAGCCCGTGAGCTCCATTTTAAGGATAAGGCAAATTGAGGCATACGGTGGTTATTGTCTCAGCTACAGCTTAACAAGACAAGCACTAGCGACAGTGGTCACATTTGATGCTGAGCAGAGCTCTTAAATAACCTTTGTAAAACGCATGTTATCCACCTGCCTAGACACCTAAAAATAGAACTGGAGTTCTGAGGGAGCAGCCCCCCCCCGCCCCCCCAAAAAAAGAAAGAAAGAAAAGACCAGGGGCATTTTAAAATTATAAATCTAGTTTAAATGAGCAGGACAAAACCCAAAGGAAACCCAGCACGACATGCCTTATAGTGACACAATGCAGGGACCTCATTAGTGACTGATTTTTAAGGAGTTATTAGAATTGTCCAGAAATGAATACTGACCCTTCCACAGTTCCATGGGTAGAATCAAATACTCTAAGTATGCAAATTAGCAGATGCCCACATGCCCAGAGTCTAAAGAAAATAAATCAAGAAGCTATGCTGAGAAAAACTTTCTTCCCCTTTATTAGCATTTGGTTCGGTTTAGTTCAACAAACATTTATTGAGTGCCTACTGCATGCCCAGCACTGAACATTTCATTTCCATTCATATGATGATCAGCTGTCACCTCATTTTCCTCATCAAGCTCTTCCAAATAGAATACTGTGTTAGTTTCCTAAGGCTGCCATAACAAAGTACCTCAAACTGAGGAGTTTAAACAGTGGAATTTAGTGGCATTTTTTTTCCACAGTGAAAGAGTCTGAGAATTACCCCTAACTAAGAGTTACCTCCTTTGAAGATATTGAAGGGGGTAATAAAGAGCAACCAACGTGTTTGTCAAAGTTGCTTATTGCATAATGGAATACGTACTGGATTTTGAGTAAGAAAACACAGATACAACTGCTAGCTCCACCACTAGCTGGGTAACCTCGAGCAAATCACTAGTTAATGAGACAAGAGGGCAAGGATTGTGTCTGCTTTGTTCGTCACTGATTATGCAGAACATAGCATAGCGCCTTGCTCATAGCAGGTTTAGTAAATATTCCCTGAGTCCATGAAGGAATGAATAAGCTTTCCCTGGGCTTTGGTTTCCCTGGGATAATATGGAATTGGTAAGGAGAGGTGAGGCAATGATTCCCAAAGTGTGGTCCCTGCACGAGCAGCAGCAGCGGTACCACCTGGGAACTTGTTAGAAATGCAAATTATCGGGCTCCACTCCAGAGGTGCTGAATCAGGAAATCTAAAGCAGGATGCATGCTCAAGTTCAAGAACCACTGGGCTAGGTTATAACAAGGCAACAAACTCAAAATTCCAGTGGCTTAACACAGCAAAGGTTTATTTCCTGCTCACACTAAATGCCCGTCTTCTGTTGACAAGAGGATCTGTTCATCATAGTCACCCTGGGATTCAGGCTGATGGAGCAGCCAACTACTTGAAGCCATTAGTGGTCATGACCAAGAGAAAAGGCGTGGTGAATCATGAACTGGCTCTCCAAAGCCCCACCGAGATGTGCTGTCATTTCTGCTCACAGTTCGTTGTCCAAAGCAAGTCACGTGTGCACATCCAACTGGAAAAGAGTAGGGAAGAGCATCACCTTCGCTTTGTGGGATTGTTGAGAGGATCGAGTTAAATAGCAGATAGGGAAGTCTTCGGAGAACTGTTAAAAGCTGTACTGATTTAAGAGATTATTTCTATTGTTTTCTACTCTTGGTATAAAAGGGTTGGCTCCCTGGTTATTTGCCTATCACCATTATGGCTGAGAATGGGGCTGAGATGTGGAATTCTAAAGCAGGGAATCACAACCCTATAAGGTTAAGTTCAAAGTAAGTTTATCAGGGACTTCCCTGGTGGCGCAGTGGTTAAGAATCTGCCTGCCAGTGCAGGGGACACGGGTTCGAGCCCTGGTCCGGGAAGATCCCACATGCCTCGGAGCAACTGAGCCCGTGCACCACAACTACTGAGCCTGCGCTCTAGAGCCTGTGAGCCACAACTAGAGCCCATGCTCTGCAACAAGAGAAGCCACTGCAATGAGAAGCCCACGCACCAACGAAGAGTAGCCCTCACTCACCACAACTAGAGAAAGCCCGTGGGCAGCAAGGAAGACCCAGTGGAGCCAAAAATAAATAAATTTAAAAAATAAGTTTATCAGTGCTTCCCTGGCGACGCAGTGATTGAGAGTCTGCCTGCCAATGCAGGGGACACGGGTTCATGCCCCGGTCCAGGAAGATCCCACATGCTTGCGTACCGCAAAAAAAAAAATAAATAAAAAATAAGTTTATCAGATTTTTTTTCAAGATGCTGGCTTTAAGGAGACAAAATGATAGAAACATATAAAAAACACAATCCACACAATACATGGCATGTAAAATGTATCTGATATGTTTTTGCTACACAAGTGATTTTTCTGACTGTTTATAGGAATTATTGTGATGCTCTCACAGTTGCAAAGATTGGATTGTTTGGAACAAGCTTTTTGTTGCTGGTCACATTAGTTGTAGGGTTCATATAGCTGGCTCCTTGGACAGTACATAGAGGTAAGAGTCCATCCAGAGTTCAAATCCCAGTTCAGCCACTTATTACCTGTGTAACCTGAAGTGAATTATTTAAGTTCTCTGTGACTTTGTTTTCTTCTTGGAAAAAATGAGGATCATCATAATCCCTGCTTCACAGGGTGGTTGTAGTGACTAAATAATACTTGTAAAATGCTCAGAACAGTACCTGCACATAGTAGCTACAAAATACATATGTGTCAGCTATTGTACTATTGTTGGTTTTTAACTTAGAATAAAATGCAACCTCTTCATCAATAAATTACAAGACCCTGCTTGGACACTGTCCACCTTCGCCACCTCATCTGCTCTGTTACTCCTCACTGACTTATCTCTAAAAAACCACACTGGCATAGATTAGAAATGAAAATGGAGAAGTAACAACTGACACTGCAGAAATACAAAGGATCATGAGAGATTACTACAAGCAACTGTATGCCAATAAAATGGACAACCTGGAAGAAATGGACAAATTCTTAGAAAAGCACAGCCTTCCGAGACTGAACCAGGAAGAAGTAGAAAGTATAAACAGACCAATCACAAGCACTGAAATTGAGACTGTGGTTAAAAATCTTCCATCAAAAGCCCAGGACCAGATGGCTTCACAGGCGAATTCTATCAAACATTTAGAGAAAAGCTAACACCTATCTTTCTCAAATTCTTCCAAAATATAGCAGAGGTAGGAACACTCCCAAACTCATTCTATGAGGCCACCATCACCCTGATACCGAAACCAAACAAAGATGTCACAAAGAAAGAAAACTATAGGCCAATATCACTGATGAACATAGATGCAAAAATCCTCAACAAAATACTAGCAAACAGAATCCAACAACACACTAAAAGGATCATACACCATGATCAAGTGGGGTTTATCCCAGCAATGCAAGGATTCTTCAATATATGCAAATCAATCAATGTGATACACCATATTAACAAATTGAAGGAAAAACCATATGATCATCTCAATAGATGCAGAAAAAGCTTTCAACAAAACTCAACACCCATTTATGATAAAAACCCTGCAGAAAGTAGGCATAGAGGGAACTTACCTCAACATAATAAAGGCCATATATGACAAACCCACAGCCAACTTCGTTCTCAATGGTGAAAAACTGAAACCACTTCCTCTAAGATAAGGAAAAAGACAAGGTTTTCCACTCTCACCACTATTATTCAACATAGTTTTGGAAGCTTTAGCTACAGCAATCAGAGAAGAAAAAGAAATAAAAGGAATCCAAATCAGAAAAGAAGAAGTAAAGCTGTCACTGTTTGCAGATGACATGATGCTCTACATAGAGAATCCTAAAGATGCTACCAGAAAACTACTAGACCTAATCAATGAATTTGGAAAAGTAGCAGGATACAAAATTAACACACAGAAATCTCTTGCATTCCTATACACTAATGATGAAAAATCTGAAAGAGAAATTAAGGAAATACTCCCATTTACCATTGTAACAAAAAGAATAAAATACCTAGGAATAAACCTACCTAAGGAGACAAAAGACCTGTATGCGAAAAACTATAACACACTGATGAAAGAAATTAAAGATGATGCAAACAGATGGAGAGATATACCATGTTCTTGGATTGGAAGAATCAACATTGTGAAAATGACTATGCTACCCAAAGCAATCTACAGATTCAATGCAATCCCTATGAAACTAACACTGGCATTTTTCACAGAACTAGAACAAAAAATTTCACAATTTGTATGGAAACAAAAAAGACCCCGAATAGCCAAAGCAATCTTGAGAACGAAAAATGGAGCTGGAGGAAGCGGGCTCCTGGACTTCAGACTATACTACAAAGCTACAGTAATCAAGACAGTACGGTACTGGCACAGAAACAGAAATATAGATCAATGGAACACGACAGAAAGCCCAGAGATAAACCCACACACCTATGGTCACCTTATTTTTTATAAAGGAGGCAAGAATATACAATGGAGAAAAGACAGCCTCTTCAATAAGTGGTGCTGGGAAAACCGGACAGCTACATGTAAAAGAGTGAAATTAGAACACTCCCTAACACCATACACAAAACGAAACTCAAAATGGATTAAAGACCTAAATGTAAGGCCAGACACTATCAAACTCTTAGAGGAAAACATAGGCAGAACACTCTATGACATAAATCACAGCAAGATCCTTTTTGATCCACCTCCTAGAGAAATGGAAATAAAAACAAAAATAAACCAATGGGACCTAATGAAACTTAAAAGCTTTTGCAAAGTAAACCATAAACAAGACGAAAGGCCAATTCTCAGAATAGGAGAAAATATTTGCAAATGAAGCAACTGACAAAGGATTAATCTCCAAAATTTACAAGCAGCTCATGCAGCTCCATACCCAAAAAACAAACAACTGAATCCAAAAATGGGCAGAAGATCTAAATAGACATTTCTCCAAAGAAGATATACAGCTTGCCAACAAATATATGAAAGAATGCTCAACATCACTAATCATTAGAGAAATGCAAATCAAAACTACAATGAGCTATCACCGCACACCAATCAGAATAGCCATCATGAAAAAAATCTACAAACAATAAATGCTGGAGAGGCAGTGGAGAAAAGGGAACCCTCTTGCACTGTTGGTGGGAATGTAAATTGATACAGCCACTGTGGAGAACAGTATGGAGGTTCCTTAAAAAACTAAAAATAGAACTACCATATGACCCAGCAATCCCACTACTGGGCATATACCCTGAGAAAACCATAATTCAAAAAGAGTCATGTACCAAAATGTTCATTGCAGCTCTATTTACAATAGCCCAGAGATGGAAACAACCTAAGTGCCCATCATCGGATGAATGGATAAAGAAGATGTGGCACATATATACAATGGAATATTACTCAGCCATAAAAAGAAATGAAATTGAGCTATTTGTAATGAGGTGGATAGACCTAGAGTCTGTCATACAGAGTGAAATAAGTCAGAAAGAGAAAGACAAATACCGTATGCTAACACATATATATGGAATTTAAGAAAAAAAATGTCATGAAGAACCTAGGGGTAAGACAGGAATAAAGACACAGACCTACTAGAGAATGGACTTGAGGATATGGGGAGGGGGAAGGGTGAGCTGTGACAAAGCGAGAGAGAGGCATGGACATATATACACTACCAAACGTAAGGTAGATAGCTAGTGGGAAGCAGCCGCATAGCACAGGGATATCAGCTTGGTGCTTTGTGACCGCCTGGAGCGGTGGGATACAGAGGGTGGGAGGGAGGGAGATGCAAGAACGAAGAGATATGGGAACATATGTATATGTATAACTGATTCACTTTGTTATAAAGCAGAAACTTAAACACCATTGTAAAGCAATTATACCCCAATAAAAGATGTTAAAAAAAATAAAAAAATAACAAAATAAAAATAGAACTACCATGTGACCCAGCAATCCCACTACTGGGCATATACCCTGAGAAAACCATAATTCAAAAAGAGTCATGTACCAAAGTGTTCATTGCAGCTCTATTTACAATAGCCAGGACATGGAAGCAACCTAAGTGCCCATCAACAGATGAATGGATAAAGAAGATGTGGCACATATATACAATGGAATATTACTCAACCATAAAAAGAAACGAAATTGAGTTATTTGTAGTGAGGTGGATGGACCTAGAGTCTGTCATACAGAGTGAAGTAAGTCAGAAAGAGAAAAACAAATACTGTATGCTTATACATATATATGGAATCTAAGAAAAACAAAAAGGTCAAGAAGAACCTAGGGGCAAGATGGGAATAAAAATGCAGACTTACTAGAGAATGGACTTGAGGATATGGGGAGGGGGAAGGGTAAACTGGGACAAAGTGAGAGAGTGGCATGGACATATATACACTACCAAACGTAAAATAGATAGCTAGTGGGAAGCAGCCATATAGCACAGGGAGATCAGCTTGGTGCTTTGTGACTAGCTAGAAGGGTGGGATAGGGAGGGTGGGAGGGAGGGAGACGCAGGAGGGAAGAGATATGGGGATATATGTATAACTGATTTACTTTGTTATAAAGCAGAAATTAACACACCATTGTAAAGCAATTATACTCCAATAAAGATGTTAAAAAACAAAACAAAACAAAACAAAAAACCACATTGGCCTTTTTCTTTCTCAAATAGGCCAAGTTTGTTCCTGCCCCAGGGCCTTTGTACTTGCCACTCCCTCTGGCTGGGCTCTATCAGCAGCACAGCAGATGGGTAATTCCATCTTGTAGTTTATTTCTTGGTTCAAACGTGCCCTCCTATGTGGGTGACCACACAATCCAAAATCAGCCACCCCTGCTAATTTAGTTTTTCTCCCTCACCACCCTTGCATTTTTACTTTCTGTAACCATCCTGTTCATCTGTCTACCAACTATATAATGTCATCTTCTTAAGAGCAGGAACCTTGAATGTCTCCTTTACCCCTGGAACCCAAACTCCTAAAACAATGCCCTATAAATGTCTGTTGAATAAAGGACTCGGGCGGGGCGCCGCTTCCCTTTGGAGATATCGGCACTCCATTCCCTGAGGAGAAAATATCTTCTCTTTAAACTTGAGATGACAATGAATTTCTGCAGCAGAAATATTTTTCACATTAAATAAAAGGATACAAAAATGAAGTGCTTCTGGGAGCCATGTGTGGAGGAAGTGACATTTTTAACAAAGGGCTTACAGGGTCACTGTGCCAGCTGATCCACTTTGCAGCCTCACCACAGATGCCTGGCAAAATATTGTACTCACGGCCAAATTGTTTTCGCACATTACTACACTAGAGCTATGTGCAATGTCCTAGCAGTTGGGTGTACATGTACTTTTGGGAGAAAAATAACATTTATTGTTGGTTTAAAAATTTTTCTAATTTCAGAAGAATCACAAGTTCAGTGCAGAAATTTTGAAAAACAGAGAAAAGCAGAAAGCACAAAGAAAACATCGATCTTCTAAACAGCGAAACATTTCAATGTGTATACTTTCCAGTCTTCTCTGTGAATGTTTTAAAAATAAATCTGTATCATATAAACTGTTTGGGAGTCAAATTTTTCCATTAGTGGTATATCATGGATATTATTATTTACTTAACATTCTTCTTCAAAAATGTGTATAAATCATAATGTATTTAAATAAATTTGAATATGTAAAGTATACACCCATGGTAAAAAAAGAAAAATTCTAACAGTACAGGAGAGTAGGAAAGAAAAAAACCTTTATGACACTCCTACTGCTAAAGGTATCTTGTGATTCCTTCCAGAATATTCTACGGTTATACATCTATAAATGGAATCACTACATTTTTGTTCAACAACTTATTATTTAATATGTAACAATATAATCTAGATAGCTTTCTAAGGTTGCATGGCGTTCTTCATGGTTTGTTGCATAAATATACAATAATTTTTAAACTAGTCTCCACTTGGCCACTTTTGCAATTCTTAGTTCTTTGATGTTATACACAATGATGAAATTCTCACTCTCTCTATTGTCTTTCTTTCTTCTCTCGATAGACAGAAAGATAGATGATCAATAGATAGATAGATATCTTATAATTGCTTAGAACAGTGCCCACATATAATATGTGGTGTGTGTGTGTATGAAGCCAATTTGGTAACATATAACAAAATTTTAAATGCATATCTCCTTTGACTTATAAATTCTGTATACTTTGCAAATCTATACACTTTTAGGATCAATAATATATTTTAAATTTTGTAAAATACTGCCAAATTGCCCTCCAAGAGGATGTACCAACTTCCACTTTCACCAAAAGTTTTGAAAGTATTTTTCTACTCTTTCTCCACCCTTTTGCCAACATTAGTGTCAATTTTTTAAAAATTTGTTAAACTGATAAGTGAAAAATTGTATTTCATGGTTGTTTTTAATTTGCATTTCTCTAATTGTTAGTGAGCTTGCTCTATCTATATATAAATATGTATATATACACATATATACACAGAGAGAGCGAGAGAGAAGTACATGTAGATATATAGATATTTATTGCTTATTTGTTTATTTTCCCTGAAAATTGCCTTTTCATGTCCTTTGTGCAGTTTTCTATTGTTTCTCTTTTTCTCATTGATGTCTAATCTCACATGTTATTAAAAAGGTACCAAATTCATGTAACTAGTGTCTTGTTATTAATTATATGTTATTTCCAATTTTTTGAAAGTAAATATTGGAGGTTCTCAGCTCTGTTTGCACAGTAGAGTCACCTGAGAGGCTGTTGTTTTTGTTTAAACACTGATGCTCTCCCCCAAGAGAGCATCAGTATTTGCTTGATGTAATTAGTCTGAGGTGAGGCCCAGACATCGGTATACCACAGGGTTTCTTAATCTCAACACTATTGACACTTTGGACCAGATGAATCTTTTTTTTTCAATATTTGTTTATTTATTTATTTGTTTGTCTGTGAGGGTCTTCATTTCGGCATGCAGGATCTTCTTTGCGGGATCTAGTTCCCAGAGCAGGGATTGAACCTGGGCCCCCTGCATTGGAAGTGTGGAGTCTTAACCATTGGACCACCAAGGAAGTCCCTGGACCAGATTAATCTTTGTTGCAGGGACATTTTCTGCGCTCTGTAGTATGTTTATCAGCATCCCTGGCGTCTACCCATTAGATGCCAAGAGCATACTCCTTCCCAGTTGTGACAACGAAAAAAATGTTTCCAGATTCTGCCACATGTCTCCTGCATGCAAAATGCTCCTTTACTTCCCTAACAGCCCCCCACTTGGTTGAGAACCACTGCTGTACTGGGTTTAACTTCCCCAATGAATCTAAAATGCAAGTAGAATTGAGAACCATTGTTGTAAATAATGCTGCAATGAACATTTTTAAGCATACGCTGTTGCCTACATCTTTCATTATTTCCTTAGGATAACCTCAGGAAGTTAGCACATCTTCAGGCTTTGGACACAATTTGGTCAATTGCCCTTCCAAAGGATTGTATTGACTCTTCCATCACCAGTGCCTGAGAGCGTCCTCTCCCCCTCACCTTTGCCAGTTCTGGATATTATCAACATCCTTCTCAACCAATCTGATAGGCAAGAAATGTTATCACATTTTGAAGTTGACATTTTGTAGGCTGAATTCAAAAGAAAGCCTAATGAAGAATGTACCAAAGGTGACATTCAAATCAATTCTCTTTCATCATGTTGGCTAGTTGATTGCACCACTTGTGAAAGCCTGAAGGGCTTGGATAAGTTTCTATGCTGATCTAGCTCCAGTGGTGTCTTCATAAATGTTTAACAACTGGCTGTCTAGAGGTTAAAAATAACAAACAAACCAAAAAAAAAAAAAGCCACCGGAAACCCATGACATTTGTTATGTTTGCCAATTTCTGTGATGTTAATACACCCACTTACATTTCAAGTTATCAGTGTGATGTCACTAACTACATAGATGGGAAGAGATGTACATAACTCGTTGCTGGTGGCTGGCAGGATCTGGCTCCAGCTCACCACAGCTTTGTACGAATGTTGAAATGACTGTATAATTCAGTTCCGTGTCCTACATCTAATAGTAAGAACTTAACCTATCCCCGTTAGATTGGGCATAGGTTAGCAAAGTGCACAAGCAAATAAGTGATGAGTTTGGCCCATGAGTTCAGCTTGTATAATAAAAAATTTGAGAGAGAACAAGGATAATAAGTGAAGACAAGGGCCTGTGTCATCCAAAATACTTATTCTAAATGCCCAGTAGCTTTAATATCATCAGCTTACCACTTTGTGTAGTATAACCTGACTTGAGAGTCTACCCTTGACTTTGACACTTATGAGATATCCAGCCTTGAGCAGCTCCCTTAAATTTCTGTGTCTTATTTTTATCCCATGAACTGAAGAGGAAAAGAGGTATATTATTTCCAAGAGGACTGTGCAAAGCAGTCCATAGACATCAGGGATGCAGCAGGGCCATCGCCCCACTGATTAACATGAAGCCACAGAATGACAAATCAGCCAACTTCAGCTCTGTGCACTCTGACAGTTTCAGAGCTTAATAATCATCGTGCCCAGCACCTAATGGAAATGCATGACTTGACTTGCTAAGCAGTTTCCCAGTGACAGCAGTCAAAATAAGAATGAGTTTTCCTTCTTCCCAACATAAAAAAGAAGCAACAGGGCTTCCCTGGTGGCACAGTGGTTGAGAGTCCGCCTGCTGATGCAGGGGACGCTGGTTCGTGCCTCGGTCCGGGAGGATCCCACATGCCATGGAGAGGCTGGGTCCGTGAGCCATGGCCGCTGAGCCCGTGCGTCCGGAGCCTGTGCTCTGCAACGGGAGAGGCCACAACAGTGAGAGGCCCGCGTACCGCTAAAAAAAAAAGCAACATATAAGATCAGGTTCCAGGGAGAAAATAACCTATTAACTTCAGTAAATATTCAACTCCATTGTTCAGGGACTGTTTAACCTGTTTAAGAATTTCCTAAACTAGTAGTTCTTACTCCTGACTGCAAACCAGACTTGCCAAGGGAGGTTTTAAAATTTACAGATGCCTGGCTCCACCCACAGGCATTCTGGTTTAAGTGGTTTGGAGTGGGCTCTAGAAATCTGTATTTTTTAAACGCTCCAGGTAATTGTAATGTGCAATGGTTCCTAAACTTGAATCTGCATGAGAATCCTTGGGGGGAAATTTATTAAGCACACAGGGTCCTGGGTAGGAACCTGGTAAGAATCTGCAGAGATTCTAATTTGGTGGGCTTTGTCTCTGAAGTGGGACCCATAAACCTGAACTTTTAACAAACCCCTCAGTTCAAGACTCACTGTTAATTTAGACAGTGGGGAACGGTTCAAGGATTGGGCAGCCATGGGATATGATCAGATCAGATCAGGATCCCAGTACGATGACTGGAGCGGGCAGATAGAGGAAGACTCGTCAGGGAGCTGTGGGAGATTCCAGGCAAGTGATTCTGGTCTGAAGTAGGTCAGGGGCATTGGGAATGGAAGGCAGGAGCTGGACCTGGGACAGACTTGGGAGGTGGGATTAGCAGAATTTGGTGATTGGATGTGGAGAATGAAGGGATAGGAAGGAGTCACAGATGACCCCAGGGCTTCTCCATTCATGACTGGTTGGATGGTGGTAAAAATAAGGATATATTTTTATATCCTTTGGAGAGAATAGCAATGTGTTTCAGTTTGGGACCTGATGCATTTGAGATGCTTCTGGAACACCCAGTGTGGATATTCGGTGAGTGACTAGATGGTCAGCTCTGCCATCAAGAAAGATGATAGGACTGGTGATGGAAGACCTGAGTGTCACTGGGCCAAAGGCAACAGTCGAAGAATGGAAACGGATGAGCTTACTCAGGCCCGACTTCTCCATTGGGTCCAGCAGGCCCAGTGCCTAGTGCCCACAAAAATGTTTTAATTGCTTTTGAAAGCAGAAGAAAACAAATAAATATAATAATAATGAACCCAGTCTGGATTATTTGCATGTTTATACCTATGCAGTCGTAAAACAGAATTTTTAATATCCTTTATGGAGGAGGGGCCCCCATAGGCAAAAGTGCCTCGGGCCCACAGAAGTCATCACGTTGCCCTGAGTCCACCCAGAGAGGGAAGAGCTGAAGCCAAGCTCAAGGAACTCTTGGGTTTTGCGGGGATTTCTCCCCTCCCCTGTGTGTGGAGTACCTTCGGCCATACTGTGAAACTGAGAGACCGTCCTCAGAATAACAGTTTTAAATGCTTAAAATAAAACATGCAGAGTTACCAGGGAACTAATTATGTTGAAAGAGAGTTATCAAAACACTTTAAAAAAACTAATTTGGGACATAGTCATGTGTGTGTGTGTTTATCAATGTACTGAATAGTAACGTCCAGCAGCACACCTAAAATCTGCCATCATTTCGAAGCAGTGACAAGCGTTCACTTTGAAATAGCAGCAACAGCTACACATGTGAGATTCAAATGTCTGTGACTTGTCCTGGTGGCCAAGTCACAGGCACCACTGACACTCTTGTGTTTTGTTGCTTACACCCATAATGGAAGGAGAAAGGATTACTTTGATTTAGAACTTAGTGGAAATGAAGAAATGATTTTCCCCCAGCCAAGTTCACAGATGCCTGAATTCTATCCACAGTCTCCTTGGGGGTCCATGGATTCCGGTTTGGAACTCCTAGCCTAACAAGCGTCGGGGAAGAGGCGACGGGGAGAGATCAGAGGAATAGGAACAGAGGCAAGAAAAACAGGACCAAAATGTGGAATGTTTAATAAGAGCTGCCCTGAAGTGTTAAGACAAAGAGAGCGGGGAGTGGGAGGCAAACATTGCTCCAAATAAACTATCAGCCCCTTGAGGACAGGGATTGTATCCTACATAATCCAGGGGTGGGAGGGGCATAGAGTTATCATAGGGACTGTATGAAATTAATGCAATCCATCATCAGCTACAGACTGAAGAAATGTTGCCTCCTACACACATGTAAGAGAAATTTTCCATTATGTATAGATGATGTTGCAATAAATAAAATAGAAATCTGTTGTCCTTGAATCCTGGTTTCTTTGGGTCTTTATGTATTTTCTCCATGGGAGTGCTCTAAAATTATATGGAGGTCATTGAACCATCAACTATGCTGTTTTCTCTGCTTAGAGGGTTCTTACCCATACCCTGCCCTCCTTTGCCAAGACAACTCTTACACCTCCTTGGGTCACTTTCCTAGGGAGGCCTGTGCTGACCCCTTCCAAACATTAGATCACCCCATTACACATCTCCAGGGTTCCCTAGATGGCTTAGCTCCCATCACATGTATGATAAATTAGCTGTCCAATAGTTGTCTCTACTCTCTCCGTGAGAGAGATTGGGACTGCATCTGAATTCCCAAATGAAGAATGAATGTTTGTCGACTGGATGATGGGTGGATGGATGGCCCACCAGGAACAGGAGAACAAATAATATGTGTAAATATTTTCCTTTTTCCCATTGCCTCATCAATTTTCACCGATTTTGCCTGACATTTATTTCATACTTCCCCTAGGTTTAATCCCCATTGCCAATTCATATTAACTTTGGACTCTGAATTCAGAGACTGCTGTAACTTCTGATTTGCCCCTCAATGCATTTGGGGGGCAGTGGGGTGGAGGGGGGAAGTTACTATTCCCATGGTAGGAATCGGCAGAAAGAAAAAAAAGACACGTGGTTGGTTTGGGAGTAAGGAAAGGTTGGGAGGCAGAAAGTGAGTGAAGGGGTATCAACTTGATAGAACTCAGGGAAAACCATCAGCTGTACTTTACTACCCTATGAAAACCCCAGGAGCGGACCTGAGGAGCCTTTTGAGGGGAAGCTTGCATTTTGCTGCCATCTGGTGGCTATTACTGCAGCAGTTCGCACAGGAAAAAATTCTACCCAACATCTCTGCAGCACCTATTGTGTTCAAGGCTCTATTCCAGGCAGTCTATAAATAATTCCTTATGTTTTTATGCTTCTTTACCAATGACAGAGCATTTTCACATACAGTATTGTAACTCATCCTCATAGCAACCCCGTGAGGGAGACTCTGAGCTGATAAAATTACTCCCATTTTGCAGATGAGGAAACTGAGACCCAGCTTGCATAGGCCCTTGCAGCCGGGCAAGAGCAGAGTTCAGAGGAGGCTGGAACCCACGTTATCTGACTCCTAGTTTGCTGACTACAACCAAATTGATATTACTTCTTTAGTTTTATTCTGGGTAGAAGACAAAACAAACAAGCAAACAAAAGCTAAGTTCTCTAGCTCTGAAGGCACATAAACCCTGGAAAGTGACAAAGAAAAGGAAAATGGACCAAGAAGAGAGAGAAGGAAGAAACAGCATCTCTAACCTTTTTTTCCAAGCTCTAAACTTATTAATTTCAAGTAATATTCCCAAAGTTTAAGATTTCAGATCAGGGAATTCCCTGGCAGTCCAGTGTTAGGACTCCGCACTCTCACAACCAAGGGCCTGGGTTGAATCCCTGGTTGGGGAACTAAAATCCCACCAGCTGTGCAGTGTGGCCAAAAAAAAAAAAAAAAAAGATTTCAGATCAGTGAGAGACAAGTAAGAATCAGCACACATAGCAATACTGTATTGTATAATGGAAAGTTGCTAAGACGGTAGATCTTAAAAGTTCTCATCACAAGAAAAGAAAATTGTAATTATGTGAGGTGATGGATATTAACGAAACCTATTGTGGTAATCATTTACAGTATATACATATATCAAATCATTATGTTGTACATATAAAACTAATATAATTTTACATGTCAATTATATCTCAATTAAAAATAAATTTTAAAAAAAGAATGAAAAGGAATCAATTAAGTTCTTCACTTGAAGCTTGGCATTAGAAGGAACCCTGAAAGTCACATAAATTACTCTTCCTTGCAAAGCAAGTACCCTCTACACAGTATCCTCCAAACTTACCGTGCACACAAGCTCCCTGGAGATTGTGTTAAAATGCAGCTTCTGATAAAGTCGGTCTGGGATGGAGCCTGAGACTCTGCATTTCTAACTGGTCCCCAGGTGAAGCTGACGCTGCAGGTCCACAAACTGGTGCTTGGAGTCACAAGGGTCTAGAGCAGAGAGTAGCAGACTTGTTCTGTGAAGGATGAAAATATTTGAGACTGCAAGTCCTACAGCCTCTGTTGTGACTACTCAACTTTGCCTTTGTGAATTCTCGATTCTGCCATTATAACACAATAACAAACTTAGATAATACATTAAAAATAGGTGTGGCTGGACTTCAAAAACCTTTATTTACAAAAACAAAAGGCTTGCTAGATTTGGCCTGCAGGCTATAGTTTGCCCACCCCTACTCTAAATATCTCTATTCCTGGACGAATTTTACGCCTGTATTGAAAATGTGTTGGCCGGGTTGTGTGAGGGGTACTATGCAGTCGAGATTTCAGGTTCTTAACCCCAAAGACGGTCACCACCACTCCCTACTAAACTGTTCCCATTCATTTAAACTATACTGGGAATCAGTCTGACATCAGGTTTCGAGAAAGGGGTAGAGAATTGAAAGTAATATTACTAACACTCACATAGTGTTTATGTTCCAGGCACTGTTCTAAGTTCTTTGTGTATATTAACTATTTAACCCTCACAACAACCTTATGAGGAGGCACCATTATCATCTCCACTTTACAGATGAGGAGACTAAGGTTAGTTAAGTAATTTGCCTGGAGTTGCACCAACAGTAATCAGCAGATTCAGGTAGGCCAGTGACAGACTCCCTCCTCTTTATTGCCTCATTATACTACTTCCGAAGAGAAGAAGCACTTGGTACCATTAGTTGGGGTCAATGGATGGAGGGGGAAAATGAGTGACATGGAGAAAGATGCAAAATCAGGAAGCTGAAAGTTAAAGATAAATTATTTTCTGTTGTCTAATTTGCTGAGACCAGACCCTGTTAGTGGGAGTTTGCTTACATTCTATTTTGTCATGCATTAAATTTCTTTAATGATGGTATATGACTATTATTTTCCAAGAGTCAGAATAGAAATAAACCAAACATCGGTAATTCTCGCATTCAGTTGTAATCCGAGCTACCCCTCTTTTGCTAAAGTGCTTTAAATGCACACTACCCTTAAAACAAAGTGTCAGGCAGAGCTTGGAAGAGTAAGTTTTCCAAGCAGTTTAGCTGGGCAATTTGAAAACTTTTACCTGCCATGTTCAATGCCCTCTTCCCAACCTGGGGAAACAGGACTTCAAGTGTACCTCCCTATGTCAAGACCAGCCATAGAGTGTGCTGTCAAAGTTTTCTGTTGAGGCAAGTCTTCTTGTTGAGACTTCTTTATATGTAAAAATAAAACCCAGACCATATCTGTTTGTATAGATCAGAGATTCCCAACCTCAGCATTATTGAGATTTTGGACCAGATAATTCTTTGTTGTGGGGAGCTGCTATCTGTGCATCGAAGGATGTCTAGCAGCATCCTGTCCTACTATTCACTAGAAGCCAGTAGCATCACGCCAGTATGTGACAATCAAAAATGTCTCCAGATGTTGCTGTTATCCACTGGGAAGTCACAATCACCCTCAACTGAAAACCACAGGACAGATCAATGATAGTTTTCAATTCAAGAATGCCCACCACCATCTGTTTGTGGGGGTATATATTGGCATAAACCTTTTGAAGAGTGGTTTTGAAAGTAGGCTTTGGAAAGCAATTATTAAATTATTCAAAATATTTGCATTGGGAAGGAAAGGGAAAGGATTTATTATTTATAGCCCAGGAAATGTAAAAGAGTCATTAGGAATAAAGGTTTGACAATCTATAAGACTTTATTTCCCCTGAATGATAGGCACAGATCTGGTAGCTGCCAGCTCCCAACAATCCCTGAAGCAACCGTGTGCATGAGAAGCCCTTGGGTAATTGATCTGAGGTGTGGGCATCTGGCTTCACGGGCTTAGTCTACCTACTATTTCCCCGACTACAGTGATTGGTCCAAGGGTGAGCCAAAGCGGTAAAGATGGGAGCCCAGCATCCGATAGCCATCCCCACAACCTAGTGAAGATGCTGTTCTGAGAAAACGAAGCCAGTAAGTAGAGAGCAGTATGCGTGAGAGGCACAAAGAATCTTCGCGATTGGAACATCGTGGAATCTGGTCATCCCTGTGGCCAACTCCAACCGGGACATTCCCGTGGTTTCATTATGTGAGCCAATTTATTCAAGCTAACTCATGTTGGATTTTTGTCTCTTGCAACCATTGGGTTTTGACTAAGACACCTTAGCAAAGATGTAAAGAGAATCCACGTAATGACCGGGAGCACCGATAAAATGTTGACTCACAAATGTCCTAAGGAAAGAATCCGTGGGCGAACCAGACGGGCGCACAGTCACCTATTTTGTACATTCTGGTATGGCTCTAGAAAATTCTCAACACATATGGCTGCTTCTTCCCATCTACAGATAGCCACCACAAGAGCTTCCGTTGGTTCAAAGGATTTATACTTCCCAAAGCTTTCACATTCGCTATCTCATTTCCACCATAACTCAATCAGACAGGGAAGGAGATTTTTAGCATCCCTGTTTCCAGGTGAGAAAATGGGGCCACCATGTGGCTAAATGACTTTTTTATGTAATGCAGGGGTTTGGAACAAGATAAGCAGTTCTCAAATTCAATCGATCACGAACTGTGTCATGACTGATTTGATGCTAGTGGTTAAAACACCGGAGCTGGAGAATGACTCATCTTTTTTTAAATAATACCTTATCGCTATAACAACCTAATTCTCGTCTGCATTCAATGTGCTTTCCTAAGTAGGAGAAAAGGAGTGGAGTTACAGCTGGCATATTGGGAATTTAATGGGAGTGTTATGCATGTGAATATCCAACCATGTGTGTCCCAACAGAGAAAAAACAAAAAAAAAAGTTGAGAGTCAATGGATTAGCCAGGCCTGGAAGTTGCTTCCAGCTCTAAAATTGGCTGATTCACCCAAAATAAATGAGTTAATGGCATTCAAGATCAAAACAAACCACTTTCCCTTGTCCATGGATCTTATTAAAGATCACTCACTTCAAAGAGTGGTACATTGATCATAAAATGTATCATCCAAACCAAGACAGTTTTAAGAGAAAAAGGGACAATGGAATGGAACATCAGGGCAATAGAGTAAACAGGAATTGTGTTGAACAAACCAGGACTTGAATCACCCTAAGTATATGTAAGTCAACAAAAGTACATTTATGTAACTGGAAACCACCAGACCTGCCCCAAGGAACGTCACTCTAAAGGCAAGTTGGATGTGTCTTGGTTTCAGTTCCCCCAAAAGCAGACTTTAAGACAAAGATTTCGGTGCAAGCAGTTTATTGAGGAAGTGAAGGAGAGTGGGAAAGTGAGGCAGGGACAGAAAGGAGGCCAGTAAGAGTGTGTCCTCAAGCCAGCAACCGCTGAGGCCAACTGGAACGGGATCCCTGAGGCGGTCACAGATGTGCCGCCCACATTCCCCCTTGAGGAAGGACTTGCTGTCCACCTGCAGGGAGTGGGGTCAGCAGATGGCCCCCAGCTGTCAGCTCCTTCAGGGTCTGCTTTAGGGGCAGAGAGACGCCTAGCTCAAGGTAACGTCCTTCCCAGAGCAGCCTGCACTGCTGACCAAGTAAGGCCAGGCTGTAAATCTGCCCATTTCCTCCAGATGCGGGACAGTCTGATGGGCCACCCTCGCTCCAGAGCTTCCCTCTGGGTTGGCCAAGCCTTTGTCAAGCTACTATTGCAACCAGACTTTTCTTTTCAGAGGGGTTGAATCCCAAACCCCATATAAGCATCTGCTTCCAGAGAACCTATCCCAAAATCATCCCTATAGGGAAAGTCAGAGTATTAATCATGTTTTTTTATTTTCTGTATTGTACGATAGTTTGACATCTTGGGGGACCTTTCAGACCTGAGGAGAGACTGCCCCTACAGGGCTAGCTAATTCCTGGGGGTGGTGGACTGCTTGCCTGGAACATGTCTAGGCACGCACAGACCACCTGATCCAGTGCCATGACCTCACCCACCTGCTTAGCTAACACACGCCAAGCCAATATTTCCTCTGCCCTAATCACCCCAGAATCAGGTCCCGGACAGCTGAGGACAGCTCCTATGCCCCAGAGTCCACTGGAATTATTCAAAGGAGCCGATCCTAAATTGTTCGTCCTGCCTCTTCCTTCCTGCAGAAGCTCAGTAAAGGCTCTCGCTTAGGCTTTCCTCTTATTCCTGCTTCTGCCTACTGATCAAAACCTGATGCTTCCCCTGTGGGCCTGCATGGCATGGTGTGTCCCCTTCTCTTGGGAATGTAAGTAATAAACAGTTATTCAATGTCATTGGCTTCTCCCTGTCATCACTCAATCACTGAATGCCTATAACACCTTTATTTGTAATTACTGAAAGCAACCAAGATGTCCTTCAAAAGGTGAACAAACAAGTAAAAGAAGCCAATCTGAAAAGGCTAAAGGCACGACATTCTGGAAAATACAAAACTATAGTCAAAAGTAAAAGGGATTCTAGTAAAAAGAGACAGGAATAGATCAGTGGTTGGCAGCACTTTGGAGGAGGGAGGGAGGGATGAATAAGTGAAGAACAGAGGATCTCCAGGGCAATGAAACTACTTTGTATGATACTATAATGATGGATATAGGACATTACATATTCGTCAAAACCCATACAACTGTACAGCATAAAGAACAGACCCTAATGTAAACTAGGGACTTTAGTGAATAATAACGTATCAATATTGGTTCACCCATTGTAACAAATATATCATACTAACATATGATGTTTCTAAGAGGAGAAACTGTGACCAGAAGAAGGGGGTATATGGCAACTCTGTACTATCTGCTGAATTTTTTGTAAACCTAAAACTGTTCTAAAACCAAAACAAAACAAAACAGTATGTGAAAGAAGAAAGATAGGGGGAAAATGGATGGATGTTCCGGAACAGTTGTATCTGGGCTCAGACAAGAAGCGGGAAATGGAAACTTTCAAAAAAAAAAAAAAAGGGCTTCCCTGGTGGTGCAGTGGTTGAGAATCTGCCTGCCAATGCAGGGGACATGGGTTCGAGCCCTGGTCTGGGAAGATCCCACATGCTGCGGAGCAACTAGGCCCGTGAGCCACAACTACTGAGCCTGCGCGTCTGGAGCCTGTGCTCCACAACAAGAGAGGCCGCGATAGTGAGAGGCCCACGTACCGCGATGAAGAGTGGCCCCCGCTTGCCACAATTAGAGAAAGCCCTTGCACAGAAACAAAGGCCCAACACAGCAAAAATAAATTAATTAATTAATAAACTCCTACCCCCAACATCTAAAACAAAAAACAAAAAAACAGACGTAACCCACTAGAAACCACTTCACACCCATTAGGATTGTTATAATTTAAACACACACAGAATAACAAGTGTTAGTGAGGAAGCGGAGAAATTGGAACTCTCTTACATTGCCAGTGGGAATGTAAAATGGTGTAACCACTTTGGAAAACAGGTGATTCCCATATGACCTAGCAATCCCGCTCCTGGGTATACACCCAAGGGGACTGAAAATGAGGACTTGAACAGATACTTGTATTCCAAAGTTCACTGCAACATTATTCACAACAGCCAAAACGTAGAAACAGCCAAGGTGTCTGTCCATGGATGAATGGATAACCAAAATGTGGTGTATGCATACACCCATGGAATATTCTTCAGCCACAAAAAAGGAAGTACATGCTACAACGTGGATGAAACTTAAAATTACCCTGGTAAATGAAAGAAGCTAGATAGGTTAGGTCACATATATGGAATGATTCCATTTATATGAAATATATAGAATAGGTAAATCCATAGAGACAGAAAGTAGTTTAGTGCTTGCCAGGAACTAGGAAGGGGGGGAATAGGGAGTAACTGCTAACAGATTCAGGGTTCTTTTGGGGTGATGGAAAACAGTTCTGGAATTAGATAGTGGTGACGGTTGCTTAACATAGTGAATATACTAAAAACCACTGGATTGTTCACTTTAAAAGGATGAATTTTATATTATGCAAATAGTATCTTAATTTAAACGCACATAAATAACACAAGTGCCAAACGCGCTCCTCCTTTGCTAAGATCTACGTGAAAATGGAGCTTCCTAGAAGTAACCTACTTACGGGTAATGCTGATCTATTCAATGTCAAGAATTTGTTTTTCAAAGGCTAGACTTTTTCATTTCTAGTTAGTGGTTTATTAAATAAAACTATTGTGCTTATTCTCTGCTTAAGGAGGCAATATTACAGCAAAAAAAAATCCAGATACCTACATGCTTGTGACCCATCATTAAATAATTTCTTTCTGATTCATGGGATGTAAAGCAGTCACTCAATTTCTAGCATCTGAGATTCCTGGGGAACCCCAGTTTCCAACATTGCTTGTAATTCTTTTCTCAATAGGGGTGTTATTGAGAACAGTTTCCCAGGACACCTACAAGCAAAGATTGGGTTCATAAACAGACTGCATTTGAATTTCCACTGGGTGTTCTGAGATGCACAGAGCCTGCTGGGTATACATTTTAAAACACCATCTCTAGATCTAGCTTTAGTCTCTGCCTCCCAGCTTATGCTCATGAAAATGAGTACATCCACGTGACAGAGGTTTCAAGGGCAACTTTGACCTTACAAAACACACAATCCCAGTATGTTGGTAGATTTCTAACTGGTGATCTACGGGAACCCTTAGGGATATAGGTCCTCTAAGTCTCATTCTTTCAATCTTCATTTTTCCAAATATTTACTGAGCACCTGCTATGTGCAGGCACTGTTCTAAGCACTGGGTTCAAGAAAGAAGGGGCCAGAAAGTACCTGCTTCTAGTCACAGAGTCGGTTTACAAACCAGCTGCATATCTTCGTGCCATTATTCTACAGAACAATAATCAAATGCCTTCAACGTGCTCAGCACAGTGCTAGACGCAGGTGAACGAGGCTCTGGTCCAAGAAGTTCACAGAGGGGAAAAAAATGGTCAATAAATAAAGGGAAAGTGTTAAACCTTGCTGGTGTTTATTTATTTATGTGCGACTGTGTTCCAGAAAAAGATTTAAGGCTGCTTACAAGGATACATGAAACACAGCCAGATTGCATAAATTATAAGTAGGAGAGAAGGGAGAAAAAGAAAAACAAAACAAGAGTGAGGACTGAAATGGGGCCAGAAATGAGACTAGCACAGAGATAAATATAACTTCCTCTATGCTTGTAGCCTGGTGTAGTCACTGGTGTAGTAGCTGCTGCTGGGGCCCTGCCCAGAGTCCCTCAACACTCCTCTCTATACACCAAAGGATGCCCATTGCTACACCTGTGACTCTGAGTGAGGGCTTTGTTCTGGCTGTGGAAGCACACCCGGCCAGCAAGCAGGATGTTCTGGAAGTCCCAAAGAGTTTGTGTCCCTAGAAACAGCCCCACCCAGTGATGGATGGGTGTTGGTGGAGGAATCTCCTAGCTTCCTCTCCTTCCACTGAGATAATGTGAGGCCTGTTCTCTGCAGTCTCCCAGTGCCCCCGGGGATGCTGAGCTCCACTTGCCCGTAGCAGTCACTTACTTGCCACATGACCTTTATTGGTTGTCTTCCTTTCTGTGTCGCACTCTCCCTCTCCCCATGCTGCTGTTTCCTGGGACCATCTCCCAAATAAACTACCTGCCCTTGAGTCCTTATCTCAGGATGGGCTTCTTGGGGAACCCAATCAAAATAGTTCACCATACCCTCCTCTGCTCTTTATTGTAGAGCTCCAGGCTCCTGCAAAATTCACTCCCTGTCAGAATCTCTGGGGATGCTCAGGAGGGAGTCAGTCACACATGCTCAAAAACAAGTCTAGTCATCTACAGTGTTTATGGCTTTTTCCTCCTTTGCTCCTGTTCTGGACACCCTCCCATCAACCAAGCATGCTGTTATTTCTGCTGATTATAACTATCTCGGTTGACTTCCATTTTATCCAAGAGTCATGTCCACCTTGTATTACTGAGTACCAACTTTCCTGCCAGGCACTGCTGCCTCCTATCAGGTACCAAATAAGTGCCAGGTGCCAAAGCAGTTTGATGTTCAACGGTGATGTTCAGTAGGAGGGAATGCCTCCCAGCCACACCGTGTCCATCATGTGGATGAGATGCCAGAACAGCATTGTTTGGGGGCCAAAAAGGTTTTCATTAAACAACCTCCTTGGGCTTCCCTGGTGGCACAGTGGTTGAGAGTCTGCCTGCCGATGCAGGGGACAGGGGTTCGTGCCCCAGTCCGGGAGGATCTCACATGCTGCGGAGCGGTTGGGCCCGTGAGTCATGGCCGCTGAGCCTGCGCGTCCGGAGCCTGTGCTCTGCAACGGGAGAGGCCACAACACTGAGAGACCCGCATACCGCAAAACAACAACAACAACAACAACAACAAAAAAAAAAAACTCCTTAGTTTTTACTTATAGCCATAGCCACATAAAACTCAGACATGGTAAGTCCATAAGGACTGGTCATGAGAACTAATCTGAGTGACAGGTACACCACTCTTCTCAAAAATCACCCGTCCAAACTCTAGCCAAACATAAGTCTTGTTTTGGGACTAACTTGTTTGATCGTTTCTTTCCTTTTGATGAGTTATCTCCTGGGAGGTCCTTGGGCCGCTGGTGCCAAGATGATACATGCAACATGTACAAGGTGTCTTGACATATGGGATTATTAACTAAAATACTATTGAATATTGGAGGACATCTACCCAGAACAATCAGTTCTTAGGTCTTCTTTCTGGCAATTGTAGAACAGGATAGCTGTCCATTGAAAATACCACAAGATCATTTGTATGAGAAAAATGCATCTGGTTACTCTTGTGCTCCAAAACCATCAATGGCTCCCCATTACCCTTAAAATAAAATTTAGACTTCTTAACATGACCTACTGGCTGCTGTTGGCTCCTGCTTGCCAATCCCATCTCCTAACCCTTTCCCTTTTGCTCACCACATCCTAGTTTTATGACTTCCTTTCTGTTCTACAAACACATCAAACTCTCCCCCAACCCAAGGCCTTTGCGTCTGTTGTGTCTTCTGCCTGGACTGCTCTTCCCATGGCTCTTCCTATGTCTGACTCCTTTTTCTTCAAATGTCAACTCAAATGTCATCTTCTCAGAGAGACTGCCCAGTTACCTGACCTATATTAGAGACACACACACACACACACTCCCCACCATTTGATAAAGTTACTCTTTACCAAATCATTATATTAATTTTTTTCATAGAACTTGTCAGAATCTATGATTATCTTATTCATCGGTTTTCTGTCTCCTTTCACTGGAATGTAGGCTCCATGAGGACAGGCACCTTGTTTGGTTTTTCACTCCTAAACACTCAGCAGCAACCACAGTGTACACAATATCCACCCAAAATGTTGATGAGTGAATGTCCATAAACAAGGGCTTATTTTTCGTTTCTCAACAGCAGAAAGGCACATACGTTTGATTCATCCAAAACTGATGGTGTATCATGAAAGTATGAGTTGAAAAGCAGGGAGGTCAGCCAACATCCCTTATTTTTCCTCATTTAAAATATTTTAATGATTGTATCATAAGACATTTCCTAGTGATTCTGACTCTGTATGAGCAACAGTAACTGGCAGGAGAGGAGGAAAGCTTCATCAAACTCCCATAATTTAACCCATAACCAATTTCTGGTCCAGGCTAAAGCCTAAGGAAAGGTGAACAAAATTGGCAAACATTATTTCTAACCAACTTTTTCACATGATAGCAAAAATAAATATATAAAAGTTCATGGTAGGTGCTCGGAAATGTTTTGGAATTAGTATTTAGTTTGAGTTAGATCTTTTGACTAACCCACCACTGTCCAATAGAAACGTAATGTGAGTCACATGTATAATTTAAAATTTTCTTGCAGCCACAATGAAAAACATAAAAAGAAACAGTTGAAATTAATGTTAGTAATACATTTTATTAAACTTAATATTTCCAAAATAGTATCATTTCAATAGGTAATCAATATTTTTAAAAAAGATAAAGGAGATCTTTTACATTCTTTTTTTTCATACTAAGTCTTTGAAATCTGGTATAAGTATAATTTTATACTTACAGCATATCTCAGTTGGGATGATTAATTTGAATTGGAAATTACTGCTCTGTATTTAGATTTCAAAAATTTAGGCTTGAAAAAGCAGATTCATATACCCAAGGAATTCCAAACATACTTAAAAGTTTTTACAATAATGAAGTCAAGTATCAGTTTTAAAATTTAACATGGGGATTTCCCTGGTGGCACCATGGTTAAGAATCCTCCTCCTGCCAATGCCCGGGACACAGGTTTGAGCCCTGGTCCGGGAAGATCCCACATGCTGCGGAGCAACTAAGCCCATGCATCACAACTACTGAGCCTGTGCTCTAGAGCCCATGAGCCACAACTACTGAAGCCCGCGCACCTAGAGCCCATGCTCCGCAACAAGAGAAGCCACCGCGGTGAGAAGCCCACGCATCACAACGAAGAGTAGTGCCCGCTCACCGCAACTAGAGAAAGCCCGCGTGCAGCAACGAAGACCCAAAGCAGCCAGATAAATAAATTTATTTTTTTAAAAACTTAACATGGATATTAATGACTTTATGCTAAGTAAAAAAAAAAAGGCACAAAAGGTCACATAGTGTATGATTCTATTTATATGAAATGTCCAGAATAGGTAAATCCATAGGGATGGAACATAGCTTGGTGGTTGCCAGGGGCTGGGGGGAGGGGAGAGGGAGGAATAATTGCTTAATGGGGTACAGGGTCTTCTTTTGGAGTGATGAAAATGTTTTGGAACTGGATAGAGGTGGTGGTTGCACAACACTGTGAATGTACCAAATGCCATGGAATTGTTCATTTTTAAATGTTTAATTTTATATTATGTGAATTTCCCCTTGATTTTAAAAATTGAAATTAATAAAATTTAATTAAAGTTACAACTTCAGTTCCTCCATCACACTAGCCTCAATCCAAGTGCTCAACAGCACTAGACTATGACATTGTACAGCACGGGACCAAGCTACTCTTATGCCGAGGCCAGGGCTTTTTAAATCATTTATTTCTGTGTTTACAGGACACAGCTTCCCAGCACTTACCAAAAGCTTTCAAGGTGAAGTGTCGCAGTTTAAGCTCCAGCTGGCAGCCACTGAAGTGTCACGTTTCTATTTCACAAGAGCTAGTCATGAATCTGATTGCTACTGTTCCACGTGATTAGCACGTTTGGGGTGACAGATCGTTAGGTCCGTCGCATTTCGGGGCATGTTGTGATTCTTTAATAGTTCTTCTGAAGGGCGCCAGGCATCCAGAAGCTTGTGGCCTGTGATAACGGTTTCCAGCAGCCTTCGCCTCCACGTAGCCAGAGGGGAGCAGAGGAGGAGTTGCGTCACAGAGAGCAGGCACTGTGCTAGTCATGACACACATGAAGAGAGCAGTTTAAATGATTGCGGGCATAAAACCTTAAGAAACCCCGAGGATGGTTCATCTGCATGATCTGGTGAGCTCACCTGGCCCATCCCAAATGAATCCGAGCAACTTGCTCTTTTCTTTCAGCTCCCCAGAGAGAAAGATCCACAATGATTCCTGTTTTCTCATTGCACGGAATCATACCTCTCCGGTATCAAGAAGTGTTTCTCTAAGTCTTTCTTATCAACACCTTTCCTCTTAGTTTATCTTTTAAACCTCGCAGCTAAGCCTGATTATCATTCAGTGTTGGCTGTTCCCTGAATATCAGGACACTTTACTTGGAAATATCTCCTTAGCGTTTTCTCATTTCTGATGCTTCTACACCTTAATATGATTATTCAGTTTGTAGACTGCCTGGACTTTTTCTTCTCTGTCTTTCTTGCTGCCCATTGCTTTTTTTCCCCCTCCCTCTTTTATCAGATTGGAGAGAAAAGTAAATCAAATTTTCACTGGTCAGTATTTTCTTGGCCAGTCCAGTAGTGGAAATGTATTCAGATTCTACCTTTCTAATGTAGAAGTGAAAGCTATCACCATATATCTATACCTTTTTTTTTTTTTTTTTTTTTTTTTTGCTGTACGTGGGCCTCTCACTGTCATGGCCTCTCCCGTTGCGGAGCACAGGCTCCGGACGCGCAGGCTCAGCGGCCACGGCTCACGGGCCCAGCCACTCCACGGCATGTGGGATCTTCCCAGACTGGGGCACGAACCCGTGTCCCCTGCATCGGCAGGCGGACTCTCAACCACTGCGCCACCAGGGAAGCCTTATACCTCTTATTTATTCATAACACAGACCATGGGTAGTTGCTGACAAAAGTAACATCTTTCATGGATCCCTCAGAAGAAATGACAAATATTCCCCAATGAGCTGCTGTCCTTTGTACCTCTTTCAAGGTTAAACTTGGCTGTATGCAATGTCTTGCTCACAAAATTTTGACTGCAATTAATGGAAGTGTCCTATGGTTAGCATAAACCAAAAAAGAAAAACAGGGCGAGAGAGAAGGGGAAGCTAATGAAAGGATGCTGGGGGTATTTTGTGGCGTCAAAAGAAGAGCTGAACAACTACAATTTAGAAAAGGAAGAAACCAAGGGTGATTTCTGAGAATTCAGTAGCAGCTCATGAACTTTTTCTCCAGAGTACTGCCATCAACATCACTTTGTTCCAGGTCTCCTCTTACCTCATTCCTTTTTATTTCCAATTTCAGATTCCTGGGAGAGAGCCCAGGGTGGGTCAGGAGAACTTTAATAGACTTGATGCAAGAGAAAGATGAAACTAATGTTTAAGAGGGATGACATTTGATTTGCTCAAATGAGGTAAAATATGTAAGGCGAATTGTGTTTTCCGAAGATGGCCACAAACATATCTTCCATCACACACACTATTCTGCAATGTGACCTTGTCACTCCCTCATCAAGAGTTGTTCTAATCCCTCTCCTTGAATCTGGGTTGCCTTAATGGCTCACTTGTAATCAACGCAAAAAGACAATACCAGTGACAAAAGTGACAACGCTCTTTGTTTCCCATTATTAGGGTTAGCAGACAAAATACAGGACACATGGTTAGCTTTGAATTGCAGATAGATGACAAATAGTTTTCAGATAAACAATGAATATGTCCAAATGGGACATACTTATACCAAAAATTGTTGTTTATCTGAAATTCAAAGTTAACTGGGATTATTATGTTCTAATTCTGGCAATCTTATCCAGTATCTATTCTCCCTTTCTTCCTTTTAGTAATAGTACCCACCCCACCCCCCACCCCAGGAGTTTCAGTCCAGATAGAGACTCTTTCCATGCTTCCGTTGCACTAGCAGTGGTCATGGGACTAGTTCTTGTCAGTGAGTGGAAGTGAAGTGTGCCACTTCAGTGGCTTGTCCGCTCAATTTCTCCCTTTCCCCCATTCCCACAGGATCAAATGCTGATGCAGTGCTGGAGAGCCAGCTTGGACTGTGTAGATACAGACAGTACCCACCCTGGTATGGCAGAGCAACAACACAGAAGGAACCTGGGTCCCCATTCAGCTTCCTGGAGCAGAGCTCCCTAATTTCCTTGGACCATCTCCTACCTATGGACAAGAATGTGAGAAAGAAGGAAATTTCTAACTTGATTAAGCCTCTGTATTTTTGGGTCTGTTTGATACAGTAGCTTATTCATGAAATAATAGAGTTGGGATCACAGTACGGGGTCTGAAAGGCCTTACAGCTCCTGCCTACAATCTAGTCATTTGGAAACCCAACAAGATCCAGTTTCCATACATTCAGAGAGCCTGACTTGGAAGCCTTTATCTGGATTCCCATGAGGCCTGGCAGCCTTTTGTGATCTCTGCCTTCCTTATTTCCATTCATATGCTTATAGTAATATAAAAAAATTTCTCCCCTTTGATTCTGCAATTCTCATTTATCTGTGTCCTTTCTGTCTTCCCTGCTAAATGTGGGCTCCATAAGGACCAGGATTATCATCTCTCTCTCCACTGCTGTTTCATCAGCACCTGATGTGGTACCTGACACATAGGAGGTGCTCAAAAGAAGATGGGTGGTTGCATGGAGAGATGGATGGAAGGATGAAAAACTAGACTGTAGCTTATAGGAAGGAAGGCTTTGTGGAATTTCTCTCAAGCTCTGGATTCCCTCTGTCTTGACATTCTCTGTGTCACTGTGACATTTGAATAGGCCACATTCCCTTTTTTATCTCTAGTTGTAGAGGGTTGCCTCAACAAAAGTGTTAAGTCAGGGAAATATGCCTTTAGGACCTTTCTTTTTAGTGTTTTCTATGATCTTACAACTTTCTTCCTAAGCACCCAGAGGCCTGATGTTAGGAACCTTCTCTTTAACATAATCAAAGATTCCTTTCCTCGGTTCCTCTAGAAACCAGAGACTGAGACAGGATTAAAGTGCTAACACCTTATTTAGGAGGTAAAACCCTACAGAGGTGAGGGTGTGAAAAAAAAAAAAGAGAGAGAGAGAAAGGAGGTGAGGAAAGATGCAAAGCAATGTGATGCACTTCCGCGGTGGCCACTGATCCCAGTCGTCCACGGCAGGATGCTGAGGCTTGTTTGCTTGGCAGACAGTCTTTTCCAGAGGGGTCAGAGGAAAAACCACAGCTAAGAGCGGGTCTGCAAAGGGTAGGAAGGGGACTGGTTGTATCTGCTCTGCTCTCTCCCATCTCCGACTTCCCAGGGGTCAAGACTCATCAGTTGGGAAACTACTTCCCTACACTTCCTGGTTGTGTAACCTGGCACCTTAAAGCCACCCAGGCTGGAAATTTTCCATGATATGGCACTGCATCAAAGCCAGAGGTAGAAAGACAACTCAATGTGGGTAGGAAGCTGATCAGGAGAGAAGAAAGAAGATAGTAGTTGAGGGAATCAGGAAAGGTTTATAAGGTACAGTTCCCCTGCATGACTCAGGTCCACTCATGCCCTTCCATAGGATAACTTTAGGCCACCATTGTATCTGTAAGAGACACATCACCCTTACTCTTTCCCAAAGAGGAGCGAAACAAGGTCAGTCAGATATAGAGCCTGTCTCAGGGAGGTGACAGTCATCAACTCCAGGAAGGCTGAGACAAGTTACAGTCTATGGTAGAAAGAATAATGCCCCACTCCCCAAAAGATATCCATGTCCTAATCCCTGGAACCTGTCAATATGTTATCTTACACGGTAAAAGGGGTTTTGCATGTGATAAAGTTGAGGACTTGGAGAAGGAAAGCATAGCCTGGATTATCCAGGTGGGCCCAAACTAATCACATGAATCCCTAAAATCAGAGAACCTTTTCCTGCTGTGGTTAAAGAGAAACACGACAACAGAAGAAGGGTCAGAGTGCTGCTCTACTGCTGGCTTTTACTGCTGGCTTTGCAGTGGAGAAAGGGGGCCACTAGCCAAGGAATGTGGGCAGCCTCTCAGAATTGGAAAAGGCAAGGGAACAGATTTTCTCCTAGAGCCTCAGAAAGAAATACAGCTCTGATGACACTTGATTTTAGCTCAGTGAGACTCATGTTAGACTTCTGACCTAAACAACTGTAAGAAAATAAATTTGTGTTGTTCCACAAGCCGCAAAGTTTGCAATAGGAAACTAATACATAGTCTCTACTGCTGTAGCTAGTCCTAGGGCCATAATTCATTTATCATGTCCCTCCTCCACTACCCACCTGGATTTCCCTCATCTTCAGCTAGTATTTTTGTTGGTCAGGGTGATTTGCCTGGTGGGGTGTCCAGACGTTCATCCCCAAAGGGTGTGAGTGATTGTGTCCTTGCCAAGTCACAGTACTGTAACTGTCCGCTAACAGTCATCCAAAGCATAGAAGTATCTAGTGATAACAGTAGTGAATCCTCTGGGTTCCAGACATTCTCTATCCTGCCCCTGTTAAATACAGTTGAACCTTGAACTACGAGGGGGTGAATCCACATACAATTTATAGTTGGCTGTCTGCATCCATGGTCCCTCAGCAACCATGGATTCAACCAACCATAGACCAGATCAAGTAGTACTGTAGGATTTACTATTGAAAAATATCCGAGTATGAGTGGATCCTTGCAGTTCAAACTCATGTTGTTCAAGGGCCAACTATAGCAGCAGCCCTAGTAATTCCCCCGGCAATCAGAACCGATTAACCCAGGTCATGTAGTAACTCCCTTCTCTGTCTGTTGGTTCAATGACATAGGAGCCCAAAGTGACTAAGTGCTGTCACAATGTGCAATTCAGTGGAATGCTCCCTGTGTCCCCCGGCTTAAGTGCTCCTCCAAAAATTAGAAACTCTTGCCCTAGAGAGCCCAAGGTTACAGGGATGAGAAGCACAGAATCAGCAAGTGGATCATTGGGTGTAATTTGAGAAAGGCACGGTCTCCATCCCTGTCACCATGGTCACTTTGTGCATGGGCCCATGTGCAAGCTATGAGCATTGGCCAATAAACCCCACCGAAGACAGAATTTCTTATTCTTTTTTGTATAACCAGCATAACAATGCCTTACACATAGTAGTTAATCAATATTGTTGAATTTGAATTATTTATTCAACAAACATTTAGTGAGGACCTACAACGTGGTAGACAATGAGATAGGTTAAGACTGTCAGTTAAAAGTACCTGTCCTGTGTTGAAGCTCTCAGGACAAAACAACTATCCCTTTATATGCCCTCATCCTTTTAGCCCCGATGCAGGCTGCCCTGGGAAGGGCATGATCTCAGGAGAGGCTGACTCTGAAGGAGCTGACAGCTGGAGGCCATCTGCTGACCGCACTCCTCACGGCTGGGCAGCAAGTCCCTCCTTGAAGAGGGATCTGAATGGGACATCTCTGTGCCTACCAGAGTCCACCTCTCGCTCTGCTTGCAGCCCGTCTCCATGTACTCTCCTCCATGGACCGGCTCCTCATGGCCCCGTGGGTCTCTCTTCTTTCTTTCTTCCTTCCTTCCTTCCTTCCTTCCTTCCTTCCTTCCTTTCTTCTTTCCTTCCTTCCTTCCTTCCTTCCTTTCTTTCTTTCCTTTCTTTCTTTCTCTTTCTTTATTTTTGGCTGCGTTGGGTCTTCGTTGCTGCATGCAGGCTTTCTCTAGTTGCGGTGAGCAGGGGCTACTCTTTGTTGAGGTGCACGGGCTTCTCATTGTGGTGGCTTCTCTTGTTGCAGAGCACGGGCTCTAGGCGTGCAGGCTTCAATAGTTGTGGCACGCGGGCTCTAGAGCGCAGGCTCAGTAGTTGTGGTGCACGGGCTTAGTTGCTCCGCGGCATGTGGGATCTTCCTGGACCAGGGAACGAAACTGTGTCCCCTGCATTGGCAGGCAGATTCTTATCCTCTGCGCCACCAGGGAAGCCCGGTCTCTCTTCTTGAGGGAGAACTTGGAAACGGGAATTAGTGGGCTGAGCCGCGGCCCCTGCTGCTGCAGTTGGTCCCCATTCTCTTCCTCCTCCACTACCGGGTCTGGATTCACCTCCATCTCAGCTACCACCACTGCTGGCTTTGGTGTCTTAGCTGGTGATGTGACTCAGACCCTTATCTCTGAGCTTAGCAGGCAGGAAGTTTATTAGAGAAGGCTCTCAGCACAACACCTGCAGGGCAAGTGAAGGAAGCAAGATGGGACAGAGAGAGAAGTTGTGACATAGTCACAGCGAGATTCCAGCTGACCCCTCAGGGAGCTCTGAAGCTGGGCTTACCCTTCAGAGCTGTCCCCACCTGGGGCCAAGAGGACTGGGCCTTTTCTGCCCCTACCTTGACTTCTCATTGGATGCGACTGCCCTGGGGAAGTGGCTGTGACACTGGATAGGATGGCTTTCTTCTGCCGAGGGCGATTCCCACACAAGGCTGACAGCTGAGGGCTGGTAACGGGGGTGTGTCAGCTGTGACAAGTGCCCTTCAGTCCCGAAGGGGGACAGCTGGTGCCAACCACAACAGCCCCATCTGTGTCCAGGACCCAACACTTGTCTCTCCCTGTTGCAGTCTCAACCTTGGCATCAGTCAGTGTTTCTCACTGACCCCTCTTTCCAGGATTTGTTACTGTAGTAAAATACACATAACAGAAAACTTACCATCTTAAGCATTTTTAAGCGTGCAGTTCAGTATCGTTAATTATATTCACAGCATTGTGCAACCAATCCCCGGAATTTTTCATCTTGCAGGGCAAACTCAATAGCCAGCCATTAAATAATTCCTCATTCCTCCTTCTCCCCAGAGCCTGGCCACCACCATCCGGCTTTCTGTCTTTAGAAATGTGACCATTCTAGGTACCTTATATGTGTCTTTTTGAGACTGTCCTGTTTCTCTTAGCATAATGTCCTCAAGATTCAACCATGTTGAAGCAGTATCAAAATTTCCTTCCTTGGTGAGGCTGAATAATACTCCAGTGTGTGTATATACCACACTTGGTTTATCCATTCATCCGTCAGTAGATACTTGTGTTGCTTCCACCTTTGGCTGTTGTGAATAATACTGCTATGGATACGGACATACAGATATTTCTTCAAGATCCTGTTTTAAATTCTTTTGGACACAAAGCCAGATCTAAGATGTTTTTATCGAAGATGTTTTTAATCTTTCATTGGCTTAACTCCTTCCAGATCCAGACAGAGGTGAGGATGAACCACCCACTGTCTTCTTAGGGAGACAAATTTTATAAATCAGAGCACCACCCAGGTTTGTTAATCACAAACAGGACTTTGAGAAACAGTCTCTATGATGAAAGAAAATAAGGTTAAGAGGTAGGCAGGGGGCCAGCTCATCACCATGCTGAAGCTGATGAGGGTGTCTTTGTGATGATGAGGGGAAAGCAGGGGCTGACAAGGGAGAGGTAGACCCTAGGAGGGGAGGTTGGGTAGAGTTTTAAAAAATTTTGCCAAGAAATTAATAGTACATCATTTTGTTGGCCTGGTTGTTTTAGGCTAAGCAATACCTGAGATTTCAAACAGCAAGAATGAAAAGTACATTTTCTATGAATTTTAAAAACAATTTGGGCTTCTTGTCTAAGACCTATAAATTTGGACGAACACATACACTCAAAGTCTATTTCCTCTGTTTTCATTAAAGTTAAATCCTATCTGCATGACTCAAGCCAAAAGTTAAAAGCAGCATCGGATGTCTCTTGAGCTTTCTTTACCCCAGGTAGCCAGCGGAAATAAGAAAGTGATAAAAGTAAACTTAAAATTCAGAACTCATTTTCTTAAGGAAATTCTCAACACTGCAACTCACCCACACGGAGCTGTGTGCAAGTGGATAATTGATACTGAATACATTAATGGCAAATCGTATGCATGTGTCCTAAAATAAACAGAACTGTACCATGGTGGTTAGGAAGGAGGCTTAAAAAATAAATAACAGTAAGAACTCCCTACCGCAAAAGATTCATTTTTTAAATTTATTTATTTATTTTTGGCTGCATTGGGTCTTTGTTCTTGCGTGTGGGCTTTCTCTAGTTGTGGCGAGCGGGGGCTACTCTTCATTGTGCTGCGTGGGCTTCTCATTGTGGTGGCTTCCCTTGTTGCGGAGCACGGGCTCTAGGCGCACGGGCTTCGGTAGTTATGGCACAGACTCAGTAGTTGTGGCTCGCGGGCTCTAGAGCGCAGGTTCAGTAGTTGTGCCGCATGGGCTTAGTTGCTCCACGGCATGTGGGATCTTCCCCGACCTAGGGCTTGAACCCATGTCCCCTGTATTGGCAGGCGGATTCTTAACTACTGTGCCACCAGGGAAGCCCAAAAGATTAATTTTTAATCATCATTTGAAACAATGCCAGTTGACTAAACTAGATACTCCCAAGAATGTGCTCTGAAAAGACCAATCAACCCTAAAAGTTATGTTGTTACGGTGCAATATTTAGTGAGCTTTAGGATAACTTAAAGTTGTTAACTGTATCCTCTTGGGACATCCCCATCTTTATGAGAGCAGTTGTATGTGATACTGTACATGTTCTCGGTTTTGTACAAAGATTCTATACCTTAAATGACTTCCCCGGTCATTTCAAGGAGAAAAAGAAATTGACAAAACAAAACAAAAAAATCCAACACATCTCTGATTTTCTCCATAGCTCTTCCTTTAATTGGTTGAAACACGGACAAATCTAAAACCCATTTCTCTTATTCCCCTTAGCAAGATGAGATTATCTATAGTTTTCAAAAGAAGCTTCACTAGTAAACACAGGAAGTACCAAAAGCAAGAAAAGAAAAACGCCGAGTTGAACAATATAGGTTTCTGATTTTCTGATCCTATAAAAGCTTACTGAGACAGCTGGCTCTGATCTGACCCCCTGATCAAACAATTTCCTTGCTTAATTTTTCCACTGTTTCTCCTCTGGCCTCTTCCTCTCTCTCCTATATTTGCACCCACCCAAAAGAAGGTCCCACTTACTCAAAACTTCAAAGAAAAAGTGAATGGAGGGTAATTGAGGTTAGTGGCCCAAACCTGTGTGAACCTTTCCACTCTCCTCTAGGTGGCTTTGACATAGAAAGGCTTCCTATCCCTAAGAAATGGTCATGAATTCATTTCCTAGAGTAACAGTTTGTGGTAATTCCTCATTTGGAATATCTATTACACAAGAATCTAATGAGCATCCTTAACCCAACTTAAATCCTGGAGACTTAATCCTAGCTTTAAAGTCAAATTCCATTTGTGTGGGGAAAAAAAGTAATTTTTATCATGGAAGTCACAGCTGTCTTTGATATAAAATTGTATCCTTCACTTTTCACTGTCAAAACTTTCCACAGGGCTGCTCTGGTGGCGCAGTGGTTGAGAGTCCACCTGCCGATGCAGGGGACACAGGTTCGTGCCCCAGTCTGGGAAGATCCCACATGCCGCGGAGCGGCTGGGCCCATGAGCCATGGCCGCTGAGCCTGCGCGTCCGGAGCCTGTGCTCCACAACAGGAGAGGCCACAACAGTGAGAGGCCCGTGTACCGCAAAAAAAAAAAACAACAGAAAAACAAAACTTTCCACAGCTGAAACAAACTATCCTGATCTATCTGCAGACATCTCAAAGAAGGCCAGTTACCCTAATAACCTAAGTGTTAAATTAAGGGCAAGAACTTTCTGGAAGTGTTTCACTACATGTGGACATATATGACCATTATAGTGGGTGAGCTTAGGTCAACACACACTAACTTCTGTTTCTATGGTTAATTATAATAGAGATAAGGCAGAAGAGACTAATGAAAAGCTCTTTTGTGTATCATTTATTCATATTTGGATGCTCACCATGGCCACATCCAAGCCATCCTAGCCCACCTCCCCAGTTTTTTAAAGGTGTCCAGAGAGCCTGTAAGCTCAGTAAATGATCCCAGAGTCAGGCAACCAATTTTCTGAAAGTTTTCTTTGATGTTTAATTAAAACCCTCAGTGCAATTAGCGAACAATTGATCACCACTGTGATGGTTAATTTTATGAGTCAACTAGACTGGGCTAAGAGATGCCCAGATAGCTGGTGAAACATTATTTCTGGGTGCGTCTGTGAGGGTGTTTCTGGAAGAGATTAGCATTGGAATCAGTAAACTGATAAAGAAGTTTGTCCTCACCCGTGCAAGTAGGCATCACCCAATCCACTGAGGGCCTGAACAGAATAAAAAGGCAGAGCAAGTCTCTATTTGCTTTTTTCCACTTGAGCAGAGCAGCTAGGACATTGACCTTCTTTTTTTTTTTTTTCTTGGCCACACCGTGCGGTGCCCCGACCAGGGATCAAACCCATGCCCCCTGCAGTGGAAGTGTGGAGTCTTAACCACTGGACTGCCACGGAAGTCCTCATTCTCAGGTTTTTAGACCTGAGACTTAACACCGGCAGCCCTCCCAAATCTCGGGCCTTTGGACTTGGACTGAATTTCATCACCAGCTTTCCTGGTTTGCCAGCTTGCAGACAGCAGATCATGGGACTGCTCAAGTCTCCATACTCATGTAAGCCAATTCCTATAATAAATCTTCATATCTCTGGTTAAATAATTCTATTCATTTACATTTTTCCAAGATCTATTTACCAATTGTTTGACCATATTTTGTGATTTTTCTGAACCATCTGCTAGTTTTGGCATCGTACAGTGACTTATAAGTAGAAAGCAGCAGAGTGAGAGGTGCCTAGTCCATCTCTTTGCTTCAGGTCCCCTGGATCAAGCCTAGTTTGCTCCAAAAGAAACAATGTCTGTCGTAGGCTCAGACCAGCTCCCTTTCAATTTACTCTTCCACACCTGCCCCAGAACTACCTTATACTTACTATTCAGCAGCTCACCCACACCTGGAAACCCCTAATTTAGCCCAAGAATTTCCCTAGTCTCACTCAAAGTCCTGCAAATCTCATAAAACCCCTTGAATTCACACAAGAGCAAAAGTTATCTTTCTGTAATGGCCCAGAATTCTTTCAAGGGACAGTAGAGAAAACAACAGACCTCAGAGGTACCAACAAATTGGCCTCAGATGACCCAAAGGTTTTTTCCCTATTGGTCAATCTCAGTCAATTAAATTCTACAATTTGAGAGTGTTCCTTTGGATGTTGGCAATAAATTTTCAGGAAGGTTAAAACATACACATGTGTAATCCATTGTCATCATCAGTCATGGCTTCAGTGGCATCAGTCAATTTCTCATATTGGCTACAGTGATGACCCAGCCAGTCCTTAGGAACTTGGGAGCTGGGTTATGAGAAGGCCAGAGTTTGGTGTATTGCCTGTGGGGTGCTCGCTTTGTCTTGCCAGAGTACAAAATCCTGTGGGTGTGGGGTGCCTGGAAGCAGAGGGAGGGGCACCAAAGGAAGAGGTAAGAATAGGCAATTCAGATGAATCCCTCACAACTTTGCTTGTGCTTTGAGAATATGAGTTATGCAGATTCCAACAGAAAAGAAGCAAATGTGCTCTGTGGGGCCAGACTTTGTCTATAAAGAATGTTCATAAGGTAATAATGCCTTGGAGAATTTCCCATTGACAACAAGATTCAACACTTATATCGTGTTTATTTTGTGCGAGGCACTATTCTCATCGCTTTACATGAATTTATTTATTTAGTCATTACAACAACTCCATAAGGTAAGCACTGTTGTTTTTTAAATCTTATTTGTGGTAAGCACTGTTTTTCAACTCCATTTTCAGATAAGAAAACTGAGGTTCAGAGAGGTCATGGCCTGGCCCTGGTCTATGACCTAAAACACTTAGAAATCTGATTTGGCAGCTCAACAGCAGCAGGTCCGTATTTCAGAATAGGACTCACATTAATTAAGATCACTACGTCCAGTGTTCAAAGCCAGGATGCCAACTTATTAATTCATGATGAGAAAGGTAAACTCTCAAAGACCACGTTGCTGCGGTTTGCATAACAGCATTTTCCCTTCGTAGGCAGAGAAACCAAATTGCAATCAGAACACAGCTTAAGGAGCATATAATTAGAATAAAGAGAATTAGATAAATGAGCTACAAGTTTAGTTTTTTTAGACACCCTCTGCCCTTCTTGCCAATGATTCTGTAATACTAGAAGTCCACGGCTGAGCCATATGAATAGGACTCTTGATATTTACCTCTGTGTTGCTCCTTTTCCTATGCTTTCAAACAGACCAACTTCTCTTCTGATAGACAAAATTTTTTGAAATTGTGTTGAACCCCTGAATTCAAGCCTTGCTTTAGTCTTAGGAGTGACTGTATTTCTCTATTCTGATACACTGTATATATATATATATATTTTTTTTTTTTTTTTTTTTTTTTTTTTTTTTTGCGGTACGCACAGGGCTCCGGCCACGGGCCCAGCCGCTCCGCGGCATGTGGGATCTTCCCGGACCGGGGCATGAACCCTTGTCCCCTGCATCGGCAGGCGGACTCTCAACCACTGCACCACCAGGGAAGCCCCACTGTATATTTATTCTACAGATCCCTTTTGTGCCACCAAATAAGTCTTATCTATAAACATTATAAAGCCTAGCATAGTCATTATACAAGGCAATTCCTCAGTAATGTTTGTTGAAAGAAGGAGAGTGAAGGAATGAATGTACATCTCAGTGAAAGTACATCTCAATGGCAGATGACTTTAAAATAGCTCTCCCATCACTGTGGAAAACAGTATGGCAGTTCCTCAAAAAATTAAAAATAGGATTACCATATGATCTGGCAATTCCACTTCTGGGTATATACTCAAAAGAATTGAAAGCAGGGACTCAAAGAGATATTTGTACACTCGTGTTCATAGCAGCATTATTCACAATAGTCAAAAGGTGGAAGCCACACAAGCGTCTATAAAATGATGAATGGATAAACAAAATGTGGTGTATACATGCAGTGGAATATTATTTGGTCTTAAAAAGGAAGGAAATTCTGACACATGCTACAACATGGATGAACCTTGAGGACATTATGCTAAGTGAAAGGAGCCAGTCACAAAAGGACATATACTGTATGATTCCACTTATATGAGTTACGTAGAAGAGTCAAATTCATAGAGACAGAAGGGACAACAGTGGTTGTCAGGGGCTGAGGAGAAAAGGGAATGGGGAGTTAGTTTTTAATTGGTACAGAGTTTCAGTTTTGCAAGATGAAAAGAGTTCTATGGTTGGATGGTGGTGACGGTTGCACAACAATATGATGTACTTAATGCCTCTGAACTGTACAATTAAAAATGGTTAAAATGGGGCTTCCCTGGTGGCGCAGTGGTTGAGAGTCCGCCTGCCGATGCAGGGGACACGGGTTCGTGCCCCGGTCTGGGAAGATCCCACATGCCGCGGGGCGGCTGGGCCCGTGAGCCATGGCCGCTGAGCCTGTGCGTCCGGAGCCTGTGCTCCGCAACGGAAGAGGCCACAACAGTGAGAGGCCCGCGTACCACAAAACAAACAAACAAACAAACAAAAGGTTAAAATGGTAAATTTTATGTTATACGAGTTTTACCACAACTGAAAAAAGTAGCTCTTCCATGCTGACTCATGGCTTATGTTTTTAAACCTGAGTTCTGTCTCCACAAAACCAATATATTGGGGCTTCCCTGGTGGCGCAGTGGTTGAGAATCCGCCTGCTAATGCAGGGGACACAGGTGCGAGGCCTGGTCTGGGAGGATCCCACATGCCGCGGAGCAACTAGGCCCGTGAGCCACAACTACTGAGCCTCCGCGTCTGGAGCCTTTGCTCCGCAACGGGAGAGGCCGCGACGGTGAGAGGCCCGCGCACCCCGATGAAGAGTGGCCCCCGCTTGCCACAACTAGAGAAAGCCCTCGCACAGAAACGAAGACCCAACACAGCAAAAATAAATAAATAAACTAATAGACTCCTACCCCCAACATTTAAACAAAAAAAACAATATATCTCAGCTCCTATATTTGTCCCCTTGCAATGTAATGTTTTATCCTGTTAAATTTCACTCTGGTTGAGACTCCCTATTATACGGTATCAGTGTATCAGTTATACCACAGAGCTGTGCAACACAAAACACAACATTTCAAAGTAAAACCACAAACAATATTGTCACTACTTGCCAATTAAAAGGACAGACTTCAATCAAGAAAATAAATATATTATTCGTGGTTGATAAACAAAGCAATTTGATATTGGGTTAACATCAACTTCAACAATCTTAACATACTTGTTTTTTAAGATCTGCAAGAAAGAAATGTACCAGCTGAGTGCAGCTGAACAAAATCATTGTAGGATTAACAGTTTTCTGACCCACTTACTGCAAAAGCTGAATCACTCAATTGAGACCCCAGGGAAATGCAGATTTATACCTTTGATGTATTGCTTGGTTTTTCTTAAATTCTGTAACCAGTTTTTGAGTCCTTACCATCTTCTTTTCTTTTAATTGGGCGATTCCATATGCCTTCTTGAATATAAGCCTTTGCAAACTCTTGATTTTTGTAAATGCAAATGTATAATAAAACGTGCATACAGCTTTCTTCTGTGCAATTATTTTCTAAACCCATCGGGGGGACTGCTTCTCTCCCTAAGCCTTTCCTTTATTAGATGGAGGGTGGGTGAGTGGAGTGGGCTGTCGGGAAGAGAAGTCCAGTGCTCTTTGCTTGCAGGTGGGAATTGGGGAAGATGGGGGAAATGGTCACTCCACCTGTAGTCACCCTGGCCCAGTAAAAGGGAATGCTTCCATTCCCGCAGGCATGGAGCCATGGTTAGCCGTTTCCTATCCCCAGGCCTTGACTTACGTTTTTCCAATCACAAAGAACAACCTTTCTCCTCCTGTCAAGTATTCTAGCCCTTCTTTTCCGTTCAGTAGCTTCCTTTAAGAAGGTTTCTTCCAGATGAGGAAACTCTTTTCATTTTCAAGCCCAATGATACGATTCCTGACCAATATCTCATCAACAACTCACTCTTAGAATTGTTATTTTTATACTGATTACATGCTTGTCTTATTTCTCTGTATAGGCCACATGTCCTCAACCATAGGCAAATCAAAGGGCCTATTTATGTGATTCTCTCTCTTTTTCTGGCTTTCTTGTTTCTGGCAATAGCACCATCATTCTGTTGTCCAGGTTAGTAACCTCAGAGGCATGTCTGCATCCTCTTCTTTTTCCTCATTCCCACTCACTAATCTCTAATCAGTCTCCAAGTCCTAGCAATTCCTTCTTTCTTTTCTTTTCTTTTTGGCTGCGTTGGGTCTTCGTTGCTGCACTCAGGCTTTCTTTAGTTGTGGCGAGCAGGGGCTACTCTTCGTTGCGGTTCACGGGCTTCTCATTGCAGTGGCTTCTCTTGTTGCAGAGCACGGGCTCTAGGGTATGTGGGCTTCAGCAGTTGTGGCTCAAAGGCTCTAGAGCACAGGCTCAGTAGTTGTGGAGCATGGGCTTAGTTGCTACGCGGCGTGTGGGATCTTCCCGGACCAGGGCTTGAACCCATGTCCCCCTGCATTGGTAGGAGGATTCTTAACCACTGCATAACCAGGAATGTCCCCTAGCAATTCTTTCTTTTCAGCCTCTCTGACATCTTTTCTCCATTTCCATCATCCGTTTCATCTAGACTCTTCCAGCAGCCTCATAACTGGCCTCCCTGATTCCCAGCTCTCACGGTGAGCTCATCCTCAACACCAGTGCCAGATGAATCTTCCTGAACTACAGCTTTATTCAGATGACTTCACGATTTTAAAATCTCCAGTGGCTCCCCATTGTCTTTGGCTTAGCATTCAAGGCTACATAGGTGGGAAGACCACAGGTTTTATAAGCAAACTGATCTCTGTTCAAATACCAACTCTGCCCTGTACTAGTTGCAGGACTTGGGGTAAGACCCTGACCCTCTCAGAACCGGTTTCCACATCTATAAAATGGGGGTAATAATACTCATCTGGAAAGATTATTGTAAGGTTTAAGCAAGATAATGTAAGCCAATCCTTTGGCCATCCATCGTAGGCACTCAATAAATGGCATTTTTCCTTCTTCTGCAAGCCAGTGCCAACCTATCTTTATCTTTACAACTTTATTCTCCTTCCTTGGCTGTTCTCCAAACACAATGTCCCGCCCCTGTGTCTTTGGAGAAGCTGTTCTCTCTACTTGTTTTGCCTTCCATCTTTGCCCATAAAATCCCCTATGTCCTTTAAGGGCTACAGTCATGAAGTATTCCTTGATCAATTTTGTCAAATATTGTCAGAGGCATGCCAAGGGGGGAGATGAGAGTATGTTGCCACTGACATTGTTTAGAACTGCCAGCTTATAGTGATAATAAAAAGCACACAGACTTCTAATTTTGTGCCACTCTATCTGATAATACCTCCCTTCTCAGAATTCAAAAAATCACATAGCATAATTTATAAGGTATTTAATATACTGTTTAATATAATTCAATACTGGTTATAATTATAGTTTTTTCTGTTCATGTTTATTATTATTTATTAAATTGTAAACTTTTTGAGGGCAAGCATCATAACATATACATTTTTGTTTCCCCTACATAATATCCAACACCACAGTTTCTATACAATTAATGTTCTAGATAAATGAAGAGGTTAATACCAACCACACAGACCAAGTTAATATGTAACCCATCTCGCATTCTGAGGTCAAGGTATTTTTTTTTAAACCTCTTGAGTGAGCATTGACTATGTGCTAGGCAGTGTACTAAGTGCTTTACATGCATCATTCATTATTAAAATGTATCCAGGTCCTACTCTATCTTAGGCACTGTGCTAGGCCTTAAGAACACATTAGTGAAAAAGATTATTTACTTACATAATGCATGGTAGTCAGAGAGATTAACTAATTCACCCAGGGTTATTCAGCTAGTAACTGGGGGAGCCTCAACTTGAAACTGTATTGCCCTAGAAACTATGGTCTTATCCACTATATTATATTTCCTCTGTTGTGAGCTATAAACAAGTCATAGGAGACTGGTGATGGCCCGGTTTGACCACACTCTCTTACACAAGCAGTGGTGGAATTCTTTTTGAGGATAGGGATTTGTGTTTTCATAAATCCTAAATGGCTCACATAATGTTAATTCTAAACCCATAATTCTGATGGTTACTTAATAAATACTTACTGGACAACTGCCTTGATAACTGTACAATCCATTGGACTTCTTTATAACTTGGGAATTTAAAAAAATTAATTCACCCATAAAAATTTAACCATCAATAAGATCTTATTTCTCCCAGCCACTGTCAAGTATAAATTAAATTACCAATATTAACTGGTGCATTATTCCACCTGTCTTCCCAGAACACTGAACATGCCCACATATGCACCCCAGACACACACATAACTACAGTCTGCAGAGCATGCAGTTAAACCGAGTCCTCTTATCACAGAAAGGCCCCAAGAAGCCCACACAGGCTTTTATCAAGAGCAAGAAGTGTAGTTATAGCAATGATAACACAAACTATGAAAAATAGATTAAAAGTATTTTACCTATCCACCAGCAAAGGTTTTCAGGTGTTCTGGCACTGGATGGTACACTACTTCTACAATCACTTTACTCTGAAATTGACAGAGAAATATAAAGGAGAAAAATGGGGGTGGGGGGAATTCACTTAAAAAACAGTGTTACTATGAGCAGTATCAATAGGTATAAATAACTTGCCTGCCAACAGATTAAATCAGAGTGTGATGCAGGAAGAACAAGACATAACAAATGTTCTTGAAATGAAATAAAACTAGACAACGTCTAAAAATAGCGTCAGATGACTGATATATGTACAAAACTCATCAGTAGTGTGTTTAGGGCCAAGATCATTGAAAAGCAGGAAAGTGTGAACACAAAATTAAATCACAAATCTTTCTAGATCTGGGCATTGGAAGAACCAAAAATAGCCAACTCTCGAGGATAAAGCAGTTGTTTTCTGATGAGTTTGAGCAGTGGAGACCACCAAATCACTAGAAGAGGGAGGGGGAAGTAGGGAGAAATTTAATCAATGTTGGGAGCCATTCAGCCCAAAACAGAAGGGTTTTGTTGTTTATTTGTTTGCCTGAGTGGTCTAGCTCTATTATGGGCTGGTTTCCAGATGGGAATTCCTAAGAGCAACCAAAGGCACACTTGGGCTCACATCGCAGCCTCTCTTGTGTATAACCCACTTATGTATTTCTTGGGCAACAAATCCCATGGTCAGATTGTAGAAGCCTATTGTTTGATTGATTGATTGATTTTCTTGGCCACGCCTTGCAGCATGTGAGATCTTAGTTCCCAAACCAGGGATCAAACCCCTGCCCCCAGCAGTGGAAGCGCAGAGTCTTAACCACTGGACTGCAGGGAAGTCCCAGAAGCCTATTGTTTTATTTTTTTATAAATTTATTTATTTTTTAAATTTATTTATTTTTGGTGGTGTTGGGTCTTCATTGCTGGGTGCAGGCTTTCTCAAGTTGCAGCGAGCGGGTGCTACTCTTCCTTGTGGTGTGAAGGCTTCTCACTGCGGTGGCTTCTCTTGTTGCGGAGCGCAGGCTCTAGGCCCACAGACTTCAGTAGTTGCGGCACACGGGCTCAGTAGTTGTGGAGCACAGGCTTAGTTGTTCCTCGTCATGTAGGATCTTCCCCGACCAGGGATCGAACCTGTGTCCCCTGCATTGGCAGAGGGATTCTTAACCACTGCACCACCAGGGAAGTCCAAGCCTATTGTTTTAGATCAGGGTTTCCCGACCTCGGCAATACTGGCATTTAGGGACAGATAATTCTTGTTGTGGGAGGCTGTGCTATGCATCGTAGAGTGTTTAGCAGCATCTCTGGCTTCTACCCATTAGATGCCAGTAGCAACCCCCATTCCCAGTTGTGAAAATCAAAAATGTCTCTAGATATTGCCCAATGTCCCCAGGGTGCAAAATCACCCCAAGTTGAGAACCAGTGGTTTAAGGGATGAAGAGATGATCATCCAGCCCAACTTTGCACCATACAGATGAGGAAACCAAAGCCCAAACACACTGAATGCCTTGCTCAAATACACACAGCTGGTAAATGGTGGATCTAATCCGGGAACCCCAGGTCATCACTGTCAATAACTCCACTATAGGCCAACTTTAGTCATTTGCATACCACCATCATGATTTTGCTATATCCAATGCCATTTAATTATTATTTATTATTTTTATATGAGTTGATTTTTTAACTTAATAAATCTATTTAAAAAGGAAACAGGGCTTCCCTGGTCGCGCAGTGGTTGAGAGTCCGCCTGCCGATGCAGGGGACACGGGTTTGTGCCCCGGTCCGGGAAGATCCCACATGCCGCGGAGCGGCTGGGCCCGTGAGCCATGGCCGCTGAGCCTGCGCGTCCGGAGCCTGTGCTCTGCAACGGGAGAGGCCACAACAGCGAGAGGTCCGCGGTTTCCCTGGCAGTCCAGTGCTTAAGACTCCGTGCTTCCACTGCAGAGGGCACGGGTTCAATCCCTGGGGGAAACAGGCATATAAAGGAAAAAAAGTCAGACATAAAAGGTATGAAGGATCATGGTGTCAGAGGGAGAAATTTGTGCTCAGTTATTTTATGTATTTTTTACTTATTTATCAAGCACCCACACTGTGCCTACCATGTGCCAGGCACCATTTTAAGTGTTGTACATACATGAAATCTTTTTTCTTTTCTTTTTTTTTTTTCTTTTCTGGCTGTGCCGTGGGCATGTGGGATCTTAGTTACCCGACCAGGGATCAAACCCGTGCCCCCGGCATTGGAACCATGGAGTCTTAACCACTGGACCACCAGGGAAGTCCCCATACATGAAATCTTTTTATCTTAATAACAACCTAAGGGAAAAAGGGAAAAAGGAGTGTGGGGTGGGGTTGAGGCCCAGGAGAGGACCCTGGAGGGTGAAGGGAAAGGTGTGAGGGGCTGCCAAGGTGAGAACCTAGAGGTGGGAGGGGCTGGGAAGGAGTCCCAGCAGGGCGAGCTGGGGCCCTGTGGTGAGTAGCAGAGAAATCACACTCCGACACCAGGCAGGGCAGGGCCTCTGCTAAAGACTGGTGCTACTGAGCATCAGCCACTGAAGTTAATGTTTTTCCCTTAAAAACCAAGTTGAGAAGCACTGGAGGTACACACACCACATTCTGCAAACGTTAAGTCAGTTCATCTCCAAAAAAACATAAAAAGCTATTGGGTAATATTTTAGGAATTTTTGAGACTTTTTATGTTCCCATGACTAGTTCATAAATAAATATAAAACTTTAAAAAACGCACACACACTTGTAATTGCTGAATGAAAATGCCAAGTGTAAAACTGCTTTATTACGTGTTTTGCCAGCTCCTCGTGTTTCTTCAACGCTTGACTTTTCAAAAACAAGTTTTCTGGAAAATATTTTGTCTTTTACACTTTCCAGTTTTCACAGATCAAGAGGCTAATAAAAATAAACAACTTCAGGAAATTTAATGAGTGTTGTCATGTTTGGAAATGCTAGGATTTCTAAGAAAGAAATTTTCATGCTTTGTCCTTAGTGATGTGACAGCATTTATGTGGAAATCCATCCATGGTCTGTTAAGATGGGTCATACCTGAGATCACCAAAGTATCCAGGTACCCAAAGGAATACTGATGCAAATGTATTTTAAAGGAATACAAAAATGATAAAAATATGAAGCTTAGTAACTAAGAGCAAGCACTTTAGAGTTAGACAGCATCATAGTATCATGTCCTAGTATATACTGGTGTTACATACCAGCATTACAGGGTTATTGTGGGGATTAAATGAGATGTCATATAAAGGATTTAAGGAATGAAATACTAAATATATTTTAGCCACTATTATTCTAGTATGAAGCAGAATAAAATAAATAATAAGTTTCTTAGAAGTCTGAGGGTTTTCACATCTTTGCTTTGATGAGTTTTGAATCCTGGAACTAATTTCCATGTGGGGAGGTACTTGTTCATTCTTCTTAGCTTAAGGTTGACCTGTCTTGAATGGCTCTAAGTCAGCAATTCTTAAAGTGTGGTTCATCAACTCCTGAAGTCCCAAAGACCCTTCCAGAGAGTCAGCAAAGTAAGCACTATAATTTCGGTGACAGTAATTCTAACTATATTAATAACAGTAAAACTAATTTTGTAATCTCATATCTTATTTCATAATTTCATATTAGTAAACATAATACTAATTGTCTAATACTATTTTTGTTTTTCACTGTGTTGACAGTGGCATTGGTGGTGCAAAAAGAACAGTGTAGATAACATGGCTGATACCTTAGCATGATCATGGCAGTGGTACCAAAGTGTACTGGTTGATGTGTTATTCTTCACTACTATGTGCTCACAAGAAGAAAAAAAGCTAGTTTGATTTGAGAATGTGCCTGACAAAGCAGTACTCTTATTAAATCCTGATCCTTGAGTACGTATCTTTTTAATACTCCATGTGATGAAACAGGAAGTATCCATAAAGCACTTCTGCTGCATACCTAAGTACGTTGCTGTATTGAGAGAAAACACTTGCACCACCGTTTGAGTTAGGAGTTGAACTAGCCACATTTTTCATGGAACACCATTTTTGCTTGAATGAATGACAGACAGACTATGGTATTCAGGTTTGGGTATTTGGCAGATATTTTCTCAAAAATGTATGTAGCAGGACTGTCACTTTGGGGCTTCCCTGGTGGCGCAGTGGTTAAGAATCCGCCTGCCGATGCAGGGGACACGAGCTCGAGCCCTGGTCCGTGAAGATCCCACATGCCGCGGAACAACTAAGCCCGCGTGCCACAACTACTGAGCCTGCGCTCTAGAGCCTGCGAGCTACAACTGCTGAAGCCCGTGCCCCTAGAGCCCGTGCTCCGCAACAAGAGAAGCCACTGCAATGAGAATCCTGCAAACCACAACCAAGAGTAGCCCCCGCTCGCTGCAACTAGAGAAAGCCCGCGTGCAGCAACGAAGACCCAACGCAGCCAAAAATAAATAATTAAATTAATTAATTAATCTTAAAAAAGACCAAACTCATTAAAAAAAAAAAGACTGTCACTTCAAGGAAAACAATAGACACTGTGGTTACCAATGATAAAGTTGGAGCTTTGCAGTGGAAATAAGAATTTTGGAAAACTCAAATCCACCTCAGTGAGCTTGATAGCTCACCAACACGTGAAGACTCTTCTGATGAGAGAGTGGTGATATTAATGAATGGGATTTTTTAATATATAGTATAATGACATGTAAAAATATTTGGAAGATCTGCATAACTTAGGGAACTAGTATTTTCCAAATGACTGATACATACTGTGAAAGACTCAATCACAAAAAAACAATAAAAAAGAATCAATCACACATGGGTAAAAGAGCCCTTCAAGTGGAAGAAAGATCAATGGATTTCCTTGATATGGTTTTTGATTCCACATTGCTATCACTTGTTGAGTTTTGGTATGTTATCAAGGAAAAATACCCTCAACAATCAGAAAAGGCTGTTAAAATATTCCTCCTCTTCCCAACCAAATCTTTGGGAGACCAAATTTTCTTCATATATTTCAACCAAAATGAAACATGACTACATTGAATGGAGAGGCAGATATAAAAATCCATTTTCTGCAATTAAGCCAACATTAAAGAGATTTGCAAAAATAAAAAATAATGTCACTCCTCTTGCTCATTTTTTTTGATTTGGGAATATATAGTTATTTTTCATTAAATACATTATGTTAACATGTAATGGGTTTATTATAAGTATTTTTAAATAAATATTTTTTTCAGTTTTAATTTTTAATACAGTATATATCTAAACCCCTATAAACTAAAGGTTTTTGAGATCTTTGATTTTTAAGAGTGAGAGATTCTGGGACCAAAACGTGTAAGAATCACTATTATTAATAGTTCTCCAAACTTGGGCTGGTCTTCTTTGATTATTCACAGGAAGATAGTACTTAGGGCCACACCTGTAGTAGAAAATGATCACTTCCTAGTCAGGTTAGGCAGGGGAACATTGTGAGGAAAGATCTTCAGAAAGTAGAGTTAGCATTGTAATAGTTCATTCTTACAATAACAGGCAAGTTTAATGGAGTAGGACCATTGAGTTTAAGGAAGGCAAGACAAAGACCTTTGGGGAAAGATAGGCTGCAAGTCTGTGTCAAGGAAGAATAAATAGCTGAAACAAACTTTTTTTTGTTTTTTAGAGCCCCCAGGGTAGGGCAGGCAGTGTAAACATGGCAGACCTGTGTCTTTTACCACAAGAAGATCACATAAATCATGATCTTCCAGTGTGATTTTTTAAAATTTATTTAATTATTTATTTTTGGCTGTGTTGGGTCTTCCTTGCTGCGCGTGGGCTTCCTCTAGTTGCGGTGAGCGGGGGCTACTCTTCGTTGCTCAGGCTTCTCATTGCGGTGGCTTCTCTTTGCGGAGCACAGGCTCTAGGCACGTGGGCTTCAGTAGTTGTGGCACGTGGGCTCAGTAGTTGTGGCTCACGGACTCTAGAGCGCCGGTCCAGTAGTTGTGGTGCATGGGCTTAGTTGCTCCACAGCATGTGAGATCTTCCAGGACCAGGGCTTGAATCTGTGTCCCCTGCATTGGCAGGCGGATTCTTAACCACTGCGCCACGAGGGAAGTCCCTGTGAGCAGTTTTTTTCCTTTATTTGTCAACATAAACCCTTTCTTTCGGGGCTGCTGATCTCCAAGGCAGCTGGTCCCTTATATCCCTGAGTCGTCAGCATTAAGATGCTGGGTTTCTGAAGTCATCTCTTCTCCTATGGCTCTCTAGGGCTCCATCTCCTGACTGCTTAGCTCTCGCGGGGGCTCAGACCCAAAATCCGTGGCTGGAGGAATGTCCTCAGTCCCCTTGGAGACCACCTAAGACTGAGACCCATCGAACACAGAGAAACGCCCCAGCCCAGAAGCGGGAGCGAGGCCAGGGTCCAGGCGGTGCCTGAGGTGAGAACGAGGCTGGGGGCGGGGCCTTGTCCAAGGTGCGCGTGAGGCCACACCCCGAGGTGAGCGTGCTGGGGGCGGGGCCACACCCCGAGGTGGACCTGAGGCCCGGGGCGTGGCTGCGCCGGGGAGCTGCCCGGACCGTTAGTGATGAGCCCAGCGTCTCCACAAGTGGCGCGCGCAGCGCAGGCCTTGAGGCCGTCGGCGCCTCCTGGGCGTCGCTGAGAAGACCCACGAACCGCTGAATCCCTCGCGGGCGAACAGGTGCCCCCGCGCGACAGGAGCCGGCAAGGGGCGGGGAGAGGGGGCGCGGCAGGAAGCTTGGGGCGGGGTGCGGCCGGCCCGGTGAACTGAAGGAGCAGAGGCTGGCAGGAAGGAGCTGGCCGAGCCGTGCGGCGCGCGGTGTGGAGCCGCCGTTGCCGCCGCCGCCGCTGCTGCTGGGGCTGCCGCCGAGTCGAGAGACATGGAGCTCAACAGGGCGGATGAAAACCCGTTGCTCCCTCCTTGCAACATCCCTCCCGCTTCGTGTCCCCTCAGTCTTCCCTTCCTCAGCCTTTCCTTTGCCACCCATTCCTCCTCCCCAGCGCCCTATGAGCAGCTGAGCCCGGGGGGCGGGGGAGGGGACCCTCGCCGCCGGCGAGCGGGAGGGGCGGGGCGAGGCGGCGGGGCCCCTCCCCACTGTGGCCTGGCGCGCGCGGGCGTCGTCTGCCTTGTGCCTCGGCCTACCCGGCCGCGCTTCAGCACCCTCAGAGCCGAACAGCGCCTGCTGCACCTAGCTGACCGCCGCGGTCGCAGTCGTGAGTCCTGCCGCCGCCGCCCTCATCTCCTTCCCCGGGGCCCCGCGGAGCTGGAACTGGCGTTAGAGGAGCTGGCGTTGCTGGCGGCCGGGGAACGGCCGTCTGACCCGGGGGAGCATCCTCAGGACAGGCCCGGGCCTCTAGCCGAGGTGGCCGGACTGCAGCCGCCGCCGCCGCCGCCCGCCCAGGATCCCGAGCTGCTGTCGGTGATCCGGCAGAAGGATCTGGTGTTGGCGGCCCTAGTGGGCAAGGCACTGCTCGAGAGGAACCAGGACATGAGCCGGCAGTACGAGCAGATGCACAAGGAGCTTACAGATAAGCTGGAGATGAGGACGTCCCTCCGGGGATGGGTGGAGGGCGGGGAAGGGACAGGTACCCGCCTGCCAGCCCGTGGTAGCTTCGGAAGCCACTCACCTACCTCACCCCACCTCACCCCTTCGTTGCTCATCCTACCTCGCAGAAAACCGCCTGGAAGGGAGGTGGAATGGGGGTTATGGATTATCAGACGAGGTCATTCATGGAACCCACCTAACTTTCCCACCCTGCTCAGCAAATGGGTCCATGCAGGGCTCCAACCGCCGTGGGCCGTTCTATATAGGTACTATACACAGCATCTAAAGTAGAGCTTACAGTATGGCTAATTTATACAGCACTGAGGTGATGCCTGCACACAGAGTAATTAGAAAGCCGGGCATATGCTCCAGGCTTAAAACATGCTCCAGGTTTTCAGAGAAGTAGTTAATCGCTAATCAGGGTGTTAGCCTAAAGCTTTCAAGCTTTGGAGTTAAAGCACCTTGTTTTAACTTCGCAGCAGCTAGGAAGGAAACAAGTGCCCCCAAAGGAGCTTTAGATAGCCTTCAAATAGTCAAGGATTAGGAGGTTTGGTTCCATTACAGAAATCAGGCCACCCTGGGCTTATCACGTGACCAATGGTTATGGATTTAATTTGGACCGCAGTTTTTATATGTATTTAAACAGTACTTTTCTGTTTCTGTTCTGGGTCTCACACGTGCAACTGGATGGCCAAATGCAACCTATGAGAACCGTATAACTTTAACTGTTGTCCTTTTCTGCCTGTACATTTACTGTTGTTACTCAGTTTGGTTGCAACCAGTTCTTCTTATTCTTAGTTACAAGAGAACAGTACAGTCCTGAATAAGGTCTGAAATTGACCCTAGTCTGGTCCCATCTCACTGCTACTTGTCGAACGGTCAGAATGTAGGTTCAGAAACTTTTCTATAATAAGAAATGTGTCTGTAGTCCAATGACATATCAAATCAGGGAGAAAAAAGGAAACCAATGAGTACCCTGTAGTTCACTTGAATGCCTAGTTGTAGTTAACTAGGTTTGCCAGTTGATGAACTCCTGAGATACCTCTCTGAAAAGTGGTTTGTGAAACCTGTAGGTAGACTGCCAAAACACAACTCAGTGAACTGAATTGTTGAATTTTCACTTGAGGTAGAGGCCTAGAAATAAAAGGTGTCTTCTTAAAAAAAAAAAAAAAGATTCAATTACAGTCTCTATATAGAAGTACTACTGCATAGATGTATGCTTGTGATTTCAAATTCCTTCAGTGAGGGACTTGATTAAAGAGACAGCTAACTTGAAAGGAACATCGTATCAGTCCGTTTGATTGGTGATAGATTTCAGGGTAATCCCGAGCGTGCAGTTACACACATCCTGGGTTCCATTTGGAAACTTTATACATGTCCTCAACAAAGGAAAATGATTGTCAAATTCTATAACAAGAAAGGTTCTGTTGTAAAAGAATAAGTTACATTTGACTTTTTGCTGTTGACTTGATAGACAATAATAAAATAGTTTAAAACTCTTATTCAACTATTTTAGGGCTTGCCTGGTGGCACAGTGGTTAAGAATCTGCCTGCCAGTGCAGGGAACAGGGGTTCAAGCCCTGGTCCGGGAAGATCCCACAAGCCACGGAGCAACTAAGCCCGTGAGCCACAACTGCTGAAGCCCGCGTGCCTAGAGCCCATGCTCCGCAACAAAGAGAAGCCACTGCAATGAGGAGCCCACGCACCGCACCGCAAAGAAGGGTAGCCCCCACTCGCCGCAACTAGAGAAAGGCCGCGTGCAGCAACAAAGACCCAATGCAGCCAAAAATAAATTAATTAATTAAAAAAAAACTATTTAAAAAAATCTTCACTCTTCTCAGGTCAGCATATGAGCTCTAGTGTTAAAAGTTTATTTTAATTTCTGGAGGTTGGTTGCACAACACTGTGAATGTACTGAACCAATAGTACACTTAAAAATGGTTAAAATGGTAAATTTTAGGTTATGTATACTTTACCACAATTTAAAAAGTAATGTTTTAAAAAGTTTATTTTTAAAAAGTGAAATATTGATCAATATTAATGATTGATGAGATGGTTCAGTTATACTATTTCTGCTAGGTATGTCTGAAAGTTATTAAATTTTAGTTTTTTAAAAAAGTAAACTTAAAAGTATCTTATAAAGGTATTGTCATGAGCTCCTTGTTAATTCTTTTAGTATTAATGAGAGTGACAGATCTGATTCACAGGGGACTATTTCACTTGATTCCTGCAAGTGAATTTTCCCTTGCAAATTATGCCTGCAAGTATGTTTTTTAAGCAGCCTTGATTTTAGAATGTCTGCTTGGACAAATTCTTTCTAAAATTTAATACAGCCACTCTGCTAGATTTTCAGTTAAATTCAACATTTAGCAGTAGAGAACCAGCCCTTACTTTAGAAAGCATTTGCAATTTTCTACAAACTTAGACAGTGGAGTCAAACACATTTTCTCATAGGTTAGTTTGAAAGATAAATACATGAGTGGACTTTGAGAGAATGTTGGTTTGACTGTTACATAATGAGATTGGTTTTAGTCCCATCTGCTTCATTATGACTTCAAAATTGGCACCTTTCTAAGTTCAGGACCAACAAGTCATTTTCAAGATCTTTTCTACTTATTCATTGGCTAATATTGAATACCTCTCCAGTTCTGTACGCCAAACCTAAGCTTTTGTTTTGTCATTTAAAACATAAGGTACTTGATCTTATACTGCTCTCTTATTAAAGGCATACTCTTTAAAGTCTTTATTGGCTTAAAGACTAACATAGAAGTTTTTTAGTTATGTGTCTCTTAGGGTTAAAATGAAGATTCAATTAATTTTAGGGGCCGTAAGGTTTTGGTCATTTTTTCCACCCTTAAATTGACTATACTGTATTTTATTCACTCACTGAATCAAATTTTCACATGCTTAAAGATCTAAAGGCATTTAAAAAAATTTATTTCTTCTGGGCTTCCCTGGTGGCGCAGTGGTTGAGAGTCCGCCTGCCGATGCAGGGTACACGGGTTTGTACCCCGGTCTGGGAAGATCCCACATGCCGCGGAGCGGCTAGGCCCGTGAGCCATGGCTGCTGAGCCTGCGCGTCCAGAGCCTGTGCTCCGCAACGGGAGAGGCCACAACAGTGAGAGGCCCACGTACAGCAAAAAAAAAAAATTTATTTCTTCTGCATACACAATTAGCCCTTTTGCTTTTAAAACATATCCAGCCAGGTCCTTAGTTTTTTCCCCCAGAATATGAACTAAAACAGTAACTTGCATTTATACACTTTTTTCTTCAGAGATTATATATTTAGTTTTTAAAAATACGTGTTTAATATCCAGGATCCCCCTTTTTCCCATTCTAGCTGATAGTGAATTATCTCTTACTGCAAAGGTAGTCTTTTCCCTTAATTACATTTTCTTCTCCCTTCCCTAGGCCAATTCTCATGATTCTAGCACTATTTTTTTTAAAGAGGCAAAACAAGTAAGGTGAAAATGATTACATAATGAGGTAGTAGATTTAGGTAAGCAAACGCAGGGGTCCTTATTTGCATTTGGTGCTTGGTCCACTTAAAAAGTAGTATTTTTTCTTTGTATTTTTCAAGAACCATATACTAGACTTATGAGAATAGTATTGCTTTTTTGGTTCTTTGTAGAAATCTGTTTCTGTAACAACCAATTTTAGGTAGGCTAATAATACTAACTTGTTTTTTTCAGAGTTTGAAATAAACTTTTTTTTTAGAATGGTTTTAGATTTACAGAAAAATTGGAAAAAATGGTAGAGTTTCCATATGCCCTGCCCCCAGTTTCTCTATTATTAACATCTTACATTAGCATGGTATACTTGCCATAATTAGTGAACCAATACTGATATGTTATTACTAACTAATGTCCTTAGTTCATTCAGATTCCTTAAACTTTGCCTAATGGCTTTTTCTGTTCCAGGATACCACCTTACATTTAGTTTCTGGATCTTCTTAGTCTCTTATTTGCTGTAACAGTTTCTTAGATTTTCATTGTTTTTGATGACCTTGACAGTTTTGGTATTTTTTTTCTTTTTTTATTGAGGTATAACTGACATACATTATTTTATTAGTTTCAGGTGTAGATATTAACTTTAAAATACCATATAACCCTGAGAAACAAAGAATAGCATGGGCAGAGCCTAACCTCCACACTTGTTGATTTTCTGCCTAGAGTTTACTGGTTAATTTAGCACTTAATTGAAAATATAACTCTAGGAGGAAACTTTCTTTTCTCAAAATAGACAAAAGGCTAAATTCTGTATGTTCATTAAGTTTTGATTTTTTTTTTTTCAAAGTATGGGGAAACCTGAATTGGGAAGTTTGTCACATGTCCAAAGAAATGTAAGGACAGAATAGACTGATCAGCACCACCTGTTCTCAACCCTCCCCCCCACAAGTAGATTAGACTGGTTTAGTTACTTTGTTGGGCTATTCACCAACAGCTGTTTGCTGAATATTTTTAAGTCTCTCTGTTCTTTTAGAAGAGAAGCCTGATTTATCTGGCCTCTCAGTAGCACTGATTACTGAGTTCTTGCTGTAGCCTTCTGCTTGATCTTTTCCATTTTGGAAAAACTCAATAAAAGCAAGTGTCACAGTTTTAGGATTGCAATTAGCATTTGCTTCTGCAGTTCATCTTTCTGAAGTTTGTACAGTGACTAAAACATTCTCATTTTTGGAAGTTCAGCAAAATGAGGGAAGCATAGATCAGAAAATTCCCATGCTGAGGAGTACAAGTCCCTCTCTTGTCATTCCTTTTCCCATGTGTTCCAAACTGAGGCCGTATAAAGTATAACTGTAATGTGACTTTTTCAACAAATAGAGTGGCTATATCCAAATTAGTTGTTCCCTTGAAGTGGTCAACTTTGGAGGGCATACATTTATTTCAGGGAAAACTGCCTTTGCTTAATGTGCTCAGAATTTTAATTTTGGATCACTGTTTTTCTTTTGGCACATTATTCTGACTGCTCTGTCACAGTAAATTTTCATCTTTGAGGGGTAAATTACACTTTAAGAAACATTCACAAGTCACTCAGATCAAATTAGGGGAACAAAATGGCAGGATGAAATAGAATAATCTCTTTTTAAACACATCTCAGATGTGAAGTAATGGGACTGTTTTTCTTGTATAACTATATACTGCCCCCTAAGGCTTTCCAAAAGAGGCATTCCAAAAAACATTTGAAAGGTGAGAACTTGGGTAGAATAAGAGCATGGTTTTCCAGGGTGAAAAGATGTCTGAGTACTCTGAAGGAGAAGATTAAAATGCTCGTCTTAGGTTGTTGAAACAATCTCAGTACTTGATATCAACCTTCAGTGCATCTGAATTTCCTGTAGAACCTAGATAGGTAAGTAGATAGATAGATAGAGAGATAGGTAGATAGATGCATCCCTAGGCCTCATACCATTCTTGACTGTATCACAATCTTTGGAACTGGTGTTCAGGTAGATATATTTTAAAAAATACCAGAGATTTTCTGACAGCACCAAAAATTGAGGACCATTGCTTTACATTTCATATATATTTCATATACTCCCTGAGGTACAGAGTTGACTTTTTTGTACATACTATCCTTTGTAAGTAGGGGAACATACTTGCCTCTGTAAAGAGGCATTTGTATTCTCTCACAGAAGCAAAAAGATGTTCTCATTTCCTTCAATCCAAAAGAGTTCTTTTCTATTGAGCTGCTGCTTCAAACCATCTGTACTTTTCCTACATACCATTTGTCACACTGTACAACTTACTACTTTTATCAGTCCCACTAGAATGGAAACTCCATAAAGTCAAGGACCATGTCTGTTTTGCTATCACTATGACCCAGCACAGTGGCTAGCCCATAACAGGCACTCAAGAAGAAAAGAAAGGATCAGAAATAAATATGCAAGGCTAATAGGCCATGATTTAACAAAAGTAGGCCTGAACCTGAACTTGCCTTAATGATTTTGAAATACAATGCTATATATAGCAACAAATATTTATTAAGTTGTGCGTTAGAGCACTAAACAGAGTCACGTGACTGAGGCACCAATCCCAGTTCTCCCATTTGGTAGTATAGACCTTGAGATTGTTACTAAAACTCTTCTGTTGCTTCATTTGTATTGAATAAGAAAAGGTGGTTAATCTGAAGGATCTCTGTAATTCTTTCTATCTCTGAAAATCCTGTGATTCTAAGTGCCTGGTATTATGCCAGGCACAATAGCTGACAGCAAAAGAAGCTTTCTTAAGGACTCATTGTAAGTTGTTTAGATGTATATTTCACCAGCTAAGAGATGACTTACTAAATTTCAAGTGAGTTCCTAAGTCTAGAACCCCTATGCCCAAGGACAAGAATAAACATAATAACATTAAGTGTTTTCTGTAGGAAAGGCATTCTCTGTGAAACCAGCCTTCCCTTCTCTAGAAGAAGGGAATATTTTTGCAGCTGTGAAGTGTGCAACTTTTCCTACGTGACAGTGTTTTGTTGTGCTGACGGACTAGGAAAAAGAGAAGTTAGGAGAGTGGAATTTTTAACAGTTTTTAAATCCTCTTCACTTATCACTCAGCAACTGGAACAAGAGAAACGTGAACTAAGACGATTTGAGAACCAAGAAGGGGAGTGGGAAGGATGCGAAGCTGAGCTGGAGAATGATGTGAAAGAGCTTCAGGATGAGTTGGAGAGGCAGCAAGTTCATCTATGGGAAGTAGATGGAGAACAAACACAGGCTGTCCAGGAATTATCAGAACAGAACCAAAGGTTATTGGCTCAATTCAGGGTGAGTTACAAGCTAAGAGTTTATGGCATAAAATAATAAAAGTTGAAACAGCTTTTGTGTAATGTCAACCATTTATATGGTAAGAGTAGTTCTGATTTTTGTTGCCTTGGGTATTGATATCAACAAATGAAGTATTTTTCACCTATAAGAATTTCAGCTGTGGTGAAATAGGCATCAGGAGAAAAGACCCTTGCCTGTCATTAGCCAGCTGTGAGACTTTGGCAATCACTTAACTTGGGAGTTTCCTCATTCTTAAAATGTAAGAGTTTGCTTAATGATTTGATGTTCCTTATAGCGCTAAAAGTCTATGATTCTTTCACCTAGAGAAAATCTATTTCTGGTAAAGCTATGTTAATGCATTTAGTTCAAATGTTAAACAGTGCCATCTTTAAACTGAAAAGCTTGGGGAAAATTTCTAGAGCAAATTATTTTCATTGACGTTACATTTGTGAATGTACATTTCATATTATTTAAATATGAAAGGAGGCATGTGTATCTGTGTTTAAAATTTGTTCTCTTTATTTCCACATTAAGTAAAAGTTCCTTTTGGTACCTTTATAAGGTGGTGTCATGGAAGTAATAATTAACCAAAGTCAAGACTGTAAAATCATTGCAAAGAAGGTGTTTGAGGGGTGGATAGGTGGAAATCTAATTTAAATACAGAACATACCTTTTAACAAATGCATGAATGTTGTTAATAATTCCCTGGTCTCTAAACCCACCTAGTTTTGAAAATTAAGAGCTGGATTTATTGTTGTACCTCAGTCTTTCTCATGTGTTGAAAATGAGTTCAGTTACCAGAGGAAAAAAAGAACTTCTACTCTGATCTCATCCCTAAGCACTAACGTTCTCATGAGAGCACTGCCCTTGTCTGCATGGTTAGTGTTTGGTGCTTAGGTCTCTGGGAAAGGCTTAGCTAGAGCAGCATATGAAGTTATTTCACTAGTTTGTTTCATAGTTTCTTCCCGAGGGCACCCTGAGACTGGTCAAAACCTTCATGCCTCACAAGGAAGTGCAAAGTAAATGCTACCACTAGAGAAAGGGAGAGGAAGAAGGAGAGGTACAGAGGAGAGGATGAACAAGGGGTCCTGGAGGAGATGGGGTAGGGGAGGGGGGAACCTAATAATTTGGAAAACAGCTAGTTGCAGGAACTATCAGAATGTATGTGAAGGTGAGAATTCAGGTAGTAGGTGGAGCTAAAGATCTTGCCTGCAGGTTTCTCAGCTAGGGAATCAAATCACCATTTGATTGGCTGGAAAGGAGGAGCTGGACAGTTCTTCAAGAAGTCATTACAGGGCCAACTCAATAGCCTTTCTGACTCAGTTCTAAAACCTCTTTCATGGATTTCCCTGGCGGTCCAGTGGTTAAGACGCCACGCTTCCACTGCAGGGGGCACGGGTTCGCTCCCTGGTCGGAGAACTAAGGTCCTGTATACCGCGTGGCTTGGCCAAAAAAGTAAAGAATAAGACCTTTTTCAGCAACTGGGGAGGGAATCTCTATTCTCATAAGATTTTATAGGTTTTTGAGTCTTCATTCATTATTCATGAAAGATTAACCAAATAGGCCTGGCCAGATTGATTTATTTGTTCAAAAACACTTATTTAATACTTACCCTGAACAAGTGTTTCTTATGGAGACATGAAAGGAATACAAGAAACCAGAACAATTTAAGAGGAAATTATTCCTGGGAGCTAAGTTCATGTTACAAAATAATGTGAGCAGAAGCCAACTCAACTCTGCTTTCTGATCTGGTGAAACGTAGGTGGCCGAGAGAGAGACAAACGGAGAAAGCAAATATTAGCGTGACGTAGAGAGAGCACTCTGATCTCTTTACCACTCTGTGATGGAAGTAGTGGTATTTATCCTTTATTTGACAGATGAGGAAACTGAGCATCAGAGGGGTTTTTTATAGTTTTGTAAAAATATTTTTATTGCAGTATAGTTGACTTACAATGTTGTATTAGTTTCAGGTTTACAGAAAAGTGAATCATATATATATACACACACACACACTTATCCATTCTTTTCAAGATTCTTCTCCCATATAGGTTATTACAGAAAATTGAGTAGAGTTCCCTGTGCTATACAGTAGGTCCTTATTAGTTATCTATTTTATATATAGTAATGTATACATGTTACTCCCAACCCAATCTCCTAATTTATCACTTCCCCCCACGTTTCCTCTTTGGTAATCATAAGTTTGATTTCAAGATCTGTGAGTCTGATTCTGTTTTGTAAATAAGTTCATTTGTATCATTTTTCTAATCAGATTCCACATATAAGTGATATTTGTCTTTCTCTGTCTGACTTGCTTCACTTAGTATCATAATCTCTAGGTCCATCTATGTAAGCATCAGAAGTTTAGTGACATTGCCCAAGGCTTTGCACTGGTTACAGGTTAACCACTGGTTTCAGGAGTGGTTTTTGTATATTTTCAAGGACAGGTAGTCAGAAACAAAAACCTCACATGTATTTCCATCTCACTGGCTTGTTTTTTTGTTGATATTTGCTGGAAGTTATTGTTTTGGTTGCCCCTTAACTTCAGAGTCACTGAGTAAAATGAATCCAAAGGTTTGGGGTCTATTTTTAGCAGTTTGTTACATCAAGGGTGTGCTGCAAAGATTGAGAAGGATTTGTTGAGAGGCTCACTTCAGCTAGGAGAGAAAAGGGGCTTTTGCACATAGGAGCTCTCCTCTGTGAAGACAGCATTTCCAGCTTTTTCCAGTTGGGTACTCTTGCTAATTAGTAGGTTAAACACATTACGGTGGTAATTGCTTGTTCGTTCAGCATATGGGTGTTTTCATTGGTAGATTCATGTCTTGATTATTTGAGCCTGTTCTTAATTATTTATGCATAGAGAGCCATGCCTGATTCAGGAGTCTTCAGGTTGGTTCTGTTAGTTACAACTGTATCATGTTCTGATTATCTTTTGCAAAAGAGGAGAGCCTGAGGTTCTAGCATATTAGGTCTGAATTTGTTGGGGGCGGGCGGTTTGCAAGGCCCAAGATTCAGATGAATCACTATGGGAGTAGATCTTAATGCTGCTAGGTTTGACCTAATACAATGGCAGTGGGCCTTTTTTTTTTCTTAATTGACATCTGGATTCCCTTGGTCCCTGTAGGCAGCCTAACATATTGCATTGGAGTGATGAAAACAGAGTTAAATGAGCTGCCCCTGCATGGCGTGAGGTGAGGCCTCTAAGTTTTGTAGCTGCCAGATGGATTGCAGGTGGTAATAAGGTTGGAGTTTCCCGGCACAGAAAAAAAAAATTAGCTGCAAATTCTATACTCCTTTGTTACCTAAGCTTGCTGACCTATAGTTCTGGCCCCTGAATATTGTTGCCTTGAAAAATAAAGTATCTGCATTCAGTGAGTAAACGTAGTCAGCAGAAAAGCCTGTAATGTTTGACTCAGATAGCGTCTTCTTCACTGCTCTTCATTGGCGTACAGGACAGTGATCCAATGCTATCACACAGTTTTTAGAACTGAAAAAGAACTTCTAGTCTAGCTGGACTAGACTAGAAAATGTTGGTAAAATGTTTGCTTTTCACAGATTCTGCAAATTTGATTGTGTTTTAAAAACATTTGTCACACTTTGAAGAACCATTACCAAAAAACATATCACGTGCTCTCTTGAGATGAACGCCATATTAGACAGGTGAAAGACGATTGGTGCCTCAGGTTGTGCTGCAGCTTACGTTGCTTTCTGCTTAACTAAATAATATGATGCTGTTGTAACATGAGCTGCGTAAAAACGGGTAGCATTTGTAACTACTTCACTGGGTGAATTTAAAAAATTGTGTTCAATACTTTAAAATCAAAGCTAAATCCACAAATACATCAATACTGATTAAATCTACTGCTATTATCATTGTCCTCCAATTTCAAATTGTTTTTAGAAGGCCTAATTATTTTTAATGAGTTTATCAATCTTAATACAGTTAAACTTATAACGTATTCAATATTAATAAAAGATAACCTGTATCTGTTTACTGAGGCTTCTTATAAGGTTATATATGGAAAAGTATATGGGGTGGGAAAACCCCCACCTGACATAACTTGGAAAGCCATAGTTTAGATCAGTGGTTCTCAGACTATGGTCTGAGGAGCCGTAGGTCTCCAAGAGGTGCCTCAGAATAGTTACAAGGTAGTACAATTCAGTTATTTTCAGCAGATTCATAGAATTGTGCCACCATCACTGTGAACCAGTTTTAGAACATTTCCCTAGCCCGTCCCCCCACCCCGCCCCCGCCAATGGTTCCCTGATGACCTTTGCAGTCAGTTTTTACTCCCACCCCTACCCCCACCCTCAGCCCCAGGGCAACACTGATCTGCTTTTGATCTTACTGATTTACCTTTCCTGGATATTTTGTATAAATAGAATCAGACAACAGGTGGTTTTTTGTGTGTCTGGCTTCTTTAGCATAATGTTTGTGAGGTTCACTTACATCGTAGCACATATGAATAGTTCCTTTTTATTGCTGAATAGTATTCCCTTGTGTGGATATAGCATATTGTGTTTATCTGTTCACCGGTTGATGGACTTTGGATTATTTCCTGTTTTCGACTATTATGAATAGTGCTGCTGTGCACATGAACTTGATTCATGTACAAGTCTTTGTGTGGACATTTGTTTCATTTCTCTTGAGTGGAATTGCTGTCTGGTATGTCTCTGTGTAACTTTTTAAGAAACTGCCAAACTGCTTTTCAAAGAACATTGTATCATTTTACATTTCCTCCAGCAATGTCTGAGAGTTCCAATTTCAACAAAAAGAGGACCCTTTTTTAATATTAAAAAGATACTGTATACTCTCACATGATAATAGGTGTCATTTTAGTATCTGCAGGTTAATAAAAAGAATAAAAATGACAGGGAATTAGTAATACTCCTAGAAGGTTTTATATTCTGTAATCACAACAGCATTTAATGACTTGATGTATTTAGTCTACACGCAGCGCTTTCTGTGCACTTTTACAGCAATTCAGTGTCCCCCAAGGATCATGGTTGGGAGCTACTGGTCCAGATGACTTGTTTAGAAATAAATTTAAGCTATCTTTTTATCCATCTTCTGTAAAATAGAGACCTACCTCATAATGTTGTTTAGAAGCTAAAGCATTTGGCCCATACTAGGTACTCAATTAGTGACAGCTATTACTACTAGGGATTAGTGTGACTTAATAGAGTATAGGCTTTGGAGCCATACAGGTGAAAATTCTAACTTTCCTGAACCAGGCTAAATTAATAACAGTCTCTTCTTTACTCAAACTGCCTTGGAACAGAGACTGTATGGATTCTTGGAAACACCTCTTTCTATGCTTATTCCTTGCTGACTTCAAAATGCTGTTTGTATCTATCCATTTCATTTGGTTTCATCTTTTTTGGGTTTGGAAGCTTCTCATCCCCACCCTCAAATTACCAAAGCTGCTTAGCAAAAGTTGTTCCTGTATTCTAAAGCTGTAGTTCTCATCCCTGATTGCACATAAGAATCACCTGGGTAGCTTTTGCACTGACTACTGATTCCTGGGTCCCATCCCCAGAGATTCTCATTTAATTGCTCTGGGATGTGATCTGCACATCAGGATATTTCTTTAAAAAAGCAGGTGATTGTAATATGTGGCCAAGGATGAGAATTACTATTCTAATATGAAACCAGGATTTGTGACAGCTGTTCTTGCCTACTTGAGTGTCAGCAGCCAGTGTTACAAATATCTTAATTCCTTCATCAGTAAAGGCGTTAAGCAAAATAGGGTCTCTGGGATAGCCTGTCAGAATGACACCAAGCCACTGGAGGAACCTCTCAGGTAAGCCTTTCTTCCACCAGAGTGGCACAGTCAGTATCTGAAAGGAGGTTCTGTGGAATGATAAGCGAAAACTTTAAGCCACGTTGAAGTCAGGGCATGTTTCATCCATCATCACTCCTTGTAGGAGGCAATGTGGCATAGTGAGATGGATTCAGGTTTTGGCCCTAGATGAATCTGGGTTTATTTTGGTTCTGTTGATTACTAGCTGTGTTGCTTGAGATTCAGAGTTTGCAACTGCACATTTTTCTCATGTGGACAAAAATAGAGATTATTAAAAACACAACCAGAGGGCTTCCCTGGTGGCACAGTGGTTGGGGGGTCCACCTGCCAATGCAGGGGACGTGGGTTTGTGCCCCGGTCCAGGAAGGTCCCACATACCACGGAACGGCTGGGCCCATGAGCCATGGCTGCTGAGCCTGCGCGTCCGGAGCCTGTGCTTTGCAATGGGAGAGGCCACAACAGTGAGAGGCCCACGTACTGCAAAAAAAAAAAAAAAAAAAAAAACACAACCAGAATCATACTATACACCTTACAGGGTTGCTAGCATTGTGGACTGTATAGTTCTTAGCATACTTCCTGGCTTAGTAAGTAGCAGTTGTATTGTATATACTACTCCTACTCATGCTAAAGACTGTCATTGACTCGTTTGTATCTCCAGTGCCAGTCACGGTGCCCTAATGCTCAGAAGGTTATAAAATTTGATGATATAGAAAACAGAAAATTTGATTTCTTTTTTTAAATCAGTTACTCATAGGTAAATAATTAACAGAGCTGTGGCATTATAAAATTAGTGCTCAGCAAGTAAGTGTTGCTACACGTTATTTTAATGGCAATATCCCTTCCTTTTTGTTTAATGAGATTCATGGTCAAAGTCATGCAGTGTCATACACCCCAGGGACAAAAATAGTAGCACCTCAGTATTTAGCAAGACATGCTTTAGTAGCTATACCAAGTGTGATAAAAACAAAAGAATGGACACGAGAAGACAGCTGTAAAGAATAGTCAGGCAAGAAGTCAACATCAGAAAAATCAAGAGTCAAAAATGTTAGGATAGATAGACAAGCCAGCATCAGAACATATAAGACGAGTGCAGTTCATCATGTATTTTTTTCCCTAGCTTTGTCTGCAGAGGTCCTAGAAGCAATGAAATACTAATAGTAATAAGTACCCCTAATGCACAGATTTTACTTCCTAAATATCACTCCCAACTAAAAGGAACCAGGACTCCTAGGAGAAATGACTAATTCTAAGTCTAGAGTAGGAACTTAACAGGCTGAGCCTGAGACATCATCTTGTGCTAGAAGCCAGAAATTCAAATAAAACCCAAAAAACCCTGAGTTGCCAAAGCAATCTTGAGAAAAAAGAACACAACTGGAGGTATCACCCTCCAAGACTTCAGACTATACTACAAAGCTACAGTAATCAAAACAGCATGATACTGGCACAAAAACAGATGCATAGATCAATGGAACGGAATAGAGAGCCTAGGAATAAACCCAGGCACCAATGGTCAATTAATCTACAACAAAGGAGGCAAGAATATACAATGGGAGAAAGTTTCTTCAATAAGTGGTGCTGGGGACTTCCCTAGTGGCACAGTGGTTAAGAATCTGCCTGCCAATGCAGGGGACACGGGTTCAATCCCTGGTCCGGGAAGATCCCACATGCCGCGGAGCAACTAAGCCCGTGCGCCACAAGTACTGAGCCTGTGCTCTAGAGCCTGCAAGCCACAACTACTGAGCCCTCATGCCACAACTACTGAAGCCCAAGTGCTTAGAGCCTGTGCAACAAGAGAAGCCAACACAATGAGAAGCATGCCCACCACAACGAAGAGTAGCCCCCACTCGCTGCAACTAGAGAAGGCCCATGTGCAGCAACAAAGACCCAATGCAGCCAAAAATAAATTAATAAAATAAATGAATTTAAAAATAAATAAGTGGTGCTGGGAAAACTGGACAGCTACGTGTAAAACAGAGAGATTAGAACATTTTGTCACACCATATACAAAAATAAACCCCAAATAGATAAAGACCTAAATGTAAGACCTAGAGCCATAAAATTCCTAGAAGAGAACGTACGCAAAACATTCTTTGACATAAATTGTGACAGTATATTTTAGGATCTGTCTCATAAGGCAAAAGAAACAAAAGCAAAAATAAACAAAGGTGTAGGGCGCGGTCAGCTAACTGCTACGCGGCAGGAAGCTGAAATAAGCTGAGTCATCCTTCCTGTGGCCACTGCGCTTGCGCTAAGTATACTAATGCGGTTTTAAAGTAGCGACCTATCCGATGCTGGCTCACAAATCGCACCATCGGCGAAAGCCAATCACAGAGCGACACATGTTCTTAATCCCTATATAAGCAGACTGCTATAGGATTGAGGGGTCTTCCTTCCATCTTTCTTCAACCAAGCTGTGCTCCAATAAAGTGTGATACGAGAAGAATCTTGCGTGTGGCGGCTCGTTATTCTGCTGGTCGGAAACGGCCCGCTGCACAAAGGGACCTAATTAAACCTAAAAGCTTCTGCACAGCAAAGGAAACCATTGACAAAATGAAAAGATAGTCTACTGAACAGGAGAAAATATTTGCAAACAATATTGGCAACTTCTGCTTCCAGCCAAGCTAGAGTAACAGAGGCCAGATTACCTCCCTACTTAAAAAAACAGAGAGACTATATGAAACAATAGTTTTCAAGACACCAGGCATCAAGCAATGAAGGACAGTGATCCCTGAGGGATAGCAAACACGAGGTGAGCCCTGCAATTGACCCATTTTGCCTTGAGTTGCCAGGCTCTGGCATCAGGAGTAGGAAGTGAAGGAGAGCCCAGTAGACTCCCTGAGTTGACATGGAGCTGTGAGTCTAGGGAGAACAGTGCAACTGCAGTTCATGGGACAGAGTATCAGAAAGAAGAGATACAGGGAGAGAACTGCAGAGATCTACAGAATTTCTCCCTTGAATACTCAGCAGACTGACCAGCACAAGCATGTGAACAAACTAGTCAAGACTGGGAATTTGAAGAAATTATAAGCAATGATGTCCAGTGCTCACACAGCGATAGGAACAGGCACTGTTACTACCAGTCAGACACGAAAATTTCGTACTTCATTAGGCACTGGGTGGATTACTCAGGAAGGTCTTGGTTTCACAGTAGGAAATAATTAGCTTTAGACTGAGCACTGCTCTGGACCTGCCTGACAGTCTTAAAAGCAAGATTCAAAAGGATCAAACCATGTCCAAGTAACTTAACTGTTTCCCAGAACAAAACTCAAAAAGAGTTACAGGGGGGAAAAAGCAGTTTTAGGAATTCAAATATATCCAACACCTTATAAGGTAAAATTTACAATGTCTGACATCCAATCAAAGATTATCAGGATACAAAGAGACAAGAAAACATGATCCACAAGCAGAAAAATCAATCCATTGAAACTGACCCAAAGTTGACACACACTAGAATTAGCAGAGAAGAACATTAAGGGAGTGATTATAACTTGTATTCTGTATGTTCAGAAGTTACATAGAGACTTGGAATATATAAAATAGATCCAAATAGAGCTTCTAGAAATGCAAACTACAGTGTCCGAGATGAAAAATACACTGGCAGGATTAATTGCTGATTAGACATCGCAGGGGAAAAGATTAGGGAATTTGAAAACAGTAGTAGAAATTATCTACATTGAAACACGAAAAGATCATCAGTTAGCTGTAGGACAACGTCAAGTGGCCTAATACATGTGTAATTGGATTCCCAAAAGAGAGGGGAGTATGGAAAAAAATATTTGAAGAAGTAATGGCTGAAAATTATCCAAACTTGCTGGAAAGTATAAACCCACAGATCTGAGAAACTTAAGTCTTTCTCCTTCTTCTTCTTTTATTATACAGCAGGTTCTTATTAGTCATCAATTTTATACACATCAGTTTATACGTGTCAATCCCAATCGCCCAATTCATCACACCACCACCCCCAGCCCCCCACGGCTTTCCCCCCTTGGTGTCATACGTTTGTTCTCTACCTCTGTGTCTCAATTTCTGCCCTGCAAACCGGTTCATCTGTACCATTTTTCTAGGTTCCACATATATGCTTTAATACACGATATTTGTTTTTCTCTTTCTGACTTGCTTCACTCTGTGTGACAGTCTCTAGATCCATCCATGTCTCAACAAATGACCCAATTTCGTTCCTTTTTATGGCTGAGTAATATTCCATTGTATATATGTACCACAACTTCTTTATCCATTCATCTGTCGATGGGCATTTAGGTTGCTTCTATGAGCTGGCTATTGTAAATAGTGCTGCAATGAATATTGGGGGGCATGTGTATTTTTGAATTGTGGTTTTCTCTGGGTATATGCCCAGTAGTGGGATTGCTGGGTCATATGGTAATTCTATTTTTAGTTTTTTAAGGAACCTCTATACTGTTCTCCGTAGTGGCTGTATCAGTTTACATTGCCACCAACAGTGCAAGAGGGTTCCCTTTTCTCCAGACCCTCTCCAGCATTTGTTGTTTGTAGATTTTCTGATGAAGCCCATTCTAACTGGTGTGAGGTGATACCTCACTGTAGTTTTGATTTGCATTTCTCTAATAACTAGCCATGTTGAGCAGCTTTTCGTGTGCTTCTTCGCCATTGTACATCTTCTTTGGAGAAATGTCTATTTAGGTCTTCTGCCCATTTTTGGATTGGGTTGTTTGTTTTTTTAATATCGAGCTGCATGAGCTGTTTATATATTTTGGAGATTAATCCTTTGTCCGTTGAGTCATTTGCAAATATTTTCTCCCATTCTGAGGGTTGTCTTTTTGTCTTGTTTATGGTTTCCTTTGCTGTGCAAAAGCTTTTAAGTTTCATTAGGTCCCATTTGTTTATTTTTGTTTTTATTTCCATTACTCTAGGAGGTGGATCAAAAAAGATCTTGCTATGATTTATGTCAAAGAGTGTTCTTCCTATGTTTTCCTCTAAGAGTTTTATAGTGTCCAGTCTTACCTTTAGGTCTCGAATCCATTTTGAGTTTATTTTTGTGTATGGTGTTAGGGAGTGTTCTAATTTCATTCTTTTACATGTAGCTGTCCAGTTTTCCCAGCACCATTTATTGAAGAGACTGTCTTTTCTCCATTGTATATCCTTGCCTCCTTTGTCATAGGTTAGTTGACCATAGGTGCGTGGGTTTACCTCTGGGCTTTCTATCTTGTTCCATTGATCTATGTTTCTGTTTTTGTCCCAGTATCATATTGTCTTGATTACTGTAGCTTTGTAGTATAGTCTGAAGTCAGGGAGTCTGATTCCTCCAGCACCATTTTTTTCCTCAAGACTGCTTTACTATTCGGGGTCTTTTGTGTTTCCATACAAATTTTAAGATTTTTTTGTTCTAGTTCTGTAAAAAATGCCATTGGTAATTTGATATGGATTGCATTGAATCTGTAGATTGCTTTGAGTAGTATGGACATTTAAACAGTATAGTTCTTCCAATCTACAATTATGAAATATCTTTCTGTTTATTTGTGTCTTCTTCAGTTTCTTTCATTAATATCTTATAGTTTTCAATGTACAGGTTTTTCACCTCCTTGGTTAAATTTATTCCTAGCTATTTTAGTCTTTTTTATGTAATCATAAATGGGATTGTTTGTTAAGTTTCTCTTTCTGATAATTCATTATTAGTATATAGAAATGCAACACATTTTTATATATTGATTTTATATCCTTCAATTTTACAGAACTAGTTTATTCTAATGGTTTTTTGGTGGAGTCTTTAGGGTTTTCTATATATAATATCATGTCATCTGCAAATAGTGACAGTACAACCGCCTTCTTCCAGAGGAACCACTATCCAGACTTTTATGGTAATCATTCCTTTCTTTTGCTTTCTAGTGAGTTTTACTTGCTAAGTATGTATCTGTAAATAATACTGTTTTTTGGCCTGTTTTGGAATTTTGCATCAATGGAATCATACAGTGTGAATTATTTTGTCTCACTTCTTTTGCTTAACATTTTGTTTTTATAGTTCATCCATGTTGATATTTGTAGCTTAGGTAATTCATTTGCTTTGGTGTATTGTATTCCATTGTGTGAATATATAACTTACCTATTTTTCTGGTAATGGTTGTTTATAGGTTTTAGCTATTAACAAATCATGCTGTTATAAACAATCTTGGACATCTATTCTGATAGACCTGAACACACATTTCTGTAGGATATACACATAGGGAATTGCTAGGTACATAAAGTTTTGACAGCTTCTCTGATGATTATTCCTAAAGATAGATTCCTAGCAGTAAAATTAATGGATCAGAAGGTCTAAGCATGGAAGATGATTCAGGACTTCTATGAATTTACTCCATAATCAGCATCATAGCCTTTATTCTAGTTTAACTTTTCTACAGTGTAAACTAGCTACACGTTGTTCAGTGTGGGAACAAACTATAGAATCAGTAAGCAATTTCCTTGTTTTTTTCTGAAGTTCGTCTGGAAATGTATTTCTTTCATGCTGCCTAATACCTATTCATGTGGGTTTATATAGTGATTATGGCCCATTGGCTGGAAAGCTTAGAAATGTTGAATCTCTTTGTATAGAAATATCAATTAAACATGATCAAATTAATAAATAAAGACATTGTTTCAGTATGCTTTATTTGAAGATTCACTTTCCAGAACTTAAATTCTGTCAACTGAATGTTTTAAAATATGTGCGCCTATGTTGTTGTTTTCACTTTAGCAAATGTGAAATCTGTTTGTTCATTTACCTGTTTCATGTCCTTCCTTGAATGCAGGGCTGCATCCTAATCAATGCCTAAAATCTTGCCTTGCCTGTGATGGATGTTCAGTAACTGTGTGTTGAAACAGTATTGGATTACCACATTATTTGGAATTGTTGCCTTTTTGCATTTTTGCTCTTCCTTAGTATGTTAGGTGTATTAATGAATGATCATTTTGACTTACACAGCACCTTCTTTTCCACCTAGGAGCTCTGAGGTGACAGGTTATTTGGATTCTTTTTGATTTGGAATAATTATTCTAAGATTTAAATTAGGCTCTGTCTGGATGTGCCCAAACTTTCATTTCTATCTTGTTAAGCTTCCCTGCTCCCGTGAATTTTCAGGCTTATAAGACTGCAGTTAATTAATAATCTCCATCATTGCATCCCAGATAGACATGGGGGTTGACAGAAAGGAAGCAGAAACAAGTTTAAATAGAATAGCGCTTAACAGTGAGATAACACTGTATACCTGAAATCCTTGGCAGACCTTAATCGATTTTCCAACCCACTGGAGAAGTAGGAAATGGGTTTTTATTACGTATTTAATGGCTGAGAAGGCGAGATATGTTTTTAATATCTTAACTCTTCCTGAGAAGTGGACATTCACTTGGAAACAACTTACTTTGTTTAAAATCATGAAGACATTTTTTGTTGCCAGGCTTACATAATAAATTTCTATTTTTTTAATCTGAATTTTTTAAGAGACTCATCCCTTGACCTTTCATTTTTCTCAGAAGGCGGAAACTGAGTCAGCTTCAAAATTTATGGGTTTTACTTTCACGAAGCCAACACACTAGACAGTTTCCAGAAGCAGTAAGCGCCTCTTGCTCCCTCGCCATCCTTGGAGAAACAGGAAAATAGAACAGATGCCAACTCAGAACACAAAGTAACGTCTGATTGCCCCTGAAGGGTGGTCTCGCCGTGGGTAGGGTTAGTTTGTCCCATGTGTTTGAAGCTTGAGGAGACAGAGGCCAGATTGCTTACATGAATTGCTTATGTTCACCCAGTTAGGAATGGAGTCCGGTGACAGGTTATCCCTGTCCCAATATTTTTTGGTAGTTAATCTTTTTTTTCATCGAGATACATGTTTAGTTTGCCCAGCGGGCTAGCTCTAACTATAATACAATACCTTTTCTCTTCTCGTCAAGAAAATATAGTGAGTGAACATCCTGAGTTTGTTACATTGAAATTTTTTGAAGAAATGAAATATTTATTAATACTTCATTACTTTATTAGTAATAACAAATGACTTGCCAGCATATCTCACAACTGATCATGAGCAAACAGTATGTTCATAGTTAAAGCTTTACATAAGATTTAATTAATTTTTTCCAAAATAGTAAATGGCCATTGTTACGTCTTTCAGTGCATTTGATTTCTTAAACAAAAACAAAACAAACAAAAACCCCAGCAGGCTCTGCCTCCCTGTCTGCTTATATCAAGTATAGTTCTTTTTATTTTTTTCACTGTTGGTTTTCTTTAAGTCATGTTTTTGTCAATTGATTGCCTGTTGTGAGCCAAGCCCTTTCTGAATCCTGGAGAAGTGGCAGAAGGCGAGCCACCCTTTCCTCCAGGAGCCTACAGTCAAACACCTGTGATTGCTTTGAGGAAACATTTAAGTTATTGTACTGGGAAAGTAACTTAACCTCTCCAACGTTCAATTTCCTCATCTAAATAGTGGGTTCATAATACCTGCCTAACAGGTATCATTATGAGGACTTCAGGGAATAATTCACGTGACAGCACTTAGCACCGGTGCCTGGTGCAGGGTAGGCACTCAAGGACTGTTCATTCAGTTTGCATCTGGAGAGCCGTGCAAGACACTATCATTAGATAATTAAAGTATGATATGAAGGCCATTTAAAAAATATGAATTGAGAGACAGAAGCAGGAACTGAGAGCTAGGGTTTATTAGGAAAGGCTCTGTGGAGGATGTAGGGTTTAAAGAGGCTCAGAACTTAGATGATGAAGCTGTAGGTATTATCAGGGTAAAGAATGGATCGCCTCTGATTTGGAGGAAGAGTTTGGGGTCCACTACTTAAGTCTCACCAGCTTTTTATCCCCACATAGTATCTGTATTGCTTCCCCAGTGACTTCACAGAAAATAATTCTGTACCCAGTGGTAAAACCCTATGGGGCTAACCCTTGTTAGCATTACTGCTATTTCCATGGCAACCATCAGATGATATAAAATCTTAGTGAGGCAAGACATGAGAAGTATTTTCATCAACAAATGCCCCAATTCTTGTTTTTTTAAACAAATGCCCAAATTTACTGGTAGAATGTCCCATGGGAGATTACCCGATCACTTAGCTGCTGTCACCAAAATCTAAACCCTGCTCTTCCACATTTCTGTGTTTGAACATTTAGTGGGAGATATTTTTTGAGAAAAAAAAGTCTTGGATGTAACCAGTAAGGTAAATTTGAGAGGGGAAAAAGTCTTTATATATCTCATTTATAGATATTTTTGTGACTATTGATAGAGTTTTGTGACTACTGATAAGTAATTAGGTACAAAGGTAAAACTGGCTTGACTCACCTTTTGTCAGTTTTACTCAAATGAAAGGAAAGATTTAAAAATAAAATTCTTAATATTTAAAAATAAAATTTTCCTGCTGAAAACTGAACTCATTCTGTAATACGGGGGATTTTATAGAATTTGTTTCATTCTCTGTGACATTTTAGGAATATGTTACAGACAACCGTAAGTTGAAAATGAGTGAATATATACATGTTTCCCCTGTATTCAACAAATTTGTCTACTGTGTGCCTGGCATAGTTCTGAGTACTGGGGTTATAGCGACAAATGAAACAAAGGCCCTGCCCTTTTAGAACTGACATCAGGGGCAGAGAGAGAAGCAATAGCTCAATTAACAAAGAGCTAAGTGTCAAGTGTGATAAGTGCTCTAGATTAAAATTAAACAGGGCGGTACTAGAGATTGACACATGTAAGGGTCGGGTGAACAAAGGAGGCCTCTCTGATGAGACGACATTTGGGAAGAAACCTGAGTGAGTGAGGGAGCAGGCCTTGTGAATATCTAAGGGAAGAGTGTTCCAGACAGCGGGATAGCAAATGCACAGATGGTGATGAAGAGTATGCTCGACAGGGCTGAGGACAGCAGGGAGTCCAGGATGAGTGGAACAGAGAGAACACAGTGGATAAAAGAGCAGATCAGAGGTGAGGGCAGGTGGGGGCAGGAATCTTGTAGATTAGCTATCAAGGCTATAAGCCGTGATAAGGACTTTGTTATATTTTATTCTGAGTAAGATGGAAAACTTCTGGACGGTTTAGAGCAGTGACACGATATGTCTTGGGTTTTGAAAGGATTGCTCTGCTGCTTGGAGAGTAGGCTCTAGGAGGATGAGGCTGGAAGCAGGGAGACCACTTAGGTGATGACTTACTGCAGTCAGTAGTCTAGGTGAGCGATGATGCTGGCCGGACCTGGGATGGGAGAGTGGGGACAGAGAGTAGCACTAGTATGCTGGATGTTCCTTTTGCTCAATAAATACTCATAGTGCTCATTATATATGCCAAACACTGTTCTAACAACTTTATAAACATCAACTCATTCCTGCTCATAACAACCCTCTGAGGTAAACTTCAAAGGTACAGCCCATGGGATTTGTAGATGGATTGGATGTGGGTAGAAGAGAGAAAAGAAGGAGTCTGGGATAATTCCTTTGTGTGGACCTAAAATTCCTAAGAATGGACTTGCCATCTCCTGAAAAAGGAAAGATGCAGGAGAAGCATGTTTGGGTGGAAGTCCAGAATCAGAAGTTTGGTTTTCATGCGCGTTGAGTTTGAGATGCACAGCAGCTAGCCAACTGGACGTGTTGAGTAGGCAGTTAGATAGAGGAGAGCCTGAAGTCAGGGAAGAGGTCAGGGCTGGAGATAACTTACAAAAGCGGTCTGAAAGCATTCAGGAAGAAGTGCCCACTGGAGGTCTGGTTGTTGCTGGTAGACCAAACCAGAGGTAGGTAGGAGGAGTCTTTTCCCGTGGGTGTGGTTGTAGAGTGGCATTTTCATTGGATTTGGATCAGATCTGCATTTGAATACTAGCTGTATCGTTTACTAATTAAGTGACCTCAACCATGTGATTTAATCTCATTTAGCTTCACTTTCTTCATCTATAAAACGGGTTAACAGGACACATCCCATAGCATTGTTAAGATAAAATGAAATAACGTATGTTACCTACAGCAGTGCTTGGACGTGGAAAGTGCTTAATAAATATTCATTATCTTCCTTTTCCTCAGATTTGGTTTGCTGCATTCGCCCCATACTAACAAAACATGAGCTTCTCTTCCAGGATAAAATAAATCTGAATTTAAAGCCTACTCCCACATATACTTTCGGGGGTGCCTACTTAATGACAAGCTCCAGAAAGGATTTCATTCAAATCTATTTCCTGTCAAACAGTAATGACCTTATAAAAGAAGGCACTTTTGTGAGGTTTATAGAAGGCACAGGGGAGGAAGTTGTGGCTTCTGAGTATTAAAATATTCCACACGCCAAAGCAGAGTGAAGGTATAGGTAGAAGCAGCAAGCAGCAAATCCGAAGATCAGTCATGGGTAGTTTACATGAAAGCGTAAGTAAATCCACCTGAGTCACGGTGATGACCTCTAGGAGAAAATAGTGGCCCTTCCTAGTGATGGGCTGTTTAAATCAAAGGGAATTTTATCTTATTAATTACCTGATGATCCTGCTGGAAATTTGCTAAAGGGACACTCCTGGGGTTAAACTTAATCCCACTTCTATTTTCTACAGTCTTAGCTTGAGAATCAGTACTCACTTAAGGTGCTCAGATTTTAGCTCATACAAATGTTTACATTTATGCACCTACTAGGTGCTGTGTACATTTTTAGGCAAATGATTCCTGTCCTTAGGTCCTTCACAGTGTACAAGAGAAAACAGACGTGTAAACAAATACACAGAACAGACTGTGGTAAACAAACAAAATAGAGTATATGATACTCAAAATAGAGTATTACTACAGGACTGCAAATAAGGTAGTCATTTTACCCTAGGAGATTATAAAAACAGTATAGTGGTCACCTCTGAACTGGGCTGTTAAGGTTAAGAATGTATCAGGTAAAAATTTTCAGGGAAAGATATTCTAAAAAAGGAGCACACCATAAGCAAAATCATAGAGTCATGTTCAGGGAAAAAAGAAAAAGGCACAATAGTTTGTTTTTAGGGTGGTGGGAAGAACAAAGTGTGACCACCGGTTTGGAAAGCAATTTTTCCTTAACCCTTCTTCAGCTCCAAACAGGAACATTTGAACTTTCTAACCTTCTTTTAAGGTCTAGATGAGTCCCCTGGTGAACTATATGACCAAGAGAAATTAAAAGCATTAAAAATACTAGAATTTTCTTTCTTTATTGGGATTAGACATGACAATTATTTTCTGAGGGAATCCTGAGTGTGTCCCTAGGACACCATTCGTCTTCCTGTGAAGGACTCCTAAGTGTTTACTTACCCCAGCCCATTCCCATCACTGACCTAAATTAAAATTTGTTAAGTAGAATGTCATTTCCCCCTTAGCCTTCCTGTTTTTTATGAAAAGGTTCTCAGTTTTCTTTTCTAAGTATCTCCGTGTAATCTTTTGAAAATATAAACATTTTCTGGGAAGTCTGCAGTGTTCATGGTATTTTCAACCCTGAGGGAACAGGGAGGCCTGTTCCAAGACAGACACGTTCTTGCAGACAATGCAGTTCCTCAGCTTAGCTGGATAGTAATTCTTTTAGCTTGGCGCTAATTCCATGTCCACTCCCCTTTTTACCCCTGAGACCTTCCAAGGTTCCTCTATGATCACCACACCACATCCACGGATAAAAGAGAGTGCCTAGATTCTCTGCAGCTCGGCCTCAGTGAGGGCTGTCATTCTCTCCAATCAATCTCTATACCAAATTTTCTTAGGCTCTTTAAGATCTGCCCTCTTTTGTATTTAATCTTTAGACTTTCTGTGCCAATGACTTGAACATCAGATCTTCAATCCAGTTAATCTTTGAGGTTATTAGAGCATTAATAGTGGCAGAGACAACAGTAGCAACAGACAGCTCACACAGTACTTACCAGATGCTCTTCTCAGCACTTTACATAGATTAATTTATTTCATCCTCACAGCGGCCTTTTGGGGTAGCTACCACTTTATCCTCATTTTACAAGTGAGGAAACTAAGGCACACAGAGTCTCGCAGTTTTGCCTGAGGTTACACAATGCTGTAACTGGTAGAGAAGAAAGACTGTTCTTTTCAGAGCTTGAGTTTGGAAGACAGTTTTCCCACAAGAGTTTTATTTACCTCTGTATTCTCAATTAAAAGCATACAAAGCAAGTGTTCCACCCATGTTGGAGTTAGTGCAGAGTGCCAGGCCATCAAGTGTACACAGAGGATTGTGTCATTGTGGTTTAAAAAAAAAAAAGGAAAAATAAAAGACTAAGTGAATCAAAAGCTCTGACTGTGAATACAGTATATTGGCAATATCTGGGGCCTATTTTATTATATGAGTCCTCATAGGACATTTAAAAATAAAAGTTTAAAAAATCTATTCTCTCTGACTTCTTCGGAAATATTTTTTTATTTAACTATTAGTAGGGATCTGACACTGAATAATGGCCCTCCTCCAGAAACAAAAACGGATTAACATTTGTCCTTTTTTCTTTTTCAGTTAAAAGCCTGTGCTGCCAGAGTTGCTGGTCTTTGATGCTGAGGGATTACGATTGGGACAATAATTTAAAAGATGATAATAAAACTGTTATTGTGCTCTGATTTTAAAGTTAGTTCAAATGAAACAAAATTAGACATGGCCCTTAAGAGCAGCTTTTCACATATCCCATATAAGCAGGCATTCCCAGGGGCTTCCCTGGTGGTGCAGTGGTTAAGAATCCACCTGCCAATGCAGTGGACATGGGTTCGAGCCCTGGTCTGGGAAGATCCCACATGCCACGGAGCAACTAAGCCCGTGCACCACAACTACTGAGCCTGCGCTCTAGAGCCAGCATGCCACAACTACTGAGCCCGCGTGCAACAACTAATGAAGCCCACATCCCTAGAGCCCGTGCTCCGCAACAACAGAAGCCACCACAATGAGAAGCCCGTACACCGCAATGAAGAGTAGCCCCCACTCGCAGCAACCAGAGAAAGCCCGCAATGAAGACCCAACACAGCCAAAAATAAATAAATAAATTTATTTAAAAAAAAAAAAAAAAAGCAGGCATTACCTTCCATGAGTAATAAGCATTGTTGGTGGCATCAGACTTTCCTCATTCCAGAGTATGAGTTTTTAGCATCCCTGAAAATCATCTAATATGTGGCTATTTGATTTTGTCTAAAAGAAGAAAAGTAGTATTAAAATGGAAAGAAACTGAAAATGGGAATCAAGTGCTAACCAGCCGTGTGATCTTAGGCAGGACCCTTACTTTCACTCACTCAAGTCATATCACAGGCTTGTGTGGCAACGTGCTTGGGTCCCCACTTGTGTGCACAGTTGTGTGTATCTGTTTAGCACACGTGTTGGTTCACAGGTTCATTTATTCTGGTTTGTTCATCTGTGGTGCTCACCATACCTCACCAGCAGCTTTCTCACCCCTGGTCCCCTAGTTTTGGGGGCCCCTCTTCCCCATGCCCATCCTACTGACTCTGCTTAAAGAAATCTTACCTACCAAGATTCAGCCCAAATTCCATCTTCTGGGGAAGTCTTCTGTAACCACACTAGCTTTCTTTAGCTGCTTTCACACAATTTTCAGTTCAAGGTCAACCAAACACTGCAGCACAAGATTAACTGCATGTGCTGAAATCCTAATATATTTGTGGCTCCACGTGGCTCAGTCTGCCCAAGGCATTAAGCACAATTTAACTCTCAACCTAGATTTCTCCCTGACAATCTGTATTGGCTCTTTCTTCCACATTTCTTTCAATCTGTTTTCTTGTTCTTATGTAAATCTTTGTTCTGATTTTTTTTTGTTGTTGTTTAATCTCTTTTTCTCTAGGTCCAACTTTCTCTCTTATTCTCTCCATTGCCCCTTGTCTGTGGACTCAGTGCCAGGAATGGAACTGACAAAAGCAAAGTATCCTTAGATGGAAGAAGAATGAAGCTGGGAGAGGAACTAAGCAAGCAAAATGTAATGTCTTTTCAGGATGCTGCAGAGGGAAGAGATGTGAACACTTCGACATGAATAAACATTGTCCTCCCACTGTGCTGAGATCATTGGGAGAAGCACCGAATTGGGTAAGAAACAGCCATTCACTTCCTCTAAGAAGTTATACAAAGTCTTAGCCTTGAAATATTCCAAAGCATTTCATTGTTAGGGCCCAACAGTGTGTTTTCGGGTCGAAAAAAATCTAGTTCCACCTGCTCTCTAAAAACAGTGGTAACTGAGGTGTCCTTTAGGGTCCCCAAACTGTGAGATTTTAAATATTTGGTTGTTTAGTCCCAGTGCTGGGACACTGACACTATCAAATGAAAGGTGTTTTTTGGTTTGTTTTTGCAAACAGTGTGTGGGGGTGGGGGGGTGTAATTCAAAGCAACATTTAAACGGAAAGACATTCTCTCTCAGAAGCAGGAGGGAAAAGTGCGGTCCAGCAAGGGCTGCCCTCCTTATTTGCACATGCAAAGAAACTCGTGACAGGCTCACCACGCCCCACCTGCAGCCTGGCCCCCTAAGGCAGTGAGTAGGTACCCTGGAGATTCCCCGGCTTTGGAAACACACTCACATACTTTCTTCATGGCAGGACATGCCTCTCCTTGGCTAGCTGGGACTTCTTTTTCTTCTTCCTCCTTTTCCAGGTGAGGCAGCCAGCACCTCTCAGGAAGCCCCTCAGAGATGGTAAAAATCCATGCTTCCGAGTGGAAAGAGCTCTACAGTCTCGTAGTTTAGGTCTGAATTCACTGACTAGCTGTGTGATCTTAGGCAAGTCATGAAACCTCTTTGAACCTCCGTCTCCTCACCTCTAAAATAGCTAGAAAAACTATCTGCCAGTTGTTTTAAGGGTTCAGAATAATACATGTGCAGTTCTTGGCACCTGGTAGGTACTAAATATCTAGGAGCTATTACTCCATCCAGGTGACGAAGTGAGGGGAGTCTAGCCATTCTCCTCACCCTCACTTCTCCAGATGGGGTCCCCAAACCAGCAGCATTAACTGTGAGCGCGTTAGGAAGGCAGACCTGCTGAGTCACGCTTGGCAGTGTAACCAGATCCCTGGGTTCATTCCTCTGCACGTCAGCCTGTGAGAGGCTGCAGCCTCAGCTGTGCCAGGCCCTGGTGGGGCCCCCGCAGGACTGTATCCCAACTGGAACACAGCCTCCTCTTTAGCCCCCTCCGGACTCCAGCCACGTGAAACACTGGCATGTACCGCAGGCTTCGTATTTAATCTTCGCGGGTCAGCTCATTTAATCTTCAAACAATCCTCGGAGGGAATGCTGTTCTCTCCATTTTCCAAATGAGAAAACTAACCCTACATGATGAAAAATCGCTTCCCTGTCGTCACCCAGCTCATCTGTCACAGAGGCAGGTTGAAACCCAGGGTCATTTGAATCCAGAAGTGTGGCTGACAAAGCCTCTCCTTGACTAGACCCTTGCTGGGCTCCTCTAAGCTCTCTTCCCGACTGGGCCTCAACCTCAGCCTATAAAAACAGCAGACTCTCAGCACGAATGACTTAGGGTCTCTGTGAGAGGCTAGGAGCCTCACTTCCTTAAGCGCCTTAAGTTAGATAACCCAGATAAGTTTCATGTGGAGCCCTCCACCTTCCCGCTTTTTGTACATTTAGCAGGAATTTCCACGTGTAAACCCCACCATCGCCCCTCCCTGCTCTCTCATTCTCCCTTTAAAATGCCCTCTGTACAAATGGAAGTTGAGGTCAGTTCATGCTGGGCCCTCTTTCCTACTGCAATAGCATATTACTGATTAATATTTGTCCTTAACACTTTAGTGTCTGTCTGTGTTTATCTGTGACACCTCTTTACCACTAGGTTATCTATCTAATGCTGATAAGATGGAGAATTCCCTGAAATCATTTCTCCATTCAGCCAACTCGATTAAAAGAACTCTGCTCCCAGAGTACTTGTCCAATAGGTGATCACAGGTTTGGACCCCGGGTCCAAACCTCTGTCTTTCCTCCGTCTTTCTGCTCTGACGCTTACACACATTAGTGAGGTCGATGGAGGGGAGAGGGCTGTAGCCGCAGGGCACCATGGAGGGCAGTATAAATACTGATCCAGATGTCCCAGAGATGCTCAACCAGTGCTTCGGCCCTGGACTTGCATCCAGTTTCCCTGTGACTGCAAAGAGGTGAGCTGCAGCACAGCCCTGGCATCCCCAAGGCATCCCTGGGGAACTCTAAGTCCCGGGCGGTGACAGACAGGAGCCGTCTCTTAGATGACCACTGGGGACTCTAGAAGGGGAATGCTGGTGGAGAACACTGGAGCCTGTTCTTTCAACATCACCGCCAGTGATGTCCTGAAGGCACCCCACCCAGGTGAATTACCTGGAATCCAGTCTCTTTCTTACAGCCTCTCTGGGATTATTCTGGAATGATCTGACAATATCTGAAATCAGGGCTTGGAGGAGCACAGGCAGCTGTGGATGCCAAGACCCCAAGTCGCTACAGGGAGCATGAGGTGGGGGAGAATGGGAAGGGAGGGCTGGAACCCTGAGGCCCAGGGACTGTCACGGGACCGCTGGGGAGGACTCAGCCCTACGGGAATCTAGCCCCTGATGTCAAGAGATGAGCAGAGGAATGTGTGTTCAATTGCTTTGGGATAGCAAATTACTGTGAGAAAAAACAATCACTAGTATGTTATGAGGACATTTTGTTCCCATTCCCAAGGCAGGCTGATAGGAAGGCAGGCCCAGCCACACAGGGCTGGTGGCAAGATGTTAAGTGTGCCACAGATAAAACTGGTCAGGCACGCTCATCACCATGCCAGGCCTGTCCACGCCCAGCGGGCACCCACACCACACGCTGACCCCACTCCAGAGGAGCACGGTGCTGGGCGTCACCACACTAGCTACTGCGTCGGCCCACCAGAAATGCCAACTGTCTGCTGAAGGTGGGGAAAAGCCGGATAAGGACCAGGTTCAACTTCCTTTATCCTTTGGATTTTTTGCTCATATCTTGTTAAGGCCCTGCCCCTCATCCCCCTGCCTTTCCTCCTCTTTTTTTTCTTTAATTTTAATTTTGTGGGTGGTTCTTTTGGAGCCCTCTACAGCTTTAGGGAACTTTGAACCCGCTCTAGTCTTCCTTTATTCCTTCTTCATCCTGGTGAACTCTGGAGGGCAGAAGGAGCTTTTAGAAACTCAAATCAAAGCATATCGCGCTGCCACCTAAACTCACCGTTTTGTCACATTTAGAACCAACACCAAACTCCTCACCAAGGCCCCTGAGGCCTAATATGATCCACCACCTCCTACTCTCTCTGCTCTGTACCCAGACATACTGGGCTGCCCCACAGGGCCTCTGCATCTGCTGCTCCTTCTTCTGAAGCACCCTTGCCCATTCTTGTCGTGCAGGTCTGGCTCAAATGCCTCTTCTGGAACAAGTCCTCCCTCCTGAGCCCCCAGCTCCGCACTCCCAGCAGTGCCTATCACATCACCCACCACAGCACTCACCACAGCACCCTCGTCACTCATCAGTCACCCAGCACAGCACCCACATCACTCATGAGTCACCCAGCACAGCATCCTCATCAATCACCCAGCACAGCACCCTCGTCACTCATCAATCATCCACCACAGCACCCTCGTCACTCATCAATCACCCAGCACAGCACCCTTGTCACTCATCAATCACCCAGCACAGCACCCTTGTCACTCATCACCCATCCCAACACCAATGTCATTCATCAGTCACCCAGCATAGTACCCACGTCACTCATCACCCAGCACAGCACCCACGTCACTCATCAGTCACCCACCACAGCCCCCTCGTCACTCAGCAGTCACCCAGCACAGCCCCCTTGTCACCCAGCAGTCGCCCAGCACAGCACCCTCGTCACTCATCAATCACCCAGCACAGCACCCTCATCACTCATCAGTGACCCAGCACAGCACCCATGTCACTCATCAGTCACCCAGCACAGCACCCACGTCACTCATCAGTCACCCAGCACAGCCCCCTCGTCACTCTTCAGTCACCCAGCACAGCACCCTCGTCACTCATCAGTCAGCCACCACAGCCCCCTCGTCACTCAGCAGTCACCCAGCACAGCACCCTCGTCACTCATCAGTCAGCCACCACAGCACCCTCGTCACTCATCAGTCACCCTCCACAGTCCCCTTGTCACTCATCAGTCACCCACCACAGCACCCACGTTACTCACCAATCACCCAGCACAGCACCCAAGTCACTCACCACGGTCTCAGACACTCACCACCATCCCCCACTTGAGATGTGGGCCCCTTTATAATGGCAACTTGACCTGTTTTTTTGCACATTCCCCAAGGCCGAGACCAGTGCCTGGCCCAGAATTCGGGTGCAGTTGACAGTGGGGAGTGGAATTATTTCACCGAATGGGAGACCCTGGATGAGGGGCTGCTGGAGGCCACATCTCTATGACTCGCATCCTTCAGGCAGTGTCCACTCTGCCGCCCCAGGGCCTCCCCACTTTGCAGCACAGTATCTGAGGGAGACGTGGGGTTGCTCCACTGCATGGCTTCTATTTTCATCCCTGCCGCTGCACTACTTAACAAGCAAGGTTGACAAAGCTGAGGGCCACGTGATACAGCAGGCCACCAGCCGAGCACTTCCTTTTTCAAACCTCCTCCTTCCTAAGGCTTGAAACAAGTCAGGATGCTAGAACCCTGCCCGAGTTTGCAAAAAGTTGTTTGCCCGTGTAGTTGGTGTGACAGCAATTCACTGGGGGGGTCTGAATTTAATGGGCGCTCTCTCCATTAAAGCAGTCCCCTCAAGGGGGTCAAGTCTGCAGTGCAGCAGACGCTGGGACGACGGTCCCTGCCCATCTGGTCTGACCTGAAATGGGCAGCTGACGGCCACATCATCCCAGATCATGACATTAGCAGTCCAGGTCCTAACAGCCAGTGGCTTATCTCTGACTGCCACCTGGGCTCATGGGACACCCATTCCTTGAAGAGCTCAGACCTCAAGTGAGTATGTCCACCTTTCTCTGCAGGGAGAGTACTGCCCTCTGAATTGTAATTGCATGTTGCCCACCACCTCCCCTCCCCGCAAACATTCTGACTATAGAGCAGAGGGAGGAGTGGGCCTCACACACCAGAAAGCCGTCGTCCTTTGCTGACCTTTACATGAGCAGCTGTGAGGTGGCTGATTCGGGACCGACCGGGGTCACCGTGTCTGTGTCCCCCATGCATTTGGGTGGGCCGATGCACTGGGCAGGATCTTGTGTAAACTCAAGTATGAGGAGGCACCTGACGTACTGAGACAGGGGAGCTAAGGTGTGAGCCTTCATTCTCCATTCTCTTTGTATGACATAGAACATTTGTGATGTCTCTGAGGTATATTTTCTTGTTCTTTCATGTTTCCAAAGTCCCTTTCCAAAATAACACCTCAGTGTTCTGTGTTTTGGACATTCAAAGGAAGAAAATCAGATGGCAGTGGCTTCATGGCTGGGGTTTCATTCCTTTTTCCCAGGAGCACTCCCGCCCTGGGTCTGTTGGCTGCAGCCATCAGCTGGGAGCGGGGGTACGGAGGCACAGAGCAGCGAGCGAGCACGGGCACCCCCCCCCCCCAGCAGGACTCCTAACGTTCGTGCGGAGTCCCACAGCCCTTATGCGCCACAGCCAGAGAGAAGGGGGCCTGGCTGCCCAGCCGGGTGCCTGGACTGAAGACCAGCTCTCCACCCTCTATCCTGAAACCCACTCAGCTCTCAGCTAATCCCCTCCCTCCTTGTCTGAAACAGGCAACTCCAGGCTTCTTACAGAAGTGTCTTCTGTGGGGACCCACCGAGGCTGAGTTCACAATAAGGATGGAAGGACAGAGCTGCCGGGCAGGGTGCAAGAATCACACATACCAGGTCTTTCAAAGCACATCATTTAAAGTTTTGGGCACCACAGGCCTGACAGGGATGATCTGGCTCCTGCAGTCCCACAGGTCTAACTGCAGCGCTTCAGCTCCATCTTGGCCACTGCCGCCCTGTGCACCTCATCAGGGCCGTCGGCAAAGCGCAGGGCTCGAGCCCTGGTGAAGAACTGAGCCAGCGGGTAGTCGCTGCTCGGCCCTGCTGCTCCGAAGGCCTGGCAGACACAGAGCGGGAGGGGAGGGAGCCCTGGGTGAGCCCTTGTCTCTGAGAGCCCCAGGAACAAGTGCCTGCTCCTAAGATCTCAGAACGGCTCATAACAGCCTCCTTCCCAAGCTTGTCCCCTGACACCTGTGTGATAACAAGGTTCTGGAAGACTTCAGGTGGGGCCATCCCAGGGATGCCAGACTTGCCATCCCAGGGATGCCAGACTCCCAGGTCTGCTCTGCTAGGTGACTTCTGCCATCGGGAAATCCCTCTGTTGGGGCCAGGGATTGAGATTTGGGAAGGAGGCATCCCTGCATGGTTAGGAGGCTGGGCCTGCTGAAAGAAGGACCTAGGTTCCCCAAATCTGAGCTCAGCTCCTTTCAAGCTGAGTGACCCTGGACAAGTCACTTCACTTCCCTCTGCTTCTGTTTCCACATATTCAAAATGAAGGTAGGAATAGAACCCCTCATAGGGTTGTTCTGAGGAGGAAAAGGAAAGTCACATGTGGTGAGTGTGCGACAAAGGGCGGCTATTAGTTTACAGAAGGTTGGGCAGCTGAAGGAGAGGGAGTTTTGCATCTGTTGTAAATGATTCAGACGAATCAGTGATCCATCATCTGTGCTCACCTGAATAGCACGATCAGTCACTCGGTAGGCCATGGGCGGGGCCCCCATTTTAATCATGGCAATATCCAAAGCTGCAGCCTGCAAGGAAGACGAGGTGTGGTTAGGAGGGCAGACCCGAGGGCTGAACACTTGGAAGGACGATCAGTTTCACAGGGAGGAGTAGAAACAATAGCTCAGAACAGAGAGCTGAGGTCCCGCTGGACCACAGGCCTTGCCTGGTGCGTGGTCCCTGCCCAGCACTGACGGGGGTGGAGGGGGCAGCGGGGTGACTAGGAAGGGCCTCGGGATGTTGTGCGGTGTGAGTGGCTGTCTGGTCAAGGAAAGACTCAGGGCGTCTTCCCAGGTGACGGGCAGCATCGCCAGCACACACACAGGGCAGGGTAGTGAGTGGCTTGTGCCTCATTCAGGGTCACGGCCAGCTCTGTTTCCAAAGGGTAAGTGGAACAAGGCCAGCCAGGACTCTGGGGAATTGAGCAGCAACGATCTGCCCTCGGTCTGGGATTTTAATCGAAGCCCCCGAGAGCCCTCATACCTGGCACTAGATTGCCAAGAAACAGGGAACTTGAGCCTGGGTCAACCCACTGCTACCGAGGCCTCTCGGCTAAGGGGTGGAGGCCCCATGGAGAGATGGAGAAGGCAGGGGTCAGCATGGCATTGTACCTGGCTGTTAGAGGCCCTCAAAAAGAGCCATTTAAAGAATGTCACACTTGAAAATAAAGCTGCTCCTCTGGCTAACTCCATGGCTTACTCTTAGTTTGCTGGATGCCCGGAAGTCCGGGTGGGGCCGTAGCTCAGGCTGGGGCCCTGGGGCCCTGTCAGGTCCACTGTCTTGAACCCAGAAGGTCACTGGGTCAGTAAGACAGAAAGTTCAGTCCTCTTTTATTGTACGTTTTCCATTTTTGAAAAGCTGCCCAAGTAGTCCCAAGGAGAGTTGAAGCAAACTTATTTATGTCAAGGAGCCAAGTGCTTTCTCCATGGTTTGCTGAGTGGGGAGGGAAGAGTCAGCATCTAGAGATTCCCGGGCCTGCGTCCCTCACTGCGACCTCAGGACCTCTGTGAGGCCCCTCGGACCTCTACCTTACTTCCCGCCACGTCCATGACATGGGCAGCTTTCAGCACCAGCAGCTGGGCCTGCTCGATCTCCACTTGGGACTGGGCAATGTCTGCCAGGACCGTGCCCTGCTCTACCAGGGGCTTCCCGAAGGCCATGCGGGACTTCGCCTGTGGACACAGGAGACAGGATGGGAGGCACGGGGCTGTGCCCTGCAGAAGAGGTGGGTGGAAGCACACAGGAGTGGGCTGGAGGGGAAGGGGGGCAGAAGCGGGACTGTGCAGTTCAGGTGCCACTTTGCCAGCTCTCCAGCCACTGGAAACTCCCAGGGAGAAAAGCCAGAAGCAGACAACGTTCGTGGGCACCGTGGAGCTAGTCAACGTGGTGGCTGCACAAATTACCTCCAGGAACCCCTTTACTCCATCCATTCCGCTCCTTCTGGGCAGGCTCGGCTGCCAGGCAGGGACAGTGCTTGATCTGAGCTGCCTCTGGCCCAGGGCTACTCTGGGAACTAGGCAGTGACTGTGGGCACCTCACACAGGCAGGGGAGGGCGCCCTCTGCTGACAGCAGGGCCTGCTTCATGTCCTGGGGTGTCCTCAGGAGCAAAGTCTGGGTGCCAGAACCCCCCTCAGGCAACTGTTATTGCAGTGGGGATTCTACAGTCTTTGAAAGTTACAAGCAATCAGAAAAACTTATAAGGTACCTATCCCCCACCCCCCCTTTTTTTTAACTAAAAACAGTTAATGACACAAATAATATTACTCATGGCAGAAAATGTATCCATTTTCAGACACACAAAAAAAAGAAAAAACATAAACACCTGGTATTCCATCATCTAGTCACACTTAATATTTGGTGGATACCTTTTTGTATGCATAAACATACATATGCAGTTTTTAAAAATATGGAGTCATACTCTTTATAATGCTTTGTAGCCTGCCTTTTTTTTTTTTCATTAAGAGTATCTCTCTATATATCAAGAAATAGATTTCTACAGCATCATTTTGGAATTTCACTGCATGCCCATAACCAGGATTATCTGACCAGGCCCCAGCTGTTAGCCTTATAGGTTGTTTCCAACGTATTATAGTCATGGCTGTGGTGAATCTCCTAGTATTAAATCTAATTACTCTCTTGAGACCAAGTCCTATGAGTGGAATGGCCACGTCAATACTATGGTACCTTCTAAGACTTCTGACACGTACAGTCAAACTGCTCTGCAGGATGGGACTGGAGACTATACCTGAGCTCTTAAGAAAGGAGCATTTTCTTTAAAAAAAAAAAAAAAAAAAACCCAAAACCCAAAAAACTAGTCAGTCTCAACTAAAAAGCTTGAATCTCAGGTTTGCTCAGTAATCTGTGCACACCGGACCATCTCTGTTCTTTGGACAGTGTTTTGTGAGATATTTTGGAGGCTTGGGTTTGCTTCATCTTTGTGAAATTGATATCACCAATCTGAATTACCACTGCCAGCAACAGCTTTCTTTTGTGTGGGCTTGCAACCCTTGAGGGGGTCAAAGAAGAATAAAGTTTTGGATGTGCTTGGGGAGGAGGATGGCGCAAGGCTGAACGCTAGAACCCTAGGTTCTCCCTGGTATCTGATTTTTAAAGATGACCTGGTAGCAGGAATGGTCATCAGTAGACCATGACCCTGTGGACCTTGGAACCTTGCCCACTGCTGCTACAGAGCCTGGCCTTTTCCTTCTGGTCACCTCGACAGAGTGAGGCCCATTCTGCTCTGAATTTGAAACTTTAGCAAAGTAGCAGATGCAAAGCAAAGACAGGGACACAGCTTCTTGTAAAGAATATCACCTTGCTTCACCTGCTAAGTCTGCTCTCAGAAAACAGTTAGGATTTGAAGTTTGATAGGAAAACAGATGGGTCGTTCTGGTACAGAGACAGTCGCAAAGGGAAGTACTCACTCGGGCCTTCGTGAGTGCCAGCGCTCTCTCGGAGTACCCGATCAGCCACATGCAGTGATGGATCCTGCCAGGACCCAGTCGGCCCTGGGCGATCTCGAAGCCCCTGCCAGGGCCCAGGACCATGTTCTCCTTGGGCACGCACACCTGCTCAAACAGGACTTCGCCGTGGCCACCTGAAAGACCCAAAGGGTACCCCCGAGCCATCTGCCTAACTTGTTTTCCTCAGATGTGTTTATCTCATCTGCTGGCAATGAGTTTATCTCATCTCCTGCCCTTTTGTAGCCTTCTAACTGGAACGTGGTTGAACATGTTGAACAGGGAGGGAAGGAAGGAGTCTATTAAAGATGGGAAATAAATCACTGATTTATAATATCAAATGAATAGTCTGGCATTCCTTTTATAAAACATGACTCTAACTGAAGCTGAATCTCCTTAGCGGTATGTGACTCTAACAATGTAGTGATCCTACAGAAACACCCAAGGCAGAACGTGAACATCATCAGCAGAGGGAAAGAGTCCCTGTGAGAGGACTTCCAGGCCTGGAGGTCGGCTGTCCACCCTGGGGTCTAGAAGAGAAGGTCTGGAGGGCACTTCCTGCCTCCTGCTCTGTCCTCTGTGGCCTCCTTACCTCACAGAGTCTGGCTTATCTTCTAAGGATGGAAGAGAAAAAAAATAAAGGGATAAATGCCTGTCTGAAATTTGCCTGCATGGTTGATACTCATGGATGGAATTGAAATGCAGGAGCACGTGGCCTTCCAAATGTCATCATACCCTTACAGGTGTTACTTCCTGCAGTGGAAGTGCTGCCCAAAGCCTTCTCCTCAGGCCCAGACCCAGACCCACACGGAGAGGCGAGCTGCTCCTGGGGGGCCAACCTGGTGCGTCCTCCAGCCCATATACCGTCAGAGGCCGGATGATTTTTATCCCCGGAGTATCCATGGGAACCGAGAGCATGGACTGCTGCTGGTGGCGTGGGGCATGTGGGTCTGTTTTTCCCATAAACACGCAGAGTTGGCAGCGAGGATCCAGGATGCCTGCCAGGAAAAGAGAGAGACCCCATCATCTGGCGCGAGGGCCATCAGATTTCCTTACACACGCAGTCCTGGCCCAGGGAAGCTGAAGCCAGTGAAGAGAGAGGGCCCTTTAAGACTTCACATGATCAGATGAGGACGTGCAGGCCCTTGACCAGCAGTAAAAGCAATTGGTTTCTGTCCCAGTGAGGAAGGAATCCAACATCCTAAGAGCGGTTTTTTTTTTAAAGCACCAAGTCAAGTTGAAAATATAGTTTGGAGACAAGAAGCTGAAAACTGCTACTTTATTACTGGCAGCCTGTTCTGCTTTGTTCCCACAGGCAGTGGAAACATGATGGCTTTGGACACAGGCTTCAGAATCAGGCCAGCCTTCCCTACTTGCTAGTGGGGGGCAAGTACCTTAGGCAAGTGACTCAAGTCACTTCTCCGTCCTAGTTTCCTTCTCTGTAACATGGGGATAATAACACGGACCTTCCGGGGAGGGGTGCGGACTCAGCACGTATGGAGAGCCCTGCAGAGTTAACGCCTGGTGAACAACAGGATTATGACCAGCCCTTCTGCTGAGGCACACCTGACCTCACAGCACGGAGAAGCCACCAAGGAAGTGACCTCCTGCCTTTCCAAAGGGAGATGCCCACAGCAGAACCAAGAGAGGGGAGTGAAGCAGAGGTTCCTGGAACTGTCACGTGGGGTCACCTGGTAACCCACGTAGAACCTCTGGTTCCCCCAGGGTTTGCTGCCTTTTCTGAGAACAGACACAGAATCTCCTTTGCATCAAATGGAAATGAAGCTAGTCCCTCCCACAGTTTCTCAGACAACAGCCAGGCAGAGAAGACATGCTTATCAATGCAGACCCACATAAGTGTGATTGAAAAATGAATTTCAGGCCAAATACCTGAGATCCACCACTTGTGACCATTTATGACATAGGAGCCATCCTCCTCTTGGATGGAAGACTCAATGTTGGTGGTATCTGAGGAGGCAACCTGAACGACAGCACATTCTGATTACAGCTGGTCCTGCAGTCCCTGATGGCAGAGTGCAGATGGGCTCGGGCGAGGGTCTGGCCTGATGAGAAGGGGTACCTGTGGGTGACCCAAGCAAGGTACCTGGGGCTCGGTCATAGCAAAACAGGAGCGGGCCTTTCCCTCCAGCAACGGAATCAGCCAGCGGGCCTTCTGCTCCTCGGTGCCGTATCGCACCAGAAGCTCCACGTTCCCTGTGTCTGGAGCAGAACAGTTAAAGATCTGGAAAGGAGAAAAAGCAGAAGGGTGACTCCCACATCCATATTCAAAACTTCAAACACCCCAGAAGCATGGACCCGGGCTCCTTCCAAGTCACAGGCCCTCTGACACCCTCGTGAAAGTCCTTCCTCTCCCCAAGGAAATGCAAAGACCCACGACATTCTGAATATAGTAGCTCAGAGCCCCTGAAGCTCAACCACGGAGCTCCTTGGGGGAGAGAAAGGAGACTGGAGCTGGTGGGCTGGGGCCCATGGAAGCCAGCCAGGCCGTGCTCACCTGGGCCCTAACTTCCCGGGTAGATGCCCACCCCAAGCTGCTTTCTTGCTGTGGCTCCAGCCACCTGCTCACAGTGTCCTCCCCCATAAGAAGTCTGAGTTTGCATCAGTGCTCCTGGGTCCAGTACAGCTGCAGGGAACCCCATCGGCCCAGGAGGGTGGCTGAACTCGTGTGGAAGATGAGGATTTCCTCCCACACTGAGAAGGACATTAAAGAAGGTACCTCAGGAGCATACAGAGATGTGCCCATGACCTCACACAAATGTGCGTACTCTACGTTGGTCAGCCCTGCTCCGTATTTTTTCTCGGGATCAGTCTCCACCGGTAGAAAAACGTTCCAAAGTCCTTCGGCCTTGGCTTTCTCCTATCACAGGAAAAAGAAGTCAGGGATCCACAGACGGTGATTTCATTTTATTTTGTCCCGCGGAAAATAACGAGGCCAGTCCAAACCATCGGGCTGGATACAAACCCTGCAGATCTGTGGGAGGAGAATATGAGGGCGCCTGGAGACAGCCCAGTCCTAACAGTGACCGTGGCAATCAGTTCACTTCCCTGGTACCCGCATCCCAGGCGCCCTACGTACACCACCTCCATCACTGTTAGCATCACTACTGTCGCCACGACGCAGCTTAGAACTCACTCCATGAGCACAAGAGAGTGAAGGGTCCTTTAGTGAGCCTGCGGGGAACCAGCCTAGGACAGTTGGCGGCAGCCTCAGCTGCTTTGATGAGGTGCCTAAGGACATCCCCTGATCCAGCTTCCTTTATGAGGCACAACTTTGTTCCTGGGAAAGTAACTCTGGGTTTCTGAACGTAGCTCCCAACATGGAAACTAGGAAGTCTAGCTTGGGGGTCGGGAGCCCAGGCCCTGAGTCATACTGCTTGGTTGAGACCCTGCCCCACCACAGCTGCTGGGAGACCTTGGGCAAGATACTGGAGAGCTCCACGTGGCAGTTTCCTCACCCGTGAAACGGGATGTCACCACCCTCGCTATCAGTCACGGCTACTGAGTGAGCAGTAGGAGTGGATGGTGACTAACTGATGGGAAAAAGGAACCGCATGGGAAGGTTATCAGGAGCTCAGATTAGAGGAGGCTCAGAAATGGACAGTAGCCCAGGCAGCACAGCTTAGGACAGACACTCTGCACTCCTGCTGTGCAATGAGTGAGGCCAGCTGTTTTCTCTCTTGAAAACACCGTTTACTCTTTCAGTTGCAGGAAGGGCCAGCCGGCTGGCCTAGCTGGCTCAACATGCCCACTTCCTGGCCGGCGGGGTTGGGTTGGCACCTGGACTGACAGCTCTGCCAGACTGTGTCCAAAGGTGGGGAGGGAGGCCCCCAAATGAAACTGGGGTGCTGCTACCCAAAGAAAGGGGAAGAGTCTCTAGGCAGCCAACCAGTGCCCACAACACCCACCTCACTAGGTGGCTGGGGAGATGAAATGAGGTAACACACATAATATAAAGTGCTGGACTCAGAAGCTGGGGGCTGTACTGAATATTAGTGATGATGGATAGTCTTCGCACTGGGAGGTGACCAGCTGGCTGACTTTTCCATTACATTGGGCCTGGGCTCTAGGACATGTACTTCTAGAATCAGCACATACACTCATTGCTGTGTTAAGCTAATTAGCTCAGAGTGCAGCAACCAAGGAGAAAAGAAGGACAGATTAACTGGAACAAATGAATCAGGAAGGGAAGGGAAAAGTAGGAAGGGAAGCAAGGGAGTTCTGAGAGGAGGAAGAATAAGGGAATAAATATAATCATCTCCTTGTGGGAGGGGAAAAACCCACAGATTTGGGCCCAGAAGATCTGGATTGAGTCCAGGTGCTATTATTTCTAGCTGTGTCCCTGGACAAATTCAATTCCTTATCTTTAAATTGAGGTTCTTAATGCTTACCTCACAGGATTTGTGAGGTGCTGAGTAAAAGTCAAATACTTCTCATTTATGGGTAGTAATGACACTTTGGATAAAAGCCACGAGACATAATTTCACCACACTCCCCCAAAATCTTAGTTGTCCTTATGATTCCCATTTAGGTACGACCACAAGTAGAATGTACCCTAATCTAGGTTTTTCCTATGCATTCATTTTAGAGACTAGAGATGTTTGCGACATGAGCGTCTGCTTTTCCGATGCTTCTGTGCACTCCATAGGTACATCATACAGGCGAGGATTAAGTGTGCAGGCCGGTAGGTGGGGGATAGGGCATTTCACGCAGTAACAATGGGAGCACAGATCGGTAAGCACCTTTCTGATGAAAATTTGGCAATATTTATTGAAACTCAAAATGGCCTCATTCTTAGACCAGTATTTTTACTTCAAATAAATGATGCTGTAGAAACAGTAAATGGACACAGAAGCATGTAAGAGCATTCAATGTACCTTCCTTGCACAGGATCCAAACCACTTTCTTTTTTTTTTTTTTTAAGATTTTTTTGATGTGGACCATTCTTAAAGTCTTTATTGAATTTGTTACAATATTGCTTCTGGTGTTTTCTTTATGTTTTGGTTTTTGGTCAGGAGGCATGTTGGATCCTAGCTCCCCGACCAGGGATCGAACTCACACCCCCTGCATTGGAAGGCAAAGTCTTAACCACTGGACCGCCAGGGAAGTCCCCCAACACCTTCTTATTCTGGGGTGCTCTCTCACTGTATAAATTTCGGTGGCATCAAGGCATGAGCATGGGACCTACACCCGACTGGCTGAAAATTCCCACCTCAATCCTGGAGTCCTGAGGAAGCATCCAGCAGAGACCTCCCGGTTGCTGCCCTAGTGACAGCCTTGGCCACGCTCCCTGCAGCCAGCCTTCCCTTGGCTTCTACTGTCTCCTTCAGGTGGCTCTTCAGCCTCCCTGTCCATGTTAGCAGCTAGCTGCTAACTCTGCTGCTTAAGTGACCCAGAGTGACCTAGACTGAGATCCCCACAGTGTCCTTCAGCCAGGGGCAGGGTAGACAAATTATGGTGCACCTGCAGTGTGGTCCTCTCGGGGGTCCATCTCCAGGAGCTGATGTGGGAAGGTGATACATCATCAAATAACATAAGCAAGTCGGAGATTCAAATGTATAAAACAATTTCATTACAATAGGAATAATAATAATATATATTAATATGTTATAGGAGAACAGAGCTGGGAGGCTAATAAACCAAATTGTTGACATTGATTAGCTCAGAGGGCAGGGAATTCTAGAGAACTCTTTCTATGTCATGAACTCTTTCTACTCTTGCCATGTTTGAGCTCTGGTTACTTTGCGATAGGTTTGTAACTAGGAAAAAAGAGATAACGCTATTTCTTTTTAAAGTAGGTGATGGTTGCATCACAGGCAGAATATGTGCTCCTGAAGACCTCAAATAACTTAAGAACTAACGCAAGCCAAGACTAATCCTGAAAAAGAACAGCAGGTATTTCCGTTATCAGCTAAAGTGGTGTCACTGTGTGTCAAGAGCATAAACACAGTTTATACTGGCCCTTTAACTTTGATGTTAGGGACTCTTTAAAGAGAGCCTTATTTAATTGATGCAATTTATATCATTTTGTTTCAAATTTACGAGATTCAGATATGCATAAAATGAGCCCACCTGCCTCAGAGTTATAAACCACAGACACGGCATTCCTCTGCCTGGCTGAGTATGAGGCCGAGACGCGGTCACACAGAAAGAGAAATGAAGTGAAACTGAGTGATCTAGAGCTGGCTCTTTCTAATGATGGTGGAAAGCAGAGATCATTCAACTCGGCCCCCCCATCTCTTCACTGACTGGGAGGGAACAGATGTGGCCGGCGTACGAGCTGAGGTTGGGCCTTGCTAACGAGGTCTCCCCACATCTCGAAACGCTGCTTTACCTTGAGATCTTCGAGCAGTGGGGAAGGGGTCCACTTCTCGGCTGAGGTCTGGTGAGGCTGCAGCTCTGGCTCAGCGGGGTACACGTGCGGCTCCATAACCTGCTTCAGCCATTGATACAGCTCCCTGACTGGTGGGGAAAGGCCTTCTGGAGAGAAGACCAGAGCTCCCTTTGAGATATGAGCTGGGGAAGAGTCTGTCGAGGTGACATAACTCCTCATGCCTGGGGTCCTCGGCAGGGACTGTGGCCTGGCCCGTGTGTGTTGGGACCTTGTTAACGGTTTGGTGGCTGGCATCTCCTTGAAAACCCGGAACCCTTCTTTGATTGCAAAATCCCACGCCAGGTTAGACGTAAATTCAGTCAGCTTTCCAGTTTGTTCCCCAGTAGCCGAGCTTGCATGCCCTAAGCAGAGGCAAAGAAAACCAGTGAGTACCCCCCAAATAACCCTTAATAGTGATGCTAACATGTGACAGTATTGTTCCATCAGCCGCTACTACCACTTGCGGAGCACTTGACCTGCACCAGACTCAGCGCTAAGTGCTTGACATGCATTATTATAGCTAATTGAATTCCTGGAGCTACACAACTGTTTTAATCCCCACTTTACAGACAAGGATCCAGGTTTTAAGGAGGAGACATGCCCAAGCTTACATCAGTGGGCTGGGAGCAGAAGTTGGACTCAGTTGGCCTGCTCCCTGCTCTTTATCTCTTCTTTTCCTACAGAAGCGAAATTAAATTGGGAATTCCCCAAATCACTTCTGCTGTCACCTTGGGCTATAGGAAGCCATGAAATTCATAATAATAGTCACAGGGGACTGGATTAATGGCTAGTTCCTGGGCACCATTTTGTCTAGATCAACACTGTCATCAGCATCACAGAAGTCACTCTACTCATGCTCTGTTTTTTTCTTTGCTTAATACACATATCAAGACTTTTTTAAGAAAAGATTTTTGAAAAAATTTAAATTAAGATGTAGCGTACATACATCCTCTTTAGAAAGTGTACAGTTCCGTGAGCTTAGCCAGGCAACCACTGCCACCATCAAGGTCAGTACACATATTCCTATCATCCCCAAACTTCCATGGGGTCCCTCTGTAGTCAGACCTTTCCCCTTGCCCCTGGGGAACAACACTGATCTATGTTCCTGTAGTTTGTCTTTTCCAGAACGTCACACAAATACATATGTCATATTCTTTTCAGTGTGGCTTCTTTCACTCAGTATATCTGGGATCCATCCATGTGTCTCCTTAGGCAATGTGAACATTGCCTTTTTATAGTGGGATTTTTCAGTCAGCTCACCTGGATTGTTTTTAGCATTTCCATGTTCTAAAGAGACTGTTTTCCTCATTTGCTTTGTATCAATAAATGGATCTTTGCCGAGGCCTATTTTACTTCTGGCTCCTGCCAATGGTCAAGGGCTAGTCCTCAAAAGAACCATTCTCATGCAGCTTTGGTTTTAAAGATATTATGCTATTCCTTACAAGTTGGGAACCAGATCCATCTGCTACACAGCAGAGAATGCAGCCCACTGGACTTCAGCAAGTCTTTGCTTGGCACCTTCTGGGTACTGGCTATGGACCCAGGCCCTGGGGGACCAGTTGGGAATCAGGTAACCCCCTTCCCTGAGTCACAGACTTACAGCGAGGGCCACTGAGCATGAGTGGGCTAGGCTACATTTTCCCCTCCTAACTCAGACTGTACAGGTCTCATCGAAGGGAAAGATATCCCCTCCTTAACATTCATTGTTATTCATAATGATTTTTTTCTATTGTTTTGTTTCCATTTCATTTATTTCTGCTCTCATCTTTATGATTTCTTTCCTTCTACTAACTTTGGGTTTTGTTTGTTCTTCTTTCTCTAGTTCCTTTAGGTGTAAGATTAGATTATTTGACATTTTTCTTGTTTCTTGAGGTAGGATTTTATTGCTATAAAATTCCCTCTTAGAACTGCTTTTGCTGCATCCCACAGGATTTGGATTGTCATCTTTTCATTGTCATTTGTCTCTAGGTATTTTTTTATTTCCCCTTTGATTTCTTCAGTGATCTCTTGGTTATTTAGTAACATACTGTTCAGCCTCCATGTGTTTGTGTTTTCTACGTTTTTCCCCCTGTAATTGATTTTTAATCTCATAGCATTGTAGTCAGAAAAGGTGCTTGATATGATTTCAATTTTCTTAAATTTACCAAGGCTTGATTTGTGACCCAAGATGTGATCTATCCTGGAGAATGTTCCGTGTGCACTTGAGAAGAAAGTGTATTCTGCCACTTTTAGGTGGAATGTTCTATAAATATCAATTAAATCTATCTGGTCTTTGTGTCATTTAAAGCTTGTGTTTCCTTATTAATTTTCTGTCTGGATGATCTGTCCATTGGTGTAAGTGAGGTGTTAAAGTCCCCTACTATTATTGTGTTACTGTCCATTTCCTCTTTTATAGCTGTTAGCATTTGCCTTATGAATTAAGGTGCTCCTATGTTGGGTGCATATGTATTTATAATTGTTATATCTTCTTGGATTGATCCCTTGATCATTATGTAGTGTCCTTCCTTGTCTCTTGTAACATTCTTTATTTTAAAGTCTATTTTGTCTGATATGAGTATTGCTACTCCAGCTTTCTTTTCATTTCCATTTGCATGGAATATCTTTTTCCATTCCCTCACTTTCAGTCTGTATGTGTCCCTAGGTCTGAAGTGGGTCTCTTATAGACAGCATAGATATTGGTCTTGTTTTTGTATCCATTCAGTGAGCCTGTGTCTTTTAGTTGGAGCATTTAATCCATTCACATTTAAGGTAATTATCGATATGTATGTTCCTGTTACCATTCTCTTAATTGTTTTGGGTTTGTTTTTGTAGGTCCTTTTCTTCTCTTATGTTTCCCACTTAGAGAAGTTCCTTTAGCATTTGTTGTAGAGCTGGTTTGGTGGTGCTGAATTCTCTTAGCTTTTGCTTGTCTGTAAAGCTTTTGATTTCTCCATCGAATCTGAATGAGATCCTTGCCAGGTAGAGTAACCTTGGTTGTAGGTTCTTCCCTTTCATCACTTTAAATATATTGTGTCACTCCCTTCTGGCTTGTAGAGTTTCTGCTGAGAAATCAATGGTTAACCTAATGGGAGTTCCCTTGTATGTTATTTGTCATTTTTCTCTTGTTGCTTTCAATAATTTTTCTTTGTCTTTAATTTTTGTCAATTTGATTACTATGTGTCTTGGTGTGTTTCTCCTTGGGTTTATCCTGCCTGGGACTCTCTGTGCTTCCTGGACTTGGTGGCTATTTCCTTTCCCATGTTAGGAAGGTTTTGACTATAATCTCTTCAAATATTTTCTAGGGTCCTTTCTCCCTCTCTTCTCCTTCTGGGACCCCTATAATGTGAATGTTGGTGTTTAATGTTGTTCCAGAGGTCTCTTAGGCTGCCTTCATTTCTTTGCATTCTTTTTTCTTTATTCTGTTCCATGACAGTGAATTCCACCATTCCATCTTCCAGATCACTTAACTGTTCTTCTGCCTCAGTTATTCTGCTATTGATCCCTTCTAGTGTATTTTTCATTTCAGTTATTGTATTGTTCATCTCTGTTTGTTTGTTCTTTAATTCTTCTGGGTCTTTGTTGAACATTTCTCACATCTTCTTGCTCTTTGCCTCCATTCTTTTTCCAAGGTCCTGTATCATCTTCACTATCATTATTCTGAATTCTTTTTCTGGAAGGTTGCCTATCTCCACTTCATTTAGTTGTTTTTCTGGGGTTTTATCTTATTCCTTCACCTGGTACATAGTCCTCTGCCTTTTCACTTTGTCTATTTTTCTGTGAATGTGGTTTTCGTTCCACAGGCTGCAGAATTATAGTTCTTGCTTCTGCTGTCTGCCCTCTGGTGGATGAGGCTATCGAAGAGGCTTGTGCCAGCTTCCTGATGGGAGAGAGTGGTGGTGGGTAGAGCTGGGTGTTGCTCTAGTGGGCAGAGCTCAGTAAAACTTTAATCCTGTTGTCTGCTGATGGGTGGGGCTGAGTTCCTTCCCTGTTGGTTGTTTGGCCTGAGGTGACCCAGCACTGGCGCCTACAGGCACTTTGGTGGGGCTAAGGGTGGACTCGGGGAGGGCTCAGCCAAGGAGTATTTCCCAGAACTTCTGCTGCCAGTGTCCTTGTCCCCATGGTGAGCCACAGCCGCCCCCCGCCTCTGCAGGGGACCCTCCAACCCTAGCAGGTAGATCTGGTTCAGTCTCCTATGGGGTCACTGCTCCTTCCCCTGGGTCCTGAGGCGCACACTACTTTGTGTGTGCCCTCCAAGAGTGCAGTCTCTGTTTCCCTCAGTCCTGTTGAAGTCCTGCAATCAAATCCCGCTAGCCTTCAAAGTCTGACTCTCTGGGAATTCCTCCTTCCGTTGCCAGACCCCCAGGTTGGGAAGCCTGACGTGGGGCTCAGAACCTTCACTCCAGTGGGTGGACTTCTGTGGTATAAATGTTCTCCGGTTTGTGAGTCACCCACCCAGCAGTTATGGGATTTGATTTTTTTGTGATTGCACCCCTCCTACCATCTCACTTCAGCTTCTCCTTTGTCTTTGGATGTGGGGTATCTTTTTTGGTGAGTTCCAATGTCTTCCAATCGATGATTGTTCAGCAGTTAGTTGTGATTTCGGTGCTCTCACAAGAGGGAGTGAGCGCGCGTCCTTCTCCGCCACCTTGAACCAATCCTCGATTTTTTTTTCTAACAGAGGGTACAAAGTGTTTCCTTAATTTTCATTTCCTTAGTAGGATCTTGCTCTCAGAGTACTGCTTTGTCTCTTTGAAGGTCACTTGTATGAGCTTGGGTTGATTTAAAACTATCACTTCCGATATATTTTCCCAAATGTAATCCCAGCAGAAAAGACCACATCCATGACTGACGTCTTCCTAAATTGCAGCCACCAGCACTTTTTCCTTTCTAGAATTTCAGCAGCCATCTACAAGAAACCGAAACTTCAGTAACCACTTCTTAATGAAGGAAAGTGATACTTGGGGTCAGCTGGTACAGACAGTAAATCAGCCCCCAGGCTCTGGTCACTGTTGTCCCTCTGCCAACCTAAGGATGAGCCCAAATCTCCTGTGATGACATCACAGAGAGAATGCCTTTGAAACACATTGTTCTTCTCCAAAACCCCCTTTCCCAGGGTGATACCAAGTATCTCAACTGTTTAAAAAAAAAAAAAAGACTTTAACAGCTAATTAAGAAGACAAATGCGCAGAAATAATACTTGTGTTCAGAGAGTTGAGTTTTTTGTTTCCCTAATCAAATGATTTTATCCTATTCTTTAAAAAAACTGACTTCACTGTTTTTACGTAAGAAAACTAAGGCACTTCCTCAGAATGTCTGCTGGCTTTCCAGGTAGGAGGGAAGGGAGAGCACAACCAAGATCAGAGGAACAGGCCTGAAAGGACAGCACATCTGTTTTTCCATGTGGTGGCAAACACTGGCGTGTTTTGCCTCTGAGGCCAAGACAAGCTTGAGGCCAAGCCAGCGGCTCAGAGGATCTTGGAAACTGTCAAAGGGCTTCCTGATAGGCAACTTGAGGACAACCTGGCGAAGTTTATTGGTGTAGAGATTCTAGAATGAATAATTCTGTTTTAAAAACTGAGAATATAATTGACATAATGGGCAAAATCTATCCAGCTATCCCCAGTCACTGGAGCAGAACCCAGTGAGAACTTGGCTGCCCACTAGAAAATGCCCACAGGCAATCAGGCCTACACATCACTGTTTGGACTTAGCAGCCATTCTGTTTAATTAAATGTTTCTGGTTACCTTTCACTGTAAAACCAAAACAAAAATTGGGAAATACTGGCTTAGAGCTGAGACTCTCCAAAAGAAGAGAAAATACCATTTCCAGGGATTACTGCTTGAGGTCACGGAGGGTTAAACTAGAAATTCTCTGGATGCTGATCCTTCTCTGGAAAAATCACAACCTTCTATTGCCACTAACACCTGGCACAGTACCTGGCCTAGGAGAGGCTCTTGTGAGTGAATGGATGACCAATTCCCCTATTGCAACTGCCTTTCTCGGAAGATTCTGGCACCCTGGCTGAGAGCGACATGCTGCCAGAAAGCCTCGGGTATTGATGACCACGAAGCTAAGGTGTCCCCACAGTACTAGCAAACCCACTGCTGGGCTTCCTTCTACGTGCCTTTTAAGTTTTCATCTCGGAAAATTTCAAAGACAAACAAAACTAGACAGAAGAATATAACGAACCTACAGGTTTCTACCACTCAGCTTCAACAATTGTCAAAGCATGGCCAATCCTATTTCACCCTCTGCCCTCCCCACCCCCACTGCCCTGGATTTTGCTAAAGTAAATCCCAAACACCACATCATTTTATTTATAAACATTTCATTTATGTCTAAAAACAAAGACTTAAAAACACCCACAACAATACCATTATCACACTTAAACAACAGTTAACTATGATGCCTTAATATCATCAACTCTCCAGTCAGAATTCATTTTTCACTGACTGTCTCAAATATTTTTTTTCAGAAAATTTCTTTTTTCAAACAGGGATCTGAATAAGGTCCAAATACTATTTTTGGCTAATGCATCTTTTAAGTCCCGTTCACTCTATAGGTTCCCTTTTCAACATCTGTTCCCCTTTTTTATCTGCTGAAGAAACTAAATTGTTTGCTCTGTGAAGTTTCCCAGAATCTGGATTTTTGTGAATGGCTCTGCCTCAACGGTGCTGTTGAATGTGCTCCGCTGAACCCTCTGTTCCCTGTAAGTTGGTGGTTGGCACTCGAGGCTTGGTCAGATCCAGGTTCGACTTTTGAGGGCAGCATCAGGAGGTATGTAATGTCTGGCTGCCTCTCTCGAGTTCAGCACCATTAATGCTTATTTTCCAGATGCATTCATGTAGTAGGGGTGGCAAATTGGTGACACGCTAATTCTATCATTGGGTCCAGGATGCTTCTCTAAAGAGAAACTTTCTCTCATCAATCATTTGGTTAGCCTGATACGTAATTTGTATAGGAAAGGCAGGATAAATGTTTGACTCTCTTCCCTTTATTTACCAATTTTCAGAGTAATGGGTTGCTTTCCTGCCAACCTCCAAAGTCACCAGTGAGACACTGTGTCTTTGTTTCAGTATCATTCTTTACTCATGGATTTAAATATATTTGATGTGTTTCATCCATTTCAGCTATCATCATACTGGTGCTCAAAGTTTCCTGTCATTAGCAAGTGGGAGCCTATTCAGGTTGACTCCTGAGACCTTTAGATATGACCCTCTTAATTTTCAACAACCTCCTTGCTTTCTGGTACGGCAAGATGTTCCAGGTTCATCTTGTGGATATTCTGCCCTAGACCTGAAATCAGCCACTTTCTCCAAGGAGTCCTGGTTCCTTTTGGTGAGAATGGAATTTATAGATTATAATGTGGGTAATTAGGGGTACTTAATGCTATTGGCTTAGTCACTACTTCTAGGTCTTTTGGGTAGATTCTAACTGCTTGCTTTCTACTTGCCTTCCTTCTACATAGGAAACAAACTTTAATCTGTCTTTCTACTTTCTTAAATAATTTAGGGTATAGATTATTTCCATTTCTACCCTGTAGAATTTAGAATTAAAACTAATAACATTGTGCCATCCTCGCATATATATATGAACACTCCATAGGTGACATATGTATATATCAAACCATCAGTTCTAAGTAGCCATACTTAACTTTTCTTCTCAAAAGTTCAAACTTAAAAGATACAGTCTAGAAAACACTGGTTAAATAAAGTATTTTATCATATGTGTATATATGTATATATATATATATATATTTTTTTTTTTTTTTTTTTTTTTTTGCGGTACACGGGCCTCTCACTGCTGTGGCCTCTCCCGTTGAGGAGCACAGGCTCCGGACGCGCAGGCTCAGTGGCCATGGCTCACGGGCCCAGCCACTCCGTGGCACATGGGATCTTCCCAGACCGTGGCACAAACCCGCGTCCCCCGCATTGGCAGGCAGACTCCCAACCACTGCGCCACCAGGGAAGCCCGGAAAATAATTTTATATTCTTCTATATGGTTGAATTCTTATCATGTATGTTTTTACTCTAAAAATTTTTGTGCCTTATTTTAATAACTTAAAAAATTTTAAATATTGATTTTAAAAATATATATATATATATGATATACACTTAATGACAAATGGTTGAATTAACTGAATCTTGTAGTTCGGTTACGAGAGGGTTTCAGGGATAGAAGCCCCTTGGCTGTGACTCACAGCCCGAGGCCAGCTCTCCCAGGCCCCCATTACCTGTGAGTGAGCGCTTGTAGACTCCCTGCAGGATTGCAGCAATGCGGAAAAAGGAGAAAGCCATGTAGAAGTTCCAGTTCTCAGTGGGACGGATCCCCATGTGAAGACAGTACATCCTGAAATACTCCTCTGCAGTAGGGATTCCCAGCTCAGACAGATCACTGTCACTCAAACCTGAAGTGACAGACAGACCCAGGACTAGGCAAAAACCCCATGCTGTCCTGTGGCTCCAAGTATTTGAATTCTGAAAATCACTTCGTCCCTTGGAAATCAGCTTCACAACTAGTTCAAAGGGTTATAGCTCATCATTTCAAGATGTCTGGAATCCAGGCATGAAGCTGTTATTCACAATTTGGCTCTTAAAAGTTTCAGACTAAATTGGCAGTAAAGGAAGGAATGAGGGGCCTCCAATTTCATCTGGGCCACAGTTCAGGGTGGATGCATATTATTTTCTACCAGTCATTTGATTAAAAAAATGGTATTCAAAGAAGATCTCGCCAAATTATGAAAAAGATAACTGCAACAAATAAAAAATCTTACCTATTTCCTTCATTTGTAACATTTTGATGGTTTAGAAGCATGTAATATGTTCTGTTCCAAGAATTTATCCTAGGAGTATAACTTATATACAGGCAAAGATATTACTACACAGATATTCACTGCCTTTTTTTGTGGAAGCACAGGGAAGGTAATACTTTCAAAAAAACAAAAAGTGGAAACAAATATCCAAATAGGAATCAAACCAAATGCCTTATTAAGTTAATTCTATAACAATGAAATCCTATACTGTCATTAAAAATGATGCTGTAGGAGAAATACTCAATACCTGAATTTCACGAAGCAGCCCAATCACAAACTGTTTCAGCAGAGTTTGCCCCAAAGCTTTGGGAAGAGCGCTGGCTCCATCCCTCACTCCCCCAGCGGCAGTTCCTACCTGGCTGAACGGGAAAGCTGGATGGCAGGTAGTGAGCCAGGCAGCTGTGGGCCACATCGGCAAGGGGGTCGCCTAAGGTAGAGAGTTCCCAGTCAAGGACGGCAAGCACCTCGGCCGTTTCCGGATGGAACAGCACGTTGTCCAGCCTGCAGGAGCCACAGAAGGGATGGAGACAGCGCTAAGAACACTGACCGCTAGGGTGTATTCTGTGCTGGGCGTCTTCTGCTGGCCCCTTCAGAAGCACTCCCCACCCCTCCCATGTGCCCGGGAGCCTGCATGGGCTGCATCCACCAGCTCCCTTGCCCTTTGGCTCAGCTGGGAGCAGCCAACGGGACACCAGCAGACAATGGGAAGGGGGCCTGCACATTAATTCCCCACCCCCCTCTCAGCAGATAGCTGAGGGACAGCTGTACTCCTCTCCTGAGGGCCACAGCTTTGGTCAGGTGGCCCTCGCCACATAGAGACCATGTCTGGGTTCTGGTAATTACTCCTTCCCGAGATGGTTTTAAAACAGGTCTGCAATTTTTTGACACTCCTACCACAAAAGAAAGAGTCTAATCCTTCACCCCTGGAAGCAGCTCACTTCTAACAATTATAATACAGGTGGAAGTGGTGCTGAGTGACTCCTGAGACAGGGACAGAAAAGGTGATCAGCTCCCCCCTGGCCCTCTCCCCTCGGAACACACACCTTTGCGACCGTGAGCCACTAGGTAGGAAGTCCAGCTGGAAGCTGCCATACTGGAAAGACCAGGTGGGAAACCACAGAGACACAGAGAGAGGCTCAGGGAGCCCAGCTCTCCTCTGCCCTGGTGCAGGTGTGAGTGAGCCTTCAGGTGATTCCAGTCCCCCGCCTGAGACCCACGTCAATGGCTCAAGCAAGCCATCCCGTCCCAGACTGCAGACTCATGAGTAAGATCATTGCTGTGGCTGTTGACAGCCACGCAGCTTTGGAGTTGTCGTTACAGCTGAAGCCCGTGCTTGTACCTTCAGACTCGGGGGGTGGTACTAACTCCTGCTGTTGCACAGGCCAGGCCCCCCATCACAGAGAATAATCTGGCCCCAAACGTCAATAGTGCCAAAGCTGAGAAACCCTGCCTTAAAGGCCACGCAGAGGGAGAGCCCATGTAGTGGATACTTGTCAACTGTAAACTGGGGCAAGACCAGCTGCTTAATTTCCCCTTCAAATACCCTTCCCATCACTTTCCACAACTAAGTATCAGCCCTCCTCATGCCCAGTCGACCTGAAGTCCCCATGCACCACTGTGGTCTGCTGCTGCCTGGGAAGGTGGAGGGGCAGCCACTCGATGAGCCTCTCCATTGGCGGGATGGTGCTGGTTTCCGAGGCTCGATACTGCTTGATCCATGTTTGTACCTGGCGTGCAACATAGTCCCCTGAGGGAAAGAGGATTAGAACATGGTGTGCCATCTCAGCAACCTCCAGAGGTTTCGAAAATCAAGCAGTGCGATGAAACCCTTTGTAACGTCTGAGGCATCTTCTTCCCATGACTAGAGAATTTCCCACATGATGTTCCTGCCCCCTCAACCTGGAAGCCACTGCTGTTTTATCTTGGCTGGATCTGTGTGATCTGGGCACTGTTCCCAGCCACATAGCCTCCGAGCCTGATCCCTGGCCCTCTCAGATCCTATGAGCTTCCTAACAGCCTTTACTAAATCCCTTCTTGGCTACAGGACAGTGATTGGCTAAGAGCATAGGCTCTGGGGTGGATGCATGGTCTGGGTTTGGTTCCCAGCTCTGCCATTCTCTGTGTGATCTCAGGCAGGTTACTTTACCTTTCTGTGCCTTTGTTTCCTCATTGATGAGATGGCCCTCAGAGAGTTGCTGGGAGGACACAATATGTAAAGCCCCTGCAAATGTTCCTGGCATGCCGTAAGTACTGCATGAGTATTTGCTATTATTCAGTTGTTTGCTACCAGAGTTACCACAGTTGAGGAACTTGCAAGTTATATCTGGGACCACAAACTGGAGGGAGCTCTGGAGTTGCCTGGCTCACAGTTAAGCTTTTCAACTAATTTAACCTCTCTAAGCCTCCATTGCTTCATCTGTACAATGAGTGTACTGCCACCTGTATTCCCTAGGACCACTGTGAAGGCCAAATGAAGTCCATATATAATATGCCAAACACAGAAGGCTGCTCAATGAATAATGACCATTATTACTGTCCCTGTTATTAGTTGACAATTATTGTCACTATTAAAACAATTCATAATTAATAACACATCACACCACTAGCTCTAAGTCAAGCCCTCACCCCTCATCTGAGAGAAAAATGTTCCCCAGAAGCTTGAAGACAAGGATAGAGAGATTGGGCTCCTTCTGTGGAGTCCACTGCACACTCAGAGCACCCAGACACCTGTCCTTGGGAGCATCCAGCAGGGCTGGATGAGAGGTGAGATCAAAATCCACAGGAATTTAACCCCAAACAAATCAAGCCTTTAGAACTAACTTCCAGTTTTCAGAATTACAGGAAGTAGCAGACAGCAGTAAATGAAATCATCAGGTAACAATCAAAACAAATCTATAATATACTTGCCTGGTCCCTTAAAAAATTCATTAAAAAAAAAAAAAACAGTGAGGGGACTGTTCTAGATTCTTTGATCGGATCCCGATTTGGAAAACCAACCAAAAAAACTCACTTATAAAAGATGTAAGGGGGGTAATGAGGAAATGTGAATATGGACTGGGTTTTATAGATTCTGGGAAGATGGTAAATTTCCTTGGATGTGATAATGGTGCTGGGAGATGTCCTTACTATTAGGAAATGTAGGAAATGCGTACTGAAGCTGTTAGGAGTCAAGCGCCAGGATCTCTACAACTTTGTTAGTTGTGCAGATAGAAACAGAAAGAGCTATATAAAGGAATATGGCAAAAGTTAACCATTGTTAAAATCAGTCGTGGGCATATATTATTCACTGTACTATTTCACATTTCTAGAGTTTTAAAATTATCATAATAAATTGAATACAAAGGCCACCAGGAACTGAGCCTTTGCAGAAGGAGCCCCTCAGGAAAATCTCCTATATGGATTTAGGATGTCGCCCTGCCCCCCACGCATACACACCACCCCAGTGCTGTACACACTCCCTTCTCATGGGAAGCAGATGCAGCTGTCCCTGCGGCTCTGGCTCTGTTGGCCACTGGTCCCGAGCAGGCCTGCCAAGGCACTAACACCCTTCCTCCCCAAAGCAGCCTCCCCTCTGGGATGAGAAAAGAGAATTACGGTTCCCTGCAGGTCCTTGATGGAAAGGTTCTTTGTGATAACTAGACTGGACCTAAAGGATCTGGTCAAAAGTCCCTTTTGATCAGAACTCATGTTGGTGTGCTGTTTCTCTTCCTTACAAATTTAAATTTGTTCTCTTCGATAAATCATATATTCACATGGCTCTAAATTAAAGTGGCAAAAAGGAGTGCAATAAAGATTTTCTCCCATCCCCCTGCCCAGCCACTCAGCCGTTATTCCCCAAAGGCAACCCATGTGACCAATTTCTTAGGCATCCTTTTGGAGATATCTTCACGTGTGCAAATAAACATTTAAATTTATTCAAATATACCAATTTTACACAAATGGTGTACTATCTATATATAGCCAATGCCCCACGCAGCAGCTGGGTTCCTGACATAACTTGAGAAGGAAAGGAAGATCTGATGCCCGGGTAAACTGGATCAGTGAATGTGAAATTTGAGGAAGCTGCTTCATGCGATAAGGCTCCACATACTGCCTGCGGCCCAGGAGGCTGACCCTGAGTCATATAAAATCACACCAGATTTCTGCTTTGTCTCTTTGTCAAACTAATAGGCCAGTGGAAAGTGCATCAAAACAGTCCACTTTAAAAATAAAAGGCAAAGGATCCACTCAGCACATGGGAGAGGCCTCCTTAGGCTGCTCTCTCTCCACTGCACGATGGGATGTCACATTGCCCGTTGCTTCATGTGACAGAGGCTTTATCTCCATTCAAAACACTAGGACAGGTGCCATCTCCTTTGCTTTTCACATCAGCTCTGTGAGGGGGGCAGGGAAGGGTTTTTTTGTTTTGTTTTGTTTTTTACTGAACCTTTACTGTTGAGAAAACTATAACAAAGTAATGGGACTTGCCCAAGGTCACCCCACAAATCAGCACCTGACTTCTGGTCTAGGGCTCTTTGCACTTTGAAACAATGGCTCAATATAGGCAACATCTATGGTCTTTGCCTGCTGACCCTTTTACTGGTAACTAGGGCTCCCAGATAAAATAGAGGATGCTCAGTTAAACTGGAATTTTGGATAAACAACAAACAAATTTTTACTGTAAGTGTTTCCCAATGAGACCACCAAGATGGAGGGGAACCCCACTAAGCTGGTAACTCTGGTCAACAGGTTAGTTAGTTAGTGTATGATAGGGATCAGGCTGCGTATGGAAGGGGTGAAGAACTCCCTCAGTTGGGGCTGTGAAGTCAGCAAGCCTGCTCTGTGGTAGCAAAGTTTCTCAAATGGTTAGTTTTGAGACCTCAGATCATGTGCCTACGGAATGACAGAATTTTAGGTAACTTGGTAGAAATGTGTCAGGAAGTTGATGTACTTTGGACACATACTGCAGCCTTTGATATGGTCCTAGACAAAACAGGCACATTTTGGTTAAAAGCAGAGAAAGAACAAAATACAGCTTATTTGAGAGATTCTTTTTGACCATGGTCAACAAGGCACACTGGTTGAGAGTCAGGTAGTCTTGAATGCTGCAGGGCAGACAAAATGAAACTCTTTGGCTCATGCTAGTTTCTGCATGCAAAAGCATGAAGACAATGGTGATGGTGGTTATAAAAGTGTGTGCATTTGTCAACATTCATAAAATGCTACATTTCAATACAACTGACTTCCAGAAAAAAAGAAAAGGGAAAACCTGACAATACCAAGTGCTTCCAAGGATGAGGACCAACTAGAACTCTCAGACATTTTTTAAAAAAAAGAAAGAAGAAAACAGAAACAAATTATACAAACAAATACCTTGGCATAATGGCATTTTAAAAATATATCCCTAAATCTTTCCTCTAAATATTGAAAAGAATATTTAGAGGAAATGGTGAAAAATGGAGAAGAAAATATGTATCTTAAGTACTTTTGGCCAGTATCGAAAAAAAAACAAGATTTAAATGATACAGTGAGATAGAAGTTTCAGGGAAGAGAGATTCTGTAGTCCATGAAGGGATTTATCTCAGGACAAAGCATCTAGGTAAGTGACACTTATACTAAAATGAAAGTGGATTTCCAAGTAGGAAGCTAACAAGCCCACCTCACATTTACCAGTGGTGCCTTAAAACCTTGGTACCATGGAAATCATGAAAGCAGAGGCACCAGTGAGGAAACAGCAGCACAGAAGACAAGCGGCCCCGTGCTCACCGTGTTTCCCATAGTCTTCTAGGCCTGCGGCCTTGAGGTCCACACTGTGAATCTTGCACAAGACTCTGTTCATGGCAGTGTAGATGGCCCGCCTCTGGCTGGGCTCCAAGCCTGGCAGAGAGGGGTCTTTGTAGATGAGGCCTGGGCAGTACTCCATCAGATAGAAGGGAGTGCCGATGACCCTAGCAGGGGCACAGACAGGGTGTTTCAGTGGCCCATGATGTGGCAGGCACTGCTCTGTCCTGTGTGTAAGCTTTGAGTGCTGGGTGGGAGTTTGGATCCAGAGTACTGGAAACTTCCTTTTTCCTTTGCACATAAGCACAGGGGTTAGCAGTACTCCCTCCCCAAAGCAATCCACACACACACATCCCTGTCTACACTTCCTTGCCAGCATGCCTCTCTTCTCTTTGGTCCACTTGTAGAAGCCATCGGAATGGGATTAAGTGTGATAATACAGGAAAGCAGCATGTTGAGAGGGGGATTTGGAGTCAGAGAACCAGGCTTAAGTGCCACCTCTGCCCTTCCTAGCAGTGTGATCCTGAGAAACATATTAAAGCTCTCTGAGCTTTGGTTTTTTTTAATCTATAACGCTTCAAAGGATAGTTATAAGAATTAAGGGAGCAAATACATAGGGAATGCCTGGCATATGTTTCTGGCTTCACTGAGGGTTGGATAAGTATCCCTTCTTGTTATTGATGTTATTTTCATCATTATCCAGTGGTATGAATGGCATATACAACACCCCAAAGTATTAAGGTGACACACCAAAATGTCATTAATCCATCTTTTGTCACTACTAGAAATCAGTTTAGTACTCCGAAAAGTTGTTTTGAAAATTCTACTATTATAACTATTCATCCTGACTTGAACATGGCCTAGATATTAAATTATATTATTAAATTATTTTTAATTATCTTAAATGTAATATTGCTGTGGTTATGATAGAAAATGTCTTTATTCTTAGAAGATGTAGGCTGCCTGAAACTTACTTCAAAAGTTTCAGTGAATAATAATTTATATACATACATATAAGATATACTTATTAACTTACAAAATAATTATATAATTATTTAATAAAACTTATTAAATTATGTTATAAAACATTTTTAGAAAAATGTTATATATAATTAACTATTTCTATAAAATTATTTTATCTATATAGTACACCTATTCACATATATACGCATACACATATATACATATACATAGAAAGCAAATGTGGCAAAATGTTAACAAATGTTTTCATCTAGATGAAGTGTAAATGGGTGCTCATCGTACTATTTTTTCTTCTTTCAACTTCTGTGTATGTTTCGAAATTTTCATAATTAAAAAATCGGGAAAAAAGAGACAGACTCAGAAAGCATATTATAAAGCAATTCAAAAACAGTTTAGAAAGCCCACAATAAAAAATTAATTAAAACAAGCAACATGAAGCTAGATGGACATACATTTTTTTAATGTTAGAAAAGATGTTTCCTACCAATTCTCATGAAAGCAGGCATTTATCTTTCAGGATAACTTAAAGATCTGTGAACTTCTAGGGGAGGTAACTATAAAATCTCTTTTCTCTTCTACCCAAATTTTACTTGTCTTTACTCTAGCAAACTGGAATGTGAGTTAGTATAAGAACTTTTCTCTTCTGTAGCTTGAATACACAATAGAAAAAATAAATCTGAACATTACCTTGGATCCTCACAGAGGTCAAGAACTTTGGGGACAGGGACTCCAGCACTCGCAAGGGCTTTCATTATCCTGCCAGAACAAAGAAAACTGAGAGACACTGCTGAATGAGATGACTGGATTTTCTTGAAATTATTATTATTTTTTTTTGTTTGTTTTTGTTTTTGTTTTTTTTTGCAATACGCGGGCCTCTCACTGTTGTGGCCTCTCCCGTTGCGGAGCACAGGCTCCGGATGCGCAGGCTCAGCGGCCATGGCTCACGGGCCCAGCCGCTCCGCGGCATGTGGGATCTTCCCGGACCGGGGCACGAACCCGTGTCCCCTGCATCGGCAGGCGGACTCTCAACCACTGTGCCACCAGGGAAGCCCTGAAATTATTTTTTGATTTAAAAATTTTACATGCAGAAATTAAAATGGAATGCTAAAATTTAAAAATTTCAATTGACCCAAGAAGGCAAAAAGGCAAGGAGAACAAAAGACAAATGGGACAAAGATCAAACAGCAAAATTATAGACCTGAGTCAAACATACTGATAATTACACTAAAGTTAATAGAGTAAACATTCCAATTAAAAGACAGAAGTTGTCCTACTGGGTTCAAAAGCAAGACTTAATATACTGTCTATAAGGGACATGCTTTAAATATAAAAACATAGATAGAAATAAATAAATAAAATAAAATATGAAAGGATGGAAAGGGAAGTTCCATGCAATTGGTAAGCATAAGAAAGCTGGTATAGCTATATCAATATTAGAAAAAGAGACCTTAAGGCAAAGAGGACTACCAGAGATAAAAAGGGACATTTCAAAACAATACAAGAGTTAATTCACCAGGGAGATATTACAATCATAAATGTGTATGTGCCTTAAACAACAAGGTCCTACTGTAGAGCACAGGGAAGTGTATTCAATATCCTGTGATAAACCATTATGGAAAAGAATATGAAAAAGAATATATATATAAAAAATACAGCATAAAAAAGAATATATATATTTATAACTGAGTCACTTTGCTGCATAGCAGAAATTAAAACACAACATTAAATCAACTATACTTCAAATTACAAAAGTAAATAAAAAATGTGTATGTGCCTAATAAAAGAGCTTCAAAAATACCTAAAGTAAAAATTATCAGAATGAAAGATAGAAACGGACAAACTCACAATCATAGCTGAGACTGTAAAATGCCTTTATCAGTAACTGACTTTATCAAAACTACACTAACTAGAAAAAGTAAGACACAGATCTGAACAACACCACCAGCCAACTTGACCTGATGGACATTTCTATAACACTCACACAGACACTGCAGGATACACATTCTTTTAGAGTGCACACAGTATATTCACCAAGATATATCACGTACTGGTCCATAATATAAGTCCTAATAAATTTCCAAGTATCAAAATCTTTTTTTAAAAATAAATTTATTTATTTATTTATTTTTGGCTGCATTGGGTCTTTGTTGCTGCGTGCGGCTTTCTCTAGTTGTGGCGAGCGGGGGCTACTCTTCGTCGTGGTGTGCAGGCTTCTCATTGCGGTGGCTTCTCTTGTTGCAGAGCTCGGGCTCTGGGTGCACGGGCTCAGTAGTTGTGGCTCACGGGCTCTAGGAACACAGGCTCAGTTGTTGTGGTGCATGGGCTTAGCTGCTCCGTGGCATGTGGGATCTTCCCAGACCAGGGCTTGAACCCATGTCTCCTGCATTAGGCAGGTAGATTCTTAACCACTGCACCACCAGGGAAGCCCCAAGTATCAAAATCTTACAGAGTATTTCTAAGACCTCAATAGAATTAAACAAGAACTTGTTGCTATGTGATAGCTAGAAAAAGCCCAAATATTTGGAAGTTAAATAACACATTTCCATATAAGCCATGGGTCAAAGAAGAAATCATAAGGGACATTAGAAAATATTTCAAACTGTAATAATAATAATAAAAACACATGTCAAAATTTGTGGGATGCATATGTGCTTACAAAGTAACATAACTTTGAAAGCTCATATTAGAAAAGGAAGATGTTAAATCAATGGCCTCAGGTTACACCTAAGAAGGTAAAAATACACCCACAGTAAGAAGATGGAAAGAAATAAAGCTCAGAGCAGAACTAAATGAAATAGAAAATAAACAACAGAAAAATTAACAAAACTAAACATTTGTTCTTTTAAATTATCAACACAATGATAAATCCCTAGGTAGACTGATGAAAGAAAGAGAGAGAAAATACTATCAATCCACAGCAGGAATGGCAAAGATGGGAAATCACTACAGATCCTACATACATTAAAAGGACAGTAAGGGAGGACTTCCCTGGTGGTGCAGTGGTTAAGAATCCGCCTGCCAATGCAGGGGACATGGGTTCAAGCCCTGGTCCGGGAAGATCCCACATGCCGTGGAGCAACTAAGTCCATGCGCCACAACTACTGAGCCTCTGCTCAAGAGCCCGCGAGCCACAACTATTGAGCCTGTGTGCCCAGAGCCCATGCTCCGCAACAAGAGAAGCCACCTCAATAAGAAGCATGCGCACTGCAACGAAGAGTAGTCCCCCCGCTCGCCGCAACTAGAGAAAGCCCACGCACAACAACGAAGACCCAACACAGCCAAAAATAAATTTAAAAAAAAACAAAACAGGGAATATTTTGAACAATAAATTCAACTGTTAACATGAAATGGACATATATAACTTTATATATTTTATAATATAATTTTATATATTTTAATAAATGTACAAATTCCTTGCAAATTACAATTTACCAAAACTAAGGCAAGACGAAATAAAATACCTGAATAACCCAATATCTATTACATCAAACCCATAATCCAAAAACTTTTCCTAAAAAACCTCCAGGCCCGATGGGTTTACTGATAAATTCTATGAAACATTAAGGAAGGAATTTTTTTAAATAGAAAAATAATGAGTCGGTCTTATCACCAATAACTGGCTCCTGCTTTTGGCTGCCTGCTGTCCTTTCCCCTTTTCATGTTCTGATAGTAATACCTAGACGTTCCTTTGGGAAACAGCTCTCCCCCACTGTAGGTTCACATGGTTTGGGTGAGAGTGACTCAATCCTGATTCCAGGGTTGAGCACAAGACCCAGATTTGGCCAATCTGAATAATGCATCCTCCTGACCACAGAGACTGGTTCAGGAACAAAGCTGTGACCCACATTGGGCCAACGAGTCAATCTCAGGAGATATGCTGGAATGTTCACTGTGGTTATCAAGGAGGGAAGTGTTGAGAGATGGAGACAGAGAATGAATGGGTCCTGGTGACATTATTTGGGCCCCTGGATCCAGCCATACCTGAAAGGTTTAGATAATGAAGCCAATACATTTTACCACTTCTCCTCCTTTCTTTTTTTTGAATGCTTAAGTCAGGCTAGGTGGGTTTCTGTCACTTACAATTTGTACTAACAAACTACCCAAACATGACCAGGGTAAACATTTTGGTGTGTTCCTTTCCAATATTTTTGTTTCAATGTACAAGTCTTTACAAAAAACATAGTTAAGATATATATAGTTTGTATCTGTTTTTGCTACATTAAAATTTTATTTTCGGCAGAGTCCCCTGGTGGTCCAGTGGTTAGGACTTGGCACTTTCACTGCCATGGCCTGGGTTCAGTCCCTTATTGGAGAACTAAGATCCCCCAAGGCACAATGGGTGGCCAAAAAGGAAAAAAATTTTATTATACACATTTTAATTTTATTATAGACATCCTTTTATTGGCTGCAATAACAACATAATCATTAAGACTGGGGTATGGAATCCTACCAGCCCTGGGTGTGAAGCCAGACTCCATCACTCACATACTAGATGTGTGTCACTAGGCATGTTGCTTAACTTCTTTAAGCTTCACTGTCCTCATCTATAAAATGGAGATCATATTAGGACCATATCAGGGAGTTGTGAGAATGGTTTGAATTAACAGTATATTCAAAGCATTTATTTAGTGCCTGACACATACTAAACACTCAGTAAATGTTAGCTATTATTGTTATTGTTCCAACAAGCAGAAATACCAAGGTTTGCATAATCATTACTCATTTATTGTACCTGTAGGTTTCCAATTTTTTTATTATAAACTACACTGCAGTGAGCATATTAATGCATAAAGCTTCTCTCCCTATTTAGAACTATTTTTTTAAAGAGAGATCCCCTATTGGAATTAATAGGTATAAAAGTATGACTACCCTGAGGTTTTTATAAATTATGTTATACTGTTTTCCCAGTTTTCCAAATTTGATTTGGCATTTTATAAGCAGATACCATACACATTTCATCTTCAAATGCACATTTTATTCCTTTACTAAAACGGAAATTCTGTGCATTCTTGGATTTTTCGATGTCCTTCTAACACTCCAGAATTCCTCAGTACGCTAGGAAGTTGGTGAGAGTTCACAAGCAGGAGGCACAGAGACAGTGGGAGTTTTGCATTTCAGGGTTTCTCTTCTACAAGCACACACTCACTATCACATGGGCACATTTAGGAATGCTCACAAATAGCTACAGGTTTCTTCCTGTAGGCTTCATAAACGAACCCTGAAGGCTTCATAAATGTCAGTCATCAGTCCCTGTAACACTTAAGTCAGATTCAAGGAACCAAAAAGTCAGAGGGGAGACAGTAAATGGTGAGAAAGAAGAGGCCAGGAGCCGCAATCACATTTTCCTTCTACTCCCTGCAACTTTCCTTCTGCAGAACATGATAGGCTGGAAGGAAGGCGGAAGAGGAAGAGAAAGCCGTCCAGGAGCGGAAGCCCCACTCTGGAGTCCAGTCATCGCATGGCCACTCACTGTCCAAGAGTCTGGAGCTAGTGTTTTTCAACCTACTATGTTTAAATTTTCCTATTCACAAAGCAAAAGATTTTATTTTGGATGGGTTGTAATACATTTATCGTTTTAAACATTTTATTATGAAAAATATCAAACATACATAAAAGTAGAGGGATTCATATAAGGAACCCCAGGTTTCAATAACTATCAACTCACGGCCATGCCTCCTTGGGCTATGACCGCACTTAATAGAGGCTCAAAAAAAGTCTAGTCTCCTAGAGGTTTAGGTAGAGAAAAGAGAAAACAAGCTCCCGAATAAAATTAGGTGACATGTTCTTATCAGAAATAATTTTGGAGAGTCACACTTGTAATTTTAAATGTCTCAAGGCACTTTAATGGAGTGCTGATTGGCCAGCTCAGGGGCTGGGCTGCGGAGGCCGGGGATGGCTGGGGATGGCAAGCACGCCCCCAGCTCTGAGAATTTACCTGAACTCTCTCTCTATTGCATGCGTGGACGGGAGCAGTGTCCCTGGCGGTTTCTTCCTCAGAACCAGCTGATGTTTAGCCAGCCTGATGTAGTAGGTGGGATTTGACTGCCCGTGATCAAACTGAAGGAGTTCCAATGGGCCTGCAAGTTTGAAAGCAAGGAAAACTCAGACCAGCTCTGGAGGACAAATGTGGACAGACATTCTTTCTTTCTAACGAGTACTGCATGTGGATGCGGAGCGCCCTGATTTGGAATGATCTGTCAGGAAAGCAGCTCCTCCCGGGGTACCAGACGTGACTGCGTCCCAGGCATACCCCCCACCTCCAGCTCGAGTCCAGAATATCACACTATGGTGTGGCAAAGGCCACTGGATTTACACCATGACAATTTTCACTTTGTGCAGGTGTCCAATTTTGTCCTTCTTGCCAACTCCTGCTCCGTAAAGAAAAGTCTTTTAGTTCTGTTTGTAAAACACAAGCACAGTCATGGAAACCCATCTTGCTAAATGGAATGCTTTAAGCCGAGGATGAAAAGTGCCCTCACTTGAAAAGTGTGCCCCTCACCCCATACCCGGCCACACCACGCCTGACAATGACGTGACAGCTGAAAGGAGCTATGCAGAGGCCTGCAGCTCGAGCCAAAGCTGCTTTCAGGAGATGCGTTTCCCACCCCAGCAGGCTAAACTCTGAGGCTCCCTTGCAGAAACAGCCTAGTTAACCCTAGTCTTCACAATGAGATGAACTCTACACACAGATTCGCAGGAAATGGGAGTTTGCCTGACTTAGCTGGTCTCATCAGAAAGGGTCCCTCAGCTTTGCAGAGGCTCTAAGAACAATCCCATCACTGGAAAAAAATCCTGATGCGAAGCTACATACAAAGAGTACTTTCAAATGGTACAGATGAACCGGTTTGCAGGGCAGAAATAGAGACACAGATGTAGAGAACAAACGTATGGACACCAAGGGGGGAAAGTGGCGGGGGGTGGTGGTGGTGGGATGAATTGGGAGATTGGGATGGACAAATATGTATAAAATGGATGACTAATAAGAACCTGCTGTATAAAAAAATAAATTAAATTAAAAAAAGTACTTTCAAGGATCAAACTTTATCACCAGGTAGAAATTTCTTCAAAAGTTCATGCAACTATACTTTAATAAAATAAATTTAAAAAGAAAAAGGTCATGAGGCACCTGTTTTTCTGAGGATGGAATGTGAAGAAGGAGCTAGAGGTTCCTTCTCTAGCTCCTTCTTTGAAGAGATAGAGACGGCTTGTCACATTTTAAATTCGTGCAACTTTTAAGTCACCTTCACAAAACAGGCTGTCATCTCAAAAATATTAGAAACACTCAAACACCCCTGGGCACATACTGCAAGTTCCTCTCCTCCGGGACAGCCCTTTGCAGGCGATTGCTGCCACACCACACTCTCACATGGAACAAGGGCCAAGTACACTTTGGGGATCCGTAAAAAAGGAAGTCAGTGCTTTTTCCCAAGCAAAACAGAGCAGCACTCAGGTCCATGGGCTCACTGAGCCCACTGGCTATTTGCTTCACCACATGGCGTCTTTGTCTCCAGCATATTCCACTAAGGACTGAAAGTGAGAACCAGACTGAAAGCCTAGCCTTTACCAAAATGCAGAAGCTTAACTACCTGTGGCTTGGGTCCCCAGTAAGTCTTTGAGGTGCTTCTCCAAGGAGTCCTTGGGAATTTCCATCGTCTTTCTCACAGGGCGAGTGTTTGGAACAGCCATTCTCAACGGAAAACCCAGAAGAGTTTCCAGTTCCTTTACTGCAGTCTCTGGGTCATGAACCTGGTTTCACAGAGAATACTGATCATGGACACCCAGTCAACCCTGCCCCACCCTCCTGCCTGTTCTCTGAGAGGGTACTTTCTTAGAGGGAAATATAGAAGAAGTCAGTTCTCTGAGCAAGGACTTTGCAGCCAGGGGAGTCAGCTCATGAGAAAGCCCCAGAATGAGTTTCCTCCTCCCATTTAATTCCTAACCACATTAAACTTTCTTATCTGCTGGGAAGAGTGCCGGTTAAGACTGAATGATACTCCCTTGTGCCAGGAGGGCAGAATATTGTGTGTAGTGTCCACTCTGTCCCTACGGGCCTGTCAGCTAATAACAAAAACCCAAATGCAGAAAGCTAAACAGAGACCCCCACCGCCAACGTGGCTTCTCCTGCTTCAAAGCATTGGGGTGGCCCGTGTGTCTGGTAGCTGCTGGGTCCCCACCCAGAGCAGCATCACCAGGCCAGCAGAGCTGTCACCCGAAATGTCTTAAGCCTGCCATTCACCTCCCTGTGTAACTCTTTTCTCATTCTGCCTTATTACTTCCTATTGAAAATACAAGTGGCTAGTCACCTAGATTTCATAATCAATAAAAACTAAAAAGACTATGGCAGCATGGGTGAAAACCACCAGAGGCAACTGCAACTATGAGTGTAAGAGGACTGCGTAGAGATGCTTACACTAGTGCCTGGGGCACAACAGGGGTTCAAAAAACAGTGACCTTTACCTTAATGATGTGAATACCAAGGCTGGCAGCTGCTTTTAGATTCGGCCCAAGATCATCCAGAAAGATGGACTCAGAAGGCTGCCGGCCTAGCCGCTCCAAGCACAGCTTGTACATCCTGGCGTCTGGCTTGCAGACACCTTCCAGGCAGGATTCCACAACCTGAGAGGGAGGGACAGGAAGGAGAGATGAATGTCCCTAAAAGTGGTGTTCCCACGCACACCCAGTATATTTTCTGAAAAGCAGAGCAGAAGGAAGGCAGTGGAGATTTGTTATAACAAGTAACTTAAGAGTGTCATGATATAAAATGATGTTGCTTTTTTAAGAGGAGTGATTTGGAAATACTGGGTTACAACCTGAGGGAAGATTCAGAAAACCAAAGTTCTGGTTCAGACACAGTGAGTGACCTTGTGCAAACAGCGAAGGCACTATGGGCTTCAGGTTCATAGTCAGGAAACACTAACAGTCATCTTACCTATCTTTTTTTTTTTTTTTTTTCTTTGCAGTACATGGGCCTCTCACTGTTGTGGCCTCTCCCGTTGCGGAGCACAGGTTCCGGACGCGCAGGCTCAGCGGCCATGGCTCACAGGCCCAGCCACTCCGCGGCATGTGGGATCTGCCCGGATCGGGGCATGAACCCGTGTCCCCTGCATTGGCAGGTGGACTCTCAACCACTGCGCCACCAGGGAAGCCCCATCTTACCTATCTTAACGGTAGCTGGGAAACTTAGTGAACTTCAGTGTGCTCCGAAATGACATAGCAGTTTGCTAATGTTAGGTATTGTGAATGCACAGAAAAGCTGCACGTTTCAGTTTTAGGGAAAGTATTTCACCATTTTCTCAGAAAGAAGGCACTGTTTACTGTTATAAAAGAAACATGACTTTAATGTCCATATTTCAGAAGTTAAAAAACAAACAGCTGTACTCAGCCTAGACAGATAAATCCCACAGGAGGGCTAACACCAAAGAGATCGTCAGTGGCAAAGACATGGTTCCCTTTCATGCAAAGAGCCTCCTGTATCCTGACAGCCTTGCTTCAACCTGTATCTGATCCAGAACTGGTGGGGTGCTGCTGAGTGTTCAGGAGAACCCTGAAACAGCTGTCTCAGTGTCAGGCTACCTCTGATCCAGCAACCCCAAGTCCTCTGACACTGTCCCCATGGCTTGATCTCCTGTGAGCAGGCCTAAAACGTCCATAGAGGCCTGTAACCAATACCCTCTGGTCTGCCCAAAGAATAGAACTAACTCCCTCAGTCACTCCTGAATTGACCCTCGCTCTCCAAGACCAAGGACAAACCTGAGGGCCCCTCCCTCTCCTCCAAACTCCCATTGTTCAAGGTTAGAGGAGAACTGCCTTTTCAGACAAATAAATGTTCTGAATAAGTTACTGACTCTTCCTGGTCTCCTAAGGACCTGAATGAGCTAAAAGACAAAGAAGCTCCTTCTAAAGAAAACGTCAACAGTGGGTAGCAGAGAAGCCAGGTGTTTCAGACACCAATAAAGGCATCATGCGACAGGAAGGCAGCACAGCTGTACCAGCCGAGACAAGAGGAGAGGGGGAGCAAACCCTGGGGGTCAGGGCCAAGTCTGCCAAGCAGACACCTCCTCTCAGAGGTGAGTACATTTGCAGACGTGAAAAAATTCCTGAGATTTAAACTGGATAAGATCCCTGGACTTCTTGTGTTCTATTTTGCCAGATGAAAAATTTCTGGGGTTGTGTTTCACAACAACGTGAATATACCTAAAATTACTGTCCTGTATAATTAAAAATGGCTAGGATGGTAAATCTTTTCTTTTTCATTGTACTACATTAGCATTTTTTATTTACTTTTTTAAAAAAATAAATTTATTTATTTATTTATTTTTGACTGTGTTGGGTCTTCGTTGCTGCACACGGGCGTTCTCTAGATGCGGTGAGCAGGGGCTACTCTTCGCTGTGGTGCACGGGCTTCTCACTGCAGTGGCTTCTCTTGTTGTGGAGCACGGGCTCTAGGTACGCAGGCTTCAGTAGTTGTGGTGCGCAGGCTCAGTAGTGTGGCTCACGGGCTTAGTTGCTCTGTGGCATGTGGGATCTGCCTGGACCAGAGCTCGAACCTGTGTCCCCCGCACTGGCAGGCAGATTCTTAACCACTGCGCCACCAGGGAAACCCCTAGGATGGTAAATCTTACATCATGTGTTCTTTACAAAAAAAAATAATAATAATGTAAAAGTTTTTACTTAAAAAACAAAGTAGATGGGGACTTCCCTGGTGGTCCAGTGGTTAAGAATCCGCCTCTCAATGCAGGGGACATGGGTTTGATTCCTGGTCGGGGAACTAAGATCCCACATGCCACGGGGCAACTAAGCCTGTGCGCCACAACTAGAGAGCCCGCGTGTGGCAGCTACTGAGCCCGTGCTCTCTGGAGTCCACGTGCCACAACTAGAGAGAAGCCCGCGTGCCACAATTAAGACCCAACACAGCCAAAAAAACCACAAAAAAAGACATTACCCATTGCTTACACCTGGACACAAGCAAAATTTCAGATATAAAACATCCATACTAAAAAAAAAAAAAAAACCAAAAACAAAGTAGATGAACAAAATTTAAAAGCCACATACACGTCAGAAGAAACAGATTTCTGTGACATTGAAAAGTTCAGGAACAGCCTCCAGGGATGATGGGGATCACAGGAATGGTTCCATTAGCTTTACTTCTACCAAAATAATTTTTTTCCTTACAGCTTTAGAGAACAAAAATGTAAACCCTTGCTCTTGAGGAAACAGATTTTCAAAACTCCAGGTCTCCTGCAGACATAGAATATGAAAATGGATCTGAAAAGCACACGCCAGAGAGCCTGTGAAGCCTGAATAAACAAGTCCATTGTTTTAAAGAAGCTCACAAGTCCCTACATAGTTGAAGGGCCCAATACGAGCCTGGCCAACTGATTTTGTCCAGATGAAGATATATCCCCATAGCCACACTGGAGGGAAGGAATTTCTGAAAATAATTACAATGTATTGCATACTTACCTATCTGCCAGGCACTCTGTAAAGTGCTTTGCATGCATTATACTCTGGGATCCACACAGCTACCCTAAACAAAGAAAATTCCTACTCCTGAACTACAGGTGAGGAAACCGAGGTTCAGAGAATCAACGCTACTGCTTATAGCAAGCTGCAAGACAGGATTCAAATCCGGCTGAGGTCCCTGAGCACCAGAAGGGGAGGATGCTTGGAGGAGGGCTGTGCTGTGGACAAGCGGGGAAACCAACAATTAAAGTGGGCAAGGAGCCAGGCAGCTGTGCAGAGGGAAGAGAACTCTATCTCTGACTGGCTTTGTACAGGAGGAATGAGGAGGTGGGAGGTGAAAAGAGCATTAGGTTGGGTCGTTAATTTCCCATATTTGTGCTCTGAATTTTCTGCCTGTCAATCCAACTAGATTTGACGTTCTAAAATAGCACTATCCAATAGGACTTTCTACAATGTTGGAAATGCTATACTGTCCTGTCCGACACAGTAGCCACTAGCCACATGTAGCGACTGACAACCTGAAATATGGCAAATGCATATTCCAGAGGGCAGGGCTTGTGTCCGTCACACTGAACACAGTATCCCCTCATGCCTAGCCAGTGCCTGGCACACAGTCACTGCTTAATGAGAAAGTGTTTTCCAACCGAATGAAGTTTAGGCAAGTCAATAATTCAGTAATTCATATCTGCCCCAGGATAATGATATACTTTCTCCTAGGGAAATGGGGAGTCTTTCACAGAAGTAACCTCCTGGCACAGAAGACCATCTCCTGACTCGGAATCTTCTCAGGTACTTTCATAGTCTAGCCCTTCATGTGCAGTCCCATACGGTAGCCACTAGCCATATGTGATTATTTACATTTAAGTTGAAATGAAATAGAATTCCTCAGAGCCATTAGCCACATTTCAAGTGTTTAATAGCTGTATGTGACTAGTAGCAACCATACTGGACATTTCCCTTACTGCAGTGGGTTTGTTTGCACAGCACTGGTCTAAGGATTAATGCCATAGAAATAGAGGGCAATGGGGTTGGTCTTTGAAGAGAAAAGGTCAAAGGGCCCGTTAAGAGGTGAGGGCTGACGAAAGTGCATGTGTTATCTGATGACTAAGGTTCAACTCCAGAATGAAAGGGAGTCTTGAAAGCTGAGGTTTCAATCAGTTATCAAAGCCCATAAATGACTGACCTTGCTGAGAGCTCAGTGATATTTTACAAGTCTTGTTTCCCACCTGTTATGTTTAGTCCTAACTGAGTCAAGTGTGTGAATAAAAAACCCATTCACTCCAGATCTACTGAGAGGCAGCACTAATGCTGCATCCTGAAGCAAGGACACAGACTTGATTCAGATTATTCCGGATCACTTACCACATCAAACTGTTTCCGGTCCAGGGGCAGAAAGCTCTTCCCATTGGGAAGATAAAAATTATTGCTCAAGACTGCAGTCTGAAGGCCTTTAGCCCGAATCTGAGTTATGGCCTCAGTCATCACTGGGAACGGCTTTGCCACTCGCTCACTGGTCAGCAGAGAGAAAAAGGAGTCCAGGGGCACGGAGGTCTTTGACTAAGAATGGGGGAGGGGAGAGGAGAACCAGCCATCATTAAGAGTAAGAACAGCTTGTCACCGACACAGAAAAACACATATTCCTGGCTTCCTACCACTACCTGGTGTAGGACCCCAGGCCTTTGGCTTGCTGCCAAAAGGAATTCCCTCCCTCAGCCCTTGTGCAGAACTTTGTATATAAGGTTGTAAAAAGTGGCTTAGAATTAGAGTTACAGTGGTTAGGGAATGGAGCTATTTATATCAGTATTCCAGTTAAATGAGTTCTTTATTTCACTCACTCATTGTCAATTTTAAAAAGATTCAGAAGACCCTAAGAGGTACATTAAACTCTATAAGTGTATTAAGCAGATGTAACTTAATTTTTAATGATCCAGAGACATTTGATGATTCTGCATTGCCTCAACTTCACCATTACGAACTGAGTGTCAGTTTCTGATCAATTTTTGTGTTTTTAAATTCAATCTCTGTGGGTTTTGAAAACTCTTATTTTATCATGTTTCAAAATCTGCAAGGCCAAGTCTGCTATTCTGATATACACGCATATTTTACAACAGCTTTATTGAAATACAATTCACATACCACCCAATTGACCCATTTAAACTGTAAAATTCAACGCTTTTTAATATATTCACAAAGTTGTGCAACTATCAACACAATCCGTTTTAGAACATTTTCGTCACCCTGAAAAGAAATCCCATACCCATTAGCAGTCGTTACCCATTCCCCCCCGACACCCCAATACTCCCAGTCCTAGAAAATAACAACTCTATTTTCTGTTTCTATAGATTTACCTGTTCTAGACATTTCAAATAAGTGGAATCATACAATATGTGGTCTTTTGGGTTGGCTTCTTTCTGTCACTTAGCAGAATGTTTTCTATACATATATTTAAATATTTATTCATTTATTTAAAATTGAGGTAAAAACACATAACATCAAATTTACTATTTTAACCACTTTGGGTGACATTAAGTACATTCACTGTTATGTAACCAAAACCACCATCTATCCACAGAACTTTATTATATCTTAAATTATATGTTAGCAGGGTTATTGTGAAGGTACATGAGTTAATACAAATAAAGAGCTTAGAATGCAGAGCCTTTCCAGAGAAAGGCTCAATGTTATTACTGCATTAAACAAGCTTTCTGATCAAAGCCATTATACAACTCCAGCTTCAGATGAACAGTAACTGATGGAGAGGCCTAGTATGTAATATTTTTACTTTTTCATTCGTGTAGTTAAAATTGAGTACCTGGGGATGGAAGAAATAGCTTAAAATCTTATAACAGGTAATTAGGTTTTCCCTTCTTTATTTTTAGTTTAACCAACTTAATGGATAAGTGTTGCATCCACTATTCTAGGCAAAAAGAATATGGAAATTCAAGTATGTTTATCACTCACAATTTCAGAGCAAAGTCTCCCAAATTCTTGTAGGAAATCCTCTGTTGTTATCTCTGCTCTCATAAATTTCATCCAGGGCCCATTTTCACCACCTGAGATCAAGGCCTTCAATATAGTTCCGGAAGGGATATGATTCTGTACCTCCCATTCTACCGGAAGTAAAACATATGGTAAGTGAAACAGTAATGTATGGACAAACAGCTGGGGTTTGGGGAGCAGGGGAAGTACCATACAAGTTCCTGTGGCATCACTGTGGTGCCAAGTGGGTTCCATTGGGAATTCAGACAAATTCAGGAAATGGAAAATCTCAGCTTGGACCTCCAAAGGAACAGCAATAATAATCTGTGTAACTGAGGGGACATTGGTGCCAAGCGTCAGGTCCGTACCACCACTTTGAGATGACTCTGGACACTGCAGTACGAATTTTCTTCCCTGGTCTCTCATTGGCTGGTTCATATATATTAGGTCACTCACACAGTCATGGCACATGGTAAGGAAGTGCATTAGGGAATAAAGCAGATTCTGACAGCACTCCAAGACAAGCCCTTCATTTTGTAAACCATAGTAATCCTTCAGAGCAGTGTAGCTGGCACACTGAGACATTCACCTGTGGGGGCGCTGTCTTTGAGAAATAAAGAACAAAATTCTGTCCATAAAGAGCTAAGGCAGTGGATGGATTATTATTGTGTATACTGGGAACACTGGGACAGGGGTTACTTTTTCTTGTACAAGGGTGTTTTCTCTTTGTATAATATACCTGCTATGGGGCAAAAATATATACAGCATTCATAATTATATCTAAGATATATCAATAATATACATTAGCACATATCTTTTGTTTAATGTAGTACCTGTGCATTGAAAATATTTCAGACAATATAGAAAGGTATAAAAAAGAAAGTTAAATGACAAAGCAATCCCATTCTTCAGAAATCGCCAATGTGACCAATTCAGTACGTCTTTTGAGAATAACAGGACTTCTAAAACTGAATCCAAATAATAATAATAATACATCTTTAATTTTAGAACTAAAGTTAGAGCATTTTTTAGGATCTTAGAGCTGGCAAGCATGCAAGGAAAGGGGCACTCTCCCATGCTGTTGATGGGGGTGTAAACAAATACAACCTCTATGGAGCGCAACATTTTAAATACACATTCACATTTGATGTAGTAATTCTGCTTCCAGGAATTTCTCCCACAGATATATTTATAAAAGTAAGCAAAGATTATGTACACGGCTGTTGTGCAGAACTGCTCACAATAAAAACTAGAAACTTACATGCACGTTACTAAAGGGCTTGTTAAATCAACCATGGTACATCCATATGATGGAACACCTCGTAGATGTTAAAATGTATAAACTAGGCCAACGGTTGGCAAATTATGGCCTGGGGGCCAAATCTGTCTCCCATCTGTTTTTGTAAATAAAGTTTTATTGGAACACAACCACACCTACTTGTTTACTATTGTCTATGGCTGTTGCTGGCTCCAATAGTAAAGTCATACAGAGACTGTATGGCTCGTGAAGCCCATCTAGTGCCCTTGACAGAAATAGTTTGCTAATCCCTTAACTAGACCTATGCCTACTGATGTGGAAAATTTGGCAAGATATTCTACTGGGTCAGAAAAAAGGAAAGGTACATAACAGTGTGTACAGTGTGGCCCAATCTGTGTAGACACAGTTTACACACACACACACACACACACACTCATGTATATATAGGCAATTTTTGGAAGGATAAACAAACTTTTCACAATGATAACCAATGAAGCCTAGGACTGACCAGGGAGGCGTGGAGGTGACAGTAAGAAATTTGTCTTTGTATTATTATTTTTTTTTAGGTGCACTTTTATTTATTTATTTATTTTTTATTGGGGTAAGTTGTTTTACAATGTTGTGTTAGTTTCTACTATACAGCAAAGTGAAGGAGAGTTCCCAGTTTTTACTATACAGCAAAGTGAAGGAGAGTTCCCTGTGCTATACAGCGTATCTTTGTATTTTTAAAAATATCCTTTCAGCACCAACTATTTAATAATGAGGTTGGCATAACTGAGTTTCTGTATAGAAAAAATTTAATTAAATCCCTGTTTCTCACCATCACAAAAATGAATTCCCAACAGACTAAATACCCAAATCAGAAAAAAAAAACCCTCTAAAAGTTAGAAAACAATATGCAATGTCTTTATGAATGTGAAGAAAACAAAGACTTCCTTAGCCTAGTCTCATAACATGCAAGCCATAAAGAAAAACACAGATGATTTTGATGACATCAAAAGTGAAAATTTTGGCATGGCAAAAACATTATAAATATAAAATAAAAACACAAGTCAATAATAAGTGCTCCAAAGATTCCAGGCACTGCTGAATAACATACCATTTAAAAGTATGAGCAGGATTTGAAAAGGCAGAGGAGGCAGGGAAGGGTAGCTCTGATCAGAGAGAACAGAACTTGCAAAGGCACAGGAGTATAAATACATTTGACAAGTTTAAAGAGCATCAGGTAGTCCAAGGTAGCTGAAATGTGGGCATACATAGGAAATGGTGTGACAAGAGGACATGAGAGCTGGTTGTGAGAGGCCCTGGAACCAGGTAAAGCTTCCGGTTTTAATCTAAGTGAAAAAATGCAGGCACTCAAGGATTTGAAGCAAGAGAGGGAAGGGATAAGATGTGTGTTTCAGAAGGGCAGTTCCAGGCACTGTGTGCAAAACCCAGAAGGCCAGAGGTAGAGTTAGGAGTTAGGAGGCTGATGTGCCAGTGCAGGCGGGAGAATTTAGGAATCTAATTTGTGTAGAGGCAGTGGCAGTGGGAAGGAGTGAATAGGTTCTCAAGATGTTCTGGAGAAAGCTGAGAAAATTCCTGCCAAGTAATCTTTATGTTCTCTGTAAAAGGAGACTTGGCTGTCTGCCAAGTATGAAGGTTTGGTCTGGGGAAGTATGATGGCTCCGGGGGGAGTTTGGAACAGCCCTGTAGTGAATGCAAGAGGAATATGAGTGGAGGAATAGAGAGGCTAAGGGCTCAACTGCAGCTGGAGCTAAAAAAAAAAAAAAAAAAAATAGCTCACCTAACCAGTTAGCAGAGCTGGGTAATTTTGCAACCAGGGGCACAGAAAACCTGAAGCTGGGTTGATTTAGCATAGAAAACTGCCCAGTCAGCAACCACAGTAAGTCAAAAGAACAGGGACAGCTGTTTGGTCCTTTTTCCTTCCTGCTGATTGGGAATGGGATGTGAAGGCAGAAAGTGAGGCAGCCAAGCCTGACCCATGCGGTGAAAGTGGAAATGAAGTGCACTCACAGCACAGCAACACAATGAAAAGAGCCCAGGGCGCTGACATCACAGAGCAACACACTGGCCCAGACCACATACCTGGACTTTCACGTGCAAAAGAAATTAACTTCAGTCTTGGTTCAGTCACTGTTTTGTTAGGTTTTCTAACACTTCAAGCCAAACAAATCACACTTAAGTCAGTTGAATTGAGTGGGTAAAAAGGTAATACCAGGAGGGGCTGAAAAAGGAAGGATCAGAGCCTAGCGATTTGATCTTGTAGTAGCAAAAGCAGGTTTAGAAGGGAGGTTGGTGGAAAAGGAAAGGCTATGATCAAAGCGGGGACGGGGTGGGGGTGGGGGGGCGGGCAGAGAGGATGTCAGGATTCAGAAGTAGTTCTCAGGGAAAGGTAGTTAAATTCCACCAATAACATTAACAACAATAGCAGCTCATCATTTATTGAGAATTTCAGATGAGCCAAGCACACACCCTGCTAATCAAGTGCCCTCCATGAATAATCTCATTTAACCCTCCTCCAACCCCAAAGATGTAGGTACTATCATCAGCCGTAATTTAATGATGAGGAAACTAAGACTCAGAGCAGTTAAATAATTTGCCCAAGATACTCAGCCACTAACTGTTGCTTGGAATTTGATGAAGAGCAAGTATAGCTCCCACTGGGACACACTGCCATCTCCCCTCACCACCCTCCTTTCCCCCACCCCTACCCACCGCAGTCTCCAAAGGTGAAGTAGAATGAAGAGCTCACCTGCAGCCACTCTCCCTGGAGAAGGAATGAGAACTCCGCCCATGTCAAAAATCACTGCTTTGTAGGTGCCGCCTCCAGAATGTGTCCATCGCCAGGCTCCCTGGTGCCTGCCCTGGCCATGTTTCACGAAGACTGCCCTCCAAGCCCGCTGGAGCTGTGCAGACTGCAAAAGCCGCCTTAGGCACATGTTGGGGCCGAGGCTGCGGAGAAGGCACAGGACATAGTTTGCCGTCACTGCCTCCAAGCAGACCTCCACCCTGGTGCTCAGGTGGCACCTGCACACCTCCTCTGACCTCCAACCAGCGCTTCAGACACCACCAGAGAGGAACGCAGGATCTCCGCCCTCCCTGACCACTCCTTGCCTAAGTTCCTTGGCTCAGGAAAGGGCTCCACCATTCTCCCAGCCGCCCACGCTGGAAAACTGGATTCACCCCGACTTCCCTCAGTCCTCCAGCCAGACACCTCTGCTCCGGGTGCTGTGCGCGGCCCATCCTTCCTCCCGAAGCTCTCCATCTACCTCTCTCCACTCTCACTGCGTGATCTCAACCACGGACCTTTGCAACGGCCCCTTAACTGGTCCCCCGCCTCTTCTCAAACCTCATTCTTTCTTCGCACTTCAACCAGTTATCATTCAAGATTGCAAATTTGATCATATCCTAACCCCATTTAAAACCTCCAGTGGCCCCCCACTGTCCTCAAGATAAACTCTCAGTTCCTTAACCTGCCTGAAAAGGCCCTCTGAGTTCTGCCTCTCCCCTTTCGGCTGCAGCTCTCCCTTGTATTTCACCTTAACCTGGGTGATCGGGACACTCAGGTCCAAGGCAGCTTCCTCAAACACATGATGCTCTCCTCCTGCTGCCAGGCCTTCGGGTATGGTGTTTCCTTGGCCTGAATGCTCCCTTCCATCTGTTACGTGGCTAATTGCAAATTGTCCTTTAGGCTGTAGTTTACCTGTCACTTCCTTCATGAAACCTCTTCTGGCTACCAGAAGAGACCAATGAGCAGGATGCCCTGTACCCACCTCCTCCTAGCGCTCGCGATGCCACCACACCATCACCCCTCCTACAGAGCAGGGCAATGTCCTCCTGATTGTTCTCCATTGCCTCTTTTCTAAACTTACTTTCAAAAAGTTCGGGAAAAAACCAAAATACACATAACAGGTACACGTGTATATAGATATATAAACATGTATAGACATAAATCAAATGTGGCAAAATGTTAATAATTAATCAATCTTGGTGAAGGGTACACGATGAAGGGTATATGAGAGATCACTGTACTATTCTTCAACTTTTCTGTAAGTCTGAAATAAAAACCTGGGGAAAAAAACAAAAGAATTAAACCAAATTCTATTTGCAGTCAGTTCCACTTGAAAATCTTGAAGCTTCTCATGCGATGTCTATGGTTAAAAAGCTTACTAAGAAGCAAATTAGAGCAAAACAGGTTGGTAAGACAGCCTGCCTGTTCATGGGAGTCACTTCAGTGCCACCATAAGGACTAAATAAACTCTGTAAGATTCTAAAGAAAGGATTCATTTTTAAAAAATATTTATTTATTTGGCTGCACTGCATGTGGGATCTTCGTTGCGACATGCAGAATTTTTAGCGCCGGCATGCGGGATCTAGTTCCCTGACCAGGGATCCAACACGGCCCCCTGTATTGGGAGCGCCGAGTCTTAACCACTGGACCATCAGGGAAGTCCCTAAAGAAAGGATTCTTTTTCTTTTTTTTAGAAGTATTTGTGACGCCATTCTTTATTAAGGTATCAAATAACTGTATCTGGCCAGACAGCCACCTAAAGAAAGGATTCTTAAGAAGCAAATGTTCAAGATAATATAATGTGCTTCTTATGTAATTGGAAATTTGCTGGATTGGGGCATGAATGCTGAAATTAAAAATGTAAAGACTGATTTGCATTTTGGGTTTTACCTACGTTCCTACGCCATGGCCAAAGTTAGTGGTGGAAGGAGAAATTTATTTATAGGCTCCTGAAAGTGTCAACACATTCTCTGTGAGGGCTTAACAGAGATGAAATCTGTCTCTGGACCTAAAAGGCTGACTTTCATCCTCATTGAGGACACTGTCCTCCTCATAATTCTGCTAATGGATAAGTGGGCAACGCTCCCACAACTACCTTGCTTCTTCCTTCCAACTAGAGATGATAGTTCTTTTCTAGCCACTTCCCAATGCTCTCTTTGGAGCAGTTAGCGCTGTGATTTCTCATACCTCCTGGTACCTCCGTGGTACATGCCCACTGACTGGAATGTCTTCACCTGTTTATCTGCTGGTAAATTTACACTCTTTTTTACATCACAGCCTCAGGTTTACCTCCTCTAGAGAGGCTAGTCTTTCTTTTTCCTGGAAGATTCTGAAACTACTTTTTTTTTTTTTCACTCTCATTGCTTCTTCTCCATACCTTCACTAGGGCACTTACCCCATCAGACAGTTCCTGTTTTCAACTCTATATGCTCCTCTACTTATCAGCTCCTTAAGGAAAGGCCTATCTTACTTCATCTTTGTATATCCATCCCCTAGGACCTAGCATGGTGTCTAGACACATAACACATGTTCAGTAGAAACATGAGTTGGAAGGATGAATAAACTGGATGATTCAGAAAGTAGGGGATAACCTTGCTTGGTGGCACAGTGGTTAAGAATCCGCCTGCCAATGCAGGGGACACAGGTTCAGCCCTGGTCCGGGAAGATCCCACACGGCGCAGAGCAACTAAGCCTGTGTGCCACAACTACTTAGCCTGCACTCTAGAGCCCGAGAGCCACAACTACTGAGCCCACGTACCACAACTACTGAAGCCCACGTGCCTAGAGCCCATGCTCCGCAAGAAGAGAAGCCACTGCAATGAGAAGCCCGTGCCCCACAAAGAAGAGTAGCCCCCGCTCGCCACAACTAGAGAAAGCCCGCGCGCAGCAACGAAGACCCAACGCAGCCAAAAATAAATAAATAAAATTTAAAGATTAAAAAAAAAGAAAATAGGGGAACATAGGGGGCAGGCATAGTGATTGGCAGCTACAAAGAAGTGTAACAAGCCCAATTTTCCCATCTCTAGAGAATAATTCTAGTTCTCTGCAACTGGCATTTTCCTCCTCTACCGTAAAGAATATGTCTTCTCTCTGTCTCTCAGAATGAGATCAGTATGACGATGCAGATTTGCTATCTAAATTATGCTTTCATAAATATGCACACATAGTGTATGTTTCCACATATTAAAGAGATAGTTTAGTAGAGATTGAGTGTTGGCTCTGCAATCAGATTGCCTGGGTTCAAAGTCTAGCTCTGCCACTTGCTAAGTGTGAGATCCTGAGCAAGTGGCTCTCTCTGAGCCTCAGGTTCCTCTTCCGTTAAAATGGGAACAATTATACTACCTGTCTCATGAAGTAGCTGTTACAATTACATAAGATAAAGTATGTAAAGCACTCAAGCTAGTACCTGGCACACCATTAAATGTTATCTACTACTGTAATATACTATTAAAAAGTTCACATAAGGGACTTCCCTGGAGGTCCAGTGGTTAAGACTCCACACTTCCACTGCAGGGGGCATGGGTTTGATCCCTGGTTGGGGAACTATGATCCCACATGCCAAGTGGCGTGGCCAAAAAAATTTTTAAATAATAATAATCTAAAAAAACTTCATGAGGTCTCATATATTATGTGCATATAGCAGGTACAAATGGCATATGCAGTTTCACAAAAATCAGACAGTCAGTGGGGGCAATTTTGGCTCCAACGGGACGTTTGGGAATGTCTGGAGACATTTTTGGTAGTCACCACTTGGGACATGCTACTGGTATCTAGTGGGTCAGGGCAGGGATACTGCTAAATATCCTATAAAGTATAGGACATACACACACCCCAAAGAATTATCGAGTCCAATAATGTTAATAGTGCAGAGGTTGAGAAACACTGATATAAACAGTGTATACTGAAACTAATTCATAGGGTGCAGTCACAAGCTATAAATATCATTTGGTCACATTATATGCATATACAGTCCACACACCTACACGTCCACGACGTGCTGTAACACACCTTACATGTAATGGTAGCATATACCTAGAACAGCGTTCTGTCACATATGTGCCATATATGTATTGACTGTGGCTCTCCATGTCTACATGCTAAAGGCAGTCTGAGGTACTGGAAAGAATGCTCTCAGAAAAACTGATGTAAATAGAGCCACAGGCTCTACTCATTTCATCATCACCGCTGTATAGGGATATTATCCCAATTTTACGCAAAATCTAACTCAAGGTCACAAAACAGGTGAACAGGGTCTACTCAATAATAACAGGAACTGCGTGTTCATCTCATTCACCCCCAGGTGTACCTCCAGCTCTGGGCGCTTAACCAGTCCACCGCCCTACCTTAACAGAATCAGAAACCCTGCAATCGAATCCCGACTCCCGATGGGTCCTCAGAGAAGCGTATTCACCTCTCTGAGCCTCAGCGCACATGTCTGTAAAGGGTGGCTGACACAAAGCAACCCTGCCTACAGCTAGAGCGAGAGATCAAACAGGACAAAAAGAGGCTAGAGCTCTCTGCAGGGCGCGGGTTCCGCGGACAATTCGGAGACCTCGGGGAGCCAAAGACCCCTCGCCGTCAGATGAGCTGGGATGAGGGCGAGGTCTCTCAGATAGGCTAACTCGGGTCTGGTCGCACACCCACCGATTCCCCTACTGGGGGCCCAGCTTCCGGTATCCCAGTGACGTGCCACCTCCACGAACTCTTTGAGATTCCGTCTCTCAGGGCGCAGGCGCACCTTCCCGCAGACCTGCCAGTCACGTGCCTGCCTCCGCACCCAATCAGAGCGCGCGCTGATTCGAGCATGCGTAACCTCACGGGTCAGGGACGGCGGCCGGGAGGCGGAAGCGGAGGGTGTTGTGGTTCTGAGGGTGGCACCCGGACCTGCTGCTGTTGAGGCGGTTGCGGCGGAGCTGAGGCGCGGCGGCGGCGCTGCCCGCCCCAGGCCGCTCGGCCTCAAGGCTCGTCTCCCAGCCTCGCCTGAGCCCGCCGGGGCTCGCGCCGACCAGCGCCTGCCCTATGAGTGTGTCACTGGTTGTCATCCGCCTGGAGCTCGCAGAACACTCGCCGGTCCCCGCCGGCTTCGGCTTCAGCGCCGCTGGTGAGTCCGCGGCCTTGCCGCCTCCCCCGTAGCCCGCGCCTGGGCCCCGGGGGCTCAGAGTCCGAGTCCGAGGAAGGGCCGCGACGAGGGCTTTCGCCTCAGGAGGAAGCCGAGAGGTGGTTGGAATCCCTCTCATTTCCTCCATCCTTAAGAGGTATTCCCAGATGTCACCTCTGGGAAGCCTTTCCCGGTCCCTCCTTCCTGGTGCCTCCTCATCGGGACTCTGTTTATATTTGGCGCGTCGCTTTCTCCGCCCTGGGTTGGGGCCGAGTTGTGCGAGTTGGTTTCCTCTACGTTTTGTGAAGGCAAAGACGGAATCCCCAGCTCGCTGATGGCCCGTGGTTTAATTAAATCGTTTCTCTTTGAAAGACTTTATTTAAGCGCCCTGTAGCAAGAGTTATACTTGTAATTAAAACGTGTACACTTCTGGTGTCCGAGCACTGTGCTAAACACTTCATGTGCACTGTTTCTAATTATCTTCATATAACTCTATTAGTTAGATGGGTGTATGACCCTTTTACAGAACTGGGAAGCTGAAGCCCAGGGATTAAGTGACTTGCCCACGATCATCTGTCAGTGGCAAAACGGGTATTCTACCTCGGAGAGCTGGACTTGAGAGTCTGAGCTCTTCATTCCCAGCCACACAGCCGCCTCAGTGGGGAATGCAGGTGTGGCTCTGCTCTTTGGACCTCCAACAATTACCTAACAACAACATTCGTTCAAGAAATAGTTTCTGAATGTTCACTCTCTGTTGGAGCTTTAGTTGTGTGCGGAAAGGGATGTGGTCCTTGCTTTAATGGCACCAGCAGTTCAGTTCATGGAGACAGATGAAGTAAATAATTACAAAATAAATGTAGGGACTTCCCTGGTGGCGCAGTGGTTAAGAATCCGCCTGCCAGTGCAGGGGACACGGGTTCGAGCTCTGGTCGTTAAAGATCCCACATGCCGTGGACCAGCTAAGCCTGTGCGCCACAACTACTGAGCCTGCGCCCTAGAGCCTGTGCGCCTCAGCAAGAGAAGCCACCGCGATGAGACACCCGCAGCACCCCCCGCCACAACTACAGAAAGCCTGCACGCAGCAACAAAGACCCAGTGCAGCCAAAAATTAATTAATTAACTAATTTAAAAAATAATAATAAATGTAGAATTATAGCTGTGACAAATGTGGTGAATGAAAAGAAAAAAGAGTTTGGAAAGCTCTACAAGAGTATGTGTTTGGTTTGGGGAAGGGGCCCAGGGCTGGTAGGGATGGTGTCATTGGAAACTTCCCTGAGTATGTGAGTTTTGAAGCTGCAAATTAAAGATTGAATGTGATTTAATAGGCTACTGAGTTCTGAAAGTCAACTAAATTGACATAGGCCACATATACACTTCTACATGGGTCAGTCATTGATTCATTAATTTATTCAACAGATCTTTAAAGAGCTTCCAATGTGTGGTAGGCACTGTAAGTGCAAGGGATACAGTGACGGGCAAAACAGGCCTGATCTCTGCTCTGATAGAGCCTATATTAAGGATATTCCAGTCGAGTTTCCAAATTCCTTTTCCATTTTTGTGTGTTTTAGTGATTTAAGACAATGATCATGGATTTCCAGGGCATGATAGCATAAGGGTGTTTAAGAAGACTACCCCCAAAAGTTTTTAAAAGTTTTATTAGTGGACTTGATGCCTTCATTTGGGGCTGAACACACAGTTTCACTCTACGAGTGTTACTAAAATGTTGGTTCATCTGAGCATAATCACTCTCAAAGCTTTTATCTCGTTCATTTGCTTTAAAGCGCATGGTTTTCACTAGAGCAGTCCTGCATTGCTGCGTTTATTGCACCGGGCATTAATTGACTGTCAGGCACTGCAGGAGCCCCGGAGGTGAGTGAGATGGCCACTGCAAAGGCATCTTACAGTCTTGGGGGAGGGCAGCAGAGAGAAAAGGAAAACCTATGGATGGATACATTGAGAGTAGAAAGGAGCTTGTTTCATTATCAGGTATTAATCATTCATGTGTTCTTTAGTCGGGGAAATGTCTGATGAGGAGATCAAAAAGAAGACACTAGCTTCAGCTGTAGCCTGTTTAGAAGGGAAATCACCAGGGGAGAAAGCAGCGATCATACATCAGCATCTTGGCCATCGAGAAATGACAGATATGATCATTGAGACCATGAAGGCCAACCCAGGTATGCTTCCTAAAACCTGAGAAGACTATCTTTTGTAACCTAAACCCACGGTTGCCTGTTTTATACGCAGTGTTCAATGAAACCTACTTTTATCTTTTACTGCCTTTGTGCCTTACATGAGGTCATTAGGCCGCATTTCAGCTTCTCTAAATATTTCTCCTAAATCAATCCTAACAAGCTAGGTTGACAGCTCTGCTCAGTGAGGAGAGCTACTTACCACATAGGTCAGGGGCAGATCATATTGAAATCAGGTAAACGTGTTGTGACTCTCCCTGCTCTGCCAGCTCATTCCATCCAGGGGAATGGAAGTGTATTGCATCTCCAGAGTGGAGAACTGGTAGGTTTGGTTTTTGAACTTCACAGCCCTGAATATTTATCCCACTTAGGAGTGCACGATGGAAGACACCTGCCTTATTATGGTACTTCTAAATGTAAAGGCTACCGTTGAGTCTCTGAGGGTGTTAATGACATTTGGGGCGGGTGAAGAGCACTTCCTAGCTGAGTTGCCACCACAGTTCTGCTGTTCTGTGAATGTAGTTCTTAGTGCAGTACATTACAATTTCTCTTCCAAAGTTTATTCTTCTACTCAAAGTTTTCATCTGATTAGAGTCCTTCAGCATATTTCCTATCAGTTTATAATCCAATTTTTGGTTTGTGAAAGATGAGCTGAAAGCTACAATGGAAGACAGGAAGTCTTCAGAAGCATCCCCCACTGCACAGAGAAGTAAAGATCAAAGTAAAGAAGGCGTAAACACTGCTCCTGATTCTCCATCCAAACAGCTTCCAGACCAGATTTCGTTCTTCAGTGGAAACCCCTCCGTTGAAATAGTTCACGGTATTATGCATCTATACAAGACAAAGTAAGAAAATCCTTTTCTCTTTTGAGTTTGTCTGTTTTTTTGCCACAGGGCAGAGAAAAATCTCTTGCCCTGAAGGGAAGTGGGTATTTTAAGCTTCAAAGGGATAGTACTTTCATATACTGTGTGTTAAAGAATTCTTAGATGTTTTATATATGGTTAAATCTCGTACATTGGGTCAAAGCTTCTTAGGAAAGAATTGTGTAGATTCACTTGAGAAAATACCTAGGAAAATATTCCCTGAGAAGGTAGGCATGCAGGTGATTGGAAAATTGAAAGGAAGGAAGATATAAAAGAAAAGAAAAGAAAAATTCTAAATGATCCATAACATCATTGTAGACTCATGTTCCCACCAAGTCTTTACTAAAGAAGCTGCTAAGAAGTCACATAATGGGTTGCAGTTTCATCACGTCATTTTACCCCTTTCTGTGGTCCAAACAAGGCTTGCTGGAGGCCAAAGGAAAGGAAGGGTTTTGCTAGTCTACAAGCTGGGCCACCAGCTCCTTGGATAATTGGTAGCTGATCTCTTTAAAGGCTGTCCTTGTCCTAACTTGTCTGCTAGGTTCCCACTGGGAAGCAGAATACTCGGGGAGCCATTTTAGATCACAGCTATTGAAGTGAGTTTGCAGCATTTCAAAAGCAAATAGCATTGTGGGAGGTTTTTCTTTCCCCTCTATTCCAGCTATTCCAACCCAGCAACACTTTCTGTAATCTTCAGAGTCACATTCTTATGGTTCAGAATTTTCCTTCCTATATTTTGAGCTCTTCTCTCTTTGAGACCCTTTGAGAGAAGACCGTAGTTTGAGTTGTGCTTCTACATTATCTAAGGATAGTTCTTACTAGAAGACTAATGAGAGCAAAACACAAACTGCAGATTTGCCTGATGGAGATTTATAACCATAACAAGCCTTTAACTGAAGATTAAAAATATCAGTGCTGGGTATAATGTAGAACATTTCACAGCTTACCTTAAACTCCACTGCAGGTATGTTTAAGGGATTCTGCATTTACCCATGTAGTGTGTATTTTCAGGTAAAATAACAAGCTGTTTAACTTGATTTATAAAGCATTACACTTTTTTTCTTGGACATAAAAGTTGTGTGCTTAGTGTTGTTTGCACTAACTATACCTCATCTATTCAAGACAGTCTAATTATTGTCTTATTAGTAAGATGACCTCCTTAAAAGAAGATGTGAGGCGCAGTGCCATGCTGTGTATTCTCACAGTCCCTGCTACAATGACCAGTCATGACCTTATGAAGTTTGTCGCCCCATTTAATGAAGTAATTGAACAAATGAAAATCATCAGAGACTCTACTCCAAATCAGTATATGGTGCTGATAAAGTTTAGTGCACAGGTAAAAGTTAAGATATTAAAAGTCTCTTTGCCACAGAAACTGTGTTTTTGAAACTGTTTGATACTAGCCGTGTGTGATTTACTGCATTTTGCACTTCAGAGTCTTGATATGTTCTAGAGTATTGTTGTAATTCTAGAAATATTTCTAAATTCATCAGCAGACACGCTGTTCTAATTCATACCTGCTATTTTTTATAAACCGGATTGAGTATGAAATCTAGGGTTGTGTGTGTTTGTTTATCCAGTAGTAACCATTCCAGTAGAACAAGAGTTCCCAAACTTTCTGAAGTTAATCCTGTATTATTATTTGCCTTTATAAAACTGTGCCCCTGCTTGTATCATCCTCTTTTTAGTAGATATTCTTTGGAACATTTTAGAAAATAAAATCAATTAAAAAAAAATTTGGGTGACAGGAGGGGTTTTGTGACACTCCTTGCATCGTTAAAGATGCTTTAGAGATCTTTTTTTTAAAATGTATTTTATCTATTTATTTATTTTTGGTGCGTAAGGTGTAAGGTCTTTGTAGCTGCACACGTGCTTTCTCTAGTTGCAGCAAACTGGGGCTACTCTCCTTTGTGGTGCGCAGACTTCTCGTTGCAGTGGCTTCTCTTGTTGCGGAGCACGGGCTCTAGGTGCGCAGGCTTCATTAGTTGTGGCACGTGGGCTCAGTAGTTGTGGCTCACAGGCTCTAGAGTGCAGGCTCAGTAGTTGTGGCTCGTGGGCTTAGTTGCTCCTCGGCATGTGGGATCTTCCTGGACCAGGGCTTGAATCTGTGTCCGCTGCATTGGCAGGTGGATTCTGAACCACTGCACCACCAGGGAAGTCGCAAAAGATGCTTTAGAGTTCTAATTGGAAATCACTGCGATAGAGAGACAAACACTGAAAGAATGGTGATATTTTCAGCTTTTAAAAGTATTTGCACGTTATAACAGAGTTTTTGACTTAGGAAGGTTTTGCCATCCAGTCCGTTTCACTTGTTGCATTAAGCATCATTTTGCATGCGCCTCAGTTCTAAAGATGTTAGAAAGATATTCTCTTGGTTTTTATTCTTAGGAGTATTCATGTTTCTATGTGAATAGAAAAATGAGGTAAGCTTTAGGTGTTATCCAGGTTATTAAAGGGCTGGCTACCTTATCCATAGGTTTCATTCAATTTGGTTTTATTTTTTTTTTTATAATAGTGTTTATTTTTACTTGTTGACAGTTGGCTTTATTTGTTTATTTATGGCTGTGTTGGGTCTTTGTTTCTGTGCGAGGGCTTTCTCTAGTTGTGGCAAGCGGGGGCCACTCTTCATCACAGTGCGCGGACCTCTCACTATCGCGGCCTCTCTCGTTGCGGAGCACAGGCTCCAGACACGCAGGCTCAGTAAATGTGGCTCACAGGCCCAGCCGCTCCGCGGCATGTGGGATCTTCCCAAACCGGGGCACGAACCCGTGTCCCCTGCATCGGCAGGCGGACTCTCAACCACTGCGCCACCAGGGAAGCCCTCATTAGGTTTTGAAATGCAGCTCTGTCCAAGTTACTTCTTTCTCACCTCATTGATAAACAGTCTTCCTGAATTTGCCCCAGATAGACAGTTCCAACTTGCAGATTGGCAAAGAAATGAGTGTGCCTGTAGGGTCACTTGCCATTGCCTCTGACCAATCACCAAGATTTATGGGTAATAGGAAGCCCATGACACAAGGCCCACTTGTCATCTCCTCATTTCAAAAACGCAGAGTTGACAGCAGTAGCAGCCATTCATTGGCCGTGGGAACAGAATTAAGAGAAATAAGAGTTCGGGGCTTCCCTGACGGTCCAGTAGTTAAGCCTCCACACTTCCACTACAGGGGGTGCAGGTTCAATCCCTGGTTGGGGAACTAAGATCCCGCATGCCACATGGACACACACACAAAAAAGAGAGAAATGAGTTGGATTATATTTGTACCTGTTCAGCAGGCCACCGAGAAAGAACGCTTAGTGTGGAATTCCGTGTACAAGAGGGTACACAGTTGTTATCTTTAACCTTTACAAAGCACCACACATTTGAGAGAGACATTTAAAACGTGTTTCAATGGTTCTGTAAGCTTAGAGTTCACAAGTTGACATTGAGAACTGAAAAGCACCTCACAGCTGTTTTCACTGACTGTCAGAAGACCTTCCAAGGTTGCTGAAGAACTTTCCAAATAATGGGCAAGTGGTATTTTAAATCTTTTTGAATCTAATAATAAGGGTATTGATGATAACATGCAACCTTTACTGACTGCTTATTCTGTACCGTTCACTCTGCTAAGTGCTTGATGTGCACTAGCTGATGTAATCCTCACTACAGCCCTGCTGTTGTTATCCTAGTTTTACAAGTGAGGAAACTGACTACGGAGAGAGGTTAGTGATTTGGCCAGGGTTATACAGCTAGAAATAAGTGACTGAGCTGGGATTTGAGCCCTCACTTTTAATCCCTAGGGTGTAGTCCTCTTCCAGCAGGAGTGGGATGAAAGTGTGGGGAAGGGAAGATATTCACTGTTTGCCAAAAAAATTGTGTAATGGCAGTATTTTACTTATAGCTTCTATCGAACAAGCAAGGGTGATAAGTAACACAGGGAAAGTCACAGAAAGAGACTGGGGAAAAATGTTTAAGAACATATTAGACTTTTTATTTAGTCTGAAGTGTAATTAAGCCCACAGCACTAACTTGTCTAATAAACCCACAAACTTCCCTGTAGCACATGCTGCCCTTCACAGTCTGCAGTTAGTGCTGTGGAAATTTTCTGCTACTGTTAATGGATTTTCTTTGTACTTCTGCATTGTCTCTCCACCTCTGTCTTTGGACCAAGTGCAGGTTGCTTAAGTTGACACATGTTTTCTGAGACTGTGGTACAGCTTTCTGAGTGCTCTGTGAGGATAGAACCCTTGACCTTGGTATCGTGAGTTGTATTGTTTATCTGTAATGCTAGATCTTAGGGTCTAAGGCTCATCCTATCAGGGATTTTCTAATGCCTAAAATTACCCTCCTGGTATAAGACTTGAAGTTGTTAAATTAATACTGGGCCCTAATGAGAATAGACTCAATATCACCAACTCCTGAGTAACTTACTAGATGTCAAGCCTGTGCTAATTGCTTTTCATGCATTAGCTCCTCGAGTCCTCTCAGTTATGCCATAAGGTAGGTGTCATTATTTTCATATTTTATAATTGAGGAAACAGACATGGGTGAGACACTTGCCCAAGGCTACATAGCTAGTAAGTGTCCAAGTTATGATTCAAACACAGGCACCCTGACTCCATGGCCTGGGCACGTAACTATATTCTTACTCCTTTCTTTTTCTCATCATAGAATTTTATTAAGAACTAATAGGCCTTCTCTATGTCTTTTATCATTTCTTGAGTTTCTGTTGGCCTCATCTTTCTTTATTGCTGGAGGTGTTAGATGTGCCTACAGAGTTGTACTGTGCCCCTTAGGAAATTTAGTCTTTGGGTAAGGAATTTGTAGTTCAGGATACAGGGAAATAGAAGGGGATTCAGTTTTGTAGTTCCTTGGGACAAAAAAGAACAGATAACCTCTCAATGGAGTATGTTGACTCATTTTCACTTAATATGCTTGGGCCAGCGCAGGAGATAGCTCTTTTGAAAAGTAAAAATGTGTTCTCAGAAGTAAAAATGTGATCACTGTGACAGTAAAGGAACCTTGATCATAATAGGTTTTTCTTTTTCTGAGTTTATGGTGAGAAAAGAACAGTAAAATCAAAGGACTAGGAAAAAACCAAAAGCTGGGTTTCTTGAAATTTGGGGCTCTAGGGCTTCCCTGCTGGTGCGGTGGTTAAGAATCTGCCTGCCAGTGCAGCGGACACGGGTTCAAACCCTGGTCCGAGAAGATCCCACATGCTGCGGAGCAACTAAGCCCGGCACCACAACTACTGAAGCCCGCACACCTAGAGCCTATGCTCCGCAACAGGAGAAGCCACCGCAATGAGAAGCCCGTGCACCGCAACAAAGAGCAGCCCCCGCTCGCCACAATTAGAGAAAGCCTGTGCTCGGCAACGAAGACCCAACACAGCCAAAAATAAATAAATAAATTTATAAATAAATAAATAAATAAATTGGGGGCTCTATACAGTGCAGGCAGGCATTTTAAACAAGAGTTGTTTCTTCTGTGGTTTTTTTTGGCAGTTAGCTTCAGGCTTTTGTGCATTTCAGTGCTGAGTTGAAGCAGGAACCACATGGATTTTGTTCCCTGCTCTTGTCCTTTGCATAGCACAGTGCCCAGCATGTGCTTGGTACTCAGTAAATATTCCAGCCAGTGAAGCGACATTTCCAATACCAAGATTTTAAAGAAGATCACAATGTGTTCAAAAAGTATACTTCTTTGGTATAGATAATTCCCCCAAGAAAGAAATAATTTATCTCATGTTGAGTAGATTTTGTCACATCCCCAGTATCACAAACCTTGTCCCTTCCTCTGAGGAGGCTTGGGCACTTAGGGAGCATCTACAGAGCTGGAGGTCTTTGGTTGGGTCTGCTGTTCTCAGCAGCCACATCTGCAGCAGTTCCTGGTGGTGCCGGGGGCCCTGAAGAGCCAGCCGTGGCCCTCATTTCCCTCGGTGCGTGAGTCCAGTTGCTCACTGTGCTGCTTACTCATCCAGAAGCCTTTCAAGACACATCTACTGCTCTTGAAAAATGGGAGAAGCCATTTGGGGCTGCTACTTCTTAGCGTTAAAGAGACTTATTGTCCAAGAACTGGCTTTTAACATTTTGAAGTTCAAATACACAGGTGGTTTCCTGAAGGAAAGCCTCCCCACCCCACCCCCAAAAAAGTCCCTGCAAAATCTGTGTTCAGAATTGGTCATCCTTCCTTAGTGGCTTAGCTTGCTTGGTCAGATTAAGAAAGCATAGGTAATTAAGAATCCACACTTGAATTACATCATCAGAGTGCAGTGAAAAGCTGCTGAAAAGCTTAAAAGTGGCTGTAAGGTTCGGACCCTATCAGGGTAGACAGCCAGGACTGGTTTTGCCTGGTACAGCTTGAATCTCGTCCTTGAGGTTGATAGTGCGGCATTTCCTTTCGCAGAACACCCTTCCTCTCTTCAGGCAGCTTGTCTACACTGGTGAGGCCAAAGCACACAACTTCCTATCTTTGGGCTAATGCCTGTGTGAGAGTGAAACCCAGATAAGCCTTGGCCTCTCAGCTGCCTCTAAAACTTAATGAGTTTTAAAAGCTGGAATTGTCTCTTTGTTACTTTCTACTAAGGCTAGCCTGGAAGATTTGATTTACTTGTGTCCATATTCACAAATGCACGTTTGCCTTTGCAGCTTTACCTACAGGGGACTGTTTCCCCTGATTTTATCTGTCTTCCACTCCAAGGGAACAAGTTGTTGGTATTTTAAAGGCTGGTTCATCTTGGACCTCTTGACCTTGGCCAGAAGTTTTGCTTTTGGTGTTACACACTAGTTGCTTAAAACCTCCTGATAGGATTCTTATCTATCGTGTATTATTATTATTATTATTGGGTTTATTGAAAAGAAGGAATTGGCTTTTCACTCCATACCAGTTCCACTGGTCCTCTATTTTTCCTCACATAGATGCTGACATTTGTTTTAAAAAGCTCTTCTGTAGGGAATTCCCTGGCAGTCCAGTGGTTAAGACTCAGCGCTTTCACTCCCAGGGGCCCGGGTTCAATCCCTGGGTGGGGAACTAAGGTCCCGCAGGCCATGTGGTGTGGCTGGGGAAAAGAAAAAAGCTCTTCTGTAACAATCATTGCTTATGATTTGGTTCCAAATAGGCTTGACTTCAGTGGCTGTGAAAGTGCTGACTAGAGGCAAAAAAAAAAAGAAGAAAGAAGAAAAATGATATCACGGGAAACGTTGACCATTGTTGGCTGAATATGTATTAAAATTGTAGTAGCTGTCAGTTTATTGCACTTCAGTAGCTTCTGCTAGTTCCAGTAAGACTATCACGTATCAGGAAAAATTGTAGAGATGTAGGATATTGACCTGCAGGGTTCAGTTAGCCTGTGAACCTGCTGCCATAGATGTTACTTTTGGCAGTTGCTTTCTCTCCTAAGTATAACTTTTAAAAGCTGAAGAACAGAATAATTGAAGCCATGCATCTTGAATAGAAAGCACGTTTTCAGGATCTCTCTCTTAACTTTTTCCTTTTCCCCACTGGTTCACCTAGGCCGATGCAGATAGTTTTTACATGGCATGCAATGGCCGCCAGTTCAACTCAATAGAAGATGATGTTTGCCAGCTGGTCTATGTGGAGAGGGCTGAAGTACTGAAATCTGAAGATGTAAGTGTGAATAATTCTTATATTTGATATAAACATATCAGAATGGTATAAAGTTGGAAGTTAAGATATCTGCAGAAATGTCCAGAATAGGCCAGTCCATAGAGACAGAAAATAGATTAGTTGCTAGAGGCTGGGGGAGAGAGAAGTGAGGAGTGACTGCTAACAAGAACAAAGTTTCTTTTGGGGGTGATAGAAATGTTCTAGAATTAGGTGGTGGTGTGATGGGTGCACAGCCTTGTGAATATACTAAAAACCACTTTAAAATGGCAAATTTTACATATGTGAATTTTATCTCAAGTTTTAAAAATTGTCCAAAGTATTTTTTAAAAAAAAGGGTATTATCTGTGTTGTTGAAAATGAGTATGTATCTATTCCAGATGGATGAAACGTTGCCTAGAGCCTAAAAGAAATGTTTTTGTTTGAAATGTTAACCCTTAATCCTCGTCCTGATTTTTGATTCTGTTTTGATAGCAATTTATGATTCCCCTGACCTCCCACCCTCCATGGGAAGCTTTCCTATAATACGTGCTGTTTGAATCATTTTATAAAGTAGTAGGTCTAGCTCAGTTATGCTTTTAATATTTCCTTTGTTTTAAAGTAGCCCTAAAGGTCTTTTTACCTTGAATTCAGCTTGATAGGAATAAGTTCTGATTAGATTGCTCTGTCATTAGATTAGGTAAGATAAAAATTGGCAAAGGATAAAATCAGTCTTCCCTTTTGCCAGTTGCTGGGCAAGGCCTCAGTTTTAGAAATTCCTTTCTCTAAATGAACACGGCTTCTTGAGAGATTTCCTGTAAATATCTTCTCTTCAGGGACCACAGATTAATGTGAGTTTTCTCAGTGTGTCCTCATTTGTACGCCTTACCTTTGCCTCAATAGTCCCACAGTTGGCAGGGCTTGGGTCAGACACCGCTGTGTTAGAGGTGCCTTTCTTGACCACCTAGATTGTTATGCCCCCTATTTCACACCCTGTTCTTTCATAGCATTTATAACCATAGGTAATTATACTTTTTAAAATTTTGAATTTCGTATGTCTCTCTACTAGAGTCTAAGCTGTGTGAGGACAGGGACAGACTTTGTTTTCTGGGACTTACTGAATCTGTTTTTGCTCACCATTGCCCCACACCTAGAACAGTGTCTGGCACACATAGCAGAGAATTAATAAGTATGTGCTAAATGAATAAATAAATAAAATCACTGTGGTTGATACTGTTATCACTTAGTGGAAAGTGTCAAGTTTTAATTTACTCTGTGGAAAAATCATTCAGATACACTCCTGTTCTCCTGCTTTTATTCCTTTGTGTTCCAGTATAGTCATGGCCATTCAGAGTTAGAGCAAGGAGTCTGGTAACAGAAGATTCTGGCAGCAGTTTCCCCTCCTAGAATGTCAGCTCTGTGAGGGCAGGCATCCTTGTCTGCTTTGTTTGCCACTGTATCCATAGTGCCTAGCACAGTGCTGGGACTGTAGGAGGTGCTTAATTAATATTTGTTGCATGGATGAAAATCTTACCAATTTATTTTCACAAATCAATAATACTGAGAACATCCTGCGAGGAGTCAAAAAGTAACAGGAAAACTGTTGCTTTAAAAGAAAAAAAAAATTAGAACCCGTGGATGACAAGTGAGGCTTATTCGAGGTGTTTCCCTGTAGGGGGCCAGCCTCCCTGTGATGGACCTAACGGAGCTCCCCAAGTGCACAGTGTGTCTGGAGCGCATGGACGAGTCCGTGAACGGCATTCTCACCACCTTATGTAACCACAGCTTCCACAGCCAGTGTCTGCAGCGCTGGGATGACACAACGTGAGTGCAGGAGGTTACCCCCCTACCCTGTCAAAGCTCATTATTACCCTTTCCCAGAATTAAGAACAGCCGCCCCCCCAAAATGAATCACTCCAAGTATTTGACTTTATAAACCTGGGTACCACGATGGTGAAGAGGTCACATAGAAGGGCCTTCCGTGTTTCTTCTTTGCTTTCCTCAGTTCACGTGAGGATCAGCATTCCTAGACCAAGTGCCCTTTAGTGTGCCAGTTCTGAATGCTTATGGAATGTCCCAAAGCAGCATGAATTGTTCTTTCCTTCGAAGAGCCAGAAAATGAGGGGGTGGGGGGAAGTTTAGCTTTGAGGCTCTCATGCTAAAATGACATCCAGGTCTAAAATCTTGTTTATCACCTGCACTTTATGTCTACTCTTTACTTTGGCTTTCTTATCTTTACTGGGCTTTCTTATCAAAGCCCAGATTGCTGGGCTACAGCAATCTGACATTTTGGATTTACCATGTTGTTGATGGCTTGGTGGCCAGTAGTAACAGTAGTCACTAAGTATGAGGCACACACACACCTATGTTCTCCTGTTTCCCAGTGCAACAGAGGCCCTATTTGTAGGGTGGCATTGTGCAAAGAACTGAGGTGTAACCTGTACCTTTTTTTTTTTTTCAGTCAGAGGTTGCTGCTCCCTTTGCAAACTGCATTGTGGGTCTTAGCTAGAAAGGCCTTGTGGCCTTCAGACGCTGGCCTCATGGGTTTCCCAGTACAGAGAGGAAGGTGCAGAATCAAATAATCGCACGAATAAATGTGAAATTACGGCCATTGCAAGTGTTACAAAGGAGCAGCGTTGCAGCATTGTGACTCGAGAATAGGGCCCTGAGACAGCCAGGGCTGTCTGAGAGGCAGCCTCTCAGGGAGGATGAACAGGAGTTAGCCAGCTGAACAGTGGAACCGGCGAGAAGGCAGTGTAGGGGAGGGGGTGTGCACGGGAAGGGGGAAATCACGTTCCAAAGCCCAGGAATAAGGAGGGGCGAAAGTCCACAGGAGTCTCTGTTCTCTGCCCCCACGTGGTCAGCTTTACAGAGCAGGGACCCTGTCTGGCTGTTCTCTGCTATGCCGCTCACACTTAGCAGGAGACGTGGTGCGTAGGAGCTCAGTAAATATCTTTGAGCAAATAGACCCGGGCTTTTCCGTGGCTTGTTTACCTGGAGAAGAATCTTGCCCCAGTTCTGTAGAGTCCTTGGTCAATTCTGGGGTATCATTTGAGGGTTCTTCAGAGAATTGTCCAGGTTTAAATTTGCCTTGAATAAAGCCACGCTGAGATGTTTGTGTTCCATAAAGGGTCTGTCTGTATCTTGTGTCCATCTGCTATACCATTAAAGTTCTGGATGCTTCTTTGTTTCCTGCCACTCCAATTTTACTTTCAGTACAAGTTAAGTTTTGTAAAACCATAGCATTTTCAAGTTGGAAGTTTCCCCAGGGACCATCTAGTCCAACCTCCTCATTTTATAGAAGAGGAGACAGAGGCCCAGAGGTGAAAATTAGCATGCTCAAAGTGTCATGACAGAGAACGAATGCCAGAACTGGGTCCAGAATTCAACCCACCGGGCAGCTGCCCTCAAAACCATGCCGTGCCTTCAGCAAGTGGGTTTTGAGCCTCTCTGTGTGCAACTACAGTGCTGTGTGCCGAGGGGGAGAGAAACAAACACAGACCCTCCTCGGGAACATTGATCTGCTAAGGGAGAGTCACACATACATGTATGCTTACAATTCGAGGTAGATATGAGAGAGAGCCAGCTGCCCCGCTGGGGTGGTCTGGAAGGGTTGCTTACAGAAGGCGGTATTGGTACCAGGTCACGAAGGGTGGTTTTTTGTCAGGGAAGGACATTCTGAGAGGATTTCCCCAAATATCTCCTCAGGAAAATAAGATTACAACTCAAAATTATTTTTGAAGGGAAGGCAGGAAGAATTGAATGAACTGTTATTTTTTAATAGACAGATGAGATGGTATATCATAGAGGGCTAATTGTATAATACAGATAAGTTTATTTTTATAATTTTCCCCCCTTTTTCCTTTTTATTCTCAGGATCATACATTTCGGAAAGATCATTTTGGCACAGTGTAGAAAATTAGATTTCAGAATTCGTTTGCTGTTTTCTTATCCCACCACTACCACAGCTGCCACAAAGACTGAAGTGATGACACAGAGCTAGTTCCTACGTTTGACAAGACTGCTTGTGGAGTCCTAGCTGCCACTTCTTTTTTTTTTAATAAATTTATTTATTATTTATTTTTGGCCGCATTGGGTCTTCGTTGCTGTGCGCGGGCTTTCTCTAGTTGTGGTGAGTGGGGGCTACTCTTTGTTATGGTGCGTGGGCTTCTCATTGCAGTGGCTTCTCTTGTTGCGGAGCACGGGCTCTAGGCACGTGGGCTTCAGTAGTTGTGGCACACGGGCTTCAGTAGTTGTAGCTTGTGGGCTCTAGAGCACAGGCTCAGTAGTTGTGGTGCACGGGCTTAGTTGCTCTGCGGCATGTGGAATCTTCCCCGGCCAGGGCTCAAACCCGTGTCCCTTGCATTGGCAGGTGGATTCTTAACCACTGGGCCACCCGGGAAGTCCCTAGCTGCCACTTTTGTTACTTCTTCAAGTTTGTCCTGTCTTCTCTTTTGGTACTAAAGAAAGAGACAGACTAAATCCTTTAGCTTTCTCTTGGGAAACATAGTCCTTATCTGTGATAAGAACTTAGTGTTCTTCCTGCTTATTTCCATTCCTTGGTTTTATCTATTCAGTAGGGTAACAAACTGATACTAGTTATATCTTGAGCATTCTTTCTTCTTGGTGCCAGTTCACTTAGCCTCAACTATCACCTACTTTCTATCATTTTTGCCAATTGGACACAAATATTCGTGACTGGTACTTAGCATTACTTTGTCTTGAGTATAAGGGTTAATGGATTTTTTCAATTTTTTTTCATTTTTATTGAAGTATAATTGACAATCAAAAATTGTATATATTTAAGGTGTACAACTAGATGACCCGATATACATCAACACTGTAAAATGCTCACCACAGCCAAGCAAGTCAGCATATCCATCACTTCACACTTTTACTGTTTTCCCTTTTTGTTTTTACTTTTCTTTTTTTTTGTTGTGAGAACAACGAAGCTCCACCCTCTTAGTAAATTTTAAGAACACAGTACAATATTGTCAATTATAGTCAACATTGATGTGTACCAGTTCTCTAGAACTTACTCATCTTGCATAACTGAAAGTTTGTACCTCTTGACCAACATCTCCCTGTTTCCCCCTTTTCCCAGCCCCTGGAAGAACACAGTACAATATTGTCAATTATAGTCAACATTGATGTGTACCAGTTCTCTAGAACTTACTCATCTTGCGTAACTGAAAGTTTGTACCTCTCGACCAACATCTCCGTTTCCCCCTTTTCCCAGCCCCTGGTAGCCACCTTTCTGCTCTATGTATCTATGAGTTTGGCTTCTGTGCCATTTTTATTGGCTTTTTGTAAATTGAAACTTTAGTACTCACCGAGCACTGGTGTCTTTTTCCAGATGAAATTCATTGTATGACAAAATGTTGTATGTGTTTCATGAAGGCCATTAACTTTTTTTTTTAGTGAAGTTTACTACAGAATTTAGTTTCAACTCTTAGGAGCAACCTTGAGAGGACAGGGTACATTTTGGATGATTTAAAACCTTGAGAAGTGGGGATAAGGTAGATTGAAGTAAAAATACATTGTGGGTAGCCAGACATGAAACAAAATTAACAACTCATCTCAAGTCTCTAATTCTAACCTATAAATATTTAGTTCTTTGATTACCTAAGCTTTAGACAGAAGAGTGGAGAAAGATATGAGGCAGATCAAGATTTTTCCCTTATCCTCAGCTTTATCAATATTTTGTGGGACTTCCCTGGTAGTGCAGTGGTGAAGAATATGCCTGCCATTGCAGGGGACACGCGTTCAAGCCCTGGTCTGGGAAGATCCCACATGCCACAGAGCAACTAAGCCCGTGAGCCATAACTACTGAGCCCGCGTGCCACAACTACTGAAGCCCACGTGCCTAGAGCCCATGCTCCGCAACAAGAGAAGCCACTGCGATGAGAAGCCCGTGCACTGTAACAAAGAGTAGCCCCCGGGCTTCCCTGGTGGTGCAGTGGTTGAGAGTCTGCCTGCCGATGCAGGGGACATGGGTTCGTGCCCCGGTCTGGGAAGATCCCACATGCCATGGAGCGGCTGGGCCCGTGAGCCATGGCTGCTGAGCCTGCGCGTCCGGAGCCTGTGCTCCGCAACGGGAGAGGCCACAGCAGTGAGAGGCCCGCGTACCACAAAAAAATAAACAAACAAAAAAAAGAGTAGCCCCCACTTGTAGCAACTAGAGAAAGCCCTCATGCAGCAACGAAGACCCAATGCAGCCAAAAATAAATAAATAAATTAATTTTTAAAAATTTTGTGGTTTTCATTTCATTTGAGAATAGCTTGAAAGCATTTGTCTTTTGAATGATGTCCTTAATTACGATAAACTTAAAACTATTATATAAGAGAGGGAGGATATACAATTACATTTTTGACTTTTGGGTTCTGTGACAGCTGTCTTTTATATTTAATCTGTATTATTATTTTTTGGTGTCCTTTATAGGTGCCCTGTTTGCCGATATTGTCAAACACCAGAGCCAGTAGAAGAAAATAAGTGTTTCGAGTGTGGCGTTCAGGAAGTAAGTAACGAGTGGTGGGGAAGAGTAACGCACGCGGCTTTAATCATCTGGGATTTTCTTCTACCCAGTGTGGTGTAAATTCTTTTCAATTCTTTTTGAGACTGATTTTTTTTTTTCTTTTTGTCCAGGGTCAGGCAAAAAATAAAAATACACAAACTATTTTACTCATACACAGAATACTTTATGGTTTCATTCTTTGTCCTTTAAAAACACCTAGACTTTTGTTGATAATTGTGATTATTTTTTCTTGCTATTTACATAGAGTTCCATAGAATCCAGAGCGAAAAACTAATTGACCCCTAAAAGCATCCTTGCTTGTTGGGTTTTAAACATATTTATTCAGAACTCCTGTAGAAACAACTCTAAACCTCATCCTGTGTCAGGCTCTCCTCTTTCCACCCCAGTGGACCAGGTCATGTGTTATTATGTAACTAATTAAGATCTTACCTCCTTCTCGGCAGAACCTGTGGATTTGTTTAATATGTGGCCACATAGGATGTGGACGGTATGTGAGTCGACATGCCTATAAGCACTTCGAGGAGACCCAGCACACATATGCCATGCAGCTCACCAACCATCGAGTCTGGGACTATGCTGGAGGTGAACACCGCTCCCATTTTCTAATTTGGATTCATTCTTTCTGAAAACGTCTCCGTCAGAACCTCTCCCCTTGCTCTCACAGCTTGAAGTCTTCCTGACAGCTGTGGCAAACTCCAGTTCTCATGGTGCCCCATAGGGCACTATTTCCTGTGAATGGCCTGCACTGCAGAGGATAAAGAGAGTTAATACTTACACTCTGCCCTCTCTTTTTTTTTTTTAATTCAAATGATTTAACCCACTTTTAAAGAAATATTGCAAGGCATTTAATTTGGATCTGTAAAAACATAATTTTGTCAAAGTTAAAGGCTTATGGAGACCCTTTTCATTCTGAAGAAACATGCCTTAGTTGACTCATTCTTTTCTTTAGATAATTATGTCCATCGACTGGTCGCAAGTAAAACAGATGGAAAGATAGTACAGTATGAATGTGAGGGTGATACTTGCCAGGAGGAGAAAATAGATGCCTTACAGTTAGAGGTAAGATATTTTATTAATAATTACTGAATACCTATGTCTACTGCTTTTTACTACTCTAACTTGAAAGGTTGTTTGGGCTTTTAATTTTGCCATATGCCCTGCATGTTAGCTTTTGTTTTAAAGATCTGTATTGCTCTGAAGGATTATAAAAATATTTTTATTCCATCTTATTTTCTTCTTTGAAAATCTAATAAGTTTCACTGAGCCTTATTACCTTCAGTGTCATGTTCCTGGTTGTCTCAAGTTCAGTATTAGTGTTGTCCTCTATAGCTGTGATAAAGGTGGAAGTTAAGAATTTTCCTGGGCTTCCCTGGTGGTGCAGTGGTTGAGAGTCTGCCTGCCGATGCAGGGGACACGGGTTCGTGTCCCGGTCTGGGAAGATCCCACATGCCGCGGAGCGGCTGGGCCCGTGAGCCATGGCCACTGAGCCTACGCATCTGGAGCCTGTGCTCCGCAACGGGAGAGGCCACAACAGTGAGAGGCCCACGTACAGCAAAAAAAAAAAAAAAAATGTTTAAGAATCTTCCTGTTGGGGGGGATTCCCTGGTGGTCCAGTGGTTAGGACTCCATGCTTCCACTGCAGGGGGCACGGGTTCGATCCCTCGTCGGGGAACTAAGATCCCACATGCTGCACGGTGTGGCCAAAAAATAAAATATATTCTTGGAAAAAAAAGTTATAAAAAAAAAATTCTTCCTGTTGGCATCACAGTAGCTGTTGGAAATTGAGCAAACTTGGTCAGGATAAGTTAACCCCAATAGCATCTTTCCATGCTGAGAAGCTTTTTCCCATATATTGGGCTGGCTTTTATAATTGGACCCTTATATAGATAAAGCCATTTTTAGGGTTTTCAATATAATTAAGGAAGCAATAAAATTACCACAGTCTTATTTTTCTCATAGCAGTAAACCCCATCTACTATAAAATTGATGTGTAAATTTTATATTAAGGAAGGAAAAGTTTAACATGAGTCCTATTTTATAAATTTCAAAATGATTAATTTTAAAACAAATACCTTAACCTTGGGAGGAGGTGGACATTTGAAAACTTGCTTATCTCTAGACTCTTAAGGTCAGTGGGATGGCCTAAAATAGAGCTGATGTTACCATTAATAAATTGTATTGATGTGAAAAAAATACAAATCTTTTTTTTTTAATATTTATTTATTTATTTTTATTTTTGGCTGCATCAGGTCTCAGTTGTGGCATGCAGGATCTTTCGTCACGGCGGGAGGGCTTCTCTCCGGTTGTGGTGCTTGGGCTCCAGAGTGCGCGGGCTCAGTAGTTGCAGCACTTGTGGGCTTAGTTGCTCTGCGGCATGTGGGATCTTAGTTCCCCGACCAGGGATCGAACCCGCGTCCCCGGCATTGGGAGGCGGACTCTTAACCACTGGACCACCAGGGAAGTCCCCCCCAAAAATTCAAATTTTTAATGTTAAGTTTGTAGTAACTCTTCCAAATTAAGTATGTTCACTCAGTGAATACTTATTGAGGGTTGCCATCTGTTAGCCACTCTTCCATGTGCTGCTGGGAGCTCAGCATTAAATAGACTCCCTGCCCTCATGGAGCATACATTCTAGTGACACACACACATACAGTCTTCCAATTGTCCTTTCTTTCTGTTGCTCTTTCATTCTCTTCTCTGGCCTGCAAACATGATTAGATCTCTTCCAGTCTCCTGGAATGGTCTTTCCAGAATGCAGATGTGATCTTGCCACTCCTTGGCTCTTATTTCTCAATATCATACCCCAGAGCCTTCCATAGGCCCCATCTCTCCATACCCTACACCCCAGCCTCATTGGTCTCACTTCATCTCTGAAGCAATTCTAAACATCCGCAGCTCACATCTTGTTAGTTCTCTGGAATCTGTCTCCTCCTCCTGTCTGTCTGTCAAGAGTCCTCTCAAATCTCACCTTCTCTCAGAAGTCCTACCGGATCCTCTCCTTTCTCTGTAGTTGCACAGCACTGTTCATTCATTCATGCATTCAGGCAGCAAACATTTCTTGACATCCAGAATGTGCCAGGCACTGGGGGTACAAAAATGAAGATATAATCCTTGCTTTCAAAGAGTTCAGTCCAGTCAAGGAGAGAGGCAGGCAAACCGGTGATTAAGTGCTCATGTCATAAATGCTGGTAATGATAGGCACAGTGTCGTGGGAGCCGAGAGAGGCAATTAACCCAGGGCTGGGAGTGACAGGGACAGCTTCCTGTAGGGGGCAGATGGATGAGCTGATTTGAGTTACACTTTGATTTAAAACCATGTAGGGAACTCCCGGCGGCTTGGGGTCTATTCCCTCCACCGTCACGGAACTGCCCCGGAGCCCGAGGGGAGAGCGGCCTCACTGAGGCTGCTGGCTCCGGAGGGGCCCTGGCGGCCAAAGCCGCGACAGTCGTGAGGACGGCGGGCCGTTGTTTCAACAAGTAACTTAAAGACAAAATGGAAAAACAAGGAGGTTTGTGCCTGAGATCATGTTGATGTGAAACCGGGGATGGCCACCTTGTGCCAGCCGTGTGGATGAAAGGCTCTTGGTGCTGCAGCCAGGAGTCAGTGCTGTGCCTCTGAGATGGGAGAGCCAACTTCAGGACACTGATCAACAAGAGACCTCCCAGCTCCACATAATATCAAACGGCGAAAATCTCCCAGAGATCTCCATCTCAACGCCAGCACCCAGCTTCACTCAACGACCACCAAGCTGATCCAGCCTCATCCACCAGAACACAGGCAATAGTCCCCTCCACCAGGAAGCCTACACAACCCACTAAACCAACCTTAGCCACTGGGGACAGACACCAAAAACAACGGGAACTACGAACCTGCAGCCTGCAAAAAGGAGACCCAAAACACAGTAAGATAAGCAAAATGAGAAGACGGAGAAATACACAGCAGATGAAGGAGCAAGGTGAAAACCCACCAGACCAAACAAATGAAGAGGAAATAGGCAGTCTACCTGAAAAAGAATTCAGAATAATGATAGTAAAGATGATCCAAAATCTTGGAAATAGAATAGACAAAATGCAAGAAACATTTAACAAGGACCTAGAAGAACTAAAGATGAAACAAACAATGATGAACAACACAACAAATGAAATTAAAAATACTCTAGATGGGATCAATAGCAGAATAACTGAGGCAGAAGAACGGATAAGTGACCTGGAAGATAAAATAGTGGAAATAACTACTGCAGAGCAGAATAAAGAGAAAAGAATGAAAAGAACTGAGGACAGTCTCAGAGACCTCTGGGACAACATTAAATGCACCAACATTCGAATTATAGGGGTTCCAAAAGAAGAAGAGAAAAAGAAAGGGACTGAGAAAATATTTGAAGAGATTATAGTTGAAAACTTCCCTAATATGGGAAAGGAAATAGTTAATCAAGTCCAGGAAGCACAGAGAGTCCCATACAGGATATTTCCAAGGAGAAATATGCCAAGACACATATTAATCAAACTGTCAAAAATTAAATACAAAGAAAACATATTAAAAGCAGCAAGGGAGGGCTTCCCTGGTGGCGCAGTGGTTGAGAGTCCACCTGCCGATGCAGGGGACAGGGGTTCGTGCCCCGGTCCGGGAGGATCCCACATGCCACAGAGCGGCTGGGCCCGTGAGCCATGGCTGCTGAGCCTGTGCGTCCGGAGCCTGTGCTCCGCAATGGGAGAGGCCACACAGTGAAAGGCCCCTGTAGCGCAAACAAAACAAAACAAACAAAAAAAAAACCAGCAAATAACACATAAGGGAATACCCATAAGGTTAACAGCTGATCTTTCAGCAGAAACTCTGCAAGCCAGAAGGGAGTGGCAGGACATATTTAAAGTGATGAAGGAGAAAAACTTGCAACCAAGATTACTCTACCCAGCAAGGATCTCATTCAGATTTGATGGAGAAATTAAAACCTTTACAGATAAGCAAAAGCTGAGAGAGTTCAGCACCACCAAACTAGCTTTACAACAAATGCTAAAGGAACTTCTCTAGGCAAGAAACACAAGACAGGGAAAAGACCTACAATAACGAACCCAAAACAATTTACAAAATGGGAATAGGAACATACATATCGATAATTACCTTAAATGTAAATGGACTAAATGCTCCCACCAAAAGACACAGATTGGCTGAATGGATACAAAAACAAGACCCATATATATGCTGTCTACAAGAGACCCACTTCAGACCTAGAGACGCATACAGACTGAAAGTAAGGGGATGGAAAAAGATATTTCATGCAAATGGAAACCAAAAGAAAGCTGGAGTAGCAATTCTCATATCAGACAAAATAGACTTTAAAATAAAGACTATTAGAAGAGACAAAGAAGGACACTACATAATGATCAAGCGATCGATCCAAGAAGAAGATATAACAATTGTAAATATTTATGCACCCAACATAGGAGCACCTCAATACATAAGGCAAATACTAAGAGCCATAAAAGGGGAAATCGACAGTAACACATTCATAGTAGGGGACTTTAACACCCCACTTTCACCAATGAACAGATCATCCAAAATGAAAATAAAAAAGAAAACACAAGCTTTAAGTGATGCATTAAACAAGACGGACTTAATTGATATTTATAGGACATTCCATCCAAAAACAGCAGAATAAACATTTTTCTCAAGTGCTCATGGAACATTCTCCAGGATAGATCATATCTTGGGTCACAAATCAAGCCTGGGTAAATTTAAGAAAATTGAAATTGTATCAAGTATCTTTTCCGACCACAATGCTATGAGACTAGATATCAATTACAGGAAAAGATCTGTAAAAAATACAAACACATGGAGGCTAAACAATACACTACTTAATAACGAAGTGATAACTGAAGAAATCAAAGAGGAAATCAAAAAATACCTGGAAACAAATGACAATGGAGACACGACAACCCAAAACCTATGGGATGCAGCAAAAGCAGTTCTAAGAGGGAAGTTTATAGCAATACAAGCCCACCTTAAGAAACAGGAAACATCTCGAATAAACAACCTAACCTTGCACCTAAAGCAATTAGAGAAAGAAGAACAAAAAAACCCCAAAGTTAGCAGAAGGAAAGAAATCATAAAAATCGGATCAGAAATAAATGAAAAAGAAATGAAGGAAATGATAAAAAAGATCAATAAAACTAAAAGCTGGTTCTTTGAGAAGATAAACAAAATTGATAAACCATTAGCCAGACTCATCAAGAAAAAAAGGGAGAAGACTCAAATCAATAGAATTAGAAATGAAAAAGGAGAAGTAACAACTGACACTGCAGAAATACAAAGGATCATGAGAGATTACTACAAGCAACTCTATGCTAATAAAATGGACAACCTGGAAGAAATGGACAAATTCTTAGAAATGCACAACCTGCCAAGACTGAATCAGGAAGAAATACAAAATATGAACAGGCCAATCAGAAGCACTGAAATTGAAACTGTGGTTAAAAATCTTCCAACAAACAAAAGTCCAGGACCAGATGGCTTCACAGGTGAATTCTATCAGACATTTAGAGAAGAGCTAACACCTATCCTTCTCAGACTCTTCCAAAATATAGCAGAGGGAGGAACACTTCCAAATTCATTCTACAAAGCCACCATCACCTTGATACCAAAACCAGACAAGGATGTCACAAAGAAAGAAAACTACAGGCCAATATCACTGATGAACATAGATGCAAAAATCCTCAACAAAATACTAGCAAACAGAATCCAACAGCACATTAAAAGGATCATACACCATGAACAAGCGGGGTTTATTCCAGGAATGCAAGGATTCTTCAGTATACTCAAATCAATCAATGTGATAAACCATATTAACAAGTTGAAGGAGAAAAACCATATGATCATCTCAGTAGATGCAGAGAAAGCTTTCGACAAAATTCAGCACCCATTTATGATAAAAACCCTGCAGAAAGTAGGCATAGAGGGAACTTGCCTCAACATAATGAAGGCCACATATGACAAACCCACAGCCAACATCGTCCTCAATGGTGAAAAACTGAAAGCATTTCCACTAAGATCAGGAAAAAGACAAGGTTGCCCACTCTCACCACTCTTATTCAGCATAGTTTTGGAAGTTTTAGCTACAGCAATCAGAGAAGAAAAGGAAATAAAAGGAATCCAAATCGGAAAAGAAGAAGTAAAGCTGTCACTGTTTGCAGATGACATGATACTATACATAAAGAATCCTAAAGATGCTACCAGAAAACTACTAGAGCTAATCAATGAATTTGGTAAAGTAGCAGGATACAAAATTAATGCACAGAAATCTCTGGCATTCCTATACACTAATGATGAAAAATCTGAAAGTGAAATCAAGAAAACACTCCCATTTACCATTGCAACAAAAAGAATAAAATATCTAGGAATAAACCTACCTAAGGAGACAAAAGACCTATATGCAGAAAATTATAACACACTGATGAAAGAAATTAAAGATGATACAAATAGATGGAGAGATATACCATGTTCTTGGATTGAAAGAATCAACATTGTGAAAATGACTCTACTACCCAAAGCAATCTACAGATTCAATGCAATCCCTATGAAACCACCACTGGCATTTTTCACAGAACTAGAACAAAAAATTTCACAATTTGTATGGAAACACAAAAGACCCCAAATAGCCAAAGCAATTTTGAGAACGAAAAACGGAGCTGGAGGGATCAGGCTCCCTGACTTCAGACTATACTACAAAACTACAGTAATCAAGACAGTATGGTACTGGCACAAAAACAGAAAGATAGATCAGCGGAACAGGATAGAAAGCCCAGAGATAAACCCACACACATATGGTCACCTTATCTTTCATAAAGGAGGCAGGAATGTACAGTGGAGAAAGGACAGCCTCTTCAATAAGTGGTGCTAGGAAAACTGGACGGGTACATGTAAAAGTATGAGATTAGGTCACTCCCTAACACCATACACCAAAATAAGCTCAAAATGGATTAAAGACCTAAATGTAAGGCCAGAAACTGTCAAACTCTTAGAGGAAAACATAGGCAGAACACTCTATGACATAAATCACAGCAAGATCCTTTTTGACCCACCTCCTAGAGAAATGGAAATAAAAACAAAAATAAACAAATGGGACCTAATGAAACTTAAAAGCCTTTGCACAGCAAAGGAAACCATAAACAAGACCAAAAGACAGCCCTCAGAATGGGAGAATATATTTGAAAATGAAGCAACTGACAAAGGATTAATTTCCAAAATTTACAAGCAGCTCATGCAGCTCAATAACAAAAAAACAAACAACCCAATCCAAAAATGGGCAGAAGACCTAAATAGACATTTCTCCAAAGAAGATATACAGACTGCCAACAAACACATGAAAGAATGCTCAGCATTATTAATCATTAGAGAAATGCAAATCAAAACTACAATGAGATATCATCTCACACCAGTCAGAATGGCCATCATCAAAAAATATAGAAACAAATGCTGGAGAGGGTGTGGAGAAAAGGGAACACTCTTGCACTGCTGGTGGGAATGTGAATTGGTACAGCCACTATGGAGAACAGTATGGAGGTTCCTTAAAAGACTACAAATAGAACTACCATATGACCCAGCAATCCCACTACTGGGCATATACCCTGAGAAAACCATAATTCAAAAAGAGTCATGTACCAAAATGTTCATTGCAGCTCTATTTACAATAGCCCAGAGATGGAAACAACCTACGTGTCCATCATCGGATGAGTGGATAAAGAAGATGTGGCACATATATACAATGGAATATTACTCAGCCATAAAAAGAAACGAAATTGAGCTATTTGTAATGAGGTGGATAGACCTAGAGTCTGTAATACAGAGTGAAGTAAGTCAGAAAGAGAAAGACAAATACCGTATGCTAACACATATATATGGAATTTAAGAAAAAAAAATGTCATGAAGAACCTAGGGGTAAGACAGGAATAAAGACACAGACCTACTACAGAATGGACTTGAGGATATGGGGAGGGGGAAGGGTGAGCTGTGACAAAGCGAGAGAGAGGCATGGACATATATACACTACGAAACCGCCTGGAGGGGTAGGATAGGGAGGGTGGGAGGGAGGGAGACACAAGAGGGAAGAGATATGGGAACATATGTATATGTATAACTGATTCACTTTGTTACAAAGCAGAAACTAACACCCCATTGTAAAGCAATTATACCCCAATAAAGATGTAAAAAAAAAAAAAAAGAAAGAAATGAAGGGGAAAAAAACCCCAAAACCATGTAGTTCTTCTTGAAGTCAGCTTAAACAGAAATCTAAGGGTTTTTTAAATTGTACATTTCTCTGTTTGTCCCTATAGATTGTAAGCCCCCAGAGGACCAAAGTGTAATTGTCATCTCTGTGTTCCCCTAGTTTATTGAGTAGAGTGGAACCAAGGTGTAATATGCATTCTGTATGTTCTTCTTAATCTTCTGCAGGTCACTAAAAGTCAGGTTTTAATTGAATTTCAGAGACTGACAACTGTGACTTACGTTTTGGTGTTCATTCTCTGTTTTTGTAGTATTCATATTTACTAACAAGCCAGCTGGAGTCTCAACGAATCTACTGGGAAAACAAGATAGTTCGGATAGAGAAGGACACAGCAGAGGAAGTAAGTTTCTGGTCTGGTGACTGCTGAAATGCCACATGCCAGGATAGCCTGATGTTGGGGGGAGAAGGAAGAGTACAGGGAAAAAGGGGTCTCAGAGTCTTCCTTCTCAGTCTCATCTATAGGTAGAGAACTGGTTTACCTCTAAAAAGAAACCTTTGTTACATGTCAGTTAAATCTCAACAAAGCTGGGGGCTAGTAAGGGGTAGGAAAAAGAAAAGATTTGGAATCAGTTGGCTCACCCCAGTAACCTAACTCTACATCAAGTTTCCAGGGAGAAGTAGTAAACACCTGACTTGTCATTATGCTAGAGACTTAGCCCCAGAAAGTCGTATCAGGGAACAAGAAATTGTAGACCACAATGAGAATGAAGTTAGTCAAAAAGAGGAAAAGAAAGAGACAGAAATACGCTATTGCAAATGTAATCAACTAAGCATAATTTAAAAGGAGAAGGGAAGCAGACATATATTCTCACCTAGGATTAGTAAATCAAGAAGATTTTATTGTGTGCTGAGCCCTATACACAGTTTTATTTTGTGCTGAGCCCTATACTAAGTTAAGGAAGAAATAAAATACTTGCTACATACCTGAAACCAAAGAAACCTTGGACTTAAAGGCTTGGTATTTTGGGGTTCGGATGTTGTTTGTTTTTAACTTCAATCAGGTTTTCTAGTGCCTTGTGCAATTCCATTTAAAAAATAGAAGTATGTGCATGAGGGTTTGTACTTCCAGTCAGCCAGTTGGTTTGTCACCTTGGGAACAGCTGCTTTGGGGAGCTGAATATGCGCTCCTGAGGCAACAAGATGGTGCTTTGAAAATGAAGGGAATAAAATTAGGCAGAGATGCTGAAGTGGTCACCATGGCACCTTATTAGTCTAGGGCAGTAGTCTTGAAAATTTAACAAAATAATGCTTTAAAGAAAAGGCCATTCACTACTCGGATGGATAGAAGAGAAAAGTGATGTGATTTTGGTGGAAACCCGGCCCAGAGTGGCCCAGAGCTCCACCTGCTTGGTTTGCCCTTTGGCTCCAGCATATACAAGGAACCCTGAGGGTTCCAGACCAGGGACTTTGAAAACCAGTGAGCGCCTGAGTGTTCGTGTATAACTAGGGCTCTGGGAACCGTTATCAGGACCTAGAGACTGTTCATAATTCAGTCATTCTCTTAGTGTTAAGTAAAGGCTTTTAAATGTTTTTAAATGATTGACTTAAATGATTATTTTTAAAGTGATTATTTTAATAACTTTGCGAATCCTCACCAGCAACTGGGCCCTCAGATGGGGGGACTGCAGAGCTGGGTTTGGGGCTCACCTCAGTGGTAGCTGGTGTTATCGTGGAGCTTAGCAGGCAGGGCCAAGCTTTCACTTTATGCCAGGCCCATGGGCCCAAGTTTCTGAGTATGCCTACAAATGAGGAGAAATCAGGTTTTTTCATTAAGGCTTAACACCAGCTTTAAAATGATCTTTGGTGAAAAGTTCATGATGAAATTCTTACAGAAACCTTCTAAGCAATGGAAGTGCCTTTCCAGAGGGGCTTCAGGTCACTTGACATACTGTTCTGAATAGGGCTTGATTGGAGTCCACGTGGGAAGGAGGTGCGTCTGATGGCACTCACAAGGCAGAGCAGAGGTCGCTGCCACTTGGTGTCAGGTTTGGGGCTCCCAGGGAGGAGCACTGGCAACTCCATGCAGCCTCACTAATGGGTTTTTCTATGGGCTATACCAGCGTGAGCACCTAAAGTGCTTTGTGCAGACCCTTGAGAGCTAAGCTCCGGATTCTCTCTGCCCTTTAAGACTCTTTAGAATTAACTGCATTCCCTAACACATGCCCATGGAAAGCAAGTCAAGGGGCAGGGAAGCTAAAAATGTGAAACTTGTGTCTACTTTTAGGTAGGGATAAGGTAGAGGCAAGGGCAGCCCTAAATAAAGAGCTCGAAAAGGATATTTTGTTTTCTAGTAAAAAATGTCACTTATCCGTAAGTTAATTGGTGATGCAAGCCTTTTGTTCCTGCTGCTGTCCTCCTTTTGACCAGTCCTCTGTCCGTTGGCACCTTCAGCAGTAGAGCACATGCAGGGAGAAAACAGTAACCGTGCATTTCACTGGCAGAGATTCTTGGTCATGGGCCTCATATAAAGGTAATGTGGGGGAGGAGAGGAGCTGCAGATTGAAATTCACTGCGGACTTCAATTATAATACTATTCCAGTCCCCCGATGCCTTAGGTAGTACAATTGCTGTAGTACGTGAGCAGAGTCTGTTCTGGAAAATGAAGCTCATACCCACTTGAAGGTTCATAGTTTTAGTGGGGCCATGTATAAGAGCATAGAGTAGGCCATCAGTACAGGTGCATTCCCCTAAAGATACCTCTTTTCTTTTTAAACCTCTAGCTCCATAGAGAAATTGCTCTTTCTCCAGGTGTGGATTGTGAACTGAGTTTGGTGGCTACAACTGGCATTTTTATTAGCATAGGGTACATGTCAGAGTGTATCACATTTAATATTGTTTTGTGAAACTTTTGTATCGGGGGGTGTGTGTGTGTGCGTGTGTGCGTGTGTGTGTGTGTGTGTGTGTGTGTGTGTACGTACTAAGTGTTTCTTACTGAGGGCTAATGGTCAGAAGTGCTTTTAAAACCACTAATTTAGGACTTCCCTGGTGGCGCAGTAGTTAAGAACCCGCCTGCCAATGCAGGGGACACGGGTTCAAGCCCTGGTCCGAGAAGATCCCACATACTGCGGAGCAACTAAGCTTGTGTACCACAACTGCTGAGCCTGCGCTCTAGAGCTTGCGAGCCACAACTACTGAGCCTGTGTGCCACAACTACTGAAGCCTGCGTGCCTAGAGCCCATGCTTCGCAACGAGAGAAGCCACCGCAATGAGAAGCTCGCACACCGCAACGAAGACTAGCCCCCGCTCGCCACAACTAGAGAAGCCCGCACGCAGCAAAAGACCCAGTGCAGCCAAAAATAAATTTTAAAAAAACAAACACTAATTTAAGCCATTGTAACATTTGTCTCTAGCAATATCAGAAACCTTTTTGAGGTTACTAGATATTTTTTATCTTGATTTAAATGTGTTTAGCTTATTGTCTTTAGTGACCAAAACAGACAGTTTGGTTCCTTTTGATGGTCATTTCTGTCCTTTCCAATTTCCCTAAACTGACAGGAGTCAGTTTAAGAGAAAATGTCAGAAGGATCTAGTGGTCTTATTTTAAAACAATATTGAGGAGAAAATTAATACCAAATAGAATGAGAGCAATTTGAAAGCTATTTTTATTTTTATGACATAGAGGAACTTTTAGAAATCTCTCTTTAATTGCATGTTCTTCCAACTTAATGACGTTGGCTCTAAAGTTAATTTCTACAAAACAGTTAATTTCTTATTTAAAAAAAGAGGGAGCAGTGCTGTTAGAGACCTGCTAGGCGAGCCGTAGCAAATGTTTAAAAAGAAAGCGTTAAGGGCTTACCTGGTGGCGCAGTGGTTGAGAGTCCGCCTGCCGATGCAGGGGACGCGGGTTCGTGCCCCGGTCTGGGAAGATCCCACATGCCGCGGAGCGGCTGGGCCCGTGAGCCATGGGCGCTGAGCCTGCGCGTCCAGAGCCTGTGCTCCGCAATGGGAGAGGCCACAACAGTGAGAGGCCCACATACCGCAAAAAAAAAAAAAAAAGAAAGCGTTAAAAGTAGTGGCCCTTTTTCTGGCGTGATGGATGTTGCATGCATCACGGATCTCTGCTAAGAGTTTAAATCTTGCCAAGAGGTCAGTTTTCCTTTGCTGTAGAGCTTTGGCCTCCCGTATAGTGCAGAGAGAGTTTTAGAAATTGGCTTTGGACCCAGACTTGGGGGTCCAATCTTGAACCCATGTCACTCGAGCTGGGTGACCTTGGAGTGTATTGCCTCACCTTTCTCTAAGCCTCAGTTTCCGTAAAAAGTTTACATGCCTAAGTCATAGGCTTGTTATAAACAATAAATGAGATACTACCTATAAAACACCTAGCCAGGACCTGGGCCATAGGATTTAAATCCTCAGTCACTTCTGTTCCTATTATTATTATTATTACCTCACGATCCACCTGTCTTCCTGTGTCCTTAGACAAGTGGAGTGGAGGTGTTTCCCAAGTCTGTAGATCTTAACACCTGTGTGAATCCAGTGTCTACATAACTAGACTTCCACAGACTCCTTGCTAGGATTGCTGCCATCTGACACATAATACACCAGAATTTTTAATTTCTCTTAAGTTTTTAAGACAATGTAATTTGAATTCTCTCTGTAAATTGCCTTTATATAAACTCAAAATAAGAACTGCTTATGTTCCATATGGCTTCACAGTACATGAGTAAATTAATAGTGAAATTGGATGGATAAAAGCACCAAACTGAATCACCTGTTACAAGTAACTTCAGATTATTTGGATAATACAATTGTCACTTAAAAGCATGGATTTGAACTGCACAGATCCACTTATATGTGGATTGTTTTCAGTGGATACCTGCTACAGTACTGCAGGATCCGCAAATGGTTGAATCCGCAGATGCAGAACCATGGATATGGAGGGCCGACAATAAAGTTATACTCAGATTTTCGACTTCAAGGAGGGTTGAGACCACACATTTTTCAAGGGTCAAGTGTAACTTTTAGAATATGATCTCAAGAGTTAAAAAACTGGTCAGTTAAGAATTGGAGATTCTGCCCTCATACACTGTTGATGGGAATGTAAATTGGTGCAGTCACTACAGAGAACAGTATGGAGGTTCCTTAAAAAACTAAAAACAGACCTGTCATATGATCCTGCAATCCCACTCCTGGGCATATATTCAGAAAAGATGAAAACTAATTTGAAAAGAAAAATGCACCCCGGTGTTCATAGCAGCACTGTTTACAGTAGCTAAGACATGGAAGAAACCTAAATGTCCATCCACAGATAAATGGGTAAAGAAGATGTGGTATATATATGCAATGGAATATTACTCAGCCGTAAAAAAGAATGAAATAATGCCATTTGCAGCAACACGGGTGGACCTAGAGATTATCAAACTAAATGAAGTAAGTCAGACAGAAAGACAAATATTACATGATATCACTTATATCCAAATCTAAAAAATAATACAAATGAATCTATTTACAAAACAGAAACAGACTCACAGACATAGAAAACAAACTTATGTTTACCAAAGGGGAAAGGAAGGGCAGTATGAGATTAACAGATATTACTATATATGAAATAGAAAGCAACAAGGATTTACTGTATAACACAGGGAACAATATTTACTGTATAACACAGGGAACAATACTCAATGTCTTGTAATAACCTATAATGGAAATAATCTGAAATATATATATATATGAATCACTTTGCTGTACACCTGAAACTAACACAATATTACACAATATCATCAACTACGCTTCAATTTAAAAACAAAGAATGGGGGGTTCTGGTCTGGCCTCTGATAAATCATCTCATGCTCTACAGCCTGAAGCTCTTTCTTTACCTTCTGGCAGTTTCACTCAACATTCAGTAGCTCTTGACCCTCTTGATCCTGGTTTAGAGAAATGGTAAGAAAAAAAGGATTTCTCAAAATTTTTATTCCTATTGCAGAAATTCTTTCAGATAATGGTCTCACCTTTTCCAAATTTGGTTTATCAAAGTTAAAGACAGGTAATTGGGAAAAAAAATTGTGATGTTAGCCCCAAAGGCCACACAGCTTTGTCTTTGTGAAGTGAAACTGATCTCTGTTTGCTCTTTCAGATTAACAACATGAAGACCAAATTTAAAGAAACAATTGAGAAATGTGATAATTTGGAGCACAGACTAAATGATCTCCTGAAAGAAAAGCAGTCTGTGGAAAGAAAGTAGGTATAACTGGCCTGTTCTTTTAATTAGCTTTTTTATTCTAACAGGTTCCATAAACAGATAATCTCCTTTATACCCATGGACACACTCTCATTGTCAAGTGTGTATCACCAGGTTTTCAGGGCTCTCCCCATATATGGAGCAAACCTACAGTGACTTCCTGTTTACTAAAAAATTCAGTGTTTCATGCCAGATGGATGCCATGTGGAATGCAGGACGCTCTCCTGATGTCTGTGCTCATGCTACATGCAAGTATCTTCCATTTTGGCCTGTAGAAAGCAACTTCCTTGTGCCCAGAGCATCTCTGAGCCATGGTGGCTGAGAAATGGCAGTTAGGAAAGAGATTTACATTTAAGCTGAAGATGGCATGTGTTCTGGCCTTGGTCGGGAATTACAGGCCAAAGATGTTGAACATGGAGCAAAAAACTCATCAACAACATGGCAAGAACAGACTCTACTAGTGTTATTTGGGAAGATAATTGCTACTGATTGAAACTACCTTTCTAGTTTAAGTTATACTCACAAAAATAATTGGATTTTTTTACTCCAGACAAATGGATAAAAAATAAATTTAAGGGGGATAATTGTCCCTTAAGTTTTTTTTTTTTAATCTTGGGATAAATTTAGTTTTACAAAAAGGTTGCAAAGATAGTGCAAAGAATTCCTGTATACCTTTCACCTGTTCTCCTTCATTGCAAATAGGTGGATATTTTTAGTCATTTGTGTGGGGGGATTGGGGGGTAAAATCCATGTAACGTAGATTCTGCCGTTTTAAGTATGCAGCTCACAGTGTTGTGCAGCTATGACCACTGTGTGGTTCCAGAATTTTTTATCACCCCAAAAGAAACTCTTCAGCAAAGGTGTTTTTTTGTTTGTTTTTGGGTTTTTTTTTTTGCGTTGTGCGGGCCTCTCACTGTTGTGGCCTCTCCCATTGCGGAGCACAGGCTCCAGACTCGCAGGCTCAGAGGCCATGGCTCACGGGCCTAGCCGCTCCGCGGCATGTGGGATCTTCCCGGACCGGGGCACAAACCCATGTCCCCTGCATCGGTAGGCGGACTCTCAACCACTGCGCCACCAGGGGAGCCCCCTGCAAAGGTGTTTTTTAACTGCTGTGAAAACAACACTACATTAATAGAAATACAAATCAAAAATTCTCCTATGCTTTCAGCACCCTAACAAATTGAACTGTTCCAAAGAATTTAAAAGTTAAAACTGGAAGTTTTCTTTCATCCCCAAATCCGGCTATCTAGAGGTAACCATTATTAATGGTACCAGTGAATCTTTGTTGTTCTCGGTCTTTTGCAGTACCTGTGTAAACCTCTCATATACATCTTTTTTCTACAAAACTTGAATAATATTAGGTATTCTATTTGGTAAAATATTCTGTTTTGGAGTTTTTTGTTTTTTGGGTTTTTTTGTACTGGCATATCTAGATCTATTCTGATGTTTGTAACATCATATGAAGGTCCCATAACAATTTTAACCAGTCCCCCTTGAAGGACATGTAAGTTGTTTCAAGTCTCACACTACTATGAACAATGTTGCAATAAGCATCTTTCTGCATTTGTCATTTAGTGCAGTCCTGAAGTAGAATAGCTATGTGAAAGGGCAGGTGAAATTTTGATTTTCATAGATGGTGTCAAGTTGACTTCCAAGGAGTTTGTGCCAGTTCACACTGTAGGAGCAGCGTGTGGGAGTACCCCCTTTTCCCACATCTGAGCTCTTTGGCATTCTGATACATAAAAATGGTATCTCAAGTGGTGTTTTGTCATTCTTTACTTGTGAGTAAGATTGAGCATCAGTAAGGCACTCCCTATTCTTGCAAACTCTTCTCCAGCAAATGCAGTTGAGATCAGAATACTTGACTCTTTAAGAATGTCACTTTTCTTCATAACTTCTTTATCATAGCTATCATCTCTTAAGCCACCCATGTAAACAAAACAGAGAAGCAGTAGAAATTTTACCATGAATCACAGAATAGTTTCTGCTATTGAAAATTTTCTGATCCTTTAAAAAAAAAAAAATGTCCTGAGGCTACACTTTAGTTAACTAGAGCAAAATTCTTGTTTTAGGTAGCTGTTGCAATGGCAGCAAACCAGTCCCCCTGGCCATGGGAGGGCGGGGTCTGCCCTAAATGGCTTCTGAGGTCATGGCTCCTCTGTTCAATCCCAGAGCAGAAAGGGGACTGTGTCAGCAAATGAAAAACGTGCTTTGTTTTCCTTTGTTTTGTAAAAGGTGCACTCAGCTAAACACGAAAGTGGCCAAACTCACCACAGAGCTCAAAGAGGAGCAGGAAATGAACAAGTGTTTGCGAGCCAACCAAGTCCTCCTGCAGAACAAGCTGAAGGAAGAGGAGAGGGTGTTAAAGGAGACCTGCGACCAGAAGGACCTGCAGATCACTGAGATCCAGGAGCAGCTGCGGGACGTCATGTTCTACCTGGAGACGCAGCAGAAGATCAACCACCTGCCCGCTGAGACCCGGCAGGAAATCCAGGAGGGACAGATCAACATTGCCATGGCCTCGGCCTCAAGCCCCCCGTCTTCGGGGGGCAGCGGGAAGCTGTCCTCCAGGAAGGGCCGCAGCAAGAGGGGCAAGTGACCTTCAGAAAAACACATGTCCTTGAGACTGTTCTCCCTGGCACAGCAAGGGTGTGCTGGGGCCTTCAGCTAAATGTAGGGTGGACCCTGAATAAGTATAAGTGAAGATCAAGCCGCAGTTGTTCGGATCTTTCATTTGCTACCGTGTGGTGTAACGAACGTTAGAGGGCTGACAGCTAGTAGAGCTGAGGGAAACGGGCAGTGTTTTCAAAGGTGGCTGCTTTTTTCAACCGTAATAGTTCACTGACCTCAGACGTTCTAATGACCATTTTGCCTTCCTACTTGATAGATGCCCCAACTCTGCTGTGCATATTTCTGTTGTATTTATTGAGTTGGTGTATTAGACGTTCAGTTCTGGAATCACTTTAAGAGGTAGAATTTTTTTGTGTCCCCTCAAAGGTAACTATCCTTAAAGCACCAAACCTGCCTGAGGTCATCGCAGCTGCTTGAGAGAGAGGTTCTCCATGGCCACTGAGGATTTATGAAAATTCCCTAGCATTAGCATTGGCATCCCTCCCTGCCTCCAGGGAATTGAATAATTGGTCAAATGTTACATGAAAAGAGGCTGGGTCTGTAAACCTGGCACTGGCTTGTCACCAGCACCCATCTCTTGCTCCAGGCCTAGCCAGGAAAAACAAACAGCCCCGAGCAGACTGAGTGGACCCAGTGTAGGAAAATGGTGATGTCCCCACTTTGTTTATTTTTGATGCCTCCACAGCTCATTATGTACCTCAGAGAAGGAGGCTAAATGTTTGCTCTGAGACTCAAATCTCAGAATGGATTTCCTAGCATCCAGCAAGAATAAGCAGGCAGGTCTATCATCCATGTGAAAAGGCGGAGTGAGGCCTCTGACTGGCTGACTGTATTTTGCTGGGATCAGTATTTTCTGAGTGTTTACAAAAGATTGGGCTGCGTGTTCAGGTTGCGGCTAAAGGGAGCTTGGGCAGATTTTCAATTATGCCTTCAAGGCATATCCAAAAGGCTGCGGCTAAATCCAAAAATTAGAATTTTAACAGAGGCCCCTTTAAAACAGTCATGTAATGCTTGTGTGGGCCAACAAGAGGGGCTGTGTACTTTTTCTAGAAACAGAAATGTCAAAAAAAAATCGTAATGTGTGGAAATTAAGCAAAATTAAAGTAAGACCCGTGTTGGAATTTCGCTTCCAAAAGAGGTAGCTGGGTAGGTTAACAAGACATAGTGTTAAATGATGGGTTTTCTTTCCTGTGTTTATAATTAGCCAAGGTTTTCAAATTATCACACTTCAGAATTGGTTCTTAGCCTACGATTAGGCCTCATCATCTTTGACCTAAACATTTTGCACGTTATTTGTTCGCACACCAACTGTCTCGCTGATCACCATCCACTTCCGTGGGATGTGCCGCAGCATTTCCCAAAGAACCTTCCCTGTAACTTTGCAACATGAATGTACTCAGACATTCTCAATTTTTTCTTAGGGCAAACCAACTCCGTAAGTCCCCCTTGCACTTATATATACAGATATCCTAAAGCAAGAGTGGGAATGGGAAGCTAACTTAATTCTCTTTCCTATAGAGATTCTATTTTATTTAAAATCTATTTTTACACTAGTTAGAATCCTGCTTTTTTTGGCCAAGTACTCGTCTTGCATGTCTGACCTTGCAGAAGCTGGGGTGGATCGCAGCATACTAATTAAGAGAATTAGAAGTAGTTGACAAAGCTTGCTTGCTCATTTCTCTGCGATCACCTCCACCAAGCAGCCTACCACCAGCTGGGAGAACAGAGATTTTCAGTATAGATGGGATAAATGCTCTGAAAGGCTGTGCCCAGAGGAATGAGCAAATAGGTAAATGTTTCCAAACTACTTGAAGGTTTAAAAGAATGTTCCAGAAAAACTTGTCAAGCTATGTAAAGAAAATGTTTTATTAAACCGGTCAACGAGTCATGTTTGAATTTGACAAAATTACATAAGGTAGAAGCTGTTAGTGTTTCCTACAGGATGGAAATGAACCACTTAACGTATCCATACTACCTTGAACAATGAAATTGCATTAAAATAACCCAACTTTGAAATGATTCTGCCCCGTGTGAAATCTGTGTCTCTCTGGTTGACATTTGCTTGGAGCTTGTACCTGAATAATCTAAGAAAAAGTAGCTGAACCAGGTACAGAATAGGGAAAATCCTCTGAATTTGGAAGCTTGGGTTAGGAGAAGACCCAGGCACACGATTCTTTAGCAAACTAAAAGCAGTCAATTTCTACGCCTAAGACTTTTTTCCAGGCCCTACACCGAGCTGAGGTTGTCTTATTTTTGGAAACTGTCATAAATGTGACTTGTTAAGGATCCACCATGTAAGAAAAAGCACTGAAGCAACTCCCCGCTCCTGCTTGCGCAGTGAAGTTGTCCTCATCAGAAGGGCTGAGAAAGTGATTTAAACAGTCAGCCAGTAGAATATGGAGAACTTGGCAAATCACAAATGAACAACCTTCTGTCATCACTTGGAAACTCCTCTCCTAGTGCAGTCGGGATACACAAGCTACAAATACTATCCATAAGATTTGGCTGCTCTGCACGATGCCACGTTGCTTGGGCTGGTGGCAGATTTTAGTTTGTTGTGATAAAGTCCATGGGCTTATCTAAAAATGGAAAGTCACTTTTAAAACATTTGAGGAAAGCTATTTTGTTTTCTCCAAGATAAAGCTGATTTATGCCGTGGTCATTCTGCTGTGTTACTTGTTGGCAGTAGAAGGGAAATTTCTCAGGAATTTCTTAAGACCCAGCTCCTGCTCTTCAGTGGTGCTGGGGGACATCTCAACTACCCAGAGACCTGGCCAACACCTGAAGCTAGTTTAGGAAGGCACCAAGTGTTCTCTGGCAGGCCTCTGCTGCTGGCCAGTCTTCATTCTTGCTCGTGAAAATTCCTGAAACGGGAGTCCTAGAATTCTGTGCAGTGGCTACACCAACAGATGTGGCTTTTAAAGTTAAAATTTTTAAATGACAGGGTGAAGTCATAATAGGGAGAAAAGGCTTTCCCTTTAGGAACCCTGAGTTTTACCCCAGAGCCAAAGCCGAGTGTCTCTGTGATGTGAAGTTGATTTCCTCCCCGCAAATGCAGTACTGCGGTCAGCCTGCGGCATGCAAAAAACATTCTTTGCATTTGTGCATTAGGAGACTTCAGGGAAGTTATATAAGTCTTATCTTTTACTTTTTTTGTGGGGGACGGGGCGTGTGGCCTCTTTATCCTGATCAATGTCATAATCAACTCCTTTACATCCTCTTTGTATTTTTTAAAGGTAGTGGTAACCATTTACCACTTGATGGTAACCCTTCTTGCATCCCTGAAACTCACGTGCCCTCCCCGGAATGCTGTCATTTACGATAGCAGTTTCTATCAGACATGAATTTTGAAAGCTGTACTTCCAGAGGCCAAAACTATTTTAGCATCATTTTAGCTAGTATGCTCTTCATGAACATTGAGTGTTCTCTCACTGTGATTCTGAAAGCTTACAAGAGCCCGAAAGGGGCTCTGCAGTTGGTTTTTTAATCTGGATTTTGAATTCTTACTGCATTAAAGAGGCCCAGGAAGAGATGAACAATCCGTTGTCTTATACAGGATGACTGTGGTCTTTGGGGCCTAACATTGAACTGCTTCGGGTCAGAAACTTCTCACTGGAATCAGCTGCAAAATGTAGTTCTGGTACTTGGCACGGAGCTGCACTGGTGCAGATAACAGTTGTTACTCCAAGGCTAATTACCAAGCACACGATGTGAACTAAAGAAGCTTTGCTTCTTTTCAGACCCTGTTCTAAATCCCCTGACCCAAAACTCCTTTCGGATGCAGCCTCTCGAAGTAAATGCAGAGAAGTTTGTCCAGTAGGGAGTGGGAGGAGGGGTCCATCCAAGAGTGCAATCACCTGCAAGGTCTTGGACCATGAAGGTGTACGACACCCAGAATGAATCTACGCTAGTACAACACTACTGACGGTGCGATTCTTTCCAAAAGATCAAAGTGAGCCTATGGCACACTAAGCATAAATGGTTGAATAGGAAAAACAGTTCTGACTTGGCCTCTCTGGAGATGTCTTTTGCCATCTTCTGCCTGGAAGAAGCAGCAAGTCCCAGACCAAACTTCCTTGTTCAGTTGTTTCCTCACTTAAAAAGAAAGAGCGGGCTTCCCTGGTGGCGCAGTGGTTGAGAGTCCGCCTGCCGATGCAGGGGACACGGGTTCGTGCCCCGGTCCGGGAAGATCCGACGCGCCGCGGAGCGGCTGGGCCCGTGAGCCATAGCTGCTGAGCCTGCGCGTCCGGAGCCTGTGCTCTGCAACGGGAGAGGCCACAGCAGTGAGAGGCCCGCGTACCGCAAAAAAAAAAAAAAAAAAAAAAAGCAACTGAGATCCCTCCAGCTATATCGATTTTTAATTCTAAATTCTCAGTCCCTTGGTTATGGCCTGATGGGCCCAAAATTCAGACTTTCGCTAGAGGGCTGGGAGAAGGCGAGTGCCATTAAAAGAAGGAGGCGTTTCCACCACTTGAGATACGTGCTTGTACCACTTTACATCATTACCATCGTGCTTCACACCAAAAGGCTGCGGCGCTAACTGAAAAAGAGAGAACGCAAACTAATTTCTGGGCAGAAGAACAAATCACGGAGAAAGACCTATAACAGAAGAAGAAATGGAAAATTTCAGAAGGAATCAGGAGAGTTGCTCGCTTGGAAACACTCCAGTGGAGAGTGAATTGGAACTTATTACACACAGCCAGCGGGTCCTCCAGCAGCATTTTCCAGGAACTATCTTTTGTGAAGGACCTAGCCCTCAACGTAGCTGTGCCCACTCACACATTCTGATGAGTTTATGCGCACTCGGAAACTATGAGCCCAAAACCGTTTGCCAAAGGGACTGCAACAGAAGAGCCATGTCACAACTTCCCCCCTCCCTGCTCCACCTGTCCTTGGGGAAACAAATGAAAAGCCTCCTTTCAAAACGCACACCTCAGGAAAACAGCCTTCGTTTCATTTGTTTCCAGGCTGCGCAAAATCAACACTGACTGGCTTTGATCCCAAACAGGGCCAACTGCGGACGCCGAGATTCTGCAGCCTCCGGCGCCCTCCCCCCAGCACATTCAACTTCAATTACGTGGGAACAGGCCCAGGCTGGGGGCTGCCGCCAGATTCTCCTGGCCCGGTTGAGGAGGCCCCGTGCTGTGGCCCAGAATCTTTCCTAAAAGTCTATACAGGACCTCTTGGTTGCTGCCAATGCTGCACTTTCTCTTTGGCGAGATTCCTGGCTCTGCTTGGCCACAGTCAGGCTAAAGCTCTCTCCTGTTCCTTTTTTTTCCTGTATGCCGGGATCTCCTCTCCCTGGGGCCCCACTGCCCCTCACAGTTGTAAATAAGGATGTTCTGCTGCTTTTCAGAACCAGAATAATCCCAGAAAGATAAGCCCCACTAAGCAGCGTCTCTCTTCTCCGTTAGCCTGCAGGAAAGGGCTGCCTTTTTGGTGAACTCTTAAAAACACTTTTCTTTCACCTTCTGAGAGAACATTCTTGTGGGAAGGGAGGTAACTGATGCCAGAGAACTCTGATTGGATTATTGTTTGCTTGTGTGAGCCCAAGTAGACTAGAAAAAACCTAAAAGAACATCCCCTTGAGAGACCTCTTTTCCAGCCCTGGTTACCTCAAGTACACAGTCCAGAGGGGCAGACCCCAGATCTCTGTTTTCTTTGGTAGGACCCAGAGCTGATAGAGTCACCTTGCTCTTGCCAAGAATTAGAAGCGGAAGCAAGTCCTGTCTTTGTTGAGGCGTTTGATTCCAAGGCAAGCTGGCATTTGTTGAATTCCCAACCACGTACCAAACTACAGTTACTGCGTTGAGTGTGCTTTCCTTGTACTCAACACCAGTCTGTAAGGTAGGTAGAGTTATCCCATTTTACAAATCAGGAAACCAAGGCTCAGTGGGGGATATTTCAGCATTGACTTGAGGTCACATAGCTGAAACGTGTGAAAAGGGTAGCGCCCCATCTCAGCATTGTCTGACACCAAAATCTGGTCTCCTCACCACTCTGCTCCCCTAACATTGGAACTTGGGAACAAAGGACACAGCCCCCAGTTCCTGTTCTGTGATCGCTTTGGGAAAAGAGCAGAGTACTGAGTTGAGATTACTTTTGTGTGAGGACAGCAGTTCTGCACGCCCACCCCCTGCAAGCCTTCCCCTCTCCTCATGGAACTTTCTGACTTCTCCCTGGCTCTCTCCCACTTTAGCGGGGCCTGAGCCAGAGCTAATAAAGAAGGACGAAGAAAACAATGCCACTGCTTCCCCTGCTACACCTGAGGGCTGGCTCTGGGAAATTGCCTGTCACGGCCCTTCACCCTGGGGGACTCGGGGTCCAGGCCACACCAAGTAAGTAACCTGACATCTCAGTTCTTTTATATGGAGCTTCATGGGAGCCGAGGTGCTCCCCCGGCTGGAAAAGTTGCTTCTGGAACAAAACTATCTAGACCCTAAAGAGTCCTTTCTTTGAGCGTGTAGACTCAGTAACTGCCCCCAAAGGCACAGTCAAACAGGCATAAACAGGCTAACTGGAAACTTTAGATTCTGGAGGGATCAGCTTAATTTGTGGCTTCAATTTATTACAGAATAAATAGGGGAAAGAGAAAGCCTAGAACAAGATTTTTATAAACTACTGAGGGATATTATAAAGCAGTGTTAATTTGGCAGGTATAGACTGGTATATGTGTCTGTGCACAAATATTTCCAAGAGTTTTTTCTGTTTTGTTTTAATTGAAGTATAGTTGATTTACAATGTTGTGTTAATTTCTGGTGTACAGCAAAGTGATTCAGTTATACACATATATACATTTTAAAAATATTCTTTTCCATTATGTTTTTTTTAATAAATTTATTTATTTTATTTATTTATTTTTGGCTGTGTTGGGTCTTCATTGCTGCGTGAGGGCTTTCTCTTGTTGTGGCGAGCGGGGGCTACTCTTCATCATGATGCGCGGGCTTCTTATTGTGGTGGCTTCTCGTTGCAGAGCACGGGCTCTAGGCACGTGGGTTTCGGTAGTTGCAGCACGTGGGCTCAGTAGTTGTGGCTCGCAGGCTCTAGAGCACAGGCTCAGTAGTTGTGGTGCGTGGGCTTAGTTGCTCCACAGCATGTGGGATCTTCCTGGACCAGGGATTGAACCCATGTCCCCTGCATTGGCAGGCAGATTCTTAACCACTGCGTCACCAAGCGAGTCCCTCCATTATGGTTTATCTCAGGATATTGAATATAGTTCCATGTGCTATACAATAGAACCTTGTTTATCCATTCTATATTCTTTTTTTTTTTTTTTTTTTTTTTTGCAGTATGCGGGCCTCTCACTGTTGTGGCTTCTCCCACTGCGGAGCACAGGTTCCCGACGCGCAGGCTCAGCGGCCGTGACTCACGGGCCCAGCCGCTCCGCAGCACGTGGGATCTTCCCGCACCGGGGCACGAACCCGTGTCCCCTGCATCGGTAGGTGGACTCTCAACCACTGCGCCACCAGGGAAGTCCCATTCTATATTCTTATATTCTATAAGAGCTTTTTCTTTATTTCTTCTTTTATCACAAGTCAAACTTAGTTTATTTATTTATTTATTTATTTATTTTGGCTGTACCGGGTCTTAGTTGTGGCACGTGGGATCTTTGTTGCGGGTTGCAGGATCTTTAGTTGTGGCACATGGGCTCCTTAGTTGTGGCATGTGAACTCTTAGTTGCAGCATGTATGTGGGATCTAGTTCCCTGACCAGGGATCAAACCCGGGCCCCCTGCATTGGGAGTGCAGAGTCTTACCCACTGGACCACCAGGGAAGTCCCCAAACTTAATTTATGATAGAGATTCAATACCAATTTTTGTTATGTAACTCACATCTCCACTTATTTCTACTTATCCTATTTACAATTATATATTCTAACTGCTGTACAATAATAGTAGGAGCTTTCTCTTCTAAAACACATGAGTAGGGGACTTCCCTGGTGGCACAGTGGTTAAGAATGCGCCTGCCAATGCAGGGGACACGGGTTCGAGCCCTGGTCTAGGAAGATCCCACATGCCACGGAGCAACTAAGCCCGTGCACCACAACTACTGAGACTGTGCTCTAGAGCCCGAGAGCCACAACTACTGAGCCTGCGTGCCGCAACTACTGAAGCTTGTGTGCCTAGAGCCCGTGCTCCGCAACAAGAGAAGCCACCGCAATAAGAAGCCTGCGCACTGCAACAAAAAGTAGCCTTGTTCACCGCAACTAGAGAAAGCCCGTGCACAGCAATGAAGACCCAATGCAGCCAAAAATAAACAAAATAAAAATAAATAAATTTATTAAAATACATGAGTATATTGTTTGTATGTTTATTTTTTATTGAGATGTAATTAACATATAACAGAATGCAGCCTTTAAGCATTCAGTTGGATGAGTTTTGACAATTGTATACATCTGTGTAACTGCCACCCAAATCAACATGTAGAACATTTCCATCTACCCCCAAATAGGATGTTTTACTTTTAAAGCAGAAAAATAGAAAGAGGAAAATTAAAAGTACCCTTATCTCAACACAGGAAGTCATTGTTTCTTCCAAGATTTTCTATACATATTCTTTTTTTATGGTTTATTTGTTCTTTCAGTAATTAGAGGGCCTACTAAGTGCCCGATACTGTCTAGGTTCTGAGGATATGACGGTGAATACAACAGTCCCAGGCATTGCCACCCTAAAAACAAACAAAGTTGGGCAAAGTTTCAGGTAACAGTAAGTGCTAGGATGGGAGTTCCCTGGTGGTCTAGTGGTTTGGACTCCACGCTTTCACTGCGAAGGGCCCGGGTTCAATCCCTGGTTGGGGAACTAAGATCCCACAGCTGTGCAGAGTGGCCAAAACAAAACAAAACAGTAAGTGCTAGGATAAAAAATGAAAGCGTATAAGGAGATAGGAGGGAAGGGCCGTTTTAGGTTGGATCACTGGAGAATGCCTCATGATTTACTGTGTGCCAAAAATGCTTGATTCAGACCTCTGGCCTCCAGAGCCATGCGAGAATCAACTTCTGTTGTTTCAAGCCCCTCAGTCTGTGATACTTCATGAAACTAACCCCCTGCTCTGTGCTTCTGTTTCCTCCAGCAGCTACACCTTCCCCCGGCCAGCCCCTATGTGTGCAGTCAACCGACTTTAACTGCCGCCTCCTCAGGAAGGCCCTCCCTGGTCTCCTGGGCTGGCCTGGCAGCCCCAGGCCTTAATTTCTCCCTCACATCAGCAATCAGGCCTCCTCCTCAGTCACACCAGCCCCCCGAAGTAGGGGATTCTCAGGGCTCAATCCTGGCCTTCCTATTCTTTCTCCTCTCTCTCTAGGTGAGTTCACCAACTCCTGTGATGTGAAAGACTACCTTGATGCAGTCAAATCCCCAAATTTCTACCCCCGGCCTAGACCCTGCTCTGAGCTCAGAACTCACAGATCCACCTGCTTGCTTTATATCTCTGTTGGGATGTTGCATCCGTTATCTCAAACTTCACTTGTTTGAAAGGAATTCATTCTCCTCCACAAATCTCCCCCCGACTCCCACATCTGGTCTTTGACTCAGAATAGGAACCATCCCCGGGAATTCCCTGGCGGTCCAGTGGTTAGGACTCCACACTCTCTGCCAAGGGCCTGGGTTTGATCCCTGATCCGGAACAAAGATCCCGCAAGCCATGAGGCGTGGCCCAAACAAGCAAACAAAAAACCATCTTCATCCATCCAGCCGTCGCCATTGATTCCTCCCTTCTCTTTCCCCCTCACTAACCGTCCAGATGGACCTGGCCCTCGGATGTCTCTTCTTTTTTTTTTGGCTGTGCCGCACAGCCTATGGGATCCCAGTTCCCCGACCAGGGATCGAACTCGGGCCCTCGGCAATGAAAGCACGGAGTCCTAACCACTGGACCACCAGGGAAGTCCCTATGGAACCTCTTCTGTCTTCTCCACCCCTGTGGCCACCACCTGATCCAAGCCACCATCCTCTCTCACTGGGATAATTGCAGTGGCTTCCTTTCTGGTCTTTCTGCTGTTATTTTGCTCCCTTCCAAATCATTCTCTACACAGCATCACTTCTCTGCTTATGACAGTTTGAAAACCAATCCATGGTTTTCCTGGATCTTAGAGTAAAATCCGAAGTCTTACCCGAGCCTGAAAGGCCTTGTGTGATCTGGCCCTGACCTGCCTTTCCCATCTCACCTTCTACCACATTCCCTCTCCTTTCTGTCGTCCCAGCTACTGTGAGACGTACATGGTGTATTGCTTTGCTGGGGCCACAGCAACAAAGTGCCACAAAATGAATGGCTTAGACAACAGAAATGTATTGGCTCACAGTCTGGAAGCAAAAGTCTGAGATCAAGGTGTCTACAGGGTCGGTTCCTTCTGCAGGCTGTGAGGGAAGGCTCGGTTCCAGGATTCCCTCCTATCTTGGTTTTGCTGCCAGTCTTGGGCGTTCATGGCTGATAGAAGCATCATCCTGCTCTTGCCCTACCCCCCATCTTCTGGGTGCTTCTCTGTTTGCAAATTTCCCTTTTTAAGGACACTAGTCATGGGACTTTCCTGGTGGTGAAGTGGTTAAGAATCCCCCTACCAATGCAGGGGACATGGGTTCGATCCCTGGTCCAGGAAGATCCCACATGTCGTGGAGCAACTAAGTACGTGCGCCACAACTACTGAAGCCTGCGCACCTAGAACCCGTGCTCCTCAATAAGAGAAACGACTGCAAGGAGAAGCCTGCACACCGCAATGAAGAGTAGCCCCCACTCACTGCAAGTAGAGAAAGCCTGCGTGCAGCAACAAAGACCCAATGCAGCCTAGGAAAAAAAAAGACACTAGTCATAAATCGGTTTAGGATCCACCCTAATGAGCTGATTTTAACTTGACCACCTCAGGCTTCCCTGGTGGCACAGTGGTTAAGAATCCGCCTGCCAATGCAGGGGACATGGGTTCGAACCCTGGTTCAGGAAGATCCCACATGCTGCAGAGCAACTAAGCCCGTGCGCCACAACTACTGAGCCTGCGCTCCAGAGCCCACGAGCCACAACTCCTGAACCCTGCGCGCCTAGAGCACGTGCTCCGCAACAAGAGAAGCCACCGCAATGAGAAGCCCGCGCACTGCAATGAAGAGTAGCCCTCATTCACCACAACAAGAGAAGGCCTGTGCGCAGCAACAAAGACCCAATGCAGCCAATAAATAAAATAATTAATTAATTAATTTTTTAAAAAAACCTTTAAAAAAATAATAACTTGATCACCTCTATAGAAACCTTATGTCAAACCAGGCTACATTTTGAGGTACTGGGGGTTAGAATTTCAACATATGAGTTTGAAAGGGACACACTTCAACCCATAGCGCGTGGTTTTGACTTGCCCAGCATTTTCCCACCTCTGCATGTGCTGTTCTCACTGTGCAGAAGGCCCTCCCCACACCTTTGAAGGACTGGGGCCATCCCTTCCTGTCCCCCTCCTCGGAGAGGCCATCCCCGACCCTTGCCTCCCTCTAGATAACGAGTGCTCCCGAGCTACCCTGGGCCCAGCCATTTGCTTTATTCTTTGTCTCAACTCTGTTTCCTTCATAACATGTAAGACAACCTGCCATAGTTCTTTTTCTCTGTCTGTATATACATTTTTCCTGTCTCTTTCCAGTGACTGGAAACTCCCTGAAGCCAGGCTTCATGCTCTCTCCTCACTATGTCCCTAGTTTTCTGGAGAAAATGACTGAATAAAAGTAAACTTTACCTCATCACACCACAGAGCTAGAATCAGAACCCAGATCTCTCACCTCCAAATTTCCATGGCTTCCCACATTCCCTGCCTAAGAAAGTCCCTTTCCAATTGAGCATTACTATGAAGTGAGCCTCCAAAGAAGCTGTTTTGCATAATCATTACAAATAAGTTACTAAGCATCTGTGCTACCTGGGTTCAAATCCCAGCTTCTCCCCTTACCAGCTGTGTGGTAAGGAATTGGTTCAATTCCTTACCCTCTCTGTGCTTCACTTCCATCTCTGTAAAAGGCAGGTAATAATACACACCTGTTAGGGCCAGTATGAAGATTGAGTTAAAGTTTGTAAAGTCCCTAGTGTGAGTTCAGTAAATGTCAGAAGAAACAGGAGATCTCTTGAGTCAATATTAACATTCAGGAAATAATATTATCTCCTTGAATATTCAGCTAGTGCTCTCTAAGTGCAAGGTGCTCTGGGGGACACAGACGAGCAGCACGGGGTCCCTGTCTTCAAGGAGCTCATTGTAGATAAGCAGAGATCTGGGAAGTAGGCCACCGAGCCTGAACAGGTGGTGTGGTGCAGAGCTTATGTGCATGGGCCTGGAGTTAGCCTGTCTGGGTTCAAGTCCTAGCTCAGCTACTGTCTAGCTGTGTGATCTAGGGGAAGTTACTTGACATCTCTGAACAGTGATTTCATCCCCTGCAAAATGGATAATAGTGTCTGCCCCTTACATGACTTTTGGGAGGATTAAAGGAAGTAGGTCTTAGCTCAGTGGGCACTTTTTTTTTCTTTTTTGGCTGCGTTGGGTCTTCGTTGCTGCGTGCGAGCTTTCTCTAGTTGCGGTGAGCGGGGGCTACTCTTCGTTTCAGTGCACGGGCTTCTCATTGCGGTGGCTTCTCTTGTTGCAGAGCATGGGCCCTAGAGCATGTGGGCTTCACTAGTTGCAGTGTGTGGGCTCAGTAGTTGTGGCTCATGGGCTGTAGAGTACAGGCTCAGTAGTTGTGGCGCACAGGCTTAGTTGCTCCTCAGCATGTGGGATCTTCCTGGACCAGGGATCGAACCCGTGTTCCCTGCATTGGCAGGCGGATTCTTAACCACTGCACCACCAGGGAAGTTCTCAGTGGGCACTTTCTGTGGTCTCTGTGTTAGAGCTTTCCCCACCCCTATTCTCCTGAAGGCTGTGTTAGGGGCCCCTATCCTGCTCCCTGGTGGCCGGGCTAGACAGCATGCATTTTGCAGGTGGGGACCATTTTCCTTCATCTGCACAAGGCCTGGCCCAGAGAAGCCCCTCAACACAGGACTGTTGGGAGCAATAAATGAAGGAGTGAATGACCAAAGGCCAGGCAGAGTAAACCCAAGCAGACTTCGCACAGCTGAAGGCAGGCACCGGGCATGTTCACCCATATGATGCTGGCACCTAGCTCCTCCCCAGGAAGGTACAGTGCTTTAAGAATCCGGGACGGGCAATGAGAAGAAGGCACAAAAATGCCGTGGGATTTAGAAGACGGCAGGATGACTGTGACTGGGCATGCCAGGAAAGTCTCTAGGGACAAGGCTGCAGTTGAGATGGACCTTGGAAGGACAGAACCGGCTGGCCCGCCATGTGCCCTCTGTCTTTGGAGCCCTAAGGCAAGTGTGCAAAGTATTGCCTCGAGCAAATTCTGCCTGAGTTAGAGGATAGTGAGGATGCCTCCAGCTGCAAGTAATAGAATCCCAACTCAAAATGACTCATACAATAAGGGGATTGATTATTTCACAAAACAAGAATGGAGTTAGGTCAGGTTCTGGACTGGTTAAATGAGCAGCTCAACAACCTCACCAAAGACCAGGTACAGAAGCCCTCCCAGAGACTTTCCCCCACATTCCATGAGGGTGATCATGACTCACCTCCCAAGACTGGGGATGGGACTCACCAGCCCAGAAACTCAGAGAGGGTGAATATCTGGACAGCTGTGCTGCTCTCTCAGCAAAGAGGTGAATCATGATTGGTCATAGTTGATCATGTCAATCCTATTCCCCTGTGCAAGAGATCGGTCAGAGATGGTCAGGTGACTTTATTTTGTCCAATGAGATGGAGAAGGAAGTCTGCTGGGGATTTCTGGAAAAGGTTTTACCCCCTGAAATGAAAAACACGAAAATGAGAAAGCTGTTTTTGCTCCTGGCCCCTTCCTTCCTTCTTTCCTTCCTTCCTTCTCAGAATGCCTCTAGGCATTGTGAGGATATGATGCTTGGTGTCACAGCAGCTACTTTGTGATCCAGAGGGACAATGCTGCTGACAATGCTAAGGATGGCAGAGAAGAAAGAGAAAAAGAACTTGGGCCCCTGGCATGCAGGGAGAGCCAAGCTTGGAATTACTTATCTCCAGACAACTAATATATGCAATAAATAAACCTTTATCATTTAAGTCCCATCAGTAGGGTGTTCTATTACTTACACCCTAAAGCATTTCTATGTTTTTTTTCTTTCTTTTTCTTTTTTTTTTTTTGATGTGGACCATTTTTAAAGTCTTTATTGAATTTGTTATAATATTGCTTCTGTTTTATGTTTTGGTTTATTTGGCCACGAGACATGTGGGATCTTAGCTCTCTGACCAGGGATTGAACCCGCACCCCCTGCATTGGAAGGCAAAGTCCCAACCACTGGACCGCCAGGGAAGTCCTAAAGCATTTCTCATTGATAGGGTCTCCAACTCTCTATCTAACCTTACTGCTCTCTACATACCACACATTCCTTCTTTGCTGGTATTTGGGGCTGCTGGTGACCATCTTTTCTCCTATGTGGGAAGAGACCACCCGAGAATAAAATCAATGCAGAAAAATGCAGAGGAGAGAGATAGAAAGGGGCCAATCCCTCATGTCATTGTCTGAGCTTCTGGATCCAGCTATGCCTGAAGTCAGACCTACTCCTGGACTTTGCAGTTACATAAGCCAATACATTCCATTCCCTTATTTATTTATTCTCTTAATCCAGGTTCTCTTGATTTTCTGTTACTGAAAGAGTCTTGATTAATATACTGTGCCCCAAAGTGCCACTTCAGGGCCTTCCCTCACATCACAGATCATCATAAAGTATTTGTATAGGAGATGAACTCACTACTTTCCCTCCTCATTCCTGCTTCCCAGACTTTTGAATGCTACCTCTATCAGTGTCGTCAGTATCACTCCCTCAAGAGAAGGGCAGGAGAGGTGAAAGGAGGAGACACCTGGCACTTCAGGGCAGTGGGAAGGCACCGTTGCTGGGTTTCCATAGCGTGCAGAGCGTTACACCATGAATCCTTACAAAGGTAAAAGCTGTATTAGTCAAGATTCATTCAGGTACAGGTATCAGAAATCCAACCCCAACCGATAGAAGCAGAAAAGAGAATTGCTTAGCTCTTACCAAGGCCAACTTCAGGGGTGGAGCTGGCCTTCAGGACTGTTGTCCCACATCTACCATCTCACTCACTGCCCAGAGCTCTCTGACTGCTGGAGAGCTTCCTCCAGGTGGAGGGGGAAGGGAGCCGCAGGGCCCTAGAGAGCCCCAGGCGCTGCTCACACGAGCTGGGGGGCTCCTTCTCTCTCCAGCATCTGTGGAATATCCCAGGACTTCATTCTCTTTAGCCCGGTCTGGGCTACACACCCCTATCTGGGATGATCACTCTGGCTCTGACTCACCAGGCCTATGCCATGTCCCAGAGCACTGTGGCCTATAGGGCCGCGTAGCCACCTTGTGTGGGGAAGGGGAGTCCCCAGAGGAAGGATGGACAGGAGCTGTTATGCAAACAAGGGGGTCAGGAATGTCCACCGGGCAAGGTGACACAGCTGACATCCACCGTAAAGCCATCCCTGTACAAACTGGAACTTAAGAAATCTTAATGCATTTCACTAACAGTTGTTGGATTCAGCAAATATTTTTTTGCACTCTATTAAATGCCACGAGCTATGTGTTGGGAGCCTGGGGCAATAAAGATGATCAAACAAAAAAGCCCCTACTCTAAAGACTTCAAGTGATCAGATCAAGTGATCAAACAAATGATCAGATAATGTAAACCAGCTACTGTGATTCAGTGTCATAAAATGCTAGGCTCTGGGAACAGGAGAAAGGGTGTGCTTCATTCTACCTGATTTGGGGGTTAAGGGAAGCTACAAAAGAGAAGTGCAATTTGAGCTAAGCCTTGAGGAAGTGCCTCGTGGATCCTGAGAGTGGCAGGGGATGCCCAGCTGCCTAGAGCAGCGGTGTCACCTGTTTGAGTGACATGTAGGGTGATGGGCCCTCAAAGATGTCCACGGCCTAACCCTCTGAACCTGTGTGAATTACCTTATTTGCTAGGTACTGTTATCAACTCCATTTTATAGATGAGGAAACTGAGACAGAAAGAAAAGTGAGGACTTCCCTGGTGGTCCAGTGGTTAAGACTCCATGCTTCCAATGCAGGAGGCACGGGCTTGATCCCTGGTCAGGGAACTAAGATCCCACATGCTGCATGGTGTGACCAAAAAAAAAAAGAAAAGAAAAAGAAAAGTGAGATAACTTGCCCATGATCGCCCAGCTAGCAAAGAGTAGAACTGGCGTTCAACCCAGGCAACCTAGACTTGGGAGTGAAGTGATGCTGGCCAGCAGGAAGGGTAATGCCTGTGCTCTTGGACATGCAGGTCTGAAGGTTCTGCAGGACTTCTAGGTGGACATGAATAGCAGGCAACTGATGGGATGGGTCCAGAGCTCAGAGCAGGAAAGATTGGGGGATTCATCATTGTACATGTGTGGCCAAGGCTATAGGTGTAAGAAAGAATGCCTGGAAGAGAGTGTAGATGTAAGACGACAATGAAGGCTTAAGACAGAGCCTGGAGAACAATGGCAGTTGGGCAGGAGTGAAAGAAACAGAAAAAGAGCATCCTGAGAGGTCAGAGGAGGGCCAGTTGGGAAGATGTCCAGAAACCACTCTTATCAGGGGAACAGGAAATGGTGGTTAGTGGTTTAGCATGTAGACAAGAGGCCAAGCAGGATAGGGACAGAAGGAAGGCCACTGCACTGGGTGTTGGGTCACTGATGGCCACTGCTGGAGCACTTTGAGTGGACTGGTGGGGCTGGAAGCCTGGTTATCCAGGACTGAGGAGGGCACAAAAAGTTGGGAAATGGAGTAGCCTGTGTAGACTAGAAGTTTGGCAGCAAAAGGAAGGAGAGCGATCTGTAGAAGCTCAGGGGAGATGCTATTGTTCTGTTGTATTTGTAGGTTGGAGGAGACTTGGACATGTTTACAGGGAGCAGTAAACAATGTTGTTTTCACTTTCTCGTTCTTCTAAGCACAGTTTTCCTTTGGGAAACTGTCTTTCCCCCAGTCCTTGATCTATAGCCTGCCTCTGCTCTGGAAGTAGTCATGTGACTCAGGCCTGGCCAATTGGGACATTGACTCCCCAGCCACAGTGATAGGTTCACGAAACAACATGGGACAGTTCTGCCCAAAGAGCACTGGCCCCAGGACTTACTAAAAATTATTTATTGACTTATTTGGCTGCGCCGCGTCTCAGTTGCAGCACACAGGATCTTCGTTGCCTCGTGCAGGATCTTTTATTTGTGGCATGCGGGCTCTTAGTTGCAGCATGTGGGCTCTAGTTCCATGACCAGGGATCAAACCCGGGTCCCCTGCATTGGGAGCGCCCACTGGACCAACAGGGAAGTCCCGGCCCCAGGACTTTTTTTTTTTAATTTAATTTTATTTATTTTTTATACAGCAGGCTCTTATTAGTTATCTATTTTATACATATTCGTGTATATATGTCAATCCCAATCTCCTAATTCATCCCACCACCACCACCGCCACCCCCGCCGCTTTCCCCCATTGGTGTCCATACATTTGTTCTCTACATGTGTGTCTCTATTTCTGCCCTGCAAACGGGTTCATCTGTACCATTTTTCTAGGTTCCACATATATGCGTTAATATACGATATTTGTTTTTCTCTTTCTGACTTACTTCACTCTGTATGACAGTGTCTAGATCCATCCACGTCTCTACAAATGACCCAATTTCGTTCCTTTTTATGGCTGAGTAATATTCCATTGTATATATGTATCACATATTCTTTATCCATTCGTCTGTCAATGGGCATTTAGGTTGCTTCCATGACCTAGCTATTGTAAATAGTGCTGCAATGAACAATGAGGTGCATGTGTATTTTTGAATTGTGGTTTTCTCTGGGTATATGCCCAGTAGTGGGATTGCCGGGTCATATGGTAATTCTATTTTTAGTTTTTTAAGGACCCTCCATGCTGTTCTCCATAGTGGCTGTATAAATTTAAATTCCCTCCAACAGTGCAAGAGGGTTCCCTTTTCTCCACACCCTCTCCAGCATTTGTTGTTTGTAGATTTTCTGATGGTGCCCATGCTAACTGGTGTGAGGTGATACCTCACTGTAGTTTTGATTTGCATTTCTCTAATAATTAGTGATGTTGAGCAGCTTTTCATGTGCCTCTTGGCCATCTGTATGTCTTCTTTGGAGAAATGTCTATTTAGGTCTTCTGCCCATTTTTGGATTGGGTTGTTTGTTTTTTTAATATTGAGCTGCATGAGCTGTTTATATATTTTCGAGATTTGTCTGAGGGTTGTCTTTTCGTCTAGTTTGTAGTTTCCTTTGCTTTGCAAAAGCTTTTAAGTTTCATTAGGCCCCATTTGTCTATTTTTGGTTTTATTTCCATTACTCTAGGAGGTGGATCAAAAAAGATCTTGCTGTGATTTATGTCAAAGGGTATTCTTCCTATGTTTTCCCCTAAGAGTTTTATAGTGTCTGGTCTTACATTTAAGGTCTCGAATCCATTTTGAGTTTATTTTTGTGTATGGTGTTAGGGAGTGTTCTAATTTCATTCTTTTACCTGTAGCTGTCCAGTTTTCCCAGCACCACTTATTGAAGAGGCTGTCTTTTCTCCATTGTATATTCTTGCCTCCTTTATCAAAGATAAGGTGACCATAGGTGTGTGGGTTTATCTCTGGGCTTTCTATCCTGTTCCATTGATCTATATTTCTGTTTTTGTGCCAGTACCATATTGTCTTGATTACTGTAGCTTTATAGTATAGTCTGAAATCAGGGAGTCTGATTCCACCAGCTCCGTTTTTTTCCCTCAAGACTGCTTTGGCTATTTGTGGTCTTTTGTGTCTCCATATAAATTTTAAGACTTTTTTGTTCTAGTTCTGTAAAAAATGCCACTGGTAATTTGATAGGGATTGCATTGAATCTGTAGATTGCTTTGGGTAGTATAGTCATTTTCATAATATTGATTCTTCCAATCCAAGAACATGGTATATCTCTCCATCTGTGTGTGTCATCTTTGATTTCTTTCATCAGTGTCTTATAGTTTTCTGAGTACAGGTCTTTTACCTCCTTAGGTAGGTTTATTCCTAGGTATTTTATTCTTTTTGTTGCAATGGTGCATGGGATTGTTTCCTTAATTTCTCTTTCTGATGTTTCATTGTTAGTATATAGGAATGCAAGAGATTTCTGTGCATTAATTTTGTATCCTGCAACTTTACCAAATTCATTGATCAGCTCTAGTAGTTTTCTGGTGGCATCTTTAGGATTCTCTATGTATAGTATCATGTCATCTGCAGACAATGACAGTTTTACTTCTTCTTTTCCAATCTGTATTCCTTTTATTTCTTTTTCTTCTCTGATTGCCATTGCTAGGACTTCCAAAACTATGTTGAATAATAGTGGCGAGAGTGGACATCCTTGTCTTGCTCCTGATCTTAGAGGAAATGCTTTCAGTTTTTCACCATTGAGAATGATGTTGGCTGTGGCTTTGTCGTATATGGTCTTTATTATGTTGAGGTAGGTTCCCTCTATGCCCACTTTCTGGAGAGTTTTTATCATAAATCGGTGTTGAATGTTGTCAAAAGATTTTTCTGCATCTTTTGAGATGATCATATGGTTTTTATTCTTCAATTTGTTAATATGGTGTATGACATTGGTTGATTTGCACATATTGAAGAATCTTTGCATCCCTGGGATAAGTCCCACTTGATCGTGGTGTATGATCCTTTTAATGTGTTGTTGGATTGTTTGCTTAGTATTTTGTTGAGGATTTTTGCATCTATATTCGTCAGTGATATTGGTCTGTAATTTTCTTTTTTTGTAGTATCCTTGTCTGGTTTTGGTATCAGAGTGATGGTGCCGGCCCCAGGACTTTTGCTGGAATCTTGTCTTCTGGGATTGCCAAGCTGGTCAGAATGGAAGCCTGGATCTTTAAGGGGCCATCTTTGCTACCACGGAAGGAGGACCTACCTGGGAATGAAGTCAACAAAGACAATAACAGAGCTGAGAAATGGAGAGGAACTTAAGTCCCAATGACATCGTTTGAGTCCCCAAGTCTAAAACGTTCCTCAACCAGTTTGTGCTAGGTTTTTGTGCCACTTAAAACAGAGAGTCCTGGCTTAAATTCGGGAAGAGGGGTATGAGTTGTACTGGATAGGGGTGACACCTGTTCTCAAGCTCACATGTTTGTTGGTCTCATTTCCTCACTGGCTGTCGCAGGCGGCTTTGGCTCCTTGCCATGTGGGTATGTCCACAAGTTGTCTGAGTGCCCTCATGACACGGCAGCTGGCTTTCCCCTGAGTGAGTTTTCTGAGGAAGAGACAACCCAAGATGGAAGCCACAGTCTTTTTAATAACCTAATCTAGGAAGTAACATACCATCACTTCCATCATATCCAATTTGTTTGAAGCTAGTCACTAAGTCCAGCCCAGTCACAAGAGGAGTAGAATTAAGCTCCACTTCTTAAAGGGAGACATATCGGAGAATCTGTGGGCATATTTTTTAAACCACCATACCACTGGTCAAGCTTTCCCCTAACATATCATTCATGAGATTTGGGTCACATGGTTATACTTGAATCAGTCACTGGTAAGGGGAATAGAGTATTCTAAGATTAGTCACTTCTGGGGCTGGGGACAGCTTCCTGGAAGTGTAGAGCTGTGTGGGGGAAGGGAGATGCCTGAATGAAATCTGGGAGAAAGAAAAGAATAGATGCTGGTGAGGAACCAACAGTGAGTGTTGCAGGCAGTCTGCTGGGAGTGAGTAACTGTGATAGGGAAGATGTTTCAAAGAAAGAGGAGCTAAATTTAATACTTAATTAAGTCCCAGATTCTTTAGTAGTATATATTTACCAGAAGGAGAATAAGATGAATGGAGTTTCCTTTCTGACTTGGAACTCTGTTTTGTCCCCTCTGCCCTAGAAATTTTGTAATTTGTGTTCTCTACAGAGACACACAATCCTTTTTATCACTGGGTCGTTGCAAAAATGCTAACTATTTCATAATGGAAGTCAAGGTTATGCAAATTAAAGGATCTAACATGAAGCAAAGACAGGGTTTTTTTCTTTTAATTGAAGTGAAATTCACATAACATAAAATTAACCATTTTAAAGTGAACAGTTCAGAGGCATTTAGTACATTTACAATGTTGTGCAACTACCACCTCTGTCTAGTTCCAAACCATTTTCATCACCTCAAAAGGAAACCCCGTACCCACTAGCTGTCACTCCCCAACCTCCCCTTCCCCCAGCCCCTGACAACCACCAATCTGCTTTCTGCCTCTATGGATCTGCCTATTCTGTATATTTCCTAGAAATGGAATCATATAATATGTGGCCTCTTTTTTTTTTTTTTTTTTTTTTTGGCCGTGCTGAGTGGCTTGTGGGATCTTAGTTCCCCAAACAGGGATCGAACCCAGGCCCTCAGCAGTTAAAGCTAGGAGTCCTAACCACTGGACCGCAAGGGAATTCCCAATACGTGGCCTCTTGTGTCTCGATTCTTTCACATAGCATACTGTTTTTTTTTTTTAAAGGAAGGCATTTTATCTATCTATCTATCTATCTATTTATTTATTTATGGCTGTGTTGGGTCTTTGTTGCTGTGCGTGGGCTTTCTCTAATTGTGTTGAGCAGGGGCTACTCTTCGTTGCAGTGCACGGGCTTCTCATTGCGGTGGCTTCTCTTGAATTGTGGCTCAAGGGTTCTAGAGCACAGACTCAGCAGTTGTGGCGCACGGGCTTAGTTGCTCCACAGCATGTGGGATCTTCCTGGACCAGGGCTCGAACCTGTGTCCCCTGTGTTGGCAGGCGGATTCTTAACCACTGAGCCACCAAGGAAGCCCCGCATAATGTTTTTGAGGTTCATTCATGGTGGTATGTTTCAGAACTTCATTCTTTTTTATGATAGAATAATATTCCATGGTATGGAATATTACATTTTGTTTATCCATTAAGCCAGTTATGAACATTTGAGATGTTTCCACATTTTGGTTATTGTGAATAGTGCTGTTATGAACATGCGTGTACATATATTACTTTGAATACCTGCTTTCAATGTTGGGGGTTTATACCTAGGAATGAAATTGTTGGGTCATATGGTACTTCTATGTTTAACTTTTTGAGGAACTGCCTAACTGTCTTCTAAAACATCTCCACCATTTTACATTCCCACCAGCAATGTACAAGGGTCCCAATTTCTCTACATCCTTGCCAACACTTGTTATTTTCCATTGTTTTCAATGTGGCCACCCTAGTGAGTGCAAAGTGACAAGACAGATTTTAGAGGTGCCCATCAATTTCCTAAATATTTATTTCAACAGGGTCAAAATCTTGCATTTGATTTTTCTAAAAAGAAAAAAATATGCAAGGAAAAAAAACTAGGCTTCTACCTTTCATCCATTCCAATAAGGCTTGGATTTTGAACAATTTGAGGTTGGAAATACCCTCATAAATGCCCTTATGAGGTTAAATTCACTGAGATGTGCTTAAAAACAAAAACCAACAAAAGAAGAACAGTGGAAACCTATACTGACAACTTTGAACCCGGCTCCTAAATAACTATCAGAATAGTGGAAAGAATTGTGATATACTTGTTACAACTGAACAAAGCAGAAAAGAAAAGAAAAAATCCAGAAGCCAACCTGCTACATATATTTGTATTAATTTGACCACGATCAGAAGAATTTAATGGAAATGGACTCAAATATTTATCTAAAGCGTATATTTATCTGCCTATCTATATAAATATGGATACATACAAATATAGATGCAGATACAGATATAGCTATATCTGGGTCCATTTCCATTAATCCCTGTGTGTTGTCTGTATTTATACAGATAGATATAGATAAATGAATATATCTTTTTTACCTTGTCAATCATTTTCCTGGTTCTCTAGGAGTGCATTCAAAAAGCACAACCCACAAACACACACACAGAACTTCATTTAAAATCCATTAATTTAAGTATTCATTAACTCAGTAAAATATTTGTTGAGGGGACTTCCCTGGTGGCACGGTGGTTAAGAATCCGCCTGCCAATGCAGGGGACATGGGTTCAATCCCTGGTCCAGGTAGATCCCACATGCCGCAGACCAGGTAAGCCTGTGCGCCACAACTACTGAGCCTGCGTTCTAGAGCCTGCGACCCACAACTACTGAGTCCACGTGGCACAACTACTGAAGCCCGCGTGCCTAGAGCCTGTGCTCCGCAACAAGAGAAGCCACTGCAATGAGAAGCCCACACACCGCAATGAAGAGTGGCCACCACTCGCCGCAACTAGAAAAAAACCCGCATGCAGCCATGAAGACCCAACGCAGCCAAAAATAAATAAATAAAATAAATTTATTTTTTAAAAAATTTGTTGAGCATCTATTAAGTGTCAGGCAGTGTTCCAGGCACTACAAGCAGTAAAGTTCCTGCTTTCTAGTGGGAGGCAGCAAATGATAAAGAAAAGACCTAATATATATTTAGTAGTGATAAGTGGTATGAAGAAAAATGTAGCAGGTTAAGCGGGTACAGAGTGATGAGATGGGTGCAATTGTATATAATAGGGTGCTCAGGGAAGACTCTTCCAGTAAGAAGAACCCAAAATGAGGTCAAAGATCTGAATGAAGGGCATGGCCATATGTATACCCGAGGGAAGGACATTTCAGCCAGAGGGAGCGGAGCATGCACAGGCCCTGAGGCGGGGGTGGCCTTGGCAGGTTGGAAGACACTCAAGGAGGCCAGTGTGTCTGGGCTTGGGTGAGCAAGAGGAAGAGTGGAAGGAGCGGAAGATCGAGGAGGTAGTGAATGTTCAGATATTTAAGACCTTGGAAGTCAAGGTGAGGCATGCGGCATTTACTGTGACACGGGAGCCATCTGAAGATTTTTAGCAGGGGAGCCACGCGCCATGGCTTGTGCTTTTAAAGGATTGCTCTGGACATTATTTGGAAAAGAGACTTAATGAGGGTAGGAGTGGAAGCAAGGAAACACGTCAGGAGACCCCAGCAACCATAAGGTTGGGAGATAATGGTGGCTTGGACTAGGGTGTGAGTGATGGAGGTGGGAGAAATGGCAGATCCTGGGCATGTGTGAAGGTGGAGCCAGCAGGATCTGCTGAGGCACTGGGGCTGGGGAGTGAGCAAAAGAGGGGCCAAGGACAGTCCATTGGTGGTGGTGGTGGTGGTGCACCTGAGCGGCTGAAGAGTGGTGGTAGAGCTTCCTGAGGTGGGGGAACCGGGACGTGCAGAGTTGAGCTCTGGAGACATGCTGAGTATGAGAAGTCTGTGAGAAATCTCAGTGGGAGATGTCAAGGAAGCAGCCTGGAGTTCATGAGGGGTCGGGGCTGGAAGAAACAACGCGGGAATGTTCGGGGACTTTGTGGTACTTGAGGCCTTAAGTGTGATTGGATGAGAAACCATCTAGGGTGTGTGGAGGGGCTGACCCGAGGGTGTGTCCATGCTGAGAGGTCAGGGAGGTGAGGAGGGACTAGTGAAGGAGCCACCAGTGGGGGAATGGGGAGAACCATGGGAGAGTCAAGGCCAGGGAGCCAGGTGACCGAAGTGTCTCCAGAATGAGGAGTGATCCATAAACTAAAAAAAAAATTTCATCCATGTTGTGGCCTGTGTCAGAATAGCCTTCCTTTTTAAGGCTGAATGCTATTCCATTGCATGGGTAGACCATGTTGTGTCTATCCATTCATCCACTGATGGACATTTGGGTTGTTATTGCTACTTTTTTCACTTAAAAAAAAATCAATACTTGGGCTGTGGGATGGATTACAAAAGGGCACAAGGAAACTTTAGAGGGTGATGAATATGTTCATATCTGGATTGTGGCAATGTTTTATAGATGTATATATGTCAGAGGTCATCAAAGGAAACACTTTAAATATATGCAGTCTGTTGTATGTCAGTTATACCTCAATAAAGCTGTAAGAAAAGGCAGTATTTAATTAATTCAAATGGTGCCAAAAGGTACCCAGTAAATGACAGGTCTCCTTTTTTCTAATCTCCAATCCTCCTTCCCAGGGAGCAACCAATGTTCGCAGTTTGTGGCCTTCCAAAGGTAGCCTAGGCACACGTGACCTTATGTTTATGTTATTTCCTGCCCTACCTTTTCGAAAACCTTAACGTTAGCAGCCCACACTCACTGTTTTGTACCTTGTGTTTTCCTCTTGATAACATCCTAGAGACCCTTCCTTATTTATCTAAATACAGCTGCTGCATTATTTGCCATATCCTATTCGGCTGTTTGGGTGTCTTACACTGTGTCTAACTGGTCCCCTGCTGATGGGCACTGAGGTAGTTCCTGGTTTTGGTTATTGCAGTGCTGCAGGGAATATCTTGGTGCAAATGTCTCTCTGTCCATGGGTACAGAGGAGTTCAGATCTGACACTCAGCATCCCATAACCTTTCTGCGACTGAGTTTTCTCCTCTGAAATACAGGGAAATAGTGGGTTGTGATATTATACACAATGGAATTTTATTCAGCCTTAAAAAGGAATGAAATTCTGACACATGCTACAACATGGAAGAACCTTGAAGACATCATGCTAAGTGAAAGAAGCATGAAGGTCACATACTGTATGATTCCACTTATATGAGGTCCCTAAAGTAGTCAAATTCATAGAGACAGAAAGTAGAATGATGGGTGTTAGGAGCTTGGGGGAGGGGGAAATGGGTACCAGGTGTCAGTTTGGGATGATGAAAAAGTCCTGGAAACAGATAGTATTGATGGTTGCACAACAATGTGAATGTACTTAATGTCACTGAACTGGACACTTAAATATGGTTAAAATGGTCATTTTTGGGGACTTCCTGGCAGACCAGTGGTTAAGACTCTGCGCTTCCACTGCAGGGGGCGCGGGTTTGATCCCTGGTCCAGGAAGATCCCACATGCCACGGAGCAACTAAGTCCATGCGCCACAACTACTGAGCCCACGTGCCACAACTACTGAAGCTCGCGTACCTAGAGCCCGTGCTCCGCAACAAGAGAAGCCACTGCAGTGAGAAGCCGGCGCGCAGCGATGAAGAGTAGCCCCCGCTCGCCGCAACTAGAGAAAGCCCGCGTGCAGTAGCGAAGACCCATTGCAGCGAAAAATAAAGAAACGAATAAATCAATAAAAATAAATAAATGACATCATCTATCTGAAGTACTTAGAAGAGAGCTTGGCAGAGCATATCAATATAGATCAAAAGATCAACGCTTGTTATTTGTTGGATGAATTCCTAGTGGACGATGGTTGTGTTATTTTGTGCTCCCTTATCCTTTGCAATGAAAAAGGCCGGTTCCAATTTCTGTATATTTTTGGTCATTCTACTCCAACATTAGTGCAGAATAGATAAAGGGGGTAGAGGTGGTAGTGGGGAGCACCCAGTGGAAGCGAATGAGGGTGTCACTATTACAAAGAACAACCGACAATATGTGAACCTCCTTGCACAATGCTCAGGTCAGCCTATTCAAAAGCAGTCCACAGAGGCTGCTCCCCAAGCTGGAGCAGCTCTCGAACACCAGGCTTTGGATGGGGGTTGAGATTTTTGAACCCGCCTCCTCAGTCCTGGCTATGTGGGGCTTTCCCAACAGGTCAGTTTCACCTGAGTCACTCCTGTCTGCCTGCAGAACATGGAACAGAACACTCAGCGCTCTGAATGCCAGGATACCCAAAGCCTCCTTAGGCCTGAGGTGGGTAAGGTCAGAAGGGCTTGGCCCTGAGGGAGACATGCAGGCACAGGCCGCTCCCCCCCCCCCCACCGTCATCTCTCCCTTCCCCACAGCCTCTCCTGTGTTACTCTCTCCCCGGGCCGTGTAGGATACAGAGGCGTAAGCTCAGCCTAACTCTTAGTTTTCGTTTGGAAGGAGATGGAGATGAGTGTGAATGAGTCCATTACTCAATTACTAGAGGTCAATCTAGAAAAAAATCACTCTCAAACCTTGGTATAACTCCAAAGGGTTACATACTATATGATTTACAGTATGTATGTATGAAATGACAGGCTTGTAGACATGGGGAACAGACTAGTAGCTGTCAGGGGTAAGGGGACCATGGGTGAGATAAAAGGAGGTGTGGCTAAAAAGGGCAGCATTAGGCATCATTGTGGTGACGGTAAAGTTCTGTATCTCGACTGTATCAATGCCAACATCCTAGTTGTGATTTCGTACTATAGTTTTACAAGATGTTACCATTGGGGAAAATGAGCAAAGGTACATGAGATCTCTGTATTCTTTCTTACAACTGCATGTGAATTTACAATTGCCTCAAAATAAAAAAAGCAAAGAAACAAAACAAACAAAGAAAACCTTGGCATAATATAGCCCGAGTTAAAATGTAGTTTATCCACACTTTGGGGAATGATTCAGCCTCAAAAGAGAAGGAAATTCTGACACCTGCTACAACACAGATGAACCTTGAAGACGTTATAGTAACTGAAAGAAACCAGACACAAAAGGACAAATACTGTATGATTCCATCTATATGCGGTATTAAAGCAGTTGAAGTCAGAGACGGAAAGTAGACTGCTGGTTACCAAGGGCCGGGGGAGGGGGAAATGGGGAGTTAGTGTTTAATGGGCAGAGAGTTCAGTTTGGGATGATGAAAAAGTCCTGGAGGTAAATGGCAGTGATGGTTGCACAATAATGTGAATGTACTTGATGCCACTGAACTGTACACTTAAAAATGGTTAAAATGGTAAATTTTATGCTATGTATATTTTACCACAATAAAAAGAAATAGCCCAAATGTCAGAAAGTAGATTAGTGGTCGCTAGGGGCTGGGGAAAGGAGGTAATGGGGAGAGATTGCTAATGGGTATTGGATTTCTTTGGGGGACAATGAAATGTTCTAAAATTATACTCTGGTGATAGTTGCACAACTCTATATATGCTAAAAACCAGTGAATTGTACACATTTATTTATTTATCTGTATGATTCCACTTTTTTTTTAATTGGAGTATAGTTGCTTTACAATGTTGTGTTAGTTTCTGCTGTACAGCACAGTTAAGCAGCCATATGTATACATATAGCCCCTCTTTTTTGGATTTCCTTACCATTTAGGTCACCACAGAGCACCAAGTAGAGTTCTCTGTGCTATACAGTCTGTTCTCATTAGTTATCTATTTTATACGTAGTAGTGTATATATGTCAATCCCAATCTCCCAGTCAATCCCACCCCCTCCTCCCCTCTTGGTATCCATGTTTGTTCTCTACTTCTGTGTCTGTCTCTATTTCTGCTTTGTAAATAAGTTCATCTATACCACTTTTCTAGATTCCACATACATGTGTTAATATACGATATTTGTTTTTCTCTTTCTGACTTACTTCACTCTGTATAACAGTCTCTAGGTCCACCTACGACTCTGCAAATGGCGCACTTTCATTTTTTTATAGCTGAGTAATATTCCATTGTAGATATGTACCACATCATCTTTATCCATTCCTCTGTTGACGGACATTTAGGTTGCTTCCATGTCCTGGCTATTGTAAATAGTGCTGCAATGAACATTGAGGTGCATGTATCTTTTTGAATTATGGTTTTCTCTGGGTATACACCCAGGAGTGGGATTGCTGGGTTATATGGTAGTTCTATTTTTCTTTTTTTAAGGAACCTCCATACTGTTCTCCATAGTGACTGTACCAATCTGTATTCCCACCAACAGTGTAAGAGGGTTCCCTTTTCTCCACATCCTCTCCAGCATTTATTGTTTGTAGATTTTTTGATGATGGCCTTTTGGACCGATGTGAGGTGATACCTCATGTAGTTTTGATTTGCATTTCTCACTTCTCTTTTTTAAATTGGAGTACAGTTGATAGACATGTGGCCAAGTTGTCCTTACCATCTGCAATTGACATAGAGCCAACTGCCAGACATGTCAATGAGACCATCCTAGACCATCCAACCCCAGTCGAGCCAGCCCAGAATGGAAGAATTATTCAGTCAACCCACACAATTTTAAGAAATTTTAAAAAGTTAATTGTTTTAAGCCACTATGTTGGGGGTGGTTTGTTACACAGGGAATGCTGATACACAAATACTCAGAATGTTCTTTAAAAGGCTCGTGTAACTTAAAAAAAAAATCATGTGTCTAGATCATTAGAAATTGCAGTAATAGGATTTCTGAGTCATTTCCAGGATACTAGAAGCCTGTCAATTGCTTACTGCTGCATGAAGACTTGTCCTGCATTGACCCTCTGAGGACAGAAATGAGCCACATGTGAAATGGAAGAGAACCCTGATCAAAGGAGAGTGAAACCAACTCTCATAGGGACTCAGCTGCGACCTCCTTCAGGCCTGCAGAAGGCTGGTGACTTAGAATAGTTCCCCAAAATGCCCCTCGTGGTTTCTTGGCTCCAATGCCTACAAGACCGCATCACAAGCTATTAACTGTAAGAGAAGGAAGCTTTATCCAGTGGGTGAATGCAAACTGGGCAAATCACATATGATGGAGACATGTGCGTAAGGAAGGCTAGCTGTTCAACCGTCCCCATCACTGCCTGGAAATGCTTGGGTCATTAGGGGGTGACCTTGATGTCGGCCCCATCATTGTGGCCCATGGCTGGTAGTCATCAGCAGGTCTGAATAGGAAGCATATGCCATTTCAAGCTCAAAGAAGCAAATGTGTATAAACTGAGAATTAGTCTCTGTCAAATCAAATCTACTGAAGTTTATTAAGTGCTTACCACATACAGATGGACTCTGTTTGGGTGGTGGGAGTGAAGGGTTCTACCTGTTTCTGCAGCTCCTATATTTGACCAATATGGCATTTCAGCAGAAAACAATACAAATGTGGCAGAAAGGGATGCAGGGGTGAAAAGTTCCTGAAACAAGCCTTTCTTTTCCATTTCTATGTGACCCAGGATTGACTGCTTAGAGTTTGAGAATGGCAGTTTGTGGCTGAATAAAACAAAATTCAAGTGGTAGAGATAGTAATTGATCTTACTTTGGGAAATGAGAAAGGGCAGGTTAGCAGCGAGTGACCTTGGATAGCTCATGCCACTTTTCTGTTCTGGTGTTGCCATCCCTATAACGGGGTCAGTGCCAAAGGAAACAATGCAAATAAAAGGGCTTTGTGGGAGTTCCCTGGTGGTCCAGTGGTTAGGACTCAGTGCTTTCACTGCTATGGCCCTGGGTTCAATCCCATAGGCCTCCCACAAGCCACGAGGCATGGCAAAAAAAAAAAAAAAAAAAAAGTGCTTTGTAAACCACAAGGTGCTATACAAATATTAGTTATTCCTACTGATGTCCTAACATGTTTTGTTTTGTTTTGTTTGGAAAAGGTAATATACAAGGTATAAAAGGCATGGTAAAATAAGTTTTCAAACAGTGTAAGGGGTCCCTAGTCCCCTAGTGTCAATTTTTAGTGCCTCATTTAGAGATATTCTAGATGTATGCATATATACACAGTAAAAAAAAAAAACCCCACACAAACACACACACACGCGCTCACACATACTTCCCTGTTGTTTAACACAAGCGCGTGTAGACCATACAAAATATTCTACACATTGTTGTTTTGTTGTTTTGTTTCATTTTTTAATTTTCTGCTTTTTGGCTTACCAACAGGTCTTTCTTCTCCTCAGCTTTTTTGAGGTACAATTGACAAATAAAATTGCATATATTTAAAGTGTACAACGTGATGGTTTGATATTTGTAGACTTTCCAAAGTGATTACTGCAATCCAGTGAATTAACACATCCGTCACCTCACATAGTTACCTTTTTTCTTTTTTTTAACAACAGGTTTTAAAGATCCTTTCAGATCAGTGTAAAGATCTACGTCTTTCTCACTGAACAGCTGAGAATATTCCATATTCCATTGTATTTGGGACACCCTACAAGGCATTTATCTGTCTGCCGCTGATGGAGTTTCTATTCTTTGTTCCAAACAACACTGCAGTGATTATCCTTGTACATTCATCTTTTCACCCTTATTGGGCCAAGGGGAAGGTGCAGTGTCACTTTTGATAGGCAGTGCCAGCTTGTCTCTTGCAGATGGTGACTTTTACAATAGTCAGTTATTTCTCTAATCAGGAAACAGGCAGTAATCTGTGGTGCCAGCTCCCTAGAAGATTGCATTTGATGAAACCAAGGAGATTAGTTTATTTTCCCAGAGAGCCAGCTTGGGCCATCACTATTTCAAATAGCAAAGTGGTTTAGAGTCCAGATGTTGTAGACAGACTGCCTGGCCTCAAATCCCAGCTCTGTCATTTAATGAGTCTAAGTTTAGGCAAGGTGACTTACACTCTCTGTGCCTCAGTCTCCCCATCTATCAAATGGAAATATAATAATCCTGTCTACTTCATAGGGTGAATGCAGGGTTTCTCAACCAACCTCAGCACCACTGACATTTAGGGCTGGAAAAGTCTCTGGTGGGGGCTGTCTTGTGCATTGTAGGGTGTTTAGTAGCATCCCTGGTCATTACCCACAGGATGCCAGTAGCATTTCCCCTTCAATTGTGACATCCAAAAATGTCTCTCAAGATTGCTAATGTCCTTTAGGGCGAGGCAAAATTCTCCCCTCCTGACAAGAGTCAATGGATTGTTGTGAGGATTAAATGAGTTATTATGCAGAAAGAACATAGAACAGAACTGGCACACGGTACCTGCTATAGAAGGAACTACAATTATTTTCATCATTAACATTCTCAAGTCCTGGCTTACCTTATAGAAAAGAAATAGTTTTGATAATATGGGAGCTTAAGTAAGACAGTGGGTATTGTTAAGTCTGTATGTGTTCCACTTCCAAATAAGAATCTAAGTCCCTCTTCTAAGATCATAGGTCCGCAATGTCAGTATTAATTATAGTCTGATCCCTCTGGGGTTCCACTGTAGGGCTCACAGTATCCTGTAGCAAACTAACAAGATCACATGCTAAAGGCCAGCTCAGCTGTCACCGGTGCTGCACGCATCCATTTTAAATCCCATCCTGCATTCTCCAAATGGTGCATACCTCACATCTTTGGCTTTCCATAAACCTGTGAACCCTGAAATAACAGGCTGCCCAGGAAATTCACCTCCCAAAAAGAGGGTGAATGAAAACAGAAAGGGAGAACCAGGAAAAACAAATGGCCGAGTTTCTTTAAATTTCTGGCTCTGCACAGCACAAGCATTTCCAGTGAAAAATAAAGAATTCTTTCTTTTGTGTCTATTTCAGCCGGCATCCAGCTTTTGCCTTGTGAATAATGTCACTGCATTATTATTCTGTCCCACAAGGTAAAACAAAACGAGCAACTTAACAACCAGAAGTGTGCTTGTGTGGAGGAAATGGCTCATTTAAAAGCTTTTCAAATAATGTTGCTGTGTTCCCTATTTTGTCACACCCTCCTCAGTTTTTTCAAACCTATGGGAATGTCGTTACTTTGCACACAAGGTGTGTAAATAATGCCCTCCTGGTAGCATCATACCACACTCTTTCTTCCTTCCTTCCTTCCTTCCTTTCTTTCCTTCCTTCCTTCCTTTTTTCTTTCTTTCTCTTTTTTTTTTTATCGCCTTTAGTCTTTTGGGATTCCTGGAGTGTCTACAAATAGATTAGCCTCTAAGAATTCTGAGTAACCATGGTTAGAAAAAAAACACTGGTTTAATTAGCGATGGTCCTATTTTTGAAATTACATCTGCTCTTTTTTCTTTTTTCAAGTCTATGCAAAAACTTGAAGAGGATGGGTTTGGGGGGGGTGCACGTTAGTTTTGATTTGAATTAATTTTCATGCTTTTGAAAGAGAAATCAAGAGTATTGAGTGAATAATGTATCATCATACATTAAGCATGTTCAAATGAAGAGAGCTGAAAAGAAATGATTGCAGAAAAGTGAATTGCTGGAAATACTGGATCATCTGATGTGTGCTGCTGTACTGAGTGATCACAAATCACTCTTCCCATTTCTGTTTTGCATGGCTACATCACTTTTTCATCTCCAAATCCTCAGACTTGATTACTCATTGCTATGATGAAAATTAAAGGGCCGTGTGGCTCACTGAAGGGTCACTGAAAATCAGAAAGCAAGTATAGAATCCACAGGACTGGATTCCCAAGTTTGAAAGTCTTTCTCTATATGGTTTCTCACTTGATACTTCTTTCATTTCTGAAATAGTGGTTGAAGTGGCCACAGCTATTTTTGAAGTATTTAAGCAATACTTTTCTATATCTGAACTCTTTCAGAACAATGTTCTTCACTGTCTTCAATGACAACTCCCCAATGACAATTGTTGGTTTTGTTTAAACGGCTACCTGAAAATCATTTGGGGTGGGGGAAGCATTCAAAGATTCAACTTCTATTGGATACAATGTTAGTTCCTGACTTCAGCATTTGTCTTTAAAGAATTCTGAATGCACACAGAAATCATAGGAAATGCACTTTTTTGGGGGTTGTGTGTATTAGTTATCTATCTATCTATTTATTTATTTATTTATGGCTGTGTTGGGTCTTCGTTTCTGTGCGAGGGCTTTCTCTAGTTGCGGCGAGCGGGGGCCACTCTTCATCGCAGTGCGCGGGCCTCTCACTGTCGCGGCCTCTCTTGCTGCGGAGCACAGGCCCCAGATGCGCAGGCTCAGTACTTGTGGCTCACGGGCCCAGTTACTCCGCGGCATGTGGGATCTTCCCAGACCAGGGCTCGAACCCGTGTCTCCTGCACTGGCAGGCAGATTCTCAACCCCTGCACCACCGGGGAAGCCCATGTTATCTATTGCTGCATAACAAATTATTGCAAAACATAATGACTTAAACAACAAGAATTAGGAGTCTGGTACAGTTTAGCTGAGTGTCTCAGGCACGGGGTTTCTAAGAAAGCCTAATAAGGTACATTGACCAGGGCTAGAGTCATATCAAGGCTTGATTAGAGGATGATCCTCTTCCAAGCTCACTCACATGGCTTGTTGCTGTCCATCAGGTTCTCACTGTGGTTGGAGACATCAGTTCCTTGCCATGCAGGCCTCTCCATAGGGCAGCTCACAACATGGCAGCTAGCCTTCTTCAAAGCAAGTGAGAATGTGCAATCCAATACAAAAGGCACAGTTTTTGTAACTTAATTCTGGAGTGAAAACCCATAATTTTTTCCAACTTTTTGTTAGAAGGAAGCCACTAGGTCTTGCTCATATTCAAGTGGAGGGGATTTCATAGGGTCTGAACACCAGGAGAACAGGATCATAGGGGGTCACTTTAACGGCTGCCTTCCACGCTATTTTGTCTTTTTTTCGGAGGGGGCTGGATTAGTTCCCTGACCAGGGATCAAACCCAGGCCGCCAGAAGTGGAAGCTCTGAGTCCTAACCACTGGACTGCCAGGGAATTCCCACACACCATTCTGTCTTACGGTGCATTATCCCGGCATTTTCATCTAAAGCTAAAGCCCTCTGACATCACAGTTGTTGTTAACCATGTCTTCAGAGATCCAGAATTCAGATGAAGGGTTTGCAATAAGTGATATTACTTCATTTTGGGTGGTGATCCTCCTTCCACAAAGAAAAAAGGGGGCTGTATAGAATAGAATGAACAGTAGAGGCTCCCTTGGTTTCTATTTTAATATAAAAACAGAAATCAAAAAAAATTTTTTTTTTTTTTTTGGCCACGCCGCATAGCTTGTGGGATCTCAGTTCCCTGACCAGGGATTGCACCCGGGCATGGCAGTGAAAGCCCAGAATCCTAACCACTAGGCCACCAGGGAACTCCTGAGAAATCAAATTTTAATGATAAACTCTCAAACATTCCAGGTGTGGATGTATTATGAAATGGCACAGTCACTTTGGAAAAGAGTTTGACAGTATCTTTAAAAAGTTAAATTTAAATTTACCATATCACCCAACATTCCATTACTAGGCATCTGCCCAAAAGAAATAAAAATATATGTCTACATGAAGACATATGTTTACAAATGTTCATAGCAGCAGCATTCATAATAGCCCAAAACTTGAAACAATCAAAATGTCCACCAACTGGTGAGTAGATACACAAAATGTGGTATAGTCATCCCTCAGTATCCTCAGGGGATTGGTTCCAGGAACCCCATGGATACCAAAATCCGAGTATGCTCAAGTTCTCTGTATAAAATGGTGTAGTATTTGCACATAAACTGTATACATTCTCCCGTATACTTTAAATCACCTCTAGATTACTTATAATAACTAATACAACGTAAATGCTATATAAATAGTTGCCAGAGTCTAGCCAATTCAAGTTTTGCTTTTTGGAACTTTTGGGAATTAAAATTTTTGGGGGGGAAACTCCCCGGCGGTCTAGTGGTTAGGACTCAGCACTTCCACTGCCAGGGGCCTGGGTTCGATCCCTGGCGGGAGAACTAAGATCCAACAAGCCGCACAGTGTGGCCAAAACAAACAAAACAAAAGACAAAAACAAACCAAAAAAACCTGTAAGAAAAAAAATTTTTTTCGGGCTTCCCTGGTGGCACAGTGGTTAAGAATCCTCCTGCCAATGCAGGGAACACAGGGTCGAGCCCTGGTCCAGGAAGATCCCACATGCCGCGGAACAACTAAGCCCGTGCGCCACAACTACTGAGCCTGCGCACCTAGAGCCTGTGCTCTGCAACAAGAGAAGCCACCGCAATGAGAAACCTGCGCATCGCAACAAAGAGTAGCCCCCTCTCACCGCAACTAGAGAAAGCCCGCGCGCAGCAGCGAAGACCCAACGCAGCCAAAAATAAAATAAATAAAATTTTAAAAAAAATTTCTGTTTCGATCCATGGTTGGTTGAATCCAAGTATATCCATACAATGGAATACTATTCAGTGATAATAAGGAATGAAACCCTGATACATGCTATGACATGGATAAACCTCAAAAACATGTCAAGTGAAAGAAGGCAAAGAACACATTGTAAAATCCCATTTATATGAAATGTATACAGCAGATAAATCCACTGAGACAGGTAGATTAGTGGCTGCTGGGACTGAGGATGTTCTGGGAGTAACTGCAAATGGGTAAAAATGATTCTTTTGGGGTGATGGAGATGTTCAGAAATTAGTTGTGATGGTTGCACAACTGTGCAAATTTACGGAGAATCACTGAATTGTACACAAAATGGGTGAATTTCATAGTATGTAAGATATATTTCAATAAAGCTGTTAAAATATAGTTTCAATAATAATAGGTGAAAACTTCAGCTTTCTCAGCATAAATGAAATCAAGTTCAGCTATGTCAGCTTCAGGTCTTCTTATTCCACTTTCTTTTTTCCTTCTATCTGTGGAATTTGGTCCTAGCATTGAATTTTGGGACCTTGGTCCCAGATATGGCTAACTGTCAAATCATTAAACGAGAGAAAGTTGATTGTATTTCTATTATGGTCCTTCTATTTTTTTTTTTTTCCTCATCCAGTTTTTTAGTCTCAGTTTCCTTTGGGTTAATTTTCCAAGGAGTTTGCAACTGTTGGCTTAAAAGAATGCTCTTTCCCTCCTCAACCTCCTTTCTACCTCAGATAGAAGATAAAGTTGATACCCCACTTTTCAACTGTTTGCAGAATATGATAATCATTTTTGCCCAACTATCTAGGAGATTTTCAATTTGGCTACTGGAGGCTCATGGCTTAATCATTTTCTAAGTTTCTCTATGTCTTTACCTTTATTTGATAGTTCTGGGAGACTGAGGTACATGTTGGTGTTTCCTCCCTATCATTTCCTGAAGTAATTTCACTTTTTAAAAAACTAGATTCTTCACCAAGGGAAACAAAAGTTACCTAATCGCTTCCAATTTAATTGCAACACAGTAAAAAAAGAAAAAGAAAGAAAGAAAAGAAACACGGATTACTGTGCTGGCTACCAAGCTAAGTTAAAGTAAAACTTCTAAAGGGGCCAAGGTCTAAAGTTCGCACATTCTTGTGAGATCTGTCTCCACCGAAGGAAACCCCATTACCAATAGCTCTACCAATCATGTACTTCTTTTTGAGTCTCATGAAGGAGGAAAAAGAAGTTCAAAGTGAAGGAACATGGGTTCAAATGAAGGTCAGATACCCAAAAGAGTTTTCTGGTCAGTGGTGCCGGGGTTGGAAAAGCGGGGAAAATGTAATCAGATGTGGGTGGCCCCGGGAGGTTGTTCGATTCCTACCCTGTTGGTCTTGGCAAGGGAAGACAGGACGGACTGTCTTTGACACCCGGCTGACACAGTGAGAGCCTACTGTGTGCCAGGTGCCGGGGATACAAAGAAAACTATGGGAGGCTTGTGTTCCAGGTGCTTTATATATAGCAAGACAGTCTCCGCCCTGAAGACACTTGCAGTCCATTTTCGAAGTTGCATCAGGTGGGGCAAACACGGATTCTCCTAGCTGCCTGAGAACGGTGAACGCTGCGCGGGTGAGGGGCGCCCAGAACCACTGCGTTTGGGTTCGCTACACTAGGCTGGCCCTGCAGGCGAACATAGACACTCCCTCTCCGAAGGGCAGACCCGCCTCGAAGAGGGCGGATCCGGGCAGGGCCGGCCGGCGCCGGGCCCTCACCCGACCCCAGCGAACGCGGCCCTGCGCGGCGCCCGCTCCTCACGTGTCCCTCCCTGCCCCGGTGCCGCCTCACGTTCTGCTTCCGCCCGACCCTTCCGACTTCCGGTAAAGAGTCCCCATTCCGCACCTCCGCGCCCACCCCGCGTCGCCACGCGGCACCTCTGTGTGCCCGACCCCCGATGCGCTCGGCGGCCGCAGCTCCTCGGGGCCCCGCGGCGGCCATCGAGCCTCGTCGCTTCGCCGCGGCCAGGTGGCCCGGGCGGCGCTCGCTCCCGCGGCCGGCGCGGCGGGGCGGCGGCAGCGGCGGGGCTCCGACACCGTATCCCTCCGCCGCCCCTCCCCCGCCCGGCCCCGGCCCCCCTCCCTCCGGGCAACGCTCGCCTCCCTCCGCCTCAGACTGTTTTGGTAGCAACGGCAACGGCGGTGGCGCGCCCCGGCCCGGCTCCCGGCGGCTCCTCGGTTTCGGCGGGCCTCCCCGCCCCTTCGTCGTCCTCCTTCTCCCCCTCGCCGGCCCGGGTGCCCCCCCCGCCGCGCCGACCCGCGCCTCCCCGCCGCGCTCCGGCGTCTCTTCGGCGCGCCCGGCTCCCGGCTGTCCCCGCCCGGCGTGCGGGCCGGTGTATGGGCCCCTCACCATGTCGCTGAAGCCCCAGCAGCAGCAGCAGCAGCAGCAGCAGCCCGCGGCCGCCAATGCCCGCAAGCCTGGCGGCGGCGGCGGCCTCCTCACGTCGCCCGCCGCCGCGCCGTCGCCGTCCTCTTCCTCAGTCTCGTCGTCCTCGGCCGCGGCTTCCTCCTCCTCCTCCTCCTCGGTGGCGGCGGCGAGCGCAGGCGGCGGGCGGCCGGGCCTGGGCAGGTGGGTGTCGCGCCCCTGCCCCCTACGCTTAGGGGCCTGGACCAGCCCGGGCCTCGCGTCCCCTCCCCCGCGGCCCGCACCGCGGTCCCCGCCCCGTGACTGCCTGGGCTGGGGGGGCGGGGTGGGCTGGGGGCCTTCAGTGGGGGTGGCGCTCGCGTCTAGAGCCTGGTGCGGTAGGGTGAGGGGGCGCCGCGGAATCCCTCTGGGAATGTCAGGCGGTGTCCATCCTCCTGCAACATCCCCACCCCCTCTCTCAAACGGTCAAGATGGAAGGACTCGGCAGCCTCCCCCTCTCCATTTAAGTGTTCGGGAGGCTTTACAGGTCTCGGCGATTGTCAGCCCTCGATCACCTTTTTTAAGGCTCCTCTGCCCCCAGTGAGGGGGATGCTTGGGCAGCGCTCCCACCTCCTTTAAATATTAATGTGGAAGGGTCTTTAGGTTTAGGTTGTCTCCCGAAACTTGCCAACTCCCCCGTTTGGGAATAACGAGGGAGGGGGGTAAGGTTAGGGCAGTGTCCCCCCCCCCCCCCGCCTGTTAAAGGGGCAGCCACAGCCTCAGCTGGAGTCATGAGGGTCTGTGCAGTCTCCTTACCCACGCCCTTCTCTGCCCAGAGAGAGATCGAAGGACCAGGTGGAGGTGGGTGGGCAGTGACCCCCGCAGCCCTTCCCATTTAAGTCTGAGGCGGCGGCGGGGGCTCCAGAGCTCCGCGGGAATCGTGGGGCTCTGTGCAGTTTCCCGCAGCGTTCCGCCCTCCCCCACGTGCGGAAGGGATGGGGGAGTGCCCGACCCCCTCCCGGCCTCCCTCCTTCCCCCGCAAGGCCTCTCTGGCGCGGGTGGCGGCCGAGCCGCATTGCTGTTCCGAGGCCGCGGAGGAGAAGGCGCCTTTGAATAGTGGTGGGCGAAGGCTGGCCCCAGGCGCGGCAGCTCAGGCCGGACCGGGGACGTAGCGGGCGTTGGCGGCAGGGGGCGGGCACGCTGTGTGTTTTTTCCCAGTACTTGCCCCGATTTATAAATTTACAGAGGAGAGGGATGTCAGCAGGAGGCACGGTGGGGTTCCGGAAGGCAGAAATGCGGTGTTTACTTGCGTCGCCTCCCCCACTTCACTTTGACCCAGGTTTGTGGTACAGACTGGGGGCTCACGTCGCCTCAGCCGACCGGGTCTGGCTCTGGAGGCCTGGTGCGGGGTGCGTGGGGGGGGGGGGGGTTGTCAGTTCGCATTTCGCGAACTAAGAAAATGCTTAGTGTTCAGACGGGGCAGCAAATGTCAATAGATTGCATTCCGTTGTGGCCAGTGCCCTTAACTTGGGGATTGCCGCCAGAGATCACCAAGGGCAGGCCAGTCCACGTCCCCTGTGCCCCGAGCCCATCCGTGTTGCCGGCACCACCGTGCCTCCCCTTAGGCCTAGGCGGGGTTGGCAGGCTCGGTGATGAGAATCCTCCTTAAGTAGACCTCCTGGCTTTAGCAGGTGGTGGGATAAGGGGGTATTTTTTGTTGCAGAGTTTTCTCTTTTTTTCTTTTTTTTTCAGTTTTCTTTTTGAAAACAGGTTTTTAGCAATCCATTTCCAAAGAATTATCATTTATGGCAGGATAACTTATCCATCAAGATGATTCAGAGCTGATTTTTTAAAAAATAAATTAAAAAATTTTATTTTTGCAGCGCGCAGGCGCGGGCTTTCCCTAGTTGCGGTGAGCGGGAGCTACTCTTCCTTGCGGTGCCGGGCTTCCCATTGCGGTGGCTTGTTGCGGGGCACGGGCTCTAGGCGCACGGGCTTCAGTAGTTGTGGCACGCGCGCGGGCTCTAGAGCGCAGGCTCAGTAGTTGTGGCGCACGGGCTTAGTTGCTCCGCGGCATGTGGCATCTTAGTTCCCCGACCAGGGCTCGAACCCGTGTCCCCTGCATTGGTAGGGAGATTATTCTTAACCTCTGGGCCACCAGGAAGGCCCCAGAGCTGGTTTTTTAGGGAGTTCTGCCTTCAGTGTGGGACAGTCAGGAACACTGGTTTTCTTGACTTCTACGCTACCCACCCACCCCCGCCCCCCACTCCCAGTTTCGCCTTTGAAGCATCTACAGTTGCTACCTATCAAAACTAGTTAAAATGAAGTGCTTATTTTCCCAGCTCTGTCCACATACAATTCTGTAACTTCAGTTCCCGTTTTCCAGTGGCATCCATAGTAACAAAAAAATTTGGAAAAAATTTAAGTATAATTTTTATAAAGAAGGATGCACTGTTTTTTCCTTTTTGGGATCAGATAGAAATCTGGCAGATATATTCAACTTGTTTAAATAATTAAAAATGAAAACTAAGGTTTTTAGATTGCATCAGTTTTCCTTAGGCTTAAAAATTAGAGAATTTGTTCCAGAGTGGCTTGAGTGATCAAAAATATTTGGAATGTTTTAATACCACAGATCTTTTTTGTTCCTTGAGACTTCACAAACATTTAAGATTAATTTAGATTCTTGCTTGCCTTAAGTTCTTTTGAGTCATAAATTGTATGTAGCCCTTATTCTTTTTGATGAATATGTGAAGTTTCGTTTAATGTATTGGATTCATATAGTGTGAAATTTTGTTATTGTACATGTTCTTTAGTTAATGTACTTGTGGAATTCCTTTCCATTTTGAATCACTGTTACTGGGTTCTTTATAAACCAATTACAGTTTCTAGAGTTTCTTCACGTATGCTTGTGTGTATCAGCAGTTCAAATGTGTTTCTGGGACCAAAGGTGAATTAAAAAAATGCAGCATTGGGTTTGCCATGTTTATAGACAGCAAAATATTCTTGAAAGTCTAGAAACTCACATGTCTGCTTTAAATAATACAGCATTTCATATTCGAATTTTTTTGTTGTCAACAGTGGATTTTCATGGCTTTCAAAAATTTATTGTCTTTAATTGTCATATGCTTTAGAAGGTGGCTGTTTTCTCTTAGATTAATGTAAACACAGTGTTAAAGTGTGAACGTAATTTTACCTTAATCCAATTCTTATTTTTGCTGCTTTGATTTTTATGTGGTTTTAGTGATTGTGTATGTTATTTTGTGTTCAGCTTTTTTCTTCTTAGCACTGCATTATAAATTTTCTTTTTAAAGTTTCTGCTTAACCATTCTATTGTGGGGATTTGGGTTTCCACATTTTTGCTATTATAGATGGTGGTGCAGTAAACATCTTTATACTAAGAGCTTTTTGCTTCAGTCTAATTATTTCCTTAGAGAAGTTCCCAGGAGTGGTTTTACTAGGCCAGAGGTCTTCAAGTTTTTTATGGCTCTTGCTAGCTGTGCCATAATACTCTTCAGGAGACTTGTGTTAGTTTCCAGTGCTGAAAAGGTGGCTCTTTTATAGAATGGTTTTTTGTAGTTTGTCAAACACTTTGGGGGATTTTGAAGGGAAAAGTTGCATTTACTGTCGAGTGCATACATAATTAAGTGCTTTTATTAGTTACCTGTTTATCTTTCACTTTGGTTTCTCTGAGGATTTAATTAATGAATGTGAAGGTGGTTTGAAAATTGTAACTGTTAATATTAATGAGGATACATGGTATATCTATTGTGCTGATACTTCTGCTACGTAGAGGAATGACAGTCCTGAGGAACTTATTCTAAAACTTTGTGTTTTTTGGTTAACCTTCCTCGTTCATCTAAAAGTATTTTTTATTAGCTGCTAGTATAAGATCAAATTATTTTTTAGTACCTTTTTTTGTAATTTCATAGCACTATTGGGAATTATCACTGGTTAAGCCGTATCTTTCTTTTCCATGTTCCCTTCCCTGTTAAAATATATATATATGTGTTGCACGTGTATGTATTCATAGATAGATAGATGTAGATACAGGTTTATAATCCTATTACTGTATTCCAGACCCTAAAATAATACAGTATTAGAATTTCTTTGGATACAGGATTAAGTGTGAATGAAAACTTTCTTAGTAATTTTCAGCTTAGTACTTTCACTGCTTCTTTCTCTTAAGGCATTGCAACTTAGAAATTATGCTGCAGTTCATTGTAATTGTTCATCATGCTTCCATTTAAATATTGGTGAGATTTTTGTCTCTTTAAATTAAGTTTCTTATAGAAGAGCCTAAAAAAACTACATTCATTCAATACATAAATTTATTGAAAATCTGTGTACAATGGAGAGGTAGGTGCTTGGGATATATTAATGAATAAAAGGAAAGATAGCTGCCCTCCAGTTGTTTACATTCCGGTGTGAGGAACCAGACAATAAATGAGACATTAAATTAGCAAACTGTATATATTAGTTAAGAACCATAGGATTAGAGGAGAGCAGATTAAAGATATGATATGGGAGTGTGGGGGAAGGGAGTGGGTTGCAGTTTTAAATGGGTTAGCCTCTTGAAGAGATAACATTTGAGCAAAGTTTTGAACGTGAGGTAGTTAGCCGTTTGCTTTTAACCTAAATTAATTAATCATATGGCCCCAGTTGTAATTTATAAGGTTTGAACTGCATCATCCCTTGCTAATTCATTCTTTTATGTGGATTAATTAACAAATTAATCCACAGGTAAACTGTAGATGGTTGTTAAAAGAGGTACCTTTTTGTGTTTCTATTGGGCTTTTTAATTTTACCTAATCAGTTTAATTTTCATCCCAAGTACCTAAAGAAAATATACTTTAAAAAAATTTTATTGGAATATAGTTGATTTACAATGTTGTGTTAGTTTCAGGTGTACAGCAAAAATACGCTGTTTAAGATTGGGCAAAAACCTACAACAAATAGCTTATCTTTGACAAAGGTAAAAGTAAGCCTATAGTTGCTTAAAGATTTTGCATTTTGAAAAGTCAACGCGTTGCATGGTATCAGTCATGGTGTTTCTTTTTTGGTTAAATGTAAACTTGCATTTTCTGTGTTTCTATACTTTTACACAGGGGATGTTAACTATAGCTATTTAATAGCCATATGTTTCAGCTTTAAGGAGTTTTTCTGTCTAAATAGATACAGCTGTGTTAGTACTTATTTTCACCATTGCAAAGTGTTTACCTTGAAAAGGATTTTAAGTTTTTATAAGATTTTTTCCCTAGAATTGTAATTTTCTATTTTGGCTAGATAATAATAGTATTTTGATATCATTTTAAAGAGTTAAGCCTAAACAAAATTCTCTCTTTGTAGCTATTTCAAATGATTGTGACTTCAGTGGAGATACAGTTTACTAACAGGCCTACCTGCTACTGTATTTTTTTAATTGAAAGTACTTGCCTTTTTTTTTTTTTTAGCCTATCTGGGTCATCTGTGAGTGTTAACCATACCAAGATTTAAGAGGTCCATATATTTTAGCAAGAGTGTCATTAAAATAAAAGTAGATTGCTCTTTCCTCTTGAGGTCTTTTTACCTCCTTAGATGTTAGATTTCAAAAATAAGGATGTGTTGGGACTTCCCTGGCAGTCCAGTGGTCAAGACTGTGCTTCCAGCGCAGGGGGCACGTGTTCTATCCCTGGTTGGGGCACTAGGATCCCGCATGCTGCGGGTGGCCAAAAGGGAAAAAAAGCGGGGGGGGGGGGGCTTCCCTGGTGGTGCAGTGGTTGAGAATCTGCCTGCTAATGCAGGGGACACGGGTTCGAGCCCTGGTCTGGGAGGCTCCCACATACCGCGGAGCAACTAGGCCCGTGAGCCACAACTACTGAGCCTGCGCATCTGGAGCCTGTGCTCCGCAACAAGAGAAGCCGTGATAGTGAGAGGCCCGCACACCGCAATGAAGAGTGGCCCCCGCTTGTCACAACTAGAGAAAGCCCTCGCACAGAAACGAAGACCCAACACAGCAAAAATAAATTAATTAATTAATAAAACAAAGGACTAGTCTTTAAAAAAAAAAGCGGGGGGGGGAGAGTGTTCGTCAGAAAATTTACTCATCAGTGAATATGAAGCTGGTATCAAGCTTTTGAAAGATTGTAGCACGTAAATCTAGAATTTGTAATGTAGACACTTTTGATCCCATAACTTTACTAACATTACTCATGATTAGAAACAGGTTGACCTATATCTTAGGCAGATTTTTTTTTTTTTTTTAGAAGATGTTGGGGGTAGGAGTTTAATTAATTAATTTATTTTTGCTGTGTTGGGTCTTCGTTTCTGTGCGAGGGCTTTCTCTAGTTGTGGCAAGCGGGGGACACTCTTCATCGCGGTGCGCGGGCCTCTCACTATCGCGGCCTCTCTTGTTGCGGAGCACAGGCTCCAGACGTGCAGGCTCAGCAATTGTGGCTCACGGGCCTAGTTGCTCTGCGGCATGTGGGTTCTTCCCAGACCAGGGCTCGAACCTGTGTCCCCTGCATTAGCAGGCAGATTCTCAACCACTGCGCCACCAGGGAAGCCCCTGACCTATATCTTAATGTGTTTTTTTATATCTTTAAACTATACTTTTCTACTCAAAACGAATTTCTTTTATATGTGTGTGTGTGTGTGTGTATGAAATTTAACACTTTGCGGCATACAGACATGTACAGAATGTGGCCCACACTGCTTATCTTACAATAGAGATAAGAGCTGTACTTAAACCAGTGTCCAAAACAGATTCTTTCTTCAGATTAATAAATTGAGAAAGTCTTTGTATAAGTATTACCTCATTTGTATTTGAAAGTTCTGTCTTTTATAATTTGAAAAACAGTATGCTTTAAATATTTAATGTAGAAGAGTGCACAGAATTTAAAAAAAAAAGCCCAAACTCCTTTAAAATTAAAATCTCCCACAGTCTTTCCTTTGAGGTAACCACTGTTAGAAATTTGGTGAACAATTTTTCAGACTCCGAAAATGAGATCATATGGTGCCTACTGTTTTGGATTCAAGAGTATATATTTTCTTTTTAAAGATTTATTTTTTTCCCTAAAACTGTAGAATTTTAGAGCATAACAAAGTCTCAAAATAGAAGGGAAAAAATTTTAAGCTTTGAGAGGTGAGGGTATTTGCTCAAAGCAACGTATTTGTAGAATTTTGTTACATCCTTCCCATTAAATAAACGCAGAGATAAACAAGATCGTACTGTGTGGGACTTCCCCGGTAGTCTAGTGGCTAAGGCCCCGAGCTCCCAATGCCTGGTGCCCGGGTTTGATCCCTGTCAGGGAACTAGGTCCCACGTGCGCATGGCAACTAAAACCCAGTGCAGCCAAATAAATAAACAAATAAATAGATCATGCTTTGTATTTTAAAGAAGACACAGCCACAGACAGTCCTTGCCCTTCAGGATAGCTTTTGTAACCTTGAGTTCAGCTGGATAAAATAGAAGGTCTAGTTCCTTTTAAAAATATATATATAATTTTATACATATGTGGTGTGAAATCTACTTAAATGTGAAGTCCTTGGTTTTGTTAGTTGTAATTGTTTAGTATTGTGGATCTGGGGGGTTTATGAAAATTTGCCACAACTATTAACCTTAGGTTTTATTTGCTAAAAATATTTGCAGTTGTATTCATGTGAAAATTTGAAATTCCCTTTAATTTAAAATAATATTTATGTAGATTGCTTGTACTTTAAGCCTCGAAATTTAGTCATGTGGCCATACAATAACAATTTCATGCCATGATTAGTAGCTAAATGCATTTTGGGAACTGGATAAAATGGCATGCTGTAAGGGAGTCTTTGTAATTCTCACCAGTTTGTGGTATGTGGCTTGTTTTTATTAAGAGTTTCAGAACTGGGGGCTTCCCTGGTGGCGCAGTGGTTGAGAGTCCGCCTGCTGATGCAGGGGACACGGGTTCGTGCCCCAGTCTGGGAAGATCCCACATGCCGCGGAGCAGCTAGGCCCCTGAGCCATGGCCGCTGAGCCTGCGCGTCTGGAGCCTGTGCTCTGCAACGGGAGAGGCCGCAACGGTGAGAGGCCCACGTATCGCAAAAAAAAAAAAAGTTTCAGAACTTTAGAATGTTGTCCTCTTGAAAGTATTACCTTGAGAGACTTTAAGAGGTTGTCAATGTCAAATATTTTTGATTGCCACTTTATGTTCATATTGCTTTTTATAAGTCATATGTTAAAAGATACTCTTAGCAATAATTGTTGTAAATAGAGTATCTTGATTATAGTTTTTTTTATTTATTTTTAAATTTTATTTATTTATTTTTAAAAGTTTATTTACTTATTTGGCTCTGCCGGGTCTTAGTTGTGGCACGCGGGATCTTCATTGTGGCATATGGGATCTTTAGTTGCGACGTGCATGTGGGATCTAGTTCCCTGACCAGGGATGGAACCTGGGCCCCCAGCACTGGGAGTGCAGAGTCTTAGCCACTGGACCACAAGGGAAGTCCCAGTTTTAGTTTTAAAGAAAGAAAAGGCTGGTTTTGAATCAAATCGTGCATTCTTCTTTTGGGACTCATAAACATTTCTTGTGGACCTTGTGTAGTTACCTTTTTTTCAATCCTGAAACATACTTGAAAATCAGGTAGAGAAAAAACTTAAGGTTGAAGCTTGTGCAGATTACAGAAAGGTGAGCGCTTTTGGGCCTTTTTCACTTTATATGTGATTCTGCTTAGCTTGCTTTTTTGATTTACAGATTGCCAGCAAGTAGGTAAAACTTTTAGGGGCAAACACACTGGTAGCGATGAGAAGTAATAATAGTATGATAGAAGGTTAAGAGATGGGAAAATTATAAAAAAACACACAAGAGCTCAAAAATTTACCATCAAGGGCTATAAGTGTATAGCTCTATGCCTTAGTAGACCCCAGAGGCATTACTATTTTATGGCATAATATGTTTAATTGATGTGCTCATAATGGTGACTCGTAAGACAAGGTTAAATTGTTTTTCATATCTTTCAAAGAAGTAATTTCTCAAAGGTTAGGTGATGACCCCTTAGTAGATTGTAAAATCACTTTAGTGGGTCATGACAAGCATTTTTAGAAAAAATGAAAAAAATAGAAGATATTACAGTGCATTGCATTTTAAGGGTAAGAACTGTTTTAAGGAACTTCTGTAATGTATATATACTGTGTTGCAATTTAAACTGTAACTTTTCATTGGTGTAGTCAAAGTCACTGATTTAGAGGCACCAAGATGCAGTAAAAGGATTGAGGAAGGGTTTTGGAGTTTTTTCCTACTCTAGGGTTGCCAGATTTAGCAAATAAAAATACAGGATGCCCAGTTAAACTTGAATTTTTAAAAAATTTTTTTTTTAAGTATAGTTGATTTACAGTGTTGTGTTAGCTTCGGGTGTATGGCACAGTGATTCAGACGTATATATTCTTTTTCAGATTCTTTTCCCTTATAGGTTATTACAGAATATTGAGTATAGTTCCCTGTGCTGCACAGTTGGTCCTTTTTGGTTATCTATTTTATATATAATAGTGTATATAGTTTAAAACTCGCAAACTTGCAATTTATTCCCCCCTCTCCCCAACTTGCATTTCTGATAAACGACGACTGATTTTTTGGTATAAATAGGTCCCAAATTGCATGGAACAAAATTATTATTTATCTGAATTTCAAATTTGACTGGGTATCCTTTATCTGGTAACCCCAGTCTGGGCTAGAATTGGGATTCACCCCCTGGTGACTAAAATTTAAGTTCTGTGAGGGCAGGAACCTCATTTTGTTCACTATTGTATCCCAGTCTCCTGGAACAGTGCTTGGCACTTAGTAAGTGGTCAGATGTTTGAGTGAATGAATGGGCAAGTTACTCTCAGGCTCAGTTTCTGTACTTATTAAAAGGGGGAAATAATACCTTCTTTAAAAAGTGAGATACTAAATTTTTATTACATGTCATTCTCCACACATATTAAGCTCTGAGTATTTTATTTGTTTTGGCACGCCATGCGGCTTGCAGGATCTTAGTTCTCTGACCAGGGATCGAGCCTGGGCCCTTGGCAGTGAAAGCACGTAGTCGTAACCACTGGACCGCCAGGGAATTCCCTCAATGTTTTAGAATTATACAGATCTGGAGTTGGAGGTGGCTCTGGTGAGTATTTACTTCTCATTCTCTTTACTGATGAGGAAACTAAGGCCACAGAGATTATTTGCCAAAGTTCTCCCATCATCATTGGCTGCATAGCTGGCTTTGGAATCTTGTTCCCTCTTCTTTGTAATATGTTTCTTAAGACTTATTTTCAAAATTTGATACTCATTTAGTAATCTAAGAAAAGATCCACCTGTCCAGAAAAAAATTTTCTAAGTGTTTCAATTAGCAAAGGGTCTACTCTGCTATTTTTTTTTAATTTATTTATTTATTATTTATTTTTGGCTGTGTTGGGTCTTCATTGCTGCACGCGGGCTTTCTCTAGTTGCGGTGAGCTGGGGACACTCCTAGTTGCAGTGCGCGGTCTTCTTACTGCAGTGGTTCTCTTGTTGTGGAGCATGGGCTCTAGGCACTCGGGCTTCAGTAGTTATGGCATGAGGGCTCAGTAGTTGCGGCATTCAGGCTCAGTAGTTGTGTCTCATGGGCTCCAGAGCACAGGCTCAGTAGCTGTGGCGCATGGGCCTAGCCGTTCTGCGGCATGTGGGATCTTCCTGGACCAGGGCTCGAACCCATGTCCCCTGCATTGGCAGGCAGGTTCCTAACCACTGCGCCACCAGGGAAGTCCCCTACTCTGCTATTTTTTGTTTTCTGTCACATTTAAGTGGAAGAGTGTCTCTTTAGTCCTTTTAACTTAGGAACTTGAATCCAAAATGAAGTTCCTCTGTTTCTACCAGGCATTCCTTTCCTCTGTGACTATCCTTTCTTAATCTTTAACCTAGCTGGCAAATAGGTTTCACTTTATCTGGTAATTATGATTGATTGTTGTGTTGTTTGAAGGATTCTGAGATTTCATGTTGTTTGGAGGATTCTGAGATTTCGTCTGGCTTTAGAGAAGAGATGTAGATAGAGAAGGGGGTGGGTTGATTCTTTATCATGGGCACCGGAGGGATTTGCTGACTGTAGCTTAGCAAACTTTCTGATTGGTCTCTTTATGCCTAGACACTTCCTATATACTCTATAGCCATAAAAATCCTCCCCTCCACCCCACCCCTGGCAAAAAAAAAAATATCCCCCAAACATCTTTCATTGTGTACTGTTTCTATTAAGAAACTTTTAGTGGCTTTCATCACTAGCTGAATCAAATCGAGACTATTCATGAATAGTTTTAGTCAAGTCCCTCCACAGACTGTGCATACTGTATTCTCCAGAATAAATCAAATTATGTCAATCTAGTCATCTTGTCCTCTTAAGCATAGGTTTTTGAAGGCTTAGCACAGATCCTTTCTTACACAGTCCCTCACCATATTTACCCTAGGAAAATGGGATTCTTCCTGTGCCCCTGTGATTTTTGGCAAGTATCATTCCTGTGGCATTCAATGTACAGTGTGTTTTTTCCCCCATAAATTTATTATTTATTATTTATTTTGGCTGTGTTGGGTTTTTGTTGCTGCGCGCGGGCTTTCTCTAGTTGCTGTGAGCGGGGGCTATTCGTTGCAGTGCAGGGCTTCTTATTGCGGTGGCTTCTCTTGTTGCAGAGCACGGCCTCTAGGTGCGTGGGCTTCAGTAGTTGTGGCACGTGGGCTCAGTAGTTGTGGCTCACGGGCTCTAGAGCGCAGGCTCAGTAGTTGTGGCGTATGGGCTTAGATGCTCCGTGGCATGTGGGATCTTCCCGGACCAGGGCTCGAACCCGTGTCCCCTGCGTTAGGCAGGAGAATTCTTAACCACTGCGCCACCAGGGAAGTCCCTCCAATGTACAGTGTCTTGCATTTAAGTGCAGCAGCTCCTCCACTTACAAACTTTCTCAGGATGAACTCTGAGATTAGGAGCAGAGCTACACCACAGATCAAAAGTGGGTTCATCCCACCGACAGATGGCCTTTTTTTTGTTTTTTCCTTTTTTGGGGTGGTTTATGGTCATTTTGCAGCCAACCATTCTTGTCATTTTAAAATTCTCTATGTGTTTACTGTGTTTGAGTTTAGTTTATCATTGTTAAAGCTGTCATTTTCAAAAAGTGCAGCATCAGTGAGTACTGATAGTGCCAGTCAGAAGAAACAACTTAATTATGGTAGAAATGAGAGATTTTTAAAAATTATAAGTAGTAGGAAAATGATGGCTTGGGATGGGACGAATTATTCTGAAGGACAGAGAGCAAAAAGTACCATGCATATTTAGTCAGTAATAATCAACAAAAGATAAGAATTAGTGGATGAAATGGAAAAACTTGGAAGTTTGCAGCTAGTGGTGTTAATTTGGGAGAAGGCTAAAGTAGTTAAAATGCTATTACTGAAATTTTTGTCAAGACCTACAAACAGTGCTACGGGTTCAGAGTACTGTGAATAAAGAGTCTAAGGAATCTCCAGTGACATTGGAAAAGATTATTAAGAGGTTGTCTTTTGGGAGAAGATGCCAAATAGAATGTTCATATATTGGGTCTATAAGCGTTCAAACTTCCTCCTGTCCATTTTGGACTTAGGATCACATGGATGTACAGAGGAAACTTTAAAAATTTCATTGTTCAGTGTGCCGTGATTTAGCTTAAATTGCTAGACAGTTACTGTGATAGATTGTATTTTAATTAGACGTATTGAAATATAATTTACAAAAAGTAAAGTTCACCGTTTTTAGTGTATAGTTCTTGAGTTTTGAAAAACGTACAGTCTTATATCACCACCACAATCAGAGTATCATCCCATAAATTTTCCTTGTGCCTCTTTTCAGTCAGTCCCCTTTCTCCAAACCTGGTAATCACCGATCTGTTTCCTAACATTATAGTTTTGTCTTTTCTAGAATGTCATATACATGATATTATACAATATACAGCCTTTTGTGTTTGGCTTCTCTCATGTAACATAATGCTTTGAGATTCATTCATGTTACTGCATGTTAACAGTATCTTCTTTTTTTCTTGCTGAGTAGTATTCCATTGTGTGCGTGTGATCTAGTTCCCTGACCATTGTTTATCAAGTGATGCACTTTTAAGTTGTTAGCAGTTTTGGGCTATTAAGAATAATGCTGTGAATATTGATGTACAGGTTTTGTGTGGTCATAACAATTTCATTTCTCTTGATTAAATACCTAGAAATGGAATTGCTATGTTGTATGGCAAATGTTTATTTAAATTTAAAAATAATTGCGAAACTTTGCTAAAGTAACTGATTTCTAATTGCTCTAATTTCTTGGCAACACTTAGTATGCTAGTTTTTAATTTCAGCCGTTCTAGTGACTGTGCAGTGGTATTTCATTGTGGTTTGAATCTGCATTTCCTTATGTCTAATGATATTGAACATCTTTTCATGTGCTTGTTTGCCATTTGTTTATCATCTTTGGTGATGAGAAACTATCAGTATTTGGGGTCTAACTTGTTTGAAAGTAAAGGAGCTTCTGTATTTGCATTGCCTGCCTTCTAGATTTAGAACATCTTGAGGGCAGGGACGAGTGCTTTGTACCACTTTGTATACTTAGTAAGTGGTAAATTTTTTATTAACTGCATGAGCACTGGTCTCATTTTATTAACTGCATGAGCACCCTGCCAAGGAAAAGTTGTCATCTCAAATGGAACATGGCATTTATTTTATAGGCATACCATAGTTAAACTTTTTGAGTACCTCCTGTTTGCCAGGCTCGGGGGACACAGTGGTGAACAAGCCAGATGAGGTCTCTCCCTTCCTGGAGCTTACGTACTAGTAGGGGAGACAGGGCAGAAAGTTCACACCTTTGCTTCCCCTTATTACTAACGCTTAGCATGCTTCTATCTTACACAATATGGCAAATCTTTTAGATGAAGGGAGAAAACTTACTGCTTTATCAGAAGATAGGTCCTCTGACGAGAGTAGTCTAGTATGTTGCTAAGGTTCTTATTCCTTTCAGTGCTTTTGGGATAGCTACTCACTAGTCACAGAAATCAGTATGTTTGAGAAGCCTCCTGGTCTAAGCTTGTGAAAGCTGACTAGGGTCATAATTGAAAGGGAGAGGGAAAACTGTATTTGAGTGGACCCACCATGAGCTTGTTCTGCTAGGGCATATACATACATTTTACATATATATAATATATATACATTCTTTCTCATTTGATTATCACACAGTCCTGTTAGATAATCTGTTGCCCCATCCCATTTTACCCATGAGGGAGCTAAGGCCCAGACGATAAGTGACCTGTTTTAATGTTACTCACCTAGAAGGTGGCAGAGATGGAATGACTTACTATTGTTGTATTTAGGGTCTCTGAAAAGGTGTATGCAAGTGAGAACAGAAGAAAACTGGTGATGGATTTAAGGAATGTTACAATTAGTTTCTTACTTTAATTGACCAGAAACCTGAGTCACTAGCTTCCCTGGGTGAAGGAATGTAAGTCAACAGGCTCCTTAGGATGAAAAGTGGAAAAGAAAATGAGGAACTTGCATTTGTGACAGATAAGGAATTTAGTTATTCATAGTCTGTAAATGTTATATAGGAAGTCTGCATTAGTTTTAACCCAATCTGAAAGGTTAGAGAATAAATGAGAATTCTTATTTATTATTAACACCTTTTTTCCTGTGTAAAACATGTTAGAAAAAACTAGCATTTCTGAGCCAAGTAGAAGCCATTTTTCTGAAGAAGAAAGTTTAGATATGTATGTATGATGTGAAAACAGTTTATGGAGAGCTTCCTGTTTATATAATGATGGTTACCATTTATTTTGTGCCTGTTAGGTTTCAGGAACTGTGCCAAGTGCATTACTTACATATCCTTTAATCCTTACAACAGCCCAGCCTGTCAGGTTGGTAGTGCCATATCTATTTTAAAGATGAGGGAATGGCACTTCAGAGAAATTAAGGAACTTGCCCAGGGTCAAAGGGCTAGGAAGCGATGAAGCTGAGATTCTAACCCTGTAAGACTTCAGAGCTTTTGCTTTTTAGTAACTGTGCTCCACTGCTTCTAGTTAAGCTCTATGGCAAAACAAAAGCAGATAAAAATCAATGAAGAAAACAATTCAGTCATTATTGTGAGCCATAAAATGGCTTCCACTACCCATGCCTTAATCCTGGCAGTTCTATTTATAAATGAATCTGGTTCCAAAAGCTTAAGATTTTTATTTTAAAATTTGTAAACAGTGTTATAAATGGTGGCTAGTTTTCTGCACCTATTTTATCAGATAGTTGTTACCCATAATTAATTTGAACTAAGGAGTAGCATACTATATTGTAGGTTAAGAAGGCATTTTTGGCTTGATCTAAGAATTCCAACACCACTTAACCGATGTTTCTGTAGGAGAATTAGAGGGCTAGAACCCACTTCTCCACTCTCCCTTTCTTAGTCAAGTTGGAGGCTATATAGCCCTGGAGCTAGAAAAACACACTGAAGAAGACTTACACAGCACACATTAGTCCTCCAAAGAGAAGGGATTAAATAGTTGAAGAAATGTTTCCTATATTTTGTGGCTTTAGGGAAGTTCCTGGCTATGCTGCAGTTATTTCTATGGGCCAAACAATCATGTTAGGCAATCATACATTTTATTCGTTTTTTTAAAATATTTATTTATTTTTTTATTATTTTGGCTGTGCTGGGTCTTAGTTGCCGCATGTGGGATCTAGTTCCCTGACCAGGGATCGTACCTGGTCCCCCTGCATTGGGAGTGCAGAGTCTCACCCACTGGGCCACCAGGGAAGTCCCCATTTTATTCTTAATTTTTGCAACACATTAATTGTGCCCACCTGTTTAACCTAGCCTTCCTTTTGCTATTAGATTTAAACTCTACTTTTTTGGGGTAACCCCTCTGCTCAAAAATCATCCTATTCCCAAGCCTAATGTCCTTTTCACTCTCAAGGCTTTCCATGATCTAACCCAGGGGTTGGCAAATGTCTTCTGTAAAGAGCCAAATAATAAATCTTTTAGGCCTTGCAGGCCACATGTAGTTTTTTTTGCATATTCTTCTATTTAAAAAAAAACAACTCTTTAAATGTAAAAAGCATTCTTAGCTCTGAGACGTATAAAAACAGGCCACAGGACCATGGACATTTGCCAACCCCATTTTATCTTTCCGGTCATGTTTTCCATCAACTCTTCAAAACATGACCTCCATTTAAATCAACATGGTCTCCTTTTCTCATTGCCTCTGCAGGTATCAAACTCAGCCTCTACTGCCTGCCTGCCTGCTCTTCCATCAGTATTCTCCTTTTCCACATCCTCATACTTATCCTCTAAGATCTAGTTCAGATCTTCCATGAAGCTAATTCTCATTTATTTTTCTTTTTATTAACTCTTGGTAGAACTTAGCGTGTCCCATATGTTAGCTTTCTTATTTGAGAACATGTTCCATGTTTTTTCATAGTAGCTTGCTATAAACTACAAGAATAAAAAGATTCACATTTTCCCTCAAACAATTTTCTGGTGAATGTCTAAAGTTACTATTTCTTTTCACAAGACAGTGTTCCTTCTATGTGGCATCCTATACTCCTCCCCCAAATCTGAATTTTAGAATTGGAAGCTAGCATTTGAGATCATCATGACTCATCCTCTTTATTTTGGACAGGAGCAGGAACTTTAAATGACTTGTCCAGAGTCACACAATTTATTTAGCACCCTAGGCCTTTTCTTACTTAGTGGCCTACAGCAGGTTATTTCACTTGTGCTTGAGTTTCTTCCTCTGTGAAATGGGGGTGATGAGGATTAAATGAATTATATGTGTAAATTGCTTAAATCGATGTTTGGCATGTGGTAAGTGCTCAGTAACTTTCAGCTGTTACTGTTACCATGTTTGAAAATCAGTAAAGGGCTTCCCTGGTGGCACAGTGGTTAAGAATCTGCCTGCCTAATGCAGGGGACACGGGTTCGATCCCTGGTCCGGGAAGATTCCACATGCTGCGGAGCAACTAGGCCTGTGCCCCTCAACTACTGAGCCTGCGCTCAAGAGCCCGTGGGCCACAACTACAGAGCACATGTGCCACAACTACTGAGCACATGTGCCACAACTACTGGAGCCCATGTACCTAGAGCCCGTGCTCCGCAACAAGAGGAGCCACTGCAGTGAGAAGCCTGTGCACTGCAATGAAGAGTAGCCCCCGCTCGCCACAACTAGAGAAAAGCCCGCGCGCAGCAATGAAGACCCAATGCAGCCAAAAATAAATAAGTTAAAAAAAAGAAAATCAGTAAAAACTACCTGAGCAAATTAAGGCTGAAAACTGCTTGTTGGTGGGTTTGGGGTAATGCTATATTAGTAGACACAGTTTAGCATTTTGTTGAGCTTGTATGCATACTGTTGATTAATTCAGTAAACGTTTGAAGCTATCAGAATGGGATAGTTAAAAGATGAATGAAGCATCTCTGCTTCCAAGTTAACCAGTGAGTGTAGTGGGGGAGGGCAGGATGCAGGTAGTATAAACTGGTAGCACTGAGAAGCGAGTAAGTGACTGCTTTGGGTGGGTGGTGAAGAAAGTGGTGAGTGTTGAGATGGATCTTAAGAAATGATAAGCAGTTTCCAATGAGGCCATGGAAGAGAAGAGGAGGTTCCAGGCAGGGAGAAGTTTGTGCCAAATTACAGAGATGCTTGTAAACATGGTTGTGGGTTGAAAAATTTGCTTCACAGTGTGGTAGAAGAATTGGAGGAAGTAAGTATTGAAAGCAGGGAGACAGGTTTGGAAGCCCTTGTAGTTAGAGAAGAAACGAAGTGAGCTTGAAATAAATGCTAAAGAGAATTTTTTTAATAAGAATTTTTTAATAGAAATTTCAACATAGATAAAAATAGAACAGTTTAATGAGCCTATGTATCTGTCACTCACTTTCAGCCATTATCATTGAGTGATTCATCTTGTTTCCCCTTATTCCCCTCTTCCCCATTACCACTTGTAGTTTTTTGAAGGGGAGTGAAGTTGTTTTGAGGCCCTAGGAAAGATTAATGACCAGTGGGTAAAACCATTGGGAGAGAGAGTACACTATAAGGAAGCACTCTTGGTGTATTAGAGCGGATGGATGCTTTGGAAGGTAGATAGCACCTACTTCTGGAGAAGCTCAAAGAGAGGACTGGAACTGCACTGCCCAGTATGGTAGCCACTATCCATCCACATCTGGCTATTTACATTAAAAAAATTTTTTTTTAATGTGGCCCGCATTTTAAATTTGGTTAATTTATTTTTGCCTGCACCACACGGCATGCAGGATCTTAGTCCCCCCCACCCCCACCCCAGGGATCCAACCCGTGCCCCCTGCAGTGGAAGCATGGAGTCTTAACCACTGGACCTCCAGGGAAGTCCTGCTATTTACACTTAGAATTAAGTTAATTAAAATTTTTAAAAAATCAGCTCCTCAGTCACACTAGCCATATTTCAAGTGCTCAGCCACCACATGTGCCTAGTGGCTACCATATTGGGCAACATGATTATAGAACTTTTTTTTTTTTTTTTGCGCAGTATGCGGGCCTCTCACTGTTGTGGCCTCTCCCGTTGCGGAGCACAGGCTCCAGACGCGCAGGCTCAGCGGCCGTGGCTTACGGGCCCAGCCGCTCTGCGGCACGTGGGATCCTCCCGGAACACGGCACAAACCCGTGTCCCCAGCATCGGCAGGCGGACTCTCAGCCACTGCGCCACCAGGGAAGCCCCTAGAACTTTTTTTTTAATTCATTATAGAAAGTTCTGTTGGACAGCACTGGACTTGAGCACCCAGGATTCCTTTTTATCCGAGTCTTCTGGAGCTTTTGATATGTCTAGGTCACATCTAATTGTGCATGACTTTATGGCCAAGCCCCCTTATCCCTTCCTCGAAGTAAAACTTCATTTGAAGAGTTGTCCCTGCCCCCCCCTCGCTGCACAGTTCTAGTGTGTGCTGTAATATGAGGAAAGTAATTGTATTAGCTAACAATTATTAAGCAGTTAATAATGTGCCAGGCGTTGTTCTTAAGCCAGGTTGTCTATATGGAATATCATTTAATTTTCACAACCTAATGAGAAGGTATTATTATTTTTTTGAGAACGTACTATTTTTGTCACCATTTTGTAGATCTTGAAATTAAGGCACAAAGAGCTGAAGTCATGAGGTTAAGGTCACAGAGCTAGGAAATGATAGGGCCAGAATTTGAACCCAAGGAGTTTGCAGCAAACTGAAATAAGTTCTTGTGGGGATGGTTCTTGAAACATTGATTCTAGATGATTATGTGACTGCATTAATTTGGCGGTTGTTCTGTGTGAATTTAGAGTTGCCAGCCCTCAGTTTGCTAAAAAAACTCTAGCTTTTTACTAGGTTTGGGTTGTCATGACCTGCTCCCTACTGCCATCTTGTTTGACTCATCTTTTCAGTGAGGAAGTATTCAATAAGTATTAGTTATAGAATTTCCCTTTCTAATAAAAAGACTGAAATGGGAAGAACAAAATGACTCACCTAATTGAGTTAACTTTAAGAACTGGAATTAGATTTCTAGTTTTTAGTTAATTGTCCTTTTTCTTGACAGCTGTAGTTTTTCTGTACTATAAAGAGAAATTGAATTAGTCAATATTTGTCATAATTCACATAAATTATACTACATACTTAATTTATTCAACAATTCAGAGTACTTACTTTGTGCCAGGCTCTGTTCTAAGCCCTGGGCACTCAGTGGTGAATGAGACAGAAATGTTTGCCCTCATGAGGTATATATTCTGGAGGTGAGGGTTGGACAGAGACAGAAAGAAAATAAAGGAACATGTAATAAACAAAATTTCAGTTTTTTTTTTTGTTTTTTTGTTTTGCCGTACGTGGACCTCTCACTGTTGTAGCCTCTCCCGTTGCGGAGCACAGGCTCCAGACGCGCAGGCTTAGCGGCCATGGCTCATGGGCCCAGCCGCTCTGCGGCACGTGGGATCTTCCCGGACCGGGCACGAACCTGTGTCCCCTGCATCGGCAGGTGGACTCTCAACCACTGCGCCACCAGGGAAGCCCAAAATTTCAGTTATTAAGTGCTGTAATATACTAAGTATTAGTTACTTAAGTACTAAAACAGAGTGATATAATAGTAGTTGGGGAGCTACTTTTGATGGGTGGGTCTGGGTAAGCCGCTCTGAGGAGGTGACATCTAAGTAACAAGAAGCAGTCAGCCATGTGAATAGTTGGGGGAACAACATTATTACAACTCTATTGGAAGGGAGTTTGAGGTGTGTAGTATTCTTACTATGCCAATGAGTATCAGTTGTATCCGTACAAGTAGTCTGGTTCTAGAAATTTGGATCAATGTAGTATTTTGACTGTGTACATTTGTCACCCAGGCTTGTTCAAATAGTTGTAGAAAATGGTGAATGACATGTATAGGTGCCATGTTGAAAAGTGGTGATGAATGACCAGAATGGTGAAAAATGAAAAAGTAAACAGTTTTTCAATTACATTGTCTGTTGGCAGTACCAGTAGAAATTGCATGCCCTTTGCATTTTAGTATGTTCTCTGGTGTCCTAGTGCTTTCAGTTTCCCTTAGTCAGGGAATGTCTGAAATCTTTATAATTTATCCACAGTCCCTTCTTACTTGTTTCTTTTGCTCTCGGTGTATTGATGTTGTCCTTTGCAGCAAAAAAGTTTTAAATCTTGATCTCAAGTCCCGTTTATCTATTTTTTCATCTGTAGTTTGTGCTTTTACTGTCATATCTAAGAATCCATTGCCAAATCCATTGAAGATTTATTCTCATGTTTTTTGCCTTAAGAATTTTATAGTTTTAGCTCTTACATTTACATCTTTAATCCATTTTGAGTTAATTTTTGTATATGATATGCAGTAGGGGTCCAGATACATTCTTTTGCAGGTGGATATCCAGTTGTCCCAGCACTATTTGTGAAAATAACTAATCTTTCCCCATTGAATTGTCCTGGCACTTTTCTCAAAAATCAGTTGACCATAAATGTAAGAGTTTATTTCTGGACAGTTAATGCTATTTCATTGATCTGTATGTATGTCCTTATGCCATTACCATACTGTCTTGATTACTCTAGCCTTCCTAGATTATTTTGAAGCAATTCCTGACATCATGACATTTCTTCTGTAAATATTTCAGTATAGTATCTAAGAGAATGGAAACCATTATCACATTTTTAAAAATTAACATTAATTCCTTAGTATTTTTTAATGTCCTATTAGTTCAGGTTTTCCCTTTTTTGTCTCTTAAAAGAAAAACAAGGGCTTCCCTGGTGGCGCAGTGGTTGAGAGTCCGCCTGCAGATGCAGGGGACACGGGTTCGTGCCCCGGTCTGGGAGGATCCCACGTGCCACGGAGCGGCTGGACCCGTGAGCCATGGCTGCTAAGGCTGCACGTCTGGAGCCTGTGCCCCGCAGCAGGAGAGACCACAACAGTGAGAGGCCTACGTACTGGGAAAAAAAAACAAAACAAAACTCCTTTACTGAGGTATAATTAACACACAGCAAAATTCACCAATTTTAAGTGTATAATATGAATTTTTAACTTCACATTTATTTGGTTATAATTTACATACCATCGATTTCAATTTTTTTTAATACTATATTTATTTATTTATTTTTGGCTGTGTTTGGGTCTTCGTTGCGGTGCGTGGGCTTCTCACTGCAGTGGCTTCTCTTGTTGCAGAGCACGGGCTGTAGGTGTGCAGGGTACAGAAGTTGCAGCATTGCAGGCTCTGTAGTTGCAGCACGTGGGCCCTAGAGTACAGGCTCAGTAGTTGTGGTGCACGGGCTTAGTTGCCCTGTGGCATGTGGGATCTTCCTAGACCAGGGATTGAACCTGTGTCCCCTGCATTGGCAGGTGGATTCTTAACCACTGCACCACTAGGGAAGTCCCTCAATTTTTTTTTTTTTAAGTTTAAGTTTTATGGTTTCTTTGGATCTGCCTTTAGTTTGAGGGGGGGTGTGGCAGGTTTTTTGAGGTATAATTTACGTACAGTAAACTCGTTTAGTGTAAAGTTCTTTTAGTTTTGACAAATGTGTATAGTCATGTTGTCAATAACACAATTAAGATATACTACCCTATAAAGTTCCCTCTTGTGCCTTTATATTAATTAAATCCCCTCCCTTGACCCTCAGCCCTTAGAATCATTGATCTGATTTCTACATCTGTAGTGCCTTTCCAGAATGTTATGTAGATGGAATCATGGATTATGTAGCTTTTGGTGTCTGGCTTCTGCTTAGTCAGTAAGCACAGTGCTTTTGAAATTCATCCATGTTGTGTGTAGCATGTATCAGTAATTTGTAACTTTATAACCAAGAAGTATTCCATTGTTAAGGATATGCTACCACAGTTCGTGTATTCATTCACTAGGTAGTGGACATTTGGGTTGTTTTCAGTTTTGGGTTATTATGAATAAACTAGCTGCTAACATTCATATTCATTCCTCTTGTATAATTACCTAGGAATGGGGTTGCTGGATTTTAAAAGTATGTTAAACTTTATAACATACTGCCAAACTCTTTTCCAAAATGGCTGTACTATTTTCCATTTCCACCAGCAGTGTATGAGAGTTTCAGCTTCTTGGTATCCTCACTAGCAGTTGGTATTGTCAGTCTTTAATTTTACCCAGTAAATCTTATTTGGTTAAATGACTGTATAAGACTTTTTTCCCATTTATTGGGCTATTTGTCTTTTTTAAAAATATTTATTTATTTATGGCTGCGTTGGGTCTTTGTTACTGCATACGGGCTTCCTCTAGTTGTGGAGAGCAGGGGCTATTCTTCATTGCGGTGCATGGGCTTATTATTCTCTTGATGCAGAGCATGGGCTGTAGGCACACTGGCTTCGGTAGTTGTGGCTCGTGGGCTCTAGAGCACAGACTCAGTAGTTGTGGTGCTTAGTTGCTCTGCGGCATGTGGGATCTTCCCGGACCAGGGATCGAACCCGTGACCCCTGCATTGGCAGGCGGATTCTTAACCACTGTGCCACCAGGGAAGTCCGGGCTATTTGTCTTATTAATAAGCTTTCTGTATAGTCTGGGTAGAAGTCCATTATCAGACATATTTTGCAAATACTTCCTTGTCTGGGGATTGGCTTTTTATTTTCCTAACAGTGTCTTTTAAAAAATTCTTTATTGGAGTATAGGTTTTTTTTAATACCGATAACATACATTTTACCATCCAAACCATTTTTTTACAAAAATATATATATTTATTTATTTATTTATTTGGCTGTGCTGTGTCTTAGTTGTGGCACTCGGGATCTTCATTGCTGCATGGGGGATCTTTTAGTTGTGGCATGTGGTATCTTTAGTTGTGGCCTGCAAACTCTTAGTTTCGGTATGTGGAATCTAGTTTCCTGCCCAGGGATCAAACCCAGGCCCTCTGCATTGGGAGCGTGGAGTCTTAGCCACTGTACCACCAGGGAAGTACCCCGGAGTATAGTTGATTTACAATGTTGTGTTAGTGTCAGGTGTACAGCGAAGTGAATCAGTTATATTGAATACATATACATATATCCACTCTTTTTTAGATTCTTTTCCCATATAGGCCATTACTTAACAGTGTCTTTAAAAGCACAGAATATTTTAAAATTTGATGAAGTCTGATTTGTCAGTTTTTTGCTTTTATGGTTTATATTTTTTCTGTCTTCTCTGAAACCGTTGCCTAACCTGAGGTCATAAAGATTTACAACTACCATATGATCCAACAGTTCCACTTCTAGGCATTTATCCAAAGAAAATGAAAACACTTGAAAAGATATATGTACCACATGGTCATTGCAGCATTATTTACAATAACCAAGGTAAGGAAACAATCTAAGTGAAATATACGTATAAAATGGAATATTACTCAGTCATAAAAGAGAACGAAATGTTGCCGTTTGCAACAACATGGATGGACCTCAAGAGTGTATTGCTAAGTGCAGTAAGTCAGACACAGAAAGACATATTGTAGGATCTCTCATATATGTGGTTATCTTAAAAAAAACAAACTAAAAAACCAAGCTCATAGATACAGAGAGCAGATTGATGATGGCCATAGGCAGGGGGTTGGGGGGGGTGGGAGAAATTTTTTTTTTAACTTTTATTTAAACCTTTTATGATTAGGTCATTGATCCATTTCGAGTTAGCCTTGCTAAGCTTTCTTCTAGTAGGGTTTTTTTGGTAGATTCTCTGCATAATAATCATGTTGTCTTTTATTAAAGACAGTTTTCCTCCTTCTTGTCCAAACATTGTGCCTTTTATTTCTTTTTCTTACATTATTACGTAAGCTAGAAACTCCAGTTCGAGTGTCTTATCATTTTATTTTTCTTTTACAATTTGTTCTAATGAGTGCTCACATGAGGTTCACAAGTTGTTTGCTATGTCTCAGGTCTATTTTAATCTACAGTTTACCTTACCTCTTCATCATTTTATGCTGGGTACTTTTGATTTGGTGGTCACTACAAAGTCCTTGTCTTTCTGGAACTTGCTCATAGTATTGTCATCAAATGTACATTAGTAAAATACCTTGATTTTTTTTTTTTTCCCCCCGAATAGGTGAATCAACCTCAATTGAATTGCATTGTAGAACCTAAAAATAATTAAATGAGAGCAAGAGTACTTTCATGACATTTCTCAATTATGTGTACATTAAACTTTCATGGAAAGTATATAGTGCTAGTAAGTTTCTTGTAGAAGTACTAAGTTTGTGTAAAACAGTAGTAGACTTTATTATTTTTTTTAATTAATTAATTTAGGCTGTGCTGGGTCTTCATTGTGGCGCTCGGGCTTCTCCAGTTGCAGTGCAACGGCTGCAGAGCTCGCAGGCTTAGTTGCGGTATCGTGGGATCTAAGTTCCCCGACCAGGGATCGAACCTGGGGCCCCTGCATTGGGAGTGTGGGGTCTTAACCACTGGACCACCAGGGAAATCCCCAGTAGACTTTATTTTTAGCTTGCACTTATTGACATTGCAGCCACATTTTTTCAGTTCAGAGGTCAGCAAATTCTGCTTGTAATGACCCAGATATTTTAGGCTTTATGAGCCATGTAACTTCTCTGTTGCATATTGTTCTTGGCTTTTTTTTTTTTTTTAACGCTTTAAGAACTTAAAACCATATTCACTCAAAGCCCAGACAAAAACAGGTTTGTGGGCTGTAGTTTGCTGATGCTTGATTTAGAGAATTATTACAGATGGTCCCTGACTTAGGACGGTGCGAAAACAGTAAGCGTTCAGTAGACACCCTATTTCGAATTTTGAATTTTGATCTTTTCCCACATTAGCTTTATGTGGTATGATACTCTCTCATGATGTTGGTCAGTGGCAGCGAGCTGCAACCACATGATTATGAGTGGTAAGCACTTACAACCATTCTGTACCCATATAATCACAATGGTTTTCACTTTCAGGACAGTGTTCAGTAAGTTACATGGAATCTTCAACACTTTATTATAAAATAGGCTTTGTGTTAGATGGTTGTACCCAACTGTAGACTAATATAAGTGCTCTGAGCACATTTAAGGTAGGCTAGGCTAAGCTATGATGATCGGTAGGTTAGGTATATACATGTATTTTCCACTTTCAGCTTACACCATGGGTTTATCAGGACGTAATCCCATCATAAGTTGAGGAAGATCTTTACTTTGAAAGCTTTCATGTTCATTTTTTTTCTTTCTTCTTTGACTGGGCTTGTTAATTCATTAAATATTTATTGTGTATTATCATATGTGAGGCACAGTTCCTCTGTGCTAATTTTGGTAGATGGTAGAAAGATGGACAAGATCCTGTCTGCCAGTCTTGGTTATTTAGCTTTCATTTCATCCACGAGCTCCTGACCGAGGCCACAAATGGGTTTTGAAATCCAGGAGTTTCTTTGGCTATGTGATATGCCTTTTCGGATGGCATCTGCTCTGGTACCTTCTAATTTTCTCAAAGGTGTTGGCTGCTGACCTCACCGTTTTCTCTAGTGTGGGGCTGTGACTCCCTGGAGGAGCCATCATTATTTGCTTTGCACAAAAGCACCATGTTGTCAGGTGATGACCCTGAGTAGTGGGTATATGATAGGTTTACTGGTAACTATAATGCAGAGCAGATTATGCTAAATTCCAGTCTAGAGAGTTGAAGAGAGCACCATGTATTTGATTGGTATGGCATAATCCAAGGGAGGCTTCTTGAAAAGGTGGCATTTAAGGCTGGGCAAGTTTTTTTATTACAAAAATTTAAAGATACTTTAGACAAGTAGATAGAAGTTAATGAATCATTCACAGTTCCTAATTTTAAAAAATTTTGTTTATAAATGACTTTAGAGTTATAGAAAAGTTGCAACAATTGTGCAAAGAATTCTTCTATACTCTTCACGTATATTCTCCAAGGAACTTTTCACTGCATTTTTTTCATTTTCTCTCTCATTAAAATTAATATATACGTATATAATTAATATAAAATTTAAATAGTTTTATTAAACATATGAGAGACATGGTGCCCCTTAGTTCTAAATACTTCAGAGTGTATTTCCTAATAACAAGGATATTCTCTTACAAAACCACAGTACAATTGTCAAAATAAGGAAATTAATATTGTGCCAAATTATTATCTGTTGACCTTATTCAGATTTTACTAATTGGTCTTCTAATGTTCTTTACACACCCCCGCCCCCCCCCCCCCCCAAAAATCTGGTCTAAGAACCAATCCAGGTTTATATGTTACATTCAGTTGTCATGTCTTGTTGGTCTCCTTTAATCTGAAGTAGTTTCTTAGTCTTTTGTGATTTGACACTCTGATATTGCAGGTTGTTTTGTAGAATGTCCCTCAGCTAGGGTTTGTCTGATGTTTCCTCATGATTAGATTCAGTTTATACATTTTTGGCGAGAATACTGCAGAAGTGATGCATGTGTTCTCATTGCCTGAGAGGAGGTGAATGATGTACATTTATCCCATTGCTCATGCTGTTAACTTTGGTCACTTGATTAGGATGGTGCTGGGCTCCTTTTCTATAAAATTATTTTTCACTTTGTCATTAATCAGTATCTTGTGATGAGTTGCTTTGTGATTATGTAAATACCCTGTTTCTACTTTACTAGATTAGCATCCATTTGGTGATTTTTGCCTGAAACAGTTATTACTGTGGTGGTTACCAAATGGTATCCTTCTAATTCCATCATTCCTTCTACATTTATTAGTTGGAGTTCAGTTGTCAGGTTGATAGTATGACAAGGAAATGGAGCATGAGACAACTCTCTAGGTGAAGGAGCAGGGCTCTGGGTCAGTATGGTACAGATAATTTCTGTGAAGAGTTCATCTCCAGTGGCCCAGGACTTATGTGAAAATGGCACACAGAGTGCAGTTGGAATGCTTCTTCCTTCTTCCTGATGAGTTGACCTTTTTATCATTTTAAAATATCCCTCTTTATCTCTAGTGATATTTTTTGTTGTTGTTTTAAAGCCTATGTTGTCTGATATTAGTATACCCACTCTAGCTTTCTTGTTCGCATGCTATGTCTTTTTCCATCTTTTTACTTTCAATCTATTTATATCTTTCAGTCTAAAGTATCTCTTTTATAGACAGTTTGTAGTTGGATCTTCTTTTTTTTTTTTTTAAATCAAGTAAGCCTATGTTAAGCAATGATTTTACCAATTTACTCTCAGTTGCCTTTGACCACAGTCTGCACTATTTTTGAGAGCACCCTTAGGCATGAACTTCTCTACACACTGTTGCAAATGAATTTCATTTGGAGCTTACCTTTTTTTAAAAATTTTATTTTTTTATGTTTGTTTGTTTGTTTATGGCCCCTGTGTGGCTTACAGGATCTTAGTTCCCTGACCAAGGATCGAACCCGGGCCCTTGGCAGTGAAAGTGCAGAGTCCTAACCACTGGACCGCCATGGAATTCTCTGTTCTTTTTAATTGTGGTAAAATATACATAACGCGAAAGTTACTGTTTTAACCATTTTTAAATGTGTGGTTCACTGTAGTTAAGTACATTCTAGTTGTTGTACTAGTACCACCTCTATTAAGTTCTAAAACATTTTCACCCCCAAAGGAAGCCCTATACACATTAAGCATTTGCTTCTAATTCCAACAGTCCCCCAGCCCCTGGGATCTACCATTCTACTTTCTATTTCTATGAATTTGAGTACTCTGTGTATCTTACATAAGTAGAATCATGTAATAGTTGCCCTTTCGTGTATGTCTTATTTCACTTTGCATGTCTTCAAGATTCATTCATGTTGTAGCATGTATCAGAACTTCATTTAAGACTGAATAATATTCCATTGTATGGATGGTACCACATTGTGTTTATACATTCGTCAGTGGACATTTGGTTTTTTCCCACCTTTTGCCTTTTGTGAATAAAGCTGCTATGAACATTGGTGTACAAATATATGTTAAAATCTCTGCTTTCAATTATTTTGGGTATACATTCAGAAGTGAGATTCCTGGATCATGTGGTAATTCTATGTTTAGTTTTTTGAGGAACTGCCATACTATTTTTCACAGTAGCTGCACAGTTTTGCATTCCTAGAAACTGTACAAGAGTTCCAGTTTCTCCACATTTTTGTCAACACTTGTTATTTTCTGTTTATAATAGCCATTGTTTGTTTATAATAGCCATCATAGCTCATTGTGGTTTTGATTTGAATTTTCCTAATTACTAGTGTGACTTGAGCATCTTTTCATGTACTTATTGGCCAACTGTATAAACTTCTTTGGAGAAATGTCTGTTCAAGTCTTTTGCCCATTTTTGAACTGAGTTGTATGGTTTTTTTTGATGTCGAGTTATAGGAGTTTTTTTTTTTTTTTTTGCGGTACACGGGTCTCTCACTGTTGTGGCCTCTCCCGTTGTGGAGCACAGGCTCCGGACGCGCAGGCTCAGCGGCCATGGCTCACGGGCCTAGCTGCTCTGCGGCTTGTTGGATCTTTCCGGACCGGGGCACGAACCCATGTCCCCTGCATCAGCAGGCGGACTCTCAACCACTGCGCCACCAGGGAAAGCCCTGTAGGAGTTCTTTATGTATTCTAGATATTAACCCGTTATGAGATATGTGCAGGTATTTTCTACTGTTCTGTGGGTTGTCTTTTTACACTCTGATACTGTTTTTTGCACAAAAGTTTTTAATTTTGATGAAATCCTTTTTATACATATTTTTTCTTATGTTGTATGCCTTTGGTGTCACAGTTAATAAATTATTGCCAAATTCAAGGCCATGAAGATTTTCCCTTTTTTTTTTTCCCTAAGAGTTTCATAGTTTTAGCTCTTAGCTCTTAAATTTAGGTCTTTGGCTCCTTTTTTTGGGGGGGGGGGGTGCTGCGTTGGGTCTTAGCTGCGGCAGGTGGGATCTTTCATTGCAGCGTGCAGGCTTCTCTGTAATTGTGGTGCATGGGCTATGTTGCCCCGCAGCATGTGGGATCTTGGTTCCCTGACCAGGGCTCAAACCTGTGGCCCCTGCATTGGATGGTGGATTCTTAACCACTGGACCACCAGAGAAGTCCCCAGAATCATTTGTTGAAGAGACCTTCCTTTGAATGATCTTGACCCCCTTGTTAATAATCAATTGCCCGTAAATATGAGGGTTTATTTCTGGGCTCTGTATTCTATGCCGTTGGTTTTTATGTCTGTCCTTAGGCCAGGACCACACTGTTTCAATTACTGTAGCTTTGTGATGAGTTTTGAAATTGGGAAGCCACACTTTGCTTTTGATTTTTGTGTACCTTTAAATGTTATAATTTTTCCTGCACATTTTGTTTTCTTCACATGCCATTATTTGTTGAAGGAACTGTCATCTCTTAAGTGAAATTTACCACATCCTGGATTTTACGGACTTGTAACCTTATGGTATCAGTTAACTTACTCTTCTACCCAATGTTCCCTCTAAACTGGTAGATAAATACACTTGATTAAATCCAGGCTTCCATTGTGTCATATCTGAAGGCTTTTTTTTTTTTTTTTGACTTAAGGAAATTGTAAAAAGCAAGAAGAATGATATAATGAACCCCTGCACACCCATCACCTGGTTTCAGCAGTTACCAACTCATGCCAGTCTTTTTTCATTTATAACCCCGTCTATTTTCTCCCTCCTGTATTATTTTGAAGCAATATGAACTCTTTATTATTATTTTTGTAAATTTCTTTGTATTAATTTGGCATTTTGATTCACATTTTAACCTCATGTTCAGTGGTTATTGGAAATTTAGAATCCTGGATATTGTTGTTTTGCTAAATCTGATCTGTCACATTATAGGTATATTTAGGACTAGGATATGACCTTAGCTTTTTTTGAGTCTTTTTTTTTTTTTTTTTTTTTTTTTTACTGTATGAAATATTAGAATGCTTTTCCTGAAATACTAAAGGAAAAGAGTAAAAGTCAAGCATAATCTGAGTGGATCCAAAAAAGAAAAAAACAAGAATGAACGTGGGCTTTACCAGTTTCAGAGAATGTTACTGTGGTATGCTAACATTCCCTTTGGGTGTCCACCCACCTGGTAGATTAGTGGAAATCAGTGGTTTCTATACTGATTTTGTACGTTTATATCACTCTGAGTCTTTTATTTTCCTTACTGACCAGTTTGTTCTACTAAGTAAACTGGATTGATTCAAAGATACAACTGTACAATCAATTAAAAAATAATGTGACTTCTGTAATGGAGTTTTATGTTTTAAATTTTTTCGCGGGCCTCTCTGTTGTGGCCCTCCTGTTGCGGAGCACAGGCTCCGGACGCACAGGCTCAGCGGCCGTGGCTCACAGCCCTAGCCACTCCACGGCATGTGGAATCTTCCCGGACCAGGGCACGAACCCATGTCCCCTGCATCGGCAGGCGGACTCTCAACCACGGCGCCACCAGGGAAGCCCGTATTTTAAATTCTTTTAAATAGCATTGTGGGGATGCTGCATAAGTTTAAGGGCACTTAATTCGTGTCATTTGTTTAAGTCTTTTAACTGTGGCATCACAGCAACCACTACGATAAGATAAAATGGCAAGACTTAGCCATTTTTTAGTCTTTGACGGGACTTCCCTGGTGGTCCAGTGGCTAAGACTCCACGCCCCCAATGCAGGGGGCCAGGGTTCAATCTCTGGTCAGGGAACTAGATCCCACATGCCGCAAGTAAGAGTTCGCACGCCACAACTAAAGATCCCACACACGGCAACGAAGATCCCACACGCCACAACTAAGACCCAGCGCAGCCAAACAACAAACAAACAAATAAATAAAATCTGTTTGTCTTTGGCTGCAGACTACAAATAAATAGAAAAACAGTACATTCAAATGGTATTTAAAAGATGTAGAAATTGGGTTAGGCTTTATTTTCAAGTTCATTCCTTGTGATACAATGTCAGAAAGGCAACATAATCTAGAAATGAAAAGTCTATACTTCGGATCACCTGGTTTAAATACCAGCTCTGCTGCTCTTGAACTGGATGATTTTGGTCAAGATGTTTAGCTGCTAAGGTACAGTTTCCTTACCTGTAAAGTAGGGGAGAGATTTGACATAATGCTTACCATAGTGTCTGGTTTGTCATGTTTTATAAATGATAAATTATTGGTCATATTCCTTAAGAATAAGGAATTTATCTGTGCTGTGTGAGAGGTAGAATGTTAGAAGTGGAAGGAATCTCAGGTGATTTGATTGAAGACATTATTTTCTGTCTTCTTTTTTTTCTTTTGGCCGTGCCACACGGCATGTGGGATATTCCCCGACCAGGGATTGAACCTGCGCGCCCCCTGCTTTGGGAGCACGGACTCTTAACCACTGGACCACCAGGGAAGTCCAAAGACATTACTTTCTAGATGAGAGAAGGTAAATGAGAGTTGGAGACAGTCAGCTGACATCGGATTGCTAATATCAGTACCGCTTTTCTGAGAATTGGCACCATTCATACTGCTGGGCTTTTTCACCTGAATTGTGCTTCTCTTTGAATGTTTGAAGTTTGTGGCTTTATTTGAGTGTTGTGATTATTTTATTAGAATGAGATTACAATACTGTTACTCAAGAGTAACTAATTTTACTTTATTAATTTTTTTATCATTTCATAAAGGGCCTAATTTTTTCCATTGGAGCAAGCCTTACAGTGTATTATGTTTTCTAAGTTCACTTGAAAATAGAGTTCATGTTACTGGAAATTACTTGACAACTGATGTTGGTGTACTGCACTGTTTCAGAGGGAGGGGTTTGGCAGGGAAAGGCACTTGTTATATAGATCCTGACAGAGGCACTTATTATTTAAAGTGAAAGTTCTTTGAATGATTCAACTTATTTTCAAATATCTATCTGCAGTTGTAAACACAGTACCTATTTTTAGAGGTGAGGGAAAAATATGGGCGGTAACTTGATGTTAGTCAAATATGTCAGTTAAATCAGGAATAGAATCTATATTTTGCTCCTGGGTAGCTTTTTATAGCAGAGTGAGTGGTTACTTTTGGAGTAGAGATTATTATATTTGGTATTGGTTATTTCTTTAAATAGGTTGTTTTTATTTTTACTTTATTTCATTTTGATTGTGGTCACATTTCTTTCCTCCTTCCTCCCTCACTTGACCCCTACCTGTTCTGGGCCTCTGAGCCAGCAAAGCGCAGCGAGAGTCATACTTACGTAGCCTTTATACTTAATATTAGATGAGCCCTCCCCACAGATAGCCTGTGTGTTTTTGGATGGAATTATAAGATATTTTAAATTTGAAAAAAATTTTTAGCTTGTTTAGCCTGTTGAATTTCATAAATATAACATTTAATCTTTTCAGAGGCCGAAACAGTAGCAAAGGACTGCCTCAGTCTACGGTGAGTAACTTTAATGTTACTTGTTTGGAAAAATTGATAACTAAAATGTGATTTCTAAACCACAGACCAAAAGCCAAGGCCAAAAAATAAATAAATAAATTGTCTTCTATCTCAGATAACCTTTGCAGATTAATATGGTTAGCTGTAAGACCATTAGCTATATCAATTGGTTTTTTTTTTAAATATAAATTTATTTATGGCCGTGTTGGGTCTTCGTTGCTGTTCACAGGCTTTCTCTAGTTGCAGTGAGCCGGAGCTACTCTTCGTTGTGGTGCATGGGCTTCTCGTTGTGGTGGCTTCTGTTGTTGCAGAGCGTGGGCTCTAGGCGTGCGGGCTTCAATAGTTGCAGCGTGTGGGCTCAGCAGTTGCGGCTCGCAGGCTCTAGAGTGCAGGCTCAGTAGTTGTGGCACATGGGCTTAGTTGCTCTGCGGCATGTGGGATCTTCCCGGACCAGGGCTCGAACCCGTGTCCCCTGCATTGGCAGGCAGATTCTTAGGACTTCCACCTGCCACCAGGGAAGTCCTATCTGTTGTTTTTTAATGATGACTCTATGTGTAAAATGCAGAATTATCTGTAAATTATATTTTTATTTTTCATGCTTAATCATAACAACTCATTTGTTCTTTTATAAATGACTAAAGGCAAATATAAATGATTAATGAGGTAAATGGAACACTGGGACTGGAGTTTTCAAAACTTTGGGGTTTTGTTTTTGAAATAATGTGCTTTTATTTCTTTCATTTTTCTCCCTTGGAAAAGGGCCTTCTGGTTTTAAATTTTGGAATTTTATCAGTGAAATTAAGCTGGGCACAAAGGACAGAAGGTGCAAGTTCCACAAGATGCAAGAAATATAAATGAGAAGCTGTCACTATTTTTTGAGACTTCACCTTTATTGTGGACAGATTTTCTTCTTTAGAATCAGGACACATGCTTATGTAGTGTGTAATAAGGAGTGATGTGGTTTATTAGACCTTAGAGCAATATCATTGATTCAGATATGCTAAGAGAAGATAGTCAAGGGTCTTCTACAGAGGTTCCCCTTCTACCCCATTTATTTTATTTTTTTATTTTTTTAAGCATAGGATTGATTGATTGATTGATGGCTGCATTAGGTCTTCGTTGCGGTGCACAGGCTTCTCATTGCAGTGGCTTCTCTTGTTACGGAGCACGGGCTGTAGGTGCGCAGGCTTCAGTAGTTGTGTTTCGTGGTCTCCAGAGCTCAGGCTCAGTAGTTGTGGCACATGGGCTTAGTTGTTGTGTGATATGTGGGATCCTCCTGGACCAGGGCTGGAACCCGTATCCCCTGCATTGACAGGTGGATTCCCAACCACTGCGCCACCAGGGCAGTCCCTACCCCATTTATTTTTTAAGGTATATTTAACCCTATTTAGTGTACAGTTCTGTGAGTTTTGATGTATACAATTGTGTAACCACCACCACAGTCAAGGTAATAGAACAGTTTATCACCTCCAGAAATCCCTCATGCCAGTTTGTAGTGAATCCTACTCTTCAGTCATTGACCTGTCTTCTGTTCCTGTGGTTTTGTCTTTCCTCATATATGGAAGTTCACTTTTGATTTTTTGTATCATGTATAGTCAAAACATTGTTAGTTGTTATGACTGATTTCACTTTTGAAAACTTACACTCCATAAGGAGGCAAAAGATTGTAGTAAACCAAATCTCCCTTTAATGACTGTAAGATATTATAAACCTAACTAAATATTTTGTAACAAAAGAAGTGCTAACTTTAATATATATACAGAGATAAATAATGAGTGCCAATAATGTTTTTTCTTAATATTCCAGATTTCTTTTGATGGAATCTATGCAAATATGAGGATGGTTCATATACTTACATCAGTTGTTGTAAGTTATCAGAGTATTGGGGAGAAACTGCCTTGTGAGTGGAATAAAATAATTTCATGAAGTTAAAATGTGAATGATTCTCAAAGTAACATTTCTTAGGTCATGTTTAATCAGGATGACTAGAAAACAGATGAGAACTCTATTCAAGCCATTGCAACTCACTATAAAAGTGTTCTTGTTAACCCTGCTGTGTACGAAATAATGTTGCTAGTTGATTGTCCTTACTGCATTATTTTGTCGCTTAATAAAACGGGAGTCAAAAATACTAAATTTCACTATTTAAACTTATACTGCAGACTCTGAGCAAGGCCTCCTGAAGAATTTTGAGAATTTGGTGTATTGTTAATGTTTTAAAATTTTTTATTCTGTCAGTGGTTACGTAATATGTTGAATGAAGCTATTAAAAAGTAAAATGAAAGCAGTTATCCCCCATGACTTCATAGCACAGTGTTTCTTTGATAAATTAATTGTATGTTTTTAGGGATCCAAATGTGAAGTACAAGTGAAAAACGGAGGTATATATGAAGGAGTTTTTAAAACATACAGTCCTAAGGTAATTTTTAACTTTTTTTCTTTTTTTTAAATGTAAACCCCCTTGAATCATCAACTACTGTATATGTTTGTATGACTTCCTTGTAGTGTTTATTAGTTTCTGATTTAGCAATTTATAGTTGTGAGGCAGGTATGTTTGTCACATTTTCATGCATAGTACTTTACTTTTAATGCGCTGTTTAAAACCACTTTGAATGATTTCGCTCTTCAGTTTCAAGTACTGATTACTTTATAGACGGGTTTGTGTATTCAAAAAGACTTCTTGCTCTTTGTGCTTATTAAAATATTTTTGCCTTTGCAAGTATTATGGACTAGAAGAGTGGTCTGGCGTTTCATTGTTTTCCTCTTTACCACTATTGTGCTTAAGACAGACCATGGTAGTAAAGACCAACTTTTAGATGAGAGGATTTTTGAATATTGGAATAGATAGTAGATCATATTTCTGAGAAAAAGGTATGATTATAAGGATGTCTTGAGATAATTTTTTACCAAAGGCATATAAGAAATAGTACCTTGATGTGCTAAAGTATTCTTGTCAGATTTTATTTTATAAATGTTTTGAATATTTACTTATGTTATTCTTCCTAGTGTGATTTGGTACTTGATGCTGCGCATGAGAAAAGTACAGAATCCAGTTCGGGGCCAAAACGTGAAGAAATAATGGAGAGTATTTTGTTCAAGTGTTCAGATTTTGTTGTGGTACAGTTTAAAGATATGGACTCCAGTTATGCAAGAAGAGGTGAGTTTTGATTTCCTAAATATGCTTCATGGTTTATTAGATATATTCAGGCAAAGACTCTCTGCACTAATCATACAGACTTTTCTTTTTTCTTTCTTTCTTTTTTTTTTTTCAAGAAATAAGAACTTTTTTGATTAAGACAAATGGAAATTTTAATGGACTTTTTTGATTAAGAGAAATGGAAATTTTAATGCACTTTTGCTGGAAAATATTTAAAACCTCGGGGGAAGATTCCTTGGTACTTTTGGTAGGATGAATAATGAGAGTTTGTATTCTATTAAAAAATAGTTTGTAAAGAATTTTCTAAAGTTGTATGATCAAGAATGCTACTGATTATACTCAACTAAAAATTTCTTGTCCCATTTGACTTAGTGTTTTAGCTTATATGTTTTTAGTTTTATAATGTTTATAAATAATACTTACAGTTTTACTATGCTTATTGTTCTGTAAATAGTTTTCTAACTTGTAAAGAAATCAAAGCACAGGGCTAAGGGAGAAAGGCAGAGAGCTATGGATAGAAAATGATTGTCTAATGAAGTTGAAAAACGTAAAGAAGTAGAACATGTATACTGGAAGAAACATTCAGAGTATGGGACTATGTTTTAAGAATATAAAAGCGGTGATGCAGTTATGTTAAAATTTAGTCTGTTTCAGGTGTCTGTTGAGGAGGAAGATATGGGAATTGCTGTTACTCATTTGGAGAACATACTCTGCAGTATTGAGTGTTCAATAACACATTGAAAGGCTCTCCTGAGCAATTTTGAAATTGGTTCTAAAATTCTCAAATGATTTTTTTTGGGGTGGGGTTCAAATTCTGTAGTCATTTCTGTTGCAAATTATAACAGCAGTTCTTGATTTTCATTATTCAGTCTATACCAACAGTTGTTTTCATTGTTGCACTGATTATGCTGTTATTTAGAAATTACAAGCCTCCAGAAAGTTAAAGTCTTTCTCTTGGACCTCTTAATAAGGTTTCACCTTTAGTTAGATTGCTTTTTCAGAAGCTGGCCAGGCTAGATACTCTGTAGCTGCTTTTGCATTGCTGATGAAAGCACTGTGTTTTGATCTTGTGTTTTCCTAAATGTCTGTGTCTTTGATTCACAACTCTTTGTCTAAGAGTCCTTCAGTGGCCTGTACAAGGAAACAAGTCTGTTTTTAGCGACTGCCTTTGGAGTTGATTATGTTTATGTCCAGGAGCACAAAATTATTTATATTTATACTTATACTATTGAAGTATTTCACTGTTTTAAATTTAAAAAGTGACTTGGATCATAAGTCAAAAGGAAAAATAAAATTTTAGTTGAATTTATCACTTAGCACTCTGGAAAAAGTATTGGCAACAACAGCAACAGATGTTCCCTGGTCTATTGGGTACCAGGCCATTTAGCTAAAAGCCATTCACAGTATGCTTTGGTTTTTGTTCTTAAAGGTAATTGGCATTTCCCAAGTTTGGAAAGGTAAATATTGCTTGAAGACATGTATGGTATCCATCCCATTCATTGATCCCATTAAAAATTAATGTCTTTAAATTTTTACTTTATTTTATTATTTTATTATATCTTTATTTCTCAGGTAATGTATGTTTATTGTAGAAAGCCAAGAAAATGCAAATCAGAGCAACAGCTTTGACAGTGTTCAGTACACTCGTAAGGGGATGGATGTATTTTACTATGTACATAAATAGTTTTTTTGATGAGGACATCTAGTAGTGGAGTAATTTCAGGTATTTTATTTAAAGACTGTAGTGGTTTAGTGAATTATACAATTCTGTCCAGTGCATAGTATCCTGAAAATAGTATTAAGTCATGTGTTTAGGATTTCAGTTCTCTTAATCCTGATTCTTAACACTATCCTGGCAGAAGTTGCCTTTATAAAAGTATTAGTTTGGAAATACTATAGAGAAAAATTTTTTAGAGTAATTAATTGGCATAATTTATTGTGAAAATTAAGGCACTTAGTACTGCTTTTAGATTTATATTATTTTGTGTTAAACACATACTCATATTTCTAGTCTCCTTGAGTAAAGGAAGGTAGGATTTAACTAGTGATTCTTAGTGCTGGTTTCACATTTTAGTCTCCATGGGTTTTAAAAATTGCCTAGTTCTCACTTTTGGAGATTCTGATTTCATTGTAATTAGCCTGGGTGAGGGTCTGAGTATTTGATTCTGAGGTGTAGTCAGGCATGTGAGCCGTGAGTTTCATATGATAAGATCCTAGGAATGGCTCTGTTCTGGAGGTCATGAGGATTTGTACTTTCTTTCCTTACCTCACAGTGCCCTTTCTGTCTCAGAATTGTAGATTATCTTGAATAGTCCCCACTGGTATCAGTTTGATACCACTTTGCTATGTTTTAAATGGGTAGATGGATTGAGGGCTTTTTTTTTAAGGATTAATGGAAGTGAATGAGTGATAAGAACAAAAAAACTAATATTACATCGTAGCTTCCTAAAAGAAGAGGGAAATTTGTTTCCTTTCTGAGCTTTTATCTTATAATTCTGTTCTGTAATAGTACTGTCAACATCTTAAGTTGATCATACGTAACTAAAATCAAGTGCCTATTCTATGTGTTGGAGTCTGTGCTAAGCATTTTATGTGCATTTTTTCATTTAATCATCACACCTTCTTTCTGAAATGGGTGTGATTATTATCCACATGTTGTAGGTGAGGGAACTGAGACATGATTAATTAACTTGATAAAGTGAGGACACAAACCCAAATGCTGTCTAACCCCAAGTCATGCTCTTAAACATTGTCCTATAGTGACATAAATTATGTGGTCTAATTTATTGTTTAGCTGAGCTGGTTCAGAATTAATCTGGATTTACCTTAAAGGATTTCCCCACAAATAAAGCCAAAAGTAAAAAACAAAATTCTCATGCAGAATAAATATGCAGATTATTATATTGTTCAAAAATTCTTTTCCTTTTTAAATGTTTGGCTTTCTTTTGGGGAAAACTGCTTAGAGTTAGTAAGGTCAATGTGGTTTTTAAGTTTTTAATGCTAACTTCACTGATTTTAATAAGGTTTAAAAGTCATTCATATACATACGCAAATGAATAATAGGCCTAGAAATAATTGATATCTTAGGATATGGTGAATAAGTTTCATCTGACCTCTTGAATGTTGTACACATACCAGTTTGATTTATGGGCAAAGTGAAAAGTAGCTTTACATCTTGCAAGCCGTGGGTTCATTTTGCACATGTGTAATTAGAAGAGACCATCAGATTATCACTGGAAAATTAGTGTGTGTTTTATCTTTTATTTGAATTCCAGTGCAGACAGATCTGGGATGCTCTCATTTTCCCCTTTTCATTTTGCCATCTTTTTTTTATGGCATTCAGCTGCCTTTGTATCTGTCTACCTTGGAATTGGCATATTGTTGCTACTCGATTTTTACTTGGTTTTCTGTCTCTTTCCAACATCCCTTTCTCATCTCCTTTTTTCCTTTATTCTCTTTCTGCTCTTCCTATTGCTCCTTTATTCATATGTTGCTCTTTGATTTAATACCCCAACTCAACTGTATTTTAGTTCTGTGGCTTCTCTTCTTTTGTACTTCCTTATCCCATTCTCTCTCATGCTTCTTCTGCTTCATTTCCTTTGTACTATTCTCAGCCTGTAGAACAGGGATCAGCAGACTTAAAGCCTGTGGACCAAATCGACTCATCAATAAATAAAGTTTTATTGAAACACAGTTATGCCCATTCATTTATGCATTGTCTGTGGCTGCTTTAATGCTACAGCCATAGAGTTGAATAGTTGTAATAGAGACTATATGGCTTTCAAAGCCAAAAAATGTTTACCATCTGGCCCTTTATAGGAAAAGTTTGCCAAGTCTAGACCTAGATTATTTTCCCTACTGCATTTCAGCTGTTATGGTTGTTCAAAAATACATATTGTACCAGCTTTAGTGAAATAACACAGAACATATTTTGTCTCAACACTCATCCTTTGACTCTAGATTCATCTAGTACAGTGTAATTTCATCTAATTCCTTATTTCAAGTTAGATTTAGTCTTAAGACTCACTTTTGCTTGCCAGCTCCTTTGTCACAGTAAGTGAAAAACCATACATGAGAAAATTGGTTATTGGGAATGCTCTCTATAATCAGCTGTCCCCTCCCCCATCTACAGATTTATCTTCCCCCTTGCCATCACTGTTCTCTTTCCTTTGGCTTTAGTAGAGGAGATATCTCACTTCCTGTTTAATACCAGCTTCTCCAGTCATGCCCTTGACTCTGTCCATTTTACCATTCCTGCGTTCTTGCTCTTTTATGTCACGTCTCTGTGTCCAGACTCTTCAACCTCTTCCTTTCCACTTACTCTTTCCCTTTAGCCTGACAACTGGTTCAAGTCCTTCTCATCCTAAAAAGGATCCCTTTTTATCTTGAATTCTTCTAACTACTGTTCTGTATTCCTTTCTTATCCAAATTTCTTAACTCGCATTTTCTACTGACTCCTCCCATGAGGAGTAGTCTGCCTTTTATGCTTACAACTTGGAAACTTCTGAGGTTACCAGTAACCTCTAGTTGCTAGATCTTTTGGACTGTTTCAGTCTTTACTGCTGCATTTGACACTGTTGATTTCACCCTCCTTCAGAAGCTGCTCCTCTGTTTTTCATGGGTCTTATTAATCAGTTCTTTCCTGCTTTATTCTTGGGCTTCATTTCTGTCACACTGCCCTTCAATGTGTTTGTGTTCCCCTAGGGTTTCTTTTTTTCTTTCTTTTCTTATGACATGAACTTTTTTTTTTAATAATAACAATTTTTTAAATTGTAATTATTTGCTTGAGTGTCTCTCTCTCACTTTTTCCCACCCCTCTTTTGTTTGTTTGTTTTGGCCATGTTGCGCGACATGGCGGGATCTTAGCTCCCCGACCAGGGATCAAACCTGTGCCCCCTGCAGTGGAAGAGCAGAGTCCTAACCAGTGCACCACCAGGGAATTCCCTGACACGAGCTTTTAAGGTTTAGTCTCTTTAACAACTTTATTTATTTATTTTCTTTCTTTCCTTCTTTCTTTTTTAATTTAATTTTTTTATTTTTGCCACACCTTGCAGCTTGCAGGATCTTAGTTCCCTGACTAGGGATTAAACCCGGGCCATGGTAGTGAAAGTGCCAAATCCTAACTACTAGACCACCAGGGAACTCCCTTTCTTTCTTTGCCCACTGCTCTTACCCACATGTCAGTCGCTTATATACTCTCATAATATCGGCTATCACATAGAAGCCTCCTCTCCAGCATCTCTCCATCATTGCCCTTATACCATGTCGTATTATAATTAGATGTTTCTGTCTCCCCCATTATGAGTTCTGTGTGTATGTATACTGTATTTTTTTCATCCTTGGAGCCTAGTATGGTGTTTTGTCACACAATATGCTCTCAGTATAAATGTTTTTTTTTGGGGGGGGGTGCTGAGTTGGGTCTTTGTTGCTGCTTGCAGGCTTTCTCCGGTTGTGGCGAGAGGGAGCTACTCTTTGTTGCTCTGTACGGGCTTCTCATTGCGGTGGCTTCTCTTGTTGTGGAGCACGGGCTCTAGGTGTGCAGGCTTCAGTAGTCATGGCACATGGGCTTCTATAGTTAATGGTGCACGGGCTTAGTTACTCCGCAGCATGTGGGATCTTCCTGGACCAGGGATTGAACGCGTGTCCCCTGCATTGGCAGGCGGATTTTTATCCACTGCGCCACCAGGGAAGTCCCAATAAATGTCTTTTGAATGTGTGAAATTAGGGCCTTCATATACTTTTTTTTTAAATATATTTATTTATTTATTTATGGCTGTGTTGGGTCTTCGTTTCTGTGCGCAGGCTTTCTCTAGTTGCGGCGAGCGGGGGCTACTCTTCATCACGGTGTGCGGGCTTCTCATTGTCGTGGCTTCTCTTGTTGTGGAGCACGGGCTCTAGACGCACAGGCTCAGTAGTTGTGGCACACGGGCTTAGTTGCTCCGCGGCATGTGGGATCTTCCCAGAGCAGGGCTTGAACCCGTGTCCCCTGCATTGGCAGGCAGATTCTTAACCACTGCGCCACCAGGGAAGCCCCATATACTTTTAAAGAAGCAGTTTCATGCGAAGAACAAGAAAGCCATAAGTGGTCTTATGTCTACAGCCAGGCAGCAAATACTTACTGAGCTCTGTAATGTATTCATTGCTATGCTAATTGCTATAGACAGTACAGAGAAATTGAAGACCTAATATATTTTGGGTCCCTTTTGAGAACTTAGGGATACTGTATACCCTCACCCTACACAAAACACATACGCAGAGACTTCTAATTTAATTCTGTGGTGTTCACTGTTTCCTAGGGAGTTCATGTACTCCATGTTAAGAAGCTCTGCTGTAGGCATTTTCAGAGTTGGAGATACCAAAGCATGTGAAAGAATTCAGGAAAATGGAAAGTTGAAATTGGTGGCATTGAATCCCATATGGAGTTCAGAGACATGAAAAATTGTGTATGTTGTAGTAGTTGGAGGAAGTCGGGTTGTGAATGTGTGATTAGAGAGCAGTGAGAAATAAAACTGTACAGTTTATTTTATTCTGGTGTTGCACTGTTTTGTTTTCATGTGGTCATCCTGTATGTCTGATAGGGTGGGGTCCTATGAGTAACAAAGAGGGATCTTTTCTGAAGGGCATGACATTAGGAGTGCCATGTCAGTCGCTAAGGAAGAGGCAGATCCCAGAGCAGGATGTGGCCTGAGAATCCTTAAATTCTGTGTTCCAGATTCATTCATGGGTGGTGCTCTAGTATGGTGGGGCTGGCCACAGCCTTGCAGCTGAGTAGGCACATTCTTGGAGCAAGGAGTGCAGTAGGTTCTATAGATGGGCAGGGGGTGCTAACATTGGACAGGCAGGCAGCTCTAAAGCTGGAGAAGTGATTGGGATCGACAGCCTGCCCTTTGGGCAGGAGGTAGGATAGGCCCTGTGGTAGGTAGGCAGGTGGGGTGATAGATAGGCAGGTGGTCTTGTGGCTGGCGTCTGTCCAGGAAGCTGAGCAGGAAAGCCCTGTCAGGGGGTTGTCTTGGGCCTGTGGGCTTTGGGAGTAGCTTTTCTAAGTAAGTCCATGTTCTAATAGTCTTCTGTTAAAACTGTACTGTTAGAAAGTTTACTACCTCAGCCTTGCTGTGGGCTAGTTAGAGAAGGATGTATGTCCATGTCAGGGCCAAACAGTAAATGGAGATCCATCAGCATTTACTGAGGCCAGTATGGAGGTGGCACAGAGTTTACTGAGATTTAAAAAATTAAACAGGTATGGTTGAACAGGTGATGGAAACCTAAGCAGTAGTAGTTTCCCTACATAATAGGGAAGTATTGCATGTTTATTAAAATATATGGTTTCATTTATTAAAATTTTATCTCTATATGTTTTTAGAGCATACAGAAATTATCTGCTATATTCTTCATGTTTATAACTTTTCTATTTTTAGTTTTTCAAGGAACCTCCATACTGTTCTCCATACTGGCTGCACCAGCTTACATTCCCATCAACAGTATAGGAGAGTTCCCTTTTCTCCATACCCTCTCCAGCATTTATTATTTGCAGACTTTTTGATGATGGCCATTCTGACCAGTGTGAAGTGGTAGTTTTGATTTGCATTTCTCTAATAATTAGTGATGTTCAGCATATTTTCATATGCTGTTGGCCATCTGTATGTCTTCTTTGGGGAAATGTCTGTTTAGGTCTTCTGCCCATTTTTTGATTGGGTTGTTTGTTTTTTTGATATTGAGTTGTATGAGCTGTTTGTATATTTTGGAAATTAAGCCTTTGTCGGTCTCATCACTTGCAAATATTTTCTCCAATTCTGTGGGTTGTCTTTTCGTTTTGTTTATGGTTTCCTTTGCTGTGCAAAAGCTTATAGGTTTGATGAGGTTCCGTTTGTTTATTTTTGCTTTTATTTATTGCCTTGGGAGACTGACCTAAGAAAACATTGCTACAATTTATGTCAGAGAATGTTTTGCCTGTGTTCTCTTCTAGGAGTTTTATGGTGTCATGTCTTGTATTTAAGTCTATGAGCCATTTTGAGTTTATTTTTGTGTATGGTGTGAGGGAGTGTTCTAACTTCACTGATTTACATGCAGCTGTCCAGCTTTCCCAGTACCGCTTGCTGAGGAGACTCTCTTTTCTCGATTGTATATTCTTGCCTCCTTTGTTGAAGATTAATTGACAGTAGATGTGTGGGTTTATTTCTGGGCTCTCTATACTGTTCCATTGATCTATATGTCTGTTTTTGTGCCAATAAAAAAGGTAGCATTCCTGAACTCCCTAGTAGGTAATTCAGACAAGTCCAGGACATTTTCAGGAAGACAGTTTACTTGGTAGTATTGTCTAATGCAAGTACACCCAGTTACTGTCTGGTTTTAGTTTTATTTTTTCTCTTGCTCTGCAGAGTCTCAATAGAGTCTTATGAACGCCAGATATATTAAAAAACTAGTAATACAGCAGGGCAATAAAGGAGTGTGGATAAATTGTCTCCACCTTAATTTCTGATCAGACCTGGCAAATAGTTTTAAGTGAGAATGTGCACTTGAACAGTTGGTCTTCTAATTTATACTCCAGAACAACAGTCTGAATCTGTAAAATGTTTTATATATCTGCAGAGGAAACAGAATGGTGTTTGTATAGCTGTTTAAGGATTGGAATTAATTTTGTCTACTGACTTTTTCTTAACCTATTGCCAAACACTTTTGCTATAAGTTTAAGAGTTGTTGTAAAAAGACTACTGTATTGGCTAATAGTATTGGAAGACACTTCCCACATTCTGTTTTCTGATTCCTGAATATTTCTGAATTTACCTTGGATTTTTTTGCCCTAAATCTTCTATAAAATCACTTTCTTTCCCCTTTCCCTTCTGTGTCTTCCCTTAACTTTTGACTTGAAAACAGTACCTTTTATTTAAAAAAACCCTCAAACAAAATTAGACTATTTCATTCTTTCGGATGGCATAGGCTAAAGGCTCCTCCTCCCGCCTCAAAATGGGGTTCTGAACCAGGAGCCTAATGGAGAAGCTGAAAACAGAATGTTCACCTCCGGATACCACTCTACAAAGTGTATCTTTCTATTGAGGTTTTTGTTAGAATTTTGCCTGACCTATTTTGGAGATAATGTAGGAATTAGAAATCTAATGTTCTGTGGCATCTATCACCTTGTTTTTTAAATACAGCAGGCCTCGCGAAGTGGACTTCGATTTTTCTCTTGTTCTTCTGTGTTACATTAATCTGGCTTTGCTGTAGAATTGGTTGTGCATTTGATCCTGTGGAATCTTGACTACTGATCTTCATTCACATTTTTCAAAGGAATCTGGTTTGTGGGTTTAAATTTTTTTCCCTGGTACTTGGTTGATTTTTTAAGTCAAATATAGCAGCATTTTTTTAAGATATTTTCAATTATTTTATTTTATTTTATTTATTTATTAATACATCTATATTGGAGTATAATTGCTTCACAATACTGTGTTAGTTTCTGTTGCACAACAAAGCAAATCAGCCATATGCATACACATGTCCCCATATCCCCTCCCTCTTGAGCCTCCCTCCCATCCTCCCTATCCCACCCCTTAAATCATTGCAAAGCACCAAGCCGATCTCCCTGTTCTATGCTGCTGCTTCCCACCAGCCAACTATTTTACATTCGGTAGTGTATATACGTCTGTGCTACTCTGGCTTCACCCTCCCACCCCATGTCCTCAAGTCCATTCTCTATGTCTACCTCTTTATTCCTGCCCTGCAACTAGGTTCATTAGTACCCTTTTTTTTTAGATTCCATATATATGCGTTAGCATACGGTATTTGTTTTTCTCTTTCTGACTTACTTCATTCTGTATGACAGACTCTAGGTCCATTCACCTCACTACAGATAACTCAGTTTTGTTCCTTTTTATGGCTGAGTAATATTCCATTGTATATATGTGCCACATCTTCTTTATTCATTCATCTGTCGATGGACAATTAGGTTGGTTCCATGTCCTGGCTATTGTAAATAGTGCTGCAGTGAACATTGTGGTGCATGTCTCTTTTTGTTTTTTGTTTTTTTCTCTCTCACACACACACACACACACACACACACACACACACACACACTGTATCTTATTTTTACAAGATATAAATAAACTGACACCAAGCATTTTAAATGGATGACCACAACAAAAGCAACAATGATTGCAATTACCAAACATGAAACACACTCGTACTATGTCATAATATTGATATTCAGTCCAGTAATCCTCCACTGTAACAGCTCCTTTACTTTGCAGTGAAAATTGATTTGTATATATTTTGCCTCTGAGTCCTTGCGGGATTTTTTTATTATTATTATTCAAACAAAGTCACAAATACTATAATCATCCTCATCAGTTCACTCAGTCCCATGTAATTAATTTTTTTTCATCTTGATCTTTTGTTAGCACTTTTATGAATTCATTAGTTTTCCATTAGAGTTCTGAAAATGCTTATTCATTCAGTTCAGCAGTATAGTCAGTTACCAGAAACCTGTACTTGTCAGAGTCTTTTCCATGAATTCCTTGAAGATGAAACCCTTTTATAGGAACATTTTTGCAAAAGCATCAGAGTACACCCAGAACTGTCTGTAAATGACAAAAGACTTAAAAATGACCATGGTTAAAGATTTGATGAAAGTTCATAATAATGCAATTGACAAGGAAATTTAGTTATTTCTGAGATATACATTTTAAAGTAATAACTAGAATTATGACTTATAACATTATACCAGAACATAAAAGATTTTTAGGAATTTCATGTAATGTCTGAAACACTTATATTAACATATTTCCATACAAATAAACCAAAGAAAGTTTAGTATTGGTTGTTTTTTGGTTTGTTTGTTTTTTTATATGCAGGTTCTTATTAGTCATCAATTTTATACACATCAGTGTATACATGTCAATCCCAATCGCCCAGTTCAGCACACCACCATCCCCACCCGACCGTGGCTTTTTCTCTTTTTGAATTATGGTTTTCTCAGGGTATTGTCCAGTAGTGGGATTGCTGAGTCATATGGTAGTTCTATTTTAAGTTTTTTAAGGAACCTCCATAGTGTTTTCCATAGTGGTTGTATCAATTTACGTTCCCACCAACAGTGTAGGAGGGTTCCCTTTTCACCACATCCTTTCCAGCATTTATTGTTTCTATCTTTTTTGATAATGGCCATTCTGACCAGTGTGAGGTGATACCTCATTGTAGTTTTGATTTGCATTTTTCTAATAATTAGTGATGTTGAGCATCTCTTCATGTACCTCTTGGCCATCTGTATGTCTTCCTTAGTGAAAAGTCTATTTAGGTCTTCTGCCCATTGTTTTAACTGGATAGTTTGTTTTTTTGATATTGAACTCCATGAACTGTTTGTGTATTTTGGAGATTGATCCTTTGTCTGTTGTTTCATTTGCAAATATTTTCTCCCATTCTGAGGGTTGTCTTTTGGTCTTGTTTGTGGTTTCCTTTGCTGTGCAAAAGCTTTTAAGTTTAATTAAGTCCTGTTTGTTTATTTTTGTTTTTATTTCTGTTATTCTAAGAGGTGGGTCAGAAAAGATCTTGCTGTGGTTTATGTCAAAGAGTGTCTTTCCTATGTTTTCCTCTAAAAGTTTTATAGGAAACTTTTTTATGTCAAAGAGTGTCTTGTCTTACATTTAAGTCTTTAATCCATTTGGAGTTTATTTTTGTGTATGGTGTTAAGGAGTGTTCTAATTTCATTCTTTTACATGTAGCCGTCCAGTTTTCCCAGCACCACTTATTGAAGAGGCTGTCTTTTCTCCATTGTATGTTCTTGCCTCCTTTGTCATAAATTAGGTGCCCATATGTGCATGGGTTTTATCTCTGGGCATTCTACCCTGTACCATTGATCTATATTTCTCTTTTTGTGCTAGTACCATACTGTCTTGATTACTGTAGCTTTGTGGTATAGTTTACAGTCGGGGAGCCTGATACCTCCGTTTTTTTTTTTTTCCCCTCAAGATTGCTTTGGCTATTTGGGGTCTTTTGTGTTTCCATACGAATTGTAAGATTTTTTTGTTCTAATTCTGTGAAGAATGCCGTTGGTAGTATGATAGGGATTGCAGTGAATCTGTAGATTGCTTTGGGCAGTATAGTCATTTTCGCAATATTGATTTCTTCCAATCCAAGAGCATGGTACATTTCTCCATCTGTTTATGTCATTTTTGACTTCTTTCATCAGTGTTTTATAGTTTTCTGAGTACAAGTCTTTCGCCGCCTTAGGCAGGTTTATTCCTAAGTATTTTATTCTTTTTGTTGCAGTGGTAAATGGGAGTGTTTCCTTAATTTCTCTTGCTGATTTTTCATTGTTGGTGTATAGGAATGCCAGAGATTTCTGTGCATTAATTTTGTATCCTGCAACCTTACCAAATTCAGTGATCAAATCTAATAGTTTTCTGGTGGCATCTTTAGGATTTTCTATGTATAGTATCATGTCATCAGCAAATAGTGACAGTTTTACTTCTTCTTTTCCAATTTGTATTCCTTCTATTTATTTTTCTCTTGACTGCCATGGCTAGGGCTTCCAAAACTATGTTGAAAAAGAGTGGCGAGGGACTTCCCTGATGGCGCAGTGGATGGGAATCCGCCTGCCAGTGCAGGGGACACAGGTTTGAGCCCTGGTCCCGGAGGATCCCACATGCTGCGGAGCAACTGAGCCCACATGCCGCAACTGCTGAAGCCCGTGTGCCTAGAGCCCGTGCTCCACAGCAAGAGAAGCCTGCACACTGCAATGAAGAGTAGCCCTCACTCGCTGCAACTAGAGAAAGCCCGCGCGCAGCAATGAAGACCCAACGCAGCCAAAAATAAATTAATTAATTAATTAAAAAAGAAAAAAGAGTGGCGAGAGTGGACATCCTTGTCTTATTCCTGATCCTAGTGGAAATGCTTTCAGTTTTTCACCATTGAGTATGATGCTTGCTGTGGGTTTGTCATATATGGTCTTTATTATGTTGAGGTAGTTTCCCTCTATGCCCATTTTCTGGAGAGTCTTTATCATAAATGGGTGTTGAATTTTGTTCAAAAGCTTTTTCTGCATCTATTAAGATGATCATATGGGTTTTATTCCTTAATTTATTAATGTGGTGTATCACATTGATTGATTTGCATATATGAAGAATCCTTGCATCCCTGGGATAAATCCCACTTGATCATGGTGTATGATCCTTTTAAAGTGCTGTTGGATTCTGTTTGCTAATATTTTGTTCAGGATTTTTGCATCTATGTTCATCAGTGATACTGGTCTGTAATTTTCTTTTTTTGTGATTTTTTTTTTTTCTGGTTTTGGTATCAGGGTGATGGTGGCTTTGTAGAATGAATTTGGGAGTGTTTCTCCCTCTGCAGTTTTTTGGAAGGGTTTGAGAAGGATCTGTGTTAGCTCTTCTCTAAATGTTTGATTGAATTCACCTGTGAAGCCATCTGATCCTGGACTTTGGTTTGTTGGAAGATTTTTAATTACGGTTTCAATTTCATTACTTGTGATAGGTCTGTTTATATTTTCTAATTCTTCCTGGTTCAGTCTTGGAAAATTGTACCTTTCCAAGAATTTGTCCATTTCTTTGTGGTTGTCCATTTTATTGGCATGTAGTTGTTTGTAATAGTCATTGTATTTCTTCAGTGTCAGTTGTGATTTCTCCTTTTTCATTTCTAATTTTATTTATTTGTGTCCTTTCCCTTTTTTTCTTGATGAGTCTGGCTAAGGGTTTATCAATTTTGTTTATCTTCTCAAAGAACCAGCTTTTAATTTTATTGATCTTTGCTGTTGTTTTCTGTTTCATTTATTTCTGCTCTGATCTTTATGATTTCTTCCCTTCTACTGACTTTGGGTTTTCTTTGTTCTTCTTTCTCTAGTTCTTTTAAGTGTAGGGATAGATTGTTTATTTGAGATTTTTCTTGTTTCTTGAGGTGAGATTGAATTGCTATAAACTTCCCTCTTAGAACTGCTTTTGCTGCGTCCCATAGGTTTTGGGTCATCATGTTTTCATTGTCATTTGTTTCAATGTATTTTTTAAATTTCTTCTTTGATTTCTTCAGTGATCTCTTGGTTATTTAGTAGCGCACTGCTTAGCCCCCGTGTATTTGTGTTTTTTTACAGTTTTTTTCCTGTAATTGATTTACAGTCCTATAGCGTTGTGGTCAGAAAAGAAGCTCGATACGATTTCAGTTTTCTTAAATTTTCCGAGGCTTGCTTTGTGACCCAAGATGTGATCTATCCTAGAGAATGTTCTGTGTGCACTTGAGAAGAAAGTGTATTCTGCCACTTTTGGGTGGAATGTTCTATAAATATCAGTTAGATCTATCTGATCTGTTATGTCATTTAAAGCTTGTGTTTCCTTATTTATTTTCTGTTTGGATGATCTGTCCACTGGTGTAAGCGGGGTGTTAAAGTCCCCTACTATTATTGTGTTACTGTCGATTTCTTCTTTCATGGCTGTTAGCATTTGCCTTATGTATTGAGGTGTTCCTGTGTTGGGTGCATAAACATTTGTAATTGTTATATCTTCTTCTTGGATTGATCCCTTGATCATTATGTAGTGTCCCTCCTTATCTCTTGTAATAGTCTTTATTTTAAAGTCTATTTTATCTGATAGGAGTATTGCTACTCCAGCTTTCTTTTGATTTCCATCTGCGTGGAATATCCTTTTCCATCCCTTCACTTTCAGTCTGTATGTGTCCCTATGTCTGAAGTGGGTCTCTTGTAGACAGCATATATATGGGTCTTGTTTTTGTATCCATTCAGCCAGTCTGTGTCTTTTGGTTGGGCCATTTAATCCGTTTACATTCAGTGTTACCAATATGTATGTTCCTATTACCATTTTTTCAATTGTTTTGGGTTTGTTTTTTATGGGTCTTTTCCTTCTCTTGGCGTTTCCTGCTTAGAGAAGTTTCTTTAGCATTTGTTGTAAAGCTGGTTTGGTGGTGCTGAATTCTCTTAGCTTTTGTTTGTCTGAAAAGCTTTTGACTTCTCTGTCGAATCTGAATGAGATCCTTGCTGGGTAGAGTAATCTTGGTTGTAGGTTTTTCTCTTTCATCACTTTAAGTATATCTTGCCACTCCCTTCTGGCCTGCAGAGTATCCACTGAAAAATCAGCTGATAACCTAATGGGGATTCCTTTGTATGTTATTTTTTGTTTTTCCCTTACTGCTTTTAATGTTTTTTCTTTGAATTTAATTTTTGCTTGATTAATATGTGTCCTGGTGTGTTTTTCCTAGGGTTTATCCTGTATGGGACTCTCTGTGCTTCCTGGACTTTGGGTGACTATTTCCTTTCCCATGTTAGGGAAGTTTTCCACTATAATCTCTTGAAATATTTTCTCAGACCCTTTATTCTCTTCTTCTTCTGGGACGCCTGTAATTCGAATGTTGGTCTGTTTAGTGTTGTCCCAGAAGTCTCAGAGATTGTCTTCAATTGTCTTCAATTCTTTTTATTCTTTTTTCCTTATTCCACTCCTTGGCAGTTATTTCTGTCATTTTGTCTTCCAGCTCACTTATTCATTCTTCTGCCTCTGTTATTGATTCCTTCTAGTGTATTTTTCATTTCAGTTATTGTGTTGTTCACCTCTGTTTGTTCTTTAGTTCTTCTGTATCTTTGTTAAACATTTCTTGTATTTTTTCAATCTGTGCTTCCGTTGTATTTTCGAGATTCTGGATCATCTTTACTATCATTACTCTGAATTCTTTTTCAGGTAGATTGCCTATTTCGTCTTTATTTATTTGGTCTTGTAGGTTTTTTACCTTGCTTCTTCATCTGTGACGTGTTTTTTTGCCATCTCTCTTTTTTTTTTTTTTTTTTTAATGAGTGGGATTGTGTTCCTGTTTTACTGGTTGTTTGGCCTGAAGCTTCCACCACTATTGGGTAGAGCTGGGTAGGTTATTGGGTAGAGGTGGGTCTTGGTGCTGAGATGAGGAACTCTGTGAGACCTCACTCTGATGAATATTCCCTGGGGTCTGAGGTTCTCTGTTAGTCCAGTGGTTCGGACTCGGAGCTTCCACCGCAGGAGCTTCTGCCTGAACCCAGGCTCGTGAATCAAGATCCCGCAAGTCATGTGGGGCAGCAAAAAAAAAAAAAAGAATTAAAAAGAGAACAATAACAAAGTAAAAAATAAAATTAGACTAGGAAACTAACAGATGTTAGAAAGAATGTAAAAATAATAATATAGATGAATCAGCAACCGGAAGGTACATCAGTACCGCAGTAGTAAAAAAGAGAAAGGGAAAAGGAAAAAAAAAAGGGAGGGGGGGAAGGCCTTGGCCCTGGAGAGCAGGGCCTAAACAAGGGTGAGGTTTGGGTGGTGGGCAGAGCCAATGCTCAGGACCCACAGGGCTGGAAGGAACAGAAGGGGCCCAGGTGTGCCCCCCACCCCTGGTCTCAGGGCAGGGGACCTCACCTGGGAGCCCAGCAGCCTTCCTGGGCTCGAGTGGGCACGGCAAAGGCCCTCCTCTCCTCTCACCTGCTCCTCTGGTCTGAGTTCTGGGAGGGCCCCTGCCGCCTGCCTCTCCTGATCTCTTGGGCCTCCCTCCTATGCCCCCAGGACCAGTGTGGCTGGCTGGGGGTGGGGGGAGGGCCTTGGAGGGCAGGGGACTGGCCTGGGAGCTCAGCAGGTTCCCCTGCCCCCAGTGGGCGGGGCAGTTGCCCTCTGCCCTTCTCCTGCTCCCCCTGGACGGCCCCTCCCACCTGCCACTCCTGATCTCCCCAGCCTCCCTCCTGTGCCCCCAGGACCCATGTGGCCTGGATGGGGCTTTGTGCGGGGGGAACTGGCTTGAGAGCTCAGCAGGCTCCACTGCCCGAGTGGGCCAGGTGATCGCCCTCTGCTTCTTTCCTGCTCTTCCTGGAGAGCCCCTCCCACCTGCCTCTCCTGATCTCCCTGGCCTCAGGGGCACCAATCTCGTTTGGCCTCCACTTCTCTCCCCTTGGTCCCCCTACATCCCACTGGTTTACTCTGGGGTTCCTCCTGTCTTCTTGGGGGTCAGAGTTCCCCACCAGCGGCCGGCAGGCGCCCTAGTTGTAGGGAGATGCTAAGTCTGTGTCTTCCCACACCACCATCTTGACTCCTCCCCCCAGCAGCATTTTAAGTGATAAAATTTCTGAACAATTTCAGCTCAACTTTTAATTTAGCTAATTTAAGGTTTTAAGAAAATTGCTTTTCAGATGTTAAATTACTAATTATAGTGCCTTTATGTTACATAAAGGGCCCAGTAAAACTAAGGTGAAATATTTTATCTTAAAAATGTTTTGCCTAAAGTTTTAACTAGGGAATCCAATTTGTACATCTCACAAACAGAGTTTATTAGTAGGGGAAATAAGAACTATTGCATATTTATTTATTTATTTACTTTTGGCCATGCTGCGCCACATGCATGCATGCGGAATCTTAGTTCCCGGACCAGGGATCGAACCCTTGCCCCCTACAGTGGAAGTGCAGAGTCTTAACCACTGGACTGCCAGGGAAGTCCCCAGAACTACTGCTTTTTAATATTTAAGTAGGATATGTTTTTCTCTCAGGAATATTTTTGTTATCTCATTTTATCATAGTACTATAAAATTTTGTAATTCGTTTTGTATAGGAAGAATATCAGGTTTCTTCATTATTGATGCATGCTGGTGCAGATTGGTGCTGCCTAAATAGAGCTTCTCGGTCCAATTACTTTATTCAAACTTGTGATAAAGTATATTGTAACATCAAAAGCATTTGTATGGTTGTTTATTGTGGAAGCCCTGTATCCTTTGCACTTGCTGAATGGTGCACTGATCAAGATGTCTGTCCTGTCGTTTAGTCATATTCTAGGCTTTTCCGTTGGTTTCCATCAGAGGAACAGAAACACAAATTAATTTGTAAATTGTATTTTTAACAAGAACAGAACTTAGGTATTTGCTTTTCCACATCAGTTGATTCTTTCCAGACTTTGGTCAAAGGGGTACTTAGGTCAGATCTCAGAAAAGAACAAAAGAAAATGATTTGGGTGGTTTGGTTTGATTCTAACTAGAAAACCATAGAGTCTCTCTTTAAATTTTTAATTAATTTATTTTTAACACAAGGAGTGATGTTTGGACTGAAAATAAGAGACTCTTAACATGATACACTGTACTTTTCCTTGAAGTTGCTTGTTGCTCAGGAAAGAACTTCTTCTTGTGGCATACTGTGTTTCTTAGAGCTCATTGTTGCTGCTTTTCCTCTCCTGTATTTGCACTTTTGAAGCTGACATCCTTGAGCTCTCTTGCCTACTTCAGCTGTTCCAATAGTCTCCATCTCAGTTCTCTTGCTAAGGCTCTGTCATTTCTTCCTTGAATGGTAAATTTACTTTGAGTTACAGGACTCAGAAACTTTCTGTAATGATCACAGTCAAAATAACTATTGCTCTAGGCTATATTATTTTGTTGTCAGACATCTCATCCCTTGTTAAAAAATCTACAGTGACCACTGTTGCTTACGGAATAAAGTTGGGATGCCATACCTTGGCATTCAGGGCCCTCCCCAGTGGAACTTCTCTTTTTCAACCTCATCTCTCATTATTCCCCAGTATTTATCCGCTTCTTGACCTAAGGTGGTGTTTTCTGCATGCTAGATATTCTTCTCTCCATTTTTGAGCTTGGTTATCTTACTGCTGGATTTATTCTCCACTCTGAATATCTTCCTTCCTAACTAGAATTTTAGATACTTTTTCAAGACCAAGCTCAAATCTCCTTTCCTCTTTAGAGTCTTCCCTGACCTTCCCAGCTCACTGTGGTCTGTTTTGATTGCCTATAACAATGTATTCTAAGCTTTACTACATTTTATTTTCAGCACAGAATAGTTTGTTCCCCCCTACCCCCAAGGAAATCTCATGCTGAATCCCACTTATAAGGCAGTGGTGGGGGAGGGGATTGGGAATTATCCTAGAACCTTACTTATTCAGCTTTTGCTCTGTCTGCTCAGGTACCCTTAAGAAATCAGATTTCATGGCGCACAGTTGAAAAATCAGTTGTCTTACCTCATGTACTGAACACTCAGCTTTACAAAGCAGTGTATATCTTTTTGTGAGTGTATTTTGTCTCTCCCAATGCATTATAATTTTCTGGAGTTCAGACGTCATGTTTATAGAACCTAGGGATGTGTACACCCTGTGGTATCTAGCATAATGCCTTACAGATATGTAGTAGGTACTCGATGTATACTGATTCTTTCAATTGATATTTTTAAAGTTTTATACGTCTTTACACACACTGCACCCAAGCCAGGGAAAAACTAGTAGTTTTTGGTGTTTCTTTTTTTTTCTTCCTTACGTAGACATTGCCATAGACAACTGGTAATTACCACTCATTTCCAGGAAACTCAAGAAAGCAATTATTCCTAGCCAGACTAAAAGCAGCTTTCCTACAACATGACATATCCAGAGTATATTTTTCTGACAAAAGGTTGCTTCTAGTAGGCATTTTAATACCCTTTTGAAATACAGAAAACAAAATCCCAGGTGCTAACTTTGAAAACAAGACCCAAATGATTCTGGTACAAGTGAGAAAAGTCAGCAGCACAGGTAAGGGAGTGTGAAGTATTAGAACATGCATGCGGGCTATTTTGAAGGTCTTTTTTTTTCTTTTTTTTTTTTTTTTTTTTTTTTTTTGCGTTACGTGGGCCTCTCACCATTGTGGTCTCTCCCGTTGTGGAGCACAGGCTCTGGACGCGCAGGCTCAGCGGCCATGGTTCACGGGCCCAGCCGCTCCGCAGCATGTGGGATCCTCCCAGACCAGGGCACGAACCCGTGTCCCCTGCATCAGCAGGTGGACTCTCAACCACTGCGCCACCAGGGAAGCCCTTGAAGGTCTTTTAAAGTAATTAATTTGCCTTAGTTGCTGTGTATGTTAGAAATGCATACATACTTGAATTTATGTCAAAGGACACAATGTATTCATTTGTGAAGAACAGTATGAAATCAACTTTACTTCGGTTCAGTTTGAAATCATACGAGTAAAAGATCCCACACCTTAGAGATTAGCTTATTTTATTTTTGTGCTAACCAGCGTAGAAATAAACCCCTTTCTACTTATGGGTCACAAAACTCATTTTCCTTGTTCAAGTACCCTAGAGGCAAAGATATGATTAGGTAGTTCTGTGTTTGGAAAAATGACATTCTTTTCTAGTAAGATAAGAAATTATTTTTTAAGTTTTCAAAATTTTGAGTAAAATGCAGGGTGCAGGTGGTTGGCCTATTGTTCTTTATTTTGTCATGTTGGTCTGTCCTGTCCTGTGGAATGTTGTTAGGTGTTGCATGGATTTGCTCACCAGTGCGTTCTTCTTTATTGTAACATCTCCATCTACTAGAAAGTCATGGTTTTGCCATTATTTGCTTTTATTTTATTTGCACAAAAGACTTTTTTTTTTAATTTAATGTTTTTGGTTGTGCCCTGTGGCTTGCAGGATCTTAGTTCCCCAACCAGGGATTGAACCAATGCCCTTGGCAGTGGAAGTGTGGCATCCTAACCACTGGACTGCCAGGGGATTCCCCCAAGAAACTTTTAAAGACAGGTGTTTGGTCAAGAATTCTAGCTGCTGGGACAAGAAGATTTTATGAGCAGGGAAGTCTTTGTTGCCTGTTTGTAGGGGACATGTGCTATAGAGATGGATCCTGATTTTCTGTCCTGACCCTATAATGTGTGAAGTCAGGATGACCTGTGTTTTGTTTTTCAACACTTTATACTAGTTCTTCCTGATTCGTTTTCTCCTTTAAAGCTTAAAGTTGAAGAAAAAACTGAGTTTTGTGGATGTAACCTCAAAGACTTGAATTTTGTGGTTACATAACTGTCATCATATGGTGTATCAAACAAACCACTTCCAACATTTTAAATGTTAAATAGTTCTGCTTAATAGGCCCAGAATTATGATTAGAAAATAGTTGTGGTTGTTCAAAACGAACATTATCCACTTCTGCATTTTTTAATAGGCAAGTGCTATTGTCTGATTCATATTGTAATGTAATTATAACTTCTTGGTATTTAGAACAGAGGGGTATATACATTTGGAATGTATTTAAGTTTCCCATAGTTTTGTGGCTAAGACCCTTAATATCTTCAAATGTTAGTTTGCAAATGGTAGATTTTGCAAAATTTTATTTTCAAGTTGATCATTTGGAACAGAACACTATTCCTGCAGAAATTTAGCTCTGTTACTTCAATATCATTCATTTCCATCTTATTTTAGCAGCCTGCTTTCATGATTTTGTCATCACTTCTAACTGCTTCTCTTCCAGAATGCCCTCCAAGATCTACTCTGACCATAGCCACCTTGACCTTTACTCTTCTACTCCTTTTCTTGTTACCTCTCACAGGGCTCTCTGACCCTTCCCTGGCCTTCCATTTTTAAACTCCTCTCTGTCTACTCCTTCAGCTAAGTAAAGGAGTGTGGCTGGGGAAAATACCATTGTGGTGCTGGTTAGTTAGGAATGTAGGGTTTCTAGCTCCTGCTGGAGCTTCAGCTCAGCCAGACCCTTTTCTAGCCTGTTTCTGCAACCCTAATTAATGAGTACCACCTCCAGTTCCTTACTCTGTTTACCTCATTTCCTTTATCCACAGCAGAATGCTCTTTCTTCCTTCTTTTTTTTTTTTTTTTTTTTTTGCGGTATGCGGGCCTCTCACCGTTGTAGCCTCTATCGTTGCAGAGCACAGGCTCCAGACGCGCAGGCTCAGCGGCCATGGCTCACGGGCCCAGCCGCTCCGCGGCATGTGGGATCTTCCCGGACCGGGGCACGAACCCGTGTCCCCTGCATCGGGAGGTGGACTCTCAACCACTGCACCACCAGGGAAGCCCAGCTTTCTTCCTTCTTTTTAGAACACATAGCCAGTGTTCTTAACCTGGATCCATGGATTTCCAAATGGTTCATGGAGCAGATTCAGGGCATTGATGAACTTGGGTGGGAAAAAATATCACATCTTTATTTTCATTAATCTTTAATTGAAATGGAGCCTTTCTTTTTTTTTTTTTAAGATGTTGGGGGTAGGAGTTTATTAATTAATTAATTTATTTTTGCTGTGTTAGGTCTTCGTTTCTGTGCGAGGGCTTTCTCGAGTTGTGGCAAGCGGGGGCCACTCTTCATTGCGGTGCGCGGGCCTCTCACTATCGCGGCCTCTCGTTGCGCAGCACAGTCTCCAGATGCGCAGGCTCAGTAGTTGTGGCTCACGGGCCTAGTTGCTCCGCAGCATGTGGGAATCCTCCCAGACCAGGGCACGAACCCGTGTCCCCAGCATTAGCAGGCAGACTCTCAACCACTGCGCCACCAGGGAAGCCCGGAGTGTTTCTTTCTGTTATTAATGCAGACAACAAACCACTAGTGTTAGCAGTATCTGTGACTTCCACGCCTATAGAATTCAGTTAATTTTATATCACTTGTATAGATTTGGATTTTTAAAATTAATTAATTAATTTGGTTGCACTGGATCTTAGTTGCGGCAGGTGGGCTCCTTAGTTATGGCATGCAAACTTTTAGTTGCAGCATACATGTGGGATCTAGTTCCCTGACCAGGGATCGAACCTGGGCCCCCTGCATTGGGATCGCAGAGTCTTAACCACTGCGCCACCAGGGAAGTCCCTAGATTTGGTTGGGTTTTTTGTGTTTTTTTTTTTTTTAATTAAAATATTTTTTTTATTATTTATTTTTGGCGCATTGAGTCTTCATTGCTGCACACATGCTTTCTCTAGTTGCAGTGAGCGGGGACTACTCTTCGTAGCAGTGTGCAGGCTTCTCGTTGTGGAGCATGGGCTCTAGGAGTGTGGGCTTCAGTAGTTGCAGCACGTGGGCTCAGTGGTTACGGCATGTGGGCTCTAGGGCGCGTGGGCTTCAGTAATTGTGGTGCGTGGGGCTCAGTAGTTGTGGCTCATGGGCTCTAAAGCGCAGGCTCAGTAGTTGTGGTGCACGGGCTTAGTTGCTCCACAGCATGTGGGATCTTCCCGGACCAGGGCTCAAACCCGTGTCCCCTGCATTGGCAGGCAGATTCTTCACCACTGCACCACCAGGGAAGCCCTCCTTTAATTTTCTGTGTATTTTTTGCATTTAAATCCATAGGCTTTTTGCAAATGCTGAAGGGGTCCGTAGATCAAAGAAAAAGCTTAAGAATCCTTAATCTATAGGCTCCCTGTGCCCTGTTTCCCTGCAGTTTTCTCTCTCTTGCCTGAGGACAGCACCTCCACTTGTCCCTTTGCTTTTGTTCCGTTCTGCACACCCTGGGCCCTTACTGTGTTCATTATTCCTATCTTATTTGTTTATCCTATTCTTTAATACTGTGTTCTTTAATATTAACTGTATAATAAAATACATGGTTTAGTATACATTCATAGTGTAAAAACTTACGTAGAACTGAAGAATATAAAAAGGTAATCGCTCCTCTGGCCTCAAATTCCATTTCCCTGGGGGAATCCTATGGACTTGTGTGCAATTCAGAAAAATATTATTTTTAACCCTACTCTAGTCTGTATTAGAACACCTTTTACTTCCCCCTAAATTATATTTTAGTGCTTTACACATTAGATTCTAAAAGATTTACTCCACCTCTGTAATTACTCTCCCTTAGCTAGGGGCTTCGTCAGGAAAAGACGGGGATTGTGTCTTAGTCAAAAATGAATCCCCAGCTCATCCAAACTGAATGACCAGCACATACATTATCGGTACTCAGCAATGCTAAAATTGAATTAAAAATGGCCTCTTAGTTGCTATGTTGGCACCCCCTGTAACTGATGCTCTGTTGTGTATAGATTGGTCCATATAAAACTCATGGTACATGACGAGAAAATATTTTTTAAAAAATTATTTATTTATTTAATTTTGGCTGTGTTGGGTCTTCGTTTCTGTGCAAGGGCTTTCTCTAGTTGCGGCAAGCGGGGGCCACTCTTCATTGCGGTGCACGGTCCTCTCACTATCGCTGCCTCCCTTGTTGCAGAGCACGGGCTCCAGACGCGCAGGCTCAGTAGTTGTGGCTCACGGGCCTAGTTGCTCCGTGGCATGTGGGATCTTCCCAGACCAGGGCTCGAACCCGTGTCCCCTGCACTGGCAAGCAGATTCCCAACCACTGCACCACCAGGGAAGCCCGAGAAAATATTTTTTTTAACTGTTGAAAAATGTCACAGTATTAATAATTGATCAAAACAGAACAATATCATTGAAATAAGTTTTTTTAGTTATCTGGGATGTCAGTGTTTGAGAAAAAGTAGATTTAATTGAGAGATGAAATGGGTAGCTGAGGATTTTGGTGAAGACTTTTCTGAAAGTACATTTGAGGGCTTCTGATGTCAAGTCTGATAATGATTTTTTAATTTCATTCACTTTTATGTCATTTTGTAGTTATAATTTTAAATTTATTTTTATTAACTTAAAGCCTGTCACTAGCACATTAGTTGTTTCACCACTATTCTGGCCATTTAAAAAAATCTCAGACAACTTTGATTTTTCATAGTCCTAATTGACTGAGGATATATTGATAGAAGAGGAAAAGTTGAGCAGAGAACATTTATTTCCTGGGTGTGGGGCTGAAGAATGCCTAAGAGAGAGGCTGCGCATTGGTTGAGACATTTCTTTCTGATTACCACCAGGTGGCAGCACTGGCTCAGAACGACTGGGTTTCTGCCCTGAATTAGAAGGAAGGGAAGGTTTAGAGGCAGGGGACAACATTATGCCCTTTCCCTCTGTCTCCCCCTTTCCCTAAATTGGATGTCATAAGGCCGGGAATGAAGCACATCTTCGTTATATTTTATTATCTGATCATTTTATTGTTTTCTTTTTTTCTTTCTGTGCTTGTAGTTCCTTCAGAAACAGGTAACGTTTTTCTGCCAGTCACATTGTATTCTTGCTTCTTGCTTTTATAATGCTTTTGCTTCTTATCGCAGAGGATAATGGAAAATTAATATATTCTGACTTTATGGCATTGGAAAATCTGCACACAAATTCGCACAGTTGCAATTAGATTATAGCCAGTTGATTTTCTGAATTTTGCAGAAATCCTGGCAATAACATTTTACTATTTAATACCAACAATGATTTTTCAAAAATCCAAACATGGCTGTTAATAAAATAACATATTCAGGATTTACAGTAGTAGATAATGGTAATAGTGTAGAATGGAATATCCTGGTCTTGCTTCCTTCTAACTAATGATACTATGTTGACCTGAAATACAGTATTTAGGATCAGGCTTTTCCCTGCCATCTTGACACTTTAGCCTCATTTTGCTGATTCTCTACTTCTGCACATCTTATGCACGTCTTTCCCTAAACCATTTGCTCATCTTTATATTTTGGGGGGGATTTATATCAACTTTATTTCAACTTTGCGTATTTCTTATGACATGTGCATTATTGTTTCATCGCTTTCAAACCTGCCTCATGTTTTTCACAGTTAACTTTGATTTATTCTTGTGAGCAGACTTGAATCAAAGCACTACATTTACTAATGATGGTAGATTCTTCTGAAGCTCTTTTCTTAAACATCTTTATTGGAGTATAATTGCTTTACAATGGTGTGTTAGTTTCTGCTGTATAACAAAGTACATCAGCCATACATATACATATATCCCCATATCTCCTCCCTCTTGCGTCTCCCTCCCACCCTCCCTATCCCACCCCTCTAGGTGGACACAAAGCACCAAGCTGATCTCCCTGTGCTATGTGGCTGCTTCCCACTATCTTGTTTTACATTTGGTAGTGTATATATGTCCATGCCACTCTCTCACTTTGTCCCAGCTTACCCTTCCCCCTCCCTGTGTCCTCAGGTCCATTCTCTATGTCTGCGTCTTTATTCCTGTCCTGCCCCTAGGTTCTTCAGAACCTTTTTTTTTTCCTTTTTTAGATTCCATATATATGTATTACCATATGGTATTTGTTGTTCTCTTTCTGACTTACTTCACTCTGTATGACAGTCTCTAGGTCCATCCACCTCACTACAAATAACTCAATTTCGTTTCTTTTTATGGCTGAGTAATATTCCATCATATATGTGCCACATCTTCTTTATCCATTTATCTGTCGATGGACACTTAGGTTGCTTCCATGTCCTGGCTGTGGTAAATAGAGCTGCAGTGAACATTGTGGTACATGACTCTTTTTGAATTATGGTTTTCTCAGGGTATATGCCCAGTAGTGGGATTGCTGGGTCACATGGTAGTTCTATTTTTAGTTTTTTAAGGAACCTCCATACTGTTCTCCATAGTGGCTATACCAGTTTACATTCCCACCAGCAGTCATTTGCTCATCTTTAAAAAGGGACTTTCTTTGGGGGAAATTTTAAAATTAAGGAATATCATTCCTTACTAATAGATACATACTTTTGTGTTTTCCCTCCCCTGCTTTTCTGCCCTCAAAGGAAAATGTGATGCTAAGTAACAACCTGTGAACAGTTAATTCCTTTATAAGGTTGGTATTGTAAACAGAAGATTTAACATGAAAATGTAGCATTAAAAAAATTAGGTTGTTTAATAATGGCCTCTTAATACCACCTCAATTGTAATTAGCAGAGTATAACTTGGTTCAGTGAAGTTTTAAATGCTTGCTTTTTCACATTGGCTCCCTGTTCGGGATTCTTTTTGATTTTGTTTAAAATCATACTGATAGAAATATATTTAAGCTATTTTTATTGTATATTTCAGTCTTTCAACTTGAGGACAGCTTGGCTCAGTCCCTAGTCTTTCCTAAATACTTTGACATAGCACATGTACCCTACAGTGATAAAAGTCCACTTATGTGGATCTGTTAAAAAAAAATCTTCTATTCTGGGTTTTAATTTCTTGAATAAAAACATATTTAATGCTGGGTTTCCATCTAAGTAAATGCTTTACTCATTTAAATATATGCTTTTCAAAAACTAGTGTGATTAAAACATTAACAGGATCTTAAATATGAATTAATAATCCCACTACTTCTTGTAGAACAGCGGTCCCCAACCTTTTTGGCACCAGGGGCCAGTTTCGTGGAAGACGATTTTTCCGGAGGTGGGTAGGGGATGGTTTTAGGATGATTCAAACGCATTACATTTATTGTGCACGTTATTTCTATTATTATTACATTGTAATATATTATGAAATAATTATACAACTCACTATAATGCAGAATCAGTGGGAGCCCTGAGCTTGTTTTCCTGCAACTAGATGGTCCCATCTGGGGGTGATGGGAGACAGTGACACCTGAAGTGTGTTGCTTATGTCCAGTCTACTCTGTGATCTCGTTTTGGTCGCTGTCACTGCAGAAAACCCTGCTTCACAAAGATAGGATGTTGGAAATGGAAGCAGGCTTTTCAGTGCTTTTGTGGCAATTTCAGGATATTCCACCTTGACTTTAATAATCCAGAATGTATGGAGATTTGAAGTTGTCTCAAACATACTTTTAAGGCCACTGTCATTTGCAGTCTCGAGCAGTTGATCGTCTTCTAGCACGAGCAAAGTTGATTCATCTGGTTTATTCACAAATGGGTCGCGGATCCATTCCTTCCCAGTTCGGGGGTCTTTTGTGTTTGGGAAGTAATGCTCAAACTCTTTTGAAAGCTGAGATAGGTGATCATGCATCAGCTAGGAGAAAGAAGGCCCTGGCTCAGTTTCTTTCAAAATCTTTGCTAATGTTTGAAACATGTCAAAAATCCCAGTGTTCACTTGTTGCCCCCATAATTCCAATTCAGCTTTGAATGCAGCCACCTTATCTGCCCACTTGAACACAGTTATCATTCTCCCTTCAAGTGACAGATTGAGTTTGTTGAGCAGGTTGAATATGCCACACAAGTAAGCAAGTTTTGCGACCCATTCTGTGTCACTGAAATGTGCTGCCAGTGGTGACTGTTTTTCTAAAAGAAATCTCTGGAGCGGCTCTCGTAACTCAGAAACTCTGGCCAGTGATCTACCTTTGGAAAGCCATCTCACTTCTGTGTGTAAGAGAAGACATGTGTGCTCTGCGTCCATCTCCTCACAGAGCTGCCTGAGCAGACGTGAGTTAAGGGCATGTACTTTAATGTGGTTGATAATTTTAATCACATCCTGCAAGACGTTGTTAAGTTCAGGTGACATTTTTTGGCTAGCCAGCATTTCTTTATGGATGACACACGGTGTATAGACTGACATTCAGAAGAAACCTCTTTGACCCGACTAGTGAAACCAGAAAAACGTCCACTCATGGCAGCCGCTCCGTCCGTGCATATACCGACACAAAATGACCAGTTGAATTTTCCTGATGTGTAATCATTCAAAGACTTGAATAGTTCTGCAGCTGTGGTGGTGGTTGGCAACAAAAGTGCACATAACATATCATCACGCACATCCTCCTGAAAATTACATCGCACAAAAACAAGCGTTGTTGCCTTGTCAACATCGGTAGACTCGTCAACCTGGATTGTGTACCACGGCGACTCATTAATCCTCTCTAACAATTGTGCCTCAGTATCCTCTGCTATTTCATCAATTCGTCTAGTTATAGTGCTAGCCGAAAGAGGAACACGTGCCACCTTTTGAACTGCAGCCTCTCCTAAAAGTTCACGACAAATGTCCTTAGCAGCAGGCAGGATCAACTCTTCACCAATAGTAAAGGGCTTCTTAGCTTTAGCAATGCGGTTAGCCGCTAAGAGAATGATGCTCTCAGTGCAGACACATTTGATGAAGTGGTGGCCTTCAGTAATTGCTTCTGTTCTTTGTGTTCACGTTTTTTTCTTTTGAAAAACTCCAGAGGCTTGTCTTTTAATTCAGGGCGCTTGGTCTCCATGTGGCAAAGCAGTTTTGAAGGTTTCATGGCTTTGTTGGTTAGCTGGTCACCACATATTATACAAGTGGCTTGGAGAATGTGAATCACCTGTTGCAATGAACCCATAATTTAAGTAGGACTCTTGGTATTTTCTTTTCAGTGCAGCTTTCTTTTTGTTGGCAGTCTCAGAGTCTTCTGCTGTCTCATCATTGGGTCTTTCCCCCTTTTCAAAGAAGTTCTCCAGTGATGTTTGTTTTCTACTCATTTTGGCTAGGGTTAGCTTATGGGCTTACCAAAACTGTGACTGAGACAAGTGCACAGTGCGGGAAAGAGGCGCAGACAGAAGTGGTAATTAAAACAATGTGCAGGCCACGCATGGACTAAAATAAGTGTCGGATTCTGACTTAAAGCCTGCCACCAGATACAGCTGTAAATTGAAGTACAACAACTCACTTGCCCCTATAAAGCCTGTCACCGGATGCAGCTTAATTGTCACTTGCCACTCACTGGCAGGGTATTGATACGAGTCTGCAAGCACTTATGGTCTCTGTGCAGTCAAACCTCTCCGCTAATGATAATCTGTATTTGCAGCTGCTCCCCAGCGCTAGCATCACTGCCTCAGCTCCACCTCAGATCATCAGGCATTAGATTCTCATAAGGAGCACACAACCTAGATCCCTCGCATGCGCAGTTCACAGGTTTGTGCTCCTGTGAGAACCTAATGCTGCCGCTGATCTGACAGGAGGCGGAGCTCAGGCGGTAATGGGAGTGTTGCGGAGTGGCTGTAAATGCAGATGAAGCTTCTGTTGCTCGCCTTGCTCTCACCTCCTGCTCTGCAGCCTGGTTCCAGTACCAGTCTGTGGCCCGGGGGTTGAGGACCCCTGTTGTAGAAAATAACATGACTGGTTTGTAATTTTTCTGTGGTCTAGTTTTTTGTTCTAATTTTGTGAGAATTAAAGTAGGGAATTTCAGCCACCTAATGTAAGTCATTATTTGATGTTTTTCTTGGAGCATCTCACATTCTTGAAAATACACATGGCAAAATCAGTTTTACCAAGAATTTCTGTGACTTTAAGATGATGTAGAGTAGAACTTGACTCAGGCAAGTATCATATAAAGCCAAGTTTTTAGGGCCATCAGTGGCTTACAGCTGAAGATGGCATTATGAAGATAACATCAGTGGTTAGAACCTCTTAGCTTTTCCAAAATGCAGTCATCTTCCAGTGAATGCTAATCCCACTCGCAGCTGAGGCCTGCTGCTTTGGGGATCCCCCTTGGTACGCTCTTGGCTCTTATAATTGCTAGCAACAGGAGCCATGCTGCCTGATAGAGCTGGCAGCTAAGCCCATAGGTGCAGTTATGCTTTCATTCCCTAGTGTGCATGAATACACACCCACATCCACTTATCCACCTGTAGTTTGAGATGAGAGGAGGTAAGAGCTAGCTAGGCTTATAGTGCCATGCCTAAATTTGCTGGCTCAAGTTTCTTATTTCACCATCACCTTGCCCACTGGGGAGCCAATGACAGTTTTAGAAACAGTACCAAATCAGAAATCCCTCTGGAATTATCTCTTTTGAAGGAGACGCAGGTGTTGATTTTTTCCCTTCCTCCTCCTCCTTGATGGCAGCTTGAAGTAAGGGTGAGGGTGTGGTGACTGGGAGCCAGTACTCTCTAGGAGAGCCAGATCAGCAGAAGTATTACTCCGCAGCCCTGTGCTAGGTGATACCCTATAGGTCCGGACATCTAAATGTAAGCCGGTATCTCCAAAGCATTTCCGAACACTGTCATTGCCCAAGTAGACCTTTATTTAGCTGGGTCCTAACTTCCAACTAGAGATTTTCTTTTCTAGACAGCAGCTATGATATATATAGTTCCTGTCATGTGAGCATACTAATGCCATTCTGCTCTCACAAGCTAGTGCTTTTCAGTAACGTTAGCAGAGGAGGAGAGGATACATTAGGTGAGAAAGTATTGACAGGAAGTCCAGGTAGGCCTGCCACCTGAACCTTCTGGGGACAGGTAACACTGTGAGGCCTGAGCTTTGTATTGGAGTGGCTCTAGGGAAATACGGGTTCTGTGTGGGGGTGGGTCACTTCGAATGGCTTTAGTTACTAATGGCAACGGTATGTTAGGATACTGACCTCTGCATGTAGATGTGGATTTGGAAAGTTAAAAGATCAGCATACGTTTGGCTGAAGGAGCTCTGAGGGCATATCTAATTACTGGGTCTGTTAAACAAAAGAGATCTTGTTTTAGATGGATTGATAGAAAATTTCTGGATCAATTCTGAAACACAAAGCAATTATTTTTAATACAACTTATGACTTGTGTGACTACATTATAACATTTCATGTGGCTTAAAATTATATGGGTAAAACATACTTTCAACAGTAATCATCTATGATGCCATTTACTGAATTAAGTTTTTTGAAGGTTATAATATTAGAAGCATTACACATCTGAAAGCATACTGTTAATGAATGCTATTCTTTCTGTATCAGAAATTCACTTTTCATAATTATTTTTTAGCATACGTCTCTGTTGATAAATCCATGTATGTATTCACGTAGCCCATTGTCTGGTTGTATGATCTTTCAACCAAAACCATCCTTTGCAGATGCTTTTACTGACTCTGCTATCAGTGCTAAAGTGAATGGTGAACACAAAGAGAAGGACCTGGAGCCCTGGGATGCAGGTGAACTCACTACCAGTGAGGAGCTGGAGGCTTTGGAAAATGATGTTGTAAGCAAAATCTTTTCGATTAGTAACGCTATGGTCATGTGATATGGTATGACATCCTATCACTTGGTTTTAATTTAAGTATGTTGTTGTGAATATATTTAAAGTAGCAGTTTTATTGTGTAAATAGACTTTGCCCTATGCAGTATATACAGAAAAATGTTTCTTTGGGATGCTTATGAATTATTTGTATGTTTTTAAAGTAAGTCCTAATAAGCAACATAAAAATTTAAATTGGAAACCATGGGAAACTAGAAATGCTGGCATGTTTTGCTTTGAGTACTCTGCAGAATAGGCAGCCTAAGGAAAGTGGTGTCTTGTCTGTTGACTTTACCTAGTGGTGAGGTCAAAGTGTGACTTTTAGGCTTCTTGTCTGTCAGAGAGGCACTCATTATTAAGATATATTGTTAGATTACATTAGAATTAAAGCAATAAGTAAATTTCTTTGTCTTAAAATTAGGAACATTCTCAACAAAAATCTATTTCCAGAAGGCTCTTGGCATATATTATTTTTACTTTTCCCATAACACATCATCTATAAATCAAATACTTAATAATGACTCTGTCATTAGGATTCTGTAAATTCTGTTTCTAAACTGTGGAGATAGAAGCAAAGTTTCTTGCCAAAAATGAGTGTTTAGATAGTAAAATTTGAATGGGATGGGGGACTTCCCTGGCGGTCCAGTGATTAGAACTTCACCTTCCAATGTAGGGGGTGGCATGTTTGATCCCTGGTCGGGGAGCTAGGATCCCATGTGCCTCGTGGCCAAAAAACTGAAACATAAAACAGAAGCAATATTGTAACAGATTCAATAAAGACTTGTAAAAAAGTGGTCCACATCAAAAAAATCTTTAAAAAAAAATTTTCAAAGGGATGAAGAATCTTCCATTGAATATTACAGAAAAGTCTTATTTAACAAATCTGCGTTTGATGTTTAAGTTCTAGTTGCAAAACTGGAAATACATAGACAATGCATCATTATTAATTTTCAAACTTTTTAAAGAAGCACATATAACTGAATGTGAAGGTTCTCAGGTTTGTGCAGCACATCACCTCTGTGGAGGATATGGAAAAGCAGGCACTCTTTTTGTTTTTTTTTCTAATTGATAGCAAAGCAGTTAAATTGATAGACGCTTTCTAGAGAGTATTCTGGCAATGTTTTATCAAAATTTAAAACACACATACACTTTATTTAATCTATGCTGGGTCTTAGTTGCGGCATGCGGGCTTCTTAGTTGTGGCATGCGGACTCTTAGTTGCGGCATGCATGTGGGATCTAGTTCCCCAACCAGGGAACAAAGCCGGGCCCTCTGCATTGGGAGCATGGAGTCTTACCCACTGGACCACCAAGGAAGTCCCCACACATACACTTTGGTCCAGCAATTCTACCTCTGAGAATTTATCCATAAGACTTTAAAATAATTATGTATGAGGATGTTTTTCACAGCATTTTATTCTAATAGTGAAAAATAGGAAACATCCTAACTGTCCATCAATAGGGCATGGGTTAAATAGATTTATTATACCTCCGTTCAGTTGAAGTACTGTATGTCCACTGGAAAGAAAGATATTCTGGGAAGATATCTAAAACTTACTAAAAGAAAAAGCAGGGCTTCCCTGGTGGCACGGTGGTTGAGAGTCCGCCTGCCGATGCAGGGGACACGGGTTCGTGCCCTGGTCTGGGAGGATCCCGCGTGCCACGGAGCGGCTGGGCCCACGAGCTATGGCCGCTGAGCCTGTGCGACCGGAGCCTGTGCTCCGCAACGGGAGAGGCCGCAACAGTGAGAGGCCTGCGTACTGCAAAAAAAAAAAAGAAAAAGCAAGTTGCAGAGAATTTTCAAAAAAAGAGAGCTGATGATAATAATCATATTCTTACATATGTGCAGAGAATGTCTGGAATTATGCCCAAGAAGTTGTTAATGGTGGTTATCTGTGCACACTGGGATTGGCAGATTTTACTTTTCACTGGATGTCTTTCTGCACTGTTTAAATTTTTTACATGGAGCATATACTAAAAGAGCATATTTTAAAGCTTCCATAGGTAACTGATTTCCTACCCGCATGTGTTAGGCCGAAGTAGTTGATTTAGTGGTGGAATTGAATTACATTATAGTTTTATCTGGAGTAGCACAGAGGGAGCCAAGGTTAATGGGTGACCTTAGGGGCAAGTTTTAGTCTTGAAATTGCCATCAACATTGCTCAGATGACGCTGTGCCCTCTTCTGACATGGATAATGATAACCCCTTTCTATCAGTCAGACCTGATGATCAGTCAACTCAAAAAGGTTTCAGGTAAATACCTTGTAGAAAGGTCACCGTTAGGGAGTAGGGAAAGGAGAGAACCCTGACCTGAGGATATTTTATGAAGTAACTAAAATGTTCTGAACTTTTACTAATAACATCTCAAATAATTGTTTCATATACAGTTGACCTTTGAACAGCACAGGTTTGAACCACACTGGTCCACTTATACGCATTTTTTTGCAATAGTAAATACTATAGTAATGCACTATCCAAGATTGGTTGAATCTACAGATTTTCGACTATGCCTGGAGTCAGTGACCCTAACACCCCACCCCCCGAATTGTTGAAGGTTCGACTGTAGTTATTTACCAACTTGTAGGGGCTGATGTGTAGAAGAAAGTTTTTCCTTAAGACATTTTTAAAGCAAATTTTTGCCTGTTTTTTAATTTTGCTAGATTTTGCTTGAATAGTACAATAGATATTGTTAACGTAGATTTCGACTATAACTGAATTAAAGAAGACAAATACTTTGTCATTTTGAAAAATGAGCTTCATTTTCTTCTAGTCTAATGGATGGGATCCCAATGATATGTTTCGATATAATGAAGAAAATTATGGTGTAGTGTCTACATATGATAGCAGTCTATCTTCATATACGTAAGTTTTAAAAGTTTGCTTTTGTTTTAATACATATTTGCCTTTGATTTTCATCAACCTAAATTACGATGTTGAATAAATGTTTCTGTTGGATTTTAAGTTAAACGATTATGTGAAAGAATTATCCTTTTACTACCTACGCTGATAAATTCTCATTAAAACAGGGATTAAATATAGTTTACTTATACCCTAATTTTTTGCTCTAAATAAATTTTGTTTCATTTTTACACTGTAAAAACTCTAAGTTGGTAAGTGCAGAGGTTATGGGGGAATAGTCAATTTAACCAGTTTTGGAAATGTTATATTCCTCTAGGGAAAAGGTAATAAGAAAAATCAAGTTTTGATTTATAAATAGATGACTGTAGCTCTCTTACAGTTTTACCAGCATTTTAAACTCTGAACTCTCTTAATAGTTGATTGTGACAGATATGTAAACTATGACTGAAAAATACTCACTTTGCTTTTTCTTTTCTTCATGTTTCAGGGTGCCCTTAGAAAGGGATAACTCAGAAGAATTTTTAAAACGAGAAGCAAGGGCAAACCAGTTAGCAGAAGAAATTGAATCAAGTGCCCAGTATAAAGCCCGGGTGGCCCTGGAAAATGATGATAGGAGCGAAGAAGAAAAATACACAGCAGTTCAGAGAAATTCCAGTGAACGTGAGGGCCACAACATAAACACTAGGTATTTAAAGGAAATCATGATGCAGTATTTTGGATACACAACTCAAGGTCTGTGTGAGAAGGTGTATTATTATTATTATATTTCATCTTCCTTTAATCTAGCTTAGGTAGAGAATGCAAATGGAGTTGGTTTCAGGTTCTGTTAGAGAAAAGATTACAGTCATCTTGGAAAGTATTTTTTGAGCATCACCTCTGTGGAGCCAAGTGTTGGATATACAGTGATGAGCAAGTCGAGGTCTGGAAGAGCTTGTTAAAGAATAATGAACAGGTTGCGGGGGGAGTACATATAATTACAGTTCGTTATGATTTCCTAGATTAGAGGGGTGGTCAGAGTACTAGAAACATGCAAGTGAGGAGGAACTAGCATAACTTTGTGGGGTGAGAGAATGTCTAACAGAGGAGGTGATGTTTTGTGATAGGATAGTAGATCTGTCTGCCACTCAAAGAGACATAAAACAGAGGAGTTCCTTGTATGGTGAAAGAACTTGTCCAGTTCAGGGAAAACCTAGTTATTTCATATGTCTGGAATACACAGTGTATGTTGAGGTTGCAGTGGTAACAGCTGGTGATAGGAACTGAGGTAGTGAAACTCTTTCTGTGTCATGTTAAAAAGCACCCTGTAGATAGGGGATGGCATGAACCAACTATGGGACATTGAGAACTGGCTGAGACATAGAGATCAGTTATTGTATTGAAGTAGTTCAAGTGTGAGAACTTGGTGACCAGTGAGACCAGAACCAGTGATAGAAAGGTTAGAAAAACCAGGGATGACCCTGAGTTTTATTTGATAAGCAGATTGGTGGTTGTACTGGTAATGGCGGTAGAAAACATGGAGCAATCTTGAGGGGAGATAGAGTGAGTCCATTTGTGCAATTTACTGCATTTGAGGGGCTCACAGGTCTTTTATGCATTTATTCATAAACATGTTGAGAAACAGCTGGCTACATACCTGGTAGAATAAGATACACATTCTGTCTTCAAGGCACTCACAGCTTAGGAGTCGTGATTTGAATTAAAGTGTTCAGGGAGAGATGTTGAGACTGTGAGACTGACAGTGTGGATTTGGGGGATTGATGTTGAAGCCATGAAAAACTAATGAACAGCCACCAAGAGAAGAGATCACAGAGAAAACAAAGTAGAGAAAACCAAGGAAGAACAGTTTCGAGAAGACAGATGTTGATTGATAGAAACAGCCATAAAGAGACCAAGTGGATAAGAATGAATACACATCTGTTATATTTTGTCCTTAGCAGGAATATCTGAGGGAAAGGAAAGGCCAGAGGCTAGAGCTTAGAGTAAGATGGAAGAATAGGGGTGTCTGGAAGTGGGGCCGTTTGGTTTTAAGTGTTTAACCTTTTAATAACAAGCATTCCCTTCTGCCTAAATTACTTTTAGATATGTTTCATTGGCCTGGTATCTATTAGGATAAAATGATTTAAAGGATCTCTCATTTTCAGGGAAAATAAATATATTCCTCCTGGACAAAGAAATAGAGAAGTCATATCCTGGGGAAGTGGGCGACAGAATTCACCGCGTATGGGCCAGCCTGGATCGGGCTCCATGCCATCGAGATCCACCTCTCACACTTCAGATTTCAACCCAAATTCTGGTTCAGACCAAAGAGTAGTTAATGGAGGCAAGTATTTTGACCAAATTTGTCAATGTCATTGATCAAATACATAGTTTTCTGAATATTTAGTTTTACATCGTTGATAAGAACATGCATACCTTTAATGATTTCTGTGGAGTAGTTTTCACTTAATTTAAATTTGCCTTTGTGGATATCAAATTAGTAAAACTAGTAAAAATTAGTATGTTATTGGCATATACAGCATTTAGCATGATTAAATACTCATGTATTAAGATAAAGTGCTAAATGTAACCAAAGACATTCACTTGGCAAAAAGAATACTCCACATATGTGAAGAAATTGGAAACTTTGGGTAGGTTCTCAGTTTTAAAAATACTGGATGATAGAATTATTTAGATATAGTTTACATGGAAAATCCCAATCTGTGTGAGACACTCAGTGGTTAATATAGATTCATTTTTATGAACTGTTTGTTTATATATTTATATTCTGCTTACTTCAAGAAAGGATTTGAGGTAACTTGCAATACAAGACACAATCAAGAGTCATGTGAAGATGGTGAAGAAAAAATGTGCTTAAAAAAAATAGAAACAACTCTTAGTGTAAGGGTGAATATTGTAGTTTAGCTTAAGTAAAATACAGAAACTTGAGTCTCTAGTAGGAAGATATTTTTTTCTATTCTGCTTCCGTATATAGGTTAAATATAGCCCACGGGTCATGGATCTCTCATACAAGTCAGGGATATTGGACACAGCAGTGCCATAGACTGTATGGAACCATGGTAATTAATAATACTGATGGGGGACTTCCCTGGCAGTCCAGCGGTTAAGACTTGTGCTCCACTATTTACAATAGCCAGGACATGGAAGCAACGTAAGTGTCCATCGACAGATGAATGGATGAAGAAGATGTGGCACATATATACAATGGAATATTACTCAGCCATAAAAAGAAACAAAATTGAGTTATTTGTAATTAGGTGGACGGACCTAGAGTCTGTCATACAGAGTTAAGTAAGTCAGAAAGAGAAGAACAAATACCGTATGCTAACATATATATGGAATCAAAAAAAAAAAAAAGGTTCTAACGAACCTAGGGGCAGGACAGGAATAAAGACGCATATGTAGAGAATGGACTTGAGGACACGGAGAGGGGGAAGGGTAAGCTGGGACGAAGTGAGAGTGTCATGGACATATATACACTACCAAATGTAAAATAGATAGCTAGTGGGAAGTAGCTGCATCACACAGAGAGATCAGCTTGGTGCTTTGTGACCACCTAGGGGGGTGGGATAGGGAGGGTGGGAGGGAGACGCAAGAGGAAGGGCATATGGGGATATATGTATACATATAGCTGAAAAAAAATAAAATGGGAAGCTTTTTAAAATTCATTAGCCTAAAATTAATTTTATCTTACTATTTGAAAGTAGTTATAAGGCCAACTCATGGGATTCTATTTATATTACTATTAAAATTATAATTACTCATGGAAAAAAAAAAGACTCAGTGCTCCAATGCAGGGGACGTGGATTCAATCCCTGGTTGGGGAACTAAGATCCCACATGCTGTGCAGCACAGCCATAATAATATAATAATACTGGTGGTGTGTTAGTTACTAACTCAGGGCTAACAGTGGACATTCAATTTTAGGTATTTAAGTTTGGAAAGTTAGAAAAATAGAGAACACTAAGTTTCCAATTTCATTTGTTTTCATTGAGTCTTTCTCCAGAATTCCTCTCCAATGAACACTCTTGAGTATTTTCTATACATTTGTATTGGGGGTGAAATTTCTTTGCTCACTGAGTAAAGAATTTTAGTTGTTCATGAACAGAATTTTCAAAATAAAAAACCTGAAAGGGGCTGGGAAATGTATGATACTCAAGTGTGTGGAACCCTATGGAGAGGAGACCTGGACTGTTTCCTAAGATTAAGGTAAGTGATATGTCATGTTACGTGTTAGCTGTATCTTGACCTGTGCATATCCCTCAGTGTCGGTTTATTTGGTGATGACTGCTTTGTAGTTGCATTGTTTATTAAGCAGTCTCTTAGATGAATGTTTAACTGCATAAATTATTTAGAAGGTCCCCTTTTTCTAATTTGATAAGATTAAAATATGTGTTTTGAAAAGGCAATGAATATTAACCTGTCACTCCTGTGACTCTAGAAAATAGTAGAAGTAATGTTCTATTTCTACTTAAATGTACCTGCTTAATGAGATTTCAGACTCAACCTTACATTAAAGTATAAACTAGATGAAAACCACAGACAGTTATAAGAAACCAGCATTTTTAATGAGATATAATAGCTGATGTGTCAAGCTAAAACTTTTAATAATAATCTTATTCCTGAGTTTTGTGATTTATTGTGTGAAATTATCTGGTGTATGTTATACTCCTTTTAACAATTGATTACCAAGAAACAGTTGTAGAAGCAGAATTAATAGGCAAAGTCTTAACTGTCTTCTTCAGTAGTATGTGTAGATCCTAATTAACCCTTTGGGAACGTGTATTCATTTAAACAGACTTAATTTTAAGGAGGTTAAAGTAAAATGTGAATTTATGTCAGTTAAGTTATGCTAAAACTTATCACAACTCAAATGACTGTCCTCAAAGGGTTAAAATGTGCAAGAAATCATTTTTGTCATTTTACTTTTTTTTCTGTTTACTTTTTTCCCTCATTTTTTTCTTTAGTTTTTATACTTTCCTTCATATCATTTGTTCTGTCAGGTGTTCCCTGGCCATCGCCTTGCCCATCTCCTTCCTCTCGCCCACCTTCTCGCTACCAGTCAGGTCCCAACTCTCTTCCACCTCGGGCAGCCACCCCTACACGGCCGCCCTCCAGGCCCCCCTCGCGGCCATCCAGACCCCCGTCTCACCCCTCTGCTCATGGTTCTCCAGCTCCTGTCTCTACTATGCCTAAACGCATGTCTTCAGAAGGTACAATACCACAATTTGTTCATGTTTTTGTTTGTCTTTGTTTAACTCCTATGTGAGTTTATAATTACAAAATAGTTTCCTCTTCATTATTTAATAACCTATAATTTCTGTGTTTTAACTTTAGTTTATTAAAACTATTTCTATTAACCTTTTGTTCATTAGAGAGAAATTTGATAAATGCTGTGTGAAGCTATGAACTATCCTGAATTGTAAGAATGAGGGTTTTGTCTCTGCCTGGTAATGATGCTCTTTACAGCCCAGGGCCTTCTCCCTTCCACTTTACATACAGTGTACAGTGGTTAATGGTAAACAGTGAACTTTCTTCATCAGTCTTGGACTTTTTGTAGAACCTATCATTTTATAGCTCCTTGGCCAAGGTACTAGTGAATTTGCCTGTTGGCCATAGGCAGGAGTGATGGTTTAGGGGTCCTTTTTGAGAGGGACATTACATGTAGCTGCCTTTGTGTGTTTACTCTTAGATTACAATACAGAGTTTAAATTTGTGTTTGGGGAATTTAAAAAAAAATAGTTTTGTAATATTTCATAGTAAAAGTCTTTAATCTGGAAGAAGTTCTTGATCTAAGATAAAATTTTTATCTTAGAAAGCTATGTATGAATTTTTAGGGTTTTATTTATTTCCCTTGTCAATAAAAAAGAATAAAATACTGTAGTTCTCATTCATTGATGCTAAATCCACCATTGCTACATATCAGATACATGGATGTGTTGTAGAAAGGTCACATTTTAATCTAAATGTCGTGCGTAAGTAAAAAACCTTTTTTCTGAATGATAATGACCTTTGACATTATTTCAGAGTATTTGATATGTTAAAATTTTAATCTGATTTGTTCATTAAAATTGCAGTTGATATTGCTTATGTTGAGACTAACACAGTTTTCTGGCATAAAATGCTTCCCTGGAGAAAACTAGTTGGCTGTTTTTTAATAAATTGTTGTCATCCAGGCAGGGAGGTCATGTGATCTTGACTAAAGCAGCTAACCTTGTTAGCTGTTGAACAGCATCGTCAACGGCATGTTGAACGGCATGATTTTCAAGGTGACTTCCTTACTCAGAAGTGCCTGTGATGGTGGCCTCTAAATGAAAAGTTACATTCTGTTGACATATTTGTTGTGGTCTATTGTTTGCATAAGTGATGTTCGTGAGAATATGTTAGATAAAATACAACTCATTAGTGAGTGTGAGCGTGTTTACGACAGTTAGATGTAAGGACTCACACAAAAGTACACCTTCTGCATATTCAGGGATGCTGTGTTATTCAGTTTTTCTTTTTAAATAATTTGAATTAAAATGTTTTCTAGTCATGTAGTTAGGTGACACTGAAGCATTTTTGAAATGTGAACTTCAAAATAAAACTATTAAATATAGTGGTTTTCTGTGTTTAATATGGAGACTGTATTTTGTTTCTGAAAGTATTTTACATATTGCCAAAGACTGAATTTTTTTAAGTTAGAGTTTGATTTCATTGAGCTATGCCAGCCGTCTTTCTTGGTCTTTTTCTGTAAAGGGACGTAAAAATTATGTATAAATATGCAAATACCCAGTTCTTAACTCATTCTTCAATATAAATTGTATCTCCAGTTGAAAATTATATAACATTAACATTCTTTGTAAGATCGTGCCCATGATTGAATTCCTACTCAGGGCACAAATTAATGTGACATTCTAAAGAGTTTGGCAAGGGACTTCCCTGGCGGTCCAGTGGTTAAGACTCCACATGTCCACTGCAGGGGGCACAGGTTCGATCCCTGGTCGGGGAACTAAGATTCTGTATGCCGCATGGCGCAGCCAAAAAAATAAAATAAAAAATAAAGAGTTTGGCAAGGTAAGGGTAAGGGGCCTTGGCTTTGGCATTAAGAATGAGTTTTGCCAGGTGTTATCACTGTCAGGTTTCTGTGTTAAGAGTCATTGTGTCCACTGTTTTCGCCTGACAGTTTTGTTTGAATGCACAGTAGACTTCTTTATAAATAGAAATTGCTAATGGGGTGACAGAATTGATTGATGTGGAATTTTGACAATTTGTATAGTGCAAATTTCTTCCCCAAATGTCAGTTATTCTAGTCTATAAGTCATGCCTTAATGGTAGAATTTTCAGTTCACAGCCTGTTAAGTATGAGACACTTACTACAGGTGAGGACTGTTTTAAGACATGGGTCGTGAAATTGTTCACCATGGCAGAAGAGGTAGATAAATTAAGGTTTTGGAGAAATTTAAGAAGGAAAATGTGCATCTTTTTACTAGTACAAAGACATATCGCGGTCAACAGTTCGTTGTTTAAAATTTTTTTCCCCGAATTTTAGAGGTAATATATTGTAGAAAATTTGAGGGAAAAAGGTAAAAGTATGTGTTAAAATAAAAATTATTGCCTCATGTAGCTATAACTCTGTTAATATTTTATTATATTTATTTTTGTATGCCTACAAATAATGGGTATAGATTAAAGAAACTGCTAAGATCTCTGAAGAGATATGAATGACATCTTATTGTTAGATTTCTTACCACCAACTGCATCCCTCCCTTTCTTTAAAAAATAAAGGGAAATAAAATAAAATTTATTTGTCAGGTTTTATGGCATTCCACAAAATAATTCTGAAAGAGTATGGCCAAAAATATGTGTGGTGTTTGTTTCCTTTTTCTTAACCAAGAAGAAATGAGAGAGAGGGAATGTGTGTGTGTGTGTGTGTGTGTGAGAGAGAGAGAGAGAGAAAGAGAGAAAGAGAGAAAGAAAGAGAAAGAATGGTCTTTGTGTATTTAGCAAAACAGTAGTACTGATGGACATTGTGGCATTCATGTGATGTTCACTGTTTCTTTCTTAGGGCCTCCAAGGATGTCCCCAAAGGCCCAGCGACACCCTCGAAATCACAGAGTTTCTGCTGGGAGGGGTTCCATTTCCAGTGGCCTAGAATTTGTATCCCACACCCCACCAAGTGAAGCGACTGCTCCTCCAGCAGCAAGGACCAGTCCCGCAGGGGGCACGTGGTCATCAGTGGTCAGCGGGGGTAGGTAACACTTGGCTTGGAGCATAATGACAAAGTTCATTTTGTTATTCTACTAGATGTAAAAAGGGCTGAGCTTGAGCTATGTTAAATATATATATGAAAAATAGTGGAGTAACCAGGAATTGGGAAAACAATTTTTTTTCTGGGCTCTACCACTTACCATATGTTAGGGCAAATCATGTGATCATTCTGAATTTCAGTTTTCTCAGTGAGTAATCTTTAGCTAATCTACTTTATGGTCTTGTGATGAAATTCATGTGGGGTTCATAAATAAGAATATACTTCATAGTTTTATAAAGTATCACTCAAAGGGAAGGCAATTATAGTACATAACATTTGGAGGGATCATATTTCGTGTCTTCTTAGCAACTTTGTTAATTGATTCATTCCACAAACATTTATTTTGGACTTACAGTGCTGTGTGTTCCCCCCCCCCCCCATTCATTCATTCCATACATTTTTATTGACATCCTGCTTTATGCCAGGCAGTATTCTGGGCGCAGGTCCTTGTGTTTCCTAGCATCAATATATGGCACTAATTCCTGACCATATTTCCCTTTTAAGGAATAACAAACACGGGGGCCCGAGTTTTATCTCTGATTAGTCTGAAGAATATGCTGATGGCAGCTATAAAAGTGTGAAAAATATACTTTGACAGGATCTTACAATTAAGACTGCTTTTGGGGCTTCCCTGGGGCTTCCCTGGTGGGCCTCTCACTGTTGTGGCCTTCCCCGTTGCGGAGCACAGGCTCTGAGCCTGTGGCTCAGTGGCCATGGCTCAGGGGCCCAGCTGCTCCGCAGCATGTAGGATCTTCCCGGACCGGGGCACGAACCCATGTCCCCTGCATCAGCAGGCGGACTCTCAACCACTGCCACCACCTATTTTAAAGAAACAGTCTCACTTTTTAGTAGAGAATGTTATCTTTATCCTAAAAAGTAGCATTTTTCCTGCCTTAGAAATCCAGTTTCTAAATTCATTTAAAATACTTCGTTTTAGAATTAATACAATTAGTTAGGAGGGAAAACTACTGTGGGGCATAGGTATTAGTAATTGCTTTCATTCTTCAGATATTTGTATTGTCCATCATCACTGCTATTCCTGAGACTTTGGAAAAGAAAACAGGGTGATGGGATAAAAAGTAATTGGGGAGGAGGTCAGATAGAACTATTTTACCTAGATCTTCAGAAAAGCCTTTTTGAAGAAGTGGCATTGAACTGAGAATATAATGGGTAACTTTTCTCTTTCTTGTAGTTCCAAGATTATCTCCTAAAACTCACAGACCCAGGTCTCCCAGACAGAATAGTATTGGAAATACTCCTAGTGGGCCAGTTCTTGCTTCTCCCCAAGCTGGTATTATTCCGGCTGAAGCTGTTGCTATGCCTGTACCAGCTGCATCTCCTACGCCTGCCAGTCCTGCATCCAACAGAGCTGTAACCCCGTCTCTTGAGGGTATGTAAGAAAGGGCTTCCAGATCCACAATGTCATTTGTGAAGTTGAGTGTTAGAGGTTTAAAAGTTTATGAAAAATGGCTATGTTGTTTTATTCATAGGTATGTATCAATATTTGAGGGTACATTTAAAATTTTATACAAATAAAGTTAGTTGTTTAAGTAATGCTACTAATTTCATATGTTATTCTTGAATGTGTGTTGTTAAAATAGTTTACATTCCTGGGTAGTAAATGTCAATATAAATAAAATTATTAGTGTTTCATATGTCTGCAAAGTTGGAAAGCCTCTGTTTAAATGTTCTTTTCCAAAAACATGGGATCAAAATTGTTGAATATGTTCCCCTTTTACTTCTATAGCTCCTATCTAACTTTGAGTTTTTGTAAAATATTATTTTCTAGCTAAAGATTCCAGGCTTCAAGATCAGAGGCAGACCTCTTCTGCAGGGAATAAAGAAAATATGAAGCCCAATGAGACATCACCTAGCTTCTCAAAAGCTGAAAGTAAAGGTTAGAGCTTTAAAAAGTCTTTGGGTATAACTGTAGAAATAGGAAGGAATATGTCTTACTCTCATGCCCAATACAGAGTATTTTTGGTCAGTACTTTTTCTTAGGATTGTGCATACTTAAATGCATAATTTAACATGTCAAAATGTATAATTAACATATTGAAATTTTTATTATTTTGATAATAGAGTTTATTTTCATTTCTAACATCCCATCCTAAAAGAATTTTAAGTTAAAGATTAGAAATAAATCTGGATCTAACACTTCTTAATTTTACAGGTATATCACCAATTGTTTCTGAACATAGAAAACAGATTGATGATTTAAAGAAATTTAAGAATGACTTTAGGGTAAGTATCGTATTGACTGATGAATTAGAATTAAAAAAAATTTTTTTTAAGCATTACTAAAAATTCTTACATCATCCATTTACAAAAATGCATTATGTATACACCCAGAAAAATCAAACCATGTGTATAGAAAGCTAAACATCTTTTTTTTTTTTTTCCTTTTTAATTTATTTATTTTTTGGCTGCGTTGGGTCTTCGTTGCTGCACGTGGGCTTTCTCTAATTGCTGGGAACAGGGACTCCTCTTTGTTGAGGTGCGCGGGCTTCTCTCATTGCGGTGGCTTCTCTTGTTGCAGAGCACAGGCTCTAGGTGCGCGGTCTTCAGTAGTTCTGGCACACCGGCTCAGTAGTTGTGGCTCGCGGGCTCTAGAGCACAGGCTCAGTGTCGTGGCGCACGGGCTTAGTTGCTCTGCGCCATGTGAGATCTTCCCGCGAACCCACGTCCCCTGCATTGGCAGTCAGATTCCCAACCACTGTGCCACCAGGGAAGTCCCTAAACATTCTTAAAGTTGTCTTTGCGTATTCTTAAAGTTGTCTTTACATATGCTTTAAGTGAAGTAACTAAAATCATGAGATTTGGTAAGAACAATACAGATATTAAATGAAAGAGAATGTAATTCTGACATTGGAAGTCACCATAACGTAAGTTATTTGATATTCATTTGACTACTTTATTCAGTGACAGTGGAGCAAGGCCAAGGCATTGATTATCTGATGTGGCATGTGGAAGATGTACTGGACCCTGGTTTTACAAAAGAGTTGCAGACTTGCACAAATGTATTGTGGTAGACATCCTTCTATAGTATCATTTCTCTCCCTTAAGACTTGCTGGATGTACTCTGATCTCTCCTGGATGACTGTTTCATTCTTTTGCACAATATTTACTGTTAACATATTGTGCATATCAAGGTATATTTTGAGACCAAATCAAGAAATCATCCTGAAACTTAGCTTCTTAATAGAGGAAAATCTGATTATCAGCCTTTGAAAGAAGACTTAAAAGATGAATGGATCAAAAGCAAAAAGCAGCCTTTTCCTAGCCTGTTGTTCTAGCTTCCTAAAAATTAATAAGTTTTTGCCAGTAGCTTCATTCCTGACTTTTTGGCACCGTTTAAAATATTAAATATTATTTCATACTTTAGCACATTTATCTATTCAGCTTTAATGCTATTAGCAGTTGTAAATTTAATTTTTAATTTTTTAAGCTATAGTTAGTGCATGGACACGATACAAAGAATGCCCAGTGACTGAATGCCCAGATGCCCACTACCAGGTTAATACATCAAGCACTCCAGCACAGTTAAAGTCTCTGTGTACTTACCCGCCTCAGCTGCATCCTCCTGCCAGAGCGAAGGGTATCTTTCCTTGCAGTTCTTTATACTGCAGATGAAAAGATCCCTAAGCAACAGATGGTATTATTTTGCATAATCTTCAGTTTGATATAAGTGTCATGTTCTTGCCTGTACTTTTATTTCCTCAGCATTATTTTTTACAGTCGTTCATTCCCTTCTTATAGTACACTTGCATGAATTTATTATGTTATGAAGAAAAGAAATTTTTTTACTTTGAAGTATATTAGTATGTTATTTGTAACAGTTTTATTGAGGTATAATTTGCATATCATACAATTTAGCCGTTTAAAGTGTACAATTTAGCAGTTTTTAGTATATTCACAGGGTTATACAGTCATCACATAAGCCCTTAGCAGTCACTGCTTATTAGCTTTCAAACACTCCTCCCCCCAACCCCCATCCTAAACAACCATTAGTCTGCTTTTTGTCTCCATGGATTGCCTGTTCTGGACATTTCATATGAATGGAACCATACAATAAATGGCCCTTTGTGAGTGGTTTTTTTTCACTTACCATCATGTTTTCAGGATTCATCCATGTTGTAGCCTGTGTCAGTACTTCATTCCTTTTTATGGATGAATAATATTCCACTGTATGGATAGACCATGTTTTATTTATCCATTTATCATCAGTTGATGCCTCTGGGTTGTTCCCACTTTTTGACTGTTATGAATAATGCTGCTATGAATATTAGTATACAGTTTTGTGTGGACATATGTTTTCATTTCTCTTGGGTGTATACCTAAGAGTGGAATTTCTGGTTCATCTGGTAACTCTATCCTTAACCTTTTGAGGAAAACTTCTGGACTCTTTGCCAAAGCAGCTATGCTATTTTACATTCCCATCAGCAGTATGGGAGGGTTTCCGCTTCTCCACATCCTTACCAGCACTTGTTATTGTTTGTTTTTTTGATTATAGTCTTCCTTGTGGTATGTTGTGGTTTTGACTTGCATGTCTCTGATGGCCGATGATGTTGAGCATCTTTTTATATGTTGATTGCCCATTTGTTTTTTGTTTGTTTTTATCTTTCTGCACATTTTAGTGAAGTAATTCATAACTACTGATTTTATTAGGAGATATATGTTGATGAAAGTATCCCCAAACCATCACTCATGAAGATCATTGCCTGCTATTTTTCACAAGAAGTTTCAGCCTTATACATAAGATGTTTACATATAACAGAACTGACATTACCACAATATACATCAGTATTTATAGTCACAATATGGACATAAATGTCAGCATCTATCAAATAATGATAATTAGATATCTGTGTGAATGTCATTTTCCTTGTATTTCCTTCTGTTAGACATACTAAATAATCAACTAATTATAACGTAATGGGACAGGCAAAATGCCAAAAAATACTTCCAGTTATGAATTAAGGAAAATACAGACATGATAATTGATTGCCCATTTGTATGTCTTCTTTGGAGAAATGTTTATTCAGATCTTTGCCCATTTTAAAAATTGAGTTGCCTTTTTATTGAGTTGTAAGAGTTCTGTATATATTCTATGTACAAGTCTTGCATCAAATGTGTGGCTTGCAATTTTTTCCTCCCATTCTGTGGGTTGTCCACTTTCTTGATGTTGACAGCTAAAGCACAAAATTTTTTAATTTTGATGAAGTCTAGTGTATCGATTTTTTCTTCTGTCCCTTGTGCTTTTGGTGTCATATCTAAGAAACCATTGCCTAATCCATACTCATAAAGATTCAAAGATTCACTCTTATTTTCTTCTCAGAGTTTCAATTAAGGCTGTGATCTATTTTGAGTAATTTTTTTTTAAATTTCAGTGTAGTTGATTTACAGTGTTGTGTTAGTTTCAGGTGTATAGCAAAGTGATTCAGTTAACACGTGTGTGTGTGTGTATATATTCTTTTTCAGATTCTTTTCCATTATAGGTTATTACAGGATACTGAATATAGTTCCATGTGCTATACAGTAGGTCCATGTTGTTTTTCTATTTTATATATAGTGTGTATCTGTTAATCCCAAACTCCTAGTATATGCCCCCGCTCCTTCCCCTTTGGTAACTATAAGTTTTCTGTGTTTGTGAGTCTGTTTCTGTTTTGTTCATTTGTATCATTTTTTTAGATTCCACATGTAAGTGATGTCATATATTTGTCTCTGACTTACTTCACTTTGTATGATAATCTCTAGGTCCATCCATGTTGCTGCAAATGGCATTATTTCATTCTTTTTTATGGCTGAGTTTGTGTGTGTGTGTGTGTGTGTGTGTGTGTGTGTGTGTATACGTATACCTACACATCACACCACATCTTCTTTATCCATTCATCTGTCGATGGACACTTAGATTGCTTGCACGTTGTGGCGGTTGTAAATAGTGCTGCTGTGAACGTTGGGGTGCACGTATCTTTTCAAATTAGAGTTTTTGTCTTTTCCAGATATATGCCCAAGAGTGGGATTGCTGGATCATTTGGTAGCTCTAGTTTTAGTTTTTTAAGGAACCTCCATACTGTTGTTCTTAGTGGTTGTGCCAATTTATATTTTGAGTAATTTTATTATTTTTTTTAAAACAAATTTATTTATTTATATTTTTTTGGGCTGCATTGGATCTTCGTTGCTGCGTGCAGGGTTTCTCTAGTTGTGGTGAGCGGGGGCTACCCTTCATTGCAGTGCGCAGGCTTCTCATTGTGGTGGCTTCTCATCGTGGTGGCTTCTCTTGATGCGGAGCACAGGCTCTAGGCATGCGGGCTTCGGTAGTTGTGGTGCACGGGCTCAGTCGTTGTGGTGCAGGGGCATAGTTGCTCCGCGGCATGTGGGATCTTTCCAGACCAGGGCTTGAACCCGTGTCCCCCGCATTGCGGGCAGATTCTTAACCGCTGCGCCACCAGGGAAGTCCCAATGATCTAGGTTTAAATCTTGCCCTCTGTACAACATTGAGGCATGTTGTCTACATCTCCCAAGCCAAAATGGGATAATTGTAGAACTACTTCATCGTGTTCTTCTGAAAATTAATGAGATACTGCCTGTAAAGTGTTTAATATAGTTCTTGACACATAGTATATACTCAATAAATATTAATTTTTATTACCAAAACATAGATGAACCAAAGTTGTACTGGCAATCACAGGTTTCTTTTTCTCTGAGTCACGTAAGAATTTTAGTTTTCCCATAAAAATGTCCATTCTACCCAAAGCAATCTATGGATTCAGTGCAATCCTATCAAAATTCCAATGGATTTTTTTACAGAAATAACGCAAACGATCCTAAAATTTTATATGGAACCATAAAAGACCTGAATAGCCAAAGCAGTCTTGAGAAAGAACAAAACTGGAGGTATCACACACTCTGATTTCAAACTGTATTACAAAGAGGTAGTAATCTGAACAGTATGGTATTGGCATAAAAACAGAAACAGATCAATGAAACAACAAAGAGCCCAGAAATAAACTCATGCATATACAGTCAATTAATTTATGACAGAAGAGCCAAGAACATACTATGGGGAAAGGACAGTCTCTTCAATAAGTGGTGTTGGGAAAACTGAACAGCCACATTCAAAAGAATGAAACTGCACCACTGTCTCTCTCTTTTTTTTTTTTTTAAATTATTTATTTTTTGGCTGCGTTTGATCTTCGTTGCTGCAAGCAGCCTTTTTCTGGTTGGGGCAAGCGGGGGCTACTCTTGTTGTGGTGCATGGGCTTCTTATTGCAGTGGCTTCTCTTGTTGCGGAGTGTTGCGGAGCACGGGCTCTAGGCATGTGGGCTTCAATAGTTGTGGCCCACGGGCTCTAGAGCACAGGCTCAGTAGTTGTGGTGCATGGGTTTAGTTGCTCCGTGGCATGTGGGATCTTCCAGGGCCAGGGCTTGAACCCATGTCCCCTGCACTGGCAGACAGATTTTTAACCACTGTGCCACCAGGGAAGTCCTGCACCACTGCCTTATACCATACACAAAAATCAACTCAAAATGGATTAAAGATGTGACAGTAGGATCTGAAACCATAAAATTCCTAGAAGAAAACATAGGCAAGAGCTCCTTGACGTTGGCCTTAGCAGTGATTTTCTAGAAACAAAGGCAACAAAAGCAAAACTAAACAGCTGGGACTACATCAGATTAAAAGTCTTCTGTATAGCAAAGGAAGCCATCAACAAAGTTAAAGGGAACTACCAAATGGGGAAAGTATTTGTAAGTCATATATCTTATGAGTTAATATCCAAAATGTATACAGAACTCATACAAGTTAAATAGCAAAAATACAATCGATTTTAAAATGAGCACAGGATCTAAATAGACATTTTTTCCAAAGAAGATGTAAAGATGGCCGACGGGTCCATGAAAAGGTCCTCACTAATTAAGGACATTATTAAGGAAATGTAATTATTAAGGAAATTATTAAGGAAACGTACATCAAAACCACAGTGAGGGGACTTCGCTGGTGGTCCAGTGGTTAAGAGTCTGCCTTCCAATGCAGGGGATGTAGGTTTAATCCCTGGTCAGGGAACTGAGATCCCATATGCTGCGGGGCAACGAAGCCTGTGCACCACAAATAGAGAGAAGCCTGCCCGCTATAACAAAGAGCCCACGTGTCACAACTAAGACCTGATGCAGCCAAATAAATAAACAAATATTTTAGAAAAACAAAACCACAATGAGGTATCTCATACCTGTTAGAATGGCTATTCTCAAAAATACAAAACAAGAAATAACAAGTCCTGGCCAGGATGTGGAGAAAAGGGAACCTCTGTGCACTATTGGTGGGTAAATTGGTGCAGCCACTATGGAAAACAGTATGAAGGTTCCTCAAAAAATTAAAAATAGAACTATCATATGATCCAGCAGTTCCACTTCTGGGTATTTATCCAAAGGAAGCGAAAACACTAACTCGCAAGATATCTGCATTTATATGCACACACACAATGGAATTACTCTTCAGCCATAAAAAAGACGAGGAATTGCCATTTTTGACAACATGGATGGCCCTTGAGGGCATTATGCTAAGTGAAATAAGTCAGAGAAGTTCAAATATTGTATGCTCTCACTTATTTGTGGAATCTTAAAAAAAGAAAGAAAACAAAACAAAACCCAGACTCATCAGTACTGATTGGTGGTTGCCAGAGGCAGTGGGTGCAGCAAAATGAGTGAAGGTGGTCAAAAGGCACAAACTTCCAGTTATAAATAAGTCATGGGGAAGTAATGTACAGCATAGTGACTATAGTCAATAATACTGTATGGTATATTTGAAAGTTGCTAAGAGAGTAGGTCTACATAGTTCCCACCATAAGAAAAAAATTTTTAACTGTGTGGTAATGGCTATTAACTAGACATTTTGATCATTTTGCAGTACATACGTATATTGAATCACAATGTTGTACATCTGCAACTAATACGATGTTACATGTGAATTATTTCTCAATAAAAGAAAACAGTGGTTCAATTTTGAAAAAATAAAAAGGAGGGGCTTCCCTAGTGGCGCAGTGGTTGAGAGTCCGCCTGCCGATGCAGGGGACACAGGTTCGTGCCCCAGTCCGGGAAGATCCCACATGCCACGGAGCGGCTGGGCCCGTGAGCCATGGCCGCTGAGCCTGCACGTCCAGAGCCTGTGCTCCGCAACGGGAGAAGCCACAACAGTGAGAGGCCCGCGTAACGCAAAAAAAAAAAAAAAAAAGAGAGAATAATCTCAGTTTTCTTTTGTTTAGTATATTGCAGATAGGAAATACGGAAGAATGTTCAAAAGCATGAATAATTGTGCCTTATTTTCCTCATTTATAAGATTGCGCTAATAGTATGTACATCAAATAGGGCTGTTACAATGACTGAATGAATGAGTTTGTAAATAGTTTAGAACAGTGTCCAACCCATAGTGAGTACTATATGTATGTTTGCCATTATATGAATAACAACATCAAAAGCCTTATTTTTGCCTCGCTCAAAGACCCTTGTGACAAATATTTAAAGTTTTATGCAATACACAATTGGTCCGTTACGCATATAGCCTCTACTAAACATTAAGTACCTATATTGTGACTTAAACTCCCACTGTGTCCAAATGTTGCTTTCACCTTCTGCCGTCAACTACTTTATAACTATATTGGTGATGCAGTGAAGCTTGAGAAGCCCCTGAGATGTGTGGTGCTGCTTGCCAGGATACCAAGGGCTCCGGTAGTGAGAATTGACAGTGGTCCGCCTTTCCTGAGGCTGAGGAGGTAGTTTGTCTCTCGTCTTGCAGCCCCTTCTGCTGCACAACTGCTCTTTAGCTTATTCTCACTGCCTAGGGCTGCTGCTTGGATTTATTCTCATTTCCACCATGGCTCCTTCTACTTGCTGCCCTTTTCTTCTCTTTTTCTTGTCATTTCCTTTAGCTATTCCTGTTTTCTTTCTTCTGTGGAGTAGGGCATCTTAAATCATCATCAGACAGTAGTAGCATTGACTGCTTCTGGTCTGCAAACTTAAAAACCCCCATCACTTATTTTACTAACGTTTTTGTCTTCTGGTCTTCTTGTTGGTGCTTCTGTTTTGTGGTTTCCTTTACGGGTTACAAGGTCTAACTGACCTACATGTCTAGCCAGGTCTCCCTTTGAATCCACCTACTTCAGACTTTCCAACTCACCACTTCTCAAGGTCAAGCCCAGGTCTTAGTCCAGCCGCCATAATGGTCTCTCTACACTCTTACTTGGCTTCCTGCAGTTCATTTTCCACAAAGCTGCTGTGCTTATCTTTGTGAACTATAAATCTTCTCAGTCTGTACCTGCTTAAAATTCTTCAGTGACTTCTCATTATCCTGAGAACTAAAAGTTAGAGTTCTTAACCTAGCTTTCAAGTTCCTTTATCATCTCGCTCCTCCTGGGTGAATTTGTCATTTCTTGACTCATCTTGTGCCCGCCAGTACTTTTCTGTTCCACAGCGGGGCCATCTTCTCCCTTTGCTATGGGTCTTTAAACATGCTGTTTCTTGTACTTAGACTATTAGTCCCTTTTCCAAACTCCCCCACAAACCCCCAAGATCTTTCACACTTTAGACTAGATGACATTTCCATTGAGAAGCCTTCTCTTTCCGTGAGTTGCTTTTTGCCGTGGGATCCTATAGCATTTACCCCAGTTTGTCAAGTGTTTGATCTCATCCAGATGGAAAGCTTTGGGAGGATAGGAACTATTTCATATTTCCATTCCTAGCACACACAGTTTCTGACACATGGTATGCACTCAGTAAATATTTAACTTTTCAGGCTGGGACATTTTAGTGCTTGGATGGCTGTAGTTGTGTTGTATAGACATTTTGTTATTGTTGCCTTACAATGAAAACATTACTCGTAAAGTTCGAAAAAAGCCTTATTCAGTTTGTGCTCGTGGAAAAAAATTGATTACTAGAGTTATTGAAAATATTTAAGTATAATTATTTCCTTTATTTAGTTACAGCCAAGTTCTACTTCTGAATCTATGGATCAGCTGCTAAACAAAAATAGAGAGGGAGAAAAATCAAGAGATTTGATCAAAGACAAAATTGAACCAAATGCTAAGGATTCTTTCATTGAAAATAGCAGCAACTGCACCAGTGGCAGCAGCAAGCCGAGCAGTCCCAGCATTTCACCTTCAATCCTCAGTAACACGGAGCACAAGAGGGGACCTGAGGTCACATCCCAAGGGGTTCAGACTTCCAGTCCAGGATGTAAACAAGAGAAAGATGATAAAGAGGAGAAGAAAGATGCAGCTGAGTGAGTAAACCTGGAATTTAGCACGCCTGTTACTTACTTAACTTTTCCTTAAGGTGTCCAGAGCCTTCCAACTCAAGAATCTATCTAGACTTTTAGACTGCTTTATAAGTAGCTCTCAACTTAAGAAAAAACTGGTCTAAACAAATGACGTCTTAAGTCATTTAGGTCATTGCACCCTATACTCTTCTTCCCTCCTCCATCGTTTTTCCACCCTGTGGCAAAAAAACCCTATGCATAAATTAAGAATGGCTTAATTATGGCTTAATGGGAGTTGAAAAATCACTGGCTTTGGGACTGATATCCCCTGTATGCTAGTGAGTACCCACCTCCTGGCTGTGCTACTCGACTAAGAACTTACACTGCCAAGAAGAGAGAGAAGTCTCTGGTGCCCCTACTTGGAATTCAACGTGTTTTCCGTCAAAAAAAAAAAGTTTTAGTTAATAGTTAGATTTGTTAAAATAGAATTAATTCTGCACATCCAATATATTATCAATTAAATGGGCTTTTGTGGGCTAGTCTCGGAACCTAACCACACCACCATTGATTTATTTGTTCTGGGTTCCATACAACCCAGTTACAGATGAACTTTTGGAATGCAAATATTGGTAAGTCAAGGAGCACTTATTCTTAATTTGAGGCAAAAATTTTTTATTAGAATCATGTTTTTCCCAAGATATTTCATATAGGAAACAATTTATCACATAAAAAATACTGCATGCTAGAGAATTGGTATATTAAGGATTGCTTTTATGGATATTTTATAAGGGGCTACTGTCTTTTCAGTTTAAGTTTTGTTGATTGCTTTTGAGAGAACCATTCGTATTACACTTTTTTAAAAATTTGTCCTTTTTTGGCTAGTAATTATGTATATGTGTGTTTTAATTAAGAGAGTTAGTGATCTTCTAGTGAGAATTGTTTAAATGTTTAGCCATTTAAAAAAAACTGTCAGGTATAAAAGACTTTACAGTAGCATAAGTTCCATGCAGATTTCACTGGGCTTTATTTTTTTTCCGGTGTAGGCAAGTGAGGAAATCAACGTTGAATCCCAATGCAAAGGAGTTCAACCCTCGTTCCTTTTCTCAGGTAAGTTTTTCTCTCTCTTTGAAGTAATCTAGCCTCTTAAAAAAAAAATTATTTGTAGTAATATTCCCTTTCCCATTCCTGCCATCTAAATTCAGTTATAGTATGCTAAAACAACTTTTAGTTTAAGTTCTTTTTTGTTCTGTAGTCATTAATGAATATTTTTGAGCCATAGGAATAAATGCTAGTTTTGTCATCAATTAGATGTGGTCTGGGGCAAATTTTTTAATCTTTCTGACTCAGAATTTGAAGATGGTTGGCCAACGAGGCTCTCAGGTTCACAGATATACAGTTATTATTCTACTGACTTTGTAAGATGATGTGTTTATTTTTTAATTTTTAAAAACAGTCTCCAGTTCCTTAAAAATCACCACTGCTGTTTTTAATAGCATTGTTGATTAATTGGTAACATTAATCAACCAATAATACTTGGTTATTGGTAACATAACCAAGTATTTTTTTTCTTTTATTTGAAACATGTGGAAGTTTATTTTCTGTGAGGTGTTTTCATTAAGAGGTACTGCTTATCAACAGTGAGTAGAACTGAGAAAGATGGGGGAATCAGTCCTCAAATTGCAGTAATGGTTAGCTTTTCACCTGAAGGTAGTTGATTTTTGTTTTTGTAGCCAAAGCCTTCTACCACCCCAACTTCGCCTCGTCCTCAAGCACAACCTAGCCCATCTATGGTGGGTCATCAGCAGCCAACTCCAGTTTATACTCAACCTGTTTGTTTTGCACCAAATATGATGTATCCAGTCCCAGTGAGCCCAGGAGTGCAAGTAAGTCATAGAATTTGGTGTTCATTTACCCTCTCAAAGTTATTTGTATTTGACACCAAACACTCTGTAGGTATGCAGTGATTTCAGGCAGTGATGGTATAACAGAGGTATTTAAAAAGTGGAAGCTTGCAGTGTGGTGTGCTGTTAGTTTAAGGACCTAAATCTGAGAATGTTTCTGGTAAGAAATATGATTCAGATTTACTGTAGTTCGGGGTTTGTCCTTTTAGCTGTGGGTGTGATTTTATTTTTTAATGACTCATAAAGAATCAGGAAACCTCAGAGCTAGCTCTCTAGCAATATGCAACTAAGAGACAGTGATAAAATACATTCTTACTATCTTGAGAGCCTAATCTTCAGTTTTTGTTTTTGTTTTTTTTTATTCCCTTAAGCCTTTATATCCTATACCTATGACGCCCATGCCCGTCAATCAAGCCAAGACATATAGAGCAGGTAAAGGTGAGAATAATCCTGCCTGTATTTGCTTGTAGTTTGCATGCTGCATGAATTAAATAACTCAGTTTATAATGAATAAATATTTGTGGTTCAGTTTTGACTTTCAATGAAGCTGTTCATTGACTTCTGTTGCTCAACGTTACATCAGGTATTTAGATGCATTTTTATGAACAAAAACAGGAGGAGAAAATACCCATCAGTCGTGAATTTCAGGATCCTCTTCACAAAAAGTGATTTAATTTTGAAGTTTTCAATGTTAAATTTGGAAAAAGGGTTCGCTACGTTAATTAACTAGCTGCTGACGTTCTTATTTTATATATGATTTTTTTCCCAAAAATTTAGAATTTCTTTTTGAGCAGAGATGGCTCACTTCAGAAACCATCAAAATGCTATTAGAGGAATGTTTCCTCATCTTTAAAATGAGAGTGTTGTATAATCTAGTATTCTCTGTGTAGAAGAGCCTTCATAGAAAAAAAACACATATTTATCTTAAAAGGAAATTTCTTAATGTTGAAAAATGCTAAAGGGTTCCCCTCTTTTGCCATTTAGGTAATTGAGAGCAATTATTTGCTATAATTTTATTGAGAATAGAAAGTAGAATGGTTTATATAGTAAAGTCATTTCTCAGTGCCCACTAATTACCCCCATCACGCAAATTTCACTTCTTTTTTTCTTTTCCATTATAGTTTATTGCAAGGTATTGACTGGAGTTCCCTGTGTTGTCTGTCTCATATATGGTAGTTTGTATCAGCCAGTCCCAGGCGCCTCATGTGTCCCCACCGCATTCCCCTTTGGTGACCATAGTTTATTTTCTGTGTCTGTGAGTCCATTTGTTTTGTAAATAAGTTCGTTTGTGTCATATTTTAGGCTCATATACGTGATATCATATGATATTTGTCTTTCTCTTCCTGACTTCCTTCACCATTAGTATGATAATCTCTGGGTTCATCCATGTTGCTGCAAATGGCATTATTTCATTCTTTTTTATGGCTGAGTAATATTCCATTATCTATATACCACATCTTCCTTATCCATTCATCTGTTGATGGACATTTAAATTTAAGTTGCTTCCGGGACTTCCCTGGCAGTCCAGTGGTTAAGACTCTGCGCTTCCAATGCAGGGGGCGCAGGTTCAGTCCCTGGTCAGGGAACTAAGATCCCACAAGCTGTGTGGTGCAGCCAAAAAAAAAAAAAAAAAAAGTATGATATCCTTTATCTTTCCTTAGAACACTGGAACCTATTGGAAGAACTCTACCTTAGATCATTTAAAGTTATCTAGTTATAGGGTTAATCTTATTCTGAGGACCTGCCATTTCATTTCTACATACTTTTTCATTTCTACATACATACGTGTGTATCATATATAAAAGTATGGACATTTTTGTTAGATAGCCAGAGTCTGTTATCACACTTTATAAAAATAAACAGTAATTCTTTTTATCATCTAATAACCATCATAATCAGATTATCCTGACTGGGCCAAGAATATATTTTTACAGTCCGTTTGTTTTGAATACGGATCAAAATAAGATCTTCACATTATTATATTTGTTACATGTCTTTGTAGTTCCCCTGCTGTTTTTACCACTGCTGTTGCTTTGTGGCAGAAACCAATTACTACGTAGCCTGTCCTGTATTCTAGATTTGTCTCTTTACTTCTTGTGATGTCATTGTTTACATTCAGGTTTAACTTTTTTACGGGAAGAGATAAGAATACTTGATAGATATTTGTGAGTACTCTATATTGGATCATTCGAGAGCTGTACAATATCTGGTCCTACTTTGCGTTATGGTAAGATTTATTAAGGGCTCAGGTGGTGATAGCCTGATCCTCCCCTCCCCAATCGTAAAGTTTTCTATTAGTCTTTCATCTAATTCATTAATGATTGATACGTAACATCACCTTTTCATTGGGCGTGGTTCTCAAATTTTAGTGTACATTAGAATCACTTAGAGAGTTTGTTAAAAACACCAATTGCTTGGCCCCATCCCCAGAATTTCTAATACAGTAGGTTTGGGGCATAGCCTGAGAATTTACTTTTCTAGTGCAATTTATAAAAAACCCAATTCCCTAGTGATCCTGCTGGTACAGGGCCATACTTTGGAAATCACTGTAATTAGGAGTTTGAAAACAGCGATTTCTCAGTTTCTAGTATTTCTTCTCCATTTATTAGCTAGAATCATTCTGTAAGGGACTGTTCTTTTTAACAAGGGCTGTTTAGGTATCCTGAAATAGTTTGTATGGGAAAGTTATGAATACATGGATTTTCATATAATTTTATATATTCATTGTATTTCAGTCAATTATTTTCTTTTTGCTGCTCCCATTGTCCCATCTTTGATCGATGGTAATCCCTTCAGGTTGGCTCCCGTGTCCTTTGGGTACTACTCATTTGTCTCTGATAGCTTCCTTTCTGCTACAAATTTGATGTCTCAGGCTAATCTTCTTCTGACTCTAGACCTGGATCAGTAATCCTCCAAGCAACCCTCATTCTCTTTGCTGGGAAATAGTATTTAGAAACCATTTTCTGATCATTGGATATATTCATTGCTATTGAGTTAATAATATCTGTCTTTGAACAAATTACCACAAAGCTTAGCTGCCTAAAACAACAAACATATATTATTTCACTTAGTGAAATAAGGGTCAGGAATCCAGGAGCTACTTAACTAGGTGGTTCTGCCTTAGAGTCTCTTAAGAAGTTGCAGACAAGATGTTGGCTAGAGCAGTGGTTATCTGAACTGGGGCTGGTGGATCTGCTTCCAGACTCAGAGCTGTTGGCAGGATAGTTCTGGTTATAACATGACAGCTGGCTTCTCCCACAGTGAGTATTCAGAGAGAAACTGACCTAAATGGAAGCTACAGTTTGTTTAACAATCTAACCTTGGAAGTGACGTATCTTAACTTCTGTCATTTGCTATATAGATCAAGCAGAGCGAATCTGGTGCTTGTGGGAGGGGACTGCATAAGGGTGTGAATACCAGGTGGCGGGATCATTGGGGGCCATCTTAGAGGCTGGCTTATTTACATTTTCCTATAATGTGTATTAGATGTTTCCAAACTATTTGTTGTCTAACTCCTGGACTACAGAATAAAATATAAGATTTCTTTAGTATCTATTTCACTAAGAATTCTTTAAGTGCCAATTTTCAGAGTCAGGAGTTGCTACCCTTGTTACTTCCAAAATACCATTTTCTATAGTCACTGAGTTATGTCAACAGTTTGACACATAGGTAGGTTAATCTGATTGAGTTCGTTATCATTTGTAAGGATAGTTTTTTAAATTAATCTTATTTTTTATGTGTGAAATATATATTTTCAAAGTGGAAATTACATAAAAAGATTATTCAGGGCTTCCCTGGTGGTGCAGTGGTTGGGAGTCCGCCTGCTGATGCAGGGGACGCGGGTTCGTGCCCCGGTCCGGGAAGATCCCACGTGCCACGGAGCGGCTGGGCCCGTGCGCCACAACTGCTGAGCCTGCACTCTAGAGCCTGTGTTTGCAACAAGAGAAGCCACCACAATGAGAACGCCGTGCACCACAACGAAGAGTAGCCCCCGCTCACTGCAACTAGAGAAAGCCAGCACGCAGCAACTAGGACCCAATGCAGCCAAAAATAAATAAAATAAAATAAATTTATTTTTTAAAAAAACACATTTTTTCATTTTCACCAAGAACTTTATTGGAACAACATATTCACCATTTTGTTCCACTGCCTTCTGCCATTTTTCAGGCAACTTCATAATTCCAACTTCCCAAAACTTACTACCTTTTTGAGCAAAGAACTGTACCAGGTGCCTTTTACAGTCTTTGAGGGAATTAAAATTTTTTTCCATTAAGAGAACTTTGTAAAAACCGAAATAAATGGACGTCCGAAGGTGCAATGTCTGATGAATACAACAGATAAATCAGAACTTCCCAGCCAAGCTGAAACAGTTTTTGCCTGGTCATCAAAGAAACATGTGGTCTTGCGTTATCCTGATGGAAGATTACACTTTTTCTGTTGACTAATTCCAGATGCTTTTCGTCGAGTGCTGCTTTCAGTTGGTCTAATTGAGAGTAGTACTTGTTGGAATTAATCGTTTAGTTTTCCAGAAGGAGCTCATAATAGAGGACTCCCTTCCAATCCCATCATTTACACAACATCACCTTCTTTGGATGAAGACTGGCCTTTGTTGTAGTTGGTGGTTCATTTTGTTTGCCCAGCGATCTCTTCCATTCCACATTATTGTACAGTATCTCCTTTTCATCGCCCGTCACAATTTGTTTTAAAAGCAGAACGTTTTCATTATGTTCAAGTAGAGAATCGCATGCAGAAATACAGTCCAGGAGGGTTTTTTTCACCTAACCTATATGGAACCCAAGCATCAAAGCGATTCACATAACCAAGCTGGTGCAAATGATTTTCATCACTTGATGTGGACATTTTGAGTGTATCGGCTATCTCCCACATGGTAGAATGTTGATTGTTCTCAATTAATGTCTCGATTTGATCACTATCAACCTCAACTGATGTATCCGACCGTGGAGCATCATCCAGCACAAAACTTCGCAAATCACTTTTGACACGTTCAATTGGTCATAGCACCTTTTCCGTACACTACAGAAATCTTTTTTTTTGCATTTCATTTGCATTTTTACCTTTCTTGAAGTAATAAAGCATAGTATGCTGAAAATGTTGCTTTTTTCTTCCATCTTCAATATTAAAATGACTACACAAAAATTCACCAATTTTGATAAGTTTTTTTAAAAATGCACGCTGATGTGACAGCTGCCACAATACAATCTAACAAAATTGTTTCGAGTGAAGTTATAGACAGCTAAGCACTACTAGAGCCATTGTATAGAACAAAACCAAACAAACTTTTTGGCCAATCCAATACTTTCATTGATTTTTCTCTTTATCATTTCCTTTCTTTGTTTTCTTTGGATTTAATTTTCTGTTCCTTTTCTAGTTTCTTAAGGCAGTTGCTTAGATCATTGATTTTAAAACTTTCTTTATTAGAATAGAAGATTTAAAGCTATGCATTTCTAATCATTGCTTTAGCTACATCCCTAAAACTTGATGTGTTTTATTTTCATATTTCATTCAGAATATTTTCTGTCTTATGATTTCTTCTTTGACCAGTGGGTTATGTAGTAGTGTTTTGTTTTGTTTTGTTTTTTAACATCTTTATTGGAGTATAATTGTTTTACATTGTTCTGTTAGTTGCTGCTGTATAACAAAGTGAATCAGCTATATGTATACATATATCCTCATAGCCCCTCCCTCTTGCGTCTCCCTCCCACCCTCCCTATCCCACCCCTCTAGGTGGTCACAAAGCACCAAGCTGATCTCCCTGTGCTATGTGGCTGCTTCCCACTAGCTACCTATTTTACATTTGGTAGTATATATATGTCAGTGCCACTCTCTCACTTCATCCCAGCTTACCCTTCCCCCTCCCCGTGTCCTTAAGTCCACTCTCTACGTTTGTGTCTTTATTACTGTCCTGCCCTTAGTTTCATCAGAACCTTTTTTTTTTTTTAGATTCCATATATGTGTTAGCGTACGGTATTTGTTTTTCTCTTTCTGACTTACTTCACTCTGTATGACAGACTCTAGGTCCCTCCACCTCACTACAGATAACTCAGTTTCATTTCTTTTTATGGCTGAGTAATATTACATTGTATATATGTGCCATATCTTCTTTATCCATTCATCTGTTGATGGACACTTAGGTTGCTTCCATGTCCTGGCTATTGTAAATAGTGCTGCAGTGAACATTGTGGTACATGACTCTTTTTGAATTATGGTTTTCCTCAGGCTATATGCCCAGTAGTGGGATTGCTGGGTCACATGGTAGTTCTATTTTTAGTTTTTTAAGGAACCTCCATACTGTTCTCCATAGTGGCTGTATCAATTTACATTCCCATCAACAGTGCAAGAGGGTTCCCTTTTCTCCACACCCTCTCCAGCATTTATTGTTTGTAGATTTTTTGATGATGGCCATTCTGACTGGTGTGATGGCCATTCTGACTGGTGATACCTCATTGTAGTTTTGATTTGCATTTCTCTGATGATTAGTGATGTTTAGCATCCTTTCACATGTTTGTTGGAAATCTGTGTATCTTCTTTGGAGAAATGTCTTCTGCCCATGTTTGGATTGGGTTGTTTGTCTTTTTGATATTGAGCTGCATGAGTTGCTTATATATTTTGGAGATTAATCCTTTGTCAGTTGTTTCTTTTGCAAATATTTTCTCCCTTTCTGAGGGTTGTCTTTTCATCTTGTTTATGGTTTCCTTTGCTGTGCAAAAGCTTTTAAGTTTCATTACATCCCATTTGGTTTTTTTTGTTTTTATTTCCATTTCTCTAGGAGGTGGGTCACTAAGGATCTTGCTATGATTTATGTCATAGAGTGTTCTGCCTATATTTTCCTCTAAGAGTTTTATAGTGCCTGGCCTTACATTTAGGTCTTTAATCCAGTTTGAGTTTATTTTTGTGTATGGTGTTAGGGAGTGTTCTAATTTCATTCTTTTACATGTAGCTGTCCAGTTTTCCCAGCACCACTTATTGAAGAGACTGTCTTTTCTCCATTGTATATTCTTGCCTCCTTTATCAAAGATAAGGTGACCATATGTGCATGAGTTTACCTCTGGGCTTTTTATCCTGTTCCATTGATCTGTATTTCTGTTTTTGTGCCAGTACCATATTGTCTTGATTACTGTAGCTTTGTAGTATAGTCTGAAGTCAGGGAGTCTGATTCCACCAGCTCTGTTTTTTTTCCCTCAACACTGCTTTGGCTATTTGTGGTCTTTTGTGTCTCCATATAAATTTTAAGATTTTTTTGTTCTAGTTCTGTAAAAAAATGCCACTGGTAATTTGATAGGGATTGCATTGAATCTGTAGATTGCTTTGGATAGTATTGTCATTTTCACAATATTGATTCTTCCAATCCAAGAACATGGTATATCTCTCCATCTGTTTGTGTCATCTTTGATTTCTTTCATCAGTGTCTTACAGTTTTCTGCATACCGGTCTTTTGTCTCCATAGGAATGTTTATTCCTAGGTATTTTATTTTTTGTTGCAATGGTAAATGGAATTGTTTCCTTAATTTCTTGTTCAGATTTTTTGTCGTTAGTGTATAGGAATGCAAGAGATTTCTGTGCATTAATTTTGTATCCTGCTACTTTACCAGATTCATTGATTAGCTCTGGTAGTTTTCTGGTAGCATCTTTAGGATTCTCTATGTATAGTATCATGTCATCTGCAAACAGTGACAGTTTCACTTCTCCTTTTCCGGTTTGGATTCTTTTTATTTCTTTTTCTTCTTTGATTGCTGTGGCTAAAACTTCCAAAACTATGTCGAATAACAGTGGCAACCTTGTCTTGTTCCTGATCTTAGTGGAAATGGTTTCAGTTTTTCACCATTGAGAACAATGTTGGCTGTGGGTTTGTCATATATGGCCTTTATTATGTTGTGGTAGTAGTGTGTTTTTAATTTCCAAATATTTGGGTATTTCTGTTTTTTATTTTTCATTCCATTATGATCAGAGAACAGACTGATATGAAATGCCATTTTCATCATATATTAAGTGTCCGTGTGTAGTTAAATCTATATCTGGATTTTCTGTTCCATTCTGTTAAACTGTCTATCTGTTAAGACTACTTTCCCATCCATCCACTCCCAACATTGATTTTTCCCCCCCTCAGGTTTTCTTGACTTTTTTCTTTCTTGTTTATTTTTCCATATGAACTTGATATTCAGGTTGACTACTAAAAAAATAAGATCAGTTGGCATTTAAGAACGTTTTTATTACTGAAAATTTCAAACATATACAAGTAAGCAGTTAGACTAGTACAATTATGTAAAAGTACTCATCAGTCAGCTTTAATAGTTAGAAACTCATGGCCAGGACTTCCCTGGTGGCGCAGTGGTTAAGAATCCGCCTGCCAATGCAGGGGACACAGGTTCGAGCCCTGGTCCAGGAAGATCCCACATGCTGTGGAGCAACTAAGCCTGTGCACCAGAACTACTGAGCCTGCGCTCTAGAGCCCACGAGCCACAACTACTGAGCCTGTGTGTTGCAACTGCTGAAGCCCATGAGCCTAGAGCCCGTGCAACCACAGAATGCCCATGTGCAGCAATGGAGACCCAATGCAGCCAAAAAGAAAATAAATAAATAAATTTATTTAAAAAAAAAAAAAACTCATGGCCAGTTTGTTTCATTTACAGGACCTCTCTCCTCTCAGATTGTTTTGAAGCATGTCCCGGATACACCATTTTATTTGTAAATACTTTATCTTAAAATTCTTAAAGATAAGGGGTCTTTTAAAAACAAACATAAAACATTACTATATCGTTACCACACCAAAAAGACTTAACAGTAATTCCCTTTTATCCTCAAATTTCTGTGGCTATTTTTAAAGTATATATTTTTTTACGGTTAATTTGTTCCAGTTAGGATCCAAATGAGATTTACAAATTACATTTGTGTATCATGTTTAAGTCATTTTTTTTAATTGTTTTATGTTGTGGTAAATTTTTATTATGACGGTTTTAAAGACATGTTTTGTTCATTCATACCCTCACAGAGTTATGGACTCTTTTTTTAAACCATAGTTAAAATACAATTTTTCACACCTAAAAAAAATAGCAGTTATTTCTTCCTATCAAATGTGTAGAGCACAAGTTTTTCTTACTGTCTTATGAATTTTTCTTAATAGTTGGCTTGTTGAGCCACAGTCCAGAATCCACACTTTTCATTTGATTGGTTTCTCTCTCTTAATGTTAACTCTCTTATAGGTTTCTTCTTAGTTTTTTCCATTTCTATCTTATTTAAATCTAATTTGTTTTGTCCTATATTCTTTCCCACCATCTGAATTTCATGGATTGTGTCCCCGTGATATTGTTTAAAGTGTTCCTCTGTCCCCTGTAATCCTTGTGAACTGATTGTAGATAAGAAAGATTAGTTTGTATTTTTTAAAACTTAACCTGGAATGTTTCATAGATGATGTGTGTACTTTTATTAGGAGTCAGTGTCTTACCTCTGTTTTTTTTTTTTTCCCCTGGATAGTAGGAGTAACTTGGCTGCCTTATCTATCCAGGATAACGTTTCATACCAGCTCTTCTCTGTTTGTTTTGGCAGCACTGACAATCACTGTCTAGCGCTAGATTCATTATTTCACTAAGGATTGCAAAACGGCATTCTCATTCTGTCATCTCTTTTTCAATTATCAGCTGGACTATTTCTATAAAGAAAAACTTTACCTTGTCAAACTATTTGGTTACCATGAGGTACAGTTTGTGATAGAAAGGCAGCTAAACTGCCCATCATTTCAAGGCAGTTCTCAAAATAATGAGTTGGTTTTCTATTATCCCTAAAGGTTGACCAGTGAGGGTTTGTTGTTGTTGTTGTATTAGAATGAACTCCTGGGTTTTAATATTCAGTTTGCCAATTGGGATTTTCATTAGAACTACATTAAATTTATAAATATATAATTTAGAAATTAACTTAGAGGAGAATTGCTATCTTTATATTGTCTTCCTATCCATGAACAAATGATGCCTTTCTGCTTGTTTAAATCTGCTTCTCTACCTTTAGTAGTTGTTTTGTTTGTTTCTTTCTTTTTTTAATTTAATTGTTTTTATTTTTGGCTGTGTTGGGTCTTCATTGCTGTGCACGGGCTTTTTCTAGTTGCAGCAAGCAGGGGCTACTCTTCATTGTGGTGCACAGGCTTCTCATTGTTGTGGCTTCTCTTATTGTGGAGCACAGGCTCTAGGCACATGGGCTTCAGTAGTTGTGGCACGTGGGCTCTGTAGTTGTGGCGCACGGGCTTACTTGCTCCGCGGCATGTGGGATCTTCCCGGGCCAGGGCTTGAACCCATGTTCCCTGCATTGGCAAGCAGATTCTTAACCACTGCACCACCAGGGAAGCCCCTTCAGTAGTATTTTTAAGTTTCTCTTAAAAGTTTTATGTGGAAAAAAAAAAAAAGTTTTATGTGTTTCTTCAGTTTTTGCCTTAGGTATTTTCTTTTTTTATTGTTAATGTAGAGTGGGTTCATCTTTTCCATTGCATCTTCTATGTATATGAAGGCTATTTGCCGTCTTTATGTTAATCTTATATCCTGCTGCTTTACTCTTCAAATAACAGGGAAAATTAAGGACTTGCTTCTGAAATGCAGCCGTAGATCATTTAAGGCATATCTTTCCTTCATGATAGTAGTGCCTTTTTGCACAAAACCACCTCTTTGTCTTCTTGGTACGTAATGCAGCATTACCATTTTTGCGTCCTGTGAGAAAAATTTAGTTGTATTTGAAAATATGCTGAAGTCAGGAACATTTTGGGACAGATATTCTTTTGTGTGGGGGGTTAGACTAGGGGTGGGGTCTGTGCATTATAGGATGTTTATTAGCATCCCTGGCCTCTACCCATTAGATGCTAGTAGTATCCTCCCCTTCTCTAATTGTGACAACCAAAAATGTCTCCTAGATGTTGCCAAATGCCCCTTGAAAGGCAAAATTGCTCCCAGTTGAAAACCATTGATGTAAAGAAATGGCTGAAGTATGGCCAGTCTAAACTGTGGTTTAAGATTAAGATAGATTCAGTTTGGGTGGGTCGGGGGTAATACAACCATAAAACCAGGTATATCTCTGTATATTTTATCTTTTAAGGTTTTGTTCAAGCATTGTTTGTTTTGTTTTGTTTAATTTTTAGTTTTTGGCTGTGTTGTGTCTTCGTTACTGCGCGCAGGCTTCTTATTGTGGTGGTTTCTCTTGTTGCGGAGCATGGGCTCTAGGTGTGCAGGCTTCAGTAGCTGCAGCACGTGGGTTCAGTAGTTGCGGCTCGCAGGCCCTAGAGCACAGGCTCAGTAGTTGCGGTGCACAGGCTTAGTTGCTCCGCGGCATGTGGGAATCTTCCTGGACCAGGGCTCGAACGTGTGTCCCCTGCATTGGCAGGCGAATTCTTAACTACTGAGCCCCCAGGGAAGTCCCAAGCATTGTTTTTATAACTAGAATTTTTTATTTTTAAAAATCAGTAACTTGACTGGCTTTTTGAAGAAAAAATTTAATATGTGAGGGTTGTAAAGTATGAAAAGAAATAGTGATAGTAAGTTAAGCTTATTTAGCTTAATTAGACAAACTTTCATGTGATAAAAATGATATTTGAGTTTTGGGTGGCTTTTCTTTACTAGAAGGGTGTGCTTTTTCAATATGTGGGAATCTCAAGATTAAATTCAGAACAATATTACCTAATTGGTTTTTTCTGTTTTCAAGTTTGCTTTTCTGACTAGATAACACAGTGTGTAACTAGCTCTCCTAAGTATCAGCAGCAGTCATTAAATTTTTAGCAAAACCTTCAAATATTTTTTTAAAAAAGACAAATTCTGTCTCTACATTAGCAGTTACCTGTATAGTCAGTTAGTTTTGATGATTTTGTGAACATACGAAGTTACAACATTCTTTGTGTCTTGCTGTAAGCAGTGGTTCACAACTTCTTCCCTCAAGTGGCTTGGTTAACATAGCACCATAAACCCATCACAGACAACAGTCAGTGCTGTAATAAACATGTGAGGAAAAGGTACACAGAGCATGCAGCTAGCGCTTTTGTGGGCGATTGGGAAAGACGATACAGAGGAGATGACAGTTGAGCTAAATTGTTAACTAGAGCTTTAATGGAGCAGATTACAGGCAGAAATTTGTGTGGAGTAATACAAGACAAAGAGTAATGTTTTAAAAGAGCTATTACAATTTTTTAAAAGCGCTACATGGTAGTGTGTGATGCTATGTTTGAAAAAGCAAGAGTTCGGTGGTAAGAAATTTAGAAAGATGGAGTTAAGTGTTGGGTCTGTTTTGGCTTTTTTGTTGTACTTTTGTTTTCCTTTGAATAAAATCCAGTGCCCTTCTCTAGCAATGGCATAATTCAGTGTCTCAAACAGGGTGTATATGAGAAGTATGAGGGAAATGTTGCTTCATAGTGCTGTAAGAGTCTTGTAATTACAGGGACTTGATGAAGTCTGGGGGTCATCACAGAGTATCTCTCTGAGAATGTTGCTTTCAAGCTGACACTTGATGGACAAGTAAAAGTTTTCCAACCTGGCAGTAGGGGATTGGGGTTTGAGGCTGAGGAATAGCATATATGATAGGAAAACAGCCCATAGTGGCTGAAGGGGGATGGGTGTGGTATAACATGGCATTGGAGAGGTAGGCTTTGACCCAATCATGCAGAGCCTTATGGACCATGTTCGTATATTTTATGCTAATAAGGAGCTGCTGTGTTCTAATATTATGTCGTTTTTTCCTGCAGTACCAAATATGCCCCAACAACGGCAAGACCAACATCATCAGAGTACCATGATGCACCCAGCCTCAGCAGCAGGCCCACCAATTGTGGCCACCCCACCAGCTTATTCCACACAGTATGTTGCCTATAGTCCTCAGCAGTTTCCAAATCAGCCTCTTGTTCAGCATGTGCCACATTATCAGTCTCAGGTAAGCCTGATATGACCTAATAACTCTTTTAATTGTTGTTCCATTGAAGTAACTTTTAGTATGGTAAAGGGGTTTTTCCTTTATATTTTGTGCTATGCGTTAACGGTGGGGTAGGCAGCTAAGGATTTGGGGGTCCTTTTTAACCTAATAGAAAGTTGCTGATCAGTGTAAGTGTTTCAAAGGCTAAATCCTTTCTAGCCAAATAAGGATTTAGGAGTTGTTTCTGGAAACCTGGAAACCATGGAATTAAGACATAACTAAAATCTACTTGACTATATCTGGTACTTTAATGTTTTTTTCTTTATTTTTTGTTTGAACACAGCATCCTCATGTCTATAGTCCTGTAATACAGGGTAATGCTAGAATGATGGCACCACCAACACATGCCCAGCCTGGTTTAGTATCTTCTTCAGCAACTCAATACGGGGCTCATGAGCAGACGCATGCGATGTATGGTAGGAAGCAGTTTGTTTGTCTTTTTCAATGTGTGTGACTATTCTTACTGTGTTTTTAAGCTCTGAAAAGATGCTCTGTTTAAGAATAACTCTGCCTTTTATGACATTGAGGGTCAAGAATCTAAAGAAAAGATGAATCCATTTCTCTCTCCGACCTGCACTATAAGTCTTGGCAAATCATTTCTACTTTGAAATTTCTCTCTGTTCCATTGTCTCTCTTTAACTAAAATGTAATAATGTGTGTAAAAGCATCTTTTGTGGAGAAAGGTATCTTTCTCCTCTTCCTCATCAGTAACATCATTTGGTATACCCTTCCTAAGGCATGCAAGAAAGTTTTACCGTAATGAAAGCAAGAAAACATTCTGCTTCACTCCTTACTCTGGGGGTCACTGACATTGCATATTTTATTGCTATTTGTTACAATGCTACTATGTTTCTGCATCATGCTGTATTTCAGGTGGTTGGAATTGTGTAATATTAGATCTGCTTTTGACAGATTCATACTTTAATTGAGTATACAGTGATAAAATGAAAAGTATTCTATATAAAATTAAACGATATATCTGAGTAATAAGCTAAAATTACCATCTTAGTTTTGTGGCTGGAGAACTTTGTGTAAGTCAGCTTTGCAACTGTCTAAAGTAATAATATTGTTTTCAATGTTAGAATTTAAAATAAGATTTCCACTTATATTTTGTAATATAGAATTAATGGGTCGTCCCATATTATGTTTTTCAAAATGCACCTTTAATTAGTACCAGTTTTATTAAGATCTAAATTTTGTTTTGAACTTTTCTGAGAACTCCTGTACTGTCATTTAGGTTTTCCCATTGGCATTTCAGTTTTTTGGAGAGGGAGAGAAATTTAAGTTTATTCATACAATTGAAAAGTGAACCACTATGAAAATGAAATTAATATTACATGTAACTACAAGGACATGTCATTTTTTAAACCTCTTTCAACTTTTTGAGTGACTAATAAGAATATAAAGGCTTTCATTTTTTTTTAACTTTAGATAACAGTTTATAACATTTTGTAGGTTTATAGGAATATAGGACTCAGGCAGCAACAATCATTCTTGTCACCGGGAACCCACTGCTAATGTTTTCTTTCTGGAGGCATGCTCCTTTACCACTGGTTCACAAATGATAGGAATTTTACATGATTAAAGGCTTTTTTTTTAATAAAATACTTGTCAGATCTTAATTTTCCGCACTTAAAATTTTATCTTGTTGACTATGCTCTTTAAATTAAAATGATGTGATTGCTCCAATTTTGAAAAACATTTCTTTCAAGAAGCCCGTCTATAATTTAATTGAAAGATTGACATACTGATTTGGCTTATGATTTTGGTTGTGATCTCCTATCATTGGCTTGTCTTTAGTTGTCTTAACCAGGAATAAGTATGTGTGAAAAGGCACCACTGATTTATCACACTAACTTTTATGCAATTTGTATACATTGCAATAATTTTCCAGTTTGCTAAAGTCTTAGGTGACACAGTTTATTATGATTGTTTATTGTACATATTATACATTTCTGAATACATCTTGACGTAACAAATGGAAAAAACATTTCTTTCTTCCCATTTTCTGGGATGCTCCCCTTGGAATAAGATCTGAAACTTGAGCTAAAATTTCCATTGCTTTTTTGTGTGCCCACACCTTTGAGACATTGTAGTAATACTGTGATGTCAAGCAGAATCTTTCTCCTCAGTGTATATTCACTCACTACCAACATCTGACTTTGTCTGCTGATTGGATGTTTATTGGTTTGAAACAGCCAGTACAGTAAATACTGTATTTGAGGCACTAATGGTTTTTATAACTACCTTCCCAGAATATTTCCATTTGAAAAGCAGTTGATCTTGGACCCTGAAGTCCATTCAAGTGTGGGTAAATAGTAAATATTGCAAAGAAACAAAATACTAGACCTAATGTCCAGTGAAATCTGGAATGAATTAGTCATCAAAGCTAGTTCTTTGATACCAGGAGAAAGTTGCTCAACCAAATCTGAATTACTCTCCTGCAGTTTACACAGATTGCATTATATTTCATTGATGTGTGTTGATAAGGGCAGCTAGGGGCAAAGCTGTAGATTTGGTATGATTGTTGCTGGTTCTGTTTTGGATACTTCATACCCTAAAGAGAACACTGGGAAATGAATTGGTTTGTTCGTTACCACAATAAGCCATAATTTAATCTGCTTTAGCAAGTTCATTAATTCTTCAATAATTTATTTCAGTTATTTTAGATCTTCCAAATACAATTATGCTGAATATAGACAAATTTTAAATACGTTATTTTAAACTGTAAGACAAAACTTGCATAGAAATGCTAATTTTATTTTCATTTCCCTTGAACAGTTTATATTTTATATTCCAAAAGGAACCAAATAGTTTGAGTATGAATTATATTTATTCTTAAGCTACATTCTATCTAGATTTTTTTAAACTTTTAATGCAAACAAAAGAATATGCACCCAGATGTTAATGACAATTATATGTCACCTTTTTGTCATTCATTAATTGTTATGGTCATAGCAAAAACCTTTGCGAATAGAAATGACTACAAGATGAAAGGCTGGGTATTGTTTTTTAATTTTTTGGTGTATTTAATATAAATATGCTAACAGATCACTGAACATTTAAATTATTAGGAGATACATTCTAAGAATTGTTGACCTTGTACTCTTTCTAGATATCTTAGGAAGGACTTTGATCACAAACTTCATCTCTTTGACCTTAACTTTAACTTCACTTTCATCATTGCCTCTGCCCTCTTCCTCCTAATGTTACTCTTTGTTTCCTTAACATCTGGTCTTATAATTCATCTCATTTTGTTTCATTCATCTAACTTTGTTTTCCCTTTTAGAAACAGTAATAATGAAGTTTTCTCTATTCAGAAAGAGTTAAATCCAGAATCCTTTTTTTGCTTTATTTTCGGTAGTTTAATGCGGATAAATTCGAAAATACAGTAGGCAAAAAGATTTAAAATGCACCTATTAATCTTCTCCCTTACAATCACCAGTTAACATTTTGGTGCATATCCTTACAAGTGTACTCACACACACACACACGCACACACCTTTATGTAGACAGTTTAATAAGAAATGATATTGTACCCTTGTTTAATATTATTGTTTCTGAATTTTTGGATCCATTACCAGATGCCTAGTAAACATCTTACAGAATAAGGTGTAAGGTGACATTTCTATTAATGATTTGCAAAATTGGATTAGTCTTTTAAATTAAACTTGGTAAATATTATTTTGTTTTGGTACATTATTTATATCAAGGTGTTCAGTGGAATGCAATGTTGGTCTTTTTATTAGATAATAACTTTATTCCTTTCATTTAACTAAGTGAGCATGTGGTACTTGACAACCCAATACAGAAGAAAAGTGTCTTTTGCTTCAGCCCTATCTTATTTAATTTTGTAGTGATGTTTAAAGTGCTTGTCATCTCTTGTAAAATAAGAAAAATGAGTTATGCATGAATACAAAAAGAAATTACTAAATATGTCAACCTTTCCAGAAAATTAGGAAAATGCACACCTTAAAAGGCTAATTAACCTTTCTATTTCCCAAATTCAGCATGTCCCAAATTACCATACAACAAGGAGACAAGCCCTTCTTTCTACTTTGCCAGTGAGTTGGGTTTTTTATACTAATTTTAATTGAACAGTAAAACACTTTTTAAAGAATACATGTTAAGGGAGTAGACTTGTTGAGCAATCTTTTCCTTGTGCCAGACAAAATCATTTAAAAAAATATATATATATATATGAAAATAATTCAGAGTTTTTAAAAAGGAAATATAACCCAGCTTAAGAAAGCTGGAGTTAATTTAAAAATTGAGTTGTTTCAGAAATTAATTTTTGCATACCAAGCAAACATGTGACTGTTTTGGAAATGCCTAATACTCTCCTTGTTCAGAGAAACTTTCCCTGAACAGACGTTTTTAAAACAAAGCGCAAAGCAAGCCACAAGCTTAAAACATTACGGTTTTTTTTAGTATCCTGGTAAGAAAACATTTATCCTTACAAGGATTTTTAATTGAATAGGGTTGAAATACTAGGGGAGGAACGTTTCTGTATTTTCAGTCTTTGCATGACTACAGGTTTATGATATTCAGGTAGCAGACACCTCATGGATGTCTTGAGTTTAAGCAGGAAAGCATGACCTAGCAGCTACTAGAGATTGTCTTTGGCAACACCAGCCCCCTCTCACCACCAGCGGAAGGGTAAATGATTGCTCCTAAATGGAGAAAGTCTGAGCAGGGATTGCTTTTGGAAATGAACTTGTAAGGTTTGTTTTCTCTATTTGTAGGGAAATTTTAAAATAAGGCTTATTCATGGGCTTTTGGTATTTGGATGGGAAAGTCACTAACTTGCAGGAATCCTTTAGAAATGTATGACAGTATAATATATGTCGCTTTATGTGAAATACTATATTCTAGGGGATATTAAGGATTAAAATTTTGTTAGAGACTAAATTTTAAATTATTGTAGAATGACTGAATGTCTGAATATACTAGATGCCAAATTTTAAAAAGCATTTAGAAAACATTTTGACTTAAATTTTCATTAATTGTGCCTTGACTTGGTATCCAAAAATAAGTGCGTACATACTATTTATTTGGTGCTAGGAAATGTTAACAAATTTAATCCTTTAATAGATGCTCTTTAAAAAGGAGTCTTGCTGTATATATAACTGTTAAAGGGAAACTATGTATGTGGTATAGTATATAAAAGACTGTCAGTAATTCTATTATGTACTCAGTTTGAGGTCTCAAATGTAGTTATCCTCACCATCTTACTGTCTCTGTTAGTAGTTTTGGAGTCAGTTTCCTGGTAAGTAGCTAAAAGGTCCTTAATCATCACACCTAAGCATTAAATGCCTTAGCACAACTTTCCCTAAAAGAGAATATCAGTACTTTTAAAAGAAACTAACAGTGGGGCTGCTATTTGTAATTTAATTTGCTGTTTCATACCCCACCCCCACCCCCTTCTAAGCATTTTGTCCTGGTTTGTTTGGTCTAGTTGCCTTTTATTCCCCTTTTAAAGAGTTTTCAATGTTCCTTTACTTCCTTTTTTCTGAATTTAACATCAGATTTAAAAGTTGGAAGATTTTGTTTTGTTTCATTTTTAAAGTTTTGCTGTGCTGGTGTTCTCTCATGTCTTGTGCATCCAAGGTCAAAAATGACAAAACCTAGTTATTAAATTAGGTTTAATTTAATAACTTCTATATTAAATTAAATGCACATCTCTATGGACATTGGCTTCAGTAAGATCATGGCTTAGGAAATGATTTTTGGATTGTGGTTAGTGTTTCGAGGATTTGACAAATCACATAATTAGAGTTTTAAACATTTATATCGAGGAACACAGTGAGCGGGAAACTTCTGGACTGGGTCTGGCCCAAAAAATAGTTATTTCTTTGATTAGCTTGAAGTAATCCAGATTTCATGAAGGCAGCTTAGGTTTTATAAATAGAAGTTTAACTGATGGATAGCTAAATCAGAATTTTGAAGAAAAATCACTTTATTTTTAACCTCTCTGGAATCTTTTAGCTAATGAGCATGTATAATAAAAACAGTTAAATGATAGGCTTAGGTCAGGAAAGCCCAGAATTTACTGCCTTTCACTCTCCACTTCTCCCTTTCCCTAATTCTCTTAGATTTTTCCCCTCATTTACTCTATCTTGGTTCCTTTCTCTTATCTCTCTCTCCCCCCTCCCCTCTTCCAGCCTTCCCCCCTGCCCCGCAGCCTTTTAATTTCCCTCTTATCCTACTTGTCTTTGTCTCCTTCTTAACTGGCCTTTCAAGGAACCAAAGTATATTTTTGTTGTTTTTACTATTAAAGTGTATAAGTTCCACATTTTCCCCAATTAGCTACTCAGTTTTCATATTTGAAGGGGGAAAAGAATTCCTGGGTAAGGTACTTGCTTTAGCAAACATCTTTAAGCAAGATGATGAACAAAGGAAGATATTTCTAATCAAACATCCTCACATTTTATTTGTAGCCTATGATGTATGTTTACATCTGCTTAATTTTTCTTATAATGCATTGCAGTTTATTGGTGTTTAGATAGGGAAAGGGTGTTTTTTTTAAACAAAAGCCCATGTAGATGCATTCAGCTTGGATTACTTGAAGTATTTATGCTATGAATGCAAATGACATATAGATTAGAATACTCTATCTTATAACCTTTCAGTATTGGTAAACTATCACAGAGATACCTTTTTTAAATACATAGTAAAAAAAATACTTCCATCTTTAATTCTCTCCAAGTAATTTCAAGATTTTAACATTTTTCTAATTGATGAATAAATTATGGAACTTCATGGGTGTAATTCTCTTTGTGATGGCCATGCTTTTTTATGTATGAATATTAATAAAATAGCACCCAGCTAGAGTTGATTATTGTTACTTTTTATTTCCTTAATACTTTGCTTAAAAGGTAATTAAAAATGAAATTTAAAACTTTTTGGTACAAAAGTTTCTTGAATAAATAAGGTTAAATAAATAGAAACTCTGAGATTCTGTACTCTATGAAACCTCATAAATAGAATTTGGATTCGGGAATTGCTTTCCCCCAGACAGATTAGAATTGTTACAAATGAAACATTTAAGAATTTATAGTAGGGAGGATTTTAATGCAAGTGGTTTGAAAATAAGGGAGCATGAATGACTCTAGATATCACTATTCAATAAAACTTTCTGTGCTGAAGGAAATGTGCTACAAATAATGATGTCCAGTCAGTAGCCACTAGCTACATGTAGCTGTTCTAATTATTTAAAAATAAATTTGAAAAATAAGTGTAAGATTTTTACAAGAACAAGGGTTCAAGATTTATCTCAAGTCTTTTAGACTAAGTCAGTGCCCAGACAGTTTTGGGGGTCAGAAGCTTAACTTAATGAATATGATGGTGAAGAATGGCCTTTTAAAAAACCAATGAATTAGAAAAACGACAATGACTACTTTCGTAGATTCATGGGACTGTGAAACTCAAGAAAGCTGTTAGCACATTATTTTTCCCATGTCCCAGAAAACTGTCACTGACTTCTTGAAAAACACCCAAAGAATACGTTGCCAGTTTTCCTTGTTAATATGTTCCAGTGTATGTTAACTGTTATAGCTAGGGGATTTTCCCAGTGTATAAAGAAAAATGCTTTGATTAATCTAATCTGGGAGTTAACTTAGTATAGATGCCCACTGTGGTGTTGGCATTGGATGCACAGGTGATCCTAGCACTGCTCTTTGCCTCACCCTTCTCTCTTTAAAGGATACATATACAGTTGAGGAGATAACCAGTTGGGCTGGAATGTTGGTCCTTGGCCCTACAATGTCAAGCATTATAGAATTGTTTCATGTGCCTAACCCTCTGCATAACATTTACATTGGACTCATCCAGAGTCATCTATGCTGGCAACTCTCAGCAGCCAGCCTATTAGACTGCTGTTGTTAGGGTACCTGATCCCAAAGCAGTGCTTGCTTCTCCCCATCAGCCCCCTATATGTAACACCATATGAAGAATGTGAAGAACTATTCTGGAATTGACACATTGACTTCCAAGAGGAGATACATCTTGAGAACATTGTCCTCAGCTCATTGTCACATCATGGTTAGATTTGTATCAGTGTGCTATCAGTAGTCACTGGAAGCAATGAACCCATCTTGTGCTTTTGATTCTCAAGTTGCTGTTTGGGGATGACATGAACAAATGAATTTATACCTCATCTCCCTGTTTTGTGCCAAGGTATGGTCTGTGCTGAGATTCACAAAGAATTGGCTTTGGGTTCTTAGCTTTAATGAACACACTTTTACTTAAACTAGCTCATCGTATTTCCTTTGAGGTTACTCTAGCTAGTAAAATTCTTTTTAAAGGCTAGGATGCTTTGAAGGGAATTCGTTTTTCTACATAGTTTAGGTAATCCCATTTACTAGATTTTATAAAGCAAAGGTGACAGATCTTGAGCAGGGAGGCCTAGAGAATGAACTGAGTGGCAGAGTGGCTTCTGTGATCAGCTGAGAGAGATTGTGGTCATTTGGCCCTGAAGATAGAGCCCTGACCTTGCCACACACCTTATCCAGCCCCTTACTACAGCCCTGATATAGTCTGTGCCCACGGGACACTGCATCAGGTCCAGGACAGTAGCATGGTGAGGTTAGCCAGATGATGGCCTTGAGCTAAATGTGTGTGTGTGAGAGACAGAGAGACAGGTCGCAGACGGGGGATTGTTTGAATTGTTTCTGTCTATGCTTTTAAGTTGCCTTTTCAGGAAACCTAGTGACTGTTTTAGAAGTAAATTTAATTAGATTTTGGTATAATGTGTACAGCTATGTTATATGAATAAAATGCTAGCCTGACTGTTAAGCAGTAACTTCCCATTTATTTTTTTAAGAAGTGGGTGGTTTAAATGGAGTCAAATACAGAGATTGGTTAGGCATTGAGCATCAAGAAGACTGTGGATGAGCTGAAAGTTGATGAGGCATAGAGGAGCGATTAAGAGCATGACACCTGTCAATTATACACATTTCTTTTCCTTTCACTTTAGTTTCCACTGGCTCCCTTGCTCAGCAGTATGCGCACCCTAATGCTACCTTGCACCCTCATACTCCACATCCTCAGCCTTCAGCCACCCCCACTGGACAGCAGCAAAGCCAACATGGTGGAAGCCATCCTGCACCCAGTCCTGTTCAGGTAAGGAGGAACTGAGAGGCCTTCACCAGAACTGCTTCATCGTTCTATTTATTGAGTGTTTTCTTCAGTGCCAGGCAAGATGCTAGGTACCACGTGATCAAAACACCGAGCAGCCCTGCCTCATGGAGCCAGTGTACAGCTCTGCAGGCTGTGCCCCCAGGTTTAAATCACCTTAAGGTACATATTGAGAATAAGGTGATGGGGTAAGTTCTGGAAACTTAACCAATATTGAAAAATCTAACATAAAGCAAGAAACTGGCTTGGAACTTTTTAAAAATCTCATTTCTAATGTTTACATGATGAGGGTGTTTGGTTTTTTTCCTATTAGCTTCTTTAATCATGTTTGTTAAGGAGGCACTTAAGGAGCTCTTTGACATCTGTCAGGCCCCTGGAGCAGTAGTCCTGTTTTACCACTGCTGGTTGAGGACTTGTAGGCTGAGAATCAGGCTTGCAGCCCAGACAGGAATGTTTGTGAACAGGAGGCACCCCCACCCCAGCCCTGCTCCTACTCCCTGTGTATTCTCTGGTACCTGCCATTGCCCCTCATCTTAGATAGGCCCAGCGGGAGCCTGTTGTCATATGCAAAACTCAGCTTTGTGTGTGACCCTTAAACTGCTCTTCCTTAAAGAAAATTTTCTCAATTCTTTCCTGTTACTTTGCAGCACCATCAGCATCAGGCCGCCCAGGCTCTCCACCTGGCCAGTCCGCAGCAGCAGTCAGCCATTTACCATGCGGGGCTTGCACCAACCCCACCTTCCATGACACCTGCCTCCAATACACAGTCGCCACAGAATAGTTTTCCAACAGCACAACAGACCGTCTTTACGATTCATCCTTCTCATGTTCAGCCGGCTTATACCAATCCACCCCACATGGCCCATGTACCTCAGGTAAACCCGCTTTAGCCAACTTTCTGTGAAGACCAAGTAGGAAATGAAGGTTGTCAGATAAGCAGCAAAGAGCCAGCTGCTCTTCGAGCCAGGAACCCCTGTGTGTGATGCCATTTGCTTGTCTCCTTTTTTCCACTCAAATACATGTGATCTGGCCCTAAATGAATGTTTGTGTGGTTTTGTAATGGGATCAGTGCAGTTGCTGATTGGTCAGTCTTTTAACGTTTCCCAACTGAGACCTTAAAAATATCTTTGACTCTGGAATGCAACCTAATTCTTTCCTTGCTGTATCTGCTTTGCTATGTTTATATAGCTTCATTGCTATATATACGTATACATACATATATTCCTCCCCAACAGACACACACACAGACACACACACAGACACACACACATACACACGAGTCTAGCAAGGAGGATGGGATTTCACAAATTCTCAACTCTGAGGTGACTACACTGGGCCTGACCACTTGAATGTTAGTCACATGAGTTCCTAAGAAATATCTGTACTTGTTTTCCCTGGCTGTTCCTACATCCGCTTTGACCATATGTTGTACTTCTTGAAAGGGCTTGGCCTTGTACATTCGTGCAGTGTAACTTGAAGCTGGAAGCACCCAGGTGTTCCCATTTTTCTTAAAGAGCAGCCCTGGAAGCCCTTTGGAGCTCACCTCTAGCAAAAGCTTCTAAGGGTTGAAAGGTGTGGTTGCTTTCTGCATCAGCTACTGACAAAAGTCCAATGCAATCCAGGGCCAATTTGGATTGTCTTAATGAGAAGGAGCTGCACCGAAGTTGGGCTCCAACACTGTCCTTTTAGGCCCTCCCTAGAGCTGTTAAGGGTGAATTGGCTGTATTTGTTGTCTCTTTTTGCTGCTTTCATAACAGAACTCTTCTGGGTCTGTTAGCCTGCCTCACTGAACTCTGTTTCATGTCAAGCAGTGCACCACTGAGGCTCTGGCGTGGTGGGGCTGGAGATGGTGCTCAGTTGGAGCTAACTCTCAGAGGCGACCTTGTAACTAGCGTTCCACAGCTCTGGGAAGTTCGGGCATTCTCCCCAGCAAATGTGTAGGTTCTGTAGTGTGGCGCACTGCAGTGGATGATTTGCTTTTGATGGTGGGGAGGGGAGCCGGTTTGGTCAGGTGTGGGGCAGCATGGTTTGGCTGAACCAGGAGCTTCATGAGACCAGGGGGCCTGTAGATGTCTAGTAGAGGCTGGTGGCTAAGTAGGTATGTGAATTTACATGTAAGTTGGGGTTCCTAAAACCTCACTTTTGTGCTTTTGTGCTGAAAGAGCAACAAGGTTAATATTTGCAGGGAAGCCCAGATATGCCCTGGGTCCCTTTGAATATGTAAGAATCAAAACAGCATTTCATTCAGGGCTTATCCTGGTCTAGAACAGTGCACAGCATGGGAGGCAGGAAACGAGAGCTCTTCCTGGCTCTGCCAATTCCCTGCAGAGCTGCGATCCAGCTATTTGGGCTGACTAAAACCTTTCTAACTTGACAGTGAGACCAGGTTGAACTCATTATCACCTGGTACAGAGAGACACTGGCCTGGACCAGATAATTTTAGATTACCCCTTCCCACCTCACTGGAGCCATTCAACTGCAACTCCTGCTGCTGCTGCTCTATCAGCGGATCTTTCAGCAGAGCAAAGGGGCCTGAGAGGCTTTTCTTACTGCCTTGACTCATTGTTCACTGAGGTGTGCTGGTGAGCAGGCAAGAAGCAGAGGGGGAAAGGCAAAGAGAACCTAGAACAAAGTTAACAGTCCCTGCTTATAATGTAATAATCTGCTTTCTTACTTGAAAGAGATGTTATCTGTAAAACTAATTCAGGCCCCACATGGAAGCCAGAGTCTAAAGCATCATTGCAGGTAGCCTCCTATTAATTTGAGAAAGCTGCGCTTGGATCAGGGATCTTTGTGAAGACCTTGCCCCATACATAGAATCCAGTCCTCAGAAATGTTGAAGGCTAGGACACTGCAGCCCTGACTTTTACCCAGGCTCGCTGGGTGCCTGCTCCCTCAGCCTTGCAGGATCTGCCAGAGGGTGAAGCATGTCTATAGGTCAACTGATGGATCCACTAGGGAATGTCCCCAGAGGAAAGAAAGGGCCCTGAGGGCCCACTGTTGCCCTTTCCTGAGAGCCCCAACCCAGTGAAAGGGACACAGTTGACATGTTGTTTAAGCTGGAGATGTTGCCTGTATGCGTAAAAGAGCTCTCTGTTTCAGGCTCATGTACAGTCAGGAATGGTTCCTTCTCATCCAACTGCCCATGCGCCAATGATGCTAATGACGACACAGCCACCCGGCGGTCCCCAGGCCGCCCTCGCTCAAAGTGCACTACAGCCCATTCCAGTCTCGACAACAGCGCATTTCCCCTATATGACGCACCCTTCAGGTGAGGCGTGTGTGTGCAGGGGCCGCCGGGCACCCCAAAGCATTCTGCTCGCACAGGTCGAATGGCAGGCCGGGCCAGCGCTTCAAGCCCCGCATCTGAGAACTAGCAAGACCCGTCAGAGTGTACACAGTAGGGACTGTGATGATCAGTTCAGTGTCAGGGCCTGAGGCTTCCGGGAGCCTAGTGTGTGTGTGTTCTGATGGTATACAGGATTTGGCTTGATGAGAAGCAGCAGCAGCATTCTGTGTAGCTGATGCATGCTTAGGACTCAGTTGGCCTTCCTTGTTATGATAGGTTGGACAGGGCAGTGTTTTCCTTCCTGAGTCCCAACAGTCTGACATGTGGGGGGTTACTACCATGGCAGAGTTTGATTGTAGCTCTGGAGACTACCACTGATGAGATAAGTGCTGTGTATGGATTGGTTTCGAGTATAGTATTAGCTCCAGTCTATGCCCTGACAGGTAGAGAATGCCCCGTGATTGTGCTCTAATACTTGATGGTGGCCATGGCGATATTTCACAGTCTAACCTGTTATTCTGAAAGCAATATTGGTGCTTGGCTATTATTTGGGGAGGGGATATGTTAAGGCCTTTTTTGTACCCCATGAGCAACAACTCTTCTGGGAGTTTTATCTGAAATGGTTTTATGTCTGACTGGTTTGTTTCTACCCACCCACCTACCTTCTCCCCCTTTTGGTACAGATGCGGGGGGGTGGGAAGGGTAAAGAGTGAATTAAATTTTGAGTCTTGTTCAGGTAGCACAAGGATAGCTTTACAGACATGTGCTGCAGAGACACTAGGCTAATGTGCGGTGTTGCCAGTTTTCTGTTTAAATATTCACTTTTCTTTTTTACAGTACAAGCCCACCACCAACAGCAGTTGTAAGGCTGCCCTGGAGGAACCGAAAGGCCAAATTCCCTCCTCCCTTCTACTGCTTCTACCAACTGGAAGCACAGAAAACTAGAATTTCATTTATTTTGTTTTTAAAAAATATATGTTGATTTCTTGTAACATCCAATAGGAATGCTAACAGTTCACTTGCAGTGGAAGATATTTGGACCGAGTAGAGGCATTTAGGAACTTGTGGGCTGTTCCATAATTCCATACGCTGTTTCCAAGTCCCGCAAGTACCCCAGCTCTGCTTGCTGAAACTGGAAGTTATTTATTTTTTAATGACCCTTGAAAGTCATGAACACATCAGCTAGCAAAAGAAGTAACAAGAGTGATTCTTGCTGCTATTACTGCTTTAAAAAAAAAAAAAATCAAGACTTGGAACGCCCTTTTACTAAACTTGACAAAGGTTCAGTAAATTCTTACCGTCAAACTGACGGATTATTATTTATAAATCAAGTTTGATGAAGTAATCACTGTCTACAGTGGTTCAAGTTTTAAGTTAAGGGAAAAACTTTTACTTTGTAGATAATATAAAATAAAAACTTTAAAAAAATCAAAAAATAAAAAAAGTTTTAAAAACTGATATCAAGTTAATGTGTGTTTGTATGAGCTATTTCCATTGTAGGATACTGAATATCAGGGCAGGAGGGCTGACTCTGCTGTCTTAATACCTCGAAGGTTAGCTGTCAAATGACTTTTCTTCTTCACCTTTAGTTCTGGTTCAAGGTATCTCTAGAAAAAGACAAGACTGAGAGATGTTCTGTTTGGTGGCTAGAGGTCTGCTTCAGAAGGAGGAAGGCTGGCCAGAGTTGGGCAGTGCCGAAAGTCCACATCCTCACCCTGACGCTGATTCTGTAAGCTTCCTTTTTAATATCTCCTGAACCCAAATGAGTTAGTCAGAAGTTGTCCTGATTCAGGCATCTGTCTGTTTTACCAGTAGGGGGCAGGAGACACACACACACCTGTAATAAAGAAATCCAGAGGGCTGAAAAGGTGCAGCGATGTACAAAATAGCATACTCCTGTAGACCCCTAAGCATTCGTTAATGTCTTCAGTTTGTGGGAGCAGGACAAACAGGAAAAGCAAGTATTTTGCAGAGACTACAGTCATAATAGATAGATAGAGCCTTTAAATACTGTGGTACCAAATCAAGATTCTGAAAACTTTGTTTTAATTCACATGTAGCAATTTGTACATTTTAGCAAAATTTGCATTCTTCAAGAATAAGTTACTTATACAGTACATAAACAATGCATACAAATTTGCCAAATACCTTCTGCCTATAATGATACAAGATGAATCCATTTTCTGTGTTGTCATTACAACGTGCTGCTTATTCCGCTAAACACTGGATGTCAGATGTGTCCTTGTTAAGAGTCAGTGGATAATAAACTATCAAGTTCCTCTAGCCTGTGGGAGATGTTAGCGTTCACATGACATTTGTGATAACAGACTTAGCCCTGAATAATAGCATAAAGGAATCTAAGGCAACCCTTAGGGAAGGGTTCAAGGCCTTGATTTTAAGTTAAGAAACTGTTATGTAAAAATAGTGTTCTCTGGTTTAAGATTTTAATGATTGCTATTCCTTTCTCCTACACGGTCCAGAAATGATCAAAGGCAGAAGATTTATACCAGATAAAGCCATATGGATTGCTGGTCTAAAATTCAAGGCAGGTTAGTTGACTTAATTCTTTGGTGCTGGTGACTGTTAGTTTGTAAAAGTTCATTGAAGTCAGGCGAAGGAGGTGATGATGCTGGGAGCAGTTAAGCTATCCTTGTTGTCTGTAATTAGAGATAACTGGAGGGCTTGTGATGCTTACTGTCCAACTGGCACTCAAGAGTCTGGCTCTCAGTAGAGGCTGCTGGCTTGGCCTCTTGCCGCCAGCAGTGGTCACATTGAGGCTGGAAAGAGGGTGGTGGAATGTGCTATGACTGCGGTGGGCTGGCTGCAGCCGTCAGGGTTGCTGCCTCACTGCCTGTGACAGCATCAAGCCCAGGGACCCACTGCCCCCGTTCCTCCAGCTCAACCTGCTCTAGCAGAAAGAAAAGGCATTGACTTAGTGTCGCTTCTTCCCAGGCCATGAGGGGCCTTTTTGTCGGAATGTATTTGAGCTGTCCTGGTAACTCAGACACATTTAGTAAATAAATGTTTTTCTTGAACATTTTACACTGATGCAGTCTGGAAGTGGATGACTGTGTCACAGATTCTGAGCTTGTACTTTGTAGCCAGTCGGTCAGAGCTGCTGACTTGCTGTGCCTGGCTTGCCTCTTGGCACTACCTGAGAATTGTATGTTGAGCGGCTGTTAAGAAGTGAGTGCCCCTGGCTTGTGGATATCATATCCCAGATGTCTGTTTACCCTTCTGGTTGGAGGGAGGGAACTTACTTGTCTGGTTCATTGTCTGCTTGGCCCCTTTCCTGTGCAGACAGGGGGAAATCTGTACCAGTGACTTGTCAGCATTTACTTTCTATGATGAGCTTTCTCTTGTAAAAGAGAAATCCAAAACAGTGCTTACTCCTGGTCTACACTTTGCTTAGCATTCATTAATCAGACCTGCTTGATGTGTAGAAAATGTGGCCCTTAGAAATAGACAACTCTAGATCAGGGTTGGTTATGCTTTACCGTCTGTGAAAACACCCAGGACTGTTGGTTTTATCTGTATATATAAGGTGGGGGGAGGGGCACGCCACACAGCTTGCAGGATCTCAGTTCCCTGACCAGGGGTGGAACCCACGCCCCCTACAGGGGAAGCACAGAGCCCTACCACTGGACCACCAGGGAAGTCCCAGGAGTGTTGGTTTTAAAAGTGGAAGAGAGGTGGCTCCTGACCTCCCTGCTTCTCCCAAAGTCTGACCTCTGACCTCTTGGAGTGGAGAACGGCTGGAGGGAACAGACACACGCCTCACCCCAGATACGGCAGGCAAGTAGTTAGTTTAGGCCAAGGTTTAATTTTAGCTTTTGACTGATGTATGTATAAATGTTAAGCTGCGCTGAACTCCCAGTTTCCTAGAAGCCACTTCAAGGAGCCCAGTGGCTATCCTGAACGGCTCTGCTCGCACCCACAAGCAGCTGACTCCACTCGGTCACTGCCTCCCTTGTTTCTGAGCCTCTGCATGAAAGTTCTGGGAGGAGCCAGCCCCCATGAATTGTATCACTTGTGAAAGGCAAGTATAGATGGAGATTTGACTGCAGGACCTCCCTGCATGGTAGAGGTTATGTGTGCCTATGTATACATGCACACATGCTTCATCAGATGAAGCAGTGGTTACTGCTGGAACAGAACACTGATTGTGGGCTATTAAAGGAGTTTCTCATTAGCTGTGGCACCAGATTCCTAGCTTCCATTTTGGCTCAAGAATGAGCCTAAAACCTTGTGGGATAATTTAATAAGCCTTTAGACACTTGGAGGCTCTGAGCCAGCCCTGTTGGTGAAGGATTTACTAGAAAGGGCCCAGCAGCCCTTTATTCCTTTTTCCTTGCCCCTCCCTTACCCCTCAGTTTAACTCTCACCATAAAGCTGCTGTAAACCAGAATCCAGTTTTTTATTCATAAGGCACCAGGGTGGAATTGTTCCTTGCCACCCTCCTATTTCAGTAATTGCCTGAATTTCCCTGAAAGGGTGACACACTTCACTTCTCTACATTTAGGAAGGACAGTGGCTCCTCAGCAACAGGTGACTGTCCTGAGGATGCAATAGACAAGGAAGCCAGGCATGCTGGCTCGAACCAGGAACTGGTCAAGTAGGATTTGCATAGCTGTCTCTGACTACAAAAATCGCATGGGTATTAGTTCAAACAGTGCAATGAAATAAGCAGTGGTTTAATTTTGAAACCTGCATCCTTTGAAAAATTAATCTGAGGTAAAAATGTTTAAAATCATTTTTGACCTTTAGCTTGTCCATCTGCCAGAACTTTGTCCTAAAGTTGAGAGTCGAAGCAGGATAGGTGTGGTCACCTGTGGCTTGGGTACAGCAGACCCGCCACGTGGACTGAAGCTATAACGGGAAAAAAACCACAGGAGAATCCAGGGCTTGTTAGTGTTTTGGGCTTCCTGATGGGCCCCCCTCCCCCCTCCCCAAGTAGAAAGTCTGCCAGCTGGGACAGTGTCAGTGAAAAAGAGAACAAGTTTCCACTGCCAACTCCAGCCCTCACCCCACTGCCCCCTCTAAGAGTGATGGGGCCTGGTCCTAGGGACCCAGGGCAGGAGCTGGCGACATCCACGAACAAGAACTACATCTGTAAACAATAAGGAGAAAGCCAGGTGAGAATGGAACTTCTAGGAGGCCCTTTAACAGGCCTAATTGAAGGGTCACATCCAAACTGGAATGAACAGTTAACAGTGTCCCTTAAATCTCTCTCTGGAAGGAAGGAAAGAAAGTTACATTCAGAAGTTCACATCTCTACTTGCTTGTGCTTCTCAGGGGCCTCTGGGAGGCCTGTCAGAGAGGCGTGTACTGATTGTCTATGGCCCGCAGGTGGCTCCGGGAGGAGGAGTCCATTTCATAGTCCGAGTCCCGGGCTCGACTGGTGGGCTCGGGCTCCAGGTGCCGCAGGCTGTTGGCCAGTTCCTCAGGCGAAGGCACCAGGTGGAAGATCTGCTCTGGGGGAGAGGACCGGCCTGGGAGACCCTCTGGGCCGAGCCCCCGTGGACAGCCAGAAGCGCTAAGGTGGGGAAGGCCCAGCTCTGAATCCCAGCGAGAGAGGGAGAAAGGGAACAGGACAGTGTTGGAGGAACCTGGGGGACAAGTGACCAAGAAAGAGAGAGACCACACTGTCAGTCTTAACGGGGTGGAGGCAAGTGTTGGAAGGACACAACACGAGGTCTCGGTTCCCAGTGCCACCACCCCCTTTATCAAGGGGCATTAGGGTCACACCTGGCGGCTGGGAGACGACTACCACATAGCTGGACAGCCGGACGTCACAGGCAGCCCCGCACTCGAGTGGGATGGGTGAGCGCTGGAAGTGGTGGAGCATGTCCACAACCGAGGGGAAGTGGAGGTGTTGCACGCGACACTGGCCCCGCTCAGTCAGTGACAGGCGCAGGTGCTGCAGGAGAGGAGGACGGTAGGCTCAGGCATTGGCCCCTAAGGGCCTTGAACCTGGCCAGGGTGCAGCCCACCTGCCTCGCCCCATACCTTGGCTATGCCCTGGAAGTTGAACGTGAGCACGTACTCCCCACGCCGAGTCTCACTCTGCCGTACCAGGAACACTCCATGAGCGTCAGGACCCTGCAGCTGAACCAGCTGAGCTGCCTTCACTCGGGAGATGGGGCCATGGAACCAGGGGTAGCAGGACAGGAAGTGATCTGTTTTCTGGCAGGCTGGATCCAGCAACCCCCCAGGAGAAGCACCTGATAGAGAAGGAGACAGGTAACGGTGATCCTTTGTGTGTGCCTTATGTCCTGGGCTGAGTTCCGACACACCGGAGGACAAAGGCCCTGACCCCTCACCTTGGTTCAAGGAATCTGTGCTTCCCCTTGGAGAGTTAGATGTGCCGGGCTCTAAGGCTGAGGGAATATGCATCTCTGGGTCTGTGCTGAGTCTGCTGGAGAAGGGTTGGGGTTAAGAATCTGGGTAGGTCAGGAGGAGCAGTAAAAGCTGTGCCAGGAGTGGGGCCCTAGGGTCTCACCCTTGGCCTGCGCACTCCCGGAGCTCGGCCATCCATGAGTTCAGCTGCTGCTCATCTCCCACCTCAAAGATGATGTCTGTCCGATCCTTCACCTGGCAGGGAGGGAGGGGAGAGCTGGGTGGGATCCCTGAGGTCTGTGTCTATTCCTCCCAGGTGTGGAAAGCTGTCACTCACCTTCAGCACAAAGGTGTAGAGGTTGTCAGGCATCTCGAGACGTGTGCATCGCCGAATCTCCTGGATGCTGGAGCAGGCTGCTTGTAGCTTGGGCTTTGAACTCTAGGAGACCAAGGCAGACATTCAAGGCCTGTCTCTGATGGCCCTTCACCCACCCAGGCCTCCCCAGGGGCTAGCTTGCTGAGTGCATGCTCGTGGTGCTGCTGAGCAGGCACCCCAAGCCTGGAGTGCGTCCTAGCATTCTGCCTTGCAGGAGCCTGCAGAGGGCCCTCTGCCTGTAGCCACAGCACCAGCTCCCCCGACCCCAACACACACACACACACACACACACACACATTGAGCTCCCCAGCACCCGATGTGGCCTAAGGGCCAACCTCTGCTTCACCTGGACCTGTGGACATTCCAGCTCTGACATGTCTGTTGGCTGACACCTGTTTCTCTTCCCACTGGTGGAGCAAAACCCCCCAACCCCCTACCCTTGCCAGTCACAGTGGCTGCTGGCCACCTCATCGCAGTAAACCCAGAGAGTGGACGTGAGGGTATCCAACCCAAGTTCCCTCTAATGGTGCTGGCTGACTCTGCCTGGGGGCCCAGGACTTTATCATACCTTTAGCTCCGCTCCTCCGCAGCCTTAGGAAGCAGATACTATCACCACATCTTAAAAAGAACCTCAAATCTTGGAAGTAAAGTCATTTGCCCCACACCTAGCTAATCTGTCCTGCCTTCAAGTCTTAGGGCAAGGAGGGGGTTGGCAGAGTAGCTTAGCTATGGGCTCTTGGGGCTCTTTTGCCAATGTGCCCAAAGGGGCAAAGCCTGGCATGGCTGGCCTCAATTACAGCCAGCCAGAAGCCCACACAAAACCTGGGGCCCAGCAGTCTCCCATGACATTCAACACACGTGGGGCTCAGAGTGGGTGGGAGATGACCCCCTACCCTTTTGCCAGCAAAAGGGTCCTGACTGAACCTGGCTGACCCTGCAGATGCTTGTTCCCGGGGCCCAGGAGCTCTCATCGTTTTCTCAGAAAGGAGATCACCCCTTCACTGCCCCCATCTCCTCCACTTCCTCCTGTGATAAGACTGGTAAGATTGTTTCTCTGGGGTCATGAGATGATCGATGGCTGCTTCCAGCAGAGGCCAAAAGAAGATAAGAGTGTGGGGGAAGGAGCAAGATGTGGGAAATGGACAGAGGAGACCCAACTGGGCCCTCCTCCCTCCAGCAGCTTTTCCTAAGAGCCAGGAGACAGACAGCAAGGCGCACCTGGAGATACCACAGCTCTCACCAAGGCAGTGCCAGCTGGGGAGGAGGAAACAAGAGGCAGGAACAAAGGTGAGTTCCAGGCACAGTGGCTTTGGCAGACCTGACCTCCATGAGGGGCTGACTTTTCAAAAGGTGGTGCAAGAGTCAGTCCTTAAAGCCATACGCTTAAGCATGCTCCAGACACACAGGTGCCAGGGTTCTGATAGAAGGATGGTGACCCCAGGACTGGGCAGCCTGGCAAGAGAGGGTTGGTCAAACTGGGGCTCTTCCTGGTCCAGGCCCACTCCCAGAAGGTCTTGGAGCTGCCAGTCCTGCCCTGGTTGTTGGACACAGCAGTCTGGGGAGAACAGCTCTGGGAACAAGCTCAGAGAGGTTGCACAGCTAGTAAATCCCAGCCCTAAGTGATCAGCACTAGCCAGGGCATCTTCACCCTTCAAGTTCTTATATGTCCCCCACGACCAAGTTCCTCAGCCTGGGAGCCTCGCCTGGCACCTACACAAGCACTGGACACGCTGGAGCGCATGGGAAGCAGGGCCTCTGCTCTCCCAGCAGCTTTCACTGTCAGCCAGCCCCTCTGTCTCTATTTCCCGTCTGCAAAACGGGTTAGGTGCAGAGGGCTCCTTCCTTCTCTTGCTTTTGCAGTCGGCCCTGCCTGGACCCCCAGCCTCCCCACTGTCTCTAGGCCCTCAGCATCACTGGGAGGAAGCGGGCCAGGCCGAGAGGGTAACAGGCCTCATCTCCCTTTCAGTTCTGCTCTGGGTCCTGGGCCCTGCCCCCAGTGTGAGTGCCCAGATTACTGGCAGAGCCTGGTTTCACTCTGGAAGTGGGGCCCTCCATGCCAGCTTCACCCCCAGCAGCTGAGGAACCGCTGACCTGACAGGCAGTGAAGAGAGCATTCCCCTCCTCCCCCCACAGCCAACCCTGGCCGCACAGACGTCCTGGCTCCCCTCTGCCTGCTGGCTGAGCGTGATACGGGTTCTTTGGTGTCTTCATGGTGGCCCAGGCTCACACAACCCCAGAGGCTGAGCCGGGGGCTGAACCCCAGCCTGCCAAGGACCAGAGACAGTGCATCTAACTACCATGCTGCCTGGTGGGGGAGATGCGAGGGGCTCTGCCCAGATTGGAGGGGCAACTGAGAGCACAGGGACAGACATCCCCACCTATGGCCACAGCCCTAGCTGGACAGTCCAGAGCAGGACTTGTGAGCGCTGGTCACTGTGTGGATGGACCAGTGGGTGCCTTTCTGACTGAACAATGTGATGGAACAGAGCTCTGCTGGAGAGAGCCGAGCCCGAACCGCAGCCGCAGGAACACTTGGGGCTTCAGGTTCCCCTCCTCTCACACACCCTCTATTCCACCTGCCACGCAGAGCAAGCCAGGCCAGCAGCTGCTCTCTGGACCCACCTCAGAGTCACACTGTGCTTGGGTGATCAGAATGACCAGACCATCCCAGTGTTTGCAGTACAGGCGGTAGTAGACTGTCACCCGCCACATCCTGCATCATCCCTCCTGGGGAGCTCGTTCTTAGCTCCAGTGGCCACTGTGCCTCCAGTGGTAATCCATCTCTTTGTTTGCTCTGGCTGCTAGGAAGCGTAAAGACAAAGCTGCAGACCGGCTCTGACGCCGTCCTCACGGTAGGGCTTGCATTTCTAGAGCTAACTTTATCCAGGCTTTTTAATTTTTCTTATTCCTCTAGGCACTAGGGTTCAGTCTTGACCCTACCCTTCTTGTATAACCTTGGACAAGCAACTCAGCCCTCCATGCCTTAGTCTTGTCATATGTATGTATGGTGGAAATATTTAATAGTCCCTCTCTTTTCACAGGGTTGGTATGGTGATGGGTGAACTATATATTGCAAGTGAAAGAAATACCTGATAAACAGCTGTTGTTAAATTTCCAGGCTGGGGCCAGCCAAGATGGGAAAAGCCTGCTTGGGTTGACTGCTGCGTTACAGTGCTCCCGTGTCACAGGACTGCAGTACGGCAGCATTACAGTGCTCCTGTGTCACGTACAGGACTACAGCTTCCCCTGAGCACACACCTGCTTTCTCTCAACCTTACAGACCCTGTTTGTAATGTGCTCCCTTTCTACCTGCAACGAAGTTATAACCTCCCTCCCTACGTACATACCCTAAGTAGGATAAAAGGGGAGAGTAATGGAATGTAATTGATACTAAAATAAAATGTATATATCACTGTGACTATGCATATAACACACAGTGAACTACTCAGGCGCTTCTGGGTTTGAAGAGATCAAGGACATGAAGGTGCCAGAGGGTGGGTAGGGTGATCCCTGAAAGGACAATTAGTCTGTTCAGTGGACATGGCAGGAAGTTCCATGTGCTTCTACGTAAGACAGACAGAGCAAAATTCTGGCCCTAGGTTTGTTCTCATGCTTTTGGAGGGCGTTTTGGTCAGCTCTGCCTAGCCCACGGGTTCATCCGGTCCTCCTAAGCTCCCACTGTCCAAGGACTCCTTTCTCCCATGGCAGGGAGCCGGGGGCGGGCGGCCTTTTGGGCCTCGAATCTGCCTGGAGGGGATGAGAGGATGACTGGGACCAGACCTGGCCTTTCTCTGGAGGCCCTGCCTTCCCTAAACCTGCTGCCACTCCCTGTGTGCTCAGGGGCGGGGATGGCCCATCCAGAGTCTTCCAGGGTACTGGGCTGTACCCCGCTCTGCCGTGTACTCATGGCCATTCATACCCACAAGACCCCGGCAGAGGTGCCGGTGCCCCAGCAGGAACAAAATACACACAGGATCACAGAGCTGTGAGCGCTCCCAGAGAAGGGAGACAGACACCCAACAGGCAGGGGACGGTAAGGGCCAGGACAGGCGGGTGGGAAGGCAGTGAGTGAGCTTCCCAGGTAGGTGCCAGGATGACCCTGGCAAAGGCCCTGAGGTGGGGAAGCACAAAGGCACAGTGAGACTGGCACGCAGTGAGGCAGTCCCCACGGGACCTTGAGGCTATGGGAGTCCGTCGGCTTATTCTAAGGTGGAGCTGTGGAGGTGGGCAGCTGACGCTCACATTAAATACTTGGGCAGAAGCAGGCCAGCTAGTTGGGCCCGACCCTGCTCTTACCCGCTGCCTCCGTGGGAGGCTGGAGGGGAAGACAACATCCAATTCACACCCAAGCAGTAAAGGGCCTGGCACGGAGGGTCCCGTGGTATGGCAGGCCGAGCCCTCACAATGGCCTTATTGCATCCACTGTAGGGGCCTTTATCCTTCAAGGGAAAGCCTTGAGGGGAGGCCTCCCACCACCATCTGGAATCCCCCAGGCCACACCAGCCCCTTAGAAGTCTTGCCTCTCCCAGGGTTTTGGGACCCTCATTCCTGTCCTATAAAGAGCAGCAATGGGACAGGAAGTAGGACATAGTATACAGCCCGAAGGTCTAGGTCCAAGCCACACTCCTCTGCCATGGCCCTCATGCCCTCAAGGTAGCATCCCCGTGGCCTGGAGGCAAGGTTAGACAAGCCCTAGCTCCACCACTTACTACCTTTGGGATCTTGGGCGTGGCACTAACTGGCAGCCTCAGTTTTCTCTTTGGTAGCGTGGGAACAGTAAGCAGACTCCAGGAGGAGGAGGATGAGAGTGCAGTCTTTGATGGGGGCCTAAAAACTTAAAGGCCCAGAAGAAATTCTAGATCCCAGTCATGGATAACTGAGTCCCCCAAACCCAGGCCACAGCCCAGAATCGATACTGCCTGTATGGATGAATGAACAAATGGACGAAAAAACATTATGGGAAAGGCTTAATCATGTCTTACTGATTGTATCAAAACAACCTTAAAAAAAAAAAAAAAGAAAATACTCTGTCTTGTTCCAAAAATTTTAGTCGGGTTATAGGGATACTCAGAGTGGGAAGGGAGACAACTGCTAGAACACAGACCAGAGTTTCACTTGCCACCAATTTGATTCTGAGCTTCCTGGCAGCCAGTGCAAAGAGGGATTCCCCAAGAGAAGGCAGCCTCTTGTGCATGGAGAATCACGTGCACAGTAGTACATTAAAGGCTCTGAGAAGACCTGAAGCAGAGAAACCTGAACCCATGTGTTCCCCAGACTTTGGCCACCCTGTGTCCTGCTCAGAAGCCTCTCTGGGGTCTGCACAACCACCGCAAGCAACATTGCCATCCTGGTTTTTGGGAATTAGACAGTCCTGGCTTTGAGTCCCAGCTCTGCCTCATCTTCCATGGACAAGTGACTCACCTCTCCTAGCCTCAGTCTCCACTTTTGTAAGGTGGGGTAATAGTGCCCCTACCTTCCGTGAGAATTTGGCAATACAGTGTGTGCAGGGTATGGAAAGGTCCCTGGGGACACGGTACAAGGTGGGGATGAGCACAGGGCCTTAGGAATGCAGTCTTAGGAATACCTGATCTGCTCAGAAGTGAACAGAAGGAATACCTGATCTGCTCAGAAGCGAACAGCCCCTCCTGAGGAAGCTTTCAGCTTTCACAGCTATTTTTCCACAACAAGACCATGAGCCCAAGGCAGCCTCCCTGCTCCCTTTCCATCTTTGTGTGTCCTCTGCAGGGCATAGAGTTAGCGGCTTTAAATGTTTGCTGAGCACTCTCCAAAGTGGAGAAGGTGGAGGAAAAGGCACTGGAGGCTAAGGGTACAGCAAGAGCTAACGTCCAGAGACCAGAAAGTACAGCCAAATCCACAAGCTGGCAGGGGAGTTTGCTGTGGCTAGAAATGGTACTAACAGACCCCCTCACACCACCCTTTAGTGAGCACCTACTATGTACCAGGCACTGGGGCCTGGGCTATCCATCCAGGACCCCTTTGAACTGCTGAATTCACAGGCCAGCACCATTTCCAGAAAATTCAAATTTCAAAGAAAAAAAGCATCATATTGAGGAACGGAGGTGCCAGGACCAAAGAAGTAGGAAGGTCACTGTTTCAGGGTGGAGGGCAATCCTTGACATGACTATGGTGATACTTTGAGACCACCCTGCTCTGGGGCACCTGTCTGAAGAACAGTGGTGGGCGCCTCCCATGACCCCCCCCAACAGCCCATGAGGCTGGTGTTTTTATCCCCACTTGACAAATGAGGAGCCAAGGCTAAGGGAACCTCCTGGAGGGGCTGGTCACAACACAGGATGCACAACCAGCAGGCCCGGGTCCTCTGGAAGTCAGCCCGGGATCCGTGTTTAACGTGGGCCCTGGGTGCGTCTGGAACCCACGGCATCCGAGGGGAAGGCTGGGCAGGGGGGCCACACCCACCTCCCTCCCCTGCCCCCCTTTCCCCAGGCACAAGAGACTTGGAGGAGGGAGGGCTCAGTCCATCCCACAGCGGCAGAATGGTGGATGCTGGGGCAAGGGCTCTGGAACCAGCTGGCCTGGGGTCAAAGGGGGCGCTCACAGGGAGCCCCCACAAAGCGTGAGGTGTCAGAAAACAGGGTGACACCCTGAACCCCCTGCAAGATGAGCAGCATCAAAACTGAGTTGCTGGGCTTCCCTGGTGGCGCAGAGGTTGAGAGTTCGCCTGCCGATGCAGGGGACACGGGTTCGTGCCCCGGTCCGGGAAGATCCCACATGCCACGGAGCGGCTGGGCCCGTGAGCCATGGCCGCTGAGCCTGCGCGTCCGGAGCCTGTGCTCCGCAACAGGAGAGGCCACAACAGTGAGAGACCCGCGTACCGCAAAAAAAAAAAAAAAAAGAAAAAAGAAACTGAGTTGCTGTCCATCAGTCCCGCCATTGCTACTCCCAGACACATCCAGAATCCAGCTATTTCCCATCCCTCTCCTCTGCTCACAACTCTCCTGTGGGCCCCATCTTGCTGGTCCTCGCCGTGGCCCATGAGACGCTGCATGACCTTGTTGTTGTTACCTCCTCAATCTCATCTACTGTTCCTCTCACTCCGATCCAGCCACACTGGCCTCCACTGTTCCTGCGATGTAGCAAGCACACTCCCACCTCGGGGCCTTTGTGCCTGCTGTTCCCTCTGTCTGAAAGGCAGTTTGCCCACATTTTCACAAATCGGGCTCCTCTCGGATTCAGGTCTCAGCTCAAGGGTCACCTCCTCAGGAAGGCCCTCCCTGACCAGGTGTCTAAATACAGAGTCACCATCACAGAACCCCTTTACTTCCTTCACTGCACTTGTCAACCTGTGAAATGTTCTCTGTGGGGACTTGTTCTTGTGGCATCCCCGGTACCGACCACGGTGCCTGGTAGGTTGTAGATGCTCACTTCATTCCTATACAGATATTCATCACAGGCCCCTTGTTCGCCAAGTATTGTGAGTGCTGGGGATAATAAGTAGGGCCCAGGATATGGCCCCCACTGCAGACCGCCCATCGCCATGAGGGCTCTGGAGGAGTGGCAGGGATACGTCAAAGCAGGGTGATCGGGGCGAGGACGGAGGACGCGAGGTTGGGCCTCCAGGGGCTCGAGCCGGCCAGGGGAGAGGACTGGCTGAGAGGAAGGCTCTGGACACCTCACGGAACACATCAGGCTCGTGTTACAGATGGAGGAACGGGGACCCTGAGAGGCAAAATCATTTGTCCCCGGCCACGGAGAAAGAAGCCAAGAAGAGCTGGGGCTCGGACCCTCGTCTGCCCAGCCCCAGAGCTCACACCACCCACCCCCATCCAGCCCATTCCTCCCAGCTCATGTTCTCTCCCACCACCAGGCCTGACCCAAACTGCGGGTCTCAGCAGAGAGAACCTCCCCTCCTCCAGGGAGCCTTCTCTGATCACCAAGTCGTGGTCAGTGCGATTCCTGTGCCTCTCCCTCGTCACGGGGCTTATCAGCCCTGGCCATAATTTCCTGAAGGTGCAGCTGCCCCCACCGCCTGCCTGGGAGTTCCTCGGGGGGTGGGGACAGGGCACCAGGCCTTGTTCCCAGCTGGGGCCCAGCACTGGGTCCAGCCCAGAGGAGGTACTTGGAAAGGGTTTGTCAGATGGATGGGTGAGTAGCTGCTAAGTGCCTGGGGCCCCAGCCCTCATGTCTCGGGAGCAGGGGCAGATGCAGGGGGTGTGGTGAGTTATCTCACCCCCTTGTTCCCCGGCTCCCTAGGGGGCAAAGCGAAGGCAATGAGCCCGTTCCAGGGGCTGAACAAATGTTGGAACTACAGGCCCCAGGTCACTTCCTTCCTCTGCCCCCAACCAGAGCCCCGCAACACACACACAGGCCCTTCGAGTGCCTGCTTCAGCCGCTTTTTCTCCGCGTGAGCCTGAGCAAATCACTTCACTTCGCTGTGCTTTTGTTTTCTCATCTGTAAAATGGGGGTGATGTTGGAGTGCAACCTCAGGGCTTCTGTACGTGAACCTGCCTGTCGCCCTGAGTACACAGGAGTCTCCCAGGTCTCCCCCTTGGTCTGCTCCCTGTTGCCTCAAGCTCCCTCTCCCCGCGGGGGAGCAGGAAAGGGATGGGAGAAGCTTCCTTAAAAGCCACATGGATCAAGTCAGTTTCCCCTTTCTGGCAAGTGAGAGCCCGCCAGTGCCAGAAGGAGAGCTTCTCCAGAGCCGACACTGACATGGTGAGACATCCCCCAAGCATAACCACCCTGCTCGGAGTCCACAACATTTCGCCTCCCTCCTCTGGGTGGCAGCCCCAGATCCCACCCTGAGCGACCAAGCCTGAGGGTGGGGGCCTGCGCCCCCACTATCGGACCCAGAGAGGCCCTGTAGGAGGGGTAACCAGCCAGAGATGCTGAAACAGACAGCGGCTGGGGGCTCGTCTGAACCCCACCTGCAGTGAGCTCCCCGTCAAGCCTGTAAAAGTCCCCCCGCCCCGACATGTCCGAAAGACAGACTCTCAGTGACACAGACACAAAGCCCCTTCTGAGAGAGATGGCGACCACCCCCACACACACACAATCACAGAGACTGGGACACAAAGCCCCTCTCAGATGCTGGAGCAACCATCCCCTCAGAGACAAACTCCCAGAGACAGAGACCCCCCATAGAGAGAGACAGCCCCGAACACACACACACAACCAGTCTGGGACCCCCTGACAGCCACTCAAACCCCTCCTGAGACGCGGGTGTCCTAGTTCACGCCGAGTGGTTGAGTGTGGATGACCCTGCTGTGAAGACGGGCAGGCACTTCCGCTCTGAGGCCGGCTGGGTGGGGGGGTCCGTGGCTTAAGAGGCACCACACCTGGAAGTCCCACTCCCTGCACCCCGTCACAGGCGTGGATGAACTGGCAAACCAAGGAGCTTACGGACCCCCCGGCACCTTCGCTAGCTGACCTCGCCTCCCCCCTCGGGGTGACAGTGGTCCAGGCCACATGGCCCGGCCTGGGGAGGCGTGTCCTGGGATGGGGCCTTGCAGAGGCGGGAACAGAGGAGCCAGTGCCACCACCCTCACTAGCCAGGCCACTTGTCCACACCTCCTAGGCCTCTCCCCGCTACACCTTTCCTCCACGCGGGGCACCACTCCGGGCCAAGACCTTTGGCAAATTAGGATCAACCACTTTCCAGGGCCTGGAGCTGCTCAGCAGCCAGCCTCCATCAGCTCCCCTTCAGTCAGTTACCCGTCGCCCTGCCTGAGTCGGTCTTGAGGACAGAGCGGTGTCTCTGTCTGGGAGCGCTGACTGGCACTTGGGCCTGGGCCGACCGTGGGTCCGGAGCAGGGTCGGGGCCCAGCCAGAACCCCACCCCCACCCCAGCCCCCCGCCGGCTGCAAAGCAGCTGCCACCAGCCCACGCCTTGGGCGACCGCATCCTGCTCCCAGTATCGCGCCAGGAATCCTCCCTGCCCCGCGTGGCCGAAGAGCTGCAAGGCCCGTGCACCCTGTCCCCATCCACCTTCATGCGGGCTACGCCTTCCTCTCGTAGTGCTGCTCCGGCTACCTCGGTGCCAGGACACCCCAGGCCTCGCGTACCGGGCTGTGGTCAGCCCCCAAGACAGGAATTCATGGCTCCTTGCCACGTGCCCAGGCCCCGAGCAGGAGGGGGCACACCGGCCCCGAACCTGGCACTGCTCCCTGGGCTCTCCTGCTGCACGGGAGGGTGTGCTCAGTGCTCTCGACGGGAAAGCAGAGGAGCACCTGAGTCTCACAGGGCCACGGGTCCTGGAGCTGGCCGGCCCCCCAGGGCCTTTTGCGGCGGGCCCACCTCCCGGCCTCTCTGTGGAGCCAGCCCAGTGGGGGAAGCCCCTTGCCCCTGCAGCACAGCCCTCAGCTGCACCCTGGGCCCCGTGTCTGTTCCACGCCTGGGGAGAGTGGAAAAAGATGTGGTTAAGAAACAACAGATAACCTCTGTCACCGGCCTCCGGTAGGGGAGTGCACCGGAGGGAGGGGGGTCTCGTCACCACCAAGATCCCTAAAAGCCCCGATGGTGGCCACCGCCTGCCTTCGAAGAATGATGATTCAGAAGAAGAGGTGAAAGCGAGGGCCTCTGGGGCTCAAGGGGCTTCAGGGATGCCAGGGAGGCTCAGAGTCGGCTGAGCAGAGCCTTGGGCTGAGCTGACAGGGAAACCAGGGCGAGAGCCCAGGAATCTCCACCCTTCCAAGCTCAATCTGCCGTGAGCTGTTGTCATTATCCTTAGCCCACGTTTAGTGATGTGCCTTGACACACAGCATCTCACTGACACCAAAAAACAACAGGAAACTGTACCAGCCACAAAGAATAAAAGCTGGCTGGATTAAATAACTAAATGTGAAAAATAAAACCAAGACAAAACTGGAATAGAAGAACCTAAATAATTATCTGATCCCAGGGTCAGGGAGGCCTTTCTAAGCAGAAAAAGCAAAGAACAAAATCATAAAGGAAAAGATCACTGTATTTCACTGCCCAGACTTAGAAACCTCCATAGGCCAAGAAACTCAGGACCAGTCGAAAAGCCAAATGGCAAACTAGGGAAATATTTGCAACGTGTGACAGAGCGCTAATGTCAGTGTAAAGAGCTGCTGCAAGTCAACAGTAAAGAGGCAGGCAGTGCAGGAGAGGAGCACACAGAGTTAATGGCCTGTAAGTCACAGAAAATGTCTATGACCAAGAAACACTGGAGAAAGAGTCAAAATCCACAGAGACAGAAAGTAGGATTAGTGGTTGCCAGAGGCTGAGGGGACGGGGATGGGAATGGGGACCGATGCTAACAGATACTGGGTTTCTTTCTGAGGTGATGGAAATGTTCTGGAATTGGATAGAGGTGATGGTTGCACACACAGTGAGTATACTAAAAACAACGAATTGCACTTTAACATGGTGAATTTTATGTTATGTGAATTATATCTCATTGTTTTTAAAAAAGAAAAATGGTTCGTTCCATTCATAAGCAGAAAGGACAAGATAACCACTTCACCTAGAAGTTGGCAAAGGTTTTTAAAATAATAGCCAGTGTTTGCACCACTATTTGAAGATAGATGGGTGTAACCTTCCTAGAAGACTATTTGGAAAGGATATATCAGAAGCATTAGAAATAGCTAGTGAGCACATGAAAAGATGCTCAACATCATTAGCCATCAGGGAAACATAAATCAAAGCCATTCACACCTGCTAGGGTGGCTACAATCAAAAAGATAGATAGTAACAAGTGTTGGTGGGACTTCCCTGGTGGTCCAGTGGTTAAGAATCCACCTTCCAATGCAGGGGGTGCGGGTTTGATCCCTGGTCAAGGAACTAAGATCCTACATGCCGCGGGGCAACTAAGCCTGCGTGCTCTAGAGCCCACACGCCACAACTAAAGAGAAGCCCGCGTGCCGTGATGAAAGATCCCACATGCTGCAACTAAGATCCGACGTAGCCAAATAAATAATAAAATAAGAAAAACAAGTGTTGGTGAGCATGTGGAGAAACTGGAACCCTCATACATTACTGATGGGAATATAAAATGGTGCGGTACTCTGGAAAACAGTTTGGCAGCTCCTCAAAATGTTAAACGTAGAGTTACCATATGATCCAGCAATTCCACTCCTAAGGTATATACCCAGGGAAAAATGAAAACGTATGTCCACACAAAAACTTATTCACGAATGTTCGTGGCAGCACTATTCACAATCGCCCAAAAGTGGAAACAACCTAATGTCCATCACTGAGGAATGGATAAACAAAATGTGATCTATTCATACAATGGAATATTATTTCCAATAAAAAGGAACAAAATACTGACACAAGCTACAACACGGACGAACCTTGAACATGTGATGCTGAGTGAAAGAAGACAGTCGCAAAAGACCACATATTGTCTGATTCCATTTATATGAAAAGAACAGAGTAGGCAAATCTAGAGAGACAGAAAGTATTGATAGATTAGTGGTTGCCTGGGGGTGGGGAGAGGAGGAACGCGGAGTGACTGCTGATGAGCACAAGGTCTCTTTGAGACGATGAAAGTGGTCTAAAATTAAATCGTGGAGATAGTTGTACAGCCCTGTAAATATACCAAAAATCACTGTACCCTTTAAACGAGTTAATTTTATAATTTGTAAAGTATATCTCAATAAAGCTTTGAGAGAAAGAGAAAACATGAGAAGTGCTCACAAAGCCTTCCACCCAGCACTTCCCTTCTAGGAATATGCTTCTAAGGAAATAATCAGAGATGGGCAGCAAGATTTACGTACAACATGTTTGTCACAAGGTTGTCCAGTTGAGCAAAAAAAATTAGAAGTGATTGAAATAGGAGTCTAGATAAGCATAGATAAATATATCATGGCCTATCTGTGTAAATGAAATATCGTGCAGCCAGTATTTATTTTTAAGACATTCTTGAAAAATATTTAAGAGAACAGAAAAATGTTCAAGACATGTTAAGTGACAAAAAAGCAGGTAACAAAAAGGTAGGATGAGTGTCAGTCCCACAAGGGCTGGGGGTTTTGTCCAAAAGTTTCTGCCTATGTTTCCAACATACCTGGCACACAGAGGGGGCTCCCTAGCTAAACTGCTGAGTGAAGAATTAGTGAATGTGGACGGAATTGCAATTTGGGGGAAAAGCTAGAGAAAGAAATACAAGACAGAAAATTACAAAGACGTCTAAGTGAAATGGAAATGCTCGTTCTCTCTGCGTAGTAGGATTGTGGGTGGTTTTTCAGTTACTGTTCCATAATTTCTGCCATGAGCTTTATTAATTGAAAAATCAAAACCAGAAACACTAGGAACTCAAACGTGGAGGCCCTCGGTAAGGTAGACAGTTTCCTAGATTACACGAAGATTTGAAAAGAGACACAGCGGGGCCTCCCATTCCAGACGGTTCCCTGGAGAGAGGTTTCTCTCTCTGCTGCGCCACGGACTTCAGACTGGGCCGCAGTCAGGATTCAGGTCAGGCCCAGGAGGGGAGGGTCAGCCACGGTGAGGGAGAACCCAGAGGCCAGGTGCCGCCGTGATGGGCCCCCTCCCCCGTACGCCATCACCCGCTGGTGCCAGAGGCTGAGCGGTCAGCAGGGTCCACGGCCTGAGGAAAACAGTGGCCTCTTCCCCAGCCCAGAGGGGAGAGAGGAAAAAAGGGTGTGGGGCCCCAAAAAGGAAGCTGAGGCGGCCCCTCCAGCCTTGGGGAAGGAAGCTACCTCCGCCTCCACCCCCGGGGGGGCCAGCGCTCTGAGCGCAGACCTCTGCTTGTGCCTTTTGCTTTCCTTTTCCATATTCGCAAAGGAGTGGGTGGGGGATTTCCAGCGGGCCCGCCTGGCAGCCCGCCGGCGGCTGGTGCCCAGTCCAGGCTACCGGGAGAGCTGGCTAGGTTGTTGCCCATCCCAGGGAGGGCATCTGGGGACCCACCCCTGGGGTCTGGTGACTTCCCACGCAGCAAGCCCCTTCTTCTGCCTCTCAGGGAGGAAACACATCGTGTCAGGCCCTCCCAGAGCCTATTTTCGACTCAATCACCCAGCAAGGCCAGTACTGACATTCCACTTTCCAGAATGGGAAACTGAGGCTGAGACAGGCTGAGTTCTCAGCCCAAAGCCACGTAATAAGGACACAAGAGCCAAGATCTGAACCCAAACCTGTCCATCTGCCCTTCTCCCCGGCCGCCAAGCCCATGGCCCAGACTCTGCAGCTGTGTGTCCCAACACCCAGTCCCCCAAACAAAGGAAAACAGAAAAGCAACTTCCAAGAAGCTGGCGACAGCTAACAGGCCCCAAGGAGCAAGGGCGTGGGGTGGAAGCAGCCCCCAGAGGCTCCGGGGGGGGCGGGGGGCAGGGTGTGATGATAAATGACTGTCGTTCGCCACCCTCCCCCTGTTGGATTCGGGGGCACCTTCCAGTCTCTGGATTCACAGAATTTGAGCTGAAAGGAAGCACGCCGATATCATCTGCCCGTGGTTTCAGCATGGTTGGGGGTTTCTTCTAAGCAGCAAAGTACTTTTCAAAACACGACCTTACACGAAAGCCCAATAAGGGGCAGATGGGGCGGCTGTGTGTGCGCGGCTGGGGGCCCCACAGGAGCCACGGGAGCCCTGCCCACCACCACCCCTTCCTCCCTCCCCCCACTAGCCCTGGAAAGCCCGGATCAAGCCCCCTGGTTGCCCATTTCACAGCTCAGAGAGGGGCAGGGACCAACCTGGGTCACTAAGCAGCCCCGGGCAGAGTGAGGACTGAAACCCCACTCTCACCCTGGGAGCCTTCAGCCCCTGGTCCCCCTGGGAGAGGATGGGATCGGGGAGCCACTGGCCTCTGACGCACCTGTCTCCCCCTGGGACATCAGGGCTCTCGCCAGCCCCCGAAGATCTACCGGGCTGTAGGCAGAAGTTGGGCAGTTTCTCGGGCTGCTCGGGGGCTAAACACACCCCCTGGCCTTGGCAGGCCCACACCGGCCTCCATTCCTGCTCTTCCATCTCCCAGCTGTGTGGCCTTGGGCAGGTCTCTCTACCTTTCTGTGCCTGTTTCCTCATCTATAAGATGCCTTCATCACTGTTCCCGCCTCCCAGGGTTTGTGGTAATTGCATGGGATGTGTCAAATGTAGTGCCCATCATGCTGAAAATGACTAATAAAAATAACAACAACTACATGGGACTTCCCTGGAGGTCCAATGGTTAGGACTCTGCGCTTCCACTGCAGGGGGCACGGGTTCGCTCCCTGGTCGGGGAACTAAGATCCCACATGCCGCTCAGCCAAAAAAAACAAAAAAAACCCACAGCAGCTAAGATTTGCTGAGACCACCTGCGCCGGGCACGGCTCCCGGCACCCGGCACCATGCGGACAGCAGCTAGTTCACCATTGCCCTGATGTGGGTGCCGTCACTCAGCTCTTTTTACTTGAGGAAAATGAGGCACAGAGAGGGTGAAGTGCCTTTCCCAAGGTCACACAGCTCAGAAGGGGCAGAGGCAGGACTCAGGCCCAGCTCTGTCCGGGCCCCAGGAGGCTGCCCCGCCCGCCCGCCCGGCCGCTTCCTGCCCAGCACTCCTCTTCCTCCTCACGCTCCTGCCTCCGAGAGGAAACCGCCAGGCCCCCCGGCGGACGTCCCTTTCTTTCTGCTTCCTCTTTCCCACACTTGGGGCACGGGCTCCAGGCTCGGGCCCCCAGGGTCCAGCAGTGTCTCCTTCTGTGTCTCAGAGCCTCAGCGTCCTCATCTGTGAGGCAGGCACAGTGGCCATGCCTACTTTGCAGAGTCAGGGGAGCGTTGAGGGGGCTAATTCGGCATCGCCCTCGCCCACGGTCAGTGCTCAGGACACTCAGCCCCTTCATCAGCCGGGCTGCCGGGAGCACCTACTGCCCACAGGCTGCCCGGCCACACTCATACCCAGGCCCCTCACCTACCCAGTCAGCATATACTGTATCCACAGCCTCCCTTACACGTGCAGGCACTGGGACCACCCCCATTTTACAGATGAGGAAACTGAGGCCCAGTCACTTGCCCAAGGACAGCTCAGAAGGAGCAGAGGGGGAACAGCTCTGAACCATATTGCCCGACTGGCCCCCGGCCTAGGTCAGCCTAGGTCAGGCTCTCCCTAGGACCAGCAGGTCCAGCCACTGCCAACCAGACCACTTCTTCCTGGGGGTACTAGAGGCCTGTGATGCAGGAGGGGAGCTCAGGGATGTGGGCTGAATCCCCTGTGAGTCCCCCCCTCCTTCCTCTACCTCTTCTCTGGGCTGAGCAGCAGAGACCAAGGGCAGAGCACACTGGGTCCACCAAGTCTTACATGCTGGGTGAGAGGGGCACTGGCCAGCCCCCTCTGGGCCTCAGTGTCCCCATCTTTGGTGGCACTAGACAAGATGGCCAAAAGGAGCCTTTCCTGGTCTGAGAACTCAAAACAGACGCACACCCCCACCCCACTCCCAGGTAGGGCCACTGGCTAAACACCACCAGCACCACTACCCATGATAATAAATCCTTCTGGAGACCTGCTAGGCACCAGGTGCAGCCCGAATACCTGGGTCCCAACCCCATCTCAGCTGCTCAGAGCTATGTGACCTTGGGCAAGTCACCTACCTTCTCTTAGACTCAATTTCCCCATCTGTGATATGGGGGTAATCACAACAGCACCCTCACAGGGCTGCTGTGAGGATTAAATGAAGCCAAGGCAGTAAAGTGCCTAGTATGTAACAAGTGCCAAACAGATGCTGGCTAAAAAGGCATTTTTTCAACAACAGCTACTAGAATTTCATCATTACCCCCACTTTAAAGATGAGAGAAGCTGAGGCTCAGCCCCCGGACCCAGTAGGGCTGGCAGGGCTTTGAGACCATCTCAGCCAAACCAGGCTTGGACATGTGGGGAAACTGAGGCCCAAAAGAGCAAAGGGCTGGCCCCAAGGCCATGGCCAGCCCAGATGTGCTCCATTTGAAAATGGACCCCCAGCTCCCGGCAAAGCTCTGCCCTAAGGCCAGCCACCCCGGGCCTGGTGGCTGGTCCTGTGATCTCTCCCTGACCCTGGGACAACCCCCTGACCTCCCAGTCAGGCTCTCCCTCCACAGGGGCCAGGCTGGGATGCACGTCAAGTGATCCTGGCCCAGCACTTCCAAGTCCACCAACTTATAAGAGAAACCAGAAACTGGGTTCTTATATGAAATCTTTCCATTTTATGGTTTTTAACTATTGGCAACCAATCCAACTTTCTTGCTTTTCTGGGGTTTTTTTGGTTTTTTTTGCGGTATGCGGGCCTCTCACTGTTGCGGCCTCTCCCACTGCGGAGCACAGGCTCTGGACACGCAGGCTCCGAGGCCATGGCTCACGGGCCCAGCCGCTCTGCGGCATGTGGGATCTTCCCGGACCGGGGTACGAACCCGTGTCCCCTGCATCAGCAGGCAGACTCTCAACCACTGTGCCACCAGGGAAGCCCCAACTTTCTTGTTTTTAACTGCTGAGTGGGATGGTACGTCTCAGGCCTGGCCGGCTGGAAGCTACTACTCTGCACCCCGTGGCTGGAGGGAGGCCGTTCACAGTGTGGCTCGGGGCTTGGGAGCAGGGACCTGTTGGATCAGGGGCTCCGATCTCCTTAGCAGCATGATGCTGAGCGAGTTTCTTTGCCTCTCCCAGCCTTGGTTTTCTCATCTGTCAAATGGGCCAACAAGCTTGACCTCATGGGAAGGACTTGAAGTCAAGTGTTTAGGGCAATGCCTGGCGCACAGTAGGTGCCTACTTAAGGTAGTAAACGTGCTGTTCCCCCATCCCAGCCTGGGCTCAGAGATGCCCAAGGAGAGGGAGGTGCCACAGGACAAGCGGACATGGGGACCAGAGGGTCTTCTAGGAGAAGACTCAAGCCACACTCTCCCAAAATCCAGAAGACCAGAGCAGCCCCAGAGGGCTCCTCTAGCCCATTCCTGCTGCTGGATAGGTGTCCCAGCCCCTCTGGCCCTAAATCCTCCAAGTGCTCCCACTGCTCTTCGTGTAAAACCTAAAATCCTCACCATGCTCCAGAAGGCCCCAAATAATCCAGCCCCATCACCTTTCCAACCTCATCCCTCCTTCCTCCTTCTACTCCAGCCCCTGGCCACCCGGCTGTTCCTCAAAGTCTCCCGGTTCGTGTTCACTCCAGGGCCTTTGCACTTGCCATTTCCTCAGCCTGGGACTCCTTCACCCAGATCTTCCAGGATCGGCACCTGCGCTCATCCCAGATGTCACCTCTTGCCAAGGGACCTTTGATGACCACCCCCCAGCCGAGGCAATCCCTAGCTTCCCCCGAGGGCCAGCGCGTAGTACAAGGAAGGGTTGCCCCACCTCCCGTCCATCTGCAGTGATGCCACTGAAACCAGACTTCAGACTTTGGGAACTAGTCACACATGTCTCCTCCAACCGCCCTCCAGCCGCCCACTGCAGCAGCCTGTGGCCTCCGCTTACACTCCGCCTGTCGTGGCAAGCTCCCTCCCACCACAGCCCGCACGGTGACCCTTGACCCTTGGCTGCTGCTATCACCCCTACTTTACAGATGACTAGACTGAGGCTCCAAGTGGGGAAGTGACCGGCCCAAGGTCAGAGGTTCCGGTCAGAGGTGGAGCTGTGACCCAAGTCCAGGTGAGGCTGACCCATGAGCAGCTGGCCACCTGGCCTCAGACTTCTGGGTGGCGTTAGCTTGGCTGAGGCCCGAGTGATATCCCTGGGCACCTGCCCACTCTCAGTTCTCGTCCTCCAAGCCTCTCCCCACTCTGGGCAGCAAGGGCTTCTCCAAACAGGTGCTGAGTACCGTTCAAGTGACAGAGCTCGGGTATGAACCCAGAGCTCAAGCCCTGGCTGTCAAACCTTCCTTTGCCTATGTTTAAAGCTGCTCCCATAGACAACTCCAGGGTCAGAGGTTGGAGGTCAAGGCTACCCTCCAGGCAGGCACACTCAGGACTTCTAGTCTAGGTATCCTTGGCCCAGAGACTGGAGGCTCCAAGTCACTCCAGGAAACATTCAGGAAGAGCCCCAGACTGTTGCAAGCACAAAGGGAAGCTGTCAGAAGCTGACGGAGCCGGGGCCTGCTCTGTGGAGGGGACAGGAGAGGCACTCTGTGGAGGGGACAGGCACTCTGTGGAGGGGACAGGAGAGGCCCCACCAGGGCTGCTCACTTGGTGGGGGACACCCCAGGTCACACAGCGACCACCAAGCCTATGGCAGAGGTCCAGGCGGCCTGGAGGGAGGGGCGAGCCTCAGGGACCCAGCTGCCCCTCCGGGTCCCGTTTCTCCAAGGCCAGACACCACTTCTGAGCCCTGAGGACTCTGACCAGGGCCCACCCTCAGGGTTCCCAAAGAACAGGAGCCTTGATCATGCATCCCAGCTGGGCAATGAGGGCCCAAACCAGCACTAGAAGTAAATCTGCATCCTTAGCCCCCAAATCATTTCACTACCATGGCAACCAAAATAACAAGGCGGGCCAGTAACAGTGAGCCTCCCCTGCGCCAGGCGCTCAGCAGATGTGCCCTCCCAGTTATCACAACAGCCACACAAGGTGCGAACTCTGAGTAGCTCCACTGTACAGAGGAGGAAACTGAGGCCCAGAGAGGTGATGTCACTTGCCTAAGGCCCCAGAGCTGAGAAAGAAGCTAATTCATTGTTTGAACCTGGGTCCACCCGACTCCTGACACTAGGTTTTCCAAGATGGTTTATTTTAAGCAGCAGCAGTTGTTTTTAAAGTTTTATAGGGAACCCCACCTTATCATGCAGATAAGATCATGTGTCTGGGACGTTATTTGCCTTTCATGGTGTCGGAGCCTTGAGACATTTTAAAAATGAGTAAAGTTTTTATCTGCACTTGCGTTTTTCCAAAGGCTTCGTGTTACACTTGGGATAAAATACTGACTCCTCACAGGACCCTCTACCCGCACATCCTCCCGCACGCCCCATCTTCCCCATCTGTGCTCCCAACGCACTTCTGTTTTTCTTTCTTAAAAATATGCAAAACGCTGGGGACTTCCCTGGTGGTGCAGTGGTTAAAACTCCGTGCTCCCAATGCAAGGGGCCCAAGTTCAATCCCTGGTCAGGGAACTAAATCCCACATGCATGCTGCAACTAAGAGTTCGCGTGCCACAACTAAGGAACCAGCGAGCCGCAACTAAGGAGCCTGCCTGCCACAACTAAGACCCGGCGCAAACAAATAAATACATAAATAAATAAAAATAAATACATTTTTTAAAAAAACATACAAAATGCCTTCCCATCTCAGCACCTTTGCCTATGCTGTTCCTGCTGCCCAGAGGTTCTTATCTCAGTATTAAGATCTCAGTTCAGAAGTCACCACCTCAGTGGGAATTCCCTGGTGGTCCAGTGGTTAGGACTCCGTGCTTTCACTGCTGAGGGCACAGGTTCAATCCCTGGTTGGGGAACTAAGATCGCATAAGTTGTGTGGTGCAGCCAAAAAAAAGAAAAGTCACCTCCGCAAGACTCACTGTTAAACTTTAGTGATTAAGAGAGTGTGGTGTTAACATAAGAATAGACACATAGGCCAGTTGAACAGAAGGAGGGTCCAGAAGCACACAAATAGACACTAGATTTAGGATGAAAGTAGCATTGCATGCAATCCAATAGGAAAAAGAGAGTCACATCAGCATGTAGTGCCAGAAGTGGAAGAAGTGTGACCCCTACCTCACGCCATACACAAAAACTAATTCAGGATGGATCTTGTGAAGGCCCATCAATATGACTCAGCCCAAACAATAAAGCTTCTAGAAGAAAAGACAAGGGATGTGTCTGGTGGTGCAGTGGTTAAGAATCTGCCTGCCGGGACTTCCCTGGTGGTCCAGTGGTGAAGAATCTGCCTTCCAATGCAGGGGATGCGGGTTCGATTCCTGGTTGGGGAACTAAGATCCCACATGCCACGGGGCAACTAACTAAGCCCAAGTGCCACAACTACTGAGCCCACGTGCCCTGGAGCCCTCAGGCCACAACTAGAGAGAAGCCCGTGTGCCATAACAAAAGATCCCACACACCTCAACGAAGATCCCGCATGCTGCTACTAAGACCCGATGCAGCCAAAAATAGAAAAGAAGAAAAGAATCTGCCTGCTGATGCAGGGGACATGGGTTCAAGCCCTGGTCTGGGAAGATCCCACACACCATGGAGCAACTAAGCCCGTGCGCCACAACTACTGAGCCCACGTGCCACAACTAATGAAGCCTGCACACTTAGAGCCCATGCTCCACAACAAGAGAAGCCACCACAATGAGAAGCCCGCGCCCCACAACAAAAAGTAGCCCCCACTTGCTGCAACTAGAGAAAGCCTGCGTGCAGCAACAAAGACCCAACGCAGGCAAAAAAAAAAAAAAAAAGAAAAGACAAGAAAGATCTTCATGACCCTGGGTAGGCAAAGATTCTTTAAATGGGACACAAAAAGCACTAACCATACAGGAAAGCAACCGATAAACTGGACTTCATTAAAGTTAAGAACTTAGGTTCATGGGACTTCCCTGGTGGCGCAGTGGTTAAGACTCTGCGCTCCCAATGCAGGGGGCCCGGGTTCGATCCCTGGTCAGGGAACTAGATCCCGCATGCATGCCACAACTGAAAGTTCGCATGCTGCAACTAAGGAGCCCACGAGCCGCAACTAAGGAGCCCGTGAGCCACAACTAAGACCGGGTGCAACCAAATAAATAAATAAACTAGTAAATAAAATATTTTTAAAAAAGAACTTAGGGGGCTTCCCTGGTGGCGCAGTGGTTGAAAGTCCGCCTGCAGATGCAGGGGACACGGGTTCGTGCGCCGGTCCGGGAGGATCCCACATGCCACGGAGCATCTGGGCCCGTGAGCCATGGCCACTGAGCCTGCGTGTCCGGAGCCTGTGCTCTGCAACGGGAGAGGCCACAACAGTGAGAGGCCTGCGTACCGCAAAAAAAAAAAGCAAAAAAAGACAACCACAGAGCAGGAGGTCGTATGTATGATACAAAGAAAGTGCATTCAAGTGTGCTGAAGTACATTCAGGTATAAAAACTTTTATAAATCAATAAGGAAAGGACAGACAACTCAATAAAAATGGCAAACATTTGAAAAAAGAGTCAATCCCAATGGCCAATAAACACATGAAAAGGTACTTAACCTCATGAGTCATAAGGGAAGTGCAAATTAAAGCCAAGATTTGAGATAGCAGTATACATCCACTAGAAGGGCTGGAAAGAAAAAAGACTCATTCACTGCTGATTGGGATGCAAAATTGTGCTGCCACTTTGGAAAATGTTTAGAAGTTTCATATAAAATTAAACTTGCACTTCCCATATGACCTAGCACTTCTAGGAATCTACCGGAGGGAAATGGAAGCGTATGTCAATACAAAGACCTAAGAGCAAATTTCATTACAGCATGATCTGCAAAAGTACCAAAGTGGAAACAACCCAAATATCCATCAACCGGTGAATGGATAAATAAACTGTGGTACATTCACACAACAGGCTGGATTTACTCAGCGATAAAAAGAAACAAACTCTGATGCCCCCAAGAGCATGGACAAATCTCTAGAACATGCTGGGTGAAGGGAGCCAGACACAAAAACCAATATACTATACGATTCCATTTATATGAAGTTCGAAACAGAGAAATGCAATCCGCGCGGGTGGGAGTCGATGTGTGGGGGGGGGGGAGTGTTGACGTGGAAGAGGCATGAGGGAGGCCCTGGGGCACTGGGCCACCGCGTGTACTAACACAGGGACACTCGTGGAGCTTCAGACACGCTTCACACGCCTCAGCATGTGCATGGGACCCCACAATGAAGTCTAAAAGGAAAGGTACTTCACATAAGGGGGTTCCTTGACAACACCCCATCCCAACCCCCAAATTAGGGCCCCTCAGTTATCCTCCCAGAGGCCTCATTGCTTTCCTTCAGAGCACAAAATACACTTGATTCCATGTTCATCTGTAGGTTTAGTCCTTCAATAGCCCCACCAAGACGCCAGCTCCCCCAGCACCTAGTGTGTGCCTGGTACAGTGTAGGTGCTCAACAAGTATGTTCTGAATGAATGAATAATCATTTGGTCTCCTCCACCCAGACCGTGACCCCTCAGGGCTGGGATCTGCTTTGCTCACTCTCTAGACCAAGGCCCTAGGACATAACAGAACCACAAATAGAAGAGAAAGGAAGACCACATGGTCCCATCAACTTGACACATCTGGTCAAAGATGGAGTCCGGCAGGTGTGTAGACCACAGTGACCTTCAGCCTCAACTGCACGGCCGGAATTAAGTGGGTCGCAAAGGAAAAAGACAAAAAGATTTAAACTTGAAAGAAAATAAGACATCCACAAAGCATGGGAGGCTCCCAGGAATTCCACGACGTTTTGAAATCCCTAGGAGAAACCCTCCTGTTTGTCAGGGTCAATGTGGGTCAGGGGTTTCAAGGACCTTGGACCAGGCTGCCACTAGCCCACATGATGCCCATGTATGGTGTCCCTGGACATTCTACAAAATCCCTGACCAGCGCTCCTCAAAACTGTCAAAGCCATCAGAAACAAGAAAAGCCTGAGAAACTGTCACAGCCAAGAGGTGCCTAGGGAAACATGACAGCTAAATCTAACATGGTGTCCTGAAGCAGAAGAGGGACATTAGGGGAAAACTAGTGGAATCCAAAGGAACCTCGGAGTTCAGTTAACAGTAATGTACCAATGTTTGTCCCTTAATTATAAGACGGATGTACATGGTACTGTAGCATGTTAACATGAGGCAAAGCTGGGTGCAGTGTATAAGGGAACTCTGTACTACCTGTAAACGGAAAATGATTCTCAGAGGAAAAAGTTCACTTCTAAGAAGGCGCGCTTTCCGCCAGGCACTTTGTGGCCGCCTGCTGGAAAAGTGTCACCACCCGTACCCCCGTAACCACGTGCGCGGGGTCTTACCTTGGGCGGGTCGAAGAGCTCCAGCAGGCGGTCCGCGCCGTCGGGGCCCGCGCGCCGCAGCGCCAGCCGCCCCCTTTGCCAGCGCGCCCCGCTGTCCATGGAGGCCTCGTCGGCCAGGCTGTACCGCAGCGTCGCCTCCTTGAGGGCCTCAGGTGGCGGCTCCCGGGCCAGGCTCCAGGGCAGGAGCTTCCTGGCCAGGCCGGGCCTGGCCGGGGCCTCGCCTGCCTCCCCCGCTGCCGCGCTGGGGGCCGCGGGCAGCTCCCCGGCCGAGCGGTGGCGGAAGATGTGGCGGAGGCTGTGGCGCAGGTGCTGGAGGGAGCAGGCCGGCCGCGGCGGGGCCAGCTCCTCCGAGCTGCGGGCCTTGGGAAGGCCGGGGGCGGGGGCGGGGGCGGCGGGGCCCGGCTCGGCTGGGGACACCTCGGCCTTGGCCGGGGTCCCGCGGCCAGTCTCACGGTAGTCGCGCGCGGGGGCGGCGGCCCGGGTGCCCGACAGCCCGGGCGCCCGGCCCTCGCGCACCTCGCGGCAGAAGTAGCGCTGGAAGAGGTCGGTGAACTGCAGCGACACGAGCTCGGCGCGCAGCGGCGCGTGGTGCGGGTGCTCGCGGGCGAAAAGCCAGTACTGCCGGGCCAGCTCCCGGGCTGCGGCCACCGCGTGCAGCTCGCAGAACTCGCTCCAGCCTCGCGGGGATGGGGCCGTCGCCGCCGAGGATGCGGAGGAGGCCGAGGAGGACTGCAAGGTGGGCCCGTTCATGGTGGAGACCAAGGTAGAGCTGCTGGGCTGAAAGACACGGTGAGGAGTGAGTGAGAGAGGAGGGAGCGGACGGGTGAGCGACACCCACTTAAAGCCACCGCCAGACACGCTAGTCACCAGGCACAACGTCAAAAAGCGAAAATTACTGTTAATACCCAGTGCTGGTGAAGATGCAGCAAAACGGGCACTCCCTTCAGTGTTGCCGGTACTGTTAGGGGTACAGTCTTTTTGGAGGGCAATTTGGCAGGCTCATTTTCAGACCTAGTAATTCCACTTCTAAGTATTCAAGAGAAATAGTTGCCCCCATGCGCAGAGAGGCATGGACAAGACAATCCCCTGCTAGGCGTTTCCTGCCCCCACATTTAGAACAGGAAAAAATAAATACAACCTAAAGCCCTATCAGTCAGAGACTGGTGAAATAAACTGTGGTACATTTGCAGGCTGGAATATGCTTCAGCAGTGGAGAAGGAGGACGAAGATCTATGCTACCTTGGGGAATCACCAGGGCACAGCATTAAGGGAAAAAAGCAAACCACAGAGCAATACAACCGTGCGATCTCATTTACGTGAACACACAAAGCAAAACTACCAATTCTTATGTGTACATAAATGTATTTAAGTGGTGGGCAGGAAACATGTGGCTGGAGCAACACCATCCAGAAACAGTGGTGACCTGTGGGGAGGAGCCAGAATCTGGGGTGCAAGGGGGGAAGTAACCAAGGAAAACTGTTACTACTTGTCTCTAGAAAATATGGCTAAGAACATGGCGCCTGGAGTCTGGACTCAAATCCCAGCATGAACCGCTTACTAGTTGTGTCACCTTGGGTGTGTGATTTCTTTCTGCCTTGCTTTCCCCATCTGTAAAATGCGGACCATGATTGCACCTACCTCATAGGAGTGTTATGAGGATTCATTGAGTTAATAAATGTAAAGGCCTTAGAACCTAGGAAAAGCCTAATAAGGCTTATGATGAATGTTACAATAAGAGTGTATTATTAGTGTTAATAAAAAGAAATATAGGGGCTTTCCTGCTGGTGCAGTGGTTAAGAATCTGCCTGCCAATGCAGGGGACACGGGTTCGAGCCCTGGTTCGGGAAGATCCCACATGCCTTGGAGCAACTAAGCCCCTGTGCCACAACTACTGAGCCTGCGCTCTAGAGCCCGCGAGCCACAACTACTGAGCCCATGTGCCGCAATTACCAAAGCCCACATGCCTACAGCCTGTGCTCCGCAACAAGAGAAGCCACCACAGTGAGAAGCCTGCGCATCACAACGAAGAGAAGCCCCCGCTCACTGCAACTAGAGAAAGCCCACACGCAGCAACAAAACCCAACGCAGCCAAAAATAAATAAAATAAACTTTATTTTTTAAATAAATAAATATAAAACAACAAATAAAAAGGGATAAATTAACAAGACTCACAAGGAGTGCAAAGGCACTTCCTGTTCTGATGGGGGAACGTCAGGACAGGCAGACCCTTGCCTGCTCATCCCAACTGGGGCTCCCACACAATCAAAACGCAGAAGCCCCCTACCCTCTGCTGTCCACGGTGCTGAACCCTGGACCTCTCTAGTTACCATCAGTACTGTCTGTCCTTCCAGCTAAGCCTGGCTGGGCCCAGGCCCCTGCTGGGGACCACACAGTCATGGCTGCTCATTCACACACAGACACCTCCACCTAAATATTACTGAGGGCCTACTGTGTGTCAGCCACTGTGCTAGGCCCTGGAGATAACAGCAGTGAACCAGAAAGAAATTCCTGCTCTCCTGCTGCTACATTATACACACACCCACACACCCAAGTGTTGGCTGTGTGCCTCTGACTGGACCTCTCTGAACCCCTGTTTCTTCATCTGTCAAATTGGGAGCAACACAGTATCTACCTCCTAAGATGGCTGCAAGGAGTCCTTGAAAGGGGACTCAAGGTGAAGATCTGAACCTAGAAACTGGGGTTCTTTCTGCCACACCCCACTCCATATCTCCAGGCCGTGGTGCTGACCCTGCAGCCGATCACAGCAAGACAGCCCAGACGGCACAGACTGGGTGCCACTGCACCGGCTGGGAGGGTGCTGTGCACACATTTGACTTTCTGCATATCACAGGGTCCTTGGCACCTATACACCGTAGGCACTTTGTACACAGTGGGCAGAAGGGAAGGGAGAGGGGCCACGTGTGCCCTTGGCCACCACGCTCTGCCAAGAAATCCACACCTGTTGCTGAAGCGGAGGGTTTTACCTGCATGTGTGGGCGACCTGTCCTCGGTTAAGCCCTCGGCCACCCCACGCCTTGACACAGGTGAGGCCAGCACTGTCCTCACAGGTTGGGGAAACCAGATGCCAGACCCAAGCTCCTGTCCCATCCACGAGACCCCGTGTGACGTGCCCTCGCACCAGCTGCCTCCGGACAACTGCCTCAGGTGTCCCTTTGCCCTGCCTGCTCCCAGTCTGCTTCCAATCTCACTCAAGAGAAGCCTCCCCTGAGCTCACTGGCGACTGAGTCCTGAACTTGTCTTTCAGCACACTGGTCACGTGCTCTCATTCAATAGCAATGATTGTTTAATTAGTGAGTACCTCCCCACCAGACACTGAGCTCCACGTGCCAGGAGCCACTCCCAGCTCCATCCCCAGTTCCTAGCATGCAGCAGGAGCCCAGTAAATGCCTGCTGGATGAATGAATGTAGGAATGCAAGAGGGCGGCTGGATTTGCAGCCTCTGGCTCCTCTGGCAGATGTGTGGCGGCCAGCACCCACCAGTGACCACCTCTTGCTGGGCCAACCCACCTCCTGGGCACCCAGGCCTATCCGTTTGCCTGGAACACCTGACCCTGTCCACCCATGTACATCAGAGTCCTGAAGCCCAGCTGCAGGACCAAACCCTGGTAAGAGCCTTCTCAGAACAGCTGTGCCTGCTCCAAGCTCCCTCCCTGCCCAGGCAGTGGCTGGCAGCCCTCCTCACCAGGCCCCCTATTCCAATTCTCCATAAGAAGAGCGGTGTGCACTCAGCACATGCTATACCTCAGGCGTTTTTCTAACTGCTTTTGCAAAACATCAACTCTCCCAAGCTTCGCAACAGTACTAGGAGGTAGGGCCAATAATTGCTCCCATTTTACAGGTGGAGAAACTGAAGCACAGAGGTCCCACAGCTAGCGATTAATGGGAACCCCACACACAAGGCCCCCCAAAACACTTGATCAATGCCCAAATGCACACAAGGAAGACGCACTGCCCAGTGAATGTCCATCCAGAGGAGGGGATATAGAGGTCTCATTCAGCTCCTGCTGGAGTCAGGAGGCCTCAGCTCCTCCGTCCAGGTCATAAACCCACCAGGTGGTTGGAAAATAGCCACAGGGTGAAAATTTTAAAACATCAATAAATGACACTATTTCACGCTTTCTACGTGCCCTGCTCTGTGCTAAACACTTTGCATTTATTCACTTATTTATTCCCCACCAGAGTGGGCAATCCTAGCATTATGCCCACTCTATGGATGAGAAAGCCACGGTGCGGGAGGAATGGCTTGCCCAGGGTCACGGGGCCCTCGAGGGGCAGAGCTGCAATTAGAACCCGCTCGCTCTGCTGGAAGCGCCAGCTATACATGAGCAATACTGCCTACTGTCCATCTCCCTCAGCCCGGGGGTCTGCCCCCAGCAGGCCGAGGGCCATCACACTCCTGCACACTCCGCAGGGCCTGGTCAGAGCTGGTGCTCCAGAAATATTAGTTGCATGAATTAATGAACTCCTAGGGTTGAGGCAGGCTGCTATTTGACAGTCGTACTCTTGGAATCACGCTCCTGACCTTTGTGGACTGACAGAAAAGGCTGAGGGGCTCCGAGAAACCCACCACAACAGATGACCTCTCTATGGTGGAGCTACCAACCAAATCTGGATTCACATCCTAATTCTGCCACTTCCTCGCTGTGTGATGCAGAAGAGAGGGCTTCCCTCTCTGAGCCTCAGTGTCCCCATCTGTAAAGTGGGCTAATGTACTTGGCATTCACTAGGAGCATTCTAAGAACTGATGCCTGAGGGGTGCTTGGCACAGGGCTCAAGAAACAGGTGGCTGTTGCTATTTTATTACTATTATTGTTAGAAGAGAGGAGCGCCTGCTACAGAGAATGTCAGACCTGCCTGCTGCAAGAAGCCACAGGCAGAGCCTGGCTTCATGGGCTGGGCCAGGCAGGGAGGGTCACGGGAGCCCGAACACAAGGCCTTCTCAGGGGTGAAGCACTGCTCAGGCAGCTCCGGGCAGGAGCTCCAGGCAGGAAGTCACCAGCCAGAGCACTCAGCTGTGGCCTGTGCCGGGGAGGGGGCCATGGCTGGGAGGTTTCCTGGCCGGGGCAGGCAGCCAGGCCACAGGAAGGTGGTCCCCTCCTTGGGCCTTGGCCCAGGTGGAAGCATTTATTGAGTGTTTACTATGCGCCAGACACAGAGGAAGAGCAATTGATCAGATCACGCCAACCCTGGGAACAGGGCCTAAAAGCTCTTGGTAGGAAGCAACTACTAATCACCTGGGGGTTCCCAGGAGCCCCCAGGTTTCAGCTAGGGGGTATAGGGAGTAGAGGGATCTTTGGGGCATTTCTATCCCCTCCAACCCCCCCACAGGAGCATCTGGGAGCCTGGGCGGCCACAGGGATGAACAGCCTTCCACAGAGAGGGGCCTGCAAATCCAGGGGGTCCCTCCCACCTTCTCATCCTGGGCTTTTGGGGCAGGGAGATCTGCTGGGTAAGGGAGTCGGAGTCCAGGATTTCCCAAAATCCCACATCAGGGCGAGGGACGAGGATGATGTGACGTGGAGCAGGAAAATCAGACCGCATCCCAGCAACCCCCTGCCAAGTCCCCATGGCAAACACGTGAAGACGGAGGCGGCGACCTCTGTGCCCATCCTGGGGCTCATGTCAGGGTGGGGGTGGGTCTGCCTTTCAGGACCCCAAGTTTAGAACAATTGTGTCCACAGAGTCCCTGCTCAGGGCAACCTGGTGAGGGCTTTGAAGCCTTCGCCAGCACCTGGTGTCCCCTGTTCAAGCATATACAGCCTACACCAAGCCGGGGAGAGTTCAGGCTCTGAAGGGCTGGCAATCCTGGCTCTGAGTTGTGGGGCTCACTCTAACCCAGGACCCCAGAGATCGAGGCTCATCAGCCTCTCCTCTATCCAATCACCCTGGGTAATAATGTAATCTTGGGAAGCTAATATTTCCTGTTTAATTATCAGGCCCAGGTGCAGAGAAGGCCTTTACCCACCTGTGGGAATTTCACCTGCCAAGGCTTGGGGAGAATATTTTAAATCGTGATAAGTGAAGTTAAAATGAGCCAGTCCAGAGCCTCCATTCTCCCCCAGGTCCACAGCTCACAGATGTTTGGGCAGGAAGTCTTATACCTTCAGAGGGAGACACCTCCTCCAGGGAGGCCTCCAAGTTCACTCCAGGCTGCTGTAAGCATTTCTGCCTTTCCTACCCACAGCACCAACTTCTCCAGGAGCCCAGACCCGCCCCCCCCAACCCCATCCAAGGAGGCCCAGAGAGTTGAGGGGATTCCAACACACACTGCCTGGCAGGAGGCCCACTGCCCTTTCACACCACTCGAGCTGGCCAGACTGTGTAGAAGCCTACAGGCAGTACAGACCAAAGGTTCTGGGGCCCTGGGGAGGCTGAGAAGTGGGTTCTGCTCTAGCCCATCGGGCAGCCAGGGGGCCGTGATGCACTCTCGCCGGGGTCACCTAGTGCCTGGGGACATTTATCACACCAGCACAGTCTGCCAGAACAGGAAATGTCCTCTGGCTTCCTCTGCCCCCACCCTCAGCCTGACACCCTGGCCAACAGCCTTTGGGAGGTGGGGAAAGCCAGGGCCACCGAAGAACAGGCAGAACTCTCTAAGCCACCCCCATCCCAGCATGTGACTTCTTCCTTTAACTGCCCTGGGTTGAGGGGAGAGAGGGGAAGCCTCTCAGTCAGCTCTGCACACCCCATGCCCCCAGACGGTGTTGCTTCCTCAGGATATCAGGACGGGTGCCCTCAAGCCCTCCTGCAATCCTCTCTCCACACTCATCACCCTCTCGGGGCCTCTCCTCCCGCGAGATGACACCAGAGTGCCAGCTCTCAAAGGACAGATCCCATGCCGAAGGCCCTCCTTTGTGTCCACTCCCCTAATTGCATTTCCAGTTCCCCAGCCCCTCAAGGCCAAGGCCTCCCCGTCAGGCACCCTTGTGAGTCAGCTCCCGGGTGAGCAGGGCACAGACTTCCTCCCTCCCAGGCCTCCCTGGGGACCCATGGGGCAGTGGCAGGCTGCCCTTGGCCAGCCGGGATGGGGGCCCACATCCGGGCAGGCCCCCAGGGGCTCCAGGCCTGGTTCATGAGGAAGCCTGCAGCCCGGCCCCCCTAGCCGACCCCTGACAGGGTGGCGTGGGAGGAAAAACCTTCCAGCCATCTGCGCAGCTGCCGGGTTTCCGGGCGGGGTGGGGCCGGGGGACGCCAGGAGGACTTGCTCTCCTGGGGAAGTGCCCCTTGCCCCTGCTGGGAGGAAGGATGCTGGGCTGAGCAGCCCAGTGGTGGCCAATGGGACCCCGAAGCCCCAACTGAAGAATGCTGGTCGTCCAGGCTTTGGGGCCCAAGTAAGTGGGTGTCCAACTGTGGTTTGGACCTGCCCAGTCCCCGAGGGACTTCAGGCCCCGGAAGCCAGGGAGCTGAGGCACAGGGCTCCTGGGTCCAATTAGGACTGACTCAGCGAGTGACCCCAGCTGAGTCACTTCCCCTGGGCAGCCTGCCCGCCTCAGTTTCCTCAGGGAGGGCGGGTAGCTGGGAACAGGGTCTGGCTGGGAACAAGTAACTTGTATTACACCTCTGGACTCTCCAAGGCAGGCTTCTCTGTCTGCCAGATGGAAGCAGCTTCCTGCTCCGCCCAAAGACGCTGAACACCCGGGAGCCCCTAGGGCCCATTTTCCCAGGAAACCTGGCAATTAAGTGGCAGCCCCCCTCTTGGGCATTAACAGCGTAGCTCTTATTGAGCACTGACTGCATGCCAGGCACTCTGCATGCCTCTTCTCAAAACCCTATTAGTACTCTCATTCATAGATGAGGAGACCCACAGCTCAGAGAGGTTAAGGGACAAGCCCAAGGTCACATGGCCATAGCAATTATACCCAACATAGTTTGAGTCCCTACTCTGTGCCAGACTCATACACTTCACGTATGCACTCACATGCAGGCTCACATACCCGGGAGAAGCTGGGACTCTTGGCCCCCGCTGGGCAGGTGCGCCCCAGAGAGTTCAGGTAACTTGCCCAAGGCCTCACAGCTAGAAGCTGGCAAAGCTCAGATTTGGCTCCAAAACCCACGCTGCTACTGGGAGAAGTGAGAACTGAACAGAAGAGACCTCTCATTTTAATAATAATAACAACAACACTATCTATTATTAATTGAGTGCCAAGGCCAGCACTGAATGCTTTATGTGCCCTGTCTCCCCCACTCGGCATGGGCAGCGCTGGCACTAGCAGCTGGGCGGTCCCTCCAAGTGTCTCCAGCCCTGCCCCCTCTGCCCTCGGGGAGACTCCATCCAGGAGGTGGCACCGCCAGACCCAGATATCCAAGGGTCCGCACAGGCTGAACTGCTGCAGGGCTACCCAGCACCTGCTCGCCCAGGCTACCGCCATATCTGGAGTGGCTCTACAGGATCTAATTTGTATTAGAAAGTTCTGTTTATTGGAGAAGGATCAAGCCCAGGGTTCAGAAGAATGGGGGGGTGGGGGGGTGGGGGGGGTGGGGCGAGTGGATCTGGAAGGAAAACGAGCAGAGCTAACATCCAAAACAAAAAGGATAATAACAACCTCATCCTTATTACTATTCCTCCTCCTGACCAAGCCACGCTAAACACTCTGTGAATTCACTCATTCGTGGTTCCAATGGCCCTAAAGAAGTAGGTACTATTATCACACCCATTTGACAGATGAAGAAACTGAGGCTGGGGTGGTTAAGCAAGGCCATATAGCCAGGAAGCACCATCACTTCATCCTGCCTGGGTCTCCAGAATTCTTCTCCCAAACACTCAGGAAACCCCAGAGCTGCACGTGCAGGTGGTGCTCAAGGGATGCTGATGAACAAACATTCCACAGCCAGTAACAATAACACTAATTGTGGTAATGATGAAAACCACCACCACCACCACCACCTCGAATTGAACCCTTTCAATGCCAGGCTTATTACATACCCTACCACAAACCTATTATTACCCCATTTCACATAGGGGAAACTGAGGTTCACAAGTATCACTGGCCCATGCCCTCAGCAGGAAAAAAGGCAGTGAGGGAATGGAACCTAAGCTTCCAGGACACTCCTCTGCCGCTGCTGAGCCCCTGAAGGTCCTCAGACGCCAGAAGCTGATACTTTAGTCCAGCCCCTTCCCAGCTGGCTGCCTCTGTGGCCCATGGGGACTCACACAAGTTCTAGGAATGTTCACTCTTTGGCTCGGAAGGATTTTTCCCTCCCAGAGGGGGGTTGTGGGAAAAGGCTCAGAAAACGTGTATTAAAAACCCTTCCAACTTCCCAAAACAGGCCCTGGCCTCTCATCTGCTGACCCCAGCCTGACAAGGCGGCCTCAGCCGGCTCTCCCCCCCTTTAGAGCTGGGTCTCTGGCCCCCGCAGGCCCCGGAGAGCCTCCAGGGCTGTTTCCGCTCTGGCAGCCAGGTCAGCGATGGGAAACCCAGGTACAACTCGCACCCACAACCCCGGAGATCCATACACCCACAGCCCTGACAGGGGCCCCAGGGTTGGACTGTAAATGGGGATGGGCCGGCTGCCCCAGCTGAGCCTGGCAGTTGGTGGGTGTCAGAGGAGGCTCATCTCCCAGGCCAGGGGGTGCGGGTCAGATCTCTGCCCCTCCTGACCCCAAAGCTGGACCTTGGCCCTTCAGACTTGGCCTTGCCAGGCCCTCTGTTCCGAAGCCCCCTGCCTGTAGCCCAATTTCACTTCCTCCCACTCAGTCCAGCCTGGCCATTCCCCTCCCTGGAGGCCCCCAGCTGCAAGCAGTGACCTCCTCATCTACATCATTGTGGCCCGGGAATGGGGAAGAGAAACAGGAGAATGAGGAAACTCAGGAAAAAAAGTGGAATGGCAGGCAGGCCCCCCCCCCCCCCCCGCCGCAGTTCCTCAAATGCAGTCCCCATTGCCCCGAAAGCCCCCAGGAACAGAATGAGGGAAGGGAGGGGATTTCTGCACCAGGCATTAAGGGCCTCTGAAATACCTTCCCAGCCCTGCTGACCTATTAAGCCAATGACCTGTGTCCCAATTTTTTTGGTGGGAGGATTCCCCTGGAGCCCCAGGTCCAGGGTGGGAGGGTACCAGCCCAAAGACACCTGAGCTGTGAGAGCCCTAACCCTTTTGAAGCCCCAGATTCTGTAGCATGGGGGTGCCTGGGCCACCCCACCTCCCTGATGCAGGGAATGGGGAGAGGGGCTTCTGGAATGGGGGGAGGGCTCCCCTCTTAGCCACACGGCCTGGCCTGGGAGAGTGGGGAGGGGCCTGCGCCCCACTCCAAGAGAACTCTTCCATTCTCATGGGCTCAGTTTCACTACTTTCACTTTCAAGGTACCAAGCCGGCCCCCCCCGCCCCCCTCCTCACCAGGCGCAAGTTGACTGGCTGGGCTACGTTAAGAGGCGGACTGGGAGTATTAGCCATACCCTCTCTCAGCGCCTCCCCCACTGCCTCAACTGCCCCATTACATCCCCAACACGTGTGTGGCTGGGGGTGGCGGCTGGCAGGGTGTCACAGGAGCTGGGGAACGGTCACCCCTGAACACCTCCATCTGAGTTAGCTTCAGGACAATATTTTAGGCTGTTGTGGGAGTGCGCAGACACTGGGCAGAACTGGACACGGGGCCTCCTCTTCCCCCATTAAAGCCCTCCCAGCCCCGGAGGAGGGGAGCGCTGGGAAAGGCGGGCTTACCTGAAAGAGAGGGGGTCCGGGCCCGGCCGGCCCATGGCGTCACGCGCCCCCGGCCCCCCGAAATCCCTAGGGGGCGGGAGGGCCCCCGCCCCGGGCGCGTTCTCTCCCGCGCGCCGGCTCCTGGCTCGCGGCTCGCTCGAGCTGGGCTCAGGCAGGAAACCCGGGCTCGGAAAATGGCCAGCGCCTCATCATTTCCGCCGCCAGCGCTTGACAGTTGCGGGAGGATGCGCCTCCGGGCCGCCACCGGGGAAACTTTGCTGAGGCCGCCGTCTCCACCGCGGGCCGCGACAGTCCGGGCGGGCGGCCGGGCGGAGGCGGTGGCCCGAGCCCATGCCGCCCCGCGCCGTTATGTAAAGAGGAACCGGCTGTGCGAGCGAAGCCCGGCGGGGGAGGGCGGCCAGGCAGGGGCGGGGCCAGGGGTGGGCGGGGCCACATCAGGCCCCGCCCCAGTCCGCCCGTGAACCAGACTTGGCAGGGGGCGGGGAGAAAACAGGACCAGGGGCGGGGCCAGACATCGCCCCGCCCATCAGCCCTGCTCCTCTGCGACTGACCAGGTCCTGGGGTCTCAAAAGCCAGCCCGGGGAGAGGCGGGGCCTTGTAAAGCCACGCCCACAGATCACCCTCCCGATTTCGTAGCGCTAAACCTAAAGAAGGGAATGAACGGCAGGAGGGGCGGGGCAACCTTGGCCCCACCCACCTAGCGCCAGGGGCCACCGGGTGCCTCCACGCTGCGGGGGCGGGGCCAGATGAAGGAAAGGCGGGGTCTGAGGGCGGGGCCGGGCCGAGGCGCCTGGCCTCGAGGGGGCGCGACCCTGCCGACTCCCTCCTGCAGGGCCTTATCTGCGCGCGCCGGGCCGGTCAGTGCAATAGCGACCGCAGCTTTCATCATCACCCGGGGAAAGATCCCAACCCGGCCCGGCCCCGACTATCCGCGACTGTACTGAGCAGACCCCCATAGCGCCACCCTCAGCTCTGCTCTTGTCGCAGCCCATGCCCCTATAGACTGGCCTCTATGGGCCCATCCGTCCCCCAACTCCAGGAATGCATCTTTCTCCAGGAAGCCCTCCCAGATCGCTTGCTCCCGTAGCCTCTGGGCCTCCCTCTCTGCTCTCCCCGGGGCTACTTTCATTTTATCTATGGGCCTTATGTGGGGTGAGGTTCACAGAGGGGTCCCCACTAGCCTGAGGGGGAGCATACACCCAGCCAGCCCTTCCCCCAACACATGGGAGGGAGGGGAGAGAGGAATGTCTGCTCTTCTCTCCCTCCCACAACAGGAAACAAGTCGCTCACACCCCCAGCTTGCAGGGGCCACATCACCCCTTTCCAGACAGCACACTCGTCCATTCCCCTGCCTCCCCTCTTACTAACCTTGGGCAAATGACTTGACTTCTCCGTACCTCAATTTCCTCATCTATGAAATGGAAATAAGAGACGCATTTCACAGGGTCATTGTGAGGATTAAGTGAGTTAATGCATTAAAGCACTTAGCAAGGAGCTCTGCCCAAGGGAAAACACTGCTACATGAGTGTTTGTTAAACAATCAGGCCTGAGTCCTGCCGCTGGAGCTACAGGAAGGGGTTCCCCCAGAAGGTGGGGATTTCCAGATTTCACCCAGATGGCGGAAAGGGGCCTGTCGACTGTAGGATCCTTAGAGTTCAATAACCTTGAAGGAACCGGCCACAAACATGTGCTTTCCACAGATATGTGTGTCAGGCATGGTTCTAGGTGTTGGGGACACAGCACTGAACAAGACAGACAAATATCCCTGCCCTCATGGGCATCCCTTGTCCTCAGCTGACATTCTGTGAGGGGACACAGAGCATAAATAAATAGGTAAATGGGATAATGTACTACGAAGATGACAAAACAGTTACAGGATGGAGAGTGCTTCCCAGGCTATCTTAGACTGGAGGCTTGGAGGACCTCCTGAGGAGCTAATATTTGGGATGAGACCACCTCTCCCCTCCACCCCACGATAAGAAGGATCCAGGAGTGATAAGGAACAGCAAGTGCAAAGATCCTGAGATGGGAATAAGCTTGGTGCCTTCAAGGAAAGTCAAGAAAGCAGTGGTGATGCCTAGACTGATAGATGGGAAGAGATGAAGGCGGGCCCATCACATGGAGACTTGAAGGTCCTGGTGGCAAGTTTGGGAATTATTTTGGGAGCAATAGGGAGCCATGGAGGGTTTTGCACAGAAGGACCTGTTGAGCTTTGCATTCGAGCTGCAGTGTCTGAGTTGGCAAGACACTGAGGTGCCCCAGTGATGTTCACACAGCAGCTGAGGATGGGGGGCAAAGGGAGTAATTTATCGGGGAAGCCTAACCTGATCACCCCATATTACTATCTCTTTCTTATACTTGCGGAGACTGAGGCCCAGAGAGAGCAATTACTTGACTGCAGTCACACAGCTGCCAGGTGGCGCCAACAGAGCAGCCAGGTACACAGCAGTTGTCAAATGGTTGCTGAAATCTGCCAGCCACAAGCACTTTCCCTCTCACAGCAGCTCTGCTGACTTAAATGGAGACTTGTGGCTCTTCCCCTTTTTAATCACAGTGCAAGCCTTCTCTCGCGCCAGATTTCTCTGAGGCCCAAAGTGGTTTCCTTTCTCGTTTAATTTCTTCTCACCACGCGTCCCCTCCAGAGTCCACTTTCTTGTTTCAATGCTCACCGCGATCGAGACTTCTCACTCTGTTTTTGTTTCTCCTTAGAAAGGCAAAGCGTTTGCAGCGAATACCCCTCCACCACCTTGCCCTAGATTTAAGAGCATCACGGCTCTGGGCAGCGATTTCATCTTCTCCGCGGGTAGGCTGCCCGACCTTGGCTCCTCCCACTTCACAGGTCATTGGGACCCAAAGGGAGAAAGAGGTTTATTCGAATTCCCCGGAAACAAGCAAAGCGGTCCTGGGGGAGCAGACCGCCCTTCCTTCCGACCGTGAAAAACGCTGAGTTGGAGCGCACCTACTTCCTGCCAAGTTCCAGGGGTCAGAGACTCTCAGGACTAATAACAGTAACAAAACAGTAGTCAACAACTATTAGTAAATGCTTATTCGGACTATTAGTAGTGATAGTAACAGCTGATATCAATAACAAAACAAAGTTAGCCAGTACAGGGTTAATAATAAAAGGATCAATAGGGACATCCCTGATGGCGTAGTGGTTAAGAATCCGCCTGCCAATGCAGGGGACACCAGTTTGATCTCTGGTCTGGGAAGATCCCAAATGCTGTGGAGCAACTAAGCCCGTGCGCCACAACTACTGAGCCTGTGTTCTAGAGCCTGTGAGCCACAACTAGTGAGTTTGTGAGCCACAACTACTGAGCCTGTGTGCCACAACTACTGAAGCCTGAATGCTCTAGGGCCCGTGTGCCACAATTACTGAAGCCCACACGCCTACAGCCTGTGCTCTGCAACAAGAGAAGCCACCGCAATGAGAAGCCCACGCACCGCAACGAAGAGTAGCGCCCGCTGGCCACAACTAGAGAAAGCCTGCTCCCAGCAACGAAGACCCAAAGCAGCCAAAAAAATGAAATTAAAATTTAAAAATAAATAAATAAATAAAAGGATCGATAACAATAAATATAATAATGTAACAATAGTTATTAGGTTTAATTAATAATAACACTGTTAACTATTACAGGATTAATAGCAAATACAAAATAACAATAGGATATTAGTAGTAATAATATAATAATAACAGTTAGGTCTAAGGTTAATAGTATTAATAGTAGCTTATAATAATAATGGTGATAGGATTAATAATAATAAATATGAAATAACAATAGAATAGTAATAAGATTAATAATCAATGTAATATCATATTAACAGTTCTAGGTCTAACAATAATAGCACTTAATAGTATATTACATATTAATAATAAATATAAAAATAACAGGGACTTCCCAGGTGGCGCAGTGGTTAAGAATCCCCCTGCCAATGCAGGGAACATGGGTTCGAGCCCTGGCCCAGGAAGATCCCACATGCCGCGGAACAACTAAGCCCATGCGCCACAACTACTGAGCTTGCGCTCCAAAGCCCGCAAGTCACAACCACTGAGCCCAAGTGCCACAACTACTGAAGCCCATGCGCCTAGAGCCCGTGCTCCACAACAAAAGAAGCCACCGCAGTGAGAAGCCTGCATGCCACAATGAAGAGTAGACCCCGCTCACCGCAACTAGAGAAAGCCTGCGCACAGCAACAAAGACCCAACACAGCCAAAAACGAAAAAACAAACAAAAAACCCAATAGGCTAGAATAGGATTAATAGGTACCAATAGGGCTTCCCTGGTGGCGCAGTGGTTGAGAGTCCGCCTGCCGATGCAGGGGACACAGGTTCGTGCCCCAGTCCGGGAAGATCCCACATGCCGCGGAGCGGCTGGGCCCGTGAGCCATGGCCGCTCAGCCTGCGCGTCCGGAGCCTGTGCTCCGCAACGGGAGAGGGCACAACAGTGAGAGGCCCGCGTACCGCAAAAAAAAAAAAAAAAAAAAACCTAATAGATATAATTACAATAGCTAATGATCTAGGATGAATTATAATGTGATTAAGTTTTTGAGGCTTGCTTCATGCCATATATTCTCTACCAGTGCTGACAGATGGAGCTTTCCGTGATGATGGAAATATTCTATCTGTGCTGTGCAATATGGTCACCACGAGGCTACCGAGCACCTGAAATGTGGCTAGTGTCACTGAGGAACTGAATTCATAACTTTATTTAACGTTAATGAATTAAAATTTAAATAGCCACACGTGGTTAGTGGCTCTGAATGTTTTAAGTATGTTAACTCATTTAAATCTCACATCAGCCCTGGGATAGGTACTATTATTATTATTATCCCTATTTTATGATGAAGAGACTGAGGCACTGAAATATTGAATCATTAGCCTGATAAGAGACTCTCCCCACTTCAAGGGCAGGAAGCCATCGTCTGAGGGGGCCCATAATTAAGAATGAAGGCTCTAGGGGTCACTCAGACAGGTTTAGAATTGAGTGTTCAGCATCTTCTTAGCTGTGTGATCACTTAGACTCTCTAAGCCTCAGTTTCCTCATCTGTAAAATGGGAACAATTACAATTACCTCATTGGGTTGTGGGGGAGAATTTGATGCATTAAGAGCTTGGGAGTTTCGGTGGCACTTCCGCAGAGCATGTGCTCAATAAAGAGTGTTGATTATAATCTACAATTGGATGTGAGTCATACATCCCTCAAGGGTTGTGAAGAGTGGTGGCCACAAATGAGGACACTGAAGCTTGAGAGTCAAGACTGTTGCCCAGCCAGTGAGTGGAGGCCTTGGTGTCTGCATCTGTAAAATGTGCTTCTGCAGACTGTTCCCTCCCTACTGAGAACAAGGTCTGGGCTGCAGGTGGGGAGGAGGCCTGAGTGGCTGGTCTGCTCCCTAGTTGTGTAATGGCTTGTATAATTGCCTGAAGGTTTATATCCCCCCAAATTCATGTTGAAATCCTAACCGCCAAGGTGATAGTATTAGGAGGTGGAGCCTTTAGAGGTGGTTTGATCATGAGAGCAGAGATGTCAGGAATGGGATCAGTGCCCTTGTAAAGAGACCCTCTAGAGAACCCTCTCTGCTTCTGCCACATGAGGTTACAGCTAGAGGACACCACTTTTGAATCAGAAACCTGGCTCTCACCAGTCACTGAATCTGTCAAAACCTTGATCTTGGGCTTCCCAGACTCCAGAACTGTGAGAAATAAATGTCTGTAGTTTATAAGCCACCCAATTTATGGTATTTTGTTACAGCAGCCCAAACAGACCAGGACAGAACATCGGTACCAAGAAGCGGGGGTTCTGCTGTAAGAAATACCTAAAAACGTGCCAGCAGCTTTGGAACAGGGTGATCGGCAGACACTGAAAGAGTTTGGAGGTGCGTCCTAGAAAAAGCCTACACTGCCATGAACCCACCATTAAGGGTGATTCTGGTGAGGGCCCAGAAAGAAAAGAGGGATGCTGCAGAGGCCTGTCCAAGACAATGGAAGAACGACCCCACAGGCCTTTCGGAGCTCATCAGGGCTGCCCTCTCATCACAGGCCCAGAGCGCAAGGGCCTGGGTGGGAGGAGGATTTCGGAGGAGGGGCCTTCGCTGCAGGGCTCCGCTCTCCGCACAAGGTGGGGGGACTGGGCACCGCTCCCGCAGGCCCCGAGCAGTGCAGCACACGCTGCAACTAGCCAAGCTTCGGCGGGCGTGGCTGCCTCCACCCAGACGTCGGAGGGGCTGTGGAGGCACCAGCCAGCCAGAGGGCCGCCAGCTGGGTGGAGCTACCTGTGCGAGGTTCCAGCCCAGGAGAGCCCAGCAAAGCCATGGGAGCATAGAATCTTGGGGCCCAACTCCTGTCCTGCAAAGTTCCGGGGGCAAGAAGACCAGCCCGTGTGTCCAGGAGGCAGGCCAAAGAGGATTATTCTGGAGCCTTAAGGTTTTGGACTTGCTGAGGCCCTTTCTTCTTTCCTATTTCTCCCTTTTGGAATGCGAGTGCCTGTCCTATGCCTGTCCCGCCACTGTCTTTCGAAAACACATAACATGTTTGACTTCACAGCTGGGAAGGAATTTGCCTCAGAATGAATCATACCTTAAGTCTCACTTATAACTGATTTTGGTGAGACTTTGGGCTATAGAATTTTGGGTTGATGTTAGAAGGAGTTAAGCCTTTGGGAGCTCTTGGGATGGAATGAATGCATTTTGCATGTGGGAAGGACGTGCATTTGGGGAAACCGGGGGCAGAATGCAATGGACTGAATGTTTATGTCCCTCCTAAATGGACTAAGACAGGTGGTGCTGGAGCTTTCCAGGCCTGGGTTTTTATCCCAGCACTACTGTGTTACTTCTAGCAAGAGACTTCCATTTTCTGAGCCTCAGTGTCCCCAGTCTGTAAAATGGGCATCATAGTAGTGGGTAAAGGAAAGTGAAATTGTGTAGGACATTTAGTCCTTAGTGGGCACTCAGTGAATGCTCTGTATCTGATTGTTATCGAGGGATAACTGGATCTCACTGGGCTCCTCACCGTTCCTCAAATATGCCTTCATGTTCCCACTTCAGAGCCTTTGCACTGGCTATTTCCTCTGCCCAGAATGTCCTTCCACCAGATGTTTCCATCCCTCACTTCATTCACTCCCTGGAGGTCCCTGACCACCAAACCTAGAACAGACTCCTCCCCACTGCTGTCACACTCTATCTCTGGCTCTGCTTCTTTTTCTTCCAGCACCTCATGAGGACACTCAAAGGTGCAACCCATGTGGTGAGGAACTGAGGCCTCCTGCCAACAGCCAGGAAAAAACAGAGACCCCCTGGCAACAGCCATCTGAGTGCACCATCTTGGAAGTGGATCCTCCAGCCCCAGTCAAGCCTTCACATGAAGGGAGCTCAAGCCCATGTTTTGACTACAGCCTCATGAAAGATCCTGAGCCAGAAACACCCAGCCTAACTGCTCCTAAATTCCTGAAATCATATGAAATAATAAATATTTACCATCTCAAGCCACTAAGTTGGGGAGTAATTTGTTACATAGCAATAGTAAACTAATACAGAGCTCAAGACAGCTCTAGGGGTGTCCAACCACCATGTTCCCCACCCATCAAGGTCCAGCTGAGGCTGGAAGGTTCAGAAAAGGGCATCCTTGGTCAGAAAAGAATTATGTAACTGGGCCCTTCCTCTTTCCTCCTCGGCTGTCAGAACTCTCAGGGCTAGATTCCTGGGTTGGGGTCTAATCTGCTGAGCCCAGGTGCCTGATGCCATCTACACCCCCTGCTTCCTTGCCAAAGATTTAGTTCCCTTTTCTGTCCTCCCAGTGCTTTCTAGTCTAAAATTGCCCAAAGGGACTTCCCTGGTGGCGCAGTGGTTAAGAATCTGCCTGCCAAAAAAAAAAAAAAAAAAAGAATCCGCCTGCCAATGCAGGGGACACAGGTTCGAGCCCTGGTCCGGGAAGATCCCACATGCCGCGGAGCAACTAAGCCCGTGGGCCACAACTACTGAGCCTGCGCTCTAGAGCCTGCTGGCCACAAGTACTGAAGCCCGTGCGCCTAACAGCCTGTGCTCCGCAACAAGAGAAGCCACCGCAATGAGAAGCCCGGGCAGCACCCGCCCCCCACGACCGCTCGCCACAACTAGAGAAAGCCCGCGCGCAGCAACAAAGACCCAACGCAGCCAAAAATAAATTAAATAAATAAATTTATAAAAAAATAAAATTGCCCAAAGTCCTTGCTTAAAAAAGAAGTCCAATTTTTATAATCTGGACTCCTCCAAAAGTGTGTGTCCAGCTGAGACCATCACCAGCAATATTATATCCCTCCACCCCCTCCCCACTGTGAATTGTTTGCTATGAATTTCCCTACTTTTCAGATGATGAATCTGAGACATAGGACAGTGAAAAAAGCCACACAACTGGCAAGTGATTGAAGCAGCTGGTCTAGACTCAGGTCTATCTGATTGCAGAACCGCAGCTCTTAACTACCTACTATAACCCAAGTAATAATAACGGTGATAGTAAAAACAGAATTAACTATTATGAGAGCAGTATGTGCCAGGCATCATTTTGAGGATTTTCTATGGGTTTAACGATCCCAGCAAACTGTATGGAGAGAACGTTGTTTCCCTCCATCTGACAGAGGAGGAAACTGAGGACGACAGAGGCGAAGTATCCTAGCCGGTAAGTGTCCCAGCACTGATTTACACTCAGGCTCCAGAATTCAGACCTTGACCAAAATCGTCAGCGCCGGCCCCGCACCCCACGCCCACCCCAAGGATCCCCCAGCCCAGGGAGCCGTGAGCCGCCCCCTCTTCCGCCCAGGGAATCTGGTTTCTGAGGGGAAGTGACTCAGTGGCCTGGGGCACCGCAGATAATTATTCACTTCCAATCCCGGTAATTAAAGGTCCTAATGGCTCTGCAGAGAACGTACAACCTAGTTATTCCAGCGATCCCCACCCCTGCCCGGGGATCAGCGTGGGGCGCACGAACTTCCCCTGCACGAGTTTGGCCGGAATCCCAGGCGGCGGCCTCACGGGCTGCAGCGAGTTTGCTTGATGCTCTGGCGCTCCCTGGTGGCCCTAGGTGGTGGAGGGCTGGGGAGCTGCTTCCTGGGCAGCCTTAGGCCCTCCAGTCGAGCTGGTTGTCCACCTACTGGACCCCCTACGAAGAGTAGCCCCCGCTCGCCGCAACTAGAGAAAGCCCACGCAGCAACGAAGACCCAACGCAGCAAAATAAATAAATAAATTTATAAAAGTAGCATCAAAATGTTAACTAAAGTTATAGACCTCAAAGAATTGAAAACAGGTACTCAAACAGATACTCATACATGAACGTTCATAGCAGCACTGTTCACAATAGAAGGTGGAAACAACCCACATGTCCATCAATAGATGAAGGGACAAACAAAATGTGATCTACCCTCAGCCATAAAAAGGAGTGAAGTACTGACACATGCTACAGTGTGGATGACCCTTGAAACATTATGCTGAGTGAAAGAAGCCAGACACGAAAGATCATGTTGTGATTCCATTTGGATATGATTCCATTTACGTGAAATACTCAGACTAGGTAAATCCATAGAGACAGAAAGCAGGGCCTGGGAGAGGGGAAGACATGGAGAGTGACTGCTCATGGGCACTAATGGGTATGGGGTTTCCTTTTCGGGTGATGAGAACGTTTTGGAACTAGACAGAGGTGGTGGTTACACAACACTGTGAATGGACTAAGTGCCACTGAGTTGTACTTTAAGGTGGTTAATTTTATGCTATGTGAATTTCATCTCAATTTTTAAAAAAGTAAAGAAAAAGTGGTGGCTAAAGGAGCGAGGATTTGGAGGGAGTTTGGAGATGTGCCCCTCCTATTTCTCCTGTTACCCATCCCCCCATCCCCCCAGGCTGGTTTTGACTCCAAAATGGGCTGCTGGAGGCTGGGAAGTTGCTCTCTTACCCCTGTCCTGGCAGAAGCTGGGGATAGTCCCACTCCCACGGAGGATGCACGGGAGTGTGGGCCACTGCTCACCTGCAGATCAGCCAGGCTGGCTCCCTGATCCCCGTCAACGTGCTGTGGCCACGTGACCACTCGCCAGCATCCAGTAATTGAGCCTGGCCTCAGGGTGAGCCAAAGGAGCCACAGGAAGCTTGTCCAGCAGGGGCGCTAGAATCAGAAGGGGCCGCAAGGCAAGCAGGTCCTCTCTGGAGAGTAAGACCTTGAGATACATAGAGAGGAGCAGAAAATGGCTAGAGGGTAGGAAGAAAATGGAGCCACAGGGTAGGAGGAACCTTGAGGGCAGAGGCTGCTGGCTAAGGAGGCTGACGTGTCCTCTGCTATGAGGGCTATCAGGACCATTAACTACCCAGACTGAAGGGGATTATCTTCAGAGCCTCAGGCTGCCTGTCACTTCCCTTCAGCCACTGGGGAATCAGATCACCTCAGGCTATTCCCAGGCCAAGAGCTGGACTCTGGGGCCAGCTGCCTGGGTGCACCTCTGGGCTCTGCCATGTATGCTGGCTGTGTGACCTCGGGCAAGTTACTTCACCTCTCTGAGGCAGTGGGAGCCACAGGGCCAAGGACAGGAGGAGAGGCGAGGAGAAGAGGAGGGAGGGAAGTGTTTGGCAATACTTTTTAGAAACAGAAGCAGGGAGCTGAGGGCAGAGGGGTGTGCAGAGAGCAGCTGAGCCACACACTTCCATTGTCCCCAAGCTGGGCTCCCTTCACTGCTGAGATTGGTAGCCATCAGGGTGGCTGCCTGACTTACCCTTGTCATGGTGATATCAGGTAGCACCTGATTTTCCATGCAATCTCGGTTCAAGCTGTTCCCTGGGGCTGATCTTCCTCTCTCACCCCCAATGATTGGTTCAAGGATGGCCAGGTCAACCCAAAGACCCAGTGAGAATCAGTTTCAGGCTTGGGCAGAACAGTCTGATAAGAAAATGACTCATTCCATTCTCCTGGAGCTGGGAGGACATGAGCTCAGAGCTTCCAGGGGCCATGTTGCCCGAGAATGAATCCTCTCAGAGCAAAGCAAAACCCAGAGACTGGGAGAAACTGAGTCCTGACGATAATGGCTTTGCACCTAGATCCGGCCACACTGGAAAGCAATTACTCTTAGACTTCTCAGCCATGTGTCAGTTAATTCTCTCTTTGGCTGACACCTGTTTGTGTGCAGCTTTTAGCCACTTGGCAACTAAGAGAGTCCTTCCAAGCACCTATGGGTCCTTCTAGTAACCAGATCACCCACAGGTCCCTCATGGGCCACTCATGCCTGAAATAGGAGACTAGGATATGGTCCTGGTGTTGACTGGAGCACCAGAACATTTCCCATATGCCCTATTACCCACAATGCCCTATATTCTGATTACCTTACCCCAAATGACACATTTCCCAGGTAGGGACCTAGTTGTTTTAAAATTTTCTATTACCCAAAGATGTTTGAAGTGCCAACCAAAACTTGTGAGCAGAAGGGGATAACACCTAACAATTATTGAGCACTTACTACGTGGTGGTGCTGTTCTGCGAGCTTTATATTATTACTCAGAGGGGCAGCAAGGCATAGACTCAAATTCCGGACTGCCTGGATTCAAGTCCACTTGCTCATTGTGTGAGTTCAGGCAAGCTATTTCAACTTGCTTTTAAAATTTGTAGAATGGGGATGGTAAAATTACTTCTAAGCATTTTCATGAGAAGCAAAACACACAGCAAGTGCTTAGTAAACATTAGCTATTATTCTTGAAATCCCTCATAACACCTTATGAGATGGGGCACTGTTACTTCTTGTGATTTACAGATGAGGAAACCAAAGCACAGAGAGGTGAAGGGACTTGCCGAAGATCACACAGCTTGAAAATGGCAGAGTGGGGACTGGAAGCCACTTAAAACATGAAATCCATTAATTTCCAGCTCAAAGCATGGTCACAGGTTGCTTTATAAGTCTGGGGCTTCACAGGACAATGCAAGATCTCCCCCTGCCCTTCTGTAGTCCCGGATGTGGCTCAGGGACCATACCCGTCAGCCTCCCCTCCCTTCAGCCCCACCTGACCAGAAAACATATATAAATATACACACTTAATATACATACCAAAGGCAGCCATTCTGGCCTTCTGGGAAGGGGTGTGATTTATGTCTTGGAAGGGGCTATTAGTCCTGTGAGTTTTGCTAGGGCAGTACTGGGATAGGTTTCTTTGGACTTGAACAGGAGGTGGCTAGGTGGTTAGGAATAGGGGCTTTAGAATCCAATAGGCTTGGGTTGTAGTCCTAGCTCTGCCCCTTCCTGTGTGACCATAAGCATGTCACTCCACTCTCTGAGCCTTGGTTTGAGGATTCAATATGAGGGTCTGTGTAAAAGGAACTTGGCCCTGGGCCAGTATGCAATACAGCTTGGTTATTAATAAGGAACAGGTGAAACTCAGAGGAGGTTTAAATTGCTCCTTTGGGAGAAAGCATTCAGGAACCACCGGGGGATCTGTGGCCCTGTGGCAGACAGGAGGGTTTGGGGAGGGGGGATGAGAGGCCCCATAAATAATAGAGGGGAAGAGGAGTCTGCAGTGCCACCTTTTTTTTTTTGGCTGCGCAGCATTCGGTATCTTAGTTCCCTGACCAGGGATTGAATCTGTGCCTCCTAAATTGCAAGTGCAGAGTCTTAACCACTGGACCACCAGGGAAGTCCACAATGCCACCTTTTAAGACAGGGCTCTCAGCTCCTCCCTTTGATGCTAGGGAATGAGATAGCAAGAAATCCCAGGTCTCCACGCCTTTAGCAAAATTCGTCCATACTCTGGACCCCGGCTCTGGGCTGGTGGTGCACAGGTTTTGTCCCAACAGAGGAGGGGGGCCCTTGAAGTCAGGGGACTCTGGCCCTTCCTATCACTCCCCCTCCCCCATGACCCTCCCAGTGTGTGGCCTGGGCTGACGTGTTTGTGGCGGAGGACAATTTCAGTTCCTTCTTGGGGCTGGCTGGTCCTGCGCACTTCTGCGGTGGGGCAGCCACTGTGGAAGGAAACTCTGCCTCAGACCCTAGCTTGGACCACTGTCTTCCCCAGCAGGTGGCGAAGCGGGGGGAAAGGATCAGTGGAAAGGGTTGGGAGCCCAAGATCTGGATGCAAGATGGCGGGTCCTACGGGCACCTGCCTGGGAGGACTGGTTCAGGCCGAGTCACGTCCCAGTCACCCAGCACCTACTAGGTGCCGGACACTGTGCCAGGAGCTGGAGATGCTGCAGTGAACAAAGCAGACAAAATTCCCTGCCCTCAAGGACCTACCTTCTCCTGGTGGGAGGAGGGGGTATCACAGGTTAGGCAGAGCCATCAAACCCAGGTATGCTGCCTACAGTTGGCTTCTCCCGGTTCTTCTACCTCATGTACCTTCTCACCTCACCTCATTTCCTCAGCTTCCTGAGAAAAGCCCACAGGTTTCCCTGATCTCACCTCTCCTCTCGCTCTCTTTGCTCCAGCCACACTGGCCTCCTTGATATGTTTCCTGCCTCCGAGCATTTGCATTTGCTGTTCCCTCTGCCAGGAGTGCTTTTCCCTCTGGATATCTGCATGGCTTGTGCCCTTATTTCCTTCAGGTCTTTACTGAAAAGCCGCTTCTCCAGGAGGTCTTCCCTGGCCCCTCCTAGCTAAAATGGCAACCCCACCATCCTCATGCACAATTCATATGCTCTTCCCCTGCTTCATTTTTCTCTTTGACTCTTAACTTCACCTAATGTACCGTACAAATGTTGCTTTATATTTTCCCTCTCTGGTAAGGGAGGGCAGGAGCCCTTGTCTTTCATTTTTACCAGATAATTTATTGAGGTGAAACTTACACGACATAAAATTCACCATTTTAAAGTGAACAGTTCAGTGGCATTTAATACTATGCTGTGCAATCATCACCTCTATCTAGTTCCAAAACATTTTCATTGCCCCCAAATATAACGCTGTACCCACTAACCAGTCACTTCCCATTCTCCCCTCCCCCTAGTCCATGGCAACAACCCGTCTGCTTTCTGTCTCTATGGACTTATCTATTCCGGATAATTCATGCACATGGAATCACACAGCATATGGTCCTTTTGCAACTGGCTTCTTTCACTTAGCATCATGTTTTCAAGGTCCATCCACATTGTGGCATGCATCTGTAATCCATTCCTTTTTATGGCTGAGTAATATTCCATTGTATGGATGTACCATATTTTATTTATTCACTCCTCTGTTGATGGACATTTGGGTTGTTTCCACCTTTTGGCTACTGTGAACGGTGCTGCTACGAACATGAATGTACTTGTATGTCTTTTTAGCTTGTATCCCTGGTGCCTCAGAAAGAGTAGTGCTCAATAAATACTGGTTGAAAGAATGACTGATTGGAGGAAACAACGGCATTTGACTCAGCAGGGTGGGGTTGGGGGGTCATATGCCTTCCCAGAAGGGGCGATGGCTGGGCGAAGGCTTGAAGCACCAGCCCTGGAAGGGGATCAGCACGTGCAAAGGCCCAGAGCATGGTGCATTCTGGGAACAGAGAGAAGCAGCTGGCCAAAGCTGAGGGAGTGGGGATAGGAAACCATGCATGAGGAGGCTGGAGGGGGAGGTAGAGACCAGGACTATAGGGCCTTGTCACTCAAGGGGAGGAGTTTGGACTTGCTCCTGAGGCAGTAGGGAGCTATGGAAAGGCTCTGAGCAATGGAGTGCCATGACTCGATTTGACTTAAGTTTTACTAGGATGCCTCAGTGGAGAATGGATTCGGAGGGCACAGAGGTCAGAGTGACAGAAGGGAGACCCGAGAGAGGGCTATTGCCGACATCCTGCTGAGAGAGAGATGGTGGTAGCTTGGGATGGGCAAATGGTGGCCGAGATGGAGAGTGACAGACTCGAGACATGGTTTGCAGGTAAATCATCAGGACTGGTAATGGTAGCCACAACCCAGTTCTAGTTGTCAAATTCCCCTTTCCAGTCCTTCTGAATCACTGTCCCTATTCACAGTAGCCAAAAGGTGGAAACAACCTAATGTCCATTACAGATGAAAGGATAAACCAAATATGGTACATCCATACAATGGAATACTATTCAATCATAAAGGAATGAAGTACTGATAAATGCAGTAACACTGATGAACCTTGAAAACATTATGCTAATTAAAAGGAGCCAGACGCAAAAGGCCACATATTGTATGATTCCAATTATATGAAATATCCAGAATAGATAAATCCATAAAGACAGAAAGTAGATTGGTGGTCGCCAGGGGCTGGCAAGAGGGGAGAATGGGCAGTGATTGCTAATGGATGTGGGGTTGTACTTTGGAGTGACAGACACGCTTTGGAACCAGGTAAAGCTGGTTGTTGTTCAAAACTGTGAATGTATCAAATGGTACTTGAATCGTTCATTTTATTTTATTTTTTGCTGGTGACTTTTAAAATTTGGGAGCTGTATCTTTTTTTCTTTATTTTCAGCTTTGTCGAGGTGTAATTGGCAAATAAAATTGTAAGGTATTTAAAGTATACACTGTGATGATTTGAAATACATACACATCATGAAAGGATTCCTCCCATCTAGTTAATTAACATCCATCACCTCCCATATTTGTGTGTGTGTGAGAACATGTAAATTCTACTCTCTCAGCAAATTTCAATCATACAATACAGTGTTATCAACTAGTCACCATGTTATACATTATGTTCACTTTAAAATGCTTAATTTTTTTTAATGCTTAATTTTTTAAAATGAGAATTTCACCTCAATTAAAAAAATAAATGATAAGGACTCCAAAAAAAAAAAAAAAAAGAAAGAAAAGATGCCAGGCTCTTGGTCTCAGATTTCTGCCTTTTTTGCCGCTGTCAACCCTTGCTTCCAGTATAAGGGGTTCTGAGAACCAAGACTCATAGACTTCTGGGAAATTTTCCCCACACCAAGGACCAAATGCCCATGCGCCTGACATTTTCCTTATCTGGCTAACACCCAGATTTGGGGAAATTCCAGTTTGCCTTTCCTGTCCAAGAAATTATGGCATCATCAGGTACAGCTGCATCCAGGGGCTCAGATGATATCAGATATCATCATGTATCTGTCTCTCCCTATGCCATGGGTCTTGGCCCTACTTTCCTCTGTCCTGGCTTCACTATCAGGCAGGCTCTAGAATTCAACCACTTCTCTCCACTTCCACTGCCCCCACTCTGCTCTTAGCCACTATCATCACTCACCTGGCCTACTGCAAGAGCCTCCTCCCTGGTCTCCTGGCCTCTACCCTTGCTCCCTACAGTCCATTCTCCCCACAGCAGCTAGGAACAGCGTTGAACCTAAGACAGAGCATGTCCCATCTTTGCTCAAAATCCTCCCATGACTCTCCATTCCTCTCAGAGTAAAAGCAAAATCTTTTCCACGATCCACAAGACTCTAAGCAACCTGGCTTTGCCAATCATCTCTAACCTCGTTTCCTACTATTCTTCCACTTGGTCGATCGGCACCAGCCCCACTGGCCTCCTCCCTGTTCTACAAACATGCTCAGATGGTCCCACCTCAGGACCTTTGCACTTGCTGTTCCCTCTGCCTGGGACATCCTTCTCCCAGTTATCAACATGGCTCCCTCCCTCACCTCCTTCAGGTCTCTGCTCCTCAGAGAAGCTTTCTCTGACCACTTTGTCTAAAATTGCACTCACAGTCTTTCTACCCCACTGCCACGGATTATAGTCTTCCTAGAGAGAATCACTTCTAGATCTCATCTTATTTGTTTGTTGATTGACTCAAGGACAGCACCTGGCACAGTGCCTGGCACACAAAGGTGCTTAGTGAGAGGCTGTAGAATGAATAGATCATCCTGGTCTGTCCTGTTTCTCTCCTGCTCTCAGGCCAGGACTGGACAGTGATTGAGTCCTGGAAGGTGGTGGGGACGAGGTAGCAAGAGCAGGAAGTAAAGACAGGTCTAGGGAGGTGGAACTGTGTTATTTTGGATAGAACAAAATGAACAGCAATTCCTGCTTATTGAGAGCATCTACTGTGTGCCATGCACTTTATATACTATGAGTGTCTTTATTTGACAGATGAGGAAACAGAGGGCTAGAGAAGTGGATTGATTTCTTTAAGGCCTCACAGTGATTAAATGTGACTTACTGGGACTTGAACCCAAGCCTGCCCAACTCTAGAACTTTCCCTCTTCACCTGGGGCCAGGGGTAGGGTTGCCAGGCATCCTGTCCATATAGAACAGTCCTGTATTGACTTTGTCATGACGCCTGAAATGTCCTGTATTCATCTTTTTTCAATAAATCACACGTTTTCAGCAGAGTTATTTTTCAAATTTAGCTGGGCGTTAAATTTGCTAAATCTGGCAACCCTAGCCAGGGAGGAGCTCGAACTCCAAGCCTAGAGCTTGCTTCAGCGAGTGGCCTCGCCCAGGACCCCGATGGTTTTTCTGGACGAATTCGCTCCCTATCCCTACCCCTGAGAGCGCGGAGTCTCTGGGATCTAATCTTCTCTCCCCGAATAGGACACTGGGAATTCCTAAACCGGTTGCTGTTCCTTTAAGAGTGGTTTCGAGGGCGGGCCCACAGGGTGTGGCGAATCCGGGGGTGGGTCGGGGCCGGGTTGTCCAATCCGGGAGCGGGGTACGAAAGCGGGGGCGGATCCGGCTCGGGCTGGTTGGGAAGGGTTAAAGAGGCGAGTTTGTGGGTCGCCGACGGTCCGGCTGCCCCCGCCTCCTTCCGTCTGATCCGCGCTCTCCCGCGGCTGCGCCGGCTCGGCCGCCCGGGAGACAAAGCACCGCCGCTGCCGCCGCCGCAACCGAGCAGGTCCCGGGCCATGGCCGGGCCGCTCCCCGGTTCCCGTCCCGCCACTGCTGCCGTCGCCCTAGTCCGCGCCGTGAGGTAAGGCCGGACTGGCGGGAGGACTTTCGGGCTGACCTGCGAGGGTTTGCGGGACCGGGCTCGGGCCGCCATGGGCCTCGGGGTCCCCCAGCCGTCTGGAGAGATCTCTGCTGGGGATATGTCCATTTGCGATTCCACGCCAGTGGTACTTTTCCCATCAGGGACCCCAGCTCCAGGAGGCGAATTTGGCCGATGACCCTTCAGCCCCATAAAAGACCTCCGCCGCTGCGGGAACTCTGAGGACTAAAGCTGCACTTGGCTCCCACATTCTGCCGTTGACCACCTCTTCCAGGGCTCTGGCTGTCCTTTAAGGAACACACCACACACAAAAGGATAGATAGGAGCAATGATAGATAGATAGATAGGAGCAATGGCCTGGGATGGCGGTCCTGGCTTCCTTGTGGCCCCTGCCCAGGGCAGCCCTGCACAGGAACTCTTCAGGGTTCTCAGTACATGTTTTTCTGCCTGGACCTGCCACACCCTCTCCAACATGCCCACTGCTCGGGGACACTTGTGGCAGCTGGATCCAACTCCAGGACCTGTGGTTCTGGCTTCTTTCCTTGAAATGAGTGGCAAAATGCCATGCCTCAGTTTCCCCAGAGTCCTGGTTTCTGGGCAGTCTGTGTCCTTGGAGACCTGGAGCTAATTATTTGCCTTTTTTTTTTAATATAAATCTTTTTTTAAAATTTATTTTTGTAAATTTATTTATTTATTTATGGCTGTGTTGGGTCTTCGTTTTTGTGCGAGGGCTTTCTCTAGTTGTGGCAAGCGGGGGCCACTCTTCATCGCGGTGCGCGGGCCTCTCACTATCGCTGCCTCTCTTGTTGCGGAGCACAGGCTCTAGACGCGCAGGCTCAGTAATTGTGGCTCACAGGCCCAGTTGCTCCGCGGCATGTGGGATCTTCCCAGATCAGGGCTCGAACCCGTGTCCCCTGCATTGGCAGGCAGATTCTCAACCACTGCGCCACCAGGGAAGCCCTGTTTGCCTTTTGACAGCTTCTTGATTGAGTGTTCACTACCTGTTCAGCATTTTGCAAAATTTCTCTTCAGGATTAATCTTTTCAATTCCGAGAGGGATGGATGTTAATGTAGATGAGGCTGTGTTCTCAAGGCCCATCCAGCCTGGACTGGAGGAGGCGAGTTGGCTCTGAGACCAGAGAGGGGCTGGGTTGGTCCCCGCCAGCTTCCTGCCTGGCCAGGGACTGTTGTATTTGCAGCAGTGCCCACAGCGGACTCTGAACTTCTTGGAAAAGTGTACGAGCAGGGCGAGATAAGCGGGGGACCAGGCCCTCCCGGAGGCTGGACACTGTGCCCTTGCTGCTTCCTGCCCTCCCCTCGTTTCTTGCTGGGCTGGAGGAGGCAGGGCCATGGGCAGAGAGGGGTCCTGTGCTGGCTGGTGACCTTGGGCTCAGGGTGGGGTGGCTGCGTGGAGGGGAGCTGCTGAGTGTGAGGGAAATTGCTCTTCCTTTGGCCTTAATGGGTGGTGAGACTCCAAGATCAGCCCCTTTGGGCTGGTTGCCTAGAGCACGAGATTCTACGCACAGAATTGTACCTTTGGCAAGTTACTTAAGCTCTCTGTGTCTCAGTTTCCACATCCATGAATGTGGGATGGGGAAAAGACTCCTCATGGGGCTGTTGAAAGGTTTACGTAGGTAACTGTTTGGTTCATTTTACAGGTTTTTGAGCACCAACTACATGCCAGGCACTGGAATTCAGACAGAGAACCTCCGCCCTCCTAGAGCAGCAAAAATGACCCAGGTAATTTCCAGCGGCGGTATGGGAGAGTGACTAGGGGCGTCTCTTGTATACAGAGACCTCCTCCTCCTTGAGGAGGTGATGGTCAAGCTGAAACTGAAGGATGAGGAGTTGGCCATGTGAAGATACAGGGAAGGCATTCCAGGTAGCGGGAAGAGCCAGGGCAAAGGCCCTCAGGTGTTTGAGGAACACCAAGGAGGCCAGGGTGGCTGGAGCCGAGTGAGCAAGGGGGAAAGAAATAGGGGAAGGGAACTTGGAAGACATGGGGAAGAATGAATTTTATACTGAGAGAAGTAGGGAGCCATGGGAGGGTTTAATAGGGGAGGGGTGTGATAGGGTTTAGTTTTAATAGGATCCCTCTGTGGGGGATGGATCCTCTGGGGGGCCAGGGGAGGGGCCTAGGAAGGAGTTATGATCTTACCCTGAACAACACGGACAAGGAACGGGCAATGGTGGAAGAAGGGAGACCAATGAAGAAGCTACTGTAGCTGTCCAGGCGAGCCACGATGGGGGGCCTAGAATGGATGGGGGGCCTAGAATGGAGATGAGGCCACTGATTTGGAAGAGGTGGGGAGGGGATGAAGTGGACTTGATAAGTGATCAGATGTGGAGGTGGGGGGAAACCAAGGGCCTTTTGCCAAGACAGAGAGCACTGAGGGGAGCATTTGGAGAGGCTGAGAAGAATGTCATCAGCTACCACAGCTAAGCACGTACTATGCCTGGCACCGTGCTTAGCGCTTCTATGTAGCCATTGTGTCATTGTCACAACAACCCCAACTTAGGTGCTGTTATGATCCCATTTTACAGATGTGGAAGCAGAGGCCCAGAGAGGCTTAAAGCTTGCCTGGGGTCACACAGCCTGGACACTACAGAGCTGACATTTGAACCCAGAGAAGAGCAAGCCGAAACCAGAACTGAGCAGAGAGCAGGGAAGTGAGCAGTGGCCTGAGAGGTAGGAGGGAAATGGGGCGAGTAGGGTGGGTGGTTCCTGTGAGAAATGGGGCTGGGGTCCACATGGGAGTTGTTGGGGGGGTAGGGAGGAATCCCTCCCATTTTGCAGAGAAACTGAGGCTCAGAGAGGGGAGGCCCATGTCTGAAGTCACACAGCTCAGGGACGTAGAGCAGAGATTAAACACCCTGAGTCTTCAGGGGTTGTGGCCTTGGTCAGGTCAGCTGCTAGGTCAGGACAGGCACTAAATCACGGCTCATGTTGCTTCTTCCAGGAAGCCTTTCTTGACTGTGCAGGCTGGTGAGATGAGGTGGATTGGGTTGGGAGCAATTGCCTCCTCCGCCCTGGGTCAGGTTGCCTGTCTGGGCCCCACTGTGGCTAGCTGCTCCCTGGAGAGGCACCACCCATATCTCATTACTCCAGGTCCTAAGGCACTGCCCAGGTTGGGGAATGAACATTAACTGAGCACCCACTGCATTCCAGCGACTCTATATACTTTGCTTCTTGAACAATGTGGCCAATGTCCTATGTAGAGTGAGATTTTGAAGCAGGAGCACAAGGTACATTTGCAGAGTGGCCATGGAAAACCCAAAGGGAGGGTGTAGCCACCTTGGGGACCCATGTGCCACCTGAGTCCTACCTGGCCAGTGTTTCCCTCATCATATACTCCTTGGAGGAAAGTGGTAAAATCACTGTGGCCAAGTGCATAGAGTTAGATTCCTCTACTTCAAATGGGTGCACAATGCTCTCCCCCCAGCCCCTCCCTGTAAGTGTGGGCCAAGCCCTGGGCCCTTTATCTGGATTATTTTGTAACAGTCTTTTCTGCCACTGTGACTGCATCACCCACCTCTCCCCTTCCTCACTCTGCTCCAGCCTCACCAGCCTCCTCAAGCACACTAGCAGGTTCCTACCTCAGGGCCTTGCACTTGCTATTCCCTCTGCTTGGCATGTCCCAGGGGCTCCCTCCCTCACCTCCTTCAGGTCTCTGCTCAAATGTCACCTTCTCAGTACAACCTTTCTTGACACCAACCCCCCCTCCTCCTTTAAGATCAAACACTCCTTTTGTCCTTAACACTCCTTACCCCCTCCCTGTCTTATATTTTCCAGACTACTTAAGACCATCTGGCCTTTATCTGTTAAAGTACAGATAATGTACTCTGTTTGTTAATTGTCTGCTCCCTTCACCTGCCACTAGCACATCAGCACCAAGAGCACAGCAACCCTCTCCATCTTGTTTACTGCTAGTGCCTAGAACAGTGCCTGGAACACAGTAGGTGCTTAATAAATGTTTGATGAATGAAGTCCCTACAGTCGTCTGAAATAGGTTCTATTTATCCCTGTTTCATGGACCCGCAAGTCAAAGCTAAGTTATGAAATCAGCAGAGCTGGAACCTGACCACAAAAGGTCAGCTGGTCTGGAACCTGGGGATGATGGAAACAGCAGCAGCTGAAATGAGGCCTGGGTTTGGATTTCAGCTCAGCCCAACTTGCTTTTTGGCCTTGGGCCAGTGACTAACCTCTCTGAACTTTGTTTCCCCGTCGGGGGTAATGCTAGTCTCTGCCACCTAAGGTTTGTTTTGCGATTAAATGAGTTAACATATATAAAATGCTTGGCATGCCCTAGGAATCCTCAACATTATTTGGGGGAGGTAGGACAGCAGGAGAGTTACCAGCCTGGCTTCTGGGGCCAGTCAGACCCGGGTTCGAGTCCTGGCTGTGCTCCTGAAGAGTTGTGTGAGTCTGGGCAGGCTGCTTCTGGTCCTTGAGCCTCAGTTTCCTCATCTGTGAAACGGGGGTGATGAGTGCTGTGGCAGCCGAGGGTGGTGTGAGATCACCCGAGGCGGTGGCTGCGTGAATAACTGCCGCCCCGGTGGGGACAGGTTCCGAGGCCCCAGGCCCCGCCGCCATGAAGCTGAACGAGCGCAGCCTGGCCTTCTACGCCACCTGCGACGCCCCGGCCGACAACGCGGGCTTCCTGTACAAGAAGGGCGGCCGGCATGCGGCCTACCACCGCCGCTGGTTTGTGCTGCGCGGCAACATGCTCTTCTACTTCGAGGACGCGGCCAGCCGTGAGCCCGTGGGCGTCATCATCCTGGAGGGCTGCACTGTGGAGCTGGTGGAGGCGGCCGAGGAGTTCGCCTTCGCCGTGCGCTTCGCTGGGGCCCGGGCCCGCACCTACGTGCTGGCGGCCGAGAGCCAGGCCGCCATGGAGGGCTGGGTGAAGGCGCTGTCGCGGGCCAGCTTCGACTACCTGCGGCTGGTGGTGCGCGAGCTGGAGCGGCAACTGGCAGCCGTGCGCGCAGGAGGCGGCCCAGCCCCGCCCCGCCGACCCCGCGCGCTCCCGCCCAAAGAGAATGGCTGTGCCGTGTGGAGCTCGGAGACGCCCGCCGCCCCCAGCCCCCGGCCCGGCCCCGAGCCCCCGCCACTGCCGCCCCGCCGGCGGGCCTCGGCGCCCAACGGGCCTCTCGACTCGGCCTCCTTCGCCCAGCTGCACGAGTGGTACGGGCAGGAGGTCAGGGCGCTGAGGGGCCAGTGGCTCCGCAGCCACGCCCAGCCCTGAGGATAGGGCTGAGGGCCGGAACCCAGAGGAAGCGGTCAAGGCCAGCCTTGAGGCCAGCACTGGTCCTGGTTCTGGTGCCACTCCAGCCCCAGGCCCTGCTCTGACAGGCCCAGCCCTGAGACACGGGGACCTGGTCCTGAGGGCGGTCGCAGTCGGCGTAAGCCCTGAGGTCCCTGCCTGGTCTTCTCTCGGGGACTCAGGCTCCGAGAAGATGCTGGGTTCTGAGGGGTGCTTTGGGACCTCTGTCATTCAGAGAAAGCCCAGCCTTGAGGAGGCCATCGTGCCTGATCCTCAGGAGAAGCCAGGCCCTGGGTGATCGTCAAGCAGCCGGAGGGCTGGTTTTGTGGGAACTGTAGCCCCCAACCCAGCCCTGCAGGTGCCTCGGTCGCCTGTCCCAAATCACCTAGCCGAGGCTTGTTGCTGGCAACAGGCATCCACTGGGGCAGCTGGGACCTGTGAGGGTCTGTGGCCTGGAAGGCACATGCCCAGTCAGCGCTGGTCCAGAGGCTCCAGACTGGGCCTCACGCGGACAGGAGGCTGGGCTGGGCTACACCACACCTGGGCCTGACCCTGTGGCTCCAAGACCCGCCGGAGGAGCTGCCTGGCTGCCGCCTGCCTGCCTGCCTCCATAAGCGTGGGCTTTCATGTGTGCCCAGCACCGTGGGATGGCCTGGTCCCCGGGGCTCCCGGCCCGGAGTGAGGCCGAGGCAGCACTTTCCCCCGGGGCCTCAGCCAGGCCTTGAGGTGGTGCTCCTGGGACCGTAGCGGCCCTCTGGCTTCGGGCCACATCTGTGCTCCTGTGGCAGCCCTCACGCTCTCCCAGCACTGCTTAGCCACATCCTCTGTCTTTTCCCAGAGCCAGCCTGGGGCAGGGCCTCTCGGGAGCTCGCCTGACCTCGTCCAGTCCTGGGCTGGGCAGCTGTGGCCTGAGCTGACTTTCCAGCAGGTTCCCCTAGGGAGGAGGGGCCATGAGCTGACTCACGGCCCAGAAAGGGCCCAGGTGCCAATCTGACAGGGGCAAAGAAGCAGCTGCAAAGCCGTATTTGGCTTCCAGAACCCTCTCCCTCCATCACAGCCCCTCTCTGAGCTCACAGACTCAGCCCCCTTCTCGCCCACAATATTCCAAGAGGGAGACCAGGTCTCGCTTTGCTTCGAGACCAACTTGTTTTTCACTCACTACAGTGGCCGTTCTTCATCCAGGGAGAATCTCGGGGGGCTGGGACACCCCTGGCCCTCAAGCTGGGTCATGTTTACAGTCCTCAGTGCCCCCAAATTGGGACCCCCTGAGGACACCCCTGCCCTAATCTTTATTTCCCCTGAGGCTCCCTCTTGGTGACAGACAGACGCGGCCCTTAGCCCCTTCCTGCTGGCTTTGGAGACCTTGGACCTTGGGGAAGAATGGGGAGCTGTCTGTGTGTCTGCAATCACCAGCTCACTGCTGGCTCAGTTGACTGGAGCTTCAGGTTTAATTTAAATACTTAGGGTGTTTTTTTCCCTAGCAACAAAGCTTGGTGTTTTCACTGCTTTTGTTCCTTGTTGGCTGGTGGGAAGGGATAGGGTGCCTGGTTCTGGGTTTGGCCAGTGAGGGGGGCGGGGATAGTTGGCACTGCCCCCAGGGAGAGGGCAAGGAGCCTTGGATGGAGACACAGGAACCTCAAGAATCTCACCTGGTTCTTTGCCTTCTCCCTGGCAAGCCCTGCTCTCCTGCAGGTGCTCTGGGGGTCTTGGTACGCTTTCCATGCCCCTCTTCCCCAAGTCCTCAGTGGTGGGGATGGGGATGGCAGCTCTTGTCCACAGGCTTTGGGTGTCAGGGGGTGTTAGGAACTGCCCAGTGCCCATGTCCTGGCCAGACCTAGCTGATGTGGTGAGGTGTTGGCCCCAGTCCTGGTGTAGGTTTACAAGCACTAAAGGTACAATCTCCCCCCACCCACCCCCAAAGCACAACCTGCGGTCAGGCTGCCTCCGGAGTTGGGCTGGGGAGAGATAATCAGGCAGTCTGGGAGAGGGATATAAAGGCTAAAATAAAATAAACAAAGGTTTGTCAAGTAATGGCTGGTTATATCATTCTTTTCCTCCATCAAAGTCCTGGATTGATTTGCCTGGCAGAGCCAGGGGCAGGCCCTACAGGAGAAGCGACTAGAGTGTGCTGAGTGCTCCCTGGCTGATGCTCTGTCAGGCACATTCTTACAACCTCTATGGCAGATACTGGCCCCCTTTTACAGATGAGGAAACTGAGGCTCAGAGAGGTTAAGAAATCTTCCAAGTTCACACAGCTGAAAAGTGTCAGAGCAGGGACATAAACCTCTGGAATCCTGTGGGAAAAGGCAGAGTCTTTGAGAGGAATATGAGGAAATGGAGTCCCAAAGTTCCTTTTCAGAGGGGAGAGAAGGCAGGGGTAAAGATGAGGATAAAAAGTCAACTGTGGGCTGAAGGCCTGACAATCGGGAGGGATGCCAAAGGGAAAAGCCAAAATTTGGCTCTTCTCACTGATCAGTTCCTGGTGGCTGCCTCTGGGCCTGGAGTGAGGAGGATTCCAGCACCAATGCTAGTTCAGAGGGAAATAGCCTGTGATTGATTAGTGATGTCTGCTGTGAGCAAAGGGCAGATGGTGGCAGTATTTATGCTGTATATCTGTTATCTCAGCCTCAAGTGTGTTTGCTGGGCTAATGGAGGGTTTACAGATGGGAAGGGGCTGGCCCAAGGTCATCTAGTATGATAGACTAGGCCCTAGGTCCTCTTGATGTGGATCCAGAGCTTGGTCACATGTCTCTTGCCAGCCTGGAAAAATCATGCACATTCAGGAAAATGTGGCTTAGGATGAGCAACCTACAGTCCTTGGTCTGCAGAACAAGTTCAAAGAGGGAGAAAAATACCAAGGTCAGGGAATCATGCTACTTGTGAGCAACCAGTACATGCTGAGTAATTCCTTCCACCTCTCCTGGGACCCCAGCTGACAGACGGGGTTGGGGAAGTGCCTCCCCACATAGGCTGAGTCAGGGTGCTGCCCGTGGCATTTGTGACCGCGGCCACTGCAAGGCCTGAGGCCCAGAATGGGGGAAATAGCCGGAGAGGCAGCCCCAAGAGGGAGGGTCACAGGTGAGCCCTCACCTGCCTGGCTTCTTAGGAATGAAACAGGGAGGGGTGACAAGTCAGTCAGTACCTCAGTGTTGTGCGTCCACCTGCTAACAGTGTTTCCTCTTGACCCCGGGGAGGTGTTCGGGCCATGAGCCTGAGGAAGACCACAGCATCCCAGGAGTGTGACAAAGTTGAGGAAGCTGTCTTCACTTGAACAGTGTTTGGAGGATACTGTATGTGTTCAGAAGGAATATTCTGAGAAGCCACTTGGGGTAGGGGATGAGAACCTCAAGGAGTGCAGTTAGGCCAGAAGTAATGGGCTCACTGCCCAACATCCATCCACGCTAAATGATTAGTCAAATTCGGTCAGTTGTGCTACTCCCATTTGATATTCAGGGACTGGCTAAACTTGACCTGCTAAAGAATGGCTGTGTGTTGGGGGTGGGTGAAATGAGTGAAGGGGGTCAACTGTATGGTGATGGATGACAACTAGATTTGTGGTGGTGGTCACTTTTAGTGTATATAGATGTCGAATTATTAATGCTGTGCACCTGAAACTCATATTAAAAAAAAGATATATACAGGGAATTCTCCAGTGGTCCAGGGGCTGGGACTCTGTGCATTCAGTGCCGAGGGCCCGGGTTTGATCCCTGGTCGGGGAACTAGGATTCCCGCAAGCTGCAGCCGAAAAAAAAAAAAAAATATATATATATATATATATGTGTGTGTCTATCTGTGCCTGACAGATAAGAGTAGAAGGGCATTCTTGCTTCTAAAAAGAGACACAATGAAGAGCTCTGGAAGTAAGCTATGTCTGAAGCCTGGAGCCATGGTAGCCATCTCGTGATCCTGAAGTAGGCCACGTTAAGGAGAACATCCCCTGCTGAGTTTAGCACACACTGGAAAATATCCTTGACCTGCTGCATCAATGGACCTGAGAACCCGCCCTTCTTCTGGAAGTCCTGTTGTTTGAGGTAATAAATGTGTAAAGCTTCGAGGGGGACTTTTTTTGTTATTTGCAGTCAGAGGCTTCCTAACGGATAAGCTTGAGTGACTGCAGCTGTTCCCTTTAAGAAGCATGGCTCTGGGTAGCCAGCCACAGACAGGGCTGTTGTCAGCTCACTGGGGTGAAGGTTTGGGCTAGAGTGGGATTCTCTAGCACAGTAGAAGGGCCACTGTTTTGCTCATCCTCTCCATGGATGCCTTCCTCTCTCCTCTTCTGAGTGGGACAAATATTGAAAGAATAGCACTCTCTGCCTCCCCCACTTGTGGCTCAGTATCTTGTATGTTCCTCAACAGGGCTGTTTTGTCTCTACTCTGGCTAGATCTGGTGCCAACTGTCCACTCCCCCCTCACGCAATCCCTCCCCAGATCACCTTACCTCACCTTACACAAACTTTGTTATGGAAAAGGCCCTGCTACTTGTCCCAACTTCTAAAGTCGCAGCATTCAAAATAACTCCTCCACGGCAGTAAAACAATAAACCGCTTAAGCCCAGCTGCAGGCTTCGTGTTTTCTGATGAGGACTGGGCCCGTGAGCTGTTTTCCACTTAGGGTTTCAAAACAGTTGCCCGCTCCTGACAGAGGGGTCAGAGCTGCCTCGGCTTGGTCTCCCCGTGCTTGGGGCCATGGCTCTGTCTGTTCTTGCCAGCTGCAGCTCTGAAAGCACTTGGGCACCGGGGCTGCTGCCACTGCCCTCTCTTCATCGTTCAGGGGCACTATGGTCATTGTTTCTCTAGCTACGGGGCCAAGAAATCCTGGGGTGGCGCAAGTAGGCCCCCTAGACTGCAGCTCCTTGAGAGCAGGGACAAGTCTGCCTCCCATGTGCCCCCAAGGCCTGGCACAGTGCCCGGCACAGGTATGTCAAAAATTGCCTCCCGTGCCCATTCAGCTCACGTGATTCTACCCTCCCTGACCACAGCTGCTTGGGCAGGAGTTGGTCCCGAGACACAAGCTGAGCCAATCAGGGTCCAGGGAATTTTGAATCAGCGGGAGTGGGTGTTGGGGGGGTGTATGGATGGACAGACTAAGTTGGGTATGAGGCGGCCTTAGAGAGAGAACAAACAGCTCAAGATAGACTGCAGTGTTCCGAAGCCTGGTTGAATTTCCTGCCTTTGGGTTTCACAAGGTTTACTCTGGATCTTCCCAATAAACGGTGTGCACATCTTTAAGTGGATCACAATTTCTTTCAACCCAACAGTTACCGACTACACCAAGACACCCAGTGAATGTTTGTTCTGTACTCCTATGCTCTTCTGTTGCACCAGCATCCTTCATAGGGCCTGGCACACACAGTGAGGCCAAACAAAGCAGAATGAATTAGAACTGCCTCCCATTTACTGAGACCTATGATGTCTGAGTCACCTGGTTGGGGTGGGGGGGGGGATAGTTCTTAAAATGCAGATTCCTGGGCTCTGGCTCCAGGAATTTTGGTCAGGAGTTTGGAGCAGGACCCAGGAATCTGCATTTTGAGTAGGAAACAAGGGATTTTAGAACCATAGCTTAAGAAATGCTCATTTAATCTTCAAGGAAACTTACAAGGCAGTGTGGTAGCCAGCCTCCCTGACGATCCTTGCCTCCTGGGGTACACACCCTTGTGAAGTCCCTTCCCACACTGAATAACGGCAAACCCGTGTAGCCAAGAGGATACTGTGGAAGCGACAGTGGGGCTTCCAAATCTAGGGTATGGAAGACACCACAGCCTCTGCCTTGCTCACTCTTAGCTGCCATGTTGTAAGGATGCTCAAGCAGCCCCATGGAGAGGGCCACTTGCAGAGGAACTGAAATGCCCAGCCAACAGCCAGCACCTGCTCACCCACCATCTGAGTGTGCCTTCTTGGAAGTGGATTCTCCAGCCCCAGAACAGCCTTCAGATGACTGTAGCCATGGCTGACAGCTTAACTGTAACCTCATGAGAGACCAAGGAGCCAGAGCCACCCAGTCAAGCCACTCCCAAATTCCTGACCTACAGAGATTGTGAGATAAACGTTTATTGTTTTAAGCCACTAAGTTTGGGGTTGTTATGCAGTAATAGACAACAAATACAGGTAGATACTATTATGATCATGTCCATTTTACAGATAAGGGAACTGAATCTCATTAAAGGGTCCTCAGGTTACCTAATAGTAGAGAGTCAAACCCAGGCCAGGATGAGTTCAAAGCTATTGTTTTCAATAACTATACCCCAGGGGGCTGGAGAAGGTCACAGACCATTAAAGAGATCAACTGTTTTATCCCTCTCATTGTTGGCCAAGGTAGTCAGGGTGGTCCCTGCCCCATCTCTACTGCTCTGGGGTTTTGAGAGGTGGCTCCAGCCTTCTGGGTACCTGCAAAGCAACACACACCCTGTGCTTTAGCTATGGAGCTCTGTCCTTTAGAGTGACTTCTAGGATAGTCATGCCAGCAGTCATGGGCCAGTCAGCCAGATGAGGTCTAGCTTTTTCATTCCCCAGGAGATGATGGGAGGTGGGGCTGCTGGCCCGATGCGAGCAGCATAATTAGGAAGAAAAGGAGGGCAGGGGTGGGAAGCAAGGACCGCAGAAGCCTGAGGTCAGGGCCTGCACTGGGAGTGGGCCCGGCCACTCTCCTTTGGTCTGCCGTCTCCTCAGGCAGATGGAACCTCCTAACCTCCTGGAAGTGCAAGTCTGACCACAGCAACCCCCTGCCTCATACCACCCATGGCTCCCCAGTGCCCTCAGGAGAAAGGCCTATTTCCCACCATGCCCCAGGGGGCTTCAGGATCTAGCCCTTGTCCCTCTTCTTCCCTGCACCTCAAATTCTAGCCTCCTTTGGATTTGTTTCCCCATGTCCTTGTCCCTGTCCCATGTCTTGCCAGCTATTCCTTCTGCTCTCCTCTTATGCTTCTCTAAATCCTATTGTCTTTCAGGGGTCAGCTGAGATGCCTCCTCCTCCAGGAAGCCTTCCAGGATCCCCCTATTCACGCTCTCGTGGTGTTTCCACCACTGAAGCACTGAGCACACAGCAGGTACTCAATCTATAGTTATTACCTGGATGAACAGTCGCCATATTGCCCCCAGCTCAGCTCTCTCCTCCCTTCTGTTCCTTGATCTAAACCTGCCTCTGCCTGTAAGGCCTCCCCTGCCTTCTCATTCCTCTCTGGTCTCTCCACTCTTGCTCTCCCATGGTCCCTAGTTCAGAATTCCACATTTCTGTGTTTTTGCTGCATTTTCCACTCCAGATGGACAGCGACTGCAGACACAATGTCAACACCAAAGCTAATAATGGTCCAGAGGGAGCTTTGGTTCCCAGAGCCCAGGGGGCACCTACGTCTACAGGTTCTTAGGTGACTTGTGTGTGTCAGATGAGGCTTCCTCCTCCACTCCTGCCCCCACCTACAACCCGCGGCCACATCCTGAGGATTTCTGACTTCTGACCTCCGGAGCTGCAAACCAAGTGTCCAAAAGGCCTCTCTTTGGCTTTACTTTGGAGCAATTAGTTACCCTAACCAAGGAGGAGTTCACTCATCATTTCATTCCCACCGCAAGGACGTGTGGAAAAACTGGGGTGATCAGAAGGTTTCCAGACAAAGAGGAAAGGTCTGTCTTGGGATGCCACGTGCCCTTGGCTCACGGGTGAATAATGTTTAATGCCACTTAGGGAACTCTCTTGACATTATTGGTCAAGAAAAAACAAACCTCCTGCAGCTTGATACACAGAGAGACTCACCATCATGGGTTGAAGGAATCCAACCCCCACTCATGAAAACAGTACGGAACACTGAGCCCTTATGTGCCACACACTGTCTTATGTGTTTTACATGCATCATCATTCCTGATAATGACCCTTTGAGTTGGCTGCTGTGATACCCCCATTTTACAGATGGGGAGACCGAGGCCCTAGTTATACAGCTGGGAAAGGGGCACTGCTGTGTTGGCCACCAGGAAGCCCCTCTTGGCACTTTTCCATCAGGAGTCTAGAGGCACCCGCCACTCACACACTCCACTGAGGTGGGCACAGCTTGTAAACTGGCTGGTCTTAGGGCCACGGCCTGTGGCCCCCGATTGGGGCAGGGCACAGTCTCAGCTCCTCAGATCTAGACCCCAGAGTCTAACCAGCTTCCACCTTCTGCAATGAGTGGAACGTGTATTCCAATCCTTCCATCTTCCTTTGTTGGAGCCCACAGCACAATCACCAACCGAGATGCCCACAGGACCTGGGCAGGTGGTGCAGGTGCAGACAGAGGCAAATCATGGGCACATGTCCTAACGGGGAGGGCCACTCCCCAGCTAGCTGCTGTCATGTTGGAATGTGGGCCCTGTGTGGCCAGATCTTACTGTTTTCCAGTGAAGCCAGTAATCAAGATTTTTAATGAAATTAGAACATTCTTTAACGCCATACACAAAAATAAACTCAAAATGGATTAAAGACCTAAATGTAAGACTGGATACTATAAAACTCTTAGAGAAAACACTCTTTGACATAATCGCAGCAGTATCTTTTTCGATTCGTCTCCTAGAGTAATGGAAATTAAAAAAAATAATAAACAAATGGGACCAAATTAAACTCAAATGCTTTTGCACAGAAAAGGAAACCATAAACAAAACGAAAAGACAACCCACAGAATGGGAGAAAATACGTGCAAACGATGCTACTGACAAGGGATTAATCTCCAAAATTTACAAACAGCTCATGCAGCTCAATATCAAAAAAACAAACAACCCGATCAAAAAATGGGCAGAAGACCTAAATAGACATTTCTCCAAAGAAGACATACAGATGGCCAAGAGGCACATGAAAAGATGCTCAACGTTGCTAATTATTAGAGAAATGTAAATCAAAACTACAATGAGATATCACCTCACACCAGCAGAATGGCCATCATCCAAAAGTCTACAAACAATAAATGCTGGAGAGGGTGTGGAGAAAAGGGAACCCTCCTACACTGCTGGTGGGAATGTAAATTTGTACAGCCACCATGGAGAACAGTATGGAGGTTCCTTAAGAAACTAAAAATAGAGCTACCACATGATCTAGCCCACTCCTGGACATATATCCGGTGAAAAACACGGTTTGAAAGGATACATGTACCCCAGTCTTCACTGCAGTGCTGTTTACAATAGCCAAGACATGGAAGCAACCTAAATGTCCATTGACAGATGAATGGATAAAGAAGATGTGGTACATATACACAATGGAATATTACTGAGCCATAAAAAAGAATGAAACGATGCCATTTGCAGCAACATGGATGGATCTGGAGATGATCATACTAAGTGAAGTCAGACAGAGAAAGACATGTCATATAACATCGCTTATATGCGGAATCTAAAAAAATCATACAGTTGGACTCATTTACAAAACAGAAACAGACTCATAGACGTAGAGAACGAACTTACGGTTACCAGAGGGGGAAGGATGGGGGGGAGGGGTAGATTGGGAGTTTGGGATTGATATGTACACACTGCAAATTTAAACTAGATAACCAACAAGGACCTATTGTATAGCACAGGGAACTCTGCTCTGTAATAACCTACATGGGAAAAGAATTTGAAAAAGAATAGATACATGTACATGTATAACTGAATCACTTTGCTGTACACCTGAAGCTAACACAACGTTGTTAATCAGCTGTACTCCAATATTAAATAAAAATTAAAGAAGAATATATTAATACAAGAAAATCACGATTTTTATGTGACAAGCCCCCATATTTTCATGGTGGCAAATGAATTTAAAAACCAGTTTTTAAAAGTACCGTAAAACACCTAAGGGTCAGATCTGACCCCCAATTTGTACCCACAGCTCCAGAACAAAGCAAGCAGGACACGCAGATGTTATTATACAATTCTGTATTGAGCGACGATTTATTACAGAACGTGTTCCTTTTTTTTTTTTTTTTTAATTTAAACAAAGTTCATCAATCTCTCATAGAAACAGTCTTGTGGGTTTTTGTTCTGTGTTTACCGTTATAGGACGTGAACCTGACAAAGTTGTTCACAGGTCTGCTAGCTTTAAGTACAACAGGATTTCCGTGTTCAAAAGACTATACTAAGTGCTTATTCAAATCCCGTCACACAAAAGCCAGATTTAGTCCTCTAAGGATTGCAGTCTGCATGTAAGCCTGGATTTCAATGCTGCGTGGGTTTCAACAGTAAAAAGTGGTGTGTCCCCCACGGTTGCCTTAATTGGGACAGGGTGGCTAAAATGAGATGTTTCGTTTGTTCCAGATTTGATTACTCTGAAAATTGGTCACTGTTTCCTATTGTCAAAATATAAAAATACCTTCATCTGGATAAAAATGTATACAGTGGAAAACTCTTCAATGCATAGCCTGGGTGTATGGAAAAGGAGGTTTTCCTGCAGGGTTTGCATTGTTCTTCATTGATTGGTGTGGAGACTGCAGCCTGGGCTGGGTGCATGAGAGTTGAGATTTCTGGAACACCCCTCAAATGACCCCTTCTGGTCACTGGATTTTGCTGGCCTGGGTTTCAAAATGTTCGCTGCATCCTTGAAACCCCTGTCAGCCATCTTTCCCCCTGGTACTGGGTTGGCACCGATTATGACCACTTTTTCATCGTCATTCTGGATTCAGCTGGGAAGTCACCCAACTCAACCTTCCCACAGAGTTTGAAAAAGTAAAAGAAATAATAACAGGAGAGATTCAACAACCAATATGGTGGCTGTTCCATCCAAATTGGGAACTCTTCCCCTAAAAACCAGGGTGATGAAGACACTGGAGGGTGGGCTTCTTTGAGTTGAGGGGTTGAGTCTTTGTTCTCAAAAAGGTCATGTGTTAGAAGGCAGGAAGTTGGACTTGAGACAGGGATATGGTGGTCATGCTGAGGTGAACTCAACCTTTTAGCTTTATTCTGCATAAACCTGGAGGTGCAGACTTCCGGAAAGCATCAGGGTCAACTTGAGAAAGATGATGATGAGAAGGGGAGCTTGGGGTCTCTAGTTGGATGAATCTACTTCTTGGTGCTGGGTGCTGAGCTGGGTGTTTGTGGGACGACCAACGCTGTTATTTTCTTAAAACACAAAGAGAGGAAGATGGCGGCCACAGTCTTGCTCTGGAAAGCCAGTGGGGAAACTTCCTGCACTGTGGCCACGATTCAGGCTGGGGGATGGGGTCACTCTGGTTCGAGCGCCACCCTCTAATCACCTACCCCCGTACCTGGCTTTCCGAAGGATTCGGAACCACATCTTGTCTACAGACGGACGAGGTGGATTGTCTACCCCCTGCGGTCCACAGGTTTCTGACAAGAGGGAGTGTAAGCAGTTTGTTTTGTACCATGTTACATCTCAGATAGGATGGTCGGCCACAGCCCACATCTCTACAACATTTACAATGGCATGGGACATTCTGTGTTATCAAGGTTGCATAACAGACCACCAGAATGAAACACATCCTCAACGGCATCAAGGTTTTCATTTAGAGTCTTCTGGACTTTCTCTTTTCAACATGGTTTCTGGAAGGGCAGTAGCAATGGACTGTGTCTCACAGACAGACATGGGAAAAAACCATGGTTCAAAGGTTATCTGAATTTTGGTCAGTCTTATAGTGTTTTGTGATGGCTTTGAACAACTGTCTCCTTTTAATCTCATCTAGTGGCAAAAATGACACAACTTCAGTGTATACTTCGCAACAGTTGTGACGGTATCCTGATTTCATAACTCTCTGTAATATCAAAACAGCATCAGCTGGGAATAAATTCCAAAGGATCCTTTATTAAAATATCTAAAAGAGGTCTATAAATATTTACTTTTCTAAAAGAGTTTGGAGTTTCCAGGGGAAGAATGTGGCGCCACTTTGCTTCTGCCTCCTGTAGAGGGGCCAGAGTGGAGAAGGGGGTGATCCCCGGGGCAGGGGCTGCTGAAAAGGGGAAGCAGAGGCACCTGCCTCACCTGCTCACTCACGACTTCACGGAACCGGGATCACAACCAAAACTGTCAAGCGGCGCGACACTGCGGTCCACGTTTTGATGGCTGAGCTCCTCCCTTCCTGACCCCGCCCTGAGTGAGAGGGAAGGTGGCCCCCGCGGCGAGCCCCTTGCCCCCACCTTTAGAACTCCCACTCCAGGGCCTCCTCGCGATTGGCAGCCCTCTCCAGCCGGTAGATGATGCTGTTCAGGTTGGCCATCTTCTCATGCCGCCGCTGCAAGTTGGGGTTCACCTTGGTGCTGGGGTGCAAGGCCCCGGTTGCGTCGGCAGTGGGGCTGGCACTCGGCACTTTGGCAGGGAGGGTGCCGGGTGGGGATGGGGAGATGGGGGCTGAAGAGGAAGGAACAGGTGACACAGACATCATGAGGCCCGGCGAGGAGGCAGCTGAGGGTGAGTTCAGTGACACCTCTAGGCTGCAGCGTGAGGACTCCGAGGCCGACTTAAAACTTAGAGGGTCCGGGTGTAGCCACTCCCCGCCCTCGCTCTCCTGGAGGGGCTGTAGCGAGGGGCAGGCTGGGGTGGCCCCGCCTGGAAGAAGGAGCCCAGGGGCTGCTTTTGGGAGTCCGTCGTTACCCAGAGGGTCAGGATGCACCTCTTTGGGGGAAACTTGGCCTTTGTCCAGCTCCTTTGAGTCCTGGCTGCCGGCCTCTTCCTCAGCATCCTCAGTCTGTTCCTGTTTAATCCTCACTTGCGTCTTGTCCTGGGTGGTCAGGGGTGTGATGCTTTCCTCGGGACCCTCCTGAAGCTTTAGTTCCTTCACAGTAGGCTTTTGGTCCTCAGCCTCAGAGTTGGGGCTCTGCGGAGTGGGGTCTGGGTGGGAGTGGCCTGGCGGTAGGATGCCAGGACCCCCACTGGGGTCGAGATCTGGTTCCTCTTGGGTCCCCTCCACCAACATCTCCCGGCGCATCCGGGACCTGGGGCAGAGACGGCGGTGAGCAAGGGGCTGGACGGGGACCGGCTAACCCTGGAGTCAAATCACATGAGTGGCCTTCTGACCCCACCCACTTCCCTGGGGGCTCACTAGGCATAAGCTTCTTCACATGCAGCATCTTAGTAAGTCCTCTCAACAACTCTGCAAGGTGGGTGCTATTATTATCCCCAATTCATAGAGGAGGAAACAAGGCTCAGAGATGTTGAATGACTTGCCCCAGGTTTCACAGCCAGTAAGTGGCAGAACCAGGACTTGAACTCAGGATTGTTGGATCCCGAAGCTCACAATCTAGACCTGTGCTGTCCAGTGCAGTGGCCACTGGTCACATGTGGCTCTCTCATTATTAAAGTTTTTATACTGATCACATGTTGAAATGGTTATATCTGTATATACTGAGCTAAATAAAATATACTATTACATTAATTTCACCTGTTTCTTTTTATTTTTAATGTGGTTACTAGAAAATTTTATATTATATATGTGGCTTTCACTGTATTTCTATTGGACAGCACTGTTTTAGAGCATTTTTCAAAGTCAAACCCAGATCTAGTTTGTGCCAATAACCCCCTGCTTCTTTCCTGGAGGGACTCTTAGACATCAGCCCAGAAGGGAAAACTGAGGCACACAGAATAACTTGTCTAGGTCACCAAGGCACACAGAGGCAGAGCTGGGACCAGTAGCTGGGAACCCTGAACTCCAGTCCAGAACCCTTCCTCTCTTCACTTCAATGGCCTCCCTGTTGTCAGAGGGAAACTTATATATTATGTTTTAGAGCAGGAAATGATAGGAATGAGTCTAACTCCATTAACTATTTTCCTAATAGCATGAGGTCCAGAGAGGTCAAATCACTCGTCCAAGGTCATAGAGCGACAGGGCTTCCTCAGCATCTATCTTCAATGCTGTAGCCCTCTGCCCTTTTTTATTAATGACATCATATGTTAATACCATTATTTATAATATTAATAATAAAGTACATGTTACGGATAAATAATACATTTATAAATTTTAATTATAAACATCATAATGATGGGTGCTTATCATGTACCAGGTACGGGGCCAAGCACTTTTGCAGGTTATTTCATTTATTTTTCATAATAACCTTATGAGCAGGATACTAGTCTCACTCCCACTGACAAAGATTACAAGGCTCAAAGAGGCACTGGGACTGCTACGGTCACACAGCCAGCAAGTAGTGCAGTTGGGCCCTGAACCCAGCAGTCCGGCTACACTCTCCTGCCTCCCTGGCTCCCTGCCCAGGTGGGGGATGGGGCCCCATCCCAGGATCCTGAGCCTGGAGGGACTGTGAAGGGTGATCTGGTTCACTTCTCTCTCTCAGTTCCTAATCCCTCCACAAAGGTGGCCTTGCCCACCTTCCAGGAGATTCTGTCATCTCCTTCAGTCCCCTCTAGAGGGAAAAGCTGCTGGGACCAGGGGGAGCACTAGTCGTTTCCGGTAAGGTGGGATCTGAGGGTGTTTTGGGATGGCTCAATGCCTGAGCCTCTGTCATTAGAGCTTCCAAACTGTAGATCAAGTATAAATATGAGGCTAATAGTCATTTACACCATAGTAAAAATTAGTCCTTTTCTTCAATTCCTGACTCCCAAATCTATAGCAGGTCCTCCCTGGTAATTTTTTCTGAAAACATCCTATTGTTCACCTTTCCTAGAGCTCACTGAAGGTTGTAATGATACATTAATATAAGTACTCATTTAATAGTGACCTTCCCTGCTGGTCTGTAAGAGGTGCTAAGGGCAAGGACTTTGTCTTGTTCTCTTTGGTGCTTGGTACAGAGTTGGTGCTCAATAAACATTTACTAAATGAAGTAATGTATTCTTCTACAATTAGAACTCTTTGAGAGTGGTTTCTTTTAGGAGTGGAATTCTCTCTGCTCATTCAAAGCCCAGCTCAAAGGCCACCTCTCTATAAAGTTTCCCCTAGGTAGAATTCCCTTTTCCCTCAGCCCCGTATTCATTCCTGTTTTACAGAATTTATTAGGTTGTTGCAAAATTATCTGGTTTGTGATTTTAAGCTCCCTAGGGCAGGGATGATAGCTTTGAACCCCTGTATCTCCTGACCCTAGCTCACTGTGCATACATGGCAAATATTTATTGAATGAATACATTGAATAATAATGGAGGGCTCTGTTCCTGTGGGAAACAAGAGGGGAGAGAATGTCCCCTGGGAGGGAAGGAGGGCATGAGGCTTTAAGGACCTATGTCATTTGCTGTTTGGCAGGCTCTGGGTCTGAGCAGGATAATATGCAATATTTTACAAAGTATGTACGCTTGAAGTGTTTCATTTGATCCTCAATTCAGCACTGTGGGGTTAAGTATTAGGTTCCTTATCTGTAAAATAGGGATGAGACTCAGAAAGGTACAGTGATTTGCTCAGTAACACACAGCCAAGGTGGAACTTGAACTCAGGTCTGTGTGATGCCCATGCCTGGGCTGTGGAGAGAGACTTCAGGCATTCCACCCTTCTAGGCTCCTCCTTCCTCTTCTCTCTTGGGGGTCAAGAGACTCTCCTCTCTGGCACCACAGAGGCACCAGAGACATTTCTTGCTCAACAGGCTTGGTGGGGAGTGCCTCAGAGATGGTCCTCGAAATCCCATCAACCCTTCTCTGCAGGGCTCTCAGGAAGCCCTTCTGCGGTCTCCTTGGAAACTGCTGGACTCAGCCAGTCAATGCCCTCAGGCAGCCCAGCCCACCGCAGGTCAGCTACTCCTAAGACTAGGGACTGGTGAGTGGGAGAAGGCACCACAGAAATAGGAATCACCCATTCCCTGAGGTGGATGGCGCCCGAGGGGCTGCCACAGGGGTTTCTTTTGGCCTTAGGAGTGGGAGACGCCAAGAGCCCCAAATCGGGGCTCTGACACAAGGTTCAGTGGGTAGTTAAGGTTCCTCAGGCCTGTGCCCCAAACACCATTCCCTGTCCCTTCACAGACGCGGAGCAAGCTGGGTGAAGTCATAATAAAGACAGTGACAATAATGATGTCAACACCTACCACAAACTGTGTGCCAGGTATTTTATGTAAATACGTTGGCCCATCAAATCCTCAAGACAACTATATGAAGTAGATCCCATTATGGTTCCCATTTTATAAGTTAGAAGACTTGACGCTCAGGGAGGTGAAGTCCCTTGCCCAGGCCTCACAGCTGGAAATGGTTGAGCTGAGATTTATCAATAGATCCAGGTCTGCCTATGTTATAAAGCAATATGGTCCTCTTATCTCCCAGAGGCCACGCTGGGCTCCCTCCAGGCCCCGGGACAGGGAAGGGGGGCCGGCTGAGACCCCTTCCCACCCTCCCAGTGGCTACCCACTCAGTATCCCTACCTGTAGTTGTGGAACCAGTTGATGACGGTGTTGGTCTTGAGGTTGAGCTGGAAGGAGAGGAGCTCTATGGTCTGCTGGGAGGGGTAAGGCTCCAGCTGGTAGGCCTTTCTCAGCGCCTCCTTCTCCTCAGGGGCCAGCACTACTCGCGGCTTCTTGATTTGCAGGAGGCTCAGGTCCTGGGGCTGCAGGCAGGGGCTGGGGCACTCGGAGCGGGTGGCTGGAGACTCACTGTCTGAGCCGGTGCTGATGAGGCCGTACCTGCGCTTCAGGTAGGCTGGGGCGGGCGGGCGGGTGGGGGAGGGAGTGGGGGAGGGCTGAGAGCGGCCGACCAGAGGCCCATTGCTACCCGAGCTGAACCAAGCATCAGCTAGCGGTCCTCAAAGCCCTCCATGCCCCAAACGTTGGGACCCCCACGCAGTCTCAGCCTTTTCTCCTTTCTTACTCTCCTTTCACTTCCTCCGCGCGAGACGCGCTCGCCTACCCACACCTGGTCATTAGCACTCTAATTGTTAACATATGTAGAAGGTTCGCCTCACAGACAGGAAGGAAGTGCTCGAAAAAGGGTGCTCTGGAGCATTCTCTTGATTGTCAGAAGTGTCCCTGAATTTCACTACTTTTGTTGGGGGCAGGGGCAGGACATTAATTTTAAACGAACATAGTAATTGCATGATGCATCTCAGCCTCAAATTGTCAAAATGTAGGGGAAAAAAGGCACACCTCAGAACGGAGGAAGTAAGGCATTAGCGTCTCATTTAATCCGCACAGCAATGCCCTGAGGTAGATGCTGTGACTCTTACTTTCAGATGAAGTAGAATGAGGCACAGAGAAGGGAAGTAACTTGCCCAAGGTCACACAGCCAGGAAGTGGCAGGACAAGTTCTCAACTGTACAGCTGTCTGATGCCAACAGCCGGACTCAGCCCTGCTCCGTGTGCCGCTTACAGCTTGGCTTGACCCTGGGCCCTCATCATGAACTGCCTTGGCGCCCTGGATGGTGACTTTCCAACTCCTTGTATCTTATTTCCCAACTGGACCCTGAGCTTTTTAAGATCCAGGAATCCCTTATTCACAGCATGAGACTGGGAGGGCACAAACAGGTACTCAATGCCAGCTCATTTTTTCAGGGATATAAAATAATATTAGACCATGTAAGAATCTGCAATTTCTTGTCCACTTCCACAAGGGAGGATTCTTGTTTGCTGGGTCAATTCTGTGCTTTGTTGTGTAGAATCTGGGTAATGGGCAAAGGAGGTAATACAATAGGGAGGTGATGCAGAGGATGGAGGGATCAGAGAGAAAGGGGGTTTTGCGGAATATACAAAAGATTTTGGAGTAGCTGTCGGTGTGGGGAAGGACGCTGAGAGATGGGCTATTGGAATTTTCAGGGGAAAAGTAGTAAACGTTTTAATGGCTTGCAGTTATATTCTGTGGAATTGCTATTTCTTGCAGCCCCACACCAGACTGAGACTGGACTCACTGGGACCCTGAGTTTATCTGGGTTTATCTGGGACCCTGAGTTTACCCAGTGCTTACCTTTTTTCTCCAGCTTCTTCATGTCTCTCAGCTTCTCCACATTGTGGGGGTCATTGAGCCACAGCTGCATGCGCACAAAGGGCTCCCGCCCCTTCAGGCTCAGCTTGTGCCAGGGTTTTGGTCGGGACAGCAGGTCAGACACGGAGCCCTGTGTCAGCCCCAGGATGCTCTCCCCAAACAGCCGCTGCCCTGGAGACAGGGGAGGAGGGCAACCTGTAACGCCCAGGCTGGGCAGAGGTGCTCCCAGGAGACACAAGAAATAGGCCAGAGACATGGGAGAACCTAGGGAACGTCTCCACTGACTCAGAAGGGAGGACTAGACACATGGGGGAACCCACCCCCGGTGTGTATCTGGAAGAGACCTTTCTGCAAAATATGAGATGGGGGCGGGCAGACAGCTACCAAACAAAAATGCTTTCATGATTTAGATGTTCTTCACTCCTAGGGGATCCCTGAAATTGTCTGCAAACTTCATGTGTACAAATTAGTATCACCTTGTCAGAGAGCAAGTTGACAGGTTTTATCGAAATGTCAGTGTGCATATCCTCTGATCCAGCAATTCCACTGCCTGGGATTTATCCTCCAGTTGTATTTGCCCAAGGGCACAAAGACGCATACAGACACAGTTTCAGAGGCAGCAGGAAATTGGGAACAAGCAAAATGCTCATCAGTTGGGTAAAAAATGTGGGGCATCCATGGCCTGAAAAATTTTGCAACAGTGACAAAGAATGCAGGTGGTCTATTCATTCTAAACTGGAAGGGTGTCCACAGTGTTAATTTTTAAAAAGCAAGTATAAGGACAGCCTGTGTGTAATTTCATCTATCTAGAAAAAAGAAAAGAAGAAACTAGGTGAACATATATTCTTGTATGTGTTCAGAAAGTGTCAGAGAACGGGGAGGCAGGGGAGATTTTACTTTTTTATTTAAATTTTAATTCTTTATTTCTGTACTATTTGGTATTTTTAAATAAAGATGCCTTATTTTTATTATAGAAATTGTAGTGAAAAGTTGGGGCTTGTGTGTATCCCTCTGGGAGGGGGGCTTGACACCCATTTGAGACTTGGAGGAGTTTGTGATTCAAAAAATTAAAGAATCCAGATTTCTCCTCTGTGCCCCCAGCACTGGATCAGGATTGTGTTAGAGTCTCACTGTTACTGGGATTCTCTAAGTCCTCCTGGAAGGCAGTTTTGAAAGCTGTGGGCTCAGGATTTTAGGTCCTTTTCAGGCCCGTACTGACCTCCCTTGTGTCCCACTCTAGAGACCCAGGTCATTGTCAGATGCCTCCCAGAGGGTCCTGGATGCCCCAGGGCTGACTGGCACCTGCAGGCAGGACCCCAGTGCCTGGGATCGCACTGCCAGCACTTTCCTTAAGGCAAGTAGGAGCCAAGCATCCCTGATTCCCGCCACCCTGTACCTAGGTTGTTGTCTGTGAGGACCTCTTTGACCCTCTTGGTGATGGAGTACGTGTCCAGCTCGGGGGACATGGCCACAATTTCCTGGATGCCCGCTGTGGTCTGGCTGCCTGAGTACATCTTTCCACCCAGCGAGGAGCTGGAGCGTCCCTCCGGCTGCTGGTTCTCCTTGCTGCTCTCCAGTGTCAGACTCAGGGGCTCCTGGGATGTCTTCTCTGGTGGCTCCGTGGGACTAGGGGGTGGGGATGGCGAGGACCTTGGTTCAGTGGGACTGGCTGTGGGCCACAGAGAGACAGAGAAGGCGGTTACTGCAATCTGGCGTTGACACACATGGTTTGGGCAGGCTTGTTTGCTAGAGCCAAGAGTTGGCAGCACCCCTTTTGCAACCACCATAGTAATATCTCAGGCAAGGACCATCCTGGATGTGAAAACTAGCAGATGAAAGTTAGATGAGGAATAGGATATCCACATAGTCCCAAAGTATCTCCCCACAAGATACTTATTAATTACAAAGGGAAAAACAGTAACTTTACAGTACAGCTACCTGCCAGACACCACCTTAACCAAGTGATCAAAGTTAGCATCACCAATCATAGGACAAATAAACAACTGGTGCCTCCTGATACAATGTACTGAGAAGGACACAGCATCACTTCTGTGATATTCCTGCCCAAAGTGCACAGTCTGAATCTAACCACGAGGAAGCATCAGACAAAGGTGAACTGAGCCAGTCTACAACATAACTTGGCTTCTAGTCTTGAAAGATGTCAAAACTGAAAAACAAAGAGAGGCAGAAGAATGGTCCAAACTGAAAGAGACTGAAGAGACATGACGACTAACTACAAGTTATTCTGAATCTGATCCTGGACAGGGAAAAATAAAATTATATAAAGGTGATTACTGGGACAACAGAGGAAAGTTGAATATAGATGGTGGGTTATGTAACAGTACTGTTATTATTGTAAAATTTCTCATGCTTGGGAAATACTTGTTGGAAACATTTAGGGGTAAAGGGACATGATGTCTTCAATTAATTTCTCAAATGGTCGAGAGAGAAAGAGTACAAATATGGCAAAATTAGCAACTGGTGAATCTGTGTGTAGGGTCTAGGAAGTTGGTTGTTCTATGGCTTCAACTCTTTGGTAAATTAGAAATTACATCAAAATTGAAAGTTAAGGAAAAAAAGGAGTTGGCAATGACCTACAAGCCCAACTACTGGGCATCAGCTAAATAAAATACAATGAGTCCCTGCAGCAATTAAAAATAATGTAATGAAAAGATGTCCACAGAAGATGAGTAGGTTCTGGGATCCGATGCACAGCATGGTGGCCGCAGTTAACAATCCTGTACTGGATGACAGTTGCTGTGAGAGCACAGCTTTAATGTGCTCACTATAACAACAAAATGGTAATTATGTGAGGGGAAGGATGTGTTAACTAACCTTACCACGGTAAACATTTTGCAATATATACATCTCTCAAATTGTTACATTGTCTACCTTGAACTTACACAGTGTTCTATGTCAAATATATCTCAATAAAACCGAAAAAAGAACAAGAAAAGATGTCCACAGTACCCTGGCATGTTAAAAGAAAGTGAGTTTTAAAACCACATTTTTCATTTGTCGAAAGACATTTTGTGTGAACGTATATTTAAAAACCACTTAGAAGTTATCTTGGGTGGGATGACTTTGTCGAACCTCAGTTCCTGAATCTGTTAAATGGGGCCGTAAGACAAATAGCGCTACACTTGCAACTATCCTACTCAGGGCCTGGAGAGGACTCGAGATAATGCGGATCACCTCTTGAGGAATCAGAGTCACCCACTGGACTTTCCAGTGTGAGCTGAGCCTCTGGACAATCCAGGGAGGGCAGGGGACGTGCCTAGGGAGGTGCCCCTAATAGGGAGGGGCGTGTGGTACAGGGTGTCTAGGAATCCCTGTGCCGGTCCACAAGGTGCCTTCCAGCGAAGTAGAAAGAAAAGGTACCTCTTCCTCAAAGTGTTTACCTGGTGCCTGATGGAAATTTGTTAAGATAAACATAAAAATGTATGATAAGTAGGAAGTAAAGGGAGCCCCATAACCATCCTGCAGTGGCTTTGATTCTAGAAAGGACATCCTGAGCCTCTCTCTGCTCTAGATGGGTTCTTCCTTCCCTGTGGCCAACAAGTAGATCACTCTGATCAGACCACTCTCATGCTTCAGAACCTTCAATGGCTCTCCACTGCCCCTTGCACAAGAAACGTGTACCTCCTTGTCCTGGTGTTTAAGGCTCTGGACTCTGTTGTCCCTGCCCACCTCACAGACCTGGAGCAATTCACAGTCCCCTCAGCTACCCCTCTCCCCACAAACCTCCTAGGCTCTTCTAAACCCCTGTGCCTTTGTTTAGGCTGGTCTTCCCACTCTGAAAGCCTTCCTCCTAACCTTGAACTCCTATATATCCTTGAAGACCCAGTCCCAAATGCCCCTTCGCTGAGGTGTACACCTTTGGGGTCTAAGAGCACCTTGACTACAAATTGTCACGCTTCACTCTAATTCCTTGCTTGTGCCAGATCTCTGCCTTACTACATGCAACAACAACAACGATGATGGTGACGACAATAATTCATGAAGCTTCCTTTTACTGAGCACTTACATGCCTAGCATAGTGCTATGTGTTTTACACCCATGATGTCAAGTCACCTTCATAACACCCCTAGGAGGTAGGTATGATGGTATCCCCTTTTACAGATGAGGCAACTGAGGCTCAGAGAGGTCAGGCAATATGTCTAAGGTCACAGAGTGGCTAGTGGCAAAACCAGGACTTGAGCTCAGGTATGCTTATGCCCGACATGGTCTTCTCATCCACTAAATACCAGCCCCTGGAAGGCAGAGAACATACGTTAGTCTTAGAGCCTGGGGAAGCAGGAGGTGCTTTTGAGTGAATACATTTCAGTCAGGACCACTCAAATCTGTTTCCACAAACCTGGGGTCCTGGTGTCTTGATCTGTGGGTAAGCAGGGGACAAGATGTCCACCCTCATCTGCACTTACCTCCCTTCCCAAACCGTGTATGATCCTGCCTCCCAGCCTTTGCTTTTGCTGTTTCTTATGCCAAGAACACTATTCTTGATTGTCTTTGCCTAACTCTATCCCTACCTCAAATCCTTCCATTACAAAGAAAAAACAAACAAACAATTAGACATTGGGGAAATGCCAATAAAAATTATGAGATACCACTTCATACCCACTAGGATGGCTACAGTAAAAAATGGAAAAATAGCAAGTGTTGGCTTACTGTTGGAATGTAAAATGCTGCAATTGCTATGGAAAACAATTTGGAAATTCCTCAATAAGTTAAACATAGAATTACCATGTGACCCAGCAATTCCACTCCTAGATATATAGCCAAAGGAATTGAAAACGGGTGATCAAAGAGATGTTCATGTTCAACATTATTCACAGTAGCCAAAAAGTGGCTTACCGCTCCGATGGGATATTATTTAGCCATAAAGAGGAATGAAATTCTGACACAAGCTATAGCATAGAAGAATCTTCAAAACATCATGCCAAGTAAAAGAAGCCAGACACAAAAGACCACATATTATCTTGATTCCACTGATACGAAATGCCCAGAACAGGTAAATCCATAGAGTCAGAATGCAGGCTTGGTGGTTGCCAGGGGCTTTGGGGGAGGAGGAAGTGGAAGTGACTGCAAATGGGTATGGGATTTCCTTCTGGGGTGATGAAAATGTCCTAGAATTGTACAGAGGTGATGGTTGCACAACACTGTGAATGTACTAAATGCCACTGAATCTTCAATTAATTTCTCAAATGGTTGAGAAATTTAGCCATTTAAAAAAATGGCTAAAATGGTAAATCTGGTTTGTGAATTTATCACAGTGAAAATGAATTAATTACAATACACCACCACACCAAAAAAAAAAAAAAAAAAAGGATCTGGGACCCTTTCACAAGTGTAGGCTCTAAGGTGGAAACCCTAGGAGGCAGGGGAGTCTAACAGCTACCAGTCTTGCGTTCTAATCCTGGCTCTGCCACTAACTGGCCAGTGACCTTGGGCAAGTCACTGTGCTATTCAGACCCTCGATTTCTTCTTTTGTAAAACTGAAGGACAAAGAGTCCCTCTGGTCAAGATTAACACAAGGATTAAAGAAGAAAACACTGTAAGTGGTTAGCACTGTGTGTGACAAATGACTGCCGTCATTATAACAGTTGTATTAGTCCTCAATTATAAAATATTATAAAATATTTCAAAGCTATAGAAATGTACAGAAAAGTCCTCCCTCCCTTCCCTGGGCCTATCACCTTAATAGATGTTAACACTGCCCTATTTGCTTCAAATTTCCCTGTTTGTTTTAAAGAAAAAAAGGAACAGAGACAGCCAGAGCCTTCTGGTCCCCTCCCAGTCTCTTCCTGGCCCCTCCCTGCCCAGAGCAGCCCCTCCTTGCAGGCAGGTGGGTGGTGGCACCTTTTTTCATTTCTTGTCTGTGGGCATTAACTTCTAAAATAAACACCATCACTGGGAGGTAAGATTTTGTTCCCAGACATTATGTTTCAGATACTATTCTTGTTGATACCCATTGATCTGGTTCATTTCTATGAAACTGAGATATGGTTTTTGTCCTATTGACCAATCCCCACTTTAGAAATGGACAAACTGACTGAGCTGAGGTCCTTGGACTCGGAGTCTGGCGTCTCTTTGTCTCTGCCTTTCTCTGGCCTCAGCAGGTAGGTCAGATGTCCTGTCCTGGCAGCAATCCCCGTCACGGTCCGGGTAGGCATCTCACCAGGGCCTTAATGGATCTGCCTACTGACTATCACTGGGGAGGGAGCTTGAGCTCCCTGGAGTCCCCACCTCAGGGCCCCAGTCCCTCTACTCTCAGGCTCTGTAACTCTGGGCAACTCTCTGAGCCTCAGTTTCCTCACCCAGGAAAAGTTCAGACTCCACCCTGCCTGTGCATCATTAACGGATGGATAACAGCTGCCCAAGGCCCTGTGCTAAGAAGGATTCTGAGGCTGCGTGCTGGATTGCTGGGAGAAAGAGATCAATCGGCAGACTCCTGACGGGATGGGAAGGAAGTTGGGGCTCTCCATGCAAAGTACTTTTTCCACTTGCTCCACGCACCCGGGTGCCACCTAGAGGTTTAAAACCAGTGCCTGTCTGGCTGAAGGAAGGATGAAAGGGGAGCAGGGACACCAACTAGGAGCAACCTGCACTCTTTCAGGGCAGCAGCAGTGGCGCCGGGGCTGTGGGGACACAGAGGGGGGCAGACCCGGGCAGTGAAGCCACTGCACAGACTGGAAGAGTGAGGGCTCTTGGCACTTCTGGGGCCCTGTCTACACTCACCCTGGGAGGCGCTGGGCTGCTGGCTGACGGCCTGGCCGAGCTGGTCCGAGAGCCACAGCTGCATACGGATGAAGGGCTCCCGCCCCTTCTGCGTCAGCTTGCTCCACGGCTTCGGCCGGGACAGCATGTCACTCACACTGCCCTGAGACAGACCCAGCACCTGGGGATGGGCAGGGCAGGAAGGGTAGGTCAGCAGGTCCCTGGCCATCCCCTCCACCACTCTCCCCAAGAACCTTAAGGCCCACTGTTCACTCCCGTTCTGAGAGGCCAGGGCTGCCTTCATGTGTTCTTCACTCCCCAGGTGTCTGCTGTGTGCCTGTGCTGTATCCCCCACCTGCAGTGCCCTTCCTGATTTCCCTCCATCTAAAAATCCTGCCTCAGGACTTCCCTGGCAGTCCAGTGGTTAAGGCTTTGCCTCCCAATGCAGATTCCTGGATGGAGAACTAAGATCCCACATGCCGCATGGGCAAAAAACCAAAACGTAGAACAGAAGCAATATTGTAACAAATTCAATAAAGACTTTAAAAATGGTCCACATCAAAAAAATCTTAAAAAAAAAAATCCTGCTTGGACTCTAAGACCCCTTAAGTGCCCCCTCCTCCAGGAAGCCTTCCTGTGTCTCCCATTCAGGTCATTTCGCCTTCCTCTGAGCTTATGACCCTTTGCCTGCTCTTCTGCTATGGCCGGAGGTGATGTTTAAAACTACTTAACACGGACTTCCCTGGTGGCCCAGTGGTTAAGACTCCACGCTCCCAATGCAGGGTGCCTGGGTTCGATCCCAGGTCAGGGAACTAGATCCCACATGCATGTTGCAACTAAGAGTTCGCATGCTGCAAATAAGAAGCCGGTGAGCTGCAACTAAGAAGCCCATGAGCCGCAACTAAGGAGCACGCCTGCTGCAACTAAGACCCGGCACAACCAAATTAATTAATTAAAAAATAAATCTACATTTTAAAAAGAAATAAAACTACTTAGCAACTGGCACCAACCAATCAGGAGACCACCCCCCCACCCCCGCAAGCTAGGCTGAGCCTTAACCCTTTAGTGGATGGACCATGGGAAGGGTGGAGGGTACCCGAGCAGGGTCGGGTAGGTGGCTATTTCCTAACCAGATGGAAGGGTTTCACAGCTTTAAAAACCGCCTTGCCCTTGGCTCCCCTTCCTTCAGTGCCCAGGGACAGCTGGAAACAGGAAAAAGGGCTTTTGGGGTCACACAGACCAGGGTCCGAATCCTGCTTCTGCCCAGTTCTTGCACACGCGCACGCGCGCGCACACACACACGCATTCTTTCCAGACCATGGACGTGGGATGGGGGTCCTCCCTCCCCAGGTCCCGTGCTCCAGGCCCCGGAGGCTCCGAGGGTGGGCCCCGCCATCTTCACCTTCTCCCCGAAGATCCTCTGGCAGATTCCATTCTTGGCCAGCTTCTCCTTGACCTGGCGCGTCAGCTCCAGGGTGTCCACCTCACGGTACATGTAGAGCTCGTATTGCTCGGGGGTCAGGGGCGGCACGGTGGGCTTCAGCGTGCGGGGCACGTAGGCCGGGTAGTAGGCCAGTCGCCCACCACTGCCCGCCTCGGGGCCGCCCCCCTCGGCCTTGAGCTCACCCACCCTGGGGGGCTCGTCCTCACTCCCGGCCGCTTCCTCCTCAGGGGCCGTGGGCGCCTCGTCCCCACGGGGCCATGCCCGCCCGCTGGGCTGGCCGGAGTAGCTGGAGGAGGAGGAGGAGAGTGAGGGCGAGACAGAGGCGTAGGGGCGGCTGAGGAGGCCGCGGTCCGAGGCCCAGTGGTGGTCGAAGTAGCCGGCATCGCCGATCTCTGACTTGACCTTCCGGATGATGCTCTGCACAAAGGCGGCCGGGGACAGGACCGTGAGGGATGTCTGTGTGGCACTGCTGCTGGTGCCCCCACTGCCGACACCACCGCCGCCGCCACCACTCTCCTCCTGCTTGACGTGGGTCGGGGCCCCGTTCTGGCTCATGGCGGCCAGCGAGGGCCGCTCTGGGGGCGAGGGAGGCACTGAGCGGCCGCGGGGGCCTGCCTCCATCTCCAGTAGGGCCTGCTGCTGTGCTTGCATCTCGCGGCGCGCTTGTTCCAGAATGTTCTTGATGGCATCTTCTGAGGTGCTGGCGGGGGCTGTGCCATTGGTGATGCTCAGTGGGGCTGTCGAGTTCTTGGGCTCACCTGTGGGAAAGATGACAGGGTGGCTGGAGGCCCATGGTCAGAGCATGGATTGAAGGGCAAAGATGTTCACAGCATAGTATTTATACCAGCAAAATGTTGGAGGCAACCTCTTTGTCCAACAGCTGGGGATTGGTTAAGTAAATTAGGGTCCATCCCTATGACAGAATATTAGGCAGCCATTAAAAATCAGGTCGACAAATTATACTCCAATAAAGATGTTAAAAAAAAAAAGGAAACAGAAAAAAAAAATCAGGTGGACAGTGAGATTTTAGCACATGTGGAGAAAGTGCTCATGGGGATAATATAACATTAAAAAAAGACTTGTCTTTTGCATATGCTGTGATCCATCTATGCAGATAAAAGCAAGTCCCAGAAGAAGACACACAGTATAACCTGCTTTCTAATTGAGCTGCGAAATAAGCAATGTATCACTTAGTGAAAAATCTTTTTTTTTTTTTTTTTAAGAGTGGTGAACAAAAAGGAACAATAGAACATTGTTTCCCTCTGCCCTGTTAGTGGCCTTTCCCATGCTGAGGTCTCCCCAGCCCTGGACCAACCCATATCAACACAGCCCTTCCTCTATTACCTGGTTGTGCAGTCTATACCCTAGTGGATCCTCACAGCCCCAATTTTAATTTCCAATTAAAAAGCAATAGAGCAATGGAATATTATTCAGCCATAAAAAGGAATGAAGCACTGATACATGCTACCATATGGAATAATCTTGAAAACATCATGCTAAGTGAAAGAAGCCGGACACAAAAGGCCACATATTGTATGGTTTCCATTCCTATGAAACACCCAGAATAGGTAGATTCATAGACACAGAAAGTAGACTGGTGGTTCCCTGGGGCTTAAGGGAGGTGGAGAGTAGGGAGTGACTGCTAATAGGTACAGTGTTTCCTTTTCGGGGTGATGAAGATGTTTTGGAACTAGACAGAAGCAGTGGTTGCACAACATTGTAAGTATACTAGACACCACTGAATTGTTCACTTTAAAATGGTTAATTTTATGTTATATGAATGTTACCTCAATTTAAAAAAAAGTAGGGGCTTCCCTGGCTGGCACAGTAGTTAAGAATCTGCCTGCCAATGCAGGGGACACGGGTTCGAGCCCTGGTCCTGGAAGATCCCACATGCCGTGGAGCAACTAAGCCCGTGCACCACAACTACTGAGGCCCGCGCGTCTAGAGCCCGTGCTCCGCATCAAGAGAAGCCACCGCGATGAGAAGCCCGCGCACCGCAACGAAGAGTAGCCCCCACTTGCCACAACTAGAGAAAGCCCGCACACAGCAATGAAGACCCAACACAGCCAAAAACAAATAAATAAAATAAATAAATTTATTTTAAAAAAAAGTAATACATGCCTATTGTGGACAGCTAAGAATGCACAGAAAATTAAGATGAAAATAAAAATCCCCTCTAATCTTTCCCCCAGAGGCAACCACGTGAAATTTTCTCATGTTTTTCCTTCCAATCTGTTTTCTAACAACATTCATGGGATGGTCACACTTGATATGCGGGAGTGTGGCCTGGTTTGCCCTCACTTGGTGTCAACATGAGTATTTTTTCCTATGATTATAAGTTCTTCTATCTTTAATGGCTGCATATACCACTGAGGAAATACCCTGTGCTTTACTTACCTGATCCCCCACTGCGAGATACTTAGATTGTTTCTAGTTTGTCACTGTTGGAAACAACGATAAAGAGATAGCTTGTATACAAAATTTTGCCCCCATTCTGGACATTTCCTTTGATCCCCAAAAGTAGAGCTCCTAAGTTAGTGTCAACCACATTCATTTCCTTCACAGGAAACCCCCAACTATGCAAAGGTTTCCCTCTATGATATTGCCTTTTCAATTTCTTTGCTGCCTTGTTTCTGACCCCACAGTGGGAGAGCACTGTACAGGGAGTCAGGAGACCTGGGTTCTCCTTTGGTCTCTGAATAACTGTGAGTATGTCTCCTCCTCTTTGGCTTCAGTTTTCCTGTTCAGTGGGAGAGTTAGATTAAACTGGTTCTCAGGATTCTTTCCCTCCAGTACTGTGTCTCATCTATATGTGTAAGCCCTATCTAGCACACAGTAGGCACTTGATAAATGTTTAGGACCGGTTTCATGGAAGACAGTTTTTCCATGGACTGGCGGGGGGGATGGGGGTGGGGGGATGGTTCAGGCCAGCGATGGGGAGCCATGGGGAGCGGGGATGAAGCTTCACTCGCTCACCCACTGCTCACCTCCTGCTGTGCGCGGCCCGGTTCCTAACAGGCCGTGGGCTGGTACTGGTCCACGTGCCGGGGGTTGGGGACCCCTGGTGTACACAGTAAGGGCTCAGCAGATTATATGGGTGGAGCAGTGTAGGCTCCCAGCAGGGTAAGCCCCTCTCTACCCTTTCCAGGGACCGGGAAGGGGAGGGATCTTGGGGAACTCCTGGCTTCCAGCAGCAATCAGAGGCTTGGGAACGGGACACTTGCTCCGAGTCGCCACCATGGGGCAGCAGACAATGTAAAATGGAGTGGGAGTGCTGAAGCCAGCATCTAGTTCTAAGTCAGCTGTGGTCTACACTGTGTCGTACTACCTCATGCTGGGTGCAGGGATGTGACTAGGTCCCTGGCTGCAAGAATCCCCCAGACTGGTGGGAGGGACAGCCACACCAGCAGAGTCATTTGTAACATGAATAAATGCAACAATGGAGACATAATAATGATAATGTAATGAGGACAGCTAACTTTTCAGGGGCACCTTCTACATACTAGACCCCAGTTGAGTGCTTGCCAGGCCTGATCTCATTTGATCCCCACACAACCTTAAGAAGGGAGTACAAATACTGTGTCCATTTTAAAGATGAGAAAATGAAGGCACAGAGAGGCTAAGCGATTTGCCCATGGTCACACGGTTAATAAATAGCAGAGACAAAATTTGCAGCCAGGTCACTCTGGCTCCAATGCACCAAACAATACAGGTCATTATGGGGGATCCAAGGAGGGGTGGTATCCAATCCACCTGGATGGGGATGAGGGGCTTCCTGGAGATGACTTCTGAGCTGAGTGGTAAAGTGTAAGCAGGAGTTGGCCAGATGAAAAGTGGCTGGGGTGAGGATGGCATTAGGGGCACAGGGAACAGGAATGAGAATGAGCATGACCATAAACAGTTCATGTGAGAGGCACGGAGGGGTCAGGAGGAGTCTGAAGACTATAATAGGGCCTGTAGGCCTTGTTGGAGACTTGGGATTTTATCTGAGGGTAATGGGGAGCCATGGAAGGATTTCGAATAGTGATATGACCATGTGTGTCCTCTAGAAAGATCCCTCTGGCCTCTGGGTGGAGGATGAGCCAGAGCATGGCCTAGAATGTCACTGGCAAGACCAGTAAATAGGCTACTGCAATAGTCCCAGCAAGTGATGATGGTGGCTCACTAGGCTGGTGGCAGTTGGGGTGGGGATGGACAAGCTTGAAAGAAGCACTCAGAAGTTAAGTGACCCCTGGATGGGGTAAGGGTTAGGGTTAGGGTTAGCGTTAGGGTTAGGGTTGTTGGAATTTCCAGGAGTGGATTAACTCATCTAGGAAAAGTAAGAAAGTCAGAGGGCCTGGGGTGGAGCTCTGGGGGAACCCCACGTTTGAGGGGGTTGATGAAGAAAGTGCACTGTGATAGGCTAAATAATGGTCCCCCAAAGATATCCATGTCCCAATCCCTGGGACCTGTGAACATGTTACCTCACATGGCAAAAGGGAGTTTGCAGATGTGATTAGTTAAGAATTTTGAGATGAGGAGATTATCCTGAGAAAACCATATTACCCTGAGAAAACCATAATTCAAAAAGAGTCATGTACCAAAATGTTCATTGCAGCTCTATTTACAATAGCCCAGAGATGGAAACAACCTAAGTGTCCATCATCGGATGAATGGATAAAGAAGATGTGGCACACATATACGATGGAATATTACTCAGCCATAAAAAGAGACGAAATTGAGCTATTTGTAATGAGGTGGATAGACCTAGAGTCTGTCATACAGAGTGAAGTAAGTCAGAAAGAGAGAGACAAATACCGTATGCTAACACATATATATGGAATTTAAGAAAAAAAAATGTCATGAAAAACCTAGGGGTGAAACAGGAATAAAGACACAGACTTACTAGAGAATGGACTTGAGGCTACGGGGAGGGGGAAGGGTAAACGGTGACAAAGCGATAAAGAGGCATGGACATATATACACTACTAAACGTAAGGTAGATAGCTAGTGGGAAGCAGCCGCATAGCACAGGGAGATCAGCTCGGTGCTTTGTGACCGCCTGGAGGGGTGGGATAGGGAGGGTGGGAGGGAGGGAGACGCAAGCGGGAAGAGATATGGGAACATATGTGTATATATAACTGATTCATTTTGTTGTGAAGCTGAAACTAACATACCATTGTAAAGCAATTATACTCCAATAAAGATGTTTAAAAAAAAAAAAAAAAAAAGAATTTTGAGATGAGGAGATTATCCTGGATTATCTGGGTGGGCCCCACATAATCACAATGGTGCTTTTAAGAGGGAGGCAGAAAGATGAGAGAGAGACAGAGACTAAAGATGCTGTGATGCTAAGATGAAGGAAGAGGCCAGGAGGCAAAGAATCTGGGCACCCTCTAGAAGCTGAAAAAGGCAAGGAAACAGATTTTCCCCTAGAGCCTCCAGAAAGAACGCAGCTGTAGCCCAGGGAGGCTGACTTTGGACTTCCGACTTCCAGAACTGTAGGATGATAAATTTATGCTGTTTTTAACCACTGAGCTCTGAGTGTGGCACCCACTGGGGAAGCGTAGGAGGCATGGTTTGAGAGGTGGGAGGAAGCCAGGGGAACAGTGTCTCACTGGGAACTAGAAAGTAAGGTGCAAGAAGGAAGGTGAGACCGATGATCGGGGGTGAGGCTCAGGCCTCTGTGCTTGACAAGCTCCTGTGTGAATACTGGTCACTGTGCCTCCTGAAAGTTGAGGACATTTGGACAACCCAGACCAGGAATGCCAACAGAACTCCGCAGTGAGGGCAACGTTCTGTGGGCGTGCTGCCCAACATGGCCGCCACTCGTCACCTGTGCGACGTGGCTACTGCGGCTGAAGAACTGAGGTTTTAATTTCACTTAATTTTAGTTAATTTAAATGGATATAACCACACGTGGCTTGTAGCTCCATACCGGATAGGACCTGGCACTTTCCAGGCCTAGACCTCACTTGGCTGCAGGTCTGGAAAGAGGCAAAGAGGTTCTGACCTGCTTGGAATCCCCTCTGGAGTGGACGAAGGTGGACAAGGCCTTGCCTCCTGCTCAGAGCAGGCCCTGGAGGCCTCGGGCCTTGGCTGCTGTGGGGTCACACTCACCCCCCTTCTGCGACTCGATCTCCTTCTTGGCCTGCTCCAGGATGCTCTTGATGGCGTCATCCGAGCCGGTCTCTGGTGTGCGGATTCTCGGGGTGATACTGCCTGGGGGAGGAAAGGAGGCATCTGCTGTGGGGACCTGCATGTTGGGGATCAGTCCCTGGAGCTGGGCAGGGTGACAGCCTGGTGCCCTCCTCTGAGGGCCAGACCGTGAGTATGTGTGGCAGGACCATCACTTTGCTAGTCTGTGTGACAAACTGTGGACCTACAAGTGATTCTAGCTTGAAATAATAACAACAACAACAAAACCCACTGACGGCAGCCACCATCAAAGCTAACAGTTCTCAAGAACTTACTACATGCTTTATGCTCATTTAACCCCCGCCATGAGGCTGACAGATGGGGAAACTGAGGCACAGAGCAGCTAAAGTGGATTGCCTGAGGTCACTCAGTAGATGAATGCAGAGCTGGACACAAACTCAGGTGCTTGTGAGGTCAGAACTTGGGCCCTTCACACGGATTACCCTAAAAACTGAGTCTGGCAAGGTTGGCAGTCACCCAGGCTGTCGTACAGATGGGTAAACTGAGGCTTGGCGGTGCTCAGCGGGTATCTGCCAAGGCAGCCCCTGGGGCCCAGACTTCTCCCACGTTATCAGCCTGAACGGCATCACAGCGGCCAGAGGGGGAAACTGAGGCACAGAAAGGCAGAGTCACTTGCCCTGAGTCACACGGCTGTGAGGTGGCAGACCCAAGGCTCTGAACCCCGAGCTGTGCTCTCAGACCCCAGCCAGCCCCGTTCCCTGGGCTGGGTCGTGGAGACCAGGTCTGAGCCTGTGCGTCACAGATGGGCCCTCGGCCGGCACTTACCTCTTTGCCGCACCTGGATGGTCCTCAGAGCCAGCACATTCTGCTCGTCTGACAGGAACTGCTTCATCTTGATGAAGGGCTCCTTGCCCTTCACCGTGAGCTTGCGCCAGGGCTTGGGCCGGGCCAGGATCTCGCTGACCGAGCCCTGGGACAGGCCCAACACGTAGTGGCCAAACACCCGCTGCCCGATGTTGTGTTTGAGCAACTGCTCCTTCACCTGGAATGCGATCTCCGCCGTGTCCAGCTGCTCCTCCTCTGCCCCGGCTCCCGCTGTGGCCACGCCGCCACCACTGCCCTCTGCTGGCTCAGGGCCCCCGGGCGGCTCAGGGCCAGGGGCTGGGGTGGCAGGGGCTGTGGGCGGCTTGGCGCCATAGAAGGCCGGGGGGAACACCAGCAGGCCTCCCGCCTCCCCCTTGAAGGCAGCCGGGGGCATCATGTGCTTGGACAGCAGCGTGTCCCCTGCCAGTCTCTCCCCTGAAGCCAGGCTGGGGAAGGGGGACAGTGAGAAAGTCCGAGGGCCATCAGGGCCGAGGCCAGGGCCCAGCAAGGGCTGCCCTGGGCTGGGGGACAGGGGGTCTTCGGGCCCTGGTGGCGGTGGGAGCTGTGGAGGGGATGGGTAGGACTGCTCCGTGCCCAGAGAATCCTTGATGGCAACATCCTCTGAAGGGTCTTCCTCTAGAACACCAAGGCAGACAGACAGAGGAAGAGAGGAGAGACAGAGAAAGACAGAGAGGTGGATAGTGATGGGGAGAGACAGAGACAGGGAGAGAAATCACAGAGAGACAGAGATAGGAAAACAGAAATAACAGGGGAGAGACAGAGACAGGCAGAGGTGGAGAGACAGAGACAGGCAGACAGAGACAGTGAAAGACAGAAAGCAACGAAGGACAAAGAGATAGAAAGAGGGAGACAGAGAAACACATACAAAGAGACAGAAATTTGGAGGGAGAGGAAGGGGGCACAGGGCAGGAGGGAGTGGGGACAAGTGCTATAGGCGTCTGGCAGCGCGAGGCGCCAACACTGGCTGTTTCTGCCACACACACTCCCTGCCCCCTTCTCTGATCCCCATCCTTCAAGGCTCGGGCCAAATGCTAGTTCTGGGGAGCTCCCCTCCCACCATCAAGCACATCAACTGAGCACTCGTTATGGGCCCAACACCTTGCCCTGGGAGGATTAACCCCCATCCCAGAGCAGGACAGCCCACTTCCTGGGTGCTCACCCTGCACCCCTTGTCTATGCGTTTGTATTTCGCATGCTGCTAACTTACTCCACCCGCACAGGGCCCATTACTGCCCCCACCTCACAGATGAGGAAATGGAGGCAGCACACAGAAAGTGTCGGCTGGGGCCACATGGCTGAAAGGTCATGAAGCCACTGTGTGAGGAGAAGGGGCGATGTAGGGGAGACAGGCGTGTCTGCAGGCCGTGCCCAGGGGTCTGCTGTAGGGGGTGCAGTGTGAATGCCCTCCTTGTCCCGTGACCTCTTCTACTGCTCTCGAAGGCTAGGGCATGAGCAAGCCCTTCGGGGGACCTCAGGAGGGCCTGAGTGAGCTGTGTGTCCCTGAGTGTGGGCGTGGATGTGGGTGGCACCCTGTGGGACAGCTACCTGCTGGCTTAGCTGTGGATGGCGCCCAGCTCAGCCCCTGGCACCCAGGAGGCGCTCTATCAACATGCCCGCCTTTTATCCATCATCCTCCGGCCCATGTGGAAGGCAGTGGTCTGAGGGCATGGAGGAGGCCAGAGACCCGCGGGCAGCTCCCACCCCAGCCCCTCAGTCCCAAGAGCACCCCTCCTCCCCTACCAGGGCTGGCCAAAAGACCAGGCTTTTCTAGAAGGAATTTCTGCGCAGGGAAGAATGCCTCCTTTGCCATGAGCAGGGAGTCTTCGGGCTTTGCCATGCCCTGAGGAGACAAGAAGCAGGGCTGAGAGGGCATGGCTGGTACAAGGCTCTCAGGGGCAGCCTGCCCTGTGGGGAAAGTGGCGGGGACACTCACCTGGGGGAGGCTGCAGGTGTTGGAGGCCAGCTTCATGGCTTTGAGGATGCTGCCAGAGAAAGTGGAGAGAGTGTGAGGCCAGCCAGTTCCCCAGGCCGGGGGAGAGGCACTACGACCTGCTATCTTCCCTGATTGACAGCAAGGACCCCAGCCCCCAGGACCCCATGTAACACGGGACTCAATGGACAACAGGCCTTAAATAGTGGGCTTGTGAACTGGTCTGCTGTCACCTGGAGGAGTGTGGCTTGAGCTCATCTGATTAAGGCATCATCCCCCTGCCCAGTTACAGCACCAGCAAGGCTATGTTTTCCCACAGGCAGCTCTTGATGACAAAGGTCCGGGCATGACACCCAAGGTGCCAGTGGAGAGTTGACAAGGGTAACACAAAGCGGGGTCTGGTGGGAGGGAGGAAGATGGTGAACTTTGCCGAGGGCCCCTTGCTATCTTCCCAGGCAGCCGCGCCCCACACAGTACCTCAGCTCTGTTTTAATTTCTTCATAGTCAGACTGTGCCTGAAGCTTCTCTTCCAGCTTCTAGAAGAACAAAGATGGTGAGGCTGGTCCACGTCCTTCTGCCTGGGGACTCCCCGCCCATCTCGCATCTGCCCACCTCCTCCCCAAGACCTACTTCGATGGCCTCTGACTTGGCCATGAGCTGCCGCTCTAGGTCTGCAATCTGGTTGGCGGAGGTCTCCTCCAGCTCCTGCAGAGAGTTCTGGAGGTGCCGCACATCCTTCAGCAGCCGCAGGATCTCCCGATCCTTGGAGGCCAGGGCAGCCTCAAGCCGAGGGCCCGAGCACAGAGCGAAGTTCACCTTATCCTGGGCACAAACAGGGGCTTGGAGGGGCCGGGAGGTGTGGGGCAGGGGGCTGCAGGGCTGCTGTGCTCCCTGGGGTGACTCAGCCCCTCTTACAGGCCTGTGGCTTTCCCCTTACCACTTCTAAGCCTTTGCTCAGGCTGGTCCCACCTGCCTGGATGTCTTTCCCTCTCTTCTTGAAAAGAAATAAGGAGGGAGAAAGAGTGGTCAGAGAAAGTATTTTGGAGGAAGGTATGTCTAAACTGTGATGAAGTTCAAGAACAAGTTAGTGATTTGGAAAGTTGCTTGGCAGCCTCTGCTAAAGGTGAAAATTCGGTGCCCTAAGTCCTGGTGGAATATATGCAGGAGAAATGTGGGCACTTGTGCACCAAGACACAGGATGTGAACGTTCACAGCAGCCCTCTCTGTAATAGCTCCAAACCTGAAACCCCCCAGAGGCCTACCCACCAGAAAGTGGACAGACTGTGAAATACTCACACAACAGAATACTAGACAGCAACAAAAACGAATAATCTACATTTACTTGCAACACAGTATGATGACTCTGCCAGATATATCATAGAGCCAAAGAAGCCAGACACCAAAGTGTACGCGTGATTCTATTAAGATCAGATATCAAAACAGGCAAAACCCATCTGTGCTGTTAGAAGTCAGGGGGAGCGGCACCTGGATGGGGTCATGAGGGAGGCTTCTGGGTGCTAGAATGTTTTATTGTTTTTTTTTTAATATTTATTTATTCATTCATTCATTTATTTATGGCTGCGTTGGGTCTTCATTGCTGCACGCGGGCTTTCTGTAGTTGCGGTGAGTGGGGGCTACTCTGTTGCGGTGCGCGGGCTTCTCATTGTGGTGGCTTCTCTTGTGGAGCACAGGCTCTAGGTGCACAGGCTTCAGTAGTTGTGGCACACGGGCTCAGTAGTTGTGGCTCAAGGGCTCTAGAGCACAGGCTCAGTAGTTGTGGCGCACAGGCTTAGTTGCTCTGCGGCATGTGGGATCTTCCCGGACCAGGGCTTGAATCCGTGTTCCCTGCATTGGCAGGTGGATTCTTAACCACTGTGCCACCAGGGAAGTCCCTAGAATGTTTTATTGTTGATCTGGATGCTGGTTATGGGCTGTGTTCACTTTGAAAAATTCCAAATGTTGTACACTTATGACATGCACGTTTTCCCTTGTGGATGTTATACTTCAATAACACATTTATTAAAAAGGAACAAAAAGAGCCCGTGTGCCGCCAACTACAGAGCCCACGCTCTCTGGAGCCCGCGTGCCACAACTAGAGAGAACGAAGAGCCCGCACACCACGATGAAAGATCCCACATGCCGCAACTAAGACCTGACACAGCCAAAACCAAAATAAATAAATATTTTTTAAAAAAAGAAAAAAAGGAACAAAAAAGAACTAGTCAGTTGGGTGAGGAAGTGGTAGTTATAGGACGTTCCTGGCTGAGAGAACAGCAAAGGTTTGGGTTTCTAAATCGGGCCCAGGTCCCACTCCCGGCAGCAACAGACCCACAGGATTAGACCTGAGACCTTGCAGCCATGAGACACGTTAGGGTGATTCCTTCCTCATCCTAATTTGCCACCATCCCCAAGCCCCACAGCTTCTCCGGGTTTTAGGAAATGGCCCCTTTGTCCTGGTTGAAGATGAAGAGGTTTCTCTTTGACGGGACGTGAAGTCAGGCTGCCCTTGAGCTCAGTTACAAATGAATCTCAGCAGCATTACGAAGAAAAAACAACAAAGAACAACTGACCACTACCAACCCCAGTTATTCTTCTATGGAGCTAAATGCCAATTAAAACAGGAAGCGGATGCCATTAACACATTAAATTAATTAGCATCGAGCGCCACTGTTGTGCTCAGAAAAGCTCACCCCCCGGCCCAACCCAGCGAAGTTCCTCATGGCTGATTAGCACAGGCATTTGCTGGCTTCCATGGGGGTTAATTAAGAACCACTGGCAAATTCTCTCTGAGGCATCCTCATGAGCGCGCTCGCTCTCAGTCTTTCTTGTGTTCATTCTCTATGTCGTGCAGACATCAGGCACGTTGATACATACACACTGCCTCCTGGGACACGGGCACAGGTGCACACACCTATGGACACACACTGACACATGTACCTGTGGGGATACTCATGCTGAGAAGCACACGCACGGAAATGCATAGGCACCAAGGAGACGTGTCACCATCACACACACAGACGTGTATGTGCTCAGAGGCCACATGCTCACGTGGGCAAAAACACCCTGGACATACCCCAAACACACTAGTAATAGTAACACTGCGTTAAATATTTACTGAGCATAGACTATAAACCAAGCACCATGTAATCCTCTTAATAACCCTATAAGGCAGGTCCTATTTATACAGATGAGGAAACTGAGGCACAGTTAGGTTAAGGATACAGTTATTTGCCCAAAGGTCACAAACAGACACACATACACAGTAAAACACGTTCAGAGAGACTCATTCCAATATTTAAACAGAAAGACAGATACAGACACAGGTCTATGTATCAGGGTGTCAGGTGAAATGAAAATTATGCCAGCCACTTCAGGTTCATGAATGGAGGCTGCAAATCACCCTGGAGCAGACCTGTTATTATGTAAGCAATCATGAATTTCATTCCTTGATATCTGGAAAGAAATCTGGAAAGAAGGTGGACCAATTTACATAAGGAAGCCAGGCTTTCTGGGAGAGGAACAATGAAGACTCTTATTACATGACAGAAGGGTAGGTTGGGGTGGGCCTGATTAAAATCCCTTGGCAGGGGCTTCCCTGGTGGCACAGTGGTTGAGAGTCTGCCTGCCGATGCGGGGGACACGGGTTCGTGCCCCGGTCCGGGAGGATCCCACATGCCGTGGAGCGGCTGGGCCCGTGAGCCATGGCCGCTGAGCCTGCACGTCTGGAGCCTGTGCTCCGCAACGGAAGAGGCCACAACAGTGAGAGGCCCGCATACCGCAAAAAAAAAAAAAAAATCCCTTGGCAGGAAATGTCCCCAGGACCCAAAGGGGCACCAACCTGGAGGAATGAGAAAGATGTACTGACTAACTGGCTTAACACAGGAACCTCAGGGTTGATGACTAAAGATTGGTTCTTTGTAACATGTGGCTGGTTGGGAAACCTCATTAGAATCACCCTGATACATTTTAGGAACCCTTGGCTGATATGAGTGTCAACCTCAGCTCTTGGTAAGCAGCTCCACTGCTGTCTGGGAGGGACTGAGACCCAGTGGGGCATCCCTGTAGCGGTCCCCGCACATCTTCCAAGCAGTGTGAGACCAGTGGTCAACAGCAACACCTGGTGGCAGCCACCAAAACTGCACGACTGCTCTCTTGATCAAACTCACCCTCCTACCCACTCCTGCTGGGCATCTGGCAACTAAAATGATCCTCTTTGGCCTGACTAAATTCCAAAGTATATGGAATCAAGGTATGTGGACGCTTGAGCTTGAAAAGTTAAAAGAGCTGTGCTGTTTTTGACCCTCAGCTGGTGAAGCAAGTCACAGTGATTATGTTTAACTACACACTGACCTTGACAATTAAAATGCTATGCCCACAGTATGCACACAGAGACCCACACCCATTCATGTGCACAATTTCACACAAATGCGCAGGGTCCACCCACATATTCAAACCCACAAACCTGGCCTTTCCCAACCTTTCCCCATGGCTCCTCCACCATCCTTACCCCACTGGGTCCCTGAGGAGAGCAGCAGGCCAGGCGGATGGAGCTGTTGACGGAGGCAAGTTGTTCCCGAAGACTTTCCACCTCCCGCTGGGCAGCCTCGGCTCGCTGGGAAGGAAAATGGGGCAAGTGTGGTTAAGAGGTGAGCGGGGCCACACTGGATCCCACCCTGGCCCTCCACTGCTTCCCTGCACCGTCTCAGGCAGCAGCTGGGAAGGCAGGTCTGAGGGCCTGGGGTCCTCCTTTCTGGGTCCTGGACCCTTGAGTTGGCTCTTGGTTTCCCTGGTGTGTATCCAAGAGGAGCTAGAACATTCCCTCTTCACTAGGGCAGGAAGGGAGATGCTGTCTTGATGGAACTGGCAATTTTTCACACGTTCCCAGGCCACTTCTGTCTGCCAAGTAAACTTCAGGCCTGGCTAGTCAAAAGGCCAGAGTTTGTCCCCAGCTCCTGTGCCATATGGTGTCTGCAGAGGTGGCTCACAAGCTGTTGCACGCCCCTGGGCAAGTTACTTCCCCTCTCTGAGTCTTAGTTTTCCTTTTGTGAAATGGGGGCAATGAAACTGTAGAGGAGTGTTGAAATACATCTAAAATCAGAATGCCACAGTTTATTAAACTGAATCTTAACTCTTCAAAAATTTCTAAGAAAAAGCTTGGAAGGAAGCATCCAAATGTTAACAATGTAGACTTGTGGCCTGGAGAGAAATCTGTACTTTGTCTCTCTTTCTGGTTGTATGACCTTGGGCAAGAAACTTCATATCCTTGGCCTCAGTTTCCCTGTCTGTAAAATGGGCGTCATAAGAGCAACTATCTCATAGGGTTGTTCTGCAAGTAAGTAATTTGGTAAAATACAACTCATTAGGTATCTCATCTTGATGCCTGACACATACAAATGTGTCAATAACTGGTTTACTTTATTAACAACAACAGGGTGTATGGGATCTTGAACTATGGAAAATTAAAAGAGTTGCAGTTGTGTCTTGACCTCCAGCTGGTGATGCAGGTCATAGCAATTAAGTTTAACTTACACACTGACCTTAGCAATCAGGATGCTGTGCCCACTATACGCGCACAGAGATCCACACACTTCCGCGCGCACATTTCATTGATTTACGTTTTAACTGATTTGTTTATTAGTATCCTGCCTTGTTCCAGGAATGGTTTGAGTTAGGAGTCAGTTTTGTTTTGGGAAAGGTTTTGGGCATGTGGGGTTGTAGAGAAAACATTTTTATGTTTCCACAAAGGGCATACTGAGCAAATGTGACTGAAACTTGGGATCTGGGCTAAAAGACAAGCCTTGGAGTTAATACATGACTGATTAGCTAGTGATAACTCCAGAAACATTCACCTCCTGGGAGATGTCTGTTGACATTTCAAGGGGGGATGAGACCCAGACCGTGGAGACACCCCCTGGGTTGTAAAGCTGGGTTTAAAGCTACTAGTCTTATCTTCCCCTGGAGAGAAGTATTTATATTCCAAATGCAAGAAACCCAGGATCCTTGCCCTTCTGTTCATCATGATACTTGGGAGTAGATTTCTCTCCCTTTCTCAGAAGGTCCCTCTACTATACTATACAACCACCCAGATTCATATTTGGGTGGTTCCTTGCCTACAGCACAAACTCTGGTGCATGTAGGAGGATATCTGGTTCTCGTCTTGTCACCCCAGGGGAAGAACTGGGGCAAACTGGCATGGTTTTTACTATACAAGTAATAATGATCTGCTCTGCTCCAGAATCCTCTTGTTCACATTTAGGATAGTATTAATAAATACAGATATTAAAGACTAAGATGATGACATTTACTTTTTTCTCAGTACTCTACAATGAGCAGGTTTTAGTTTTATACTCAGGAAAAAATAAACAGTATTAAAAATGCTTCCTATTCAAACTACTCTAAGATCGCTCTTAAGCCCACTTGATTGGCAGAGATCCAAAAGTCTGACGACACACAGTGCTGGCGAGGCTATTGGGAAACGGGCCCTCTCAGACCTTGCTGGAGGGAGTGTGTACTGGCACAACCCCATGGAAGGCAGTTTGGTCACATTTGCCAAATTATAAATGCACAGCTCTTTCACCCAACGGTTCCACTTCTAGGAATTTGCCCTATACAGTGGCTTGGGTATGTATGAAATGGTATCTGTACAAGGTTATTCACTGCAGTATGGAGGATGATGGTAAAATACTGGAAATACCATAAACGTTCATCAATAGGGTATGAGTTAGACCAGAGGTTGGCAAACTGCAACCTGCTGCCTGTTTATGTAAATAAAGTTTTACTGGAACACAGCCATGCCCATTCGTTTCCGTATCGTCTATGCTTCACTCTACCACTGCAAAGCTGAATAGTTGTGACAGTGACTTGCAAGGCCGAAAATATTTACTCTCTGGTCCTTTATAGAAAGTTTGCCTTCCCCTGGGTTAGACGATGGTGCGTCCATGTAGTGCAACACGACGCAGCTGTGAAGCGGAAGGAACTGCTTTATATACAGATACGGAACAAGCTCTAAGACACATACACGAAAAAGGAAGGTTCAGGAGGGTGTACGTAGTATTAATAATTATTATTTTTTTAAAGTTGCTAATTATTCTCTTAAGGATATGCATACCAAGGTTGTGATGACTTCTTTCTTTTATTTATTTTTGGTCACACGGCATGTGGGATCTTAGTTCCCCAACCAGGGATTGAACCTGGGCCCTCTGCATTGGAAGCATGGAGTCTTAACCACTGGACTGCCAGGGAAGTCCCTCATTTTTGTTTTAGAAAGGGGTAAAAGTAGATATTCATGGGCTTGTGAAGGGATCTCTGGGAGGAGACCCCAGACACTGTAACAGAGGTTGCTAGGGAGAGGGGAACTGGGGGCAAGTTCAGGGAGGGGAGATGGAGTTTCCTGGCTATGCCCTAATGTGCCTTTTTCAGTTTTGAACTAAGTAAATGGATTACCTATTCAAAAAATTAACCTAAAACACGTTATTTTTTCCAACCTTCCTCTGCAGGAGGGAGTACCCTGTCCTTAGGCTGGCACAGCCAGGCATCCGGGCCTTTGCCTCTGCTGTGCCCTCTGCCTGGAATGCCATTCCTCAAGAGAGCAGCGCCTGGGCTTTAGAACCCAGCTGCAAAGTGTCCTCCTAGGAAGCCTCCCTCAACCACCCCCAGGGAAATGACCACTTGCCCTGTCACACTGCTGACCCCTCCTGGCCATGCCCCTGGCTGCTGGTGTTGCAGGGGACCGGGGAGAGACACAGTAGGCCCGCAGGACTCCAGACCAGACCCTTATGGCCACATCTTACCTCCTTTCAAAGTCCTGCCCAACTTTGTCCTGCAGATGGCAACACATCTGAAGCCAGAGGAAGGCAGGACGCGGGAACCCCATTTATAAATGTGAAAACTGAGACTCGGAGAGGCTGAAGGACTTACAAGGACCCGGGCTGGGACTAGGATATGGGGCCCGCAGGGAAGGTTAGGGCCCACACAGTGCCTGCCTGGTGATCGAGTGAGGAGGTTGGTGGAGACCCCAGGTGGGGATGGAGGGAGAGAAGCAGCCCCGGGCTTGTCCCTCGTCACCGCCCTCGGCTCTATGGAACATAGCTCCTCACTCAGTCTGGTTGAGAGAGACCCATGTCCCAGCTTAGCCTGGGGATGGGCCTGGGATCTCTGGTCACTGCTCTGCCTTCCTCCCACGGGGAAGGGCACTCGTCATGCTCTGCAGGCTGCTTCCTGGCCTTTACCAGGGCCGTCCCGTGCCTGGAATCCATCCCTCTACAGTCTCAAGTTAACTTGTCAGGTCTCAGCTCCACGACCCTTCCTGTGGGATGTCTTCCCTGACCCCTGAGTCTGGGTCTGGTGCCCCTTCCCCAACCATTGCTGCCTGCATCACCCTATTTCTGAGTGTTCTGTCTGTACCCCACCCTCCTTCCTCTGGGAACTCAGGGGCTGGGTCCCAGACAGCTCCCAGCCCCAGCACTCAGCATGGCATGTAGTTCAATTAATACTGATTGAGCTCAGCTCCCTCCTCTCCGCCTGGCCCGAGACCCCCGCCCCGGGGAGAATGAGACCCCAGCACACGTCTCCTCACCTGATTAGCTTTCTCCAGGTTGGTCATGATCAGGCCGACTTCATCTGCCCTGAGACAGAAAGACGAGGCCCTGAGGAAGGGATTCTGGCAGCCACCAGTGCCCCCGCCATTCCTGAAACCCCCCAGCCCCTGCCAACCCAAGGGTGTTGCAATGGAGGCCTCGAGAAGGCTGCCTTCCATCCTTCCTACTGGAGAGAAACCAAGCTGGGGGGGCGGGGAAAGAATCCAGGCTGGGGGGAAATGAAAATGGGGCCTTAGCACTGGACCCCTTCCAGGCAGCCTGGCCTCCCATCTCCCCCAGGGGTCCACTCTCTGAAGGTGCCACAGAGCTACACCTTCCAGCCTTTGCCTCTGCTATGCCTTCCACCTAGATGCCTTCCTCAAGAGAACAGAGCCTGAGCTTTAAACCCAGCTGCAGAGTGTTCTCCTAGGAGGCCTCCCTCAACTACCCTCATTTATTTTGCTGCCTCACCACCCCCTTAGGTTGACAGCGCCTAAAGGATCGGGACAGGCCTCATCCACCTCGGCTGCCCCTTTGCCTAGCAAGGGGTGGGGCCACAAGGGGCCTGCAGGGAGCATTTGGTGACTGAACGCCACACATGTGCTACACGCATGTTCCAGTTCAAGGCCTTCTTTGCATAAGCTGTTCCCACTGCCCAGAGCACCTTTCCAAGCATTCTTCATGTGGCCATCTCCTTCCCATCTTTGAGATCTCATTCTGAAGGTAATCTCCTCAGGGAAGTCCTCCCTGACTACCTGGATAATAGGACACACCCCTCCATGTTATTCTCTCTTGCTGCTCCTGTTTTTTCCCTTCATGGCATTTACCATGTGGCCACAACAGTGTCAGGCATACAGTAAGTGCTCAACAGTGTCTGTGAATGAAAGACTTTATTCTTGTACATCAGCTAGTGTCTGTCTCCTCTCCTTGACTGAGGACAGGCCCATGTTCTGGTGTTTCCTCCAGGGACCCAGCATAGCACTGGGTAAACGGTAGGTGCTAAATAAGTGTTTGTGGATTAAGTTATATCTTAAAGCCTGAAGAAATGTTGAGTCCAGAGTAATTTAAGTTAATGACACTTGGCCCTAAGGGTTGGACTGTGAAGCTGGGGAGTGGGGACAGCCCCTGGAGGCTGGGGCAAGGCAGAGGCCCATGACTAGCAGAGTCCGCTTAGCTGGAAACCCAGAATGTCCTTTATAGCTTGTGCTACATGGATGGCACCACAAATAAATGCTGAACAGCTGTGAGACTATGCGAGTGTGGAGCAGAGAGTACTTAATTAAATGGGTGTCTCAGGTAGAATCCGAGGGAGAATATCAGAAAGAGGAGGCATGTCTAGTGTGAGAGGCAGGAGGCGTGTCTGGGAGGGTCAGAGGGACGACGCATGTCTGGGAGGGTCTGAGGGAGGAGGCATGTCTGGGAAGGTCAGAGGGAGGAGGCGTGTCTGGGAAGGTCAGAGGGAGGAGGCGTGTCTGGGAAGGTCAGAGGCAGGAGGCGTGTCTGGGAGGGTCAGAGGGAGGAGGCGTGTCTCGGAGGGTCAAAGGGAGGGGGCGTGTCTGGGAAGGTCAGAGGTAGGAGGCCTGTCTGTGAAGGTCAGAGGGAGGAGGCGTGTCTGGGAGTGTCAGAGGCAGGAGGCGTGTCTGGGAGGGTCAGAGGGAGGAGGCGTGTCTGGGAAGGTCAGAGGCAGGAGGCGTGTGTGTGTGTGTGTGTGGGGGGGGGGTCACAGGGAGGAGGCGTATCTGGGAGGGTCAGAGGGAGGAGGCGTGTCTGGGAAGGTCAGAGGGAGGAGGCATGTCTGGGAGGGTCAGAGGGAGGAGGCGTGTCTGGGAGGGTCAGAGATAGAAGGCGTGTCTGGGAAGGTCAGAGGGATGAGGCGTGTCTCGGAAGGTCAAAGGGAGGAGGCGTGTCTGGGAAGGTCAGAGGGAGGAGGCGTGTCTGTGAAGGTCAGAGAGAGGAGGCGTGTCTGGGAAGGTCAGAGGGAGGCAGCATGTCTGTGAGGGTCAGAGGGAGGAGGCGTGTCTGTGAAGGTCAGAGGGAGGCGGTGTGTCTGTGAAGGTCAGAGGGAGGAGGCATGTCTGGGAGGGTCACAGGGAGGAGGCGTGTCTGGGAGGGTCAGAGGGAGGAGGCGTGTCTGGGAGGGTCAGAGGGAGGAGGCGTGTCTCGGAAGGTCAGAGGCAGGAGGCGTGTCTGGGAGGGTCAGAGGGAGGAGGCGTGTCTCGGAGGGTCAGAGGGAGGAGGCGTGTCTGGGAGGGTCAGAGGCAGGAGGCGTGTCTGGGAAGGTCAGAGGCAGGAGGCGTGTGTGTGTGTGGGGGGGGGGGTCACAGGGAGGAGGCGTGTCTGGGAGGGTCAGAGGCAGGAGGCGTGTCTGGGAGGGTCAGAGGGAGGAGGCGTGTCTCGGAGGGTCACAGGGAGGAGGCGTGTCTGGGAGGGTCAGAGGCAGGAGGCGTGTCTGGGAGGGTCAGAGGCAGGAGGCACACCTCAGCATGGCATTCACTTACTTGGATGCCGCCTCCTCATCGTATTTCCGCCGCAGCTCCAGCAGCTCTGTCTGCGTGGCCTTCAACGCTGGGAAAAATTAAAGTGCCGGAGTAAGGCCCTCCACCCCCAGGGAAGTGGAACCTGCTCCCCTTCTCTGGGGCCCGGAAGGCAGAATGAAGCTTGGAGTAGTGAGGAAAGATTTTTCTTTCAGAACTGGTGACAAGCAGCGAGTTTCCTGCCCCTAGAAGGGCTTCTAGCTGGAGGGAGGGCTGTGGCATAGCCAGGGTGGGGAGGGCAGATGACATGATTCTCTATGAGTCTATGAAGCTCAGGGGACCCAGGTAAGTGGAGGGGGCAGTCTGTCCTGGGACCTGGCGTATGAGCCCCCTAACACCTTTAAGGTCACTCCAGGACCTGGGTGGGGTCGTCCGTGCATGAGCTCACCCACCCTGAGGCCCAGCCCTGGAAGTGAGGGGACGGGAGGGGCAACGAAGTCAACAGATACATGTATATTACAACAAATGAGGGATTTCTCATAAAGTTCCAGATTTCTGATTTCTCTAGCAAAATGGAAGGGACTGGCTATACTGGGCAGTGCCTGGCTGGGGCTCAGCAGTGGCCACCTCTTTAGATCAGCCTGGGTTCTCCAGTTTGACCCACACCTCACCCTTCCCTATTGCATATCCTAATCCAGCCAGCTTGGCTGCATGCCCGGCCTCTGTAGGCACTGCATTTGCCACCCCGGATTGAATTCTATCTCAAACCCTCTCTCCACAGTAGTACGACCCCCGGGACTGGGGCTCTGATCCCTGCTGGGTAATGTAGGTCTTTCCTCTCCCTTCCCAAACTCCTTTCTTGCCGTCCTGATTCTAGAACCCCTGACCCTGTGTTCAGTGTCGCTGCCCCCTCCCACTCCCCCTGGGCCTCCTGGTCTGACTGGCTGGGGCGCTGCACGAGGGCAGGGGACATGTGCCAGATACACACCTGAATGTAGGACCTTGATCTTCTCCTCGGCTTCCCCCAGTCTGGCTGCCAAAGTGAAGGCCTGTACTTCCTGAAGGCCCCTGTGAAAAGACCTGGTGTGTGGACCGGCCCATCCTGGCTTCCTGTCCCCACTCCCACTCCCTGTACAATCTGCACCTCTGTCTTTTTAATGAGTCCTTAAACATGACAGTCAGGCACTTGGCTGCCCTGCGGTTTTGCTGACTGTGTGGCCTCCATTAGAGCTGGTGCCCAGTTAAGGTTCTGTAGCAGCCAGTGACCTTGCCTCTCTGGGCCTCAATTTCCTCATGTATAAAATGGGTTTCTGATGGAGTCTGCCTCAGAGAGTGTTGTGAAGCACGTTCAACGTGGTGCCCAGCACCCAGAGTTCCCTCAGTATCACTGGTAACTATTATTGTCCCCTTGAGAGGCACTTTTTTTCCCTTTTCTGTGGCAGGAGTTTGGGAAGCCCCCCCAGCCCACTGTGGTCTAACTTGGGTGTGATGCAAGCATCCCAGCGGAGAAGGAGGACCCCTAGCTATGCTGGGGGAGGGTTTATGCAAAGCCTGAGCCTTACCTTGGCTGGCTCAGTGACTCTAGGGAAGGAGCCCTGTTTACCTTGATCTTATCCTGCCCCCTCCCCCTCGCTCACTCCATTCCAGCCACACTCCCCTCACACATCAGGCACGTTCCTACCTCAGGGCCTTTGCACTGATTGTTCCCTCTGTCCCTATATACCTGCAAGGCTCCCTCACCTCCTTACGGCTTTGCTCACCTTCTCAGTGAGGCCTCCTCCAACACTCTATTTAAAACTTCAGCCTCCGGGGACTTCCCTGGTGGCGCAGTGGTTAAGAATCCTCCTGCCAATGCAGGGTACATGGGTTCGAGCCCTGGTCCGGGAAGATCCCACATGCTGCGGAGCAACTAAGCCTGTGCGCCACAACTGCTGAGGCTGTGTGCCACAACTACTGAAGCCTGCACGCCTAGAGCCCGTGTTCCGCAACAAGAGAAGCCTCCGCAACAAGAGAAGCCCCCGCACCGCAACAAAGAGTAGCCCCCGCTCTCCGCAACTAGAGAAAGCCTGCGCGCAGCAACAAAGACCCAACGCAGCCAAAAACAAATAAAATAAATAAATTAAAAAACCAAAAAACTTCAGCCCCCATCTTATCCTCGTCCTCTTCTGCTTTATCTGTCGTCACAATGCTTATCATGTAGCACACCACTTATTTATCGTTTTTGTTTGTGTTTTCCTCACTAGAAAGTAAACTCCAGGAGGGCAGAGAGTTTTGTCCATTTTGTTCACCGCTGTTGCCTAGAACAGTGGCTGGCACACAGTAGGTGGCTGCATAAATATGTGGAATGAAAAAATAAGTGAATGACAGAAAGGATAAATGTAACAATCATCATAAAATTGTCCTAGAAAGGCCCTAAGAATGCATATTTTATCACCACTGCACCAATCGTAAAGGCAAACATTTACTGACATGTGCTTCTCCCTGTGAGCACTGAGCTAAGCATGTACAGGTGTCATTTCATTTCATTCTTATGGCAGACTAGGAGTTGACACTGCCTGTGACAGTCGGTGTTAATACGTCCATTTGGCTGGGCTATAGTACCCAGTTATTCAGTCATACACGAATACATGTACGGCTGTGAAGGCATTCTGTAGATGGGGTTAACATCTACAATCAGTTGATGTTAACTAAAGGAAAATATTCGCAATAACACAGGTGGGCTTCATTCAGTCAGTTGAAGGTCTTAAGAACAAAACTGAGGAAGAAGAAATTCTGCCTCAAGATGGCAGCACTTACGCCCACCTGACAGTTTCCAGCCTGCTGGCCGGCTCGACCAATTCAGACTGGCCAGCCTCAATCGTGTGAGTTAAGTTTTTGAAATACAACTCTTTTTTTTTAAAATATTTATTTATTTGGCTATGTTGGGTCTTTGCTGCGGCACGTGGGCTCTTAGTTGCGGCATGTGGGATCTAGTTTCCTGACCAGAGATTGAACCCAGGTTTCCTGCATTGGGAACGTGGAATCTTAACCACTGGACCACCAGGGAAGTCCCAAAATACAACTCTTAATTAAAAAAAAAATTCTACTGGTTGTTCCTCTGGGGGACCCTGGCTAATATACCACCATTAGCCCCATTTTCTAGACGGGGAAACAGGCTCAGTGAGGTGATGTGACCTGCCCAGGGCTGGCCACTGAGCTGCTGACGTGTGGCTTGAACCCAGACCTGCATCCCCATCTCCAACCTGCATCTGGATTCCCAAAGGGTCCTGGGCAGGGGTGACTTTCCAGGTCCCCTCTCCCAGACAGGTGGAGCAGCGGGAGCCTGCCTGTCCTTCCCCCACTCACTTTTGTTTCTCTGCCTCATTTCTCTGCAGCAAAGTTTCTGTCAGGAGGGCTTTGCTGGGAATGCCTGGGAGGCGGCTCCCCTCAGTCAGCGTGGGCGCAGCCGGCGACGTCCCCTCTCTCTGTTCTGGAGGGAGAAAAAGAGGGAAAACCGCCCATTGCTGAGAGTGGCGTGACAGCCAGAGCTGCTTTCTGCAAACCAGATCGATCAACAGTGCTGGGAGAGGAATCAATTTCCCAAACTCAGCGTTGGAGAGAGCGCAGCTGTCAGGACCTGTTGTCACTGCGATCAGCTGGGTTGAGCCTTGGCGAGTGCCTGCACAAGAAAGTCAGACTCCATCGTGCCGGCCTCAGACAGCACACCCAGAGGCTTCCTTTGCCCTCTCAGACCTGTTCCTGCCTCCTTGGCCTTCTGTATGATTAAGAAAAATCATGGTAAAATATACATAACATAAAATTCACCATTTTAACCATTTTAAGGTGCACAATTTAGTGATACGTAGTATAGTCAAAATACTGTGCAACCATTATCAGTAATTCCAGAACACTGGCATCACCCCAAAAGGAAACCTGTCCCCATTAAGCAGTCACTCCCCACTCCCTTCCCTAGCCCCCGGCAACCCCTGTTCTGCTTTCTGTCGCTACGGATTTGTGTATTTTGGATATCTCAGCACTGGAATCATAACACCTATCCTTTTGTGACTTGATTCTTTCACTTAGCATGTTTTTGAGGTTCATCAAGGTTGGACCATGTGTCAGTACTTCGTTCTTTTTTATGGCCGAATAATATTCCATTTCGTGGTTATGCCATATTTTGTTTTTTCCCTTTCATCCATTAATGGACATTTGGATTATTCCCACGATTTGGCTACTGTGAACAGTGCTGCTATAAACATTTGTGTACAAGTTTTGTTTGAGCACCTGTTTTCAATTCTTTAGGGTATGTCCCTAGGAATGGAATGGTTGGGTCACAGGGTAACTCCAGATTTAACTTACTGAGGAGCCACCACACTGTTTTCCCTTCCCCAAAATTGATGGCACACGTTCAGATGCTCAGTCATCGCCCCTTACCTGCAGGTGCCCTGGGGCAGGGCCCACGTCAGGTCCATCTTTACAGGTCCTGTGGCAGTTCATTTGGGGATCAGTGTGTGCCTTTGGCACCGAACTTATGGAGAGAGAGTTGCTCGGGGGCCAGCCATTGAGGGTGAGTGGCTCAGGAGTTCCAAAATTTGTTCTCCCAACCTTGGGTCCAAGTGACTCAGTTAAATCCTGTCCTAGTTTTTAAGTTTCTACTGTGATCCTGGCACAGGAGGGTGAGTGTAGAGGTGGGCGGTTTGTAGAGTGAGCCCCTCTACTCTAGAGGCTAGTACAGCAGTCAGCTTATAATACACACATGCACGCACACACACACGTGCACACACGTACTGGGTACGTTCCAGGTGCCTAGGCCACAACAGTGAACAAAAAGGCAAGTTTTGACCATCATGATGCAGAATAACAAGTATCCTCAAGGAGAAACACAGCCCAGGACCAAGGTCAAAAACTTCTCTTCTGATTCCCCACTTGGCCACCTGCGGCTTCTGTGACTCAGTTTCCTCATCTGTAAAATGAGGCCAATGACACCTCAGAAGATTGATGCCAGGAGACAGTGAGATGCTGTGTGAAAGGCACACTGCACAGAGCAAATGCTCTCAAGAGGCAATTTCCACAACTACTATTATTCTTACAGAAGGAAGTTTGAACCTCAGAGGGACCTCAGAGGAAAGAGTAACAATTTTGCTGGGGAACCTCAGAGGCTTCACAGAGGTGTGTACATATGAGCAGGGGCTGAAGAACTGCCAAGTCCTGGCTTGGCAGTGTGGTTGGAATCGTATTCCAGGTGCAGGACCAGAGTTGGCAAAGTGCTGTTATTTTAGTCACTGTAAATCTTCCCCAGAAGACCCTGCCTAGGACCAGGCTTACGTCAGGTGCTCTCTATGTAATGTGGGGAGGGGGAAGGGAGGAGGTTGTGAAATGGGGGACTGTGAGAGAGTGGTTGTTTCCTGAGAAGAGACTTTGTGTCATGCTTTCATTTGACAGGCCTCAGCCCATTTTATCTTCACTACGTGCCAAATCTGGCCCACTACCTGTTTTGTCAATAAAGTATTATTGAAACAAAGCCATGCCTACTCATTTACATACTATCTATGGCTGCTTTCACCCACAGTTAAGTAGTTGTGACAGAAACTACATGACCTGCAATACCTGCGATAATTGCTTTCTGGCCCTTTTCAGAAAAAGCTTGCTGACCTCTGAGGTAAATCCTACTCATTCGTTCATTAAACAAGAATCCCTTCACCTGACTCCCCCAATTCTCTGCTCAATTTTTTCCCCAAAGTCTTTCTCACCAACTGACATACTATATATTTTACTAACATTTATTGACACTCAGTCCCTCCCTCTAGAAGGTCAGCATGATGAGAGCAGAGATTTTTGTCTGTTTTGTTCCTGGCTGTGTCCCCAGTGCCTACGACAGTGCCTGCAGGTCAATGAACATCCAAAACTTGGACGGTTACCAATGGCTTTCACCTGCTATTTGCTCCTCCCTATGGTAACCTCCTACCTCACCTTCCAAAGGTAACCACCATGCTGAATTTTGTTCACCATTCTCTTGCTTTCAAACATTTTTATCACAACATATGTACACCCAAACACTATTATTTTTAGCTTTGCTAGTTTCTTAACTTGTCTCATTTGGGGCTGAGACAGTGCTGTGTTCACTACATCCTATTTCCCTCTCCTCCTGGGCACACAGCCAGACTACATTTTCCAGCCTCCTTTGCAGCAGGGATGTGGCCAAAGTGATGTGCGCCACTCCCACAACCTCAGTGTGATCCTCCACATTCTTTCTCTGCCTGTTGGCTGGGTGTCAACATTCACTGTGACTCTGGATGTCGAGAATTGACGATGACAGGACTACCACAGCCTGGGTCCCTGAATGACCGCGTGGAGTGTCCCCTGCAACTTCCCCTCCCTTCAAATATATTAAGCCTCTGAGATTTGGGGTTGGTCTGTCTCAGCAGAAGTGCACCTTAACCCATCCCATATCTAAAATTATGATAGAGTTGAGTTCCCTGCCCTCCTTCCCCCACAAGGGTGGCCGAGCTTGGCTGCCAAAGATCCACAGCCCACTTGTTTATTATGGACATCCTGTGAAAACCTTATCAGTACCTTTGGGGCCGAGGAGCTCAGGGTGTCTCTTCCACGAACTGTGGAGCTCTCGCCGCGGCTGCCCGCTGGGGTCGAAGCTGGGGGACTGCAGTCTGTCGTCTGGGCTGCGTGAAGCCTCAAACACAGGCACGGGGTCTGCACAGAGAGAGGAGGACAGGGGTGGTGGGAGCCCTGGGGGCCAGGGGGTGCCCCGGCTGAGGCCACAGGGCCAGGGAGCTTGGGTGGGAAGAACCATCCATAGGAGCCATCTGGAATCGCTCTGGTGGCTTAGGGGAGCAACGTGGACTTTCTGCTTTATGAGGGAGCAGATCTCCAGGCACCTGCTCTGGAGAGCAGGTGCCATCCCCATGGGTGTGGCTGTCCTGCCCAGCTGGGAATAATAATTATCATAATAACTTCATTTTCCTGATTCTATATACCATCTGTGGTGGCCATGAGATTGTGTCCTGCACACCACCGACCACAGGGAACATCACTTAGCAAAGACCCTAGCAGGCACACTCTGAAATCCATCAGTTCAAACCTAGCCTTCTCATGGGACTTCCCAGACAAGGCCTGCAGGCAGCAAGGATAGAGGTAGACCTGCTTCTGGGGGACACAAAACTGCTCTGAGGGCTGAGGACCGGCCCGTGGCCTTCCCCAGTGCTTCCTTCCTTAGGCTATAATGTGGTCTGGATGCTTTCACCCAGTTCCCCACCTCTCCTAGCTCCCTCCCTATTTTCCTTCACCCGAGGTTCCGTAATAGCATCTTTGCACATATAACCCTTGGGGTGCTTTTCAATGGATCTGGGCCAACACACCATCATTTGTGACACTCGTGGCCGATTAAATAATAGTTTTTCTGGGGGCGAGATATACACCTGGATATAAGATGTCTCCGTATTTCCCAATAGCTAATTGAGGACTCCAGGTCCTTCCACCTGCAATTCTGTCCCCCCTCCCACCCTGTCACCTAGCAAGCACTTCCTCTTCCTTCAGATCTAGAATCCAACATCTCTTCTTCCAGCAACTCCCCACCTGGGGCAGGAGGTTTGGTGTAGCATCTTCCATGTTACAAAGCCAGTCCCTGGGAATAGGTTCCCACGATGCAGCCAGCATCCCCTGGAGGCTGGCCTGGATCTAACTTGTTTTCACATATGAGGAAACTGCTCAGAGAAGCCAGGTGACTTGCTGAAGAGCGGAGGAGAGACTCAAGTCTGGGTCTCTTTCTCTGATGCCACAAAGACTTCCTGTCTCAGTGGTGTGGATATTTCGACCCCAGTAGCTGCAGGTAGGTAGGTGTTCATGGGGTCCCAAGAAAGCCAGGGCCTCCTCGCTTCAGACCAAGGGGGCTGGTCTGGTCCACATTTTTTCTAATGCCCCAGAGCCCTCTCTCTTCCTGGTCCCTCCTTTGGGATCTCCCACCAGCATTTGCTTGGCCATTGCTCTCTGCTGGTGTGGACCCTGGAGTCAGATGTCCCTGGTCCTGGTCTAATCTATACTTGCTTCTTAGGATTGCTGTGTGACCTTGGTAAATGGCACTACCTCTCTGTGCCTCACGATAAAAGTACCGACCTCGTGAGCCTGTGATGAAGATTCATGTAAAGTGCTCAATACGGTGCCTGGCACTTGGTCAGCTCAGGACAAATGGAAGCCCTCACTATTATTCCTGCCCTTCTGAGTGCAAGCCACACTGACCTTCTTCTCTCAGTCCCTCAAACGCACCCCAGAGACTTTGTACGGGAAGGAGCCTCTGCCAGGAACACCCTGCCCTCCCCTATCCCTCTCAGCTAGTTAATGCTTACTCATCTTAGCAACTCAAATGCCAATTCTTCCAGGAAGCCTTCCTTGACCAGTCGGTCTTCTAGTATGAGCTCTCCCAGCTGCCTGCACCTTTCCTTCACAGCACTCACTGTACTTCCAATTTTCATTGATCTGCAAGTGCACCTAATTAATACCCGCTGGACTGCAAACTCCACAACAAGGCAGGGCTGGGACTGCATCTGTTCTTGATCCTCCGCTGGACCCCTTGTGGGGTGAATGAAGCCTGACCCACAGTCCAACCCAATAAATATCTTCTGATGGAAGAAACGGGGCAGAGCCTATACTCGGGGACCTTCAGGTCCGGCTGGAACAAGGCCACCTCTGCATTTTATCCCTCTTCTCCCGCCTGTTTGTTTAGGTGGTGGGAGGCTCAGACAATGGGTGTTTGTGTCGAGGTAAGCAGGTGCACAGGAACGCTGCTGCTGGCTTTCCTCTGTCAGCACTCCCCCATGCCCCGTCATTAGGCAGGGGCTGCTCAGCAGGGTATGCCATTATGTCTCCCCGGGCTGATGTAATTATACATTGACATAATTAACCCAGCAAGCGCATTAGGCAGGCCAGCTAAAAATTCATCTATAATTATTTGTTGTGTGCATGCTAATGAGTCCATCTGCACTGCCTTTGTACAACACGGACAAATTAATTTACAAGTCTGGATTTTTTAATAAGTTAAGGGAAACGCTTCCTATTGTGTCCTGGTTTTTGAGAAAGGAAGAAAAAGGCGACAAGCGCTTGCCGGGGTCAGGGAGGTTAGATAAACACGGGAGGCTGCAGCTGAGGGCTGCAGAGGGCTCAGCTCTGGTTCCAGGGAGGAGGGAAAGATCCAGCTCATGGCTCAGGGGCCGGCTGGCTAGGAGCCTGTCCAAGCCAAAAGATGACGCTCGGGTGAAAAAGGAAGTCATTCACCCCATTCCCAGGGATCAGAAATTGATGTTCGTTGTGCGCGGAGGCACTGCGGTCCCCTTGCTGCCTCGGGCTCTTTGTCCAGGGGAAGCTGACCGCAGGTGGCCTCCTGGACAGACTGGAGGAGGTGGGTGACGAGTGGACACTCAGTACGGGGTCAGCGGGTTCCAAGGCTCTCTTTGCCTTCATTTGCCAGTACAGGGTAGAACATAGTGGTTAAACTCTCAGAACATGAAGTCCAGTGCTGGTCTCAAGACTCAGTTTCCCCACTTAAAAAGTCAGAAAATATTACATTTTCCACTTCTCAGAAGTTACTACTGGGAAGACTGAAAAAGATTACTGAGAGAGGCAGCATGATTTAAGGACTGCTGGTGTCAGCTCCAGCTCTAAACTGGCCATGTGACCTTTGGACAGTTAACCTCTCCAAGCCTCCATTTTCTTATCTGTAAAATGGGGCTGCAAGGACTGAATGAGAGAATGTGTATAGAGATTTGCACAGTGCTGGGTGCACAGTAGGGCTTGATAAGTGTTGGCTGCTGTTACTACCCTGAGAGGGGGCAGCACACCGTCCCGTGACGTTCTAGGAGCTGCGGTCTACATGGCAAAACTCCATGGAGACTCAGGACAGGGTAAGGCCTCATATACTCTCATCAGTGCCTGGGAGACTCAGAATCCAGTAATCCTGCATTGAGCTCCACTCAGGGACTCAAAGGCTCCAGCTTAGAAAGTCACACTGAGGAGGGACAATTTGTCAAGTGTCCAACACCCCTACCCCAGTGCACAGTTGGGGAAAAATGGGGTCCCGTGACTTCCCTGAAGTCTGCCAGTGAGTTGGTGATAGGGCCAAGATGGGGCCTTGGGCCTCGGCCTCTTCTTCCCACACTGTGCTTCCTCCTCGATCCTCAATTTGAGACAGGAAGTTGGGGAAGGTTCAGATGACTCAGCCGACGTCAGGCTGTGGCCAAATCCTAGCAGCCGGAGCACTTTAAATTGATTAGAATTCATACAGTCTTCACCACAATACTGTTAGTAGGGCTGTTGTGTTCCCATTCTATAGATGGGCAAACTGAGGCATGGGGGAGTGAAATCACTTCCCCAAGGTGAGGCCCAATAAGGTAGATGCTGCTATTTCCATTTTCCAGGCAAGGAAATGAAGGCCCAGAGAGGAGATTCCATGTGCCCAAGGTCACCGAGCTCAGAAGTGGCAGGGGTGGGATTTGAACCCAGAGTGCCTGGTGACTCTTTGTAGTGGGCTAAGCTGCCTTGAGGCAGGGCATGGGGGATTACTAGGCCAGAAGCAAAGAGAATGAGGGCGCTGTTCTTGGCCTTGCCACAGGCTTGCTGTGTGACCTTGGACAAAGCATCAGACTTTTCTGGGCTCCAAATTTCTATCACAAGTATCCCTGAGGCACACACTCAATCAACATTGGTTATCACCAGATAGGGGTGTGGTCCTGCCAAAGTGAGTGCTTTTGGCCCTGGGCCTATTCCTTGGCGCTGAGATGCTCAGGGAGGGTGATTATTAAACGCCTTCATAGCTGAACTTGACACTTGAGGTTTGAACATTGTGAATCCTCCAAATTCCCAAAGCCACTCTCAGATAAAGGGGGAGAGGGACAGGTTGGGAGGCTGATGGTCAAATCCTGGCTGTGACAACTTTAGGGAAAGTCACTTAGGTCACCTGAGCCTCAGTTTCCTCCTCAGTAAAACAGGGATAACAACAGGACCTACTGTAGAGGGCTGTGCAGGGACTCCATGAGCACGCTGAGCCCCTGCGACAGTGCCTGGCACCTAACAGAGTCTAAGTGAGCATTACCCTTATTCTTATGACTTGTGGCAGTGTGGGATGTGCCACCCAGCTCTCCCTTCAAGAAAGAACGTCCTGCGAGGAGTTGGTGACAGTCTCCAGGCGCTGCACCTTCGGATACACTGCAGTGTTGGTTTGGAGGTCAGGTTTCCCCAGGCCTGCTCCCAGCCAATGACCAAGCAAGATAGAGACAGTAGGGCTGGGCCACTCCTGCCGATGCTGGAAAAGGCAACCTAGTATCATAGACTAAAATGTTTTCCCCCAAACCCATATATTGAAGCCTTAACCCCTGATGCAACTGTATCTGGAGACAGGGCTTTAAGGAAGTAATTAAGGTTAAATGAGGTCATTAAGAGTGGGGCCCAATCTGATAGGACTGGTGTCCTTACAAGAAGAGGAAGAGACACTAGAGCTTTCTCCCTCTGCACGTGCAGAAAGGAAAGGCCATGTGGGGACACAGTAAGAAGGCAGCCATCTACAAGCCAGGAAAAGAGCTCTCACCAGAAACCAACCCTGCTGGTACCTTGATCTTGGACTTCCCAGCCTCCAGAACTGTAAGAGAGAAAATTCTGTTGTTTAAGCCACCTAGTTTGTGGTGTTTTCTTATAGCAGCCTGAGCAGACTATTGCATCCTGCTTTGGGGCTCCTGTTAGTTTTAGCTTGGCTGAGACTTTTTCAGAGCTGCACTGCAGTTTGAGGTTCCTCCTACCAACCCTCCTTCCTTCCCTCTCTCCCTTCCCAGGTGTTAGACCAGCATCACCAAGTGAAGGCTCTCGTGGTCTCCTCCTCTCCCTCTCTTTCATCCTTCACGGGCATCTTCCCCAATAAATCTCTTGCACATCCGGTGCCATCTTGGCATGTGAATGCTTCCAGAGGACCCAAACCAATATGTGATTACTCTTTTGCCTCTCAGAGCCTCAGTTTCCTGGTCTGTAAAGTGGGGATAGTCACAGTGCCTCTCCTGTGGAGCTGCAGCTAGACTCTGGAGTCTGTGGGTGTGGAGCCCATGTTGAGGTGATGGTACATTCCACAGTGGTGAATCTAAAGTGGGCAGAGCTCACAGGGGGACCTAAGAGTCCATGCACCTGCTTCACTCAGCAAGAGTTTGTTGAGCATCTACCTGTGGGGGGCACAGTAGTGTCTCTGTCTATGTGTAGCTGACATCCCAGTCAGATAATATGGATGGGGAAAGGACTTATCTTAAGAGCATTAGGAAGTGACATGTTCTAATTCGCATTTTTCAAAGGCTCATCCAAGCTGCTGCAAGAAAAATGGGCTGTAGAGGGAGCCAGACAGGGGCTACTGCAATAGTCCAGGCAGTGATGCTGGGATCAGGGCGGTGGCAGGAGGAGTTGGGGGGAAGTGCTCAGACACAAGAGGTAGATAGGAAGAACTGATGGGGTGTGGTGTTCTAGGCTGAATAGCATTTCCCCAAATTCATGTCCATCCAGAACTTGTGAAACTGACCTTATTTAGAAACAGGGTCTTTGCAGATGAAATCAAGTTAAGATGAGGTCGACTGGATTAGGGTTGACTAATCCCAATGACTGGTGTCTTTACAATAAGAGGGGAGGACACAGAGAGACAACACACAGGGAAGGTCCCGTGAAGACAGAGGCAGAGATTGAAATAATGTGTCTACAAGCCAAGGAATGCCAACGATGGCTGGCCACCACCAGAAGCTAGGAGAAAGGAATGGAACAGATTCTCCCTATGCGCCTCCACAAGGAACCAACACTGCCAACACCTTGACTTTTGGGCTTCTGGCCTCCAAAACCGAGAGGATAAATTTCCATTGTTTTAAACCATCCAGTTTATGGAAATTTGGCACGGCAGCCTCTGAAAACTAATACATCATGTGTACTCTGGAGGTTCAAAGTCCAAAGTCAAGGTGCTGGCAGAGCTGTGCTATCTTGATCTGTCCCACGCTTTCTCCTAGCAATCCTTGGCATTTCTCAGCTTGTGGTGGCATCACTTCAATCTCTGCCTCTGTCATCACTTGGCCCTCTTCTCTGTGTGTCTCTCTCCTCTTTTTATAAGGACACCAGTCATGGTGGATTAGGGTCTCACCCTAAGGACCGTCCCTTATCATCATCACATCTGCAAAGACTCTATTTCCAAATAAGGTCACATTCACAGGTACCAGGGGTTAGGACTTCAAAATATCTTTTGGGGGCACACAATTCAACCCATAATACATGGCAACTGGCTGGATACCAACTGTGAGAAAGGCAGGACTAAGGAGCTGCTAGACTCCAAGTCTCATAGGAAGGAAGTTCTTACTTAAGCCTAACCTACTTCCCTCCTGCTGCACCCATTTCACCAGTCGTCCAGGAAGACAAGCGTGCTTCATAAGACAAAGCAGCAGGTGCTGGGCTCTGATCCTCCTGTATGTTCATCCTCTCCAACTACTGAGGAACAGGGCGGTGAGTTGAGTATGGTCCCTGCTCTGAAGAGTGCATAGCAACGATGATCACTTATTTCCCCAGGCATATTCCATTCTTTATTTCCTCCCCACAGAATTCCTAGACTTTACGGCACGTGGGTAAACTCATTTCTTCCCAACTCCCCCATCTGGGAGAAATCCACGGAGGTCTGAGCTACATTGCTGGGGATTGAGTTAGGTAGAAAAAAAAAATATTAGCATTCAGAGGACTGGAAGATTCTGCCAAGTTACGCATAAGTAAAATGCTCAGCTGGGGTAGCTGACATATCCGAGGGCTTCCTGCTTACTTTGTCCAACTGTATTAGTTGATGCATCAGCTAAACGTCACTAGCTGCTCTTACAAATACAAAGTGAAAGAGACAGAAATGACAGCAAATCTTTGAAATGTTGGGAGGAGGTTTCTCAGAGAACCTGACAGTCACAGGGGTCTGGGAGCATCTAGCTTTCATTCCTCAGCAACCCCTTTCTCCCAAGGCCTTTCACATAGTAGGTGCTCAAGAAATGTTGCTTGTTTTAAGCACCTAAGTTAGTGGTCATTTGTTACAGCAGCAGGAAAAAACGAATACAGTCTGTAATTCAGCCATTTATTCATTAGTACCTTTTTACTGAGCACCTGCTATGTGTCAGATACATTTCTTCGGTTGCTAGATACTTCCTGAGCATCTACTTAGGGAAGTTTCTGGGCCCTGGAGATACAGCAGTAAATAAGAGGAAATTCCTGCCTTCCTGGGGTTGACATTCTAGAGGGGAGAGATGGACAATGGACAAATAAACCAACGGCTGTAAGGGGGCTGAGAACAAAAACAGCAGGGTTGGGGGAGAGAGTGGCCTGAGGTGTGTGCTTGGGGGCAGTGTGCTAATTGAGGCAGCCTGGTCAGGGAGGTGACGTTTGAGCAGAGCCCTGAAGGAAATGAGGAAGCCAGCAGGGGGCTGGGAGAGAATAATCCAGACCCAGGAAGCACCAGGAGAAACAGCTCCCATTAGACCAAGACACGCTGGCACACCATCCTGACCAATCCCCCCTGAGTTACTGTCCCAGAAACACAGCTTAGCTTCATCTTCACAACTGACCCATTTTACTGATGAGGACACGGGGCTCAGAGAGGCTGGCGATGCCTGGGTAATTCTTGGTGCCAGCCTCACCTCTCCTCCCTGTAGGCTGGTCTGGGTGCTGGTGGGTGGTGACTGGGTTCAGAGCAGGCTCTGGCTCTTCAAACACTAGTTTCTGGTCTTCATCCTCCCAACTCTAGCAAACATTCATTCTGGGGCAGATGGGGCACCCATATCCAGCTGGGGGGTAAAGAGCAGATGAGATGCCCACCCAGCATCTTGAGACAAAAGCTCCAGGGAACTGACATTTCTTCATCCCCACCACCCCCCGCACCCTGACAAACGCCAGGTACTTTGCAGATATTTATATCTCATTTAATCATCAAAACAACCACAGGAGACATTGCTATTCTCCCCATTTTCCAGATGAGAAAACTGCAGCCCAGCAGAGGGAAGCCACTTGCTGAAAAAGGCGGAGCTGGATTTGAACCCAGGGTGGCCCAATCGTCAAATGCTGGTGACATGTCACACCTTAAGCTGCATCCACCTGCCCCCCAAAATATTACCAACTTGATATCTGTCCTTACGTGATTTGACGTTTTTAACTTAAATATATTTTAAAGGAATATTTGTTTCACTACTGTAAGTAGATCATTGGGATTCTGTATCATAAAAAAGGGGTTTTAACCATTAAAATAAATACAAAGGAAAAATCAAGAAACTGATGTTATTAAATTCTAGTTACATCCCCATTGCCTGCTCAAGACCTTGAGCTTGAGGCCAGCTCTTCCTTGGTTAAAAGGAGAGATTCACAGGTGTTCCATAGGCATTTAAGATGCTGTAGCACCTGACTGAGACTTTCTCTAGAAGGAACTAGAAAGGTGATACCTGGTGAGCAATGTATTCAAAGTCTGTGTTGCGCCAGGTACCAAGGCTGCTCCCTATGTCAGGTGACCCCACTTGGGGAAGCGCGGGGTCCCGCTGACCCCCAGTCTCCAAAGCGACCTGTGTCCCCCTCCAACGTCTGGCAAGCCGCATATCTCAGTGTCAGGAGAAGTGACAGAACATCCCTGTAGCTCCTCATCTGGAGCCACGGAGCCTGGCTTTCTGCCAGGCTCAGCGCTTCCACGGGAAACCTTTCAGCTGACACACGTGGCTGCCCAGAGCTGTGAGCGGGACTTTATTTCCCCCACTTCACTCCTGCAACATACACACTGTCAATATATAGACAAGGGCAGTGGCAGCGGGAATCAAACGGCTTTAGATCCAACCTGAATAAAAAAGCCCCAAACAGGGGACCCCAAATCAGAAGTGTTTGACTACATATCCTTTGGATTAATTAAGCACATTGGCAGACACGGAAGATCAAATATGAACCATTCGAGGTGGCAGGTCCTGATGGGCAGGCGGGGAGGGGGAACGTCGTCAGGAAATAGAGTGCCTTTGTCTTACAGCCATCAACTTGCTCTTTATGCATAAACTGCTTAATAAAATGACTAATTCATTTTGGTTACATTGGATTTAAACCCCTAGAGAATACTGCCAATGGATTTATAATATTTTAATCTCACACCAGCCTTTCCAAAGCCTCTGTAGGAGGAGATGGATAGAACATCATCTATTCCATCTTCCACCACTAGCTGATGCTGTTGGTATTTTTTAAAAAAAGTGTCTATGGGGCTGTGTGGGAGAGTCGTGAGTCTAGGGAAAGCTGTCTCATTCCTCCCACTGTGTCCATCTGAAGGAAAGCGGTGCTCAGAGCTTTTTTTAGGAAAGCTGGAGCTGCAAAGGCTGTCCGAGAGGCTGTTTAGAAACACATATATGCAGAAGTATGCGTGTGTCCCTCCAAAGTATCTCTGAGACAGAAGCCTTCTCCCATCTGGGCCCCGGCTCCGGGCGCCTGTGTGGGCAGGAGGTTCAGGCTACTGACGGCGGCAGCGAGCCTAACTTTGATCCTTTAATCCTAACTTTTTGATAGCAGATGGCTGCCCAGCCCTTGTATGCAAATGGAGGCCGTGCTTTCTTCCCTTCGTCGCTAGGGCTGGCTGCTTCCGGGTCTCCCGGCTTAAGCACAGACAGAGGGGCTGGAGAGGGTCTTCCTTCTTGGCACTGGGTGGTGATGTAACAGTAACACCACCACCAACAGCAACGGCAGCCACGGGTCTACTGAGCATTTACTGTGTGCCAGACACCAGCTTAGGATTTTATACCCTTCACCTTGCTTAATCCTCTCAGAGGTACCAGAAGGTAAGTGTGCTTTTCCAGAGGAGGAAACGGAGGCTCAGAGAGGTAGAGCCAGTTACTCAAGGTTACCCATCCAGGGAGCAGCAGAGCTGGGACTCAAACCCGTGTCCATTGTAGTAAAAACAAAGTTTCCATAGACTAAGCTGCACAGAAAGTTCCAGGCAGGCAGGGACAGTGTCTGTTTTGCCTAACATTGTGCCCCTGGTGTCGAGTAGAGTCCCTATCAAACAGTAGGAGTTCAATGTTTGTTGAATGAATTGCATGGGGCTACTACTCTGTGCCAGGCACCATGTTAAGTGTTCTCCATTCCCACTGAATCCACCCAATGGGCCCATAATTAGGTGAGATCATTATCCATACTTCACAAGTGGGGAAACTGAGGATCAAAGAAGTCAGGTGCGATACAGGATGCAAGATGGCAGGACAGGGACTGGCCCCTCTCTGAGAGGGTCCCTCAGCCTAGAGTCCCGCTAGTGCTCCTCCTGGCATCTCTCTGCCCCCTGAATTTGGAGCTCTGTGGCTCAATTTCTCCTCAACAGAAGTACCAGCCTTTGGAGCCCTGGGCCAGGAGGACCAGGTGTACGTGTCTGTTAGGGGTCATGTTCTTCCTCCAGCTAACACATCTGCATTTCTGCAAAGGGCTCATCCTCTCACCCTAGAACCTCTCAACCTACTGGCAGCAAAGACCCTTAGCTGTTTTTCACTGTATTTAGATGTCAAATCTCTAATGGTTTTGTTCCAACCTTTTCAATTTTTTTTTTCGTTTTTGGCCACACTGTGCAGCATGTGGAATCTTAGTTCCCTGACCAGGGATCGAACCCGGGCCCCCTGCATTGGTAGCATGGAGTCTTAACTATTGGACCTGCAGGGGAAGTCCCCCAACCCTTTCAATTTTAAAATTAATCCTGCATCTGGGTTTGGTGCCAGGGATCAAGATTCAGGCTCCACTACCTCTCTGCTGTGTGACCTTGGGCAAGTGGCTTGACCTCTCTGAGCCTGCATTGCCTCAGCCACACAGCAGGGCAGGATGGCAATACCTACCTCCAAGGGGCAGAGGGGATAAGTGAAATCCTTTCTGTAAGGGGCTGAGCGCACTGCCTGGCACACAGGGAGCACCCAAGAAACCGCCCCACAAGGATGGTAGCTCATCGTTGAAATTCAAAGGCTGCTCTCCCTGAGGCACCTCTCCTGGCCTTCCTACCTTGAAGCCCTTTTTCTGCTGGGTGTTCTGGCCGTCTGTCTTCGGGTCATGTGGCCCCTGTTGGACTCCGAGGGCAGGGCAGGACTCAAGTTTGGGTTCCCACAGGGCTCAGCACATGGTAGGTGCTCAGAGAATGAGCTGATGAAAAGCCACAGCTGAAACGCCTGTCATCCCTTCTGAAAGGGAGCAGCCGTTTATTGAGCACCCACTGGATACCAGCATCATGCTGGATATTTTCCTTTAATCATCTTTCAACCCTTAGCTGCCAGGAGTAGTAAAAATCAGACAGGTGGCCAGGGGGAAAGGGCACTCCTGGCAGAAGAAATGGCAGAGGCAAAGGTGTGGCAGAAAATGGGGAGACAATGCCTTTTGAAGTTAAGTACCATCTCTGGAAAATCTGCTGTTAAACTTTTCCTTTTTTTATGGGTTAAATAACCTTTTATGTTACCCTTCTGTGCTCCCCTGAGCTCAACAGGACCAAATGGGCAGAGGCACATACAGGGAGGAAGGGAAGGAGGTGAGGGCAGCCAAAGACAGCGATGGGTCTCTCATTACACTAAAATCTGTATTGCCTTTATCTGCAAAGGTGGCTTATCCACTAGATGGCAGTAGAACTAGTCATTTGGGACAAACACAATGTTAAATTCTTAACCCCACTTTCTACTTCCATCACCATATATTTCAAATGCTTCAAAGATTCAAATTTCTAAAAATTGAGATCACAAAAGTACTTAAAAAATCCTACAACCTTCAGGTGAGAGGGTTTTTTAAAAATATGACAATAAATCCAGAAGCCATAAAGCAAAGGTCTGGTAAGATTTCCTACTTTCTGCTAATATTTTTTGAATGTGTGCCGTGTATCATCTACAAGAGACATTGTAAACAAAATTAAGAAACAAAAGGCAAACTAGGAGAGAAGATATGAAACACATTTACCAGGACAAAGGTTAGTATCTCTAATATACAAAGAGCATCTACAAATCAATAAGAAAATGATCTCTCTGATAGAAAAATGTGCTAAGGGTACATGAATCAGTGATTTACAAAATAATAAATATGAGTGGTTCACAACATGTGAAAAGATATTTAGTGTAACTAATAAACAAAGAAGTACAAAATAAATCAACAAGGGGGAAAAAGATTCTTATTCTTTCTGACCACTTTTCCTGGGTTTGTGGTCAATATGTGGCTACAATACATTCCCCTTCCCAAGTTTTCTTTCTCACTCTTATAACTACAGTACAGTACCAATATGCCTTGCATTCCCAAGAACCCCGAATACCCAGTGTTGGGAATGGGGTTCAGTAAATTACAATACAGCCACACAACAGACTGTTACACAAGAGGAACCAAAGTTACTCAGAATTTGTAATCACACAGAGAAATACAGATGCTTGTAGTGGGTGAAAGGAAGCAGGATTGAAAATGGTACATGCAGAATGAACAACCATTTTGAAAAAGTACATGGGGAAAAGATCAGATAGGAAAACAACAAAATATTGCCACTGCTTTTCTAGTAGGTAGTTTTCCCCTCCTATTTCCATATTTTCTGAATTTGACAGTAGGCATATACAACTTTTATAATTGCGGAGAAAATTTTAAAAATCCTAAACATTGGAAAGTATTGTCCTACTGCACGTTCAGTAACCCTGTAGTGTTAAACCTCTCACCCCACTTCCTTGATAATTGACAGAGCTGTATGAAATCCAAAGCCAATGCGTGTGACTCACGTAACTTATACCCTGATGGCAGCTTTGCAGTGGGCTGCTGATATCCAACCTGCCAAATGCTTTCATGTATAGGTATAGAATCCTCACACTGACCGATGAACAGGTTCTATTATCCCTCTGCTAAAGACACAGAAACCAGAGTCAGAGAGGTTCAGGCCCCTGCCCAAGGTCACACAGCTCAAAAAAACCCCACCAAGCTGACAGTCCCACCCCACTGTGTCTGATGCTACAGGTCGATCAACCTAAGCTGCCCAGCCTTGCCTCCTGAAAGGAGGAGCAGGGAGAGAAACGCCTGTGAGGAGTTGCCATCTCCTGCATCAGATTTTTAAAAATACAAAGTAAGGCAAAAAAAAAAAAAAAAAAAAAATTGGGGGGACTCACCTCTCCCTTCTTATCTCTTCAGCAGTGCTCCTCTGCCTGTCCTCTTACTTGCTCTTTCCTTGTTTTCTCTTTAAATTTTTTTCTTTTTGCTTTTAACCTAATCACTCAGTTAATAAGTTAGCTCTCTGAAACTTGGGTCGGTACCTAGTGACTCTATGAACGCAATAAAGAAATCAGCCGTCACCGGTACAGGAGTCAGAAAGGTTTAAATCAAATCATCCTCTACAACAATGACATTAATTATGCTTTTAACACGTTTTACTGCTTTTTTTCCTCACTTCACGCCACATCTGTGTGAACAATATCCAAAAGATTTACGGTTTTCTTTCATAATTATAGACATACAGGCTGCACACTTATCAAAATACTTGCTGAGCAATCACGCTATAGCGCATTCTCTGCCAAAGATTTGTGTTGGCAGCAGTCACTCAAAACAAAAATGTTGAATCAGGACTTGTGTGGCTTCGGGGGGGAGGTGTGGATGGGAAGTATTTCGACAAATAATTTGCCTGTCAAGAAGTATAAAAACAGGAGAGTGTTCATCCTGGCAAATTTTCCAGGAGTGTTATTTTTATGGAGGGGCTGGGGAGGCATGTGTGGCAGGGACAGTGAAGAGGGAAGCTCCGAGCACCAGCAACACATCTGACATTTGGTTCTTGTGTCTGAGGATACAATTTAATGAGAACAAAAATATGTCTTCCTAATTCCCCTAAGAAATCATTAAAACATTTTGTTATTCTTAAATGTCTTGAAAATGAATTAGAGCCCTGAAGGGGCTGTTCGTATGGTATGTCTCCATCAGTTAAGGTTCCTCGTTCTCTAGCTTGGTGACAGCTGGGGATGTACGTCCCCCCCACCCCTCCATTTCTGGGGAGTAGAGTTGGGAAATCAGACACGTGGAGTCAGCACTAGGCTTGGAATGACCGTTTGGGGAGAGGGGCAAGAGAGCACGGGAACTTTCCAGGAAGTTCCATGCCAATCTTGGGAGCGCTCACGGTCCCTGACTGGCACTGCGGTTCTGGCCTCGTGGGTTAACATATTTTCAGAAAGATGTGGGTCCACAGTGAACCCCAGAAATGATGCTCTCTCCCACATGGGGGCTGTAAGCCCCTTCTCACCCCCAAACGCTCCCCTGGGTTTGAGACAACAGGTTACTGGAGTGATGATCTGTTTACCTCTGCCACCAGAATGCAAGTTCTCTGAGGTCTGGGTCCGTGTCTGTATCGGCAGGCTCATGGTTATGTTCCCAGTGTCTAGTGAGTGCTGGGCACACAGGAGGCACTCAATAAATGCCATCTGAGTAGATAAACACGTGGCAAGCAGGAAGCACTAGTTGAAAAAAGTACCTTTTCATTCAAATAACTCTTCTCCCACTTTCTGTGTCTGAATCTTATTTCTAAGTCATTCAACAAACAATTATTAGGTGCCTACTGTGTACTGGATTCAGGGTACACAGGTTTACTATGACTCAGTCCCAGGCTTGGAGAATTTCACTTGTCCTAGGGACACACAGATGATGATAAGAACAGTTAACACTTAGCAAGTGCCACTCTGCGCCATGCACGCTGAAGCCTCCCAATGACTGTATGAGACAGACTCTGATATTATTCCCAATTTATAGAAGCGAAGACTGAAGCTCAGGGAGGTGAATTAATTCGTCCACAGTTACCCAATGAGTAAGTGGTACAGGCAGGATTTGAACTGGGGTCTTTGCCTGGAAACACAAGCCCATCTCAGTGCTGCCCCCTGGTGCTACAGGAAAGGTACTATGAGGCCCGGTGGAGGAGCTGGGCATGTGGACTCGTGGGAGGTATCTCTGGGGTCTGTACTGGGTCACCCTCCACTGTCATTCGCCACTGAGACTGTGCAACCCAAAGAATTGAAAAGAGTGGGAAATAAGAGGGTGTATTTTTCCAAATTTTTTCCCAGATAGCTCTGATAAGGGTGGAGACATCATAAGCAAAAAGGCTGCAAGGAATGGGGCGGCCTCTCGGTCTCTCAGCCACGTGCCTGGTGTGGTCCTCAGTAAGGGTGATAACGACCAGGGCTGCAGACACAGCTGTCTTGGCCTCATACCACAGGACCATGCCCTGGCAGGGGGAAGGCACAGAGCCTGGAGGGCTGTGCTGTCTGGTTCCAGCCATTCTTGCCGCCAAAACATTCTGACTGAGAAAACCCATGTGGCCATGCTGCCTTCCTGCGAGTGCAGAATCAGGGCAGAGCACGGGACTGGAGCAGAGCGAGTCGAGTCTGCAGGTGCCTCTGTAGTGGGCTGAATGGTGACCCCAAAATATACATCCATGTCCTAATGCCTGGAACCTGTAAATGTGACCTTTTTTGGAAAAGGATCTTTTGCAAATGTAATTAAGTTAAGGATCTTGAGATGAGATCATCCTGGATTATCTGGGCGGGGCCTAAATCCAATGACCAGTGTCCTTATAAGAGAATGAAGAGGGGGATTTGGGACGCAGAGACACAGAGGGAAGAAGGCCATGTGTAGACAGAGGCAGAGACTGGAGTGATGCAGCCACAAGCCAAGGGACACCTGGAGCCACCAGAAGCTGGAAGAGGTAGGGAAGAGTCCTCCCCTATTGAAATACAGTGTGTAACGTGAAGGATGCAAGTTACTCAGCTTTCTGCTCCCTACACCAAACAGTGTTTGTCTTCGGAGGGAGCAGAGCCCTGCCCACACCTTGATTTCAGACTTCTGGCCTCCAGAACTGAGAAAGAATAAGGATCTGTTGTTTTAAGCCACCCAGTTTGCAGCAGTTTGTTACAGCAATGGGAAACTAACATAACTTCCCACGAGTAGCCAAGTTGTGACATGAGCAGACATTCTAGAAATAGTTGTTGAATGTATCAAGAGCTGAGTCCCATCTCTCCCTGGCTGTGAGGCATCAGGCACTGGACTCAACTTCTTTGTGCCAGGGAGACAGGGACTGGTAGGGCCTGTTCCTTTGGGGCTTGTAACATGCAGAGGGTAGAGCACATGCAACTTCTACACCTGGCCACTGCTTCTCTGACTGTGATGTGCTCCCGGATCCCCTGGGGAACTTGTTAAAATGCAGATGCTTCAATGGCCCGAGGTTCTGTATTTCTAACGAGCTCCAGGCGAAGCCAATGCTGCTGGTCCATGGACTACACTTTGAGTAGAACAGGCTAGAAGACTTCCCTCACCACCCAGCTCATGTGCTTTTGGAGGGGAAGCTTCACATCATTGTTGCTGTATTAGTTTCCCGGGGCAGCCATAACAGAGCACCACCCACTAAGGTGGCTTAAAGCCACAAAAGTTTATTCTCTCACAGTTCTGGAGGCCAGAAGTCCAAACTCAAGTTGCTGTCAGGGCTGTGCTCCTTCTGAAGGCTCTAGTGGAGGATCCTTCCTTGCCTCTTCCAGCTCCTGGTGGCCTCAGGCATTCCTTGGCTTGTAGTTGCATCACTCCAAACTCCGCCTCTGTCTTCACATGGCCCTCTTCCCTGTGTCTGTCCCAAAACTCCCTCTCCTCTTCTTATAAAGACACCCTTCATTGGATATAGGGTCCTCCCTAAGTCCAGGATGATCTCATCTCAAGATCCTTAACTAATTACACCTGCAAAGACCCTGTTTCCAAATAAGGTCACACTACGAGGTTCAGAGTGGACATAAATTTTGGGAGGACACTATTTAAACCACCACAACTGCCCAAGACAGATGGAACGAGGGACTTTCCCAACCCCTGCACAAAGATCTCACAAACAACCTTGACATCAAATATAAATGACTTTGCCTTCTCCATGGCTCAGCCTAGAGTGGGATCTCATTTTCTTCTTCGTAAACCCCCAGCTCCAGTCACCTCTGATAGCACTAATTCCTGCAGCTGTGTGGAAGTACTAGAAATGGATTAAAGGGGCTGTCTGGGTGGAGGGAGTTAGCACAGTGGAGTTGTCTCCCAGCTCCACTATTATTAAGCAAATCACTACATTCTGGGTTCCCATCTCTAGGTCAATAAATGAAAACGTGCAGAGGACGGGCCATTTTAAAAAAGGGAACTTGGGCTTCCCTGGTGGTGCAGTGGTTGAGAGTCTGCCTGCCAATGCAGGGGACACGCGTTCGTGCCCTGGTCCGGGAAGATCGCACATGCCACGGAGCAGCTAGGCCCGTGAGCCATGGCCACTGAGCCTGCGCGTCTGGAGCCTGTGCTCCGCAACGGGAGAGGCCACAACAGTGAGAGGCCCGCATACCGCAAAAAAAAAAAAAAAAAAAGGGAAACTTTTTGCAGAAGTATATCTACATATTTAGGTACACAGTTGAAGCTCTCAAGCTGATCATACCTCTGTAATCCACACCCAGATCAAGAAGCAACATCTCCAGCCCCCAAAGGCCCCTCCCAGGAACTATCGCCCCATCCAAGAGAAACCACTCTCTTGACTTCTAACAGCACAGGTGCCTTTTTTTTTTTTTAGGTGAAATTCTGTAACGCAAAATTTACCCTTTTATAGTGAACAATTCAGTGCCAGTTAGTTCATTCATGATGTTGTGCAACCACCACCTCTATCTAGTCCCAGAACATTTTTATTCCCCTAAAAGGAAACCTCATACCCATTAAGCATTCACTCCCCATTCTCTCCTGCCCCCGGATTGGTAACCACCAATCTGATTTCTGTCTCTATAGATTTGCCTATTTTGGGTACTTCATACAAATGAAATCATAAACTGTGTGACCTCTTGTATCTGGCTTCTTTCACTCAGCATCATGTTTTTAAGGTTCATCCACTCTGTACCATGTGTCAGTACTGCATTACTTTTTATGGCTAAATAATATTCCACTGGATTGGTAAACCACATTTTATTTATTCATCCACTGATGGACATTTGGGTTGTTCCCCCTTTTAGCCACTGTGAATAGTGCTGACATTAATTTTTGCCTGTCTTCATATTTTATGTAAATGGAGTCATACAGTATATGCTTTTTTGGGTTTGGTTTTTGAGGAACATCAAGTTTTTGAGGTTGGCCGTGCCATGCTGGAGGAAACATTTGCAGTCTTTCCTCCAGCGCCCTCTGCTGGCAGAGAGCACTGGGTGCCTTCTGCCCCTTGTGGCAAAGGGATGGGGGTTCTGGTGGGCAAGACACTCGGCTCCCCAAGAAGATCCAGGTGGGAGATCTTGCCAGGAGCCCCCCAAAGCTCCCTGGCTGATGTTGGAAGGCAGTGGGGTACGATGGAAGAGTCGTGTGGGGACACATCACACCAGACTGGGTGTAGACTCCCTCAGTCCCTACAACTCCTACCCATGGAGGGCCTGACCTCACCCAGGAGTCTTGGCCTGTCCCCAGATGCCACTGAGAGGAGGCGCCTGTGTAACAGTCCTAACAGCAGTTTATTTTTGTTAATTATTCACTCACGGAGCCCAAGCATGTCTTACCTGGTGCTTCAATTAACTGCTTGTAAACGCTCAGGAAAGCAGCTTCGGCCTCCTGACTTCTCTTACTAAGAGCCACCACCTTTGGAAACAACAAGAGAAAGAATCACGTGTGACCACAGCATCTGAGTCTAGAAGCAAATTTAATCATTTTCTATATGTGCAAACATGGGATTGGGGGGAGGAAGAAGGGAAATGAAGATTGAAAGTATGGAGTAGACTGCCAAAATTCAGCTGATGGTGGCTGACTCCTTTGCCAGAGCAAGTTCTAAATAAATAGACTTTGCCTGTTAAAAAAAAAAAAAAAGAAAGAAAAAAGTGTGGAGTAGAAAGTCTGGGTTCAAGTTCCAGCTCCACTGCATCTGGCTGTGTGACCTTGGGCAAGTCACTGCCCCTCTCTGATCCTCAGTTTCCTCATATGTAAAATGGGCGTAAATGGGGCTTCCCTGGTGGTGCAGTGGTTGAGAGTCTGCCTACCGATGCAGGGGACACGGGTTTGTGCCCCAGTCCGGGAAGATCCCACATGCCGCGAAGCAGCTGGGCCTGTGAGACATGGCCGCTGAGCCTGCGCATCCGGAGCCTGTGCTCCGCAGCGGGAGAGGCCACAGCAATGAGAGGCCCGCGTACCGCAAAAAAAAAAAAAAAAGGGGTAAATAATAGAAACTACCTCTTAGGCCTGTTGTGAGGATCAAAAGAAGCTATATATAAGTGCTTAGCACAGGGCCTGGCACAACAGTAGGTTATTAACAGCTGTTACTATTATTCCTGTTATTAATGTCAGAGGTTCAAATATGACACGTTTTGTAGGAAAGTGGGACACCTCTGGGGAATATGTCTTGCCACTGAAAATTAAAGAGAAATTGTTGAATCTCTAGTAAGATATCAGTTTCAACAAATGTCAAGAGTGACAGCTTGTGAACAGTTCCTGGCATACCAAAGGTGCTCAATAAATGCCTCTTGATTGATGAATACACCAAATGACTGGATGACCAGTAGTGAGGAGCTACTTTCATGCATTCGTTCTCTTCCTCACAGACTTTTATTGTTCTGCCAGTGAGACTCCGTAAGATGTGTTTCTGGGGCTCAGCAGCATCTCATCCCTTCGCTCCTGGCTGTGAATTCTGAGCTCCGGCCTCACAACTGCCTTGATGCTGGCTCTTCTTGACCACTCCCCTTGGCATTAGTCCTGGGCCTTCCTGGCATACTGTTGGACCAAGCTCCTGGCACCCACAGGTCACCATCCCTACCTCCTCGAGGACACACTGGGCTGGCATCCCCCTTTGGACTGGAACAGAGCTTTATTCCCCCTGGCACTGAAATACCTCTCCCTGTGGTGCCAACTTGCTAAATGATGACTCTATCAGAGCATCTACTTGTCAACACCCTCTTTCAGAGCTGGGCTTTTCCTATGAATCCCAGTAATGCCATTTGGGGAAGTGTCTGTTATTGAATTCCTCCCCTCAAAGTAAGCTCTGTGAGCGTGTGGTCTGGTGCACAGAAGGGGCTCAACATAATATGTTGAATGAACAAATCCAAGTGGGTAGCACTGACTCTAGATCCTGCCTGTGACACAATTGTAGAGAAATGGCAGGGCCCAATTCTGAGACAGTCTGCTCACACAGGTGATCAACCGAGGTATAGGTCCTGGAGCCAGGCTGCCTGGGTTCAAATCCCAGCTCCACCACTTATTATCTGTGTGTCCTTGAACAGGTGGGTCACTTCAATCCCTGTGCCTCTACTTCCCCACCTGTAAAACGGGGATAATAATATGATAGCCTCCCTCAAAGCGTCGCTAGAGGATCAAATGACTTAACACAATGTAAAGCCCTTTGCAAAACTCCTAGCATGCATTAAGCCCCATAGACATGTCACCTCTTGGTATGATCAACCCCTTCCTTCCTTCTTGCCTGTTATGGGGACAGGTTCTGCCCAGTGCTGGATGATAAACTTCAGCTGTGCTCATCTCTGGTGTCCTATGAAGACCACCTGAGAAAAGCCTCGCCTCCACACACAGCAGGGCACTCTGGGAAGAAGAATTTGAAAACCATAGCAGTTTCTCTGCAGCTTCCAATATGACAGCCATGAGCCTCATGTGGGTACTAAGCACTTGAAACGTGGCAAGTCCAAATCCAGATGTGCTGTGAGTGCAAATATGCACCGGATTTCAAAGCCTTAGTTCAAAAAAAGAGAATGTACAATAGCTCATCAGCTATTCTTATGTTGATTACATGTTGAAGTGATAAAATTTTGGGTATTCTGGGTTAAATAAAATATATTATTAAAATTCATTTCACCTGTTTTCTTTTACTTTTTAAAATGTAGGTACTACAAAATGTAAAAGTACATGTGTGGATCACATTATATTTCTACTGGACAGCATGGCTTGAAGGTTTTACAAGGTCCACAGAGACTTTTTATTTAAGAGAGGTGGAGAGAAATATATGGTGGATGTTGAGCAAGTGATTTTAAAAAGGTCAGTTACAAAAGCTCTTTAAGCTCTCTTGTTGTTATTCTGAGAGCAATCTCTGGTCGCTTACCTTCCAGAGTGAACGACAGTCTCTCATACATTCAACAAACATTTCCTGAGCACCTGCTATGTGCCATGACCTGTGAGCTGAGAACTCAGCGATGAATAATGCAGCCTCAAGCCCCACCCTTAGAGGACTCACAGTCCAGTGGGGAGACGGACATCAAAGCAGATTCCCCAGGGCTTCCCTGATGGCGCAGTGGTTGAGGGTCCGCCTGCCGATGCAGGGGACGCGGGTTCGTGCCCCGGTCCGCGAAGATCCCACATGCCGCAGAGCGGCTGGGCCCGTGAGCCATGGCCGTTGAGCCTGCGCGTCCGGAGCCTGTGCTCCGCAACGGGAGAGCCCACAACAGTAAGAGGCCCGCGTACCGCAAAAAAAAAAAAAAAAAGTCAGATTCCCCAGATAATTCATTAATTACATGTGCTAAACGCTTCAAAGGAAAAGCACAGGGGGGCTTGAGAGTGTGTAAGTGGGGGGAGACTGACCCAGTTTGATGGGTGGAAGGAACATCAGGAATTATCTCCCAGAAGGGGAAGATGGTGATGGACAGAAATAATGTTCTAGAATCTAGGCAAAGGGAAGAGTTTTATTCTTGCTAAGATGTACAAAACACAGTTCCTGTTCTGGGAACTCACAGCTGAGTGGGAGACACAGCAATGCCAAAGAGGAACCGTAACACAGGAGGAGGTGATGCAAACACTGGAGTCTCCAGATTAATGTGAGGAGGGGGCAATTAATTCAGAGTTTGGAGGGACATCCTTGAGGCACTAATAATAATAATAATGTAATATTCAGAGTTTACCATGTACCAGATACTTACTATTCATAATCATCCCTCTCCATACACCAATCACTGAAGGTAGCTGCTGTCATTATCCCCATTGTACAGATGAGGAAACTAAGACTCAGCGAGGTTAAGTAACTTGCCCAAGGTCACTCAGTAAGTAAATGGTAGAGTGAGATTCACACCAGGTCTGGGGGTTGAAATTACTGTTCTGAATCCAGATGTGGGCCCCTTTCTCCTGGATAGAAAAACCATCCCAGCCAGTGGGGACAATCACTCGGACCCCATCTGGATGCTGATGCCTTGATTTGCTATCTACGGCTGTACCAGGTCAGGGGCTGCTATGCTGCTGACCTGAGGTCCAAGAAAAGCCATGAGAAACAAAAGCAATTCATCTCCCGATCCCTAGATGGAGAATTATCAAAGATGAGCCAGCACAAAGTCTGAATGCTTCATTTTATAGTCGTCCATGCTAAGCATGTGTGGTAGCTGGAGTTTACGATAGGCATAAGAATGTTCTATTGACTTCTGATTTATTTCTTTTCTTTCTTTTTTTGGCTGTGTTGCGTCTTAGTTGCAGAACTAAGTTGCATTCGTTGAGGCATGTGGGATCTTTTGTTGCGGCACGGGTTCTTTGTTGCAGTACCCAGGTTTGTCTCTAGTTGTGGCGTGTGGGTTTTCTCTCTGTAGTTTGCAGCATGAGGGCTCTCTTGTTGAGGCGCACGAGCTCAGTAGTTGTGGTGCGCTGGTTTAGTTGCCCCGTGGTATGTGGGATCTTAGCTCCCGACCAGGGATCAAACCCGCATCCCCTGCATTGGAAGGTGGATTCCTTACCACTGGACCACCAGGAAAGCCCTGCTATTGACTTCCAAAAAGGAATTCAGGGCAGAGGTGAGGGCAAGTCACAGAAGATCCCTTTATTGTTTCCCAGTCCTTATGCATAGCACCCTCTACTATCCATTCATGGTGCTTATCAGTTGTGTATTGATTATGTGTATGACTGTCTCCTTATAATGTCAGCCCGCCCCATTAAAGCTGTGCTGTCCAAAACAGTAAGCACTAGCCCATGTGGCCAGTGAGCACTTGAAATGTGACTATTCAAATTCAGATAGGCTGTACGTGTAAAATATGGGATTTCTAAGTCTTAGGAAGCAAAAAGGAATGTAAAATATCTCAATAATTTTTATATTGATTTCATGTTGAAATGATAATATTGTGGACATATTGGGTTCAATAAAATATATTATTAAAATTAAACTAACCTATTTCATTTTACTTTTTATAACGCAGCTACTAGAAAAATTTAAATTACTTATGTTGTTTGCATTCTATTTCTACTGGACAGCGCTGTCCTAGATCAAAGGTTAGGAAACTATGGCCCTTGGGCCAAATGTGGCCCTTCATCTGTATGTTTAAATAAAGTTTTATTGGAACACAGCTACAATCATTCTTTTATGTATTGTCTATGGCTGCTTTCATGCTATAATGGTGGAGTTGCATAGTTGTGACAGACATTCTGGCTGCAAAGCTGAAAATATTTACTCTCTCTGGCCCTTAACAGAAAACATTTGCTGATCCCTGCTTTAGAGGTTCACCTAATGGCTGGACAATATTTTCAAAAGCAGAGATCACAAAACATCCTGGAATGGCACTAGGTCTGAATTAGTTCAAGTTTAGGGCCTCCCATAGTAAATATGACTCTTGAAGACAGTAGTCATTTGGATGTCCTGCCTCGTTCAGTCTTGTTTTAGAGCGATGACCCTGTCTATTTCTAAAAGGCCAGGCCTGATGGCATCAGGGACTGATCCAGTGCTGGGCCCAATGTCATGAAGCATCTCTTGGCCTCAGTTTGTTCATCCATCATGTGGGAATAATACTCTCCATCTGCCTAAGAAGCTGTTGGGGGAGGAATGGGCTAACATGTAGTAAAGAGTCCCATGGAAGTTGGAAAAAAGCTTTCTAATAAAGCCAATAATTCTTCTTCCAACCATACAGGATGTCTTTTCCAAGAGCTGCAGCTCTAATGTATTTCACCCATGTGCCCAGAAGAGGTGAGCTCGGCCTAAATAAAAGGCCATGTGTCTCTGCCTCATGGCTGGGTCCTACAGTGCAGAAGGGCAGGAGAAAAGGGTCCAGAATGACAGCTTTGGCTTGTGACAGGCAGATCTTTGAAGGCCATCTGGGGGAGGGAGAGGAGGAGGAGGAGGAGGTGGCGGCCAGCTACAGACACCAAGAAGGTCACCATCAGAAATAGCTCAGCGTCTGATGAAGCAGGCGGCATTCACACTACCCGAAGTAATGTAAGGGGTGAAAATGTGTTTGGTCCCCTGAGTATGAAAGTTAACAGGTGTAGAACCGGTTAAGCCAGAGGAGACGCAAAAGCCTGCTCTAGCTGCCTAGCATTTGTCTGTCAGGTGGTTGAAAAATGGCAAGTTTGGGGCCCCCCCGAGGCTGTGCTTCCATGACTGTCTGAGACAGCAGTGACAACATCTACTGGCTACTGAGAACAGCTCTGTGCCAAGCTCTTCACAATGAACAGTCAGAGTTTCCAGAAACCGAACCTTTATTCTGTGTTCAGTGCCTTATCTTTGGAATGTCTGCATACAGCTCTGAGACGTGAGCTCTGCTATTGCTCCCATTTTACAGGGGAAGAAACTGAGGTTCAGGGAAGCCAAGTCACTTGGCCAAGATGAAAGAACTAGTTATTGATGGAGGTGGTATCTGCGCCCAGTATGCTCTCACTCCAGGGCTCAGAACTGCAACCAGAGACCAGCGTTTCTCAAAGTGTGCTGCACAGTCCCCCCGGCGTGAAGAGGGAGGGACCTGTGATCAAGCCTGTACCCACCTGCCTTCTCCATGGATTGTACAAAATCTACTAGCACATTGGATGCTCTGACGAGAGCTGCAGAAGAAAATGCTCTTCAACTCAGCTTAGCCCAGTGTTTTCCCAAATGCATTTGGTCACGGAGCTTTTTCATCAGAGAATAAACTTAGAAACTAGGGTTCCGTGAAACACACTTTGACACAGCTTCCCTCTACCGCTGGGTCCCGGGCTCTGGGGATGGTGGGGCATGGTGGTTCTGAGAGATTGGGTGGGTGGGTCTGAGGCCACAGGAATTCTGGAAGAAACTGAAGAGTGACGGGCAGTTGAGAGGTGGGTGTTCAGAGGCTCTCAGAATCAGTACCTCAGAGGAAGAGGCAGAGGAATGAGATGGGAGGAGAAAAGGCATCAGCCCAGGATGGCCGGGGGCCGGTGGGCGGGAGAGTGCCCTTAACACCCTCTGAGGCCTGGTTCTCCTTTTGGGGAGTGAAGATCTGGGGGCACATGGGGAGCAAAGAGGAGCAAGAAGAATGAGGGGAGACAGAGGAAGGGGGAATAGAGCGTGAGGGTTATGCAAAGAGTAAGGGGCATGGAGAGCAAGGGGGAGCAGAGAGCTGGGGGTTCACAGACACTGAGGGGAGCAGGCAGGAGAAGGGGGTCATGGAGAGTAAGGGACGCACAGACATGGAGGCGGATGGAACGAGGGCTCAGAGTGAAGGGAGCAGGGGTGTGGAGCACAGTGCGGGGAGCACAGAGAATGAGGGTGGCAGCGGCCGTGGGCCATGCAGACGAGCAGAAGGAAACCCTGGCCGCCGCGACGCAGGGGAGTGACTGGCTCAGATGGGAAGGGGCTCGTGGTGACTGCTCAGGGGCTGCCGCAGGGTCTGGGAGAGGTGATGGTCCAGGTCCAGGGTGGTGCTGGAGAGGGGAACAAAAGAACTGATTCGAGAGATGATTAGGAGATAAGTTCCTGATCCAGGACATGGTTGGGGCTGAAGGTGGGGAGGCGCATGGGGGTGCATTTAGCCAAGAGGGAGGAGCAGACTCAGGGAGACACACTACAAGAGCAGTCTACAATCAGCTGAAGATCTTTCTGGCTATTGCGTTGAGAGGAGTACATGTATTTTGGACTGTAAAGATTGCAGCCCAGGATGGGAAGAAGGTAGAAATTTCAAGGAGGCTCAATCTTTCTAAGTTCTCAAAATGGGTTGCCTTGTGAGGTACTGAGCTCCCCAACAGAAGAGGCATCCAAGTACATGGCCATCTATCTCTGAGGATATAAATGTACTCAGGGAAATTTATACATTAGGGAGGTTTGGCCAAACTATCCAGAAGGCGCACATCTTACTCTGAGTCTATGTGATAAATCCCTTTTACTTATAGTAATATTCTGATGTCCTACCACTTGTAAAAGGTGATAACAATTACCTTGTTTGGCTGATATGAGAATTATTATTATCGACAGTAACAGTGACTACTGAGCACTGACTCTGTCAAGCACTCTGTTAAGTGTCTGACAAATATTAACTCATTTAATCCTCACAACCCAGGTCGGGGTGGGGGTGTTACTGCCCATTTAACAGATGAAGATATCAAGGCACAGAAGGGCGAAGGCCATACCGTGTGGGAGCTGGGACTCACACCCAGCTCAGTCCGACTCCAAAGCCCATGATCCTAACCCCCACTTGGGACTGAATCTCTGGTAGGGGTTTGTGGAAGGGGCTGGAATATCTGAAAGGGCTGAAGGAGCCAGGCCGGCAGGTGGGCAGGGCACAGCGAGGCCAGGAGAAGACAAGTGCCCGGGTCTTCAGCAGGACCTGTCTCCTCTGCCTCACAGAGTGTGTTTGCTGGGGGCCTTGCTCCCGGCTGAGCACTAATGCTCTCTCTGCCGTATGTCATTGATGTGGCTGAGCAAATGAAAATTACACTTTAATGTCAGGGCTTAAATAAGAAATAAGAGTTTGACTCTTGTTTTTGGTAGCTGTTGTTGAGCTGGGCTCTCTTGGCTCCTGTCTGGACAGAGCAGAAGGCTGGGACCCTCTCTGGCCTTCTGAGATCTCGGGGACATTCCTAAGGGAGGGTCAGAGTGGGTCCCAGAAAGGCCACATCCTAGCTGAGGCTCAGGAGCCAGCAGAAGCCACTTCTAGAGCCTGATGGGATGGAATAAAATGAACATATCTGGCCACCTTTCACTGTTTTGAATTCTCAGGTATAAATCACAAATCTATTTTAAATCGTCAGCTGTAAAACACTAATTCAAATTCAATCTTGAGCTCTGAGATCCCCTCTTCCAGGGCTGTAGGTTCAGTTTCTAGATCTTCCTCCCAGTGCCTCAACCTGCAACAGTGATGGACACAAGCAGGAGTTCAGTAACTACAATAAAAGCAAGCGGTATTTACTGAGCACCCACTATGTGCACGCCCCAGGGGAGGCATCCTGCACCCTCCACAAGACCCTCAAACACGTATTGAGTGCTGTACATGCATTAACTCACTCGATCCTTGCAAAACTTCCATGAGGTGGGGGGACTGAATTGTGCCCCCCCAATGTGACTATATTTGGAGATAGGACCTTTAAGGGGGTAATTAAGGTTAAATGAAGTCTTAAGGGGATCGGTGTCCTTATAGGAGGAGGAAGAGACATAGGCATGCAGAAGCATGGAGGAACACAGTAAGAAGGTGGCCATCTACAAACCAAAGAGAGAGCTCTCACCAGAAACCAACCACGCCAGCACCTTGATCTTGGACTGCTAGCTTCCAGAATTGTGAGAAAATAAAATTCTGTTGTTTAAGTCACCTAGTCTGTGGTATTCTGTTACGACAGCCTGAGCTGACCGTCTAGCTCCAGAAGCTGCCATCTCATGGCTGGGTTTGTCAGTTCTTAGGTCTGAGCCCCACCAGGGGAGAGTGGGTCTGTCTACTCACACAGCCTCGCACACAGTAGGTACTCAATAAATGTCTGCTGAAGAACGAGTGTCACTGTCTATGTGTCATCCTTGGGGGGTGATTCTCAGGCTGGAGAGGAACTGATAGCAGTGGGGCTACCTCTTTGGAGATGTCCGGAAAAGTACCAGGCACCCTGATTGGTGCTCGTGTTCTAGTTAAGGGAGAGTTTGTGCTTCGTCCCGACCTCCCCTGAACACCAGGAACTCACCCATCAGTCAGCATCTGATGACAGGCCCGTGCTCATGCTAACTTGTCATCTGGGTGTTGTTCCATTTTTCCAACCAGATTGTGAGCATCCAGAGGGCTGGGACTGGGACTAGTTTTTTTTTTTTTTTTTGGCATTTAAAAAAGTGAAATAAAATAATGCATGTAAAGTGTTAACATAGCGCCTGACACATCACCGATGTCCAATAAATTCATTTTCTCAGCAGGTATTTATCGAGCATCTTCTAAGGATGGGGGCTGTTCTAGGCACTGGGTATTCAGTACCAAGCAAGACTGACCCAAACTTGTACCCTTGCAGAGCTGACACTCTAAAGGCAGAGGCAGACAATAAAAGAAATCATGATACACAAGGTGAGAAAGTGATCAAGGGAGAAAAATAAAGCTAGGAGGGAGATGGGGGTCTGGGGTAGGGATGTGTGTCCTGCCTAGTAGGGCTAGGGAAGGCCTTGGGAGAAAAGAACAGTTGAGCAGACTTGTAGAAGGGGAGGGGGTGTGTCATTTGGCCATCTCAGGGAAGAATATTCCAGGCAGCTAGAATAGCAGGTGCAAAGGCCCTGGGGCAGAAATATGTTTGCCTTGTTTGGATAACAACAAAGAGGCCAGTGTAGTGGGAGAAGGTAGGGGAAGGAGATGAGATGAGGTCAGGGATCAAAGGGTAGGGGCAGAGCTTTGTAGGTCATTGTGAGGACCTGGGCTTTTTCCCCGAGGGGAATGAGTAGCCACGGGAGGGACATGGTTCGTGTACGTTTTAACAGGATTCCTCTGGCTGTCGTGTGGACAATGGACTGAGGGGGTGTTGGGGTGGAGGCAGGTTGACCAGGGAGGTGGCTACTTTAATAGCCCAGGCGAGAGGATGGCATTTCAGAGCAGGGTGGTGTCAGTGGAGGTGGGGAGAAGTGCTGGGGTTCTGGATCCATTCTGAAGGTCCAGCCACAGGAATTGTTTCTCAGAAACACAGAGTAGATGTGGGGTGAGGTGAGAGGAAGAGGGGCGTCAAGGACATTTCATGGTTTGGGGCGTGAACAACTGGATGATCTTGAACAGCTGCTGCTGTGATTTTCTCCTCCCTCGCAGTCCACAACAGGACAAGTCAGGAGTGGGCACTAAATCAACAATGACTGAATGAAAAAATGAATGAATGAGATAAGGAAGGAACTTAAGAGGCTCTCTGAGCTAATCCTTCTGAACTACAAACAAATAAAAACCCACATCTAGAAGGATGATGGAGAGTGACACTCATCTACGCTGCAACCCAAACCATGCTGCAACCTCGAAGGCTCTGTGGAGATCTCCTGCAGCCTCTGTGATGGAGTAACACCTAGTGTGAGGGGACAGAGGCCCAGGATCCCCCCCAGAGGTCGTGGCATCTCGGGGAAGCTGTCAGCAGCGTGGGAAACAGGAAAAGCTGGACCTGGGAGTGAGCAGACCTGGGTTCTGGTTTCAGCTGGGGCCTCGTGTCCCTGTTCACCTTTGGGCAAGTCACACCCCCTTTCTGAGCCTCAGCTTCCCCATCTGTAAAGTAAAGGTGCTGAGTTTCAGGTCTCTAGCTCAAATTCACTCAAGCAGACAGACAAACACTCTCCTCCCCACACATCGATCTCCACCCCACTGGGATTTTAATCAAAAGCAGTGCAAGGCCTTGGAAGCCCACCCAGGCTTGGATCAAGGGGTGGGTCTGCTGGGAGAGCATGAGGGAGGAAAGAAAAACACCATGCAATTTTATTTTAATATTTGTAATTATCCCCAGGCTAAAAATAAGGCACAGAGCAAAGTGTTTTCAAATGTTGGCATTAATGAACACTTTTTATCCAACATAATGTGGGCCCCCGAATGCATTTATGTCAGGTTCCTTGAAATCTCGGAAACGGTGCCCCACGCCAGGTTGGCTTTCACAGCTTGGAAGCGGCGCAAAAATGAAATGTCCCACAAGCGCAGGCTGGCAGGCCTGCTATTAGCAACAGTATAATCATCAATTATGTCCAATCACAAACTACTGATTTTATAATTATCAAATGAAGTTCTAACTTCTCACCTCCGCTCAGTGGCAACTCATATAATCTCTCAGCTCAAAAAAAGGAAGCTTTTTTCTTTTTTTTCCTGCTCTCTCTTCTGGGGAAAAGAATTTCCAGGCCTCCACATAAGACTGCATTTAAATTGCTTGTCACTCAAAACAAAGGCAAACCACTCATTTGTAATTCACCAGCCACCTGAACAGACTGCCTGTTTTCCTTTAAGCATCCATGCACTGAAGCACAAAGATCATTTTTTCTATTGTTAAAATTGTATAAGCCGGAGCTTTTTTTAGCAGTGAATACACAATTTCACTTCTCTTCCGAGGGCTCCCAGCATAAAAGGGACAGGACAGGAGGCTTTCTTTAGTGACTTACAAATAAATTTTGCTTTGGGGTATTAAAAAAATCAACTATGTGCTCATATAATGAGTTGAAAAGCTATTAAGGCCATTTATATATGAGAGCAGGAAAGAAGTTACGTTTCCCGTCCTGCCCAGGGTGTGGCCAGTATATGAAGTCAGATGATTGAGATTCATCCTCATGGGCGCTGGAAGCATCTGTGTTCAATTTCCTCTTTTTGGGAGCTGCCGATATCACAAACATGGCTCCGTGCTGATTGCCATTCGGCTGGCAGGCTTCAAGAGCAGAAGCAACCCAGGGGTGGGTGCCCCAGCCTGGACCTTGCTGTTCCAGGCAGGCCCTAGCTGTGTGTCTGACTTTCTGGCTACCTCACCCCAGAGGGACAAGCCATGCACGACTGTCATGAAGCCCTTACATGCAACCAAATTCTGTGGCTCAGCCTTTGACAACCAGGCCTGTTTTGACAACAGCTCAGTTTTTCTCTATAACTGATTATGATCATAATACTTTCCAATTTTAATCTAGAGCTTTTTATAATTTACAAAGACCTTTCACAGGAATTAATGCCTCTGAGCCTCCACTCACTCCCAGAGGTGGCACTGGCAGGGAGGACAGTTCTTGTTTGAGAGGCCCAGAGAGGCTGATACGGCAGTCCCACGTCATATAGGAGACGTCAAGGCAGCATGTGAACCTGGTCTCTGGATTCAGAGCCAGCTGTGCAGCAGAGAATTTGGGCCTGGATTTGTGCAACTTCCCACCTGAAGTGGGAGAGTAGCTCCCATTTTTGGTAAATTAGAACAGACTCAAGTTCACCCCTAAAATGTCCCCTTCTCACGCCTGAATATGCTGTGTTTTCCTGAGTGTAAGGAACGGGGCTCCCGCATGCCCACCTGAAGTTATGCATAAGCCACAGCCAGTCTTTTCTTTGCAATAGCCACGAGGACTAACAAAGATTCCTGATTTAAAACAACAGTGAAATCATTCTGTATGATACTGTGATGGTGGATACACATTGTGCACTTGTCAAGGAAGATTGTACAACAGAAAAAGTGACTGCTTAATGTAAACAATGGACTTCAGTTAATAATACTGTATCAATATTGGTTCATCAATTGTAACAAATGTACTGAACTAATGCAAGATGTTAATAACAGGGGAACTGGGGTAGAGAGCTCTATACTTTCTGCTCAAATTCTCTCTAAACCTAAAACTGCTCTAAAAAATAGTCCATCAATTAAAAAAAAAAAAAGAGTAGTGAACACGTATAAAGCAGGTACTAGGTACCAGGCACTGCTCTCGGTATTTATCACATTAACACATTCAATCTGTACAGCAGCCCTATGAGGTCAGTAACATTATCTTCCTGATTTTATTGGTAGGGAAAACAAGATGTCAGAGAGATCTACCTTATTCAAAGTCACACAGCAAGTGGCAGAGCCAGGATTCATACTCAGGACTCCAGAGCATGTGCCCTTAGCCATGAGACTAATGGGATTATCACTGGGTTCTCTCCAAAAGCCTGCCCCCTTTCCCATGGCATACTGTCGTGTGTGAGCGTCCTACCTTGATCATGGGTGCCAGACAGCATAATAAGGGTCATGAATGATGGGTCCAGGGCCAGATACATCCCATGGACATGTTTTCTTGGCCCCTCAAGTGTTTTAAAAATATTTGAGCCAAAAAAATTCATCAAGTTACATACTTAAGATTTGCGCATTTTACCGTATGTAAATTATACCTTCATAAAGTACTGTGAGCATGAAAATGTGTGCATATATATTGAGGCAGCATTTAAAACTGAGAAGAGATCCAAATTGCTGGCTTTTCTTGGAAAATCAGAGGATCTGGCCAGCCTGGAACCACGTTTCCACCAACAGCTGCTGCCTGGGGCCAAGCAGCAGCCTTCCATTGAGGTAGGCCAGGGGTCGGCAGTTCACCTCGGGCCTCCTGTGCACCTGCAGTACAGGTGTGGGACCCCATCGGCACTGGCATTTTCACTCTGGCCTAGACTTGACACCCCTTTTCCGCTTGCTTTGCTTTCTCCACATTCTTCTTGAGTTCCATCAGCCCCCAACTCTACCCTTCAAATAGTGATTTCGCAGGCATATTAAAAACAGGAACGCTAAGCAGGGTGCCCTGTACTGGTCCTACTTCTCACTTCCAGGCAGCCCCACATGTCTGGCAAACTTCCCTTCCAAACTGTAACAAGATCCTGTGTGAGCCCTCCACCCCGAATAAAAATGCTTAGGCCCTCCCAACTCAAGTCTACCTGGGACCAGAAAAAAGGGCCATTTAGAGCATCTGGATGATTCTGTGCCTTGCTAAATGGTGAGAAACTCATAGGCAGAGTTCGGGAAGACCAGCAGGGCTTGTCTACTCTGTGTTCTGATGGGAATGGTGGTGCTAAGTGGGCCACGGAGGAGAGGGGTGAGTGAGCGCAGGAGGAGAGCGCAGGGACACACACAGCTGGGGCTTAATAAAGGCCTGTGCATTCAAGGAAGGGCTGGAAAGCACACGGGCTTTGGAGTCAGGTTCTGAGCGACCTAAGTCTGAAACCTGCATCTCTGGCTGCGTGACTTTGGGCAAGTCACGGAGCCTTCAGTGCCTCAGCTTTCTCAACTGTAAAATGGGTACAATGATGTGACGAGCTGCCAGGAGGATCAAATCAGGGAGGAGAAGCAGCTGGCAGAGTACCCGCCCTGCCAGCACTTAATGATGAGCGAACATCCTTCCTTCACCTCTCTCTGCCTCGGTTTCTCTACCTAGAGAGTAGGGACAACAAGATCCAGCTTCTGTGTGGTGACACCAGCAGTTAAGATATGCTTTGTTCACCATTAAATATGGAGTGAAATTGGCCAAGTCATCCATAGACGGTTCTTGGATTTCTGGGCAAAGGGGTCTGAGGGTGTTAGAAGTTGGTGCTATTGGGGGGAATGTGAAAGGTGGAAACTGCTGGAACATGAGGGCTGGAACCAAATCACCGGAATGTGGGCTGAGGGTCAGCAATGCCAAGAACCACCCAGCCAGCCTGGCAACAAGCGGCCTCTGAAACAGGGCAGTCCAGGGGTCTGTGCACCAGGCCCAGGGGACTCCTGCTCCTGCTGTGAGCTGGCTCGTGACCCTGACCTCGCCTCTGAGCTCTCACTGCCCCAGGCTCTGTCGACCATGTGCCGGGGTGTCCTTGCCCTTGCAGGGAGGCCTGCAGGGGTCCCAGGTGGCTGCAGTCTCCCCTCTTGAGGCCATCCTGGGAAGTTCTCTGAAATGCCAGAGCAGAAGAGCTAAGTTAAAAGAGCATGCATGCCCTTTATGGAGAGGCGGCCACCCAAATGCCACTGAAGCACCACCTGCCCATGCTTTTAAATATAGCATCGTCATTTCTGGATGTCTCTGTGGAGTGTGGCTCAAGACAGCTCCATGAGAGCCTCAGCTGGACACTTGGGGCACTACTCTGTCTCCTGCCCAGTTTGTGCAGCAAGGAGTCATGGGCGCAGTTTCCTGACGTGGGCTGATTCGATTTCCAGTCGAATTCGATTCCCAGTTTCCCTACTTCTTTGTGGCCTTGGGCAGCCACTGGCCTTCTCTGAGCCTTTGTTTCCACATCTGAGGATTACGATAAGGATTAAAGGTGATATACATAAAAATTGCTTAGCTCACAGCCTGGCAAACAGACAACACTTAACAGATGTTCATTTTAGTATTATTAATTATTATGATCCTCAATGTGTTAAGCACTACTCAAAGAAGAATAAACCACAGCCCCAGCCCACAAGTCCTAGAGTAAGAAAGAGACCGACCACAGAAAAGGGCAGAAGACAAGCAGCATTTTGAGGAGGGGAAGTCAAGGAGGGAGGGGTTTATTCTGCAGGGGCATTGGCTAGAGGAGGGCTTCAAGGAGGAGGTGGCACTGGCTTGCAAAGGACGAGCAGGTTGCTGAGCTACAGAGGAGGGAGAGAGGGTGGCATGTGCCAAGGTAAGAAATGATCTGGTATAATCAGACGACGCTCATCACTCCTCCCTCTAAGCCCAAGGCTGCAAATGTGGGGCCCATGGTCCAAATCCCGTCATGCACTTGGCTTTGTTCACGTTTAAAAAATGTTCATTTTTAGCCAACATTTAAAGATCAGGAGATTTTACATAAAAATTGAGATTTCCAGCTTGCTGGAAAAACGAGAAAACGTGGCCACAGAGGGCTCTGTTCTTGTGTGACAAAGGCATAAAAAAAGGAAACAGTAATAATAGTGAACATTTACTGAGTGTTTAAAGTGTGCCAGGCACTGCTTTAAGGGCTTTACACACACTAAGTCTCAAAATCCTCATAAAAGCCCTTTAGGGTGGGTGCAGTGATGTGCTGATAAAGATTTAACAACTGGTTATCTGGTGGGAAAAAAAAGGGTCCTAGTTTGTAGTGTTTGCCAATTTCCATGGTGCCAATATTCCCACCATGGCGGATTTCAAGCTACCAATGTCACCGACCACCCGAGGAGTTTGCCCGAGGAGTTTGCTCTGTGAGTCTCTCCAGCACATCAATGGTAGATGTAGTTTCATTTCTACTTCTCAGATGAGGAAGTGGAGGCACAGAGAAGTCAAGACACTTGCGCAAGGTCACAGAGCTAGGAAAGTGAGCAGAGCAGGGATTTGGAGATAGGTAGCCTGGCTTTGAAGTTTGTGCTCTCAGCTCCCACAGTGCACTGCAAGACCAGACTGTGTCGTCTGCCCGAGCTGGGTAGAGGCCACTCCTGAGGTGGCACACAAAGTCCCAGCTTGCCTCAGTCCCCACTCCTCTCTGTTGTCTCACCTGTGCCTGTGGTGCTCACTCAGCTTACCTGCAGGGCCCCTGTGGGCAACTGAGCTTGCAGCCCTGCTTTGGGGTATGGAATGTCATGTGGCCCCCAACTTTTCCCTCTGCCCTTCTGGGAACCCCATCAGGTACCTGAACACAAACAGAAGATACCCAGGGTAGGGGACAGCCAGCTTCTTTTGCTGTATCCCAACTCCATCCCCTGGCACCTGACAAAGTAGAAGAGCAAACCTTGTAGTTCAAATGCTTCTCACTTTTTTTCTCATTCTCTCTTTGCCAGGACCACTAACAGCATCAATTTCATGGAAGCAATTTTTCTGTTCCCCTCCTTGCCTCCTGCTATCCCATACAACAAAACGTGGAAACAATATGATTTACAGGGGGAAATACAGCAAAAACTGTTCACCTTAGGTTGGAAATGCAGATGATGCTCTAGCCCCTATGCTCTGTTGGGAGGAAGGGCTTCCATTTATCAGGAGAGGGGGGCTTGGATGGGGAACCCCACTTTCTTTGCTGTTTCTCAAAGACAGGCAAAGCCCCCTCAATCCTTATCCTCCCAGCTGGCAGCTCAGGATGGCAGCAAACAAAGGAAAGGCATATGTTTGGTGGGAAACGTGGAAATAATCAAGTGTGAGTGGATTCATGTAAGTAATTTAATTACCTTGCACAGCTATGAAATCACTTGGCTCCGCTTCCATTATTAATGATGAATGTTAACTATCAGAGGACATCGGCTATGGTTTCCTGACGTACGGGGGGAGGGAGGTTTAGGTGTCCCTAGGCGGCCACACCTGGCTTGTCACTGATCAGGCTGGTCCCTGCCTCTAGCTGACCCCACCCCCATCTTGGAACTGACTGGGAGGTACATTATACACCTCGTGATGGAAACACCTAGCACCACCTACGAATAGACTTGCCAAAACATTGAACCTGAATATGATCGAGTCTCTAGATCCAATTACCCATGTACAGCAAATATAGAGGATAGAGGAACTGGTCAAACCACACCACAGGGGCACAATCAGCAAAATCCCAGCTACAGGTGAGGTGACTTGCCCAAGGTCCCACAGCTAGTGGTGGGCTGGGATTTGGACCCAAGCTCATGAACACAGTACTCTCCTGAGACCACATGAGAGGCCAGAGAAAGTGCAGCTGGGCTTCCAGAGGGTGGGACAAGGAACCAGAACAGTCCAGAAGCAAGGAGGGTGCTTCTACTGCACGAGGCAAGTCCCTTGGCCCTGCCCTCTCTTGAGGTCAGCTTTCTTGGCTTCCTCAACCAGTCCCACACTCAAACTCCTGAGATAATGAATACTGTTGGCCTAGCTTGAGACCAGTGTCGGCCCCTGGTGCAATCAGCTGTGATCAGGGGAATGTCTTAAAGAAAAACAGCCAGTTATTTCCACATACAGATCAGGAAAAAAAAAAAAAAAAAAAAAAGATGGGCAGGGTGCTTAAAGATTAGAACATGTAGCAGAGGTAGCATGACCAACTTGTCCTAGTTTGTCTTGGACTTCCCCAGTTTTAGCCTGAAAAGTCTTACACCTGAAGAGCTTCTCAGCTTTAAAACCCAAAGTTTTGCATCTCAGGTACCCCTCAGTCCAGGGCCTGTCTAACAACAGCATAAAAAAAGGAATTGACTGGGAGGTACATTATACACCTCGTGATGGAAACACCTAGCACAACCAATAGACAGTTAGTTACCATACTTAAGAGGCACATCAATCAGTCTCAATGTATGGACCTGTGTGAGTCCTGGTATACACCATAAAACAATTCAAAAAACCCTGAGGAGCCAATAAGGGACACTGGAGCATTGCCTGGATATCTGATAATATTAAAAAACTACTGTGAAGAAAAAATATTGCAACTGTGTGTGGTACGAATGTTAAGTAGACTTGTGGTGATCATTCTGCAATATATACAAATATTGAATCATTATGCTCTATACCTGAAACTAATGTAATACTATATATCAATTATATCTCAATTTAAAAAAGAAATTAGTGTTAAAAAATTTTTGGATGAGATGATACTGTGGTTATGTTTACAAAGAGATTCCTTATTTTTTAGAGATTATACACTAAAATATTTACAGGTGAAATGATACAACTTGGATTTGCTTCAGAATAATCCAGGGGTGCAAAAGGGAAGTGGCTATGAGTGAATAATCATTGAAACTGGGTCATGTGGCTCATTATTTTATTCTCTTTAACTTTCATGTATTTGAATTTTTCCATAATAAAGAGAAGAAAGAAAGGAAAGAAGGAGAGAAAGGAGGGAGGAAGATAGAAATGACTGTAGGAAGATATGCATTCTCTGAGTCAAATTCAACCACTCAAAATTTATAAGTTTGATCTTGCCTTTTCTGTAAAGGGCCAGAGAATAAATATTTTTGGCTTTGTGGACCATATGGTCTGTCGTAACTATTCAACTCTGCCCTTGTACAGTGAAAGCAGCCACAGACACTGTGTGGTTGTGTGCCAATAAAACTTTATTTACAGGGTCTTCCCTGGTGGCGCAGTGGTTAAAAATCCACCTGCCAATGCAGGGGGCACGGGTTCAAGCCCTGGTCCGGGAAGATCCCAAATGCCATGGAGCAACTAAGCCCATGCGCCTCAACTACTGAGCCTGCCCTCTAGAGTCCGTGAGCCACAACTACTGAGCCCACGCGCCACAACTACTGAAGACTGCGCGTCTAGAGCCCATGCTCCGCAACAAGAGAAGCCACCACAATGAGAAGCCCGCGCACCACAACGAAGAGTAGCCACCGCTCGCCACAACTAGAGAAAGGCCGCGCACAGCAACGAAGACCCAACGCCGCCAAAGATAAAATAAATAAATTTGTTTTAAAAAAAAACTTTATTTACAAAAAAAGGCAGGGAGCTGGATTTGACCCATGGGCTATATATAATTTGCCAACCCCTGGTCTAGAAGGATATCAACTGGGTTCAGTTCTACTACTTGCTGTTGTAACCTTAGGAAAGTCATCTAGCCTTTCTGTTGTGACCTAAGGAAAGTCACCTAACCTTTCTGAGTTTTCTCCTCTGTAAAATGGGGATAATAACAGTAACCACATCAGGCCAGGATTAAGCCAGAATAGAGCTGGGTCCATGTCAAAGTGAGCAGGTCCTCTAACAGCAAGCTGTTACTGATTTAACATATCCTGCTAGAATGTTTTGTTCACCACTTAGAATAGCATCTGGCATGTAGGAGAAGCCCAACAAACATTTGTTGAAATGATGAATGATTATGTCTGTCCCCATCAAGTGAAGAAAACAGGGATGGAAGAACATGGTCTTCTTACTCCTTTTCAAAATGTCAGGGTCCCCTCGCCTTATACACTGAAAAAGGAACATTTATAACAGAGACATCTAAGTCCTACTTCACACTATGAGTCAGCTCCTGAGAAGAACTTCCTAAGAGGCTGTGCAGCTGAGTATGCTTAAGCAACAGAGACATTTAAGGGTGACAGCTTAACTCTAAGGGGTTGTCCAGCTTGGCCATCCCAAGCTCTGGTGATCAATGTCACAGAAGCAGCAGACCGCTCCACCTACCCCTCAAGGGCTTGGCCAAACACTGAAACATGCGTTGGAGGCTCCGTTGAGGAGCTGAGCCAATGTGGGAAGTCTTCAACCAGTCTTGGTTGCCACCTTGTTTGGAATGGGAATAATCTCTCAAACACTGGAGCTGGGCTTGCTGGGTTTTACTCTCCTTTCACAGAGAACATGTGGGGATGTGGGGTATATAAGGCGCAGGCAAATCACGTGGAAGAATGAAACAAGATGGCGCCAGAGCCTGGCTTCAATGAGCGAGAACTGGAAACAACCCATTCTCAGCATAATGAATTTCTTTATCTTGACTTCTGGGCAAAATACAGATGATTGGGCTGGTTGAGATCTGTACACCTTTGGGGCTTTCTAAATCCTGAGGTAGACGGTCATCTACCCTCTCTGTAAGAATCACTCTACTACTCTTCCAGGAGCAAAACCCCAAATGTCTGCAGGAAAGTAGTAGTAACTCCAGTATGTGAAGTGGCTGATTGAAGGGGTTAGATGAGAGGGAGAATCAGGACTGTGTGAATGGACAAAATGATAAGAAGCTGAATTAGGCAACGGTAAGTCGCGAGTCTGCAACCTTCCTTCTTCCCCTGAGATCGGCCACAGCGGCTGATGTCTGCACTGAGGCATCTTCCTGTCCGTGGCTGATGTACCAGGGGCAGACACTGGGCTAGGCCAATGATCTTCGTTATCCTAACAGTTTAAATCTGAGACTGGTTGATTTTGATTTGTCCAGGTAGTTAGCTCCAGTGACTTTGGGGTGAACCTGGGGACTGAGATGGCCATTATGCGGGAGCCACCTTCCATCTACCATGTGTGAGAAAGCCGGCCCAGAGAGAGGACAAGATGAGGAACCCCACTCCTTTGCTTCTGAGCTGTTCTGGTTCCTTGTCCCATGCTCTGGAAGGCCAGCTGTGCTTTCTCCAGCCTCTCATGTGGTCTCAGGAGAGTGCTGTATTCATGAGCTTGGGTTCAAATCCCAGCTCTACCACTAGCGGTGGGACCTTCAGCAAGACAACTCACCATGATGAGCCTTAGTTTCTTCATTTGTAAAATGGGGGATATACCAAAAATACCCCTGCTGAGGATTAAATGACACAACTGTGCATCTGGTATACAAAAGATACCCCATAAATATCACGTAGCTAATATTATAATAAATTCTCCTCATCTAGGCTAGCTAGGGTGGATTTTTGTTTCTTGTACCCCAAGGTTTTCTCTTAAGATGGACTTCCAGCTGCCCTCGACATTGACGCCTCCCACTTGGAGGCTCAGGGTGGGGTAGGCGTCTCCTTTCTTGCCCCACCAAGGCCAGAGACAGAACGTAGACTGAGACAGAACACAGGAAGAGCTGCTGTGTTGTTCCTGACACCTGGGCAGCCCCAGCAGCTGCTGTTCCCCCACCCTACTCATTGCAAAAGCAACAGGCGAGGCAAACAGATGGCTTTTTTCCTTTCCCAAGATGGGAAAAAAAGGAAAGGAGATGAACAGATTTCCACTGGCTAGGAGATCAAAGAGAAATGGCCGTTTTCGCTGATAAACTTCACTTAAACACCATCCCTGCGCCCAGGCACATGATCATCCCGGGGAAGGAATGGGATGGGGCCAGCTTGCTATTGCCTATTGATGTAGCATTAATTTCTTTTTGTTTCCCGCTCTGGCGTACACCCGACTCAAGGTGAGAGAATGCAACTGGGCCGCGACTTCTCAGATTGATTGCGTTTCTCTGCTAGGTCCGTTTCATGCTTGGTGACTTTGCAGCAAAGCAATTATCACTGTGGAATGCATAATGGCCTAATTAATAACTAATGTCAGGTTGGCCTCTGAGCCATGATTATACCTTAGCAAGCCAACTTTTTTTTCTTTTAAACATTCCGAGAGAAAAATATTATTATAATTGACTGGTTAAATCGTCAAAGTGTCCCTACCCTGTGGACACAGGGTGTATAGTAGGAAGCACATAAAGCCTGGAATAAAGAGAGGTGTTCTGCTGCCAACTGGCTGTGTGGCCTTGCTCAGCCTCTGAATATCTCTGCACCTGAACATCTGCACCTATAAACAGAGCCACCTTTCTGGAACTGAGTGGAATTCTTGGAACCTGGGGCAATGTAGTTCTTGTTTACTACTGTATCCCCAGGGCCTGGCACACAGTAGGTGCTTAATAAATAATGGTTAAGGGTAAGGACTCTGAAGCCACACTGCCTGGGTTCAGATCTTGTCTTTGCCCCTTACTGGCTGTGTGACCTTGGGCAAGTTACCTAATCTCTCTGTGCCTCGTTCTTCTCATTTGTAAAATGTTGATAATAATATCTACCTCGTAGGGTGGTCAGGGGGAATAATAAATTGGTATCTGTAAAGTGCTCAGAATGCTGCCTGAAACACAGAAACAGCCATAGCAATGTTTGCCAATTACTTTGTGTCAACATTCATTTAATAAATACTTATTCAGTATCTATTGTGTGTCAGGCACCATGTGAGACTCAGGAACATAACGGTCTACAAAGTTCTCCTTCCTTTCTTTGGTTAAGTGGGAGGAACAAACGTTATTTGAACAATTAAGCAAATAAACATTACAAACTATCCTAAGTATTGTGAAGGCTCCTATAAGCATATGTAACAGGAAAGCTTGATTAAATCTGTGGGGGGCCCACAAAGGTTTTCCTGAGGAAGTGACATTTGAACAGCAATCTGAAAGACATGTAGGCATTAGGTCAGTGGTTCTCAGGGGGACACTGTCTGGAGCCATTGATGGCTCTCCCACTGAGGAGAGAGGTGCTACTGGCATCTAGTGGGCGGAGGCCAGGAATACTACTGAACACACAGAACAGCTCCCCACAACAAAGAATTATCCAGTCCAAAATGTCAATAGTGCCAAGGTTGAGAACCTCTGCATTAAGTGGACAAAACAGGGGGAGAAGCAGCCTCAAGAAGAGGGAAGAGCAGGTACAAAGGCCCTGAGGTGTGGGCGAGTGTACTTCCAAAGAAGAGCATAAAGGATGCAAAGAAGAAGGGAAACAAGGTGAGAGATTGAAGGCAGAGGGCCTCGTAGCTGGTGGTCAGGGGTCTGGATTTCACTCCAGGTAGTGGTAGACGTTACTGGAGGGTTATACACAGGGAGCCAAGCTGTGTGTTGTCTGTCTTCTGAAGCGCTCACCCAGGCTGCCGGCAGAGAGGGCTGGATAAACTAATCTGGAAAACAAGAGGGCTGGATTCTGTGATGCCTGAGTCATTTTTAGGAGAGGCAGAGATGTCAACAGCCCATGCCCACCTGCTGGGAGTGTGGTTCAGAGGGCAGAGAGGCCCATAATCCAGGAGGCACAGGTGTGAGGATAGGGACCTAGAGGATCAATATTTGGCTGGAGACTTGAGAGACAAGCAGGGATTTTTCAGGGGACTTATGAAGGAAAAGCATTTTGAGAGATGGGAACAGAATGTGCAAAGGCTCAGAAGGCCAGCACAACAGCTCTGCTGAGGATAAATTGGGATCAAATTATCAGGAGGTGGGTATGGACACAATGACCCTTCTTCACACTGGATGCTAGAAAGTTTTTGCTGTTCTTAGGAGGCAATTTTTTTGACAATTATTTTTGCAATTGTTATAGGAAAAAAAAAAGCCTAAAGCAGAGAGATTTAAAAAATCATTTTTTAACTTGAAGCTACTAGTTCAGATCCGAAATTTGAATCCAGGTCTCACAATTACGCAGAACATAAAACAATAAAATCTTTTGGGCATTTCTCTTGAACCAGTGCCAACCAGGCCACAACCTCTGGTCCTTTGTTTTCTTCACGACCCTCTCTCTCTCCCTGTCTCACCCCAGGTCATGGGATTAAGAGCTGGACCTGGCACCCCTGGGGCCCAAAGTAGACGTCTTTACCTCCCAGGCAGATCGGATCTGCATAAACCGAAGCTCCTGGGCTGTTCACACCACCTCCTAGCTGTCCGACCTCCATGCCTCAGTTTGCTTATTTCTACAATAGGCATAACTATAAGTCCTATCCCAGAGGGTTGCAGCAATGATTTTAAAAGTTAGTATGGGCGAGACCTTCAAGATGGCGGAGGAGTAAGATGTAGAGATCACCTTCCTCCCCACAAATACATCAAAAATACATCTACATGTGGAACAACTCCTACAGAACACCTACTGAATGCTGGCAGAACACCTCAGACTTCCCAAAAGGCAAGAAAATCCCCACGTACTTGGGTAGGGCAAAAGAAAAAAGAAAAAACAGAGGCAAGAGAATAGGGACAGGACCCACACCTCTGGGAGGGAGTCGTGAAGGAGGAAAAGTTTCCACACACTAGGAAGCTCCTTCACTGACAAGGACAGGGGGTGGGTGGGGGCGAAGCTTCGGAGCCACGGAGGAGAGCGCAGCAACAGGGGTGCGGAGGGCAAAGCGGAGAGATTCCCGCACAGAGGATCGGTGCCGACCGGCACTCACCAGCCCGAGAGGCTTGTCTGCTCACCCGCCGGGGCGGGTGGGGGCTGGGAGCTGAGGCTCTGGCTTCGGAGGTCATACCCCAGGGAGAGGACTGGGGTTGGCTTCGAGAACACAGCCTGAAGGGGGCTAGTGCGCTACAGCTAGCCCGGAGGGAGTTTGGGGAAAACGCCTGGACCTGCCAGAGAAGCAAGAGACCTTTGTTTCGGAGTGCGAGAGAAGAGGGGATTCCTTCCCAGTGTGCCCACAGAAGGCAGAACACCGCCTAAACAAGTTCCAGAAACAGGCGTGAGCCACGGCTATCAGCTCAGACCCCAGAGACGGGCATGAACTGCTAACACTGCTGCCGCTGCCACCAAGAATCCTGTCTGCAAGCACAGGTCACTATCCACACACCCCCGGGAGCCTGTGCAGCCCACCACTGCCAAGGTCCCGTGATCCAGGGACAACTTCTGAGGGAGAACACACGGCATGCCTCAGGCTGTTGCAACATCACGCTGGCCTCTGCCGCCTCAGGCTCAGCCCACATTCCAGTTATGACTACTGTACCCCTTCCTCCTCCTTGCCTGAGTGGGCAAGAGACCCCTAATCAGCTGCTGCTTTAACCCCCTCTTGTCTGGGTGGGTAACAGACTCCTGAGGGTGGCCTACACACAGAGAGGGGCCAAAACCAAGGCTGAACCCTAGGAGCTGTGTGAACAAAGAAGAGGAAGGGAAATTTCTCTGTGCAGCCTCAGGAGCAGCGGATTAAATCCCCACAATCAACTTGATAAACCCTGCACCTGAAGAATACCTGAATAGACAATGAATGTTCCCAAAATTGAGGTGGTGGACTTAGGGGGCGACTGTAGACTTGGGGTTTGCTTTCTGCATCTAATTTGATTCTGGTTTTATGTTTATCTTAGTTGAGTATTTAGTGCTTATTATCATTGGTGGATTTGTTAATTGGTTTGGTTGCTCTCTTCCTTTATGTATGTGTATATATATATATATATATATATATATATACACACACACACACACACACACACACACACACACACACACATATATTTTTCTTCTCCTTTTTCTTTTTTTGTGTGTATGTGTATGCTTCTTTGTGTGATTTTGTATAGGTTTGCTTTTACTATTTGTCCTAGGGTTCGGTTTTTTTTCTTTCTTTCTTCCTTTTCTTCTGAGCGGTGTGGCTGGCAGGGTCTTTGTGCTCCAGCCGGCTGTTGGGCCTCAGCCTCCGAGGTGGGAGAGCTGAGTCCAGCACATTGGACCACCAGAAATTCCCGGGCCCACATAATATCAATCGGCGAGGGCTCTCCCAGAGATGTTTGTCTCAGCACCAAGACCCAGCTCCACCCAACAGCCAGCAAGCTCCAATGCTGGACGTCCCATGCCAAACAAATAGCAAGACAGGAACACAACCCCACCCATTAGCAGAGAGGCTGCCTAAAGTCAAACTAAGTTCACAGACTCTCCAAAACACACCACCGGACATGGCCCTGCCCACCAGAAGGACAAGATGCAGCCCAACCCATCAGAACATAGGCACCAGTCCCCTCCACCAGGAAGCCTACACAAGCCACTGATCCAAACTCACCCACTGGGGGCAGACACCAAAAACAATGGGAACTATTAACCTGCAGCCTGAGAAAAGGAGACCCCAAACACAGTAAGTTAAACAAAATGAGAAAGCAGAGGAATACACAGCAGATGAAGGAGCAAGGTGAAAACCCACCAGACCAAACAAATGAAGAGGAAATAGGCAGTCTACCTGAAAACGAATGCAGAGTAATGATAGTAAAGATGATCCAAAATCTTGTAAATAGAATGGAGAAAATACAAGAAACATTTAACAAGGATGTAGAAGAACTAAAGAGCAAACAAACAATGATGAACAACACAATAAATGAAATTAAAAATACTCTAGAAGGAATCAATAGCAGAATAACTGAGGCAGAAGAACGGATAAGTGACCTGGAAGATAAAATAGTGGACATAACTGCCTCAGAGCAGAATAAAGAAAAAAGAATAAAAAGAATTGAGGACAGTCTCAGAGACTTCTGGGACAACATTAAACACATCAACATTCGAATTATAGGGGTCCCAGAAGAAGAAAAGAAAAGAAAGGGTCTGAGAAAATATTTGAAGAGATCATAGCTGAAAACTTCCCTAACATGGGAAAGGAAATAGTCAAGTCCAGGAAGCGCAGAGAGTCCCATACAGGATAAGTCCAAGGAGAAACACACCAAGACATATGAATCAAAGTATCAAAAATTAAATTCAAGGAAAAAATATTAAAAGCAGCAAGGGAAAAGCAACAAATAACATACAAGGGAAACCCCGTAAGGTTAACAGCTGATCTTTCAGCAGAAACTCTGCAAGCCAGAAGGGAGTGGCAGGACATACTTAAAGTGATGAAAAGGAAAAACCTACAACCAAGATTACTCTACCCAGCAAGGATCTCATTCAGATTCAACAGAGAAATTAAATCCTTTAAAGATAAGCAAAAGTTAAGAGAATTCAGCACCATCAAACCGGCTTTACAACAAATGCTAAAGGAACTCTCTAGGCAGGAAACACAAGAGAAGGAAAAGACCTACAATAACAAACCCAAAACAATTAAAAAAATGATAACAGGAACATACATATAGATAATTACCTTAAATGTAAATGGATTAAATGCTCCAACCAAAAGACACAGGCTCGCTGAATGGATACAGAAACAAGACCCCTAAATATGCTGTCTACAAGAGACCCACTTCAGACCTAGGGACACATACAGACTCAAAGTGAGGGGGTGGGAAAAGATATTCCATGCAAAAGGAAATCAAAAGAAAGCTGGAGTAGCAATTCTCATATCACACAAAATAGACTTTAAAATAAAGGCTATTACAAGAGACAAAGAAGGACACTCCATAATGATCAAGGGCTCAATCCAAGAAGAAGATATAACAATTGTAAATATTTATGCACCCAACATAGGAGCACCTCAATACATAAGGCAAATGCTAACAGCCATAAAAGGGGAAATTGACAGTAATATGATAATAGTAGGGGACTTTAACACCCTACTTTCACCAATGGACAGATCATCCACAATGAAAATAAATAAGGAAACACAAGCTTTAAAAGATGCATTAGACCAGATAGACTTAATTGATATTTATAGGACATTCCGTCCAAAAACAACAGAATACACTTTCTTCTCAAGTGCTCATGGAATATTCTCCAGGATAGATCATATCTTGGGTCATAAATCAAGCCTTGGTAAATTTAAGAAAATTAAAATTGTATCAATTATCTTTTCTGACCACAATGCTATAAGACTAGGTATCAATTACAGGAAAAAAACTGTAAAAAATACAAACACATGCAGGCTAAACAATACGCTACTAAAGAACCAAGAGATCACTGAAGAAATCAAAGAGGAAATTAAAAAATACACATGACAATGAAAACATGAAGATCCAAAACCTATATGATGCAGCAAAAGCAGTTCTAAGAGGGAAGTTTATAGCAATACAATCCTACCTCAAGAAACAAAAAAAACCCTCAAATAAACAACCTAAGCTTACACCTGAAACGATTAGAGAAAGAAGAACCAAAAAAAACCCCAAGTTAGCTGAAGGAAAGAAATTATAAAGATCAGACCAGAAATAAATGAAAAAGAAATGAAGGCAACAATAGCAAAGATCAATAAAACTAACAGCTGGTTCTTTGAGAAGATAAACAAAATTGATAAACCATTAGCCAGACTCATCAAGAAGAAAAGGGAGAAGACAAATCAACAGAATTAGAAATGAAAAAGAAGTAACAACTGACACTGCAGAAATACAAAGGATCATGAGAGACTACTACAAGCAACTACATGCCAGTGAAATGGACAACCTGGAAGAAATGGACAAATTCTTAGAAAAGCACAACCTTCCAAGACTGAACCAGGAAGAAATAGAAAATATGAACAGACCAATCACAGGCACTGAAATTGAAACTGTGATTAAAAATCTTCCAACAAACAAAAGTCCAGGACCAGATGGCTTCACAGGTGAATTCTATCAAACATTTAGAGAAGAGCTAACACCTATCCTTCTCAAACTCTTCCAAAATATAGCAGAGGGAGAAACACTCCCAAACTCATTCTACAAGGCTACCATCACCCTGATACCAAAACCAAACAAAGATGCCACAAAAAAAGAAAACTACAGGCCAATATCACTCATGAACATAGATGCAAAAATCCTCAACAAAATATTAGCAGACAGAATCCAACAGCATATTAAAAGGATGATCATGTGGGGATTATCCCAGGGATGCAAGGATTCTTCAATATACAGAAATCATCAATGTGGTACACCACATTAACAGACTGAAGGATAAAAGCCATATGATAATCTCAATAGATGCAGAAAAAGCTTTTGACAAAATTCAACACCCATTTATGATACAAACTCTCCAGAAAGTAGGCATAGAGAGAACCTACCTCAACATAAGAAATGCCATATATGACAAACCCACAGCCAACATCATTCTCAATGGTGAAAAACTGAAACCATTTCCTTTAAGATCAGGAACAAGACAAGGTTGCTGCTATTATTCAACATAGTTTTGGAAGTTTTAGCCACAGCAATCAGAGAAGAAAAAGAAATAAAAGGAATCCAAACCAGAAAAGGAGAAGTAAAACTGTCACTGTTTGCAGATGACATGATACTATACATAGAGAATCCTAAATATGCTATCAGAAATCTACTAGAGCTGATCCATGAATTTGGTTAAGTTTCAGGATACATAATTAATGCACAGAGATCTCTTGCATTCCTATGCACTAACGAAAAATCTGAAAGAGAACTTAAGGAAACAATCCCATTTAATACTGCAACAAAAAGAATAAAAAATCTAGGAATAAACCTTCCTAAGGAGACAAAAAACCTGTATGTAGAAAACTATAAGACACTGATGAAAGAAATTAAAGACGATACAAACAGATGGAGAGATATACCATGTTCTTGGATTGGAAGAATCAACATTGTGAAAATGACTATACTACCCAAAGCAATCTACAGATTCAATGCAATCCCTATCAAGCTACCAATGGCATTTTTCACAGAACTAGAACAAAAAAATTTACAATTTGTATGGAAACACAAAAGACCCTGAGTAGCCAAATCTTGAGAAAGAAAAACGGAGCTGGAGGAATCAGGCTCCCTGACTTCAGATTATACTATAAAGCTACAGAAATCAAGACAGTATGGTACTGCCACAAAAACAGAAATATAGATTAATGGAACAGGATAGAAAGCCTAGAGATAAACCCACGTACATATGGTCACCTTATCTTTGATAAAGGAGGCAAGAATATACAGTGGAGAAAAGACAGCCTCTTCAATAAGTGGTGCTGGGAAAACTGGACAGCTACATGTAAAAGAAGGAAATTAAAACACTCCCTAACACCATACACAAAAATAAACTCAAAATGGATTAAAGACCTAAATGTAACGCCAGACACTATAAAACTCTTAGAAGAAAACAAAGGCAGAACACTCTATGACATAAATCACAGCAAGATCCTTTTTGACCCACCTCCTAGAGAAATGGAAATAAAACCAAAAATAAACAAACGGGACCTAATTAAACTTAAAAGTTTTTGCACAGCAAAGGAAACCATAAACAAGACAAAAAGACAACCCTCAGAATGGGAGAAAATATTTGCAAATGAAGCAACTGACAAAGGATTAATCTCCAAAATATACAAGCAGCTCATATCAAAAAACAAAGAACCCAATCCAAAAATGGGCGGAAGACCTAAATAGACATTTCTCCAAAGAAGATATACAGATTGCCAACAAACACATTAAAGGATGCTCAACATCACTAATCATTAGAGAAATGCAAATCAAAACCACAATGAGCTATCACCTTACACTGGTCAGAATGGCCATCATCAAAAAATCTACAAACAATAAATGCTGGAGAGGGTGTGGAGAAAAGAGAACCCTCTTGCACTGTTGATGGGAATGTAAATTGATACAGCCACGATGGAGAACTGTATGGAGGTTCCTTAAAAAACTAAAAATAGAACTACCATATGACCCAGCAATCCCACTACATGGCATATACCCTGAGAAAACCATAATTCAAAAAGAGACATATACCACAGTGTTCATTGCAGTGCTATTTACAATAGCCAGGACATGGAAGCAACGTAAGTGTCCACTGAGAGATGAATGGATAAAGATGTGACACATATATACAATGTAATATTACTCGGCCATAAAAAGAAATGAAACTAAGTTATTTGTAGTGAGGTGGATGGACCTAGAGTCCGTCATACAGAGTGAAGTAAGTCAGAAAGAGAAAAACAAATACCGTATGCTAACACATATATATGGAATGTAAAAAAAAAATGGTTCTGATGAACCTAGGGGCACGACAGGAAAAAAGACGCAGACAGAGAGAATGGACTTGAGGACACGGGGAGGGGGAAGGTTAAGCTGGGACGGAGTGAGAGAGTAGCACTGACATATATACACTACCAAATGTAAAACAGGTAGTGGGAAGCAGCTGCATAGCACAGAGAGATCAGCTCCGTTCTTTGTAACCACCTAGAGGGGTGGGATGGGGAGGGTGGGAGGGAGATGTGAGAGGGAGGGGATATGGGGATATATGCATACATATAACTGATTCACTTTGTTATACAGCAGAAACTAACACAACATTGTAAAGCAATTATAGTCCAATAAAGATGTTAAAAGAAAAAAAAGTATGTGTGGAGGACTTAGAAGAATGTTGAGCACACAGCATACACTGAACACACAGGAGGGTTTGGCTGCTGCTGTGGGTTGTTACTAGTAATAGCATTCTCACAGTCTGCAGAGTATCCGAGGAATCTGCTGGTTCATCATCAGCCCTTTCTTAACCCAGTTTTGGGTCTGACTCAACAGGAAAAAGGATGGTGATAACAAGGACCATTTCCTGAGCACCTATTATGTGCCAGGCATAATCTCATGGAGTCCTCCAACAAGAGCCCTATTAGGGAGGGACAAATATTATCCCCATTTTACAGATGGGGGAGATGATGTCATGTGACCTGCTCAAGGTCACACAGCAGGTAAGAGGCAGAGCTGGGGTTGAGCCCAGGCCTCCCTGGCTCCTAGAGCCTGGGTGTCTAAACCAACTGGGCTTGTCTTCCTGACACCAGTTCTGCCTCCTCCTCTTCTGCTAATGGTGCCATGCCCCACTGACCTCCGGAGCCTGATACCCAGGCCTTCTATCTCCATCAGCCACGTGAAGGCCTGGCCCCCCACTTCCAAACTCTTTCAAACCAGCCCTCTCTTTGCCACTCCTCTACCTCAGGCCAGGACATCATTACTGCTACATGTCTCAAGTGCTCCAAATCCTGACTTCTGAGTTAACCCCCTCCCACCCCACTTACCTCCAAAGGGGTCTTTCTAGAAAAGCCTTCTGGTCATGCTGTTTCATAATCAATAAAGACTCCTGGGCACCTTGTCTACCCACAAGACGAAGTGCAGACTTAACTCAGCATTCAAGGCCCCCTTGTCCTGCCCAAGTGTGTTTCTTAGCCTCTTCCTCTCCCCCGCCTCCCTACATATCATAGCTTCAGATATGTGGCACTTCTCACCAAACAGCCACTGGGGAACTCATTTTAAGCCTTCTGTGTGCTATGCATTGAGCTAAGTACTCCAGACACGACCATCTCATTTAATCCTCACAATTAGCCTGATCACTAGGTACCACATTACTGATGAGGAAACAGGCTCAGAAAGAGGGGAAGTGACTTGCCTAAGATCACCCAGCCAGTGGTCAAACTGGGACACAAACCCAGGTCTGCCTGATAAGGCAGCTTGTGCTCTTACCACCACACCTTGTTCTCTGTGTTCCATCCTGCCCAAGTCTTCCTAACCTGAGCCGGGACTTCACCTCCTCTCGGAAGTCTTCCCTGATTGCTTGCCTACAAAGTAATCACTTTCTCTTTGGCACACCTGGGACATGTTGCTCCAACTTTACATTTGCTTTTTTCTTAGTTTTTCTTAGGGGGTGTGGGCTTCTAATGGGTGGCTTGGCCTCCTTGTTGGACGGAGCTCACTTCTTCCCTTAGTCAGGGCAGCACAAAGAAGTACACAGAGTAGGAGCTTTATAACACCCACCAAATTGTTAAAATTCTTCCTTGCCCTTGTTTTGCTGCTCCTTGACTTGACAGACCCCTTGAAATTCATTTCTTGCTCTTTTGTCCAAAATGTACTAATCCTACTGTTTTCCAGAGTTCATCCTATTCCCCAATAGCTAATGAGGTCATTACTTCATCCATCAGGGAGGCCACAGTGCAGCAGACAGGGTTATGTGCTCTCTTAGCCCTGTTTTTTTTTTTTCTTTTTACCCTCTTGGGCACACACGTTAGACTATATCTCCAGCCTCCCTTGAAATTGGACATGGCCTTATAATTGAGTTCTGGTCAAGGAAATGTGGGTGGAAACGATGTGGCCACTTCCAGGTCTGTCCCTTGAGAACCTTCCCCATGTACTGACTAAGTGAAAGAGACTCTGGGATACAGTGAAGGCAGAGCCAGAAGACAGAAGATGCCTGGATCCCTGAATGGTTGCATGGAGCAGAGCTCCCCTGCCTCATTAACCAGCACTAGACTGTGATGTGAATGAGAAACTCCCACTATGTTAGATGTTGTTGCTACAGGAATGAGCCACTATGACTTGTGCAGACACACTGGGTTCAAATCCCAGCTCTACTTCTCCGTTATGTGATCTTGGTGTCTCAACCTCTCTGAATTCGTTTCCCCTTAGGATTCTCTAGAATATCCCACAACATCCCCGATGTCAGATGTCAGATAACCAGCCCTGAGTGTGGTACCCAGTAGGTGCTCAAGAAATGGAAACCCCCTCCCATTAGGGCAAGGCCTCTGCTTAGTACTGGGACATAGGATTTGGTTGATCTTAATCTTCACTGGTCTCCACTAATATTTGGCTTTATGTATTTTAATTAAGTGTTATTATTTTGTGCTTGTGCTGAGAATGATTTTATTAGAGGGCAGTTTATAAGCCTTGTGGAGGAAATAAATAAGAGACTTTTGTCTGTCACACTGTGGGCTCCAAGGCCAGGAGGGAGGTGGATGGAGAGAATTTAGGAGGTGGCCGTTGAGGGTGGGGAAGCAATGGGGGCCAGCGTGCCAGGGTAAGACTGACTCAGAGTGATACTGTGCTTGGCAGGGTAGATGGGAGGGGTGGGTAGAGGTCTGGGCACAGGTGAGGGCCTACTGACTCTGGCCAACTCTCCCAGGCTTTCAGCCCTGCAATTCTCACTTCCATCCTCCCTCAGGGCATCTGCACAGGCTGTTCAGTTTACCTGGCATGCTATTCCTGATAATTAAATATTTACTTGCTGTGCAAGAGTCTGAATTACATCTGTCTTCCCCCAAAAGGTCAGCTCTGGAAGGGAAAGGACTTTGTCTTATTTGCTCCTGTGCCTAGAACAGTGCCTGGCACCCAGAAGGTGCTCTGTATATACTGGCTGAGTGAACAAATGAATAAATGAATGAATAATAAAAGATTCAATCGCTCCCACTCCCTGTACACCTAAATGCAGGAGCGAGCAGGCTTTTTCTGTAAAGGGCCAGATAATAAATATTTTTGTCTTTGCAGGTCATACAGGTTCTGTTGCAACTACTCAGCTCTGTGCTCTCTGCTGTGGTGGGAAAGCAACCATGGACAATATATGAATGAATGGGCATGGCTGTGTCCCAATAAAATTTTATAAAAATAGGCTTTGGCCCGAGGGCCATAGTTTGCAGACCCCTGTCCTAAAGCCTGACTTTTGTACCTCTGTTCTCACTTGTACTTCCGGTGGTGTGCTGGGGCTGACCTGCAGCAGCTTGCAAAAGCTGACTGCTAAATTTTCAGGAGTTTTGCAAGCTGGTTGTTAAACATGGCCATAATTAAAATTTTAAATCATATAAACCTACAATTATAATACATAAATTGTATTAAAAATGATGGTACTACAACACGGATGAATTTTGAGGACACTCTGCTGAGTGAAAGAAGCCAGTCACAAAAAGACAAATACTAGACGATTCCACTTATATGAAGTACCTGGAGTCAAATTCACAGAGACAGAAAGTAGAATTGTGGTTGCCAGGGGTGGGGAATGGGGAGTTACTGTTTAATGGGAACAGAGTTTCAATTTGGGAAGATGAAAAAAGTTCTGGAGATGGACGGTGGTGATGGCTGCACAGCAATGTGAAGGTACTTGATGCCACTGAACTCTGCAGTTAAAGATGGTTAAGGGGGTAAATGCTGTGTGTATTTTACCAAAAAAATTGAAAGAAAGAGGAAATACATATTCAATACTCATCAATTCCTAATTATTTGGTGATATATTACTACTCCCGGTGCTTTGAGGTTATGCATAGCTATTGTGTCTGTGTGGTGGAAATGCTATGTAAGATGCTACTGCACATCTCTTCTCAGCTTCAGGCTGGCAGCTTGAAATTGGCCCTGGCAGCAGTATTTATACCATGGAAGTCAAGGCTCCCCAGATAGCCAGCTGCTCATCATTTACCAGCACACCACTGGTTATTTCCATGTGTCTGGCTCCTCCACTAGATGGTGAGCTTCTAGGGCAAGAGCATCTCAAACATCAGAATCACCAGCAGAAGCTTTAAACATCCTGATGCCTGAGGCTCACGCCAGACCAAGAATGCCAGCCACTCTGCGGTGGGACCCGGATTTCGGTATTTTTTAAAGCCCTCAGGGCAGCCAGGGCTCTCAGGTTGAGCGTCTTAAACTTCAATGCCTACGCGAATCACAAATCACCAAATTACTGGGGGATTTTTTTTTAATTGAAGTATAGTTGACTTACCAGGGGACCTTATTAAACTGCAAATTCTGATTCAGGAGATCTGGGAGGTGGCGGGGGGCAATGAGACTGCATTTCTACCAAGATTCCAGGTGATGTGGATGCTGCTGGCCCATGGACCATTCTCTGAATAACAAAGGGGTAGAGAAAGGATGCTTCCTTTCAGTTGGGTGACCATGTGGGCTTTCCACACCCATCCCTAGGGATTAAACAAGGTGGGTGTTGCAACAACCCATTTTATAGAACAGGAGACTGAGGCTGGAGGTAAAGCGACTTGCCTAAGGTAACACAGCTAGGGAGTGGTGGTAGGGCTTGGACCTGGTTTTCCGAGACCCCAAATCCACTGCCTTTGTCTTCCTTCACCAGCTGCTTGATTGGAGCCACTCTGTGTAAGGGGATTACATGGATCTGAAACAACATAGGGCCCTTCCGTCTCCTGGCTGTGTGACCCCAGGTGAGTTTCTCACCCTCTCTGGGTCTTATTCCTGGCACTCAGGAAACAGGGAGGGTATGACTGTGATACTGGATGCCTGAGGGCCTCTTGAGGGGTCCGCCTCATAGAGGATGCCATGAGCAGGAAGGTTCTTTCTCCAGCACCTAAGCTTGGGGATGGCACTTCAGGGCCCCCCTACTCCCTGGGCAACAACCCCAGTGGGTCAAGCAGTCCAGTCCTCTGCCTCAGAGCTAGGACAAAGGAAGATAAGCCTGGGGTCTTCCCGGGTGCAACTGCATTTTGCTTCAGCAGCATTTAGCACATCCATAATTAGTTAATGCAGTGTGGGATGATTTCAAAACCATAATCATTGTGATAACCAAGATAGTCTCTGACTCTGATCTCAGCTTTCTTTACATCAGGCATTGTTTTAAGCCTTTACACCTATTACCTCATTTGCTCCCCACTCTCACACTATGAAGTAGGGGATGTTAGGAGTCCCATTTTACGGATGAAGAAATCAAGGCAGAGAGAGAGAAACATAATTTGCCCCAGGTCACACAATTAATAAGCAGCAGAAGAGGGACGTGCTCCTAACCACTGCACTATATTGTCCTTCAAATAATTTACGTGCATGATGCAAATAGGCATGTCTCTCACTGTGTTCTGAGCGCCCCTGGGACAGGGGCCCTGTCTGTCTTGTTCCCTGTTGTATCCCCAGGGCCCCACACAGGGTGTGCGCAAGAAACAGTTTCTGAATGAGGGAATGGGTGGGCTGGTTGAATCTCTCCCATCCCACATTCTGGCCACGTGAAACTCAATCATAACCGTGACTTTCATTGGCTCTGAGGGGTATGTTTCCAGCTGTCTCTCTCATTAAGGCTGTGAGTGCCATGAGGACAGCAACGGTATCTGGAGCTGCTCACTGCCACATCCCTGGAGCCTGGTACTCACCCTGGTATACAGCAGGTGCCAAATAAATGCTGCTGAGCGTGAAGATCTCAGTGGAATTGGAAGGGAAGCAGGAGTGTATATGTGTATTCTAGGGTTGCTGGATGGAGGGGAAGGGGCAACAACACTAAATCATGATGCAACAATTCCATTTCTGGGAGGTTTATGTCGCATTGAGCTCTTTACCTGTGTGAATCCTCCTAGCCTCCCTGCGTGGTAGGGACTGTTACCATTCCCAGTTTACAGCCAGGGAAACCAAGGTTCACCGAGAATGCTGGCAAAGGACGGAGCTGGGATTGGACCCAGGTCTGTGTGGATCTAGGCTCATGTCATTTCTACTCCACATCACGGGAGTCGGATGAATAATCTGTGTTCACCCTGTTATCCTCAGTGCTTAGCATGTTTCTTGGCACACAGTGGTGCTCAACCTTTTCTTGAGCACAAGTCAATAATGTTCACCACTTAGCCCCAGCACCTAGTACCATGCCTGGCACACAGCAGGTGCTCAAGAAACATATACTGAATGGATGCATGAGTGACTGCACGAATGGCCACTCGTCCCACGCTGGTGTCGTGCTGGCTGTTGCAGTAGCGTCTGCTTTGATCGCCACTACCCCCAGGCAGACACAAGTGTTGAGAGACACTCGGCTGACAGTGCCGTGAGATGGATGCGCGCCTGGCGGCCTCATCTCCCTACCGACTGGCCCCGCATGGCATTCCATAATGCAGTCCATTAAAAGGCTTGTAAATTTTCATACATGAAAGCCTACCACGGCATCAGCAGAGACTAATTGCTGTTAAATGTGTGGGAATGTTACCGCCATGCTGCTGGAGCGATCACTCTTCCCAGCTCAGCCCGGCCCATTCCTCTGCAGGCAGAAAGCTTACAACACTCGCACAAGGCCAAAAGCAATTCGTGTCAAAAAGATCAATAATATAAAAATAAAGCATGAGAATTCTAGTTAAAGGGAATGTCATATAAATATGTGGTTCACGTCCATGATTCCAAGATTAAAAAAATCAATCAATATCGTTCTTTAGATGATGTTATTTCTAATGAGAAATACCCAGAACAACTGCAAATAACTGCTTAACTGGGGGGGAAAAGCATTAACAATTTATTTTATAAGGTATATGATACCAAATGAAAGAGGATTGCTGCTGGTTCTTAATTTGGTTGTAATATGGCGTGACAGGTTCAGTGATGCTTTGGTGGGTTCTCAAAATTAAATTCAGAAGGATGTTCGGGTTTTACCCCTAGCTGGGCAGGGCAAAGCCAGAGGAGCCAGACTGGGTTATGGGAGCCAAGGAGACCTGCATCACCAAAGTTATTATGTCATCAGAGGACGCTGTGGGGAGTGTACGTGCAGGTGTGCGAGCAGGGAACAGTAAGGGTGGACAGAAGTCTTTCTAACTGCATCTTGCAAGTGACACCCTGTTTACTGAGCTCTTGCTATGTGCCAAGTCCTGGGCTGGCTATGCAGACCTGGGTTTGAATCCCAGCTCTCTGCAGGGGCTGGGCTTCCCTGGTGGATTCTGCCTGGATAGCTCAGCAAAAACATCTAAAAGGCACAGATCTGGCTGAACAGAGGTCCTTCCCAACCATAACCACCTGCAAGTGTCCAATTCAGGCCCTTAATCTAGAACCTATATTCTCAGCTCCTTCTGTACCCCACAGGCTCCTTGAGGAGCTCTGTTCAGCCCTCGAAGCTGAGATCTGCATCTTTCACCCTCTGCTCTGCTGGTGAAGAGCTGTGTGAGCTTAGGCAAACAGCTTAACCTCTCTGAAACCCAACTTCTCACCTGTAAGAGGGGACAATACCAGTGGTGCCTCCCTTGCCATGCTGCTGAGAGGTGGTGATGTGTGACAGGCATTGCTAAATGCTCGATAAATTTTGCTGGCTGGTGTCCCAGCCTGAGTTACCACCCACCACCATGTGCTGGGTGCTAAGCCTCATTTACCTCACCTGAGAATGGGTGAGAGGAGAGGCTTCCTCACTGGGCTTGTGGGAGGAATAAATGTGATGAGGCAAGTTTCAGCTCATCAGCTAGGAGTGCTGACTAATCTTCAAGGAGCACTCACTATGTGCTAGGTTTTGTTCTTGGGGCTTTTCAAGTATCAACTCATTTAACCCTCTCATCGACCTTATGAGGTGGGTACTATTATTATCTCCATTTAAAAGCCAAGGAAGCTGAGGCCAGAGAGGTTAAGTGACTTGCCCAGGATCACACAGCTGGGAAGTGGATAGGCTAAGATGCAAGCTCACGCCAATCTGGCTCCAAGCCTACGCTTGTTCCCACTGCTGATCTTTCCTGGTGGGTCCCGCTGGTCAGTGAGGCCATTTCTCCCTGGCCTTGTAGGCTGGTCAGGACTGCACGTGTCTAATGTCTGTTGTGGCCCCAAGGGGGTCCCACTTACAAAGGTCATGACAGTGCTGGGAGTGACAGAGAAAGGGTCATCTGGGGAGTAAGAGAATTATGACATCAAAGACAGCTGGAAGAGCAAACAATGTTAAAAGGCAAAAAGAAAAATAAAAGATCCTGTAATTAAACTTTGGCTCAAAGGGAAGGGCAAGAGTCCTGTGGGCAGATGTGGAACAGGAGGGGAGCACAGGGACCAAATTAGGACACGGCATGCAGAGCTGGGCGGGGGCTCAGGGCAGGGAGGGCCGAGCCCGTCTCAGGTGATCTGAGCTGTGAGGATGCCCCCCATGCCCTTCTCAGGCAGCTCAGCTTCAGGAATGGAGACTACAAACCCCTGGGGATCTTGTCCTGGGTTAGAACCCCCTTCCCCACCCATGACTGCCTGTGAGGGAGAAGAAGGCAGTCCTCAGTGTCTGGGGCTGGGGCAGATGGTGGGGGAAGCCGATGATGACTTCAGGTTCTGGGTACTCAGTAAATGTTTGTTGAGTGAATAAATGACTTCATGGACTCAACCGATGATCTGATCTATCTCCTGGTAAATAGCATCTTTTTTTTTTTTTTTTTGCAGTACGCGGGCCTCTCACTGTTGTGGCCTCTCCTGTTGCAGAGCACAGGCTCCGGACGCGCAGGCTCAGCGGCCATGGCTCACGGGCCCAGCTGCTCCGCGGCATGTGGGATCTTCCCGGATGGGGGCACGAACCCGTGTCCCCTGCGTCGGCAGGTGGACTCTCAAACACTGTGCCACCAGGGAAGCCCTAGATGGCATCTTAGTACCGTCTCTAAGCTCCTAAAAGGTGGTCACGCAACACGAGCTCCCCTCTGATCCTAAGAGGACAGGGAGAGAACATTCTCAGGCCTGAACCAAACACACCCACCACAATGAGAACAAATAACTCGCTGGCCAATCAACAGAGAATCTCACTGAACCTCTTGCAATCTGATGAGCTGTCCCTATTTACAGATGAGGAAACAGTGGCTCAGAGACATGAAGTCACTTGCCAAAGTCATATAAGCAGTGTCAGGGTGGGACACAGACCCTGGATATCTGACCTCCACACTCTCCCGCCTCCCCTGGGGGTCAGAGGACACTTCAGCCTCCTTGGTTCCCAAACTGCTCTGTTTCAATCAGGCTCAGATGAACGTGTCTGTTCCAACTCAACGGAAAGGGTTTTCCATCATGCAGGCCATATCCCCTTCAAGGTGGAAGAGGAAGGAAGCAGGGAAAAAAAATTTCCCAGCAGTGGCCTTGCCATCTTCTGGCTGGGCCACTGCACATGCTCCTTAGAAAAGTTTCACCTCTGATTTAGCATAAGAAAACTTTTAATTTAGATGTTTTCGTCTCTCTCTCCAAGTAAAAATAAGTTTAAAATAATGACTGTAATAAATGAAGGTAATTAATTGTAGTTTGTTCCTTTACTGTCTAGTCAGCTTAATTTTACCTTTTCAACTAATAATGAGAAAATAATTTCTGTGCTTGGAGGGTTAATGATATGTAACTACGAGAACTGCTAATTGCATGTTGCAATCCATCCATCAACAACCCCATCTGTGCGACTTGATTATGTTTGCTAAATTATTGCTTTGAATTATCTTTCATAAAGCAACTTTTGTAATTAGCAGGGCTTTCGTCTTGCTCTTTTCTCTGCGCGCAAGGATATTCAAACTTTGGCCATTTCAAGCTGTCTCCATTAAGCCACCTTCTCTGGCTGTCTTTGTTTCCCTGAGCAGGGGGAATCAAGACTGTCCTTTAAGCAATCAAGGCGGAGAGGAAAAGCTTCCTTGATTCACAGCAGGGCAAATTCACTTCCTCTCCGCCCCCCTCCCACCAGCATGAAAAAGAAAGAAAGGAAGGAAGAAAGGAAGGAAGGAAGGAAGGAAGGAAGGAAAGAAAGAAAGAAAGAAAAAGGAAAAAAGACCCTCACACATACACAGTATGAAAAGATAAAAGGATGCTCGTATGCTGTATTCACCAGGGCTGGTGGAGTGAAATTAAGGAATGAACTTGAACATGTTATATTTCAACAAGAGGCCCACACTGGGGAAGAAGGAATGACAGGCACGATATTCAGCCTTGGCGTTTTATGGGTTAGTTTATATGACTCTGGAAGGTGTTTGCCTCAGGGAATATTCCTGGGAGGTGATTAATGCCCACTTGGGAATCCTCAGCTCTGAGCCTAGAGCCTGGTGGTTGGCAAGAGGGAAGCGGCATAAAGGATGAACCCTCATTAAAAAAATTAAAATGAAAATCAAATTTGGATTATAAACGGCCTATGTGTGTGCAGTTTGTTCTGGACGAAGGAGATGCTTTTTATTAACACCTTTCTTTGCCGGTGTTTCTCCCCTGAGGCGCTGGGAGGGACATGGCGGCCGCAATGGATTAGTCAATAGATCATGAAGAAAGCAGGGGTTTCGGGAATAAAACTCCAGACAAATGTAGTCTTTTTGGTACATTAAAGGGACGACGGAAAACCCTCTTAAAAAAATTAACGAAGTTCCTTGAAGATCCCCGGCTATTAAAATGGTGTGTATTCAACATGCCACATGGGTTTGGAAATGAAAATTCACCTTTGCCTATTTTGGCCCCACTAAGACTCTCTCCTCCTGCACTTACTGAGCACCAACTGTGTGCCAGACACCATGTCGACTGCCTCCACCCTGCTTAGTTCTTAGAATCCTTACTGTTAGCCTCACTTACGAGAGGAGGAAAGCTGCAGCTCCGAGAGGTGGAGGAACTTCTCCCAGGTCACACAGCTCGTATAAGCAGCAGGGCTGAAATTCAAGCCAGGCCCATACGAGTCTGATTCACATGTGCTTTCCACCATGCTGCACTTGGGTCTTCCCTGGATCACTGCCGAAATCTAATGTTTAACTCTTTCTCCTATTGGAAAGATGGCATAAGTCATGCCTGCTTCCTATAGGGATAGAAAACCCCCTTCTTTTGGGTAAAAATCCTTGAACACCCAGTTAGGAAAGAGGCAGATTCCAACCCAGGCATAGTGGAGGCCAAATAAACCTGTGTTGAAGGTGACTGATAATAGGAATAATAAAATAATAAGACTTCTAATATGCAAGGTAATGTCCTAAGCACTCCATGAGTATTGACTTTGTTCTTCCTCAATCACAACCCTATGAAGTAGGTATAATTATTATCCAATTTTATAGAGTATGACACAGAGGCAGAGAGAGGTCAAGTAACTTGCCTAAGGTCAAACAGCTAGTAACTGGCAGAGGCAGGATTCAAATCCAGGTTGACTCCAGAGTCTGTGCTCTTCACTCCCTAGCAGCTCTCCATGTACCGGGAATTACATTAAACTCTTTCCTTTCATTATATTTCAGTCAATCCTCAAAAGAACATGAAAAGATCTGCAGTGCCTTTATTCCACTTTAACATATAGAGAAACTGAGGGTCTAAGTAGCTAAGAGAAGCTCTGCCACACCAACCCAAGCAAGGGAAATGGCTGAGAAAGTGACACTCTACACAAGACACTCACTGCCTGTCTTTGGGCTGGACAGAGGGATCAGCTGCCTGAAAGGGCTTGTGTGCTGAGTATTTCTCAGGGGACCATGAGCTGGCGGCAGATGGGGGCCTTTTTTTAAAAACATAAAAGCCATGACGACACATTCCCAACATTATTGGTCTTCTTTCTGGTTTTTTTCTACCCCCTTCCAGCTCAGGCACCTTACAACCAAATGAATCAATACCGGATGGCCCTATAAATAAATAAGCGCATCAGTCAACTCAGTAATAAAATGAAAGGATGAAAAATATGGAAATCAGCGACATTTGTGTAAATCCAGTTATTGTTTACTTTAATATTGCCTTATGCGCTTACGCAGTTCCGAAGAGACAGATTTAAAGTAATGTGGCACTTGGCAGACGACAGACTTAAAATGCATCTCCACTGGCGAGCTCTGAGAAGGGCCTATCCTTCCAGGGTTCTGCCTGAATACAGGGGAAGACGGAGAAGAGCCCCCTGAAGACAGAACATTGGAGAAATGGCCCTCCCTTCCACTCTCCTGACTCAGTGTAATTCCATTCTTTTCCTAGTCTACCTCCTGCACCAGCCAGACAAGTGGACATTCTCAGAATCCTGGTCACCAAGTCAAGCAAAGAGGAGAAACAGAGGAGGTTCAGCTCCATCCCAGGGCTCCAGGACGGCAAGAGAAACAACTGGCTGAGGACAGCTCAGCTGCTGCCAAAGGAACTAGGCCTCGATGGGTTGGCAGGAAAGGATGTGAAAAGTGTAGATTTTATATCCTCAGAGGATGGGTGGTAGAGAGGATTTCAGAGCAGGCAGAAATCCCATCGAACAGAACCGAGAACCCGTTCTTCTCATGATACCATGGCTGATCAGGAGGGCATGGGGCAGTTTGCAATGGGGGTAGAGAAGTTTCTCTGCTGCTGGCATCCTCTGGCAACTCCAGGTGGGATAGGAGAGGGAACTGGGAAGTATTTTTGTGACGTGCCACAGGCCTTGGGTCTTACCTCAGCTTGGAAGCTTTTTAATACAGGAGCCACCATCTCTCTGATTTCCTGTAAAAGAGATCAGCGAAGAGTTCACCGTGGTGCCAAGTGGGATACCCCCATGGCCCCTGTTTGCAGCTCATTGCTGTCCCCCAAATCAGTATTTCCCAAGCGTGTCCCGTGGGACCTGCACTCCATGAGATTTCATAAGGGTTCCTCATAAATACACCTACAGACAGACACAAACACACACCACGGTGCCAAGCCAGATCCGACTAGGACGCATCAAGCACAACATCAAGTTTCTTCCCTGCAGGACTTTTTGGAGCCTTTTACATAATGCACAATGAGAATTCCTGGAAGAGGGAGAGAGGAAGTAGCATTTCCCAAATGGATTTGATCATGGAATGCTCTTTTATGCAAAGTACCCTGCGGGACTGGTGGTCCGTCATGGGACATTTTTTGGAGCAGGGGCTGGAAAGGCTCCACACCCAGGGCCATGTCACCAAAGCTCCTACACGAAAACCTCTGTCCTTTAGGCTGCTCGGGAGATGTCTCCCTAGGGTGCCATTTCTGCTTCCCCACCCAGCTGCCCCTTCCAGCAAAGACTGCATTTGGCATTTTAGCAACACCATTCTGCACGGTCGCTCCTTCCTCACCAGAAGGTGGGGTTTCTGGGGGCTTGGTGGGGTCACCTGCCATGGCACCCAGCTCAGAAGAAGGGCTCTGTAAATGTTGGATCAACTCTATGCCATTGGGCTGCCTTCAGAAGGCAGCCTCCTCTTTCTGGACCCTAATTTCATGCCTTTCTCAAGTGAACTTGAGGTTCCCAGCCACGAGGGCATCCCTGGTGGACTCCCATGAGTTCTCTCCAGCGTGCAAGAAGGATTAGAACCGAGGGTACCAAGATCCCAACCATAAATGCTCCAGTTTCCTCTGAGACCCACTGGTGACTCCCCTAACCACTGGCTTCTATGGCCCACAAGAGACCCCCTTGGGAGGAGGAGCTGAGGGGAGCTGGAGAGAATGGAGAGGGAGGGGGTAGCAGACAGAAACAGGAAAGGAAGAGATGAGCTGAAGAATACATATTTCAGCTGAAGAATAAAATCCCTTAACTATGAAATAGGATTGTGTTGCTCCTGGCCCTGGAAAAAATCCTTCTTCTGGGTCCTGGCTATGCTTTCCTCACTGATTTGTGGCCCCCAGGGCTTCTCAGAGCCACTGATATACTGATGTATGCAGGGGATCTTCAGGAGGGACGTAGGGAGTGCGTGTGAACCTAGTGGATTTATTTGATCATAAGGAACCGTGAGTGCACGGGCTGAGCGCAGAAAACGAAACTTAAGAAAACCTCGATTGTGGGCTGTAAACTCAAATGCCCACAGAGGCCGGAGGAAGTGGACAGGAGGGAGACAGGCTGTCCCATGGCAAATCTCAGGGGAGCACAGCATCTTGGTAACGTGAGCGGCAGCTGCTCGGCTGTTTCTGGTGACTGCCACTGGGCATGGAGCATCCCCGTGGCCAGATCTACCAAACAGTCTCAAAAGATATCGGAAATCCAAGCTTCGGGGTGAAATCAGAGATGCTAAACATTGACAACTTACTGTAAAATTTGAAAGACCTTTACAGACCAAATAAAGCACATCAACAGGAAACCTCTGGTCTGGGTTCAGGAAATGTTGGTGTTGGAAGGGGCTCAAAAACCATCTCCAGTTCCCTGAATTTACAGAAAGGGACACAGAGGCCCTGAGAGGGGCTGCCTTGTTCAAGGTCCCAAAGCAAGTGAGTGGCACAGTTGGGATTTCAATGCAGGTCAACAGACTCCCCAAACAGGCTCTGTTCACAACCCCACACTCAAGTGAATTTAGGGGATTCAAATCTGAGACCCACGGCGGGGTGGGTGGGATTTTGGGCCAATGCCAGCCATTTCTAGAAGCCCACTGCCCTGTCTGCTTAACTCCTGGGGGAAACTGAGCAAAGGCATCAGCAGGAGGTGAGCTGGGCACCAGCCAGATGATGTTCTTAAATAAAGTCTTGGCATGACTCTCCCCCATCAGGAGAGGCTAGTTCCAAAAATGAGAATTTTCAGAGGCGCGACTATAATAGGAATGGAAACTTATTCCTTCTAATTACATAATTGCATAATTATGCAGTATTAAAATTATGTAAGCCGAACTCCGAGGCTTAAAACCTGGCCTGGATTTCCCTCATCACCTGGGGGCTCCCACGTCGCCTGGGGGAAGGAGGACAAAATGGTGGGCTGTGAAGATCTGTGGCCGTTTCATCTCCGCTTCCCAGAGATGGGAGAGTCAGAGGCAAAGCTTTTGGTTCTCTCCTTCTGGGCAGAAAAACTGGTTTAAAGACCAAGCTGTTCTCTGTTCTAAAAGGGAAGGGAAGGATGCTCAGAATCTCCCTATGCTTTCTTAGCTCCCAGTCAAACTCAGGATGTAACTTGGCCTTTCTAAAGCCATAACATGGGAGACACGCTCAGATCTGAGATTCCCACCCCTTCTACAAGTGCACTCTCTCTCAGCTCCCAAACCTGATTCCTCCCAGACTTGCTCCATGGACAAGTTCTAACTAGATCCTACTTCCCACTCTTGCCTTGAAGAACCAAAGATATTTATGACTGGTGTGAGGAGGACTTCACAGCTAAGAGACTGACCCCTCTGCACTTATGTGGCCTGATTCCTGGGTGGGCTTGCTTCTTCTCCATCCTTCCATGGTCTCCATCAGTAAGATGGCAACAGGACTCCTAGGTGATTCCAACAGGCAGAGTGGAATCAACATGTCTAGGTCTGATACCTCTAGAATGGCAGACCCTGTCTGGCCCTCCTCCAAGATCCAGGCCACCTGAGCAGCCTGGGACAGAGAGCTCAACCCTCTGCTGAGCACAGAGAAGCACAGCAGGCTTTGGGAATGGGCGGGGTATCTGTTTCCTGTCATGGCTCTGATGTGTCACATCCCTGCCAACATTATATGGAGTCAGAAGGTTTTCTTTTTCCTATTTGTGTTTACTTCCATCACTAAAAAAAAAAAATTTGAGAAGCAACAGGGGGCCTGACAGAGGAGGAAAAAAAATTCACACATTCACCTTTGTGAAGAAAGAAACGTGTCCATTCTCGTCTCTTCCCCTGGGGGACTCTTACATTGCAGGGGCTGGCCATTACCTGGACCACCCTCATGGCAGCTGGGAAGGACAACGCTGGTGGCTGGAGTTGCAAAGGAGGAGGTGAACGGGGAGAATGTGGCACGTTTATGGGCAGGTGGGGGAGACAGTTTCAGACATGGAGATCAAGGGAAGGACCAGAGAGGGTGAGACAGTCTACAGCCATCATTTCCCGGACGCCAATGGGAAAGCAAAATAAAATCAGGAACTCTAGACAAATTTGTCTTTGCCATCAAGGCCAAGCATTTGACTTAGACATTAATGTGAGGGAAAAATGGATGTGGTATAGAGCCCTCAAAAACAATGACTTCCATGGAGAAGCGTCCTGCTTTTATTCTAGACAGCACCAGTGAGCACCGCTATACTGAGAAACACGGAAAGGTTGAGGGTTGTAATTTTTCTTCGTGGCTAATTAGCTTCTTTTCTTGTTAGTCACTTATGTCTATAGTTTTCAAAATACAGTTTGAACAGAGAAAAATCTGCATTCCTACTGAGTTAATTCTATAATAGCAACTATACTGTACCTCAGGTACATTTTTCTTAAATTCCCGGCGGAGTTCAATTAAATGTTTATGAGAATGTTCACTCTCCTCCTGCCGTGCAGACAGCTCGGAAGCGACGGAATTAAGCTCCTTCTGGAACAATAAAAAAAAAAAAAAGAAAAAAAAAAGAGAGAGAGAGGGAGAGAGAAAAGAAAAAGATTTTTTTCCTCCTTTTCCTTTTTAATCATCGTACAAAACAGCATTCCAAACAAGTTTCCTTAACTTACAAAAAAGCTGAGAAAAGACAGGATATTGACTCCTGGCACAAATGAATAATTTACGAAACCGGGGATGCAACCGAAAAAAATCCAGGACAGCTTTTTTTGCTTGTCAGAAGTCAGGCCAGATCAATAATCTCCCATAAAGTTGGGTGGAGCTGTTTTTTTTCATTTCTCCCCTACGCCTCTGCCCCACCTCTTAAATTTCCAAGGGAGTGATGGCATAAGCTTGTCAGTAACTGTAGAAAACATCTCCAAACGGTGTCAAAATAGTAAAGTGCGGCATATTGTATGGGCATATTATAGTGTAAGAAAGTGCTGTCGACAGCTTTCATATATCAGAGGTGGGAACTGTTCCAACTATGACTTACACTTAAGGGTTCATAAATACGCCTTTTAAGATATAGATGGCTTTTTAATTTCTGTAGGTTTTGGAAAAATGAAGGTGCCAATAAGAAGCAAGATGACCTTTTGTGTATCCTGCAGTAAATTATCTAAGGTTCACTTCAAGTATAAGAAATATTTCATTGAAGACTCCTGGATTCAGAAGAAAAGGATTGGAAGCAGCCTTCCCTGCTTATGTGCAATGAAGGTTTCAGACCAGGTTTTTACAGGACGAACCAAGGAGGGGAAAAAAAGAGAGTGAGAGATGGAAGTGGGGGACGCTCCAGCTCACACATGACAGACAATGTCTGCTGGTTGTACATGTATATTTGATCACCCCTCTCGCAGCTTTCTTCACTTTAACAGTGGCGGTTTCACGAGGGGAGAATAATTCACCATGAGTTGTCATGGATTTCATTTGCATAATTCAAGAAATGCTCTGTTTATGTGGTCTGCTGCTTTCTTGCACCATCCCGAGATGGGCTTTTTTTCTGGACGATAACTAGAGGAGCATTTCTGTATATATCACCCGATTATATCTGCAGCAATCAAGCCCCATAATTTCCTAAATCCAGTGATGCAATAAATTTCTGCAATCAGATTTATTAAAAACACACAAGCAGATGCAAGAGTGTATTTCTAGGGTGAACTCTTTAATCTAACATATGTATGATGAGGCCCGGCACCGTGCTGAAAGACCTCATTTGTCATCGCTAATGCGCATTCATCTTGCACACACAATGAAACACTTTTACTATTAGATAATGAAATAAAAGTACTATTAACCCGCTGCAAATCCTTTTCCCTCTAAGAGACGAAATGCATGGTAATCGTCTTATATCATGTCTGAGAGTCGGTAAATCTGCTCAACAGCAGTTCACCGTAGCACCATAAACCTCGCGCCCATCGAAGGCTGGAGCGCATACCCCAAACCCAGGGTAAGTGTCTCTGCCTATGGAGCCTTTGGGAGAATCGGGGAAGGAATTTCTATTTCTGGAGAAATGTCTAACCTCTTTGGAGAATCATTAAGACTAGAAGGGAGGAAAATCGAGGCAAGAAAGTAGCCATTAAAATAGAGGGGCAAGAGACTTGGAAATGTGGTGCTCTCCAAGGTGCTGATATCAATTCTATGCCACAGCACTGGGTACACCAACTCCAAGGTGCAGGGGCTTCCAGTCCAAACGTCCCATTGAATTTTTGAGCCAGGTAAGGAACAAGGTGTCATGGGAGAGAAGAGAGAGAAACAGAAACAATTTCTGACAGTCTGCCAAGGTGACAGAGAAAATAAGGAGACTTCTGGTTTATCATCATTTAAAAATAATTGTAGTTTCCAATAAAGAAACCACAATTGACCGTGACCAAAATATCAAGTGACTAGGGAGAGATCTGTGGTAGCAGCAATGGGACTGACCTAAGGCAGACAAAAACCAACTATGTGGGGCAGCCAGGTGGACAGACCCTCACTTGGCAGGAGAGAAGTAACTGGAGTGTCATGGTCAATTTGAGTTGTGGCAGAGTGCTCACAGTTTTTCTTAGTTTTTCTCATCCGTCTTGAAGATAAAGAGGTGATTTTTACATGGCTACAGGACAAACAGAACTGGGACTTGCGTTAACATCACACGGTTTGGAATGATCATATATCTGACACAATGTTCTTATCTCTGGGATACTGCCTCTCCCAGCATCCCAGCAACCTGGTGGGGGCTGAACTTTGACTATTGATTGATTGATTGATTGACTGTGGTATGCGGGCCTCTCACTGTTGTGGCCTCCCCTGTTGCGGAGCACAGGCTCCGGACGCGCAGGCTCAGCGGCCATGGCTCACGGGCCCAGCCGCTCCGCGGCATGTGGGATCTTCCTGGACCGGGGCACGAACCCGTGTCCCCTGCATCGGCAGGCGGACTCTCAACCACTGCGCCACCAGGGAAGCCCGACTCCTTATTTAAAACATCAAACCCAAGTTCCAAAAGGAAATCTCAGAGCAGGTTAAGTCTAACTGTCTGATGTGCTGTACCAGGCAACGATGCCATGCGACTGCACTGGCTCCCTCCATCCTAACCTCTCAGGCTGCTGGTGGGTACAAATCTGTCTGCTGCATCCACACTGTAGACAGAGCAGAGGTGAGACCAGATGGGGGAACATCAGCAGGCTCCCAACCCCAGCCCCACAGAAGCCCAGCTCTTGCCGTCTTTCCTGTTCATCCCTAGAGGAGCAGACGACGGACATCATGACTGATGTCCATGCTCTTCTTACCTCTGCCTTACATCTATACTCATCCTTCAACTCTGAATTCTTGCCACATTTCTATGGTTAGTACACTAACACGTCAACAACAATAATAGTAAATAATCATAACTACCATGTATTGGGTGCTTACACGTACCAGGCACCATGCTAAGCTCCTCATATACATCATCTCATGTGACGAGCACATTAATATGTTTGTAAGGTAATTCAAGCAGGGACTAAGAAACGAATTACAGTCCTAATAATTCAGCTGTGAATTATCTCCTTGGTGGATTATAAAGGCAAAATTGTAATGCCCTGCTCGTCACAGGGTTTCTGCTCCACTTCCCCACTAGCTGGGGGATGTTCAGGGAGCTTGTTTTAAATGTTATAAATGTGTAAAGCATCAAGCACAGTACTAAGTGTTCAAGACATGTTGGCTGATACTAATTTAGATACGCTGAGAGCTCAAGGAACACCCCACTAGATCAGTGATTCTAAGAGTTCAGGATTCCACAGGTCAGTAAAAATCTCACACCCCCCGCCCCACCAATAAAAGGATGACAGAGTACTGACAAGTTTTACTCTATCAGGCAAAGACATTAAAAACCACTCCCTCCCACCCTAGAAGACAGGCTATTTGAACATTAACAGAGCAAGACAGCCAATGACAGAATTGACATGTCTTTTAAAATAAACATATTTAAAATAAAAAAGCTCACAGCACTGTATTTATTTTGAAGGAATATAAAAAACTCTCACAAACATAAACCAGCACCAGTCTGAAGCTGAGTTTTAGAAATAAGTGTCTGAACCCCCATGCACATACACAGCTAGCAGGGCCTCTTTGATGATCAAGCAGAACTTGGGATCCTCTCCCACCTGGCCCCCAGCCCCCAGCCCTAGGGGGGCCATGATTAACACAGCCCCAGACTTTGGGCCAGGCCCAGGCAGGGAGAAGACTCATCTGATTAACTGGCCATCAGCAGCAGACAGACAGCCCGGAGCCCGCCGCAGACCATTCAAATAATGATCATCATAAACAGCCCATTTGCAACTAAAAAAGAAATAATTTTAATGAGCTTGAAGCAGATGATAGATGCAGCTGAGGCTCGGGCCAGCGTGCAGAGAGAAAGGAAGCTGGGACTGAGCTGCAGCCAGGGCTAGGAGCAGCAGGAAGAGGCTGGGGCAGGGAAGAAGAGCTCTTCTGATGGGACCTACAGCCCCACTGCTTGCCCACGGGAAATGCCCACTGCCCGGGGAGTGGCCCTAGCTCTGAGAGCGTCTGCCATCAGCTTGCTGGGCAACCTTGGAACTTCCAAGGCACTCACAGTCTCAGAACATATAAGCCAGAAGGAACTTTCAAGGTTGTCCAGTCCATCACTCTCTGAACTTCAACCATTCATACTACCCCTCTGCATGTATTTTGCCATATTGATATTCCACATGAATTACTATTTCCATGATATTTACCTTCAAACTGACTCTTCTTTCTTTTTGTATAATTTTAAGTTCAATTTTTTTTTTTTTTTTTTGCGGTACGCGGGCCTCTCACTGTTGTGGCCTTTCCCGTTGCGGAGCACAGGCTCCAGACGCACAGGCTCAGTGGCCATGGCTCACAGGCCCAGACCGGATCTTCCCAGACCGGGGCACGAACCCGTGTCCCCTGCATTGGCAGGCGAACTCTCAACCACTGAGCCACCAGGGAAGCCCTTAAGTTCAATTTTAAGCTCAAACTTTTACACCCTTATAACCATTGCCCAGGTAGATACACAGAATATTCACACTCCTAGCACCTTGGAAGGTTCCCTTGTGCCCTCTCCTAGTTAGTACCCCCTTAAAGGTAACTATCATTCTGACCCTAGCATCTAGACAAATTTTGCCTGTTCTTGACCTTTACATAACAACCCCTTCTCTTTTTAACCTAAATAAGTACATTTGAAAAGGAACTTCTTTTTATCGCTAGAGGACACTATGCCATAAACAGCAGGTAGTCTTTAAAATGAAAGTACAATGAAAACAAAGCATTGCTGTTTGTCCTTGTTATAAAAGGAGACTGGCAAGTGCTGGAGAGGTGTTAAAGGTAGAGACTTTCTTCTTGTTCCCATGAGAAGGAATGAATGATCACTGAGAAGGGATAACTGATCCTCCTGACACAGGTCAATCCCTTCTAATGTCAGGTCTACTTACAGTCATCTCACGTCCTAACAGTGGGGGTATGTATGTCCCACACTTTAGCTAACACTAACTGAATCTGAGTCTCCCATTTTAGAGATGAGAAAACTAAGGCAAAAACAGCTTAGGCGACCTGCCCAAGCCACACATCTGGTTAAGAGGCTGGATTTCCTCAGAGGGAAGGTAGCTCTTGGGTGGGGAAGGAAGAATGTTGGTTATCTATGGGGAGAGCAAGTTGAACATTCTCAGTTCAACTGTATTTCCTCAACCAGGAAGGATTGGGAATTGTACAAGAATACTTAGTTTTAAAAGAAATTTAACACATGATGTTGACCTGAAGTGTCAATGATGTACAAAACTTTGAGCTAGCTGCTATGTTCTTAGAGGGGAAATACACATCTGAATTGTGCATATGCATGTCAATTCCCCCAGCATGTGCTCACACTCTTCTCAGCTCCAAAGACACCCTCACACTCAGACACATCCCCCTAATACCACTTCTGAGAAGAGACCTTCTGAAAACGCTGCAGTGATTGCTGGGGATTAGGAGTTAAGGAAGCAAGGACCTCAGGTGTTCCCATATTTTGAAGGGGTTTCATGAAAGGAAAGAAACTTCCTCAACATGTCCCTCCTCTGCTCAAAACCCACCTCTGGCTCTCCACTGCTCTAGGACAATCGCCATACTTCCTATCTAGGTGTCACTGGGCCCCTTCCATCTTCCCAACCTTTGTTCCCAACCTTGTTCCGAACATCTTTGTTTCCTTCCCAACCAACCTTCCTGCCTTGCAGGAATCCAAAGGCAACAGGGTCTCCCAACTCCATGGCTCAACAGACTTCATTCCTTCAGCTCAGATGATCTCATTCTGTCTCTGCAGCTGATCTTACTCATCCCTTGTGCCTCGGCTTAAATGTCCCCTCTTCCAGGAAGGATTCCTGAACCCTCCCCTCCAAGTCTGGGCATCTCCTTTGTGTCCCTGTTATCCCCTTCTGATATTTGCCACCAGATGTTGTCTTTTCAAAGGCCTAGAACTTTTTTGCCAAATGAAACCTTACACAGACATTCCTTACAGAAAACAATAGCTCATGGCTAACATTTATGCCATACACACACACACACACACATGCTAGTATTTATGGAATGTGCTAAGCACTTTATGTATATTATCTCCTGTACGGATATATGGATGAAGTGGCAGCTGAGATTCCAGGCCAGGTCTAGAAAACAAGGATGACCAGTGATTATGACTTTCAATACAGTCACCAACTCCCCCCAACACAAACCTGGAAGTCTGCTTTCTCTTTGCAGGGAGATGCAACTAGAGATGTTGTACATTCAGCCATCCATGATCTCCAGTGTGCTAGGCATTAGATAAAGGGAATCAGATACAGTCTATATCCTCTAAGAGCTCAGAAACCAAATAAGACAAGTTAGGGCATAAATAATTCTGGTAAAAGGGACAAAGGCCATCGCATTAAGACATCACCTCCAGAGCAGACTTGGAGAAGAGTGAAACCCTAACATATGCCCTGAATTGCCTTTGCATGGGTATGGAAACTGACGGGGCAAGGGAGAGATAAGAGTTTTACCTACTTCTACTAATTAAATCACTGTGTGGTTCCCAACTTGGGCAGGGGTTGCCAGTACCTAGTAAGTTACCCAGGCTGGAAGCTCTTTATCCAACATCCATCCAATCACCCAACCAACCATCCATTTTCCACTCATCCATCCATCCATTTATCTAACAGATCATCTATCTTCCAACTGATCATCCAACATCCATCTATCCAATCACTCACACTCAACCAGTCATCAATCCATCATCCATCCATCTAATCACCCATCCACCCATCCCCATCTAATCATCCATCCAACTAACTACTGAGCCCCAAATCTGTGCTAGTTACAGTGTTAGGTACTGGTACACAGAAACTAACCAACATAGCCCCTGTCCTTGAGGAGTTCACAGTGCAGTGGAGGAGACACACAGGCCAATTCCAACACCGTGTGCCGAAGTACAACATGAAAAGTATGAATAAAGTATCATGGGAACACAGAGAGCAAGGTGACTTGCTGTGACTGGGGTAAAGAGTCACCAAGGTGGGAACGTTTGACCTGGGGTCAGGGGATGAGCTGGTTAAGAAAGCTAAGCATCCCACACAGAGGAAACGGGATTATTGTGATAGCCCCCTACCTGGCCTCTCTGTTCCTGCCTTTAGTTTTCTTCTTAACATGTATCACTATCAAACACACTATATATTTTATTTACTAGAATGAAAACTCCACAATAGCAAGACAGAGATTTTGGTCCTTTCCTCCTTATGCTCAGTGCCTAGAACAGTTCCTGTTACATAGTAGGCACTTTAGAAATGTTTGTTGGTCAAATAAATGAATGAATAAATGCTATGTGTCAGAAACCCTGAAAAAGCCTGATTTGTCTGGGGAACAATGACCATGTTCAGGGATCACAGACCTATGTCAAAATTCCGGCTCTGAACCCTCACTAGCAGTGTGACCTTGGACAACATACTCAACCTTAGTTTCTGTGTCTGTAAAATGGCGATAAAAATTTGTGCCCAAAGTGTTACTGAGGAAACCCTTGAGAACCAGATTGTAAGCAGGTAAAGTGTTTGGCACAGTGTCTAGGATCTTCATTGCTCATATTCCCTCCAATGGAATGTCAGTCCCTCATGCGTGGGGACCATGCCTGTCTTGCTCACAGCTGTAGCCACAGGTTCTAGCTAAATGCCAGATGCATAAAGGCACTCAAAAAACACCTGTGAATGAATGACTGTTAGTAGATATAAGCATGAGGAGTCCTTTGTGGCAGGAGCAAGATGGGGCCCTCTTGCTGTTTGGGGGGGCCAAACAACCCATTCTGTATCTCAGGTCCATGGAGCCATTCGGGGCTTTGCCATCAGAGTCCCAGGCAAACACCGAGGAGGAGGGTTTCTGGGGATGCAGTGGACCATGATGGGAGTGTCGCCTTCAGAGTGGCCTCAGAGGCTGGCTCTAGGAGGGGGCCGGGAGATGACCTGGGACGAAGGGCACATGCTGGCCTGCCATGAACAAGGAGAGAAGACGGATGGCTCTGCAGCCCGCTGAGATGGATAACTGAGCCTTGGCCGAGAGACAGACCGGGTTACCAGAGCCATCCATCACTCCCGGCACCGTATGTAAATTTCAGATGCCAAGATGTAGGGCAAATTATCCGAGGGCCCCGGCAAGGGGCGGTGCCTATGAGAAACAGTTCTCAGCCAAGCTGGCTTTATTGAATTCCATCATCTGGGCCAGGATGATAGTTCACACTTGGGTCACAGAGCCCGTTGAGAGGACTGTGTCCAAACCGTGAGGCCCGGGTGTGTGGGCGAGGCTGCCAACAACTTCTTAGCAGACTCCCAGCGCAGTGATAACAATAATATAATAACTGTCCCATAGAGGGCTTACTAGGTCCATGTTAACTGGCATACAAAAGTTCATTTTATTTTCCCAACAGTGTTTGGCATGCAGTGGATTCTCTAGAAACATCTACTGAGGGAGCAAATGAATGGTCCTATGATGCAGGTGCCATTTTACACAGGGTACCTGCAGAGAAACAAAGCCACTTGCCAAGGTCACACTTTATTCTGCATTCTTTCCTCCGGCTGCTCATGGGGCTTCCTTTCCCTTACCTGTTTGTCCCAGACAAGGACTCATGTGGCCTGAAGATCAGGAGCGTGGCTGGGCCTTATCAGTCTGTCTGTCCATCTCTTTGTCTATCTGTCCATCCATCCATCCATCCAGTCACTCACTCATTTACTCAACTATAATTTAAGTGCCTACAATGTGGCCCAGAACAAGTCAGACCCAAGTCCTGCCCTCACAGTGTTTGGTCATGGAAGGCACATAGACAATTAAAATTGTGGTCCACAAAAAAAAAAATAAAAAAAAAAATTGTGGTCCACAAGGCCTTCCTAGCAGCTCCCAAAGTTCTGGCTTCCAGAAAATCCAGTGGCAATTTGCTTTTAGCTGGAGGCAGGCCAAGAGCCCACATTTGGTAGGCAGAGCGGGTTTGAGTCTAGACGTTCTTACTTACTGGCTCTGTGAGTCTGGGCAGACCCCTGACCTCTCTGCATCTAGGATTTACTGCTGTAACATGAAGTCATGGCATGCCTTGTCTCTTAGAGGTGCAGGCAGGATGAGAGGCCTGTGGCTGGCAGGGGGTCCAGGGTGCAGGAGGTGCTTGGGTGCTCAGGGGCTAGGGCTGGCTATTGAGGTGGGACCACTGCCAGCCCTGAGCCCCGAGAGGGCAGCAACCTTCCCTGCCCTGGTACTAGGCTGAGGCCCAGGGTTGCAGTGGGGACATTTCTCTCATCAGCAAATACTGTCAGCTTGATCCAACCATTTCTCATCTTCTCTACTGCTGCCACCTGGGTGACCACAGGAGCCTCCTCACTGGTCTCCGCACTGCTGCCCTCACCCTCCTACAGTCCCTTCCCCACCCGACAGCCACCAGGATACTGTTAAACCCAAGTCACACCCTGTCCCTCCTCTACTCAAAACCCTTCCACAGCTCCCACCTGACTCTGCATCAAGGCCAAAGTGCTCACCTCGATGTCAAGGTCCCACGTGACTTACTTCTGTCCTCACATCCTTCTACTCCCTCCTCACTCACTCTCCTCCAGCCACACAGGACCTTTGCTAGCTCTTGAACACATCAAGGACATTCCTACCACAGGGCCTTTGTATTGGCTGTTCCCTCTGCCTGAAATGCTGGGTTTTGGTTTTTGTTTCTGTTTTTATTCCACATGGGTCTTTTCCTTTCCTCCTCCAGGTCTCGGCTCTTACACTACCTTCTCACAAAAGCCTGTCCTACCATCGTATTTAAAATAGCAAGCACCTCCTCCCTACCTCACCCATTCTTCTCTCTCTGCTTATTTCTCTAAATGGCACTTGTCATCAACACATGTATGTGGTTACTGCTCTATTTATTTATTGTCCATTTCCACTAGCCACCCTCCTTTAATGTCAGCTCCAGAAGGACATGGGCTTTGTTTGTTTGGGCCACTGTTGTATCCCTGATGCTTGGTACACAGTAGGTGCCAACACTTGTTGACTGAATGAATGTATGACTAAAGGAACAAATGAAAGACGTGCTGGCCAATCCCGGCACCAAACCTCCCCACCCCGCCACACTTGCACCTCCACCTCCAAGGCACCCCCCACCCCAAGCATCAGCCAGGAAAACAAGCCAGTTCCTGCTGCAGATGGGACCTGGAGGTGGCTGTCCTTGAGAGAGGATGCCAATCAAACACCTAATTATCTCGCCACGAACCCGGGAGCCACATCTGATCACTTCCTCCTGCCCTTGATTGCTGCTTTATATTCCGGAGTTCTCAGATGTAAAACCTTGAGGCACCAGGAAAATAGAGTAGCCCCGCCCCCACTCTGGTGGGTGTCAGATGAGGGGCCAGGGACCCCACGTACCACCTCTTAGGGCTAATACATCTGGTCCAGCTGGGTGAGCTGGCTGGGCAGCTCCTCTCTATGCTCTTCCCTCTCCTCTGTTGAAAAAGGGGGAGGGGGTCACATCAAGGAATCACTCGTTCACTCATTTCAGTGTTTATTGAGCACCTACTCTGTGCCAGGCACTTGTTAGGGGCCACAGTGGTGGTTACTCATCATATCACAGGAGCTAAGGGCTTGCTATGTGGTGTCAACTTTTCATGCCTTGGCTCAGCTCCTCTCCTAACCCCTTCTGCAGATGGGGAAACCCAGTCTGAGAGAGATGATACCACTCACCCTAGATAACCGTTGGGCAAAAGCAGAGCAGGGCCTTGAATCCTGATCCCCTCTTCTCCAAACCATGGCACCAACGCTGAAGTCTGTGCCATTTTAACATCTTTTTCAAATTCATTTCTCTGAGTATCCTCTTTTTTAGGGTGGGGGAGGAGACTGGGTGTTGCAAGAAGCTCTGTGGAAACCTCAGAAAGCTGTGGAAAAATTTACTGGCGTACAGGGCTAAGGCACACAATCCAGGTGGGGAAGGAAGCGCCTGCTCGGTGTTAGGTGGGGGTCTAGGAGCATCGTGGACCTCAGTGGTGGGAGACAACGGTCACACAAGTGCTCATACGGTGTCCTGGGGAAAGCACACAGGGAGAGAGCTGCAGCTAACAAAAGAATATGGGCACCGGGCACCTGGGGGAAGGCATCGGAGGAGGAAGGACCCATGGGCAAGGGCGTGGAGGATGGAAAACCCGGGCTGTGCTGGGGAGTGGCTGACCACCTAGATGCGTATTAGGGACTCATGGGGATTGGGGTTGGAAAGCCATGAGGCCAAGGCAAGAAGGAACTGGGAGCCACAGAGGACAGTTGAGCAGAAGAGGGGCACTTGCTTCAGGCAGCTCTGGGAAGCCTCACAGGCAGAGAAAGGTGAGGGCAACAGGCAGAAGAGAGAGGTGATGGATTTTAGGGACCCAATGGAAAGGAATTCATGCCATTTGGCAACTGGGAGGATCAGCCAGAGGAGGCTGAGGGCAAGAGGGAGAGAGAAGGCCCTCAAATGAGGGGCAGCTGGGCACACGAAGGAGGGCTTCACACCAGGAGTCCTTGGGCCCTCCATCGCTTGTCTCCTAATTTGCTGTTGACTTTGGCAAGTGACAGACCTCCCACTGCCCACTGTTTTATTGGTTAAATGAGGCCCAGGATGTCTGAGGGGGTACTGAGAGGACCTAAAGAAATTTGTAGATACAATTTCTCCCTAAACAAATGGGAGGAATTAGTGTTTAATAAATGCTCTGGGGAGTCTAGTTTATAAGTATGAAGACAAATATTTTTTAAAGAAAAATATTTTGTAGGGGTGACAAGGAGGAAAAGGGAGCCAGAGTTCAAACTAAATGCCCCCCATTTCTGCTGTTGTTCCTAACCTGCAGAGGTAACTCCTTTAAAGCCAGTCCTAATTTGGCTGCGACTCACATGCCTCGACTCTTCTTTTTAGGGTTAGAAGACATTTGCTTGAGTGACACCATCTCCAGGAGGGAGTCCCAGATTGAATAAGGGATGCCCAGGCAGGGTCACCTGAGGGTCCCTATGAGCCTCCTACTAATCAGACAACCCCATGACTGAGTCCCTTGTCCCAGCGTGTCCCCAACACCTTGATAAAAAGTCTAATCCAGGGTGCGGGTCTTATTTCACGTCAAGCTATATAAGGTCCTCGATATACAATTCTTCCACTTCCAGTGAAAGGGAGGGAAGGGATGGGGGAGAGGAAGAGGAAAGACTACATTTTATTTTTGAATCAACATCCCTTTTTATCTACCTGTATTTTATTAAAATGTTTATCATCCACATAATGTGAAGTTCTCATGAAACCAACTTCAATTACCTGAAACTGCACCCAGGACCCCTGACTGCCTTCTTGGCACAGTAAATAAAGTGATGGACAGGAATGCTACATGGCCAGGCACTGACCCAACCAGGAAAGTTCAGGGACAAGACATTAATCCTTTCTGCAAAAGGGGGACTTCCCTGGTGGTCCAGTGGTTGAGAATCCACCTGCCAATGCAGGGAACATGGGTCCGAGTCCTGGTCCAGGAAGATCCTACATGCCGCGCAGCAACTAAGCCTGCGCGCCACAACTACTGAGCCTGTGCTCTAGAGTCCATGAGCCACAACTACTGAGCCTGTGCGCCACAACTACTGAAGTCCGCGCCTAGAGCCCATGCTCCGCAACAAGAGAAGCCACCACATTGAGAAGCCCGCGCACTGCACCGAAGACCCAAGGCAGTCAAAAATAAAAAAATAAATTATAAAAAATATTATAAAAAAAAAATTTTAAGAAGGGGGTGTCCTTTCCTCTCCCCCAAACCACAAAAGGCCATGTCCCAAAACAACACAGATGAGACCTTTCTCTCCAAATGCTCTCTCCCCAGACCCAGGGAGACTTTCATCTCTGTATTTGGAGGCATAACAGAATTTCCCCCTATCTACAGACACACAGAGAGTCTGTACAGAACTGAATTCTTACTGTACTTATTGACTAAGAGAAAACTCGAGAATGACAGACTGGCCTATCCTAGACCAGGAACTTTCTTTCTCCAGGGCCTAAAGAGGCCCAGGACACAGGATACTCATATTCCCAGCATTGGGCCTAGATGAAGACTTAGGAATGCGGGCTGGGTTCGAATCCTGATCCTGCCACTCTCTAGCTGGGAGATCCTAATGCCTGAGCCTCAATTTCCTGATCTGAAAAATGGGTATGATGCTTGTGAGCATCATCTCAGCTAGAGATGGGGGTTGGACACCAAGCTGAGCTACCTAGAAGAAGTACCGAGGAACAGTGCAGATCACTGGGATGGTAGCAGTTCTGCAGCCGTGCATTCAAATCTTCCCTGTTACACTTGCTAGCCCTGATCTGGCCACGTCACTGCACTTCTCTGGGCCTCAGTTTCCCCACCTGCAGCATGAGGATAATAATAATACTAAATGAATCTCAGGCACGTCTCACTCTTCAATATCTCTAACTGTCCAGAAATAATAACCGCCCCTGCCTCCGCCTTCGTCCAAGCTGCCATCGTCCCTCGCCTGGACTATTTCCGGGGCCTCTTTCCTTCCCTCCCAGCTCCCGCCCTTACCTGCTACAGTCCAATTTCCAGGCAGCTGCTGGAGTGTGCTGTTCAAAACGTGAATCAGCTCTTGCCTCTCCCTGGCTTGAAAATCTTCCATGATTTATTTGCCATGGGCTTAGAGTGGAATCCAGACTCCCCCGCACTGGGGTCTACAGGGTGTGGCCACTGCGCAAGGTTCCAGTTTTATGTGGGCTGACATCTCTCCTCAACTCAATGCACTCCAGCCCCTCTGATGGCTTCTATCCTCCAGCATGCCAGCATCTCTCCCACCACTCAGGGCATTTGCCTGGGCAGTTCCCTTTATCTGTCACGCCTTCCCATCCCCCTAACTCTGGCACCTCCTTAGTGGGGTCCTCCCTGCCCTCACCCCAAACTCTAAAGTAGATCCATCCCCTCCCTGCTCCTTTCTCACAGAGCATTCACCAGCATTTGCAAAGACAAACTAAAACTAAAAGCTCCAGGAGGGCAGGACTTGTGTCTCTTTTGTTCGCTGTATTTCCAGCACCTGGGCCTATGCCTGGTATAGAGGGAAGCTTAATAGACATTTTTTGAATGAGTATTCACTTCACTGAGTTTCTCTGCACATCAAATGAATATAATGAATATGAAGAGACTCTGATAGCCAGAAATGCTTCGCACAAATAAAACAAAAATAACAATTCCTTAAGAATGGAAATATCTTACTTTGGGGCTTAGAGGCAGGAAAGAAAGAGTGAGAATAAGGAGGAAAGAGAAGAGAAAAGCAAGAATGGGAGAAAATTCAGGATTAATGAGGTGGAACTAGTGTGTTCCCCCCACCCCCAAAGGCCATTTGGGGTGTTCTCCCACCACCCCGGGAGGTGCACTGACGCCTGACATGTTAGCACATCCTGATATTTTAGGGGCTGGGAGAATTACTTGGATGAAAAGTCATTCACATTTTAAAGCTGTATTTTCACTGTGTAAACCGCAGCAGTGGGGTCCCTTCAGGCAGATCGGCTCAGGGCGGGTGGTGGGAGGTGGGTCGGCCTGGCTGACCCTGCCAGCGCTCATCCATTCCACACCCGCCTCTGGAGACTGCAGAGCAGCCCGTGCTGCAGCATGTTCCTGTTGAGATGAAGCACTTGTTCGAGGAGGGGGAAGCCATCTCTGCCCTCACACAAAACAGGTCACTGCTGACACTGAACCCGATGTTGTTTTCACACCACACTTTCTAAAGGAGAGTGTCTGTTGTTCTTTCCGGGAAACCTCACGTTGCTTACATCCTGCTCATCAGCATGCCGATGGCATTCACTGCTTCATTCATTCATCAAACATGCATTTGAGTGCCTACTCTGTGCCAGACACTGTTCCAGTCGCTGAAGATCGAGCAGTGGCGGCAGCAGACAAGGTCACTGTCCGTGTGGTACTGACAGTCCAGCACCTTATCTTTCACGGACGAAGGTGTGGAGTCAGGGTTTACATGGCATTTATACAGCCCTGGGGACTGGACAGAATAACAACAACAATAAAGATAACAATAAAGGAAGGAGATACTTTTTTGCCCATACTAAGAGGCAGACACCATGCTAGGGGATTTATGATCATTCTTCTCTGAGCCTTACAAGAGTCCTTCAAGAGTCATGTTACCACTCCATTGTTTTGGTTGAGGAAAACAGGCTCTGAGAGGACAGGTCACCTGTCCTAGGTCACAGACACAGTAAGTGACAGGGCTGGGATTTGAACCTGGGCACTCCTGGCTCCAGAGCCCATCCACGCTCTTCTCCTGACCCTATAGTGTACCTCGACATAAATCCACAGCACAACTTCTGGAGCTTCCCTCTCGGCCCTGAGACACTATGTACTATCTAGGTGCAATATTCCAGGACACATGCAGCCCTGAAGCCCTAGCTTATCCCAGCCAGGTAGGAATAAAAGAGTTGAACTCTGATCAATCCTTGGAAAGGTTCACTGAGGACCTAGAACATACTGAGCAGTGATCTTGAACTTCCAAGTACTGCACTGTCCAATGTGGTAGTCACTTGCCTTGTGAGGTTCTTTAAATTTAGTACATCTAAATGAATTTAAATGAAATACAATTACCAATTCAGTTCCTCAGTCTCACGAGCCATATTTTGAGTGCTCAACAGCCGCAGGTACTAGGGGCTACCATATTGGACAGTTCAGATATACATCGTTTACATTATCATAGAACGTGCTATTGGACAGCACTAACTTTAGAACATCTAAGATGTGTGGTTTTGTCTCATGAGTCCATGCCCCCACCTGCCATTCATCTCTTCAAGCTCCAACGGCTCCCAGAATTCGCAGTCCAAACCCTGATTGAAACTCAGGACCCAAAATGCATACTCAGATCTCCGGAAGACATGACTAAATGCTGGCAAGGACGTGGAGCAGTTGGCGCCCCCACACACTGCGGGTGGGAATGTAAAATGGTAGTCACTTTGGAAGACACTTCGGCAGTTTCTTAAAAAGTTAAACATAAGTTTGCTTTACAACCCAGCAATTCCACTCCTCTACCCAAGAGACTTGAAAGTGTATGTTCACACAAAGACTTGTGCATGCGTGCTCAAGTCAAACAAAAAGAGGAAACAGCCAAAAAGAGGAAACAATCTATATGTCCGTCAACTGGTGAATGGATAAGCAAAATGTGGTCCATCTATACAATGGAATATTATTTACCAATAAAAAAGAGCAAAATACTCATACCTGTTACAACATGGATGAGCCTTAGAAACATAATACTAAATGAAAGACGTCAACACAAAGACCACATACTGTATGATCCCATTTATATGAAATGACCAGAAAAGGCAAATCTATAGATATAGAAAGGAGATTCATGAAGTCCTGGGGCTAGGAGTGCAATCAGAAAGATCTTTTTGGGGTGATGGAAATGTTCTAAATTTGGACTGTGGTGATAGTTGCACAGCCCCATAAATACTAAAAATCACAGTTGGGTACACGTATAATAGGTAAATTCTATTGTACATAAATTATACCTCAATAAAGCTGTTTTAAAAAAAGTGAAAAGAAATCAGGAGGTGGGGAAAGCTATGTTCAGCTGTCTTGTAAAATCTTAAAGCTCACGCTAACTTTCCTTTCAGAGCCCTCTTCATCTTTGCATTGGACCATCATGACAATAAGGAACATTTATGGACAAGTCACTGGGTATCAGGTTCTGTGATCAGCATTTTACCTGAAGTGGTTATGAGTATCCCCATATTACGAATGGCAAACCTGAGAGCTCAGAAAAGGTACTTCCCTGGCTTAAGGATACAGCATGGTGAAACCAGGCTTCGAACCTGGGTCTTTCTGTCCTGCCTCTCGCAGTCCACAGGACGCTGCATCCAATTCTCCCAGTGATGCTGGAGGGAGCTCAGAAGAACAGACTCCATGCTGTGCCCTTGAAACCTCAAGGTGGTGGCTGGTGCCCGTTCCTTGTGCCACCTGACACTCCGTTGGCCAGGACCCATGGTCAGTTTTATTTGATTTCTATTCTAAAGCACTGTTTTGTGTGTTTCTTTTTTTCCCCTAGGGGTTTATAAACTCTGTCTTTTCTCTATCAGGCTGAAACTTAGAATACAGGTTGTCAGCCAACATGCCAGGCATTTTTCTAAAAATAACCCAAATTGGTTAAGCCATTTTTAAGCGATAGAACAGTCAGGGGAAGGAAAAAAAGTTGCCCTGGCAGGAGGAGGGAGGAATTTTAAAGGTGGTCTCAGATGCTTTTTTTGAACAGCTTTAAACTAAACGTCTTGTCTGATTGAGACGGATGTGGACCGGTGACCGCAGCTACAGACCATGGGACAGAATGTGGTTTCCTCTGGTGCCTCAGGCCTCAGATTGGCTGCTCAGGGTGGGCATTTCCCTGTGTGTGGGTCACCAGAACATCTCATGTAGAGGGATGAAGAGGAAAGGACAGAAGGGGTGAGGGGAGAGGGGGAACAGTAGAGAACAGGACTTTCTTTAGGAATTGGGGGGAAAGGGGAAGGGGGGACCCAAAGGGCAGACATACCAAGGGTGGAGTTTGCTGTGCTCTCTGTAGCAGGACCACTAGGTGTTGAGGGTCTTCTCAAAATGGACCTGCCCCATTAAGTCAAACTCACCTGAACGCACGTTCATTCAATGTGCTTCAAGCACCTACATCAGGAAAGAGGCTGACCTGTTCCCAGCAGACTTCACAGGGCTTACAGGTGCGGGCCGGGGTGACATCAAGAAATGAAGGGCTGGGGGGGCGTAACAAATGGGAAACAAGTGTCCCAGAGAAAGGGGGCAGCTATACTCAGCTCTGGCTGATTGGTGCCACAGAGGATTGTGGGCTCAGTGGGTCGGAGGGTTTGGTTCTACAGAAAAGCCCAAATCCAGATTTTTAATTTGAAAATCTCCTGATTTTTAATTGTTGGCAACAAATTCAGAAAAAAATTTAACAACACACTCTGTGCCAAACAAAACAGATTTACTGGGGGATTTGGACCCTGGCCTGCCAGTTTGCAAACTCCAGTCTAGCCTGTTAATTACCAGGGATGAAGAGAATAATAATAACAACGATGGCTTACATCTACAGTGCACTTATGACGAGCCTGGCCCCGTGCTAAAACAACACTGTCAGGCGGGTGTTGTTATTATTTCCTTTTTACAGAGGAGCACATCGAGGTACAGAGAGGTTAAGTCATTTGCCCAAGGTCACACAGCTGCGGTGGCAGGGCTGGATTCCAGCCAGGAGTCTGGCTCCAGAGCCTTACAATTTCCTCGTGGTTAAAGCAAGCTGGGTGGCCAATGGTATGACATGTCCATGACATCCTGTGGAATCTGAGACCCCTGGAGATGAGGGGGTCCTTAACATTCCAGTTCATTACCCCCACCTCTTACAAACCTGTCCCCCAGAGAGGTTGGGGAGGCTGACAGAAGCCTCCAGAATGTAGGTTTCTGCTCACTGGTCACTCCATCCTGGGACTGCCCCAGCCAAGCTGGTCCTAGAAGGTCTTCAGGAGGATGTGTGCTGCTTCCCAGATGGGTGCCACCCGCCTGTGCCCGCTGCCCACTGGAGTCAGCTCCCCCAGCCCCCAGAACCTAAGTAGAGGGGCAGAGCCGACTGCCCTCTAGCCAGCATGAGGTCCCCAGGCCTGGCTGGCTCGCTGCCCCCCACACCTCCAGTTCCTTCCTCCCAGGATCCCAAACAAGGAGCCTGTTCACAGCAGAGTGCTCATTACCATTTGCATCCCGCCTTTATCCAGCAGATGTGCGCTGTTACAATAGCAAGAGAGAAAATAGAAAGAAATTTCGGAATTTGTTCTCCAAAGATATTCAAATTAGTTAATCAAGGGGCTTCTTATTGCTTCTCCTCTCCCCCCTCAACAGCTATCCATGAAGATAATTGATCAGCTGCTAATAACTGATTACACTTCACAAGTGTTTTCTCATGCCCATTACCAGAGTGTTTAAAGACATTTTGTAAAGTTCTAATTATTTCAAATTGTTCCACTGTAGAAAACACCTTGGAGCAGTCGGTTGTTGGCTATGCCTGGGATGCTTGTGCTGTGTCAAAGGGTACTTGGAGGCAATGGTCAGGGACCTGGGTAATCCCATATCCACCTCTCTCCTGGACTCCTGCATCTCTCTTCCCTCCCTCTAATTCCTTCTCCACACAGCCACTAGGATGCTGTACTCCAACCACCATCCCTTAACGGTAAGCCAGGTCCGAACTCCTTAGCACACACTCATTCATTTTGTCATTTAACACAGCAGTTCTCCAACTTTTGTTGTCTCAGGACCCTTGTATACACTTAAAAATGACTGAGGCCCTCAAAGAGCTTTGTCTACATAGGTTATAGCAACCGATATTTACCGTGTTCAAAATTAAAACTGAGAAATTTTTAAAGCACAAGCATATACAGGCACACACTCCGTTAGCTGTCAGAATGATGACATCATCACACATCCTGTAGCTTCTGGAAAATTCCACCGTGCGTTCTCTCACAAGGCACATGTTCGATTAAAAGCTGGGGTGCTGGGCTGTGGAGGTGCTGTGAGTGCAGGAGTGAAGCAGATGGAGAATTAATTCAGGCTCCCACAGAGATGCACATGGACACAGGCAGCTCGCCTCCCTCTCTACTGCCTCCACTCCGCCAGGCTGCGGGCCTGGGATCAACCACCCTCAGAGGTGTGTCTTTGTGAAGATACAAGGGATCTGTGGATCTGCTAATAATGCCAGGCAGCTCTCTGGATGTCCAAGAAAGACGAAGTAATCTAGTGGTCAAAAACATCAGAGGTGAAAAGATGTCAAAGGAATGTCAGGGTTAAGTGGACGCCCTGGCTTGAGCAGTTGGTGTCGTGGGGAGGGGCAGTGGTGGAGGAATGTCCACCATGAACATGGGGAGAGCCCCTGACCTAGGAAGCTCAGTGACAAGAGTGTGAGTGTGTAAATGAACAAGAAGCTCAAGGGACGATCCTTCCTGTGACACTCTAAGTTGACTATGATGGGCCAAATGGGAATCTCTGTCTTCATCCCCTGCATTTCTAAGCGATAACTGTTGAATTAAAAAGAACAGGTGAAATAAGAGCGAACAGGCAAAGCCACAGAGTGGGAGAAGGTTTGTGCAATTTACCTAATAAAGGATTGTGTCCAGAATCCAGAACTCCTAAAAGGAGAAATGACCTAACAGAAAAATGGGCAAGAGACTTGAACCAGCCCCTCCCCAAAGAGGAGATCCTAATACCAACGAGCACATGAGAAGATGCTCAACCTCACTGTCATGAGGGAAAGGCAAATTTAAACTAGGAGATAATTCTACATACCCACCAGAATGGCTGAAATGAAAGACAGTACCAAGTGTCAGCAAGGATGTGGGGCACCGGACCTCTTATAGACTACTGGTGGGGTGTCAGCTGATATCTGGGAAAACTACTTGGCAGTGTCTACTAAAGTTAAACATATGCTGCCCTATGACCAGCAATTCGACCCTGGGCACCTACCCCAGAGAAATACGTTCACCAAAATAGAGCCTCACCATTCAAAGCATGGTTACGGACCAGCAGCACTGGCTTCACCTGAGAACTTGCAACAGATGCAAAAACTCAGGACCCCCCCCCACACCTTCCGCTGCCCTTGCCCCGTCAGACCTACTGAACTGGGGGTCTGTACTGTAACAAGATCTTGAGGTGATTCATGAGTACCTTAAAGTTTGAGAAGAACTGGTCTGCAGTGTTCACAGAAGCACTATTCATAACAGCCCCAAACTGGAAACTACCCAAATGCCCATTAACAGTAGAAAGGATAAATCTGCAATATATTCACCCAGTGGAATACTACATTACAGCCAGGAGCATGAATGAACTTCAACAGCAAACAATATTGATAAATCTTATAAAAGTCATGTTGAGCAAAAGAAGCCAGATGCAGCAGAGTACACACAGTATGATCCCATTTATACAAGGTACGAAAACAGACGAAACAAACCCATGCAAATCAGAAGTCAGGAGAGTGGCTGCAGCTGGAGGGCAATGGAAGGAGTATAAGAGATGCTTCTGGGTGGCTGGGGATGTTCTGTTTCTTGATCTCAGTGCTGGTTCTATGGGTATGTTCAGTTGTGGCGAGTCATGGAGCTGCACCCTTACAATCTGTGCACTGGTCTGAATGGATGTTCGGCGGGGGACGGAGGGAGAGGGAGAGGCAGGAGGAGGGAGGATCGGCTATTTTCCTTCCATCCAAAATACTCTTGAATCTGCCCATGTCTTGCCATTTCTGCTGCCACCAAGCCCCCATCACTGCTTGCTTGGACTGCTGCAGTAGTCAGTCACGGGTCTTCCCCTATCCCTCCTTCCCTATGATCAGTTCTGCCACAGCACCCAGGGGCACTTTCACAAACATGGATCAGATCCCATTATTCCCACGCTGAAAACTCTGCAGTGACTTCCCACCGCTCTGGAGGCTGAGGTCTCAGATTCTGCCCAGGGCTGGTGTGATCTGGCCCTGCCCACCTCTCTGCCCTCACGTCTCTTGCTTTCTGTGTTCCAGCCACTCTGCCTTTCATTGGCCAAGCATTAGACTACCTCAGGTCCTTTGCATCTGTTGTTCCCCTTGCCTGGACCTCTCTTCCTCTAGATTTTCCTATAACTGCTCCTTCAGGCCTTCCCTGACCATCAGGCCTAAATGGGACCTTGTTCTTATTCTCGCTTGGTGCCTGCTGGCTTCCTTCACGGCACTCTTGATATGCCTCTGTTTGCTTGTGTCTTGCCATCTCCTCTGCTCAACACTGATGGCAGGGTCCATATCTGTCCTGGCCTTCGCCTGTGACAGCACCTGGCATACACCGTGCCTGTCTCCTCGGGCAGAAGGGAAAGAGCTGGGCTTCCCTCCCACTGCTTCTCTTCCCCACATTCCACAATCCTCTTCTTCCTCCACCATTTCTCACCCACTCTTTATTTCTGACGTTGTGGATACTTTGTGTTAGTAACCTATTTAGTGAGGTAGAATATCCATTAAGAAATATGTACACAGTAGGTGCTCAATAAATACTTGAAGGAATAAGGGAAGAGAGGGGCTCAAGCACTCAAAGACATATTTACCAAGCATTCCCAGGCACCTCTTGGTGTTCAGCTGTCATTGATTTTAATGGCTGTGCCACAGTCTGACTGGCCCACTTAAGGTTTTCAAAATATGTCCTTGAGGGACATAGGAAAATGAGACCAATGCCAAGTTTAAAAATACTCAGTGAAAATACTAGATCAATAGCTTTCAGGTTGTGGGGTGACTGGCAGCTGTGCCCACCCAGTGCTGTTGGACCTACGCCCCTCAGCCAACCTGAGCCAGGGGCAGCTTTGCCCTGGGAAGTGGGGTGGTGTGGCCAGTGGGGGGCTCAGTGAAAGGTCTGGGGGTCACCTGGGCCTTCTGAGAAGGACTGGAAATGGCTTTTAGAGGCTCCAGCCACCCACAAGGGCTCAGCCCTGGAAACAGTGGGCTGTCTCAGAGGGTGGGATGATTGCCAATGCTGCCAGCACCTGTCCTGCACACCTACCCAATGGAAACTGTGAAAATGGACTGTGATTCCCTCATGGCAGATGAGGAAACTGTCAAGACCCCCAGGGCTAACTTGAAGCGTTCCAAGGGCTAGAGGTGGGACAATCTGAGGATCAAGAAGGAAAGTAATTTCGATGGACTGAAATCCATCAAAGGGGATGGATTAATAATAGCAGGAGTTTATAATAACACCAAACACAAAACCAAAAAAAACCCTTCACTGGTCACATTGGAGGATGCTGGGGAACCAACTCACTGCTTTGAAATTTGATAAATAAAAGGGGAGAATCAAACTTGCATTTTTGCCTTTCCTACAATCTGCACCCCAGAGTGGCCAAACAGCAGAGAAGTTTCTCTCAATAGATACATTCCAGCTAGTAAACAGGAAGGAATGACAGAATTAGAGCACTGCCAGCTGGAGGCCCCTGAGGAGACCTGAGTCACCCTGCTGAACTCTGACAACACTCACTCATTCCACCAAACACCTACTCAGTGCCAGGCACTTTTTTCGTTTAATCCTCAACTCTATAGGGTGATATTATCTCCCTGTTCATACACAAGGAAGCTAAAGCACAGAGAGGTCAAATTACTTACCTAAGAGCACACAGCAAGTGAGAGGCAGAGCTGGGATTTGAACCCGGGTAGCCTGGTTCCAGCATCCAAGCATTTAGTCACAAGCCTCTACCACTTCTCTGAAAAAAACTCAGTAGCATCGTGGGTGGGAGCTTGGGCATCAGGGAAGCATGTGGCCAAAGCCATCATCAGGGCCTATGAAGGCTTCCAGGAGGCAGCACCAATTAATGCCTTCTAGGTGGATGTGACTCTATTCATTTTATAGTGTCGGCTAAAGAAGACTCAGAGATGGTGTGTGACTTATACCAGGTCACACAGCCAGGATGCCAGGCCCACTCTTATCACTGTCATCCCCCACCTCTGGGATGGACCTCTGCAGGTTGAGCCCAGTAGCGAGGAAGCAATCCAGTCCCTAGTCAAATGGAGAGGGAGCCATGGAAGCTGCTTACAGCCGAAGCCCAGTGCAGACACTGTGTAGAAGACTGATGCCTCAAATGACCCACCCCAGCCTGTCTTGCACAGACAAGGCCAACTCCAGGTACCATCAACCTGGGGGGTTCCTCTCAGAATTGGGGGCACCCAGGGCTGGTGAGCCCTAAGGAACCCCAATTCCCACCCAGATATCTACCTTAACAGCAATGGGAGCCACTGAAATGCGTTTAAGTTTGAAGATGGGGAGAGAGAGAATAAAGCAGGGAAGAAAATAAGGGGGGTGTTGGGGGGTAAGCTGCAATTTCAACAGAGTGGCCAGGAGACATCTCATAGGAAAGGTGACTTTTTGGCAAAGCCCTAAAGAGGCTGGAGAGTCAAGCCATGGGATCATCTGGGGGAAGAGCCTTTTACTGAGAGGGAACAGCAAGTGCAAAGGCCCTGAGGCAGCAGGAACATGCCTGCCGTGACTGAGGAGGCCTGGCGAGCAAAAGAAGCATGGGGCCTGACGCAGTTTTCACAGACTCCTGCTGCCTGTTGTGTGAATATGGATTCCTAGCCAAGGGCACTGAAAACATCCACAGCAGGAAGCAGGGAGCACAGATAACATTACCAAGAGTAAAACACGAGTGAACACCTAGATAGCCCAGGCTCTGTGCCCGGCATGTTCTAAGCACATTTATGCATATTAATGCATGTATACCTCTCAGTGACCTGCTGGTACACACAATCACCACTGCCACTTTACAGAGGAGAAAACAGGCCCAGAGAGGGCAAGGCTGCCCAAGTTGGCATGTGTTGGGGCTGGGAGGCAAATCCAGGGACTCTGGCTCCGAATTCCATCTCCTTACTCTACACAGCCATGAGGCCCACTCCATGGAGTCCCCACCTCTCTTACAGTGAACTTGGGCCTGGCTGGGATTTGCTCAGTTCACTTGGTCCTGTCCAGCCACAAGACCTTTGCTCGTGCCATTCCCTCTGCCTGGAACACCCCTTTCCCCTCTCAGCCCCACTACCTAACTCATGCTCTGGGTCTCAGCTTCAGTGTCACTGCTTCCAGGAGCCCCTGTCACTGCTCAGACTTGCCGAAGCCTCTCTGAAACAATGGTCTAACAGCACCTCGTCTTCCCCATCAGGGCCCTCATGATACTTTCTATGCATCTAGGTCTCAACTGCAATGTCCACCGCCCGGAAGACAGGGCCTGGGTCTGCCACCTGCCTTCCCTTTACGCTCGGCACCAGCCCAGTGCACAGAGTCAGTCCCCGTAAGCGTTACCTGGCTAGGCCCTTCATGGTGACAGTAGCAACTCTTAGCTGATGTAGGGAGGGACAAATAAGAGGACAAGAGAGAAAAGACAGAGACAGAATGAGAAAGAAAGGGAAAGAGAGGAGAAGAAGAACCAAGAGGGAAAAGAGAAACAGAGGAAATGAGAGAGAAATTCAGAGACAGGGAGAGGGAGGGAGGGAATACACAGCTCTTTAACTGCCCCGACATCACGGACAGCTGCCAGGATGGGCGCTGTGGAGTAGACACGGGCGACAGGCAGGTAACGCTAAACCCCCCACTCTGTCCCCCCTCTCTGGGCTGAGCTGGTGACCAGGCCCCATTACAGAAGCTGTGACCATCGGGAGCCAGGCCTCTGGAGAGGAATCCACTATTGAGCCTTGCAGGCTAATGAATTCAAGGGCATTACTGAGTGTAAGAGGCCCCCTGCCCTCCCTTGCAGGGCTCAGGGAGCCACTGACATCCTGAGCACTGCCATGGAGGGCTCTGGGCCCAGCAATGCCATAAACAGTGCCTCCTTTTAGCCTCACACTGGTAATGATAACCACTAATAACCATGGGTGGCACAGACCAGGTTATCGTTTATGTGTACAATCTTGCCAACACTTGTTACCATCCACTTGTCACCATTTAACAGACGAGAAAACTGAGGCACAGAGAGTTGCTATTGCTTATCTAAAATTAGCTTATTTTAGTAAGTAACAGAGCCAATATCTGCTCCCAAATCTGATTTCCAAGAATCCAAGTTCTTCCATTCTACCAGCATTTTTAAATAGTAAAATTTTTACACTACTAAAGTAACACATACGTATGATAAAAACTGCATTAGCACAGAAAGATTTAATGTTAAAACGTCTTCTTTCTTCACCATTATTCTGTGTCCTTTCAAAGATATTCCATTCACATTCAAGCATATATTTGAGCATAATCTATCTCATCTTTTGCTTTACTCAGACACAGCATGCTACATACCATGTTCTGCAACCTGTCATTTTCACTGAATTTATTTTGCTTTCTCCTTTTATCATAAAGAGTATCTGTCTTCTTTTTTACAGCCATGGAGTATTTTTCTGTGTGGAGATAATTTATTTTATGTATCTGATCCCTCACTCATGGACACTTAGGTTATTTCCAGGCTTGGTTATTACTATGATGCTGCACCAACACACTGAGGGCTTCCTCTTGGTTGCCCCTGTGTGGGTGAATCTAAAGAACAAGTTCTGCGATAAAGAAGGGCCGAGTCACAGTGCGGGCACATCTGTGTGATAGATGCCGCCAGCTTGTCCTCCGAAGGGGCTGCATTGATTGTTGCTCCCACCAGCCACATGAGGGATTCACTTCTCCCCACAGCCATGCTGAGACTACCAGCCACACTTTTATCACAGGATCAGGACAGTGGGGATGGGAAAGGGAAAAGGAGAAGGGACACGCACAACTGGAGTGTTTCCAGAAGAGGATAACAACGGGTGACAAGGAAGATGTCAAATGTGCTGGGGACTTGCTCTGTGATTTCAGAGAGGTCACTTGACACCTCTTTCCCTGGCCTGCAATTCTCCTTGGGCCAAATGGCCTTGTTAGTCACAAACGTTCACTGGGGGTGTGGGTGTCCCCGAACGCCTTAGACCAGTGATCATCACTGCCATACAGCCTGTGCCAGGTACTGTGTGTGGGCTGACGCGTATCACCTCACTTCATCCTCACGGTCACCTTGAGAGAGAGGTACTATGATCAGTAGCTATCTGCAGACTGGGAAATTGAGGCCCAGAGAGGTTCAATTGCTTATCCAAGGTCACACAGAGGTAAGAATGTGACGACCCTGGGATTTAAACCAAGGTCTACTCAACTTCACGGTTCAAACTCAACCACCATGCTGTCCTGGCCCAAGGCTGTCTGGCTCTCAGCCAGGTCACCAATGAGCTCACCTTGCCTCCTGAGACCCCATTATTGCTTTTCCCTTTGGCCAGACCCTGCAACCCTGAGTGTTCCTTGCCTGGAAGTTTCCTAGTGACCTCATACTGGCTCCTCTAACTGAAAGGACTGGAGCCTGAGCACAGCTCTGTGCCCATAAGAACGAAGCAGGAGCTGCCACCAACAGCCCTGGAGGCCCAAACATCAGGCCTGCCCATGGAGGTCACTGAAATTTCTCTACTTATCCCCTGGAGAGATGACCTGGCCCTGCCATTCTTGGCTATCGAGGAGCCCAGGTGAGTCCCTACTGGAGGTGTATGTCCATCCATCAATCCACCCATCCATCCATCTACTCATTTATTCATTCACTCAACAGATATAAATATCTGTTGAGTGCTCTCCATTGACGTTAAGAGCCCAGACTCCAGAAACCAACCTAAACTTGACTTCCAGCCTCACACACCTCTTAGCTGTGTGACCTTGGTCAAGCCACTCAATGTCTGTGAGCCTCTGTTTCTGCATCTATCAAATAGGTATAATTATTACCAACCTCCCAAGGTAACTGGCCAGCTTAAAGAAGGAAGGTGCAACTGGAAGTGCTTGGCACAGGATATGGTCAGTCGGCGGTGAACAAATGGCAGGTGTTGTTCTGATAATTACTGAATAGGACTGACTTCCTTCCCTGCCATGGAGGAGCTTGGAGTCACCTCCACTAGCTCCCCCAGAGCATCCTTGCAGGGGCATTTGAATGTCTGCCCCTGGGTGGGATCAGGGGCCAAGTCCCTTGCCCACTTTTGCTGTGGTGATCAATGCCAGCCTTCTGATCCCCACAGGACCCTCTTGGCTGACACCAAAGTCAAAGCTGCCACAACCTCCATCTCCATCCTCCACTCCGATCGTTCTAAAATTAGCTGGCAGTTGCCAATTCCAAGCAGAGCTGGCTTCTGGAAAGCAGGCGGCCTTGGCTCTGTCACCTGAGCCTTTGTCTCCCTCCCAATACATAATAAATGGTCGGTCTCAGCCACCCCATGGACGGTCTCAAGTTTATAGCTGTTCCACCATCAAGGACGCTGGGGCTAATGGCTCTGAGACTAGAGATCACTGGAGAGCGCCAAGATGATGGATGCATGCGCCCAACGTCAGGATGCTGGCTGCCGGGCCACATGTAAAAGGGAATGCCTAATTTGTTCATACCCACAATTACCTGGAGCCTGCTCTTCAAGTATGATTGAGTGTGGAAGGGTTCCCAAGTGCGGTCTCTGTTTGGAGGAATTAATTATTTCAAGTGGCGCCAACCTTTGAGCTCGGTTGCTTGGATAACCTCCTCCACTCCCCCAGCCCTGCTCCACCTCCCACGCCCCCTGTCCATCAACAGGGGCACATCCCTGATTAGGTCCTGCTGGATGCGGAAGAAAACAAGAAGACTGAAAACACAGGCATTCCAGAGGGTTTTGGAGATTGGTTTTGTTCCCCACACCCTGCCCTGAAACATCTTTGCATCAAGCCCTCACCCTTCACACTTTTACACAGACGTCCACAAACACCCCCCATTCAACTCCCCTCCTCCCAAGATTATACGTGTCCCATCAGACATAATCCAGTAAGCCAGTAGGCCACTGCACCCCTGCTGAATTACAAGGATTTCTCCTGCCAACCAAATATTTCATCCAGCTGTAGATATCATGAGGAAACGGCAAACAAAGAGAGAGATTTAATAACTGGAAATAAGACTAAGGATACAGATAGTTGAATTTTTTTTGTATTGCATCTAATTGCAATCAACAGTAGACATCTGACACAGTGACAGCCTCAGCAAAATTGCTGCTGAGAGAACAGAATCTTTGTCTAAAAATAATCAGACATTCTGTGCACCACTGTTTGTTATAATGGTAATCGATGCTGGAGGCTTTGAATTCCATCAATTTATAGATCTGCGCCGGCCTGCCTGGCAATGGGGCGCAGTGCACTGGGGCCCTCGCTGGCGCGGGCAGTGCTGGGGCCCGGTATGTGATTAAGATAAGCCCCGATTTCTTTCATACATTCCTTATCAGGGTCTAATTCTCCAGCAGGTAGAGATGTTCACAACAGTTAAAGATTAGTGCAGCTTCTCAGACGCCAAATTTGAGGGTATTGATCAATAAATCAAATCAGGCCAATCAATCGCCCAATCAGGAGAGTCTAGCCAGTGCATTATTACCGGCGCCTCCAAGCCAAGGCTTTTCATGGGTTTCATCAAAACAGCCTCACCTTGGCTTCCCGCCAGCTGCTGGCTTGCCTAATAGACTCCACAGCCGAGAGGGGCTCCTGCCCAGCGGAAGAGCAATAAATTTCTCATCAAACAGCCAATAGAGAAACAAGATGAACATCTGTTTTGCTGCAATGAAACTCCTGTGTTCTTCAGAATGTGCAAACCGCCTCTGACAGACCACCCTAAAGGCGGCTTCCCTGGCACGCGGCGGGCCCGCGGAATATTCCACTGGTTATTTCAATCAGGTAATTTAAGGAGACTTTTGCATTCTTCTCTCTGCAGCTGCCGGAGCTCTGCAAAGACTATTCCGGCACAGTCGATAATAAAGGCCATCCTGGGACCCTGTTGTATGAAGGCAATTTTATGATACCCATTATGTGGCAATGTAACTTCATTAAAAGCTGTTTATTCCCTCTAAGCATTTTAAGCACTTTCCCTCACCCATAAAGGAGGAGCCAGGAAGGTTATTTTTACAGAAAGAGTTCTAGGCCATATTTCTTCCCTCAGTAACATGGAGGAGACTCGCCCACTGCCCTTCTCACTTCAGTGAGAGGGGGCAACCTCGGGGTCCTGGTGAGGTCTCAAGTTTTCCCCGGGACCCAGGCATGAGGCCGCCTCAGCTGTGGGCTGAAAGGTCCGGGAGAGAAGAGACCTGGGAGGCCTCAATCCCATCAGACCCTCACAGGCCCTTTGTGCTGGGACCTATAAGACAGGGATGAAGAAAGTTCTGGAATATGCCAGCCGGGAATATGCCAGCCAAAGGCAGCATTTTCCAAACTGGGGGTCCCTCAAACCTATCCTTTGATATTTCCACATTGACACAAATCCAAAGAAGTTATTACTTGGCCTGTTGTGAAGGCCCAAATTCTCAGGGCTAGCTGGCAGCTAAAGTTCATCTCAGAGCCCAAGATTCGAATGTGCATATGTCAAGGCTTCCTTGGCAGAGGTCTGCAGACTCCGGGCTGAGAGAAGTGATTCTCAAAGGTTCACGAGATTTGTTTCCCTCCCTTTAAAAGGGTCTGCTCATGTCATGAACTGGAGGAGGGGTGTAGCGGAAGATGGCATTTTGGCCTCCGTGATAGCAGGGGAAGGAAAAAGGAGGGGAGTGAATGCTTCTGCAGTGAAGAGCAGCCTGAAAGTACCAGAAAGATCATGGGCACTGCCCGTTGCACTTTGTGCCCCTGCTTTGCCATCTGTCAAATGGGGCTGAAGATACCCACCCTCCATGGTCTGCTATGAGGGGGAAGAGATGATGCCAAGCACAGAAAAGGCCCTGTTCAGTGAGTGAGGATGAGGGTTCCTGAGGACCCCCTTTATTTGGATGAGTTTGCTGTCCGAGTAGAGGAAGGTCACTGAAACAGAAGGTCGTGGCACAATTGGATGAGTAAGTAGCAGACCTATGCTGGGGCTGGGGGACTCTGGGGGCTAGAATTCTGTCTGAGGCAAAGTGGGGTCCAAGAGAGGGTCTGGAAGGTGAACACACAAGGTGGAGGGGAACGGTTGGGTGAGGCACAGCTAACGTGGTGGGATTCAGAACCAGGATAAAAACCACCCCTGGGCACCTGACGATCAACCACGTAATATACAGAACCACAGGAAAGAGAGTAGTAAAAACAACAATGATGATTGTAACAGTAGTAACAACTAACCTATCAGCCCAAACTCTGCCAGACACTATTCTAACCTGTTTAATCCAATAGTATAATTATTATCCCCATTTTGCTGATTAGGAAACTGAGGCCCGAAGAAATAAAGTTAGCTTTCCTGGGGTCATACAGCTAGTACGCAGAATGAATAATCAACATTTCTTGAGTGCTTACTGAGTGCCAGAAACCGTTCCCTGCTCTGTGCACTTTATATGCATTCTCTTGATTGAGCTTTATAATACCCAGGTGGGTATTGTTATCACTTCTATTTTACTGGTGAGGAAACTGAGGCTCAGAGAGAAGTGATTTAAGCTGATGGACAGGGGTGGAGCTGGGACTGAAACCCCCTCCAAAGTCCTTGAAGCCTTTGGGGGCTCTTTCTGGCCTCCCAGGGGCCTCAGTGGGCTCCCTCTGGGGCTCTGAGACGAGGAGGGGAGTCTGTGGCTCTTCATGAGGCTCTCAGGTTCCACCATGGCCCCGTCCGGTCTATCCTCTGTGCGGTAGCTAGAGAAGCCTTTAAAATGAACTGTTCCTTCCAAACTCCCCTGATTGGCTGCCCACGGCTCTGAGCAGGAAGACTCCACAGGGTCTTGCATAGTCTTTGCCTAGCCTCCCTCCCAGCTTCCCCTGGCCCTGTGCTGGTCAGTGACAACCTTGCTGTACTTCCCTGCCTCAGAGTCTGGGCTCCTTCCCTGAGCCTCCACTGAGCTCTAAGATGTCCCTTCTTCAGGACCATCCCTTGGTGCTCCCAGAGCCCCTGCATTTCCCAATCAGAGCCCTCGGCACAGGCATAAATGATTCAGCTTCATTTCAAGTGACCATCTTATAAATTGTCTGCTTCTCCCGTTGAACCCCAGCTCTGTTTTGTTCACTTCCTTATACCTGGCCACATAGTAGGTGCTTAAGAAATATTTTTTGAATGATCAAGATGGGGATTCTTGCCCTCCCAGGGTCTCCCAAGGTGACACAGTCCACATGCGGCAGAACCACAGGGCGCCCAACACCCCATGAAAAGAACACAGGTACCTGCTGAGTTTCCAGTGGCATTCCCCTCCCCCATTCCAACCGTGTCTCCTTCAAATTCACTCTTAGTTCTAAGCCACATTCCCTGTTTTAAATGTGGGGAGGAAGTAGCTAAGTCTATGGATTTGTGGGGGAGGAAAAAGTAAAGAAAGATTAAGAAGGGACAGGGTCATGTCTTAAGCCAATGAAGCTGTGGAACAAAGACGACCCAGTCAGAGGACTGAACTTGTCAAACCAAGAGCAAACTATAATCCTGCCAGGCCACAGGGCTGTCCGCCAAAAACACAAATCTGCACAGGGATCTCTCATACAGAGAAGCCACAGTATATTAGATTTATCATACACTCCAGCCAAGATGTGCTGCCGAGATTTTTCGGGACAAGATTTATTACACTGGCTGGTTTTTAAAATGAAAGTGAAAAGAGGATATTCTGGCAAAACTGCGGGCTGTTAATGGGGTGAGAATCACATAAAATGGATCATCTCTGAATCTCTTCCCCTGTATGCACAAACAGACCTTTGCAAAACCCCCGGGATTTCCATAAAGAAAGATGCTCGACGCAATGTTTTTACACTGACCTGCTAGTTGACCTTGGGTGAATTACTCTCATACTTTGGTTGTGTGTTTCTTATTTGCAAACAACAACAGTATCACAAAATAGTAGCTATAATTTACTGGTTGATTACTATATGCCGGACACTTTGCATGGGTTGAATCTTTGAAATCATGGCAACAACCCTTTGAGCAGTTGCTATTTTTATCCCCATTACACAGATGAGAAAATGGAGGCTCAGAGAGGTATAGTCACTCAGTCAGTGGCAAAGGCAGAGTGTTAACCCAGAGCTGGATCCAGCCCCAGTCAGAAGCCTCCCGCTCTGCAAAGTCAGCTCTACCTGTTCAGATGAAAGCTACAGGATAAACTCAGACCTCATCATTCCTGTTCTCAAAACAGAGATTCCAACAAGGAAGTCCCAGCCACCTTCCAGTCCTGGTGGTGCCTGCCTTTTCCAGAGAAAGCTACAGAGAGAAAAATGGGCAATTTTATTTTGGTTTCTCAGGATCTCAGCAGGTCCAGCCTGTGCCAGGTAAATGCGGGCCCTGCTCCCAACGGGTCCAAATCATTCCAGAGGCATAAGCCACAGGGATGCTGGCATGCCAGAGGCGACAAAATGAAAGGATGTGGAAGCTTCTCAGGTGAGGTGTCACGTGTGGCTGAAGGAGCCAGGATGGGGAGGACCCAAACTCTTGAACAGTGGTTCTCAATTGGGGGTGATTCTGCCCTCTGGGGAACATTTGGTAATGTCGAGAGATACTTCTGAATTGTCACAACTGGGGGGTGCCACTGGTATGTAGTGGAAAGAAGCAAGTGATATGGCTAAACATCATATGATGTACAGGACAGCCCCCCAACAGAATTATCCAGTCCAAAATGTCAACACTGTGTGAGGTTGAGGAATCCAGATCTGCAAAGAGCTGGAGACATTTACCCTGGAGTACTGAAGACTCAGGGAGCGGGGGAGTTGTCACATATTTGAACAGGAGAGGAGCTCAGGTCTGTGTGGGCAAAGGAAGTTACACGTGAACAGGTTTCAGGTTAACAAAAGGCAGACAGCCTTGATGGTCAGAAGTGAGCTCCTTGACCCTAGATGTGCCCAAGAGTAAACTGGTCAACTGGTGGGCTTTGTGGAAAGACAACAAAGCCTGGAATGGGGGGCTAGGCACAATGACCTTTCTTTTCCTGTCCAAACCTGACACTGGATAAAGTCCTCAGGAGAATAGCAATGAAGTTTGAAGTTCCTTCTGGAACATTCCATGGATTACCTCATTTAACCCTGCTTGAGGCTCAAAGAGGTAAAATCAATCACTTGTCTGAGGTCACAAAGCCTGTAAAGGAGGGAAGACAGGATTTGAACCTGAGTCTGTCTGATCGCAAAGCTCATGAGAAAGCTACTCCTCAAACTCAACAGTTCTCTTAAGGTGAAGCACAGCTCCCTCCTTCCCCCACAACTTTGATTTAGAATTGGTTAGAAAACCCGGACCCAACACTGGAGACCTAAGTTCAACAGTTCAGCCCTCTCTCATGTTAACGACACAAAAACATGTTCCATAAGTTGCCCAACCCCCTGTTCATTTTTTTTTTTTTTACATAAAAACACGGCAACCAGCAGTGAAAAGACATTGTCCCAAGTGCACACTTTAACTGATGTCCCCGACCATTCAGGAACAGGATGAAAGAAAACGCGCTTTATTAATAGGCCCTCATGCTAATTAGCACAATTTATTGTCAGGAGGCTGCCCCTGCCTTCCACAAACGTTACAAGTGTGGACAAAAAACTTCTGTCACAAACCCAACACATACTGCCTTGTGACCAAGACTGCCAAGCCCACCACAAAGGGAAGGGGAAAGCACGTGGCTTAACTAGGCCACTCGGAGGCATTGGATTTCACTCTACAAATTTATGACGTAACTTGACCATGTCCCAGGGATAAGAAAGACCCGAATATAAATGTGGGCTGTTTCTGCACATAAAAACGCATTTCTCACCACTTTGAGGAAGTCCCCCTAATGACTGCAAAGCTTTGTGGAAAAGTGGAAAAGGGTGTGGGTGAGGGGTGGGGGGGGCTGGGGGGAAAAACATTAAATGTTTAATATTCAATAAATGTGTCAATTTTACATACAGAGGCAAATGGGTCTTTATTGAGGAATTGGTAAATTTCCTCCGAGAAAAGTAAGTGCATTTTAGCCTTCAAGGAGTCCCAGCTGAATAGAAATGGAATGTGATTTGTGATAAAACTCAGCTGCTCTATAAAAGACGTTAAATAAATGTTGCTGTTTCACCAGGGATATACAAAATTGATTGCATTATAGACTGATTCTAAGATGCTGCATCCCTGTACGGCCCCCTCATCAGCTTCCGTGTGTGTGGGAAGCTGCTTTCAGAGACAATTTAGACTATGTTACAACTCCTAGTCCTCATGCTGCAGCAGAATTTTCTAGAAATGCAACATTTCCCCCTCATACTTTGTTTTAGATTGAACCATAGGAAACTGCTGATGTTTGAAGATTTTTGACTTCCAAAAAAAAATGACAATTCCCTCTATATTTACTTAATATTTCTGATGGACTGGCCCTATCATCTTGGGGAAGCCCACTGGCACCACTTAAAGGGAAATTTGGTTGCTGTCTAAGGTTGGGGATGGAGGGATCACAGCTCCTTTTGTCTGCTCATCAGAGGATATTCTGGGTCTGGGTGAGAATCTTGCCTTTCCTTAAGCCCAGCTGGGTGAGCTTGGGAGCATCTACTGCCATTTCTGAACCTCAGTTCTCCTCATCTGCAAAATGGGTACAACTCCACCTTTTGCTCAGGATATTTGAAAAATCTAATGGGATAACAGATGGTAAACTGGCAAATGTTCACAACCAGCTAATTATTATATTTGTTGTGTATCTAATCGGGGGCTGCAGATGGGCTATATGAAGCAGACAGAACATTTCAGGTAAGAAATCAGGTTTCAGGGATTGATGCGTGGATCCAAACTGATCAGTAAGGCTTTCCGGAAAGTGGGAGCCTAGACTCACTCTCTCAAACATGTCCATATGTCCATGCACCTCCATGCCCACTGCCACCAGCCTGGTCCAGCCACTGCTGACTCCCACCCGGTTGGCTGCAGTAGCCTCCTCATAGAGTTCCCGGGCTCCACGCCTGCCACCATCCCACCATCTCATTTCCCCACAAGCAGCCAGAGAGAGTGTTTCAAGATACAAACTGGATGCTGACACTTTGCTGCTTAAAACCTCCCCAGGCTCCCCATACAATTTCAGATAAAATCCAAACTTTTCGGCTCAGCCTGCAAGACCTATGTGGTCAGGACTCTGCCCTCTCCTCCAATACATTTTCCCCTATAGTCCCCTTACTTTGCTCCCGCCATTCTGCCCCTTTATTCTGTGACTGGAAACTGCCAAACACACTGGCCACAGGGCCTTTGCATTTACATTTCGCACTACCTGGATGCCCTCTCCTTTTGGTCCTTTTCCCAGTTTGGTGGTTCCCAAAGTGTGGTCCTTGGACCAGCAGCAGCAGTGTCGCCTGGGAACTTATTAGAAATGGTAGTTCTTGGACCAGCTCCAGATCTGGTGAATCAGAAACTCTGGGGGAGTTTTGGGCACCCAGCAATGTTTTTAACCAGCCCTCCAGGTGATTCTAATGCACACTCAAGTCTGAGAACCACTGGCTTAGCTCAGTCCCACCCCTATGCCAAGGTTCAGCTTAGACAATGCTACTGCAAGACCAGCACCCCAAGACAAGGTCAAGTTCTTACGGTCATTTGCCCCCACTTCCCACTCCTCACTTCTGTGAAGTACTACTGCAGCTATGATGTAATAATCAATTGTTTCATGTCTGTGTCTCTTCATAGCTAGACTGGAAGTTCCATGGGGAAAGATACCAATATGCTCTCAGCACCTAATTGTGCCTGGCACAGAGTAGGTGCCCAGTAACTATGTGTTCGCTGAGCAGATGAATGTATGCACAAAGGAACAAATGAATGAGTCTTGGAAAAGTGACAGATGTTCATAAAGAAAGTAACCCCAGGAATCCTGTTCTCCATATACCAATCCATAGAGTATCCCCATCCCCATCTGATTTTCTAAGTGTCACCCTGGTCAAGTCAGGAACCAAGCACAGTGAGGCATGGAATGAAAAGGGAGGAAGGGAAGAAGGGAGGAAGAAAGAATGAACAAAAACAGCAGAGAGAAGACTCCCATCCAGGGGATGAACAGCTCAGTGGCTAAATCCAAACACCCCCCAAGAAGAAGAGCAAACCTTCTTTCTCTCCTTCCCCAACAGCGACCGGCTGTGCAGAAAGCTTCCAAATAAAATCCTGGAGACTGATAAAATTGCAAGCAGAAAATCTGCCCGACAGCTTGGAAGATCCCAGTCCTGCCGTCATCCGAATCTTTGGGTTGAGACACTGAGTCTGTACTAAGCCCTGAGTTCACTGGAAGCTTCTTGGTGCTCCAGGGTAGTTTGCTCTGCTCTTCCTGGAGCTAAAGCTGGAAGAGAAATCACTTCCTTTCCTGTAACTCAGAACAATTATATTCTCTTAACGCAGACATCTGGCTCACTGCTGCTTTCCTTACTTATGTTTTCCAAATGATATCAGTTCTGGGAAGATCAATTATTACTGAAAAGTCGAGAAACGCTCACTGGTTATTTGCACTGATTTGGTTGACAATATGCAGGTTCCTTATGAACTACGAATGTCCGTGGAGGGGACAGAGAGAAGAAAAATGCAAGACTCTGAGACAGCTTGGGCTTCGGAGCCTCCACTTGCAGAGACCTCAGGCAGCCTGGACGCATTGCCCAGGATGGGGGACACTGAGCCGCCCTCCCAAAGCTCCCCCAGACAAAGCTGTTTCCATAAAGACAAACGGGTAGCCGGCGTTGGCCAGTGCCGCAAGCAGCCACGATGATATAATTGGCCTGTTACCGCATCATCTTTAATCAATAGGATCCGGAGTTTCCATGGCTTGTACAGCCCAAATCTCCCTGGCAGCCAAGAACCAGCAGGTTGTTAAAAGGCCCGATAGTTCTGCCTCACTAATGGGTGCCTTGTTCCCTCAACCCTGCTGATTTTTTAAATAAACCTAAATTCCAATAATTGTTTAATGTTTATTTTTATTTAGTTCTGGTTCAGATGCTCTGTGTCTCTCTGACAGAAATTGATATCTGGCTCATGGTGAGTTTTATTAAAACACACACACAGACACACAGAGGCACATACACTCATGCATTTGCCGCACGCCTGTTGGGAAGCCATTTATTTACTTGGTTATTTATCTGGTGGAGGTGTAGACCCACATGTCTAGAGTGGGAGATGCACAGAAGGACAATCTGCCCAGCTCTGCTTTCTCCCCGGCTTCTTCCCAGGGAAGTGGAGACGGACCCTCTGCTAATCTTTCACAAGGGAGCCCTGCTCCTCACTCGGGCAATAGACAAAGGTGACGCTAGGCCTCTAATTGCGGCTGCGTCGCTGGGAACACCTCTGACTTCTTTGGTGTCACTGTGTCCACATGCTGAAACAATTCACCAGAGAGGGCACCTCGCGCCTTTCTTGTATGTTTTCATAATAAACAGGACCCACAAAACGCCTGGTTGCCTGTGTACAGCGGGGACATGGGCTGAGGTTTCCCTGCACACCCCGGAAACCCAGAGGCAAGATGTTTCCTACTGTTTGCAACTGGGCGAGAAGGAGACTACTCCACCCTCACACAAGAAGCCCCTCTTTCCTTCTGGTACATCTCAGAATATTCTAGGTGATTCTGAGTTTAAAGGCTAGGGTTTTTTGGTGCTTGTCCTTTTTGGGGGGCTTGTAAGCTTATGCCATGCCGCTCACAGTGACCTCACTGTAAAAGGCTCATGCATTCGCTTGCAAAATCACTGCAAACTCATGACCTGAAAATCGGGCTTGCCAAGGCCAAGGGATGTGAAAGGTCAAACTGGAGACTTTTATGCCCACCCGCTGCCACACCCAGACAAACTGTCTATCAAACTGGGAGCTGCCCCAACTTCGCTATCTTCTTCCCCGCCACAAGTCGAATCAACCACTGATGCCTGTGAGGTCGACTCTGGGGCTATTGGCAGCATCCATTCCCTCCTGCTGATACCAATGCCATCCGCTGGTTCAGAGCCATGAGGCTTCACTGGGCAACCATGGAACCTCTCACTGGCCTCTTCCCTGCCTCTTCCTCTTCTCCACTGATTCCCAGACCTCCACTGGCGTCACTGATCCCAGACACAGGCCTGATCTTGTCACTCCTTGGTCCCTTCCAGGGCCTCCTCCTGCTTCCTGGGAGATGCCCAAATAATTCCCATGGCATTTATGCTCCTGTCCTTTCCTGTTCCCTCTCCCCAGGCCTTCACATCACACTGGGCCTAAGGTCAAGGACCCACACACTGAAGATGGACAATCTGCTATTTTCATCTTTCCAACCAGCTAGGCAGAAGAGGAAATGATGTCAAAGTTCCTCTTTTCATCACAGAAAGGGAAGATTGGAATCAGTGAGAAGTTTCTGCAATGGGTACAGAGGAATGCTGAAAAGGGCCATGTCTTGTCATCAGGTGTCTTACCAGCTGTGTGTCCTGGGTGAGTCATCCTACCCCTGTGATCCTGGCAGTGGCTGTCATGTTATTAATAATCTTATCCTGGGAGACTCGGGTGGGATGCTTGGTGCCATCTCTCACCACTGTGGGGGGCTGTTGTTGGCATCTCCATTCTTGGAGGTGGTTACCTCAAATTCTACACCCTCAAAACCCTTCCACTGGGACATTCATGTGCCCAGGTCTGTACCTGGAATTCGACTCTGTCTGCAGTAAGTTGCCACAGATAGTCTCTAGCAGGGCCCAGGGGCCAACTTGTGTCCTCCAGACCATGCTGTCCTGCCACCGTCCACACCTGCAGAACTGCATTTCTCTGTGGAACCCATATTCCAATAACTGTCCCAGTACATACGGTGTGCATTCGGGTCTATTATCAGCTAATGAGTAAATAATGTTCTGTTCTAAATCGAAAAGCACTACTAGATACCTGAGGGGAACTAATGGGCATTTTAAGACCCCTTTAATCACATATTAACGTGCCGCGAAGCAGGCTGCAGAGCCCATATGCCAACCACCCTGCGACTGAGGAGGCTTCCTCCTTTTAAACAAAGAACAAAGCGGAGGAGAGAGTGAACACTCATCCTCAGGTCTGGTCAAGCCAGGCCAACAGCTGGGGCTGGAGAACTACCCCAGAGCTGATCTGCTGTCTTTGAGTTAGATGGATATTGTCGAACCTGCTCCTCCTTTTCTGGGATGTGGTAGGGAGTGGGGGTGGATTAGCATCCTGGGGCTGCAGTCACGAAGTACCACCAGTCTGGGGGCTTCAAACAACAGAAACATGTTCTCTCACAGCTCTGGAGGCCAGAAGTTCCAATCAATGTGTCGACAGGGCCAGGCTCCCTTCTGAAGTCCCCAGGGGAGGCTCCTTCCTTGCCTCTCCCAGTTTCTGGTTGTTGGCAGTCCTTGGTGTTGCCTGGCTTGTAGCTGCATCACTCCATCTCTGCCTCCATCACCACAGGGCATATTCTCCCTGTGCGTCTGGCTCTTCACATGGCCAGTAAGGACACCTGTCATTAGACTGAATGGGCCCACTCTAATCCAGTCTGATCTCATCTTAACTAATTATACCTGCAAAGACCCTATTTTCAAATAAGGTGATATTCTGAGGTTTTGGGTGGATGTGAACTTTTGGAGTGTGGTGTGGTGATAGAGGAAAGAGGCTCAGATAAGGAGCCTTAACTCTGAGACAGCATAACATGGAGCTCTTGCCATTTTGTGCCCTCTCCCCCTCACTGAACATTCCAGAAAAGTTCAAGCACCCAACACAAATTCCTCCCACTGATCCATCATGTCATATTAGCAACTTAGTTTCTTATTAGCCACTTGCCATCGAATCACATTAATATTTGTTTTCCCTAATACAATGCAAGAGTCTTCTCAGATTAGCAACTTTCTCATCACATTAGTGGAAACAACTACTAATACAATACAATCCGAATATGACACAGTCTGATGGAGAATTGCTAACACAATCCGACTCTCCTCTACCTCGGCGCAGGAATGTTGGTCTGTTGTTGAGCAACTCAGGGACATGCTGAGACAGTGAGGCCCTGGTGAGCAGAGCCATGAGGGCTACCACCCTTCACAGACTGCATGAGGTCTGGGTGTGGAGGGGGTCTGCTTTGGCAGGAACCAACTTAGAGGGTCTATCCTGTTTCTAAACACTCTCTGCTCTCATAAGAAACATTCCAGCTTTTCTCCTAAACATCCAAGCAACCCTGGGATCTGCAGGGAAAGGGGGACAAAGAGGAGAGAGGGGTCCATTATACCTTCTACAACCCAGTTCTCCGCAGCTCTAACCGTACTGGTGTGACAAGGTCTGCGTTGCCAAGGTTAATTCAGCAAGGATGTGTGGACACAGCAGAGCTACAGCAATGTGAGGAGCTAGCAAACCAGGCTATTGTGCTGACAAAGTCACAGGGAGGGTGGGGGGTGAGGGTGACACTGAGCTGGTGACAGGCTCTCAGAAAGTGGTTTAAGGAAAACCTCACTCAAATCAGCCCGGGCTCTAGACTGGCTTGGATTCAAATCAGTCAGCGCCGTGTCCTAGCTGGGTGATCTTGGGCATGTAATTTAATTTCTCTGTGCCTCAGTTTCCTCCTCTGTAAAATGGGGGAAACACAGGGCCTATCTATGGGGTTGTTGTAAGGAGTAAATGAGACAGGAAGAGAAAAAACCTAGACGCTTTCATAGTACTTGGCACATGATAAATCTGCCTTAAGACACAGTAATGGCGATGACTGCAAGCCCAGTGTGTCAAGTTCATCCACACATCTGAGTGAGCTCTGGGCTAATGCTATGGAAAAATTAAAAGTTGAATGTGATACAATCTCTCCTGTATCATCTCCCTGGGAGACAAGATGCAGGGCCAGGGGTCAGGGGTCATATCACAAGAGATCTTCAAGTCAAACCAAGGAGTCTGAACTTTATCTTGATGGAAACTGGGAGCTGTGGAAGTAAAGGTAAAAGTTTTAGTAGAGCTGAGGGAATGGAAGCCTGTGGGGACAGGAGACATTACTTCCTCGATGCCAAACCACCTGTCATCTTACTGGCTCCTTACGTCCTGGCAGAAAGAGAGACTGAGGGACCACAAGAGACGGAGATAGAGGCAGGGAGAACTGAGAAGGGAGGAAGCTGAGTTTGGGCTTCCAGTGACAGCGCTCCTTTTCCTGCTCTCTCTGCCTGCCTGTCTGAGAGACTGGCAGAGACCCCAGCCCATTCTAAACTATCCCAGGCAAGGTTGCTGAATAATTCCCACCACCTCCAAACGGCACTCCACGTGGCAGCCAAAGCCTGCTGCCAAGAGGCAAGTGGCCAAGATTCCTTTCCAACAGAGACGTCCCCTTGCCAATCAGAATGAGGCCGGCACACGTCCCAGAAAATCGGACTGTTGCTGTCCCATCAAGCCAGATGACACCGTCAGGACTTCCTGACCCTGACCACTGTCTAACCCTTGTCCCCAAAGCCTCCCAGCAAGGCATAAGGTCCACACCACAAGGAGCAAACACCTGCCTCCTCCACGGATCCACCTGATGAGAGCTCAGCCTCTGGAGTCAAAACGCATGGGTTCAAAGTCCAGCCTCTCGAATGAGCAGCTATGCGACACAGGGCAAGTCACAACCTCTCTGAGCCCCATCTGCAACCACACAATAGGGTTCATAACAGTTTCTACCTCATAGAATTGTTAGGGGAATTAAATGAGATCATATACTAGAAGTGATTGCCCAGTACCTAGTGTTCAGTCAGTGTTCAGTAAATGCTCAAATTCTATAAGATACCCAAAGATATCTCAGCTAACTGACAATATCAGCTATCCAGAATGAGGCTGGGGACCAGAGAAGTAGCAGAAAAGTCCCCCAAGCAGTTAAAGTAAATGTAAGAGTCAACACATGGAAAGTCCAATCATGAAAACCATTTTATATGATATTAGTAATACTGTAGTCCTGTAATTAATATATAGTAATACAGTAATTAGTAACCACCAGTAGCAAGCATTGGGCCCAGCAAATTAAATACATCTTGTCATTTAACCAGTTATGTGCTAGTAAACAGTGGTGTGCTTAAAAACCAGCTTTCTAGGAGAAAAGGCAAAGTCCAGATGTGTTCCATGGTGTAAATTCTCCCAGCATGTTCAGTTTCAAGCTCCCACTGTGAGGTCACCACCCCTGGAGCTGGAGGGAGGCTAATGGTCCTCACCAGCCAGCTCCAGTCACCACTGCATTTACCATCCCTATGTCCCTATTAGGTAAGTTCTATTTTAGCCCCATTTTCTAGACAAGAATAACAAGGCTCAGAGACACTTATTTCCTTGCCCAAGGTTATATGGTGAGAAGCAGCACAAGGATCACATGCAGGTCTGTGTGGATTTCAAAGCTCATGCTCTCTGGCCCAAACACCCGCTTCCCTCCTACCCCGTTCCCACCTCAGCATAATAATACTGACTTTCTCGTAGAGAGGTGACAGCGAGAGTGTGTCCCTCTCCCCAAACCCTTGTGTTTTCTGTGCCCACCTCTGTTCAACCACTGTTCAGAGGTCACTTTTCAGGGGAGGTGACTCTGGTTTGGCTCTGGAGAACCTCCTGCTGTCTTACCAGCTGTGACCCTCTGTGAACTTCCCACTTCTCTCTTCCCAGGCAGTGGAAGGATGCACCTTCTCCCCACTCCAGACAGCTTGAACCACATGCTTTTTTTTTTTTTTTTTTTTTTGCGGTACCCGGGCCTCTCACTGTTGTGGCCTCTCCTGTTGTGGAGCACAGGCTCCAGACGCGCAGGCTCAGCGGCCGTGGCTCACGGGCCCAGCCGCTCCGCGGCATGTGGGATCTTCCCGGACCGGGGCACGAACCCGTGTCCCCTGCATCGGCAGGCGGACTCTCAACCACTGCGCCACCAGGGAAGCCCCACATGCTTTTTTAATAAATAGCCAATAGGCCCATATCCCCCATGTCCTCACCTCCCTAAATAGCCCCTTAGGACATAGGGGCCCTGTTGGCAGCGCCTGTGCTTCCCTCTGCTTCTCAAACTTGAATGTGCACAAGAATCATGTGGGGACTTGTCAAAGGTCAGATTCTGATTCCAGGTCCAGCATTGGGCCATGTCCCTGCATCACTAACAGGATTCAGGCGACACCGATGCTATCACTCCACGGCCAACCACACTGTAAGTAGTGAAGGTCTGAATTCCAAATGTTCAAATCCCCAGGCTGCTTGTGGGACCCCCGATACTCCTCTGCGTCTCAAGGTTTTGTAAATCTTTGAAGCGATTATAGCCTAACCACAAACACCTTGGAGTTTGCCCAATTCACGTGGCTCCTGCATGGTCACTTTCTGTGATTAGCTTATTCTAACTCTATTCAACAAACACAAGTCCTCACTCTATACCAGGCCCGGGATGGTGTTGGGAATATGAAAAGACCCAGCCTCTGCCTCAGGGAGCTGACGGACTCCTTCATTTGGCAGGAAAGTGCCTACTACATCCTTCTGCTGGGTTTCCTGCAGCCATGCCCACGGGGCTGTGCTGGCATTAACTGATGGGGCGCCTTCAGTGCTCTGGCTCAAGGCCTCAGAGCCAGGGAAAGTTTGTTTGCCCAGTCCGTGGACATGGCCAGGCCTCCGAGGGTCTCACCTTCAGCCCACAGGACTCTGGGCTCTACTCGCACACCCACTGCAGACCTGATGTCCCCTCTGGGAGGCCACGGGCATCTCAGATTTCCTATGACCAAGAGAAAACCCTGGGCTCCTGCCTGCTCCCCACTCTTTCCCCCAGTGTCGTAACATCTCAGGAAACAGCATCGAATCCACCCAGATTCTTTCATTCCATTCTGCCACATTAAATAATCCACCAGCTTCACTTCTAGGGAAGCCGAAGCCGTCCTCTGCTGTCACCCAGCCTCCTCTTGGCCACCCACTTGCCCCCATAACGCTTTCACAGGGAGCCCTGACAATGCCCCGGGATTGCGTCGCTCCCCTGTGTCCCTCTCCATCAACTCCCTGGGTCAAAACCTCAGGCCCCTTCATCTGGGAAAGGAGGCCTGCAAACCTGGGTGCAGCCCTGCTCTCCATCCATATCTCACAACGCCTCCACACTCTGGTCACAGGAGCTCTCAGACCCCAGCGCAAGCCTTTCCACCACACGTCACACGTGTGTGCACATACAGATACATACACGCCCAGACACACAGACACCCACAGAGATAAAGCAGCACACATCTCGAAACACAGATACACTCCACACTCCACAGACACACCTAGATGCCCACACACTCATACACAAGCCGACTTCGACACACACCTCACACCCATACACCCCACTTTCTATGGCTGACTCCTCGCCCTTCGAGGTCACTTAATAACACCCTCCCCCTGCTCCCCTACCACAGCACACTATTGATTTTCTTTGCAGGATCACAATTTGTGATTCTTTTATCTTATTGGTTTCCATGCTTTTTGGCTGTCTCCCTGGCCTCTCCCAGACAGCCCGTGCCAGGAAGTCTTGGACATTTTTCTTTTCTGCATTGCTGTAGTCTCAGCTCCCAGCATACAGTAGGCACTCAATAAGTATTGAAAAGAAGAAGAAATAATCCCATAATCCTTTTCCTATTTTAAAAAGGGGGCTGCACTTACACGTTTGTCTATGGGTTAAAATGTCCTGGAAAAACAAATAAATGTGGAACAGCCAGGAGAGAGCTGAAAGTTCAGGAGACTTACTGTTCATTCTATTGTCATCTTTAATGCCTCCCTTAAAAATATTACATGTATATTGCTTATAGAATAATGCATCTTTGAAAATTAATATTTTAAAGTGGGTTACCCCAGTGGTTCTCCAAGTCGGCCCAGCATCCTGGCAAGAGATGTCAGGCTGGGCTCCCAGGTGGGTGTTGTCAACACCCTCCTGGGTTGGGGTGATGGGTCTGAACACCAACTGTGTTTGAGATCCAGGGGTCCACACAGTCCTCCCCAGGCCTAAGGGGAAGGGGCCTGGGTGGAAGCCTCACGTGGGCCTCATTTCCCGAGTCCTCTATCTTCATGGCCAGCCCATCTGTCAATGAAGGAAATTAAGTTTGTCCAGGGCTGGATGTTCCTAGAGCCATACAGCTGGCTGTGAGAACCAAGAGGACAAGGGCAGAGATTTCAGCTCATAGTTTGACAGTTTTTTCTAGACTCTTTGCAGGAATGGAAGCTGAGCAAACTGGCCTATAATCCTGAAGTATGCCCTCACACTGGTTTTTATTTAATAGAAATTTGCATATTACACATACAGCCCTGTTCATATTATAATCTCACAAAACTTCCCTTAACCTGAAGGATTTTTTAAATTTTGTAGTAAGATTCACAGGGCCTCCACTGCAGCCTTGCCACTTCCTTACGAGGGTACTTCAGGCTTTCAAAACAGCCCTTCCCTCCTCAAGTCTCATTCCCTTCCCAACTCCAGGCTGTCTTTTCCACCCTACCCAGTCACACAATGATGTCCTTTCTCCAAGTGTCTGATCTTCTTAGAGAAGACAGAGATTTATAGAAGAAAAACAAACCATAACAAAAAAACCCAAAGGGGCTTCCAGTTTGTCCTCTGCTCGCCCCCAACTCTGCCAGGTCCTTCCTATTTGTAGGATGGAAAGAAGAGGGGATTGTCTCTGATCCTCTGTTTTCACCTGACATAAATGAAAACTTTTTCTATTAACCTGTTCCATGGATGGCTGTCTGCCTTGCCTCTTCTCTTTGAACCTCCCTGATTGCATCTCCATGGAGTCATGTTGGTCCTGTGCACATATCTATAGGGATTTGGTCTAATTTGGTCTTCTGAAAGTCCCATTTGCCTTACCGATCCCTGGATAATCTCAGGTTGAGATAATGTGGCATCTCACACACCCCTCCCCCCCCCCACGGTTCCATGAACAGTCCTTGAATATTCTCTTCAAAATGCACCTCCTGGAATATATGTAGCTGTTGCTGAAGCCACAGATTACTACCCCTGAGTGAGCCTTCATCCTCCCAACTCCCTCCTATCAGCCTAAAAATGACTTACAAGGCAGAGAGGGCAAATATAGAGCATGTGTGTGGCAACTGCCACTTCCCTTGCCTGTGGCAGACATTACTAATGGATTGGCCACGCCTACTCTGCAATCTAACCCACCAATGAATCTAGTCAGTTATACTTCTACAGTTGAGCTCAAATCAAATCAATTCTTGAGCCGGAAGCGGCCATGCAGCCTGAGCGCAGTCTGGCAGAGCTCCCTGCCCCGCGCCGCAGCGCATAGGAACACCTGCTGGCCCGGGTACCGCTCGCCCGTGCGCCAGATGGCCGTGCGGGTGCGTGAAGGTACAGGGCAGCGCTGCCGCCTCGCCGGCCGCCGTGCTCAACTCGGCCGGCACCTGCATGGACCAGCGCTGCACCGGTGCACCTGCGGGGGGGCGGGAGGCAGGGGGCATGCGTCAACACTGCCCGCGCCCTCTGGGGGCCTGGAAACCGCAGGACTCAGGAAGCACCCTCCCTCCCCTCGGGGGTAGGGGGGGAGTCTGGAAACCCACCCCAGGCCTCGAGAGGCATCTCCTAGGACCTTGACTCCCGTGACTTTCTAGGTGCCTGGACCCTCCCCCCATTTGCCTGGGACTATTTGCCTCACTCAGGTCGGTCCCACCTCACTTACAGGCCCAGTGACCTCAGACTTTTTCCCATCAAAACTTGCCCTGCTGCAGAAAATCCCTGGGATCCTGTGGTTACAGTACAGTCCCAAGACCCCCTCAGATGGTGATAATAATAGAGGCACTTACGGTGCATCTCTGTGTTGAAGAAAAAAAAAAAAAATTCTTACCCTTCCTTCATCCTCCACCATCCTTGCTCAGACGTCTGCAATATCCTTTGAACTTTATCTTCTAGTTTCTCAAGTCTCTTTACCCAGAGTGATTTTTTTTAAAGCTTCAATCTTTCAAACATAAACCAGATTCTAGCATTTCTCTACTGAAAATCCTCTAATGACTTCCACTGCAATTAGAATAGGATGCTAACTCTATCCTGTGCTCAAGCCCTGCATAAGCTGACTTTGTTGGTATCTACTTTCAGCCTCTCCCGACTAGAATGTGAATTCCTTTACGGGAGGGAGTTTGGCTGCCCACTTCAAGGTATGGCTCCAGTGCCTAGAGCAGTGCCTGACACATCAAATGTCTGTATACTGAATTAAACTGTCTTTTGCTGATCCAGAATGTGGTCTAAGACTCCTTCTCAATGTGGCACTTCAAGAAGCCACCACTGAATTCTCAGAGTTGGCATGCAAGACGCAGCCTGCTTTCAAAGCCTGTCTTGGTGGGTCTACCCACCTCCAATTATCTGGGAATGAGACACTGTAAAAATAAATCATTTTAGCCCTCCAGACCAGCTGACTTCCTTTCATTAGATGTAGTAAACTTTTTAGTCCTTACTCTTTGCAGCAGAAAATGTTTTGGTGGGGCAGAGCTTTGGGCCCGACAGGGCTGCTGACAGGGTCCCTCAGCATTGGGCATCCAGTGGCAGGGACCTCGGGGAGTCTGTGAAGAACTTCATTCATGTTTTAACCGATGCATCAATGAGGCTGTCACTGCAGAGAAAGATGCTTAGGAGAGTCAGGCCATGCGTTACTGCTTCCTTGGTACATTACTTTTCACAACTGGCTGAGTCACCACAATGGCTGGAAACAGGTTCTAGAAAAACTAAACTTCTAGAAAGCCCAGGAGTCCCAGAACTGGAGGAACCACTGGGAAGAAGAGAGAAAATATTTGGGAACTGGGAGCCCAGACAGGGGTGAGTTCTGGGCTCACTGACTCATTTCCCTGTCCAGGGACATCTTGGAGCAAAAGGTGAACATTCTCTTGCTCCCGTCAGGTTTCTCGGGGAACGGGGATGACGGCAGGAAGAAAAGAAGATGAAAGCAGAGAAGAGTAATTAGTGCTATTAATTACATCTCAACCACAGCCTACGTTTCTGCCCCGGGATTAAAGAAACATTCATTTGGAACAACTATTAAGGTCTTAAATTCAATGCTTCACAAATCAGGGCAGTGGAATGAAAATTCTTTCTCTGTAGGGACCAGGAGGCAGAGAGCAGAGAATTTTCTATCCAGGTTGCTGCAGCCCAGCTGGAAAAGCCAGTGCTTGTGAGCCTGGGAGGAAGACCATTCACTTGTTATTGTTGTTGGCGAGTTGTTTTTTTTTTTAAGCTCTTCAGGCAAGGACGTGTTCCAAATGTATAATCCAATGTGCTATAAAAGTCACTAATGTGATTATACTTTTATATCATATTAGAGAAAATGAACACTAATTCAATACCAAACACTAATTCGGTAGAACCCCAAATTGCTGAGAGGCTGCAAAACATTTACTGTGCTGAATTTTCTGGCGGTGCCTGAGAGAATGCAGTGGTGTTTCCAGGAGTTAGGCAAACTGGGTGGTCATACAGGTTGGGGTCTGCTGGGGTCTGTCTTCCCTGTGCTGTACAAATGCTAGGGTGGTTTGCCGGGAACACACATTCTGTCACCTCAGGAGGGACTTCTCAATGCTCAGAAGAGTTTTTCAAATCATAAGCAACGCAAATCCGTTTGGATTTCTAAATTAAGCGTGTTGTTCAACAGTACTGCAAGATGGGAGACAGGGAGCCTCTAAATCCAAGTTGAGGTTGAGAATGGTTTCTCAGAAGTAAGACTGCTAAGGAACTATGGCCTAGGAAGTTATATTAATGGCCAACGTTTAACTGAGTATTTACTGTAAGATAAGCGCTGTTAAACTTTCCTCCCATTCATTCTTTTAATCCTTAAGATGATCTTCTGAGGTAGGAACTTTTTTATACCCATTTGACAGGTGAGGAAAATGGAGCCTCAGAGAGGTGAAGTGACTCATTCAAGGCTACACAGCCAGTGAGGAACAGAACAGCCAGGCATGCCAGGCCAGGCTGATTCCAGACCTGCATTCTTAATCATTCAACTGAATTGCTACTAGGTAAGAAAGTCTGGCCAATTGACCAGACAATTACGTGCATTATCTCATGTTAATCTTGAGGCAACTCTTGGGTAGATTTGTTATTATTCCTATTGTACAGCTAAACAAACTGAGGTTCAGAAAAGTGACCTAACTTGCTTAATGTCACATACTACATGCAAAGTGACAGAGCCAGGACTCATAAACACTGTACTATACAACTTCCCAAGTCCCCAAAACTAAAGCCACAATCCTCAAAGGGAGGTCTCGTCCCCTGCCCAAACCTCTGTTCAACAGCCCCTCTCACACGAGCTTCCTCTGCATTTTCCTGGAGACTCTTCTCCTCCCACTTATGGCCTGGGGGAGTCCACGGAAGGGCCATTTGGATCAGCTGCCAGAACAATTCTCATTCCCTGGAATCTCTCTTGCAGGATCCCTGACTCCCTGTTCCCCCAACACCTCCATCTCACAGGGACACTGTCCTGTTTTATTATCACACACCACCGCATCTCCCCATCCTGGCCAGCCGCATCCAGAAATGCAGGGCCAGAATTACGACGCATCCGCTTGTCTTCATAAATAATATTTTGCAATTTCCTCGTCCAGGGGCATGGATAAATTATTCTCTGCATCAAGGTTACGATGATCAAAAAGGTGGCCTGGCTGGCCTTCCTCGAGAGTGGGGATAAAAAGGAGGCTCTGATTACATCGAAGCGCCAGGCTGAGGCGGGAGCCCCAAGTCCTGGGCTTCTGTTTTGTGGCTGCACGGCAATCAGATATCTGAAAATGCATGAACTCTGATTTTAAGGTCCTGCTGGAGAAGGGACTGACGTGACAAGCAGATGTGACTCTCACATCGTTCATGGGGGTTGACAGAAGAAGCCTTCTGATGACAGTGCATTTAGCACTGTTTTCTTGTTCCCTTCACTGAGAGGCCCCACGTACCCAGCCACGATCATATACGTACACGTGAGCACACACAAACACAGACACACACTCTCTCCCGACAGCAGGTGTTAGAGGCTGAACTGTGTTCCCCGAATTCTTACGTTGGAGTCCTAATCCCCTGGACCTCAGAATGTAACCTCATTTGGAGACAGGATCTAAAATGAGGTCATTAGGGTGGGCCCTAATCCAATATGACTGGTGTCTTTATAAATAGGGGAAATCTGGACACAGACATGCAGAGAAGGAGAATGCTTTGTGAACATGAAGATGGCCTTCTCTTAGGCAAAGAGAGAGGCCTCAGAAGAAACCAACCCTGCCAATACCTTATCTTGAACTTGTAGCCTCAAGAACTGTGAGGAAAGTAAATTTCTGTTGTTTAAGCTGCCCGGTCTGTGATACTTTGTCATGGCAGCCTCAGCAAAAGAACGCATTGAGATAGACTCTGAAAAAATCTGGAACCAAGGTATCAGACGGATCCTACTGGAATGAAGCCATCAGTAGTATCTGAGGCTAATTTGTGTTCTTAATTATATAACCTGCTTATGGTCTATTTGCCACCACTAAAATAGAAGCTCCATGAGGGTACCATATCTGTCCACGACTTTATCCCCCAGAAGTTAGAACAGTGCCTGACTCATAATATATTTGTTGAAGGAATAAGTGAATAAATGAATGAATGCCAGAAAGGATGAATTTTGCTTCACATGCCACCATTTTGAAGGATGGTAGCCAGAGATGCCTCTTAAAATAGAATGCAGTGGCTTACCCCAGCAAGAATATCCCTGCACCTTGGGTCGCTTCATGAGATGCAAAAAAGAAAAAGAAAAAGAAAGAAAGGAAACTCTGCCCCAGTTCCCTCCACCACCAATTTTTAAGTGCTCAATAAATATCCACTGACTGACAAACAAATGGCAACAGAAAGCCCAATTCTTGATAACCACTCAGAAACATCCAGTGAGATGGCCAGACCCAACCTGTTAGCATTTGATGGTGGGAGTGGGCCTGGCCAGCCTTCTGCAACTTCTCAGCCAGCCAAGAGATCTCCCACCCTCCTTGGGGAGGCCAACAGCACCAGACCCCTCTCTAGCTGAATGGCAGCACTGAGAGCTGGTGACAGACACAGTCCACCACTCCCCACACATGCTCATGACACCCCGCCCAGTCTCAGCAAGATGGCACCAAGCTACAGCCTTCTGCCCCCACCCCTGTCACCCGCCCTCCGTGCATCCAGTAGGTGCCCGATTCTCATTGCCCTCCCAAATCCAGACGGAACTGCGAATTCACCCTGTCAGTGCTGTATATCACTTTGAGATATATACCATATTAGCAGAAAGAACTGAATTATATTGCATTCATGATGCAATTAAACACTTCACTAGGAATCAATGTAAAACTGATGAGGCCTGAAAGTAGTGCATATGGCTTAGAACATTATAAAACATTACCTTCACTCAAATCCTTTTCAGTAGCAATTTAAATCTTCTTACAGTTACTGCTGCCAATGGTAAACCATCTACTGATTCATAACAGTGCATGGTAACGAATGAATTTTTTTAAAAATTTATTCAACTACTAAATTACCCATGAATCCGGAATAGCTGACAGGAGTAATCTGAATTATTATTAGCTCTGCAAGTATTCTGCATTAGCCAATTTAAAACCACGGTTCTCAGGCAGGAACCAGTTAGTACAGCCAGAGTGTTAAATGACTGCAATAGTTCTTCATTTTACTGCTGCTTACATTTAAAGGTCAAGAGATAAAAATTACATATGACTCCAAACATAGGAAGGGTGTTTATCTTTTTCTATGAATCGGGTGAGTTGTAAACTTTAAAAAACATCTGAGATGTAATTGTACAAACTCAAAGGCCTTTGGGGTATTCAGAAATCAGAAGGCTGGTCTGGGGGGGGGGCGCATTTTTCTCCCTCCTCCCTCACTGCCAAGAAAGATGACATGCCCCTCTTCCTTGTGGTTCTGAAACTTGCTCCCTCAAATAATCTAGTCCCTATTTTTCCACTCTGACCTGCACATACCCCCAGGCTCTTCCTAGCGCTTGGGTAGCTCTGGAAGGATCTCGAAGCCACAGCAAGAGGAATTCACAGGAGTGGGAGCTCCCTCCCCACCAAGAGGGCATTTGGGCCAGCCCTCTGCCTCCCACCTGGGGCAGCAGAAAGACTGAATCTTCTAGGCCCCTACTCCCTTCCCGAAACTGCCTTCCTGTTCATGCTCACTGTCTGTTGGGTTTTTTCCCCTCCTCCAAAAGCCCAAGGGAAAAACCAAAGCGAGAGAAATAAATAAAGAAGCAGCTTTCTTCAGGAAGCCAGTGTTATCAATGCATGGTTGAACAAGGACCATAAAACACCAGCCTTGTTTCTTTGCATTGCTCTGGCAAGATGAGCACATGGGTTTTGAGCTCATCAGAAGGAAGAGCTGGGCAATTCAAGGCATGACTCTTCTTTTTAAAATTTCTTTTCTTTAGGGAAGAGTTTTTTTTTTTCTTTAACCACAGAGTTGATTTATGCTCATCATAAGAAATTCAAATGACAGAGAAGCATACAAAGAAAAACGTTTGACAGCCCTGTCTTTCCACTTTGTATTCAGCTATCAAACGAATAATAATTAAGCACCTACTGTGTGCTGGGGCACTGGTGCTACAGCTGTAACCAAAACCATTGGAAAACCGTGGGGTCTACTCCTCTGGGTTTTTCTCTACATGTCAACTAACATGTACATTCATAGGTAGAATTTTTCTCAAAAGTGGGATCCCATTCTACTACTTGCTTTATTCACCCAACAAAGTGTCCTGGACACTTTAAACTGAAAGGTACAATTCTACCATGTGTATGGACCATGTATTTGCCTAAACCTGCAAGGACATTTTTTGCTAATATGAACCATCTTATAAATGAACATTATTCAAGCTACCAATTAAGGGTGTGCCCAGCCTTATGCCAAAGTGGATGTTCAAACTGGCTGTTCAACCCGTCCGGACATTTTAAGGGTGAGATGGTGTGAGGGGTGCGGCACTCCTGTGGAAAAATCCTTTCAACAGGCAAAGAAAGTATTTGTGTCCCATACTTCCCTCAAACGATCTTTCGTGCACAAGCTGATTTCCATGGATTGATGTGGCTTTAAGATATGAGCACTCACAAGCTTACAAGCAGCAACAGCATGAATGAAGATCTGCTATTTGCAGGCTGGTGAATCCACCTTGGTGGGTCTGACAGCAACTACCCGATATCCTCTGCGTTGCCAAGAGGCCCCCAGTTAAACCAGAGGATCTAACTGGGGGTGATTTGCCTCCAGAGGGACATCTGATGATGTTTGGAGACACTTTTGGTCATCTCAGTGGGGGAGTGTGTACTCCTGGCACTTAATGGAGACCAGGGAGGCTGTAAAACATTCTTCAATGCACGGGATGCCTCCCCACACCACGACAAAGAACTATCCAGCTCAAAATGTCAACAGTGTCAAGTTCAACCTTGCTTTAATCAAAGTCTGGGTCATATGGTTGAGAGACCGGGTTTTGGACAGATCTGTGTTCATGGTTCAGTTAAGCCATTTGCAAGCTGTGTGACCTTGGAAAAATGACCTAGCTTCTCTGTACTGCAGTACTATTAGTGTCCTCACCTACTTATTAACAGTGTCTACTTAGGGTTCTTGGGAGGATTACATGAGATAATTTGTGTCAAGTATGCAGTGCAGCATCACTTATTATTACCAGTATAATTATCATTATTATTATTAATTGTAGCAGCAGCAGCAGCAGCAACGAAAGCGGTATTTTTTTTTTACCGTGGTAAAACACACATAACACAAAATTTACCATTTTAACCATGGTTTAGTGTACAGTTCAGTGTCATTAAGTACATTCACATTGTTATTGCAACCATTAGCACCATTACCACCATCCACCATCCACCACTTCTTCATCTTGCAAAACTGAAACTCAGTACCTATTAAACACTAACTCCCCAACCCCTGGCAACCACCATTCTACTTTCTGTCCCTATGAATGTGACTCCCCTAGGCGTCAATCATATAGTAGGATACAGTGGACTCATACAGTATTTGTCCCTTTGTGACTGGCTTATTTCACTTAGTATAATGTCCTCAAGGTTCAGCCATGTTGCCGCATGTGACAGGACTTCCTTCCTCTTGAAGGCTGAATAATAAATTCCATTGTATGGATATACCACTTCTGTTTATCCATTCACTCACTGACGGGTACTTGCGGGTCTGACTCTGGAGTCAAAGCTCTGACTGTCATACTAGACTGCCACATAGCACTAGACTTGGTACTAACCCTCTCTGACTCCGCTGACTCTTCTGTAACATGGGGTAATGAAAGAAGCTACTTGCAGCTACCCCACACTGTTCCAATTCCCACCTGCCTCACCATCTGCATTAGTTTGCTAGGGCTGCCATAATAAAGTACCACAGACGGGGCAGCTTAAAGAACAGAAATTGCTTTCTCACAATTCTGGAGGCTGGAAGTTGCAGATTGAGGTGCTGGCAGAGTTTGTTTCTTCTGAGGCCATTCTCCTTGGCTTGTAAATGGTCATCTTTCCCTTGTATTCATATGGTCCTCCCTCTGTACACAGATGTCTGTGTCCTAATCTCCTCTTCTTATAAGGACACCAGCCACACTGGATTAGGGCTCACCCCAATGACCTTATTTTAACTTAATTACCTTTAAAGGCACAAATAATTACCTATCTCCAAATATAACCACATTCTGAAACATTAGGAGTTAGGACTCCAAAATATGAATTTTGAGAGGACATAATTCAACTCATAACACCATCTTCTACCAGAGGCTGGGAAGCTATAGGATCTTATTTCCCAGACTCTCTTGCAGCTATAAGTGGCCACTGAGAGTTCTGGACAATGTAACGAAGATTAGATATCCCTCTGGAGGGCTTTGCTTCCTAAATTAAAAAGTAAAATCCTCACTGGAAGTAAACCTTTTGCCCTCTGCCCCTTTGGCTTTCCCTTCTTTTTCCTTCTTGGCCTGTAGACATGAGACCTGGAGGACGAAGAGACACCTTGCAGCTACTGAAGATGAAAGCCAAGATGGTGGAATGGAAAGACAGAAGGGTCGCCTACCTGTGAACTTTGTTATGTGAGAAAAACAAACCCGGAGATGTCCTTCAGTAGGTGAGTGGATAAACTCTGGTACATCCAAACAATGGAGTATTATTCAGTGCTAAAAAAAATGAGCTATGAAGCCATGAGGGAAATTAAAATGCATATTACTAAGTGAAAGAAGACAATCTGAAAAGTTTACATACTATGATTCCAACTATATGACATTCTGGAAAAGGCAGAACTCTGGAGACACTAAAAATATCAGTGGCTGCCAGGGGTTGGAAGGTGGGGAGGGATGAAGAGGTAGAGCACAGAATATTTTTAGGGCAGTGAAAGTACTCTGTATGATACCGTATTGGTGGATACATGTACATAATTATATGCTTGTCCAAACCCATAGGAAGTAAAACACCAAGAGTGAACCCTAATGGAAAATGGACTTTGGGTGATAATGTGTCCATGTAGGTTAATCTATTGTAAAAAATGTACTACTCTGGTGTGAGATGCTAATGTGGGGGAATGGGCATATGTGGGGTCAAAGGGGATATGGAAACTCTCTGTACTTTCTGTTCAGTTTTGCTCTGAATCTAAAGCTGCTCTAAAAATAAAGTCTACTTAAAAATAAATTAGTAAACCACTGGCTGAGTTTCCAGTTATTTGCAGTCCAGTGCATTTCTTAAAGGAGCAGAACCTCCAGTGCATTTCTTAAAGGAGAAGAACCTCAGAGGGCACTGTGGTCACTGGCTGGGCCCCACAATGGTACAGGGGTTCTGGACAGAGGACAGGGTACCCATATTGGAGCCAGCAAAGCCTGATCAAACATGTTATGAGATCAGAGATCCTACGTGGGCCCTTCTGCCCTCATGCCCTGATAACATGGGGGAAGGTGGTTGGGTTGGTGAAAAAGAGAAATGTTTATTGCTCAGAAGATCTCTTGGGAAAGCAGGAACTCAAACTCAAGATCAGGAGGTGGGATTAAAGATGGATGCCAAGCTGCCCCCAGGGGCTTCCTCCCAACATCATCCGTCCCCAAGATCCCAAAAGAAGACTCTGCTCTGCTTATCTCAGGGGCACAGAAACTTCCCATAGGGAAAAGTTGTGACCAGAGAGCCCAGTACCCAGTTTACTCAGAGACAAGAGAAAGAGCTGCTTCCATGGCCCACATTCCTCCCCACCCCACACAGCCTGTTGGATAAAGATCTTTGGAAAGGCCTAAGAATTTTGCCCCCTGTTGCCTTCAACAACTCCACTCTGTGAAACAGGATTCAAGCACAGCTCCACCCATGGGGATGAGAATAAGTTGGGGCATTCATTCATTCATTCATTCATTATCTTTTAAGTATTCAGGGGTTTCAAGCTGGATGGTGGGACTTCAGAGATGAATGAGGTGGGGACATGACCTAAAGGTCTTCTCAGCAAAGCGCAGGAGAGGGAGGTACACAAAGTCTCCATTATGTGTGCTGTCCTTCTGCAGAGTGAAGTTCAAGGATGTCTCAAGAAGAAGCAGGGTAGATGTCTGGGGGTCCTTAGTTAGTCTTCTCATGCCCAGTGGGGAACCAGTAAGTCAGTAATTCATTGAGTATTTATTAAGCACCTTCTGTGTCCCAAGTACCATTCTTGGCAATAACCAGGGGTGGGGGTGGGGAGACATTTAGGGCCCAGTCCTGGCCTTCAAAGACCTCATGATCTAACAGGGAAGTATCGCAAGGCAGTCCGGGCACCGGGCAGTGGTGGGTTCACTGTGAGATGTGAGAGTTCAGAGAAGGCAGAGCTGGTCAGAGAAGAATTTTTGGAGGCAGCGGCCATGCTACGGCACATGCTACAGCACAGCCATGAATGCCAAGTCAATTCAGACAGACAGACTCTGTCAGGGACACCAAGCAGGTACCAAGGAAATGCAAAGAGGTTTTGAGCAACGACTAGTCATCCCAAGCCTGAGAAGGGGAATCACATGAGATGCTGATGAAGAGGGAAACTGAGTCCTGAGAGCATCGAAGAATATGTCTGCACACACATCCCATGCCACGCATGCCAGAAGGCAGATGCTGGACAGCTGCTTAGCAGGCGCATGCACATTGATGGAGAAGGCACCAGGCGCCAAGGCCTCGGAAGAACTGGGCTCCAGCTTGGAAAGGAGACATTGTCTCTTTAAGTGAGCGTAACACTGTATCATCCTTTCTCTTCCTATTTTGGGTTTTATTAGCAAAGCAGTACAATGTTTATACTAGTGGGTATTACATTTGCCAGAACAATTACAGTATGACAAATGGTACATCAATGTAATCCATCAACCTTGCCAAGACAGGAATCCTTTACTCGGGACTGCCATTAATTCTGCGCTCTGGTCTCTGGGGTCCTGGGCCCGAGTAACCATGACAACGTGGACGACGCCTGATGCAAATGCTCGGGCTCCGTGAAGGATGGGTACTCCTTGGTGTGCTGGAATTTAACCTCCGACATCCGCATATTAGTCTACTTGGAGGAAGAAACTATAGAGTTTGGGGCTGGAAAAATCCAGGGCACTTGGGGGAAGAGGTGTTTTTTCTCCATCATGGCACAGCGCCTCGGAATTGGGGAAGGATAGGCACCTACGGGTTGTGTGGCCAGCCTGTCGCGCGTTGCTGGATATCAGCTCCAAAGCCAGGAGCAAATTCAGGCAGGGATGTGTCAAGTCTCAGTAGCAACGGCAGCTTTTAGGAAAGCCGATGGGGACACGGGGCAAAGACACAAAGGCATTGAGCATCTGGAGAGAGGGGAGAAGGGGAAGCTGTTTTTTGATCTATACCGAAAGCCTCAGAGATTCCAAAAAAGCAAACACCTCCCTAGGCACATGGAGGAAAGATGATATGGTGCACACCTGACCCTCTGACTGGTCTACTCCAGCTCGAACAATTGATATATAATTTCTTGACCCTGGGCTCCCCCAACCTCCCCCAGCTGTAGCTTCTCAGAGCAGCTAAATCTCGATGGTTACACACAAGACTGCAGTCATCAGCTGCAAATTCACCAGGAGTTTCAGGGTTCCTCGATTCATCCTAACCAGCAAATTATGAGCTGGGAGCAGCTTTATAAAATATGAAACGACTGCTGTCAGTTTTTCCATCAGTTCTACATATTTTGCTGTTAACAAAAGGAACCAATAACCACTTCTCACAAGGAAAAACAAGAATAAAATCAAAGGCCCCTAATGGAGACAATCTCCAAAGTGCAACAACACAGGCCCATTTCTTTCTTTCTTTTTTTTTCCTTCCCTGACAAATCAATCTGGCCATGGTCCAAGGATACAGGCAGACAGACGGAGCTACCTCACCTGTTTTATTAAGCCATTACCAGAATCATTTTATTCCCATTTATAATGTTCAATACATGGTCTGAAGACTTTTCTAATATAGTAATTAGATGGAACACTAGATAGATGGATTAAATTGGGACGATATTTTATGCTATTGTACATTGCTTTACAATATTCTGCCTGGTTTCTGAGACACCAAAGTGTCAGCATGTGTATGTGTGTGTGTGTGTGTGTGTGTGTGTGTGTAAATATATCCCTTTTATTTTGGATGAGAAAGCTGTACTTTGCATGTGGCTAATCTCAGCATGAGCCTTCCCATGGAAATCTGATGGAAATGTATGAATCCATGCTAGAACTCACCAGCAAATCCATCGTACATTCCTGCCCCCAAACAAAGGTTGCCCAAGTATCCTCAATGTTCTCATGGTCACTGCAGCTGACGTTCACTGGGTGCTTACTAGGCACCAGGCATGGAGCTGAGACCTTGACATTCATCAGGAGGTCACATAGCTTGGGGGCTAAAGAGCACAGGCTTTGAAATTGCCCAGAGCTGGGTTTAAGTCCTGGCTCTCCTACTTACTTGATGTGTGACCTGGAGGAAGTCACTTTACCTCTCTGAGCCTCAGTTTTCCCTACCTGTAACATGGGGATAATATCGGTACCTATCTCTCAGGGCAATTCTTAAAATACTTAGATGATGCTTAGCATGGAGCCAGACAGAGAGTTAAGTGCACAGTAAATGTCATCTTTATTATCATCTTGTTTAGCCCATGGAGATGGCATCATGACTCTTTTACAGATGGGGAAACTGAGGCTTAGAGAAGGGAAACACTTTACGCAGGTTACCAAATAGGTGGCAGGCGTGGGTATCTGTGTCCAGAGTCTGTTCACTTAACAACCACAAAAGACTGTCTCATCTGAAGGGAGAAGAAGGGACACTTCTACCAAGAAGTGTGTGTGTGGGGGGGTGGAGGGGTATTGAACTAAGCCCATGAGCCTCTAATTTGTACCTAAGATATGGACTTAAATTATAATCTTAATTCTCAGGGTCTAAGAAATCTAGACTTTGGTGATCAACAAAGAAGATCTCCCTTCAAGTACCCTCTCCTCTCATCCCGTGAGATGACACAAAACGTGAAACCAGAGAAATAAGTCCTGCAGTGTCACCGGAGCCCACTCACTTCTCAGGCACCATCCCCACATGGGAAAAACGAACCACCGAAAAGTCAAACCTGGAACATCATAAAGAGATACGATGCCACCTTACAGAGCGGAACACTGACGCTCAGAGAGGTGGTGTAACCCGTCTGCGGTCACACATTTTTAAGGTCCCATTAGGGACCCCTGCAGCACTGCAGCCTCTGCGGAGTGTAACAAGGACTGCAGATCCTCCCAATTCCAATTATGCAAACAAACAAACAAATAAGCAAACAAACAAAAACCAATCCTGCCCTCCTTGTTCCCCTACCAGGTCAGCTCACCTGTGCTGGAGCTATATTTAGCTGTAGCACTTTTTCCAGTTTTATGTGTAAATGGAGAACATCAACTGGATGAAACCTATTAATATAAAAGAGGAAGACGCACCAGCCACAAAGCTTGAACCTGACTGCTTCTGAAGACCTGTCTGCCATGACCAGGAAAATAAAATTACCCTCCGTACACATTTTTCTATATCAAAAGAGAGTTCTTGATTTGACAGGTGGTACTATAACTCATTAAAAAAAGAGAAAACTTAGGGCTTCCCTGGTGACGCAGTGGTTGAGAATCTGCCTGCCAGTGCAGGGGACACGGGTTCGAGTCCCGGTCTGGGAGGATCCCACATGCCGCAGAGCAACTAGGCCCGTGAGCCACAACTACTGAGCCTGCGCGTCTGGAGCCTGTGCTCCGCAACAAGAGAGGCCACGATAGTGAGAGGTCTGCGCACCGCGATGAAGAGTGGCCCCCGCTTGCCGCAACTAGAGAAAGCCCTTGCACAGAAACGAAGACCCAACACAGCCAAAAATAAATTAATTAATTTTTTTTTAAAAAAAAGAGAGAAAACTTGGATAAAACCCCCAAAATCTCTTTGCTGCCAGCTCAATCTACGGTACTGATGGAAAAGTGAGACTTGCCTCCACATCAACTGTTCCCCATCAAGAGACTCCTGGATCTGCTGTTCTCATTCCTCTGCCCAGGAAATTGGGCCCCCGTGTAGCCCTACATGGGTGCTTGGAAAGTTGTTAAATGGATTTCCAGCTCACCCCAACTCCTCTGCTGCTCTTGCAAGTACAGTCAACACAGAACACCGCAACACTGGAAAAATTTCTATAAGGAGCAAGGTGAGGAATAGGAAGCTGAAGCAGAATAGGGATGAAAAAGAACAGAGAAGTTACTGGATATGCCAAATACTGACATTTACTCTGGGCCAGGCCCCATGACCACATCATTGCTTCTCTCAACCACTCCGTTCATATCCCCATTTTACAGATAAGAAAATGGGGGCTCAGAGAGGTTAAGTGACTTACCCAAGGTCACACAGTTAGTTCAGGGCAGAGTTGGAATCTGAACACAAGTATGTCTGACTTTAACATCTAGGACTTGTTAAGAATGAAGAACCCTTTGGCAGACTGAAGGTAGGCCCACACTTTTGACATAATAGGCAGTTTCTTGGGGGAAAATTGTTCTTCTGAAATCTTATCCTGTTTGAAATGACCTTGGGAAGCTCAGCCCTGTGGAAGGAATGGACAAGCCTGTGTGATGCATATAACCATCTCTTTGTTCATACACTTTGTATAATAGATTTTCTTACATCAGGTTTTCTTTGCCACAATACAAAAGCCTCCCAAGGAAGGGGAAGCAATTGGCTGGCTCTGAGAAGAGGTGGAGAATTAGATCAGATAAAGCCAGGAACTCCCACTACCTTAGAAGAGCACTTTCTGAGGATCCAGGAGGCTTTGCCCCAATGCAGAACTAGAAAAACAACAACTTCAGTAGCTATGACCTCAACTGCCAGTATTTCTGAACATAGGCTCTCTTCTTGGACCAGCTGTCCCGGGGCTCCTTTCCTGGATCATTGGGTCTCCCAGGGAGGAAAATTTCACAACTGCCCAGAGACCCACTACACAGACTGTTCCTTCTGGAGTCTGACTTTGGTGTTTCTTGCTGCATCCAACCTCACTTCCTTATAGAAATATCTGTGGTGATGACAATGCTACTTTATCTAGCCTACCATACAGACCCTTTGACTCTTAGTGACAAGAGGGGGTGTTGTGATTTTTTAGATGAACAAATTAAGGACCAGAGATGGGGAGTGACTTGTCGAGAGTCACACAGCAAGTGAGGGTTGCACTTTTCCCCAGCATGAGCACTGAACTCTTCACATAGGGCCCCAAGGGGTAGAAGGAGATTCTTGCATCTCAGGAGGGGCTCCATCCCCCACCTAGGCCCCCAACTCTAGGAGTCATCCTTAATCACTCCTTTCTCCTCCATATAATCTATCACCAAATCCCCACCATTCTGCTTCCTAGATGTCTCTTGAATCCTGCCCCTCCATCCCCACTATCCCCCAAGGCGTGCTCACTGGGCCCTTCACAATCTCTTGCCTGGATCATGGGCCCGGCTTTTCCTTGAGCTCCTACCTCCATGCTAGGCTCCCCTAAACTCTTCCCCATGCAGCAGCTCAAGAAATGTTAGTCACTTGTATCATCATCTTGTTTGCCAAGGAGATGGCATCATGCCCATTTTACAGATTGGGAAACTGAGGCTTGGAGAAGGGAAATACTTAACCAAGGTTGTCAAACAAACAAGTGGCAGGCAGAGGTGTCCGCATCCGGAGGCTGCTTACTTAACCACATCTCCTTTGAAGGGGAGGAGAGACACCTGTACCCAGAAGGTGCCTAAACTCTAAACACCATTCTAAAATCTAAACCACAGTACTCCCTGCTCAAAACCCATCTGTGGCTGCTACTACGCTTGAGATAAAGTCTGGCCCCCTCACCATAAACTCATGGACCTGCCCACCTCCCTCTCCCACTGAGCCCTATCCTGGCTTAATGCTTCAGCCCCATAGCCCATCTCTGGGTATCTCACCCCCACGCTCTGCCCATGCAGCTCTCTTGGCCACAAATGCCATTTGCTATTCTTCCCTCACTGGCCCTGCATGTCCACTCTCTGTAGTCCACCCCAGGCCAGGGAGGCAGAAAATGTCCCCAGAACACACACCCCCTCTCTCTGCTCCCCAAACCCTCTCCTTTCTTCTCCCACCAAGCACACTGGGACCAGTCAGACCAGCAGGATCCCTTTTGTCTCTGAAGAGAGCCTCCAGCTGACAAGAAGGAATGTCATATCCACGATCTTCATTATTTTATCCCCCTGTTGTCCTCCCTCTCCCCTTCCTTGGGGATCCTGTGACTCACGAAAGGCTGACAACCTGCTGGAGGTCACACAGCATCAAAACTGGGACTTGAGTCCAGGTTGGGTTGTCTTGGGTCAGGTGCTCTACAAGAAGAACCTGAGATGGGGATTCTTGTGCTGGAGATTCATGGAGGGAAGGTGCTCAGGAGGAAGCTGGAGGGAGTGAGGGAAGCAGGCAGGGGCAGGGGGAGAAGATGGGGAGAGAGGTGGGCTCAGCAGGAGTCCAGTATCAGCCTGATCCCAGGGGGAGCTCTGGTGGGTGAATGATACCACAGGGAGGTCCTGTCTTGAGGGAAGGCGGCCAGGCTGTTGGTCCCCTGAATCAGTCAGTCAAAGGCTGTAGGCTGCCCCCAGAGTAGGGTGGGATGTAACATCTATGGGCAGACAGCTCCTAGAGGCTGAGACTCCCTGGAAAAGGGGGGCAGCCAGGAGCTGCTATCAGCCAACTCACAGCAGCTGGCAGTGCTGGCTGGTAAAAGGATCTGGGGGTGCCACCAGTGACATCCCCCATAGATCTATGACCCTCCTTCTTCCTAAACTTCAGCAGAGAAGGGTGGCAGAGTTGAGGATTCTTTGCCTAACCCAAAGCCAAAGGGTAGCAGTCCATCTCCTGGAAGGGAGACCCTGGGGGCTGCTGTGGGGAAAGTGAGGTTCAGAAAGGTTAAGCAGTCTGACTGAGGCCACAGAGCATTTCGTCCCATTTACCATGGAGCCATTACCTTCTGTAATAATGGAGAGCTGACAGGCAGCCTCTCTGCTATTCTTCCCCCTCCCTTCCCCATGCCCCTACCCACACCCTTTCCCCACTCCCATATAGCTGTCCCTCCCTTTGCTGGCTCCCCAGAGCCAGGGTGCTGGATGGAAACAGTGACACCTTGTCAAACAGGCTTTTGATAAATGCAAATCTCTCTTAATTTGAATCTAATTATCAATGAAATGAGCGGCTCCCAGATCGCTTCTCCCCATCAGAAACTGGCAGATACGTCTGTGCGCAGAGTGAGACTGGCATCTGCTGGTCCTCATGCCAAGCCCCACCTGCCTGGCCATGGCTGCTTCTCAGGGAGAAGGGAGGAGGGGGTGGGACGCAGGAGTCCCAACAGCTGGAGCCCCAACCTCTGCAGATTTCTATAGTTCACAAATAAGCCTTTCACAGGGCACCCAGAGAGGTTTTGGACACTTGTATGAAGCCCCACAGCAGGGCTGGACCCTGGTTAGCTGACAGTATTGTGGCCAGAACTTGTTCTACTGACCAGTAGCCATCATCGGGGGTGGAGGACGGGTGGCCCTGCACCTCCTCGGCCTCATGCTCAACCCCAAGCAAATTCTGGAGAGAAGATGCCAATCAACAATCATTGGGCACTTACTGTATGCCAAGTCACACTAGTTCATTCCTTTTGTGCAAAACAGCCAGCTCTTATAGGGTGGGTACCCTGACAATCTTGGCGTACAGACATGGAAACTGAGAAACTGGCTGCTGGCCCGGGGTTCTCCCAGCCCATAGCACTGAGCCTGGGCTCTCACCATGTCCCATGTACGTACCTGCCACAATCAGTGTGGGTTTGGCCTAGAGGGCAGGGGGATAACGGGTCTAAGTAAAGCAGCTCAAACTGTGGGCAAGAGCCCGAAAGTAGAATCTCCACCTTAAAAATTACACCTCATTAAAATAAAAGTACAAACAGCAACACCTATGCTCTGGCAGCCCTGCAGCCAGCATGTTACAGAGATGAGCTCACTGACCCCTGTGAGCAGCCCCATTTTACAGATGAGGAAACAGAGGTGCCCAAAGCCTGGGCTCCCTAAAACTGCAGCAATTTTTAAAGTCAGACAAAAAATACAAATCTCTGTATACAAACTAGGAAATCCAGATGAGTCAAAAATAGCGATCGCTCAAAATCCCACCACCATCTACGAGTACAATAACCTCTCCGAGGTTTTCTTCAGAATATTCTAGGAAAAAAAAGTGGAGGGGGACGGTTAGATAAATGAGACCAGAACAGCAGGATGCTGACAATTGTTGATGCTGAGTGATCAGCAAAAGGGAGTTCATTGTATTTTTCTATTTCCATGATGTTTGAAATTTTCCATAATGAAAAGATTTTTAAAAATCTCATCACGCAGGAACAATCTAGTAATGTTTTGGCATCTTCCCTTCCAGACCTTTCCCTCCCCCAAGTGACTGACTTTAATTCAATTTTATAATAATTATAATAACAATAATATCAGCAGAATAGAGGAGGGCAATGGGACCACCTTGGATCCTCTCTCACCTCTGGCCCTAAGCTGCCCCTCACTGCCCTTTAAGTAGGGGATTCTTGGACCATATCTTGACCCCACTGCACCCACCTGGGATTTTTAGAGTAAGACCCTATAAATTCCTGCACTGCCTTCAAAGGCATTGGCTCTTGTCCTGGGAGACAAGTGCCCTGACAGATAGTGCTGGGTCCTGGAGCCAGGCTCCCAGAGGTCAGATCCTGGCTGGCACTTACTTGCTGGGTGACCTTAGGTAAATCTCTTAACTTCTCTGAGCCTTCCATGTCCACCTTAAAATGGGTTAACAACTGTGGCAACCTCATGGCACTGCTACATCAATTAAATGAGATGACGTAGGCAAAGTGCTTGGCACGTGATGAGGGCTTCATAACCTTTCCCATCATTTTATTTTTGGACAAAATCCTCCCAGCCCTGCTGCACGTGCAGCTTTTCCTGAGGCTGCTTGAATTCAGGCCTGATCCCCTCACCACCAGGCCTTGCCTGCTGTCAGCTTTAGCAAGGTCAGCACGGCAGCCCGGCTCGCCCATAAGCCCATGACCCAAAAGCTGAGCTGTTGCTCTCCTCCATAAACCCACTCCTCCCCCAGGCATCCCATCTCAGGAAAGGGCAGCTCCATCCTTCCGGTAGCGCAGGCCAGAAAGCTTGGAGTCATCCAGGACGCCTCTCTCTTCCTCTTACATCCTACATGCAACCTATCAGTGAGTCCTATTGGCTTGACCTTTAAATTACAGATAGAATCACATCCCCTCTCACCCCTCCATGGCCTTCTCAGCCCCCCTCACCACTTGCTTGGATGACTGCAATAGCCTCCCTGTGGGTGTCCCAGCTCCAGCTCAGCTCACACTGCCTTGAGTCTATTCCCCATATGGCAGCCAGAGGAGGCACCCACATCGATGACCTCCCTCCTCTGCTCCAAACCTTCCATGGCTCCCAGCTCAATCAGAGTAAAGGCCAAAGTCTTTACCAGTCTCTTTGCTCTTCCTTTAACCAACAGGCATTAACTGTGGTAAAATACACATAACGTAAAATTTAACATTTTAACCATTTTGAGGTGCTTAATTCAGTGTCATTTAGTACATTCATAATATCATACAACCATCACCTCTATCTAGTTCCAAAACATTTTCATCACCCCAAAACCCGGTAAGCACTCATTCCCCCTTCCCCCTCCCTGGAAACCACTGATCTACTTTCTGTTTTAATGGATTTGCCTATCCTGGACATTTTACAGAAAGGGGATCATAGGATACGTGGCCTTTTGTGACTGGCTTATCTCATTTGGCATGATGTTTTCAAGGCTGTAGCATGTGTCATTCCTTTTAACGGCTGAATCATATTCCACAGTATGGACAGACCACGTCTTAGACCATCGTCCGTCGATGGACACTGTGCTGTTTCCACCTTTTGGTTATTGTGAATAATGCTGCTATGGACATTCGTGTGTACATTTTGTTTGAACACCTGTTTCAATTCTTTTGGGTATAGTCCCAGGAGTGGAATTGCTGGGTCATATGGCAGTTCATGTTTAACTTATTGAGAAACCACCAAATTGTGTCCTGTGGCTATACCACTTTATATCTTGCATTGGTGGTTCCCTCTGCCAGGAATGCTCTTACTCCAGACACTCACGTTGCCTTATTCAAATCCTTCACAGGCCCAAATGTCATCTTCTCAGTGAGCCCCTATTTAAAACTGCATTAACTATACCCTCACTCTAGCCTCCTGCCCCCAGCACCCCATCTCCCTTCCCTGTTTTTTTTTTTTTTTCTGTATCACTTATTAAAATGGACTAACCACACATTTCACTTTTCTCTTAGTCTTACTCTCGCTCTAGAATGTCAGCTCCAGGAATGTAGGAACCTCGTCTGTCTCACCACTGAAACACCAAGGCCTGGCATACAGCAGGTGCTCAATAAACAGCCCCCACAGCAGTCTTTATAGTACACAGTCTAACCCCTGCCACTCCTCTGCTCAAAGCCCAGGATAGCTCCTGTGGCCCTCAGGGGGGCCTGCCCTACTTTACTCTCCAGGCGTATCCCTGTCATGTCCCCACACATGCCCTGTATTTAGGTCACACTGAACTAGCTGCAGGAACACAAGCACACATGGTCCTTCTGCCAGGAGTTTCCCTTTCCCACCCAGTTTTCCTGGCAAACCCTTCTTCATCCTTCACAACACAGCTCAAGTGTCACCTCCTCCAAGAAGGCTTCCCTGACCTCTCCAGGCAGAATTCAGTTGATCTCCCTGGGTGTCTTCCTCACAATTATACCAGAGCCTCATAACTCTGAGTACATACTTGATTCAACTACGCCATCAGCTCTCCTGGGTCTCCAGCTTGTGGGACTTCTCGGTCTCCATAATCACAGCACAATCACAATTCCTTATAATAAAATCTCTTTGTGCATGTGCGTGCATGCACACACACACACACACACCCCTTGTTGGTTCTATTTATTTGAAAAACCCTGACTAATGCAGGTTTTGGTACTGAGAGTGGTTCTGAAGGAAAAGAATTTTAAGGATGAGTTTTCTGAATTGATTCTGGGGTTTCTGGTATTGGCTCACTAATCCAATTACATTTAAGGATGCTAATGACTCTATTTCCAGTAAAGACTACTGACAGTCCATGGTGTGAACTGTTTATAGAAATATGCAAAATAACACCACTGGATACTCCTAACCAACCACTTATTATTTATTTATTTTTGGCTGCGTTGGGTCTTCGTTGCTGCGCACGAGCTTTCTCTAGTTGCGGTGAGCGGGGGCTACTCTTGCTTGTGGTGCGTGGGCTTCTCATTGCGGTGGCTTCTCTTGTTGCGGAGCACGGGCTCTAAGCATGCGGGTTTCAGTAGTTGTGGCTCGCAGGCTCTAGAGCGCAGACTCAGTAGCTGTGGTGCACGGGCTTAGTTGCTCCACGGCATGTGGGATCTTCCCGGACCAGGGCTCGAACCCATGTCCCCTGCACTGACAGGCGGATTCTTAACCACTGCTCCACCAGGGAAGTCCCTCCTAACCAAGCACTTATAATAAGCAAGGATCTGAGTGACTGTGTATATGATGCTTTCAAATATTTTTGGCAAATATTTTTGGCTAATATAATGAGGTCTGCTGGTTACTCCTAATGTCACTTGACAAAGTGGGGAAAGAAAAGGATGAGTTCAGGGATTTGAATTCCCAGCTCAAGTGCCACATAAATGATCTGAAAGCTTTTATGTGTGCCCTGAAGGAGACCCTTATTACCTGTAGCGGCAGGGCTGATATTGCTAAAAATCAAACCCGGAATCTCACCTCGCAACTCACTGAATAACAATTCAAGTTGAACTGCCAGCCTGTAGAGTGTCTACTGTTAAAGTGAGAGCATTGACTGGGAAAGAATGAGATCATGCAAGTGAGAATGGGGATGTATAGGAAGATCCTGATGAATTTTCGGACTCTGAACCCCTAAATTCTTTGCTAGTGAAAGAGTACTCCTCACCCACAGTGGGAGTAGCTTCTCCATCCCCTGGCTGAGGGGATCAACCCTGCATTGCCTGAAGAAACTGTAATGGCCTTCCCTGAGGCAGCTGCCATTCAAGGCAAAGCTGATTCTCCTCAGGATCCATCCCTGCCTCTTTGCTTCTTTGCTTCTAGATCTGTAACTAGACTCAAGTCCCAGCAGGCCCCTAAAGGTGAAGTACAAAATGTGACCCAGGTGGACGTGAGCTACACTCCAAAAGAACTACTTGAGTTCTCTAATTTATACAGACACAAATCTTGGGAATATATGTGGGAATGAATATTAAGAATGTGGGAGGGGACTCCCCTGGTGGTCCAGTGCTAAAGAATCCGCCTTACAGTGCAGGGGACGTGGGTTCAATCCCTGGTCAGAGAACTAAGATCCCACATGCCGCGGAGCAACTAAGCCCGCGCGCCTCAGCTAGAGCCCGCACGCCACAACGGAAGATCCCACGTGCCACAACTAAGACCTGACACAGTCAAAAAAAAAAAGAATGTGGGATAATGGTGGAAGGAACATAAAGTTGGATCAGGCAGAATTTATTGATATGGGCTCACTAAGCAGATAGTCTGCATTTAATGTTGCAGCTCAGGGAGTTGGGTAGGTCTCCAGTTTGGTTGGTTGGTTGGCTGAAATATGGACGAAAAAGTGGCCCACAGTGAGTGAGCTGGAAGTACTAGACCTGCCTTGTTTTACTGGAGAGAAAGGGAATCCAAGGCTTGGGGAGACTGGAATGTTAGAATGGATTTGTCATTTAAGATCTACTTACCCACACTGATTGGGGGGGACGTATGTGTCCAGAAGACATACCTTTCATCACAACTGTGAGAAACAAATTTGCAAGGGGAGCCCTGGCAGTCTTGAAGAGCTCTGTGATTGCTGTTCTCTGTAGGCCAGACCTTATGGTGGGCACTGCAGGCACGGAATTGGGAAACCTAAGTACAATGGGAGTAACTGGATCTCAGGGTGGCAGGGCTAAGTGGTGGCACTCAACTGCCAAAGGCAAGGTGGGCACGGTCATCATAATGGGCAGCAGAGTTAGAGCTACAATCAGAATAGTCTGACTCACCCAGACCTATGGCATTGCCTAGGTGATCACAGTGTTCCTATAAGTGATAGGAAATGTACCAAATTCTTCCTTAATCTGGATAAGCAGAAAGTTCTAGGTCTCATGAATAAAAATCTAACCTGAACCATAAAAATAGTCATGGCCCCTCAATCAATTCCCACACACAGAGCCCCCTGAATGCACGGGAAGCCAGGTTCCCTTGAGGAAGGACTCTGGTACACTACTGAAAATTTATAACGTGAAATCTTTCTTCAAGCCTTCCCCAAAGGGACTGATGGCCTTTTACCAAGATGACTTTGCACTAGGTTAAAGGAAATAATCAAACCTTTTGGGGACAGCTTATGGAGGTCAGGTGATCGATGGAGTTGTAGCTCAGGTCTGTCTCACAGTGGGTCCAGTGGGTCCCCACCCCATCTTGTGGTTATTTCCCCAGTTCTGAAACATATAATTAGAAAAGATATACCCAGCAGCTGAATTTCCACATTGTCTCCCTAACCTGTGAAGTGGGGGCAATTATGGTTGGAAAGGCCAAGTGGAAGCCACTAGAACTGCCTCTACCTAGGAAAACAGTAAACCAAAAGCAATACTGCTTTTCTGGAGGGACTGCACAGATTAGTGCCATCATCAAGGACCTGAAAGACGCCGGGGTGGTGATTCCCACCACATCCCCATTCAATTCGCCTATCTGGCCCGTGCAGAAGGCAGACGGATCTTGGAGAATGATAGTGGATTACTGTAAGCTTAACCAGGCGGTGACTCCAACTGCAGCTGCTGTACCAGATGTGGTTTCATTGTCTGAGCAAATCAACACATCCCCTGGTCCCTGGAATGCAGCTATTGATCTGGCAAATTATTATTATTATTTTTTTTTTGCGCTACGCGGGCCTCTCACTGTTGTGGCCTCTCCCGTTGCGGAGCACAGGCTCCGGACGCGCAGGCTCAGCGGCCATGGCTCATGGGCCCAGCCGCTCCGCAGCATGTGGGATCTTCCCGGACCGGGGCATGAACCCGTGTCCCCAGTATTGGCAGGCGGACTCTCAACCACTGCGCCACCAGGGAAGCCCATGGCAAATTATTTTTTTCTCCATAGCTATCAGTAAGGTCCACTAGAAGCAGTTTGCTTTCAGCGGCCAGCAATACACCTTCACTGTTCTACCTCAGGGGTAAATCAACTCTCCAGCCCTACATCATAATTGAGTTTGCAGGGATCTTGATTGTTTTTCCCTTCCACAAGATATCACACGGGTCCATGACGGCAATGACATTATGCTGACTGGACGTAGTGAGCAAGAAGTAGCAACTACGCTAGACCTTTTGGGAAGACTTGTGTGTCAGAAAGTGGGAGGTAAATCTGACAAAAACTCAGGGGACTTCCACCTCAGTGAAACTTCCTGGGGTCCAGTGTCATAGAGGATGTTAAGATACCCCTTCTAAGGTGAAGGATAAGTTGTTGGATTTGGTCTCTCCTATAACCAACAGAAATGCCTAGTGGATCTCTTTAGATTCTGGTGGCACATGGTTCTCATTTGGGCATGTTACTCAGCCCACTTTCCAAGTGACCTGAAAAGCTTCTGGTTTTGAGTGGGACTCAGAACAAGAGAAGAGTAAACATCAGTCAAGGACTTTACCTCCTCTTCTGGGGAAGGGGTTAGTGCATTTTTGGTTGTTCACAGGACAGCTGTATTGTGTTAGATGGAATCGTGACCTTGTTATCTTCTTTATTTAGAGATTAAGTATGGTTTAAGGAGATGCATATGGAGCCAAGCTGACAAGGGGTGGACAGGTGATGGTTAATTTTATATGTCAACTTGACTGGGCTACAGGGTGCCCAGATATTTGGTCAGACATTGTTCTGGTGTGGCTGTGAGGGTGTTTGGGGATGAGATTAACATTTGAATTGGTAAACTGAGTAAAGCAGATTGTCCTTCCCAATGTGGGTGGGTTTCATCCAATTAGATGAAGGTCAATACAGAACAAAAAGCTGAGCCTCCTGCTAGTAAAGGGAAACGCCTCCTGCCTGACTATTGAGCTGGGTTACTGCTTTTTTTCTGCTTTTGGAGTCAAACTGAAACATTGGTTCTTCTTGGGTCTTGAGCCTGCCAGCTTTCAGACTGGAACTTAAACCGTCGGCTACTCTGCTTCCCAACTGCAGATCTTGGGACTTAGCCTCCATAATCACATGAGCCAATTTCTTTTAATAAATATCTTACACACACACACACACAATCCTGTTGATTCTGTTTCTCTGCAGAACTGTGACTAATACATTTCATACCCTGGTGGCTCATGTGCCCTCTATAGATGTGTTTTGTTTAGTTTCTGCATCTTAAATATCAGGGATTTTATAAAAACATTCAAAATTCCAGAGTCTTTTTAAAAACAGGAAGTTCTGACCACACTGTGCCTGCATTCCTGCCTGGCACTCATCATCATTTAGAACTGTTAGACTGGGCATCTACTCTCTAGTTAGCCACAGTTTTTACCACTCCCTATAGCCTCACATCTTCTTTCTGCCTCCCTCAATTTTCTTACCCACTAGGCACCTACAGAAATCTGAGTTTCCAGTTCCTGCTTCACGTGTTCCCTCCCCTCTAGACTATGAGGCCTAAATGCAGGGACCATGAGTGTGTTCACCAATGCACCCTCAGCATCTGGCACAGTGTCTGCTACAAATCTAGTACACAAAATACATTTGCTGAATGAATGAATGTTCCTTGCATCCAGGACTAAAAGCTAGAAGTGCCCCAAGGCATGGCAACAATAGCTCCTTTCCAAACACCCAGTACAACTTGAGAGGTATTGGGGGATCCAGTTACGGTAGAGTGTGGGATTAAGTGTCAACTCTGAACAGGCTGGCAGTTCCTCAAAAAGTTAAACACGGAATTCCCATATGACCCAGCAATTCCACTCCTAGGTACAGACCTCAAAGAATTGAAAACAGGTGTTCAAATAAATACAGGCACACGAATGTGCACAGCAGCACTATTCACAATAGCCAAAGGGAAGAAACAACTTGTGTCCATCAGCAGATGAATGGATAAATAAAATGCAGTATATCCATACAATGGAACATGATTCAGCCATAAAAAGGAATGAAGCACTGACACAGGCTACAACACAGATGAACCTTGAAAACATGATGCCAAATGAAAGAAGCCAGACACAAAAGATCACACATTATACGACTCCATGTACAGGAAATGTCCAGAATCAGTAAATCCATAGAGACAGAAAGTAGATTTGTGGTTGCCAGGGGTTGAGGGGTGGGGGACTGGGGAGTGATTACCAGTGGGTATGGGTTTCTTTTTGGGGTGACAAAAAAAATGTTTTGGAGCCCGACAGAGATGGTGGTTGTACAACATTGTGAATATATTAAATGCCACTGAACTGTTCATTTTAAAATGGTTAATTTTATGCTGTGTGAATTTCACCTTGATTTTTAAAAAAAGTGTTGACTGGAGCCGAACTGTCCAGGTTCAAATCCCAGTCTGACATTTGCTAGTTGTACAAGCTCCACCCCCTGAGCCTCAGTTCCCTTGTCTATAAAATGGGAACAAAAATCGCACCACCCTCCATGGGTTTTATGAGGATTAAATGAGCTAATGCATAGAAAATACATAAGATCTGGCATATCCTAAGTGGTAAATGTTAACTATTCCTGTTATCACTCTGGGGTTCCTGAGTTTCCTCAGGTCCTTCAGGATTGGGTCAGCCAGAGGCATAGAAGACTCCTGGGGGCCCAGCAGGGCTGGCCAGGACTCCCAGACCCCATGGCTACATCTGACATCCAAGGAAGGGATCAAACATTTCCTGCCCATTAAATTAAAGCAGAGGCTATCTATCTAGGAAGAAATAAAACTGTAAATATCAAAGCCAATGCATAACCTTCCTGGGCTTCTGTTGCAACTTCCTTTCTTTAATAATCATTGTTTAAAAGAAGTAGTCTGGGATGGTAGGGTGGGGTGGGGATGGGTTGACGGGTCTTCCACTCCATTTAAAGTTCACTGCACGCACCGACTTGTGTCCCCATATCAAATATCTGCAGCCACAAGGAACTAGCCAGTGGCTGTTTGCTCTCCGGACGTTATTTATTGCTGCTGTAAATTGGCAGGATCTCCCCCGGTGCATAACTTTTTCCCTGACTTGTTTCTTTCCAGAAGATCCCAGACTAGGGGGCCAGCCTCACAGACGCCAGCAGAACAATCTTCTTTCAACAGCATTAATTATCTGTATGGCTTTCCATAACAACAAAAGAAAAAATCTTGACCCCACTGCCTGCCAATATTTAAGGCACTAGGAGAGGGAAATCCTTTTATCTTTGCATCTCCCAGAGCAGTCTGGTTTGATAAAACATCCTTCCCATTCCCCCCTCCCTTTTTATATTCCGAACTTTCTGGCCTGATTAATTCTCCCCACCTCGGTAAAGGGCTGTGTATACTCCTGAGTGTTGACTTGATTTTCTTCTATAGAAACATCCCTGCAAGAAATTAAAACAGCGTGTACCCCATTCTTGCACCAGAAGCTGCTTGTAAAGAGTCTTACTCCTCACTAATGGAAGGGGGCGGGGGGCAATTAAAAGATCTGTAGGGGAGGACAAGGGTGGTGGGAGAGAATGTGGAAAATGGAATATGAGTTGAGAAGATTTCTTTATTTTAAATTAAAGTTAAGGATTAAAGGCATCAGGCTTTCAAGAGTTATCGTCAAAGGCTTTTTAGCAGTCCCAAGTGGATGGGCCGTAATCTTCTTTTTAAATGGCTATATTTAGACCACACTCAGGCAGTGGAACCAGAAACTTCCAGCAGGGGACTGCATGCAGGATGGAGGATGGTGTTTTAATATCAGCTGTGGAAACGAGATTTAACCACCTAGGAGTGATTTGGTTTTGAGGAACACGTAGCACTTGGAAATAGCACGTATAATTTAAGTTATCAGTGGACAGGGTTCATAGCAAGAGTTGTGCCTAGAATAAACCTAAGAATTTTGGGAAGGCCAGGCCTCACCTCAAATGCCCCTCCATTCAAGTGGTGTCTGATTCACAGCTGTATGACACCTCTGATGAAAGCATCTGTGGGTTGTAACTTATACAGAGGTTTCTCGATGTGAGAAATTATCTTAAAACCCTGCCTCTCGTAACAGATCAATCCGTGGATAAAGTAAAGCAAAAAGGAATTGTTCAAAGGAAACACATTTATCTCCTTCTCTGCCTCCCAGTTTAAGCTCCATGATCATGTTTACTGAATCTAATTTGACTGAGTTCACCTTTATAAAGGTTATTTATCAGGGTATATTACATGTTTAATCAATATGGTAATGAACGATTCACCTCAAAATATAAGATACCAAGTTAGGTTTTTTTAAACAATTTAACAAGATTTTTTAATGTCTGAAATGAAACACCAGTGTTGATACAGCACAAGAGCAGAATCCTTAAAAGTCTGGTGGGCAACAGGCGGAAATCCAGAGAGAAGAATTCAGTAGAACAAGAAACCTTTGGGCTTCTGAGACAGCGGGACCTCCTGGGCTGACTTCAGTGTGGTTTGGTTTTTGTTCATTATTGGAAGCATAAGTAAGTGTTCAAAAATCAAAAGTGACAAAGACCCAACCTGCAAAGCAACATAATCCTCTCCTAAGAAGCAAAAACACGTTTCCCACATTTCCCTCAAATTGCAAATCAAAGCAGACCCCGACATATCTTCTTTAAGCTAATCTCCAGCAGCCTGGTAACTTTAAAGGGGTTTAAATTAGACCAAGTTTTGGGGTTTTTTTGGTGGTCACTCCCTTCCTTATAGGATGCTGGAGAGAAGGTGTCTAAAGGGTGCTGGGCAGGGCTGGGGTGGGTGGGAGCTAGATTTTCCTTCACCTACAAGATTCTACCAGGCTTCCCCATTCCCCTGTCTTCTCAACAGCCCAACACCTAGCAGGGGGCCTGGGAACCAACAGGGTTAAGATTTGCAGGGACTTTTTGATGTCCCCTGCAGATGCTGAACCATAGCTATTTGTGGTTTTAAGTGTAAGGAGTCACGATCTAACCCACAATATTTCCAAGTCTATGCAATAGCTAGTGAACCCGCTAGAAGTCTTATAAAGCACATCTAAATGCACCAGCTTGTCATTCATTTATTCTTTTGTTTATCCAACACATGTTTACTGAGCACCTACTATGTACCTGACCCTGTTCATGGCACCAGGGCATATGGCAATATATAGGAGAAGGGGAATGGTCCCTTGTCTTTATGGAATTTAGAGAAGCACAAGCAAGCAAGCAACTTCAATTCAGTGTTGGAGCTGGGTGATGGGTATGTGGAGATTCTCCACACTATTCTCTTTTTGTGGACATTTGAAATGCTCCATAAAACAGCTTTAAAAAAAATAGTAAATGCTATTTATTTGATCAATTTGTTCCCCAGACAAATATTTGTTAAATGAGACCCAAGGGTCAGGCACCAAGGCAGGAGAACAAGACCAAGGGGCTCCTCACCTTCAAGGAACTCAGTCTAGCAATGGTGGATTTTCCCTATTAGATGAGTGAGGACAGTTAAACCTGTGTGAAGAACTTGGGGGGATTGGAGGGGCACTCAAAAGACCAACACAACCTGCCAGCTCAGTGGGAACATTCAAGGTGACTGTGTGCAGAGATTCTAAGAACACCACTTTCTGGATTAAAGGAACACTGTAGATGGGGATTGGCAAGCTGTGGTCCATGGGCCAAATCTGGCTCACCTCATTTTGCAAATAAATTTTACTGGAACACAGGCATGATCATTCTTTAAAGTCTTGTCTACGGCTGCTTTCACACTACCATGGCACAGTTGAGTACTGCAACACAGACTGTATGCCCACAAAGTAAAAAATATTTACTATCTGGCCCTCTAACAAAGAAGTTTGCCATACTCTGCCCTAAAGTGTTCTTCACAGAATATTGTTGATAAAACTGAGAAAGTTTTTGTGAATTAAATCCCCAATCTGCCTTCTTTGGTGGCCCAAGTTTTTCACACACTGAGTTTGCTTAGAGCTGTAGTTCTCTACCTTGGCTATCACTGGAAAGCTTTTAAAATCCCTCATGGCCAGGCCCTACACCAGACCAATGAAATCAGACCCTCTGATGGTGGGTCCTGGAAAAAAAAGAAATCTGGATTTTTTTAAAGCTCTCTTAGGTGATTCCAATGGGCAGCCATGGTTGAGGACCCACGGCTTAAAAGGAGAGACATCAGCTTGGCGTTAAGTTTTCAAGGATGAATGCAGACTGTTGATCCAATGCATTAGCCCCATAGAAGTTGGCCCACCTCTAAAACCAGCTGGATCCATGGGGAGGGCCAGTTGGTCCTGGATTGACTCTGATGGTAACACCCAGTTGGGAAAGCAGGTGGGCTACAGGGAGTGGTGTGCTGGTAAATATTTAACAACTGGCTCTCCAGGGAAAAAAGCTCTGAAAGGTGGTGCTTGCCAGTTTCTATGGTATAAATACTCCCACTACGGCCAATTTCAATCTACCAACTAGACATCACTAAAAGCGGGGCTAGGAAGATATATATGTACGGTAGTAATACATTATATAGTATTTCCAGCATACAGATACGATAGATGTAAATAACCTCAAGAGTATATAACAGTAAAATATGTAAAATGATTTGGAAGTGACAAGTTTTGAGTATTTATTACCGTGGTTTGAAATAAATATAATTTATTTAACTGTAGTTAGGTTACGTAGTTGAATTCTTAATAATGTCTTGCAAAAGTCCTGGAAATTTAATATTTGGTTCTCCTGAGCTGGTACAAGGTGGTTCTACCACAGTGGAGGCAGACCTTGGAGATATTAAGTGTTTGGTTCCAGACCACAATAAAGCAAATATCACAATAAAGCAAGTCACACGAATTTTTTGCTTTCCCGGTACAAGTTACGTTTATACTATACTGTAGTCTACTGAATGTACAATAGCATTATGTCTAAAAAAATGTACATACCTTAATTTAAAAATAACACTATTGGAAAAATGGCACTGATAGCCATGCTCAACGCAGAGTTGCCGCAAACCTTCAATATGTAAAAAATGCAGTATCTGTGAAGTGCAATAAAGCGAAGTACAACAATATACGAGGTATGCCCGTAGTCACTTCAAGACTCAGAAGGTCAAGAGTTGCCTGGTAGTTACTAACAGAATTTACATGGGAAGTATAATAAGGTAAAGGACTGAAGCTTGCTGCTTCCTGGCAGGAAGACCTTGGGAAGGTTGCTTCCCTGAGCCTCAGATTTCTCATTCTATTAAATGGGGTTATTATAATATGGGCTCTATAGCCAAGATGGCTTGGACTAAAATACTGCTCTATGACTTCCTAGCTGTGTGGCTTTAAGCAAGTAACTTCAGATCCCCTATCTGTAAAACGCAGATAATTATTGTATCACCTGATGGGGGTTGAAGGGTTGAAAATGCTCTTCTGGGTAAACAGTATATGGCATGTGGCCAATAATCAATAAATGTTAGTTCTCATTATTATTGTACAGGTTTGTGTAGAATCACATGAATTACTTCTTTATTGGGTGCTAGTGGCAATCATTCATGCTGTTTGCCAAATATTTCTGGCTTCCTCCCTTCTGTCTTGGCTACTTGTGGTTGAGTGAGATCATATGACTAGTTTGGGCCAATGAGCTGAAAGCAGAAGTGATGTGTCACTTTCCAGGACGGAGTGTTTTACTGTTGCCACAAGACCCTCTGAGAAGTTCATCCTTTCAACACAGTGAATAGACATTAGAGCTGACAGCTGCTCCATTAGCCTGGGTGCCTGAATAACTGTGGTGAGCAGAGCCCCTTGCCTACCTGCAATGGACACGTAAGCCAACGGGACTTGTCATGTGAGCAAGAAATATGCCTTTGTTGTGTTAAGCCATTGAAATTTGGGAGATCTTTTGTTACTACAGTATAATATAGCCTATACTGACTGATACATTGCTAAATAAATGGTGTTTATTACTACTCTTAAGAATACCTCCATTGTCTCCAAAACTATAAATATCACCCCAAAACTCTCAATCTAGATCATATGCTTCTAACAGGAAAACATTAACTAGTTCTTTAACTTTAACTAGACTGCTAACTCTGCAATCGCAGGCCAATCACATCAGTTCTCTGAGCCTCAGTTTGCTGATCTGTGATACGGAAATAATAACGAGGATCGCATTTGCTTTTGCATGACCAGGCAGTTGTGCAGCTATAATGACAGTGTGCGTTGCATAACAACAAAAGCTATCCTCACTGGAAGAAATTACAATCTCTGACTGTGATAAAGTCAGGTTATTTCCATTGCTCTTCTTTAAGCTCCCAAGAATTCCAGTCAAGTTTTTGTTTTGCTTGTATTAACCACCTCTGGATCTAATTCAAAGTGAACAATATGTCTGGTCTCCTCCTTCAGGGCTCCTGCCCAGGACTCTACATCCTTGAGCAACTTCTTTCTCTCTCTCATCTTGCCCCGAATCACCAACATTCTGCAACATGCCTTGGCAACCTGTCCCAACAATCTCACTCCTTCTCAGAAAGTTCCTCATAAAGTCTTCCTTAGCAATGCTTACTCTGGGGATTTAATTAACACTGGTACCTACATATTGACTTATGATCAAAATGCAGAATGAAATCTATATACCCAAGTAATGTCCACAAACCATTTAGTTAACAACAGAATGCCCCTCAACTGCCGACTTCTTAAACCTTAAGGGGAAAAAAAAAAGACTCTTAATTTCATCACTTTGTCCTCACCACTTTTCAACGTTGTGCAGGCTTTGGCATTTCCTAATTATGAGCACAGCCTAATTCAATCAAGATTCTGCCACTGCTTTTTCAAATGTTCCAACTGATGCTGTGAAAGCAACACCTTTCCCCCCCTCCCCAAATAAATTAAACCTCTGTATTATACTCATTACTTAAAATTCTCTGTAGATGAATTATTTTATTTTAAAAAATCATAATTACACACATCTACCTGTCAAACGAATAGGAGTCATATACTGCACGTCAGCAGGAACTAAGAGTTAGGCAGAAGGCCAAGAAAGGGGTGGGAGGATTCGGCCTTGGTTTCTCCATTAGCAAGCAGACACCAAGGTGTGCATCGAACTGTGACTGACAACAGCCAGTGACCTGCAGATCTCTGCCAAAAGAACAGGAGGACATTCGTTCATTCATTCCTTTATAAATCTTTATTGAAAACTTACTGTGTGTCAGTCTGTGAACAGGCAGACCTGATCCCTGTCCTTATGGAACTTATGACACAAAACAGATAATCATACAAGTAATTATTACCATTGTGATAAGTACCAAGAAGGAAGAGAGCAAGGGCACCAGAGGGTATAACAGGAGCTATATCATCTAGTCAAGAGGCAACGAAGACCTCCTTGAGGAGATGGCACTTAAGCTGACACCTGAAAGAGGAATGAGAGTAAGCCAGACAAAGAGCAGATATGCTATGTTCATGGATTGGAAGACTCAATATTGTTAAGAAATTTCATTCTCTCCAAATTGATCTATGGATCCAATGCAGGCCCAGTCAAAATCCCAGGAATTTTTGTTTTTGTAGAAATTTATAAGCCAATTCTAAAATTTATATAGAAATTCAAAGGACATATAATGTCCAAAGAAATTTTAAAACAGATAAACAAGGTTAGAGGGCAATCTATCCAATTTCAAAGCTTATTGTGAAGATTAATAAAGTGTGGCACTGTTGTAAGGATAGACATATTGATCAATGAAACAAACTAAACAGACCCACACAGATGCTCATCTGATTTTTGAAAAAGGGCACCAAAGCAATCTAAAGGGAAAAGGGAAATTTTTTAACAAATGATGCTGGAACAACTGGATATCCGTATAGAAAAAAAAAAGTGACCCTCAAATCCTTACCTCATACCATACAAAAAAATTAATTTGAGGTGGATCAGAGAGCTAAACATAAATGCTAAAATAACAAGGCATCTAAAAGAAAACATGAGAATAGATTTATGATTTGGGGGTAGGCAAAGATTTATTAGATAGGACACAGTAAGAAAGAGTATTCCAGACAGAGAAGACAGCATGAGCAAAGGCCCTGGAGAAGGAAAGAGTTTGATTTTTTTAAAAACTGAAACAAGGCCAGCATGGCTGCAGTGTGCTGCGTGAGGAAGAGAGTGGTAGAGTTTAAAACGCCAACTGCTACAATGATCTTTATAAAAACCCTGCACTTTTAAGAGATGAAAAGACAAGCCGCAGACTGGGAGAAAATATTTGCACATCACATATCTGACAAAGGATTTAACTCTAGAAAATATAGAGAACTCTCAAAACTCAACAATGAGACAAACAAACAACCCAATTAAAAAAACAGGCAAGATATTTTAATAGGCACATGACCAAACCAGATATACAGTTAGCAAGTAAGCACATGAAAAGATGCTCAACATCATTAGTTATTAGGGAAATGCAAATTAAAAGCACAATGAGATACCACTGCACTCCAATTAGAATGGCCAGAATTGAAAAACAAACAAATAAACAAACAAACAACCTGATAATACCAAGTGTTAGGGAACACAGAGAACAGCTGGAACTCTTCTACACTGCTGGGAGAAAAGTGGAATGGCACAGCCACTTTAAAGACTGGTGTTTCTTAAAAAGTTAAACATACGCTTATCAAATGCCCCAGCAATCCCACCCCTAGGTATTTACTCTAGAGAGATTAAAAACTATGGTCACACAAAAACTGCACAAAATGTTTATAGCAGTTTTTTTCATGGCTGCCAGAAACTGCAAACAACTCAAACATCTCTCAACAGGTGAATGAATAAACAAACAATGATATAACCACACAGTGGAATATTACCCAGCAATGAAAAGGAGCAAAGTACTAATACATGCAGCAACATGGAGAAATTTCAAATGCATTATGCTAAATGAAAGAAGCTAGATTTAAAAACATACACACACACACACACACAAACACACATTATCTGTATGTATGTATTGCATCATTCCATTTATATGGCATTCTGAAAAAGGCAAAACTTCAGGGATACAGAGCAGAGCAGTGGTTTTCAGGTAAAGGGGATGGGGAAAGGGTCTGAATATAAGGGAGCACTAGGAAAGAATTTTAGAGGGTGAGTTAACTGTTCCATATTCCGATTGTGGTCAAAGCTCACAGAACTGTACAAACAAAACAAAACAAAATTACCCTATGTACGTTAAAAATAAAACTTCACCAGTCATCTCATCTCCTGCTTAAGCATTTTGCCAGGTTCCCCACCACCTACTGGAGAGAATCAAAAGTTCTTAGCCAGATGTCCAAGGCCAGGCTTCTCTCAGAGAGTACTCTATACCCATCCGTGCTCCCTCTGCAACTCCAGCTGGCAGAAACTTCAGGGCTCCAGGCCTCAGGGCCTTTGTTCATGCTGTTCCCTCTGCCTGGGATCCTCCTTCCCTGGCAAACTCCTATTCGTTTCCCCAAATGTGGCTCAAACGTCACCTCCTTGGATAGTCCACCCAAAGTGTCTAGCACTGAGGTTGGGTCCACAGAAATGCAAAGTGCAGCCAGGGCGGGCAGATTGATGTGGTTCAATGTCCAGTACTTAACGAGATGGTGGCCAAATTACATTTTAGATCAAAGTGTCTATATTCCAAAAGGGTTATCATGTGGGAAAAGCAAGAGAGGCAAGGAACATCTGTCCAGCTTTTCTTAATATGGCTTATTTTAACCTAAAGAAAATGACGAACTGGAAACTCTCAGGAGATGGAAGTCCAGACAGGGTCCAGCTACTCAAGAGGGAACCAATCCTCAAGTTCTGCCCCTTTGGGGCCTCCAAAGCACACAACTCATCCTAAGTTTCTCCCATGCCTCCATGTCCCTGTGTCACAAGTCCACAGTGAAGAAGCAGTTCCTTCCCCACGCCCAGACAGATGAAGGCAATAGCGAAGCCCCAGAACGCCACTTAAGAAAGATTTCTTAGGCTGCGGCTCTGCGAGTCCGAAATTTAAAAAGCGGGGTTTCAGCATCATGCAATTAATGCAGCAAACATTGATTTCTGCACCATAAGAGGCCGGTTCATTAATTCCAGATGCTCCCACCAGTCAAACCAAGGCTCGGCTTCTTTGCAAGATGAGGCAAGTGAGGATGCTGAATTTTAAAATTCCTTTCTGCAGCAACCTTTATTACCAAACAGAGCATAAAACCCACCCACCCAGACTGCTTAATTCTTCCTAAATAATTAACAACACCTGCTCACCTCCCTGTTTATGCGGGCAAAACTCACAACGCTGCTCAGCACCCAAGTGGTCTCTCCTTCTTATGACAGGAGAGACCAGTTAGCCTTCAACCTCGGCCTCCCCCACCCAACCCTGAACAACCAGTGTATTTGCTTAGCGGAATATTCTTCTATGCCTCCCAATACCAGATCTCTTGACTGGATTAGATTTTTCTCTAAATCACCTTTGAAAGGTAAAGACCCAATGGGGACTTCCTGATAAAGATATCTGGGGGCTCTTTGAGGTGAAAAAGAGAAAAAGATGTCCCTTGGGAGAGCCACTTTCCTTTGGAGGAGGCTTCTGCAAGTTGAAACCTTCCTTCTCCTTCCTTTCCTTTTTTTTTTTTTTGTAAGGTAAATTTCCCTTCAGGGGAGTTGGTGGATTTAGCAAGACTCAAACTCTATAATTCAGGCCCAGGAAGGTGCAGGAATTGACCAACCAACTGTTGGGTTTTCTTGTCAATCAACAGAGCCTTGCTGCTTAGTGTGGTCCACTAAGGTGGCTCATCATCCCCGGGAGTCTGTTAGAAATGTGGACTCTTGGGTCCCATCCAAGTCCTAGTGAATCAGAACTTGCATTTAAACAAGAATCCAAGGTGACTCATGTTCATGTGAAAGTTTCAGAAGCACTGGATCAGGTGGTCTGTTTCAGAGAAGTGATAATGAGGAAGAACCATTGCCATATCTGCAAGGTGAAAGTAGGAAGAATACTTTCTGCTTGGCCTGCCCCAAGCTAAGATGCCCAGCCCTGCTACTCCAAGAACCATTATAGCCCTCAGATAAAACCTTCCAACAAGGCTGCCAGCCCAGGTCATCGGGCCACTGACCCAATCATGACACCCTGGCATGGTTCAGAAAACCCCAAACCACAAAGCCCTCAGTACTGTCCAAAGGGTGGCCCCTGGACCAATAGCATCAACGTCACCTGGGCACTTGTTAGACATGCAGAATCTCAGGACACTCAAGGCCTACTGATTCCCCAGGCATCACAGAAGCTCTCCAGGAGAGTCCTATGCACTCTAAAGTTTGAGGACTACCGACTGAGATCTCTGAACCTCATGCTGATATCTGGCAGCCACCAGCCTGTTTTGAGGGACTCCTTCAGTTGGACTCCAACTCAACTTGGGCCTTGGAGATGGCGGGGAGATCCACCATTGTTTTCTAAATGAAGAAGTAGTTGGGGGAAAAAAATAAAAGTGAATAAATGGTTCCCAGTGGGTCATTAACCTGTTACAGGGTTGGGAAAGTGATGAGGCATCTGGGATCCAAGTTCAAAGCCACTGCTTTCAACCAACAATGAGTTTCTCTGGCGAGAGGCATCAACAGGCCCGACCCCTCCCCTCACCTGTACCCCATTCTCTGCCCCATTCTCTCAATTTCTTTATTCAAGAGCAACTCAGGGATGAAATAGTCTTTTGAATGTGTGGGTTCCCTCTTCGCCGCCCCCCTTCAGCCTTCTCAGTTATCCTGGTGAACGCAGCGAAGATTTCATGCACCAAATACCATCCGGCTCCAATTGTCATTTCAGGATTCGCACTATTTTAATGAATGCCAAAACTGTTTTTTCACTTGATAGAGCCTGACACGACCAACAATCACAGATTAGAGAGAAACTTCTTGCTTTTCAACAAAGGTTAATAAATAGTGACAGCATTAAGTCTATTCTGATTAACTATGCTGAAAGATATTACTGCTGTTTGTAACATGAAATCATTATTGGATTAAGCACAGCATATAAAAATGAAATGTGAGTTTTAATCTCAAACACAGACATGCAGGCTGCTCAGATAAAGGCGAGGTAACACTCAGAGGCTCATATTAATTTTTAAGTTGCTCTGATGAAGGGATATTATCTGTCATTTGTCTGGTCTGGATTTGATGGTCCCTCGGTGAACTCTCTTATTGCTCCCTCTCAAAAGATACTAAGAGGCAAATAGCAGTGATACCCCCCCAACACACACACCCTTCACTAAGCTGTACCCACACTGAGTGGCTGAAAAAAGCATGGCAGGACCCAATAGGGATTGATGGACCACAAGTGGCTTCACTCTTCTGGGGGTTCTTTGACTTCAAAGACCTTCACCAAGAAAATGCCAATCCCAAGTAAGGGGATAGGTTGAAGATGGGGAAGATCCACCCTGGTTTTCTAAATGAAGAAGTTGGGTGAAAGGAATAAAAGTGAATGAATGGGAACTCCCCAGCTGTCCAGTGGTTAGAGCTCCGTGCTTTCACTGCAGGGGGCACAGGTTCGATCCCTGGTCAAGGAACTAAGATCCCACAAGCCGCGTGGTATGGCCAAAGTGAATAAATGGCACCCAACAGGTCATTAACCCAGGACAGGCTTGAAAAAGAAATGACATCCAAATTCAAAGACACTACCTTGCCCCCTTCCCCACCATCCCATCCACCGTGGACACTGAAAATGCCCTGAGGTGCATTATTTTGAGATGTTCTGTACATTCATTCATTCAGCACCCAGACTGTGGTCTCTAAATACCATTTCCTAGTAAAAGGATCCAGGACTCCCTGGAGCAATGTCTGCGTCCAAAGCTGGGGTGGGAAATGTACACAGTGAGTCTGGAAATCTTCCTAGAAAGCAAGGAGACTGTCCAAGACTACTGGAGGAGTCCAAAGGATTCAGGGGTCAACTTTCAGAGGTCCCCACGCACCAGAGACTGGACAACCTGAATATGAATAGAGATAATAACTGAAATGGATGAGGACACTCCAATGACACTTGCATCCATGGGTTTACAACGATATTTAAAAAAACTCTTATTGGCCACTTTTGGGGGACACTGGGGAAGCAACTCTTTATTTTGAAAACTGGCAAATAAAGGGAAAGAATTAAGCATTTATCCGCCCTTTCCTGGACACACTAGCCTTCAGAGTGAGCAAACAATTGATGAGGGGTGGTTTCTCTGTAGAGAAATCTTCCAGCTAAGAAAAAGAAGAGGGACAGAATCAACCTATCAACATTTTGCAACCCCTAATGAATTAATGGATACAGGCAATGATTATCAGTGAGTGCAAAACTCAGCGGATGAAGAACTGATGGGAGACAATGGACAGATCAGGCTGACAGCTCCAAACCCCACAGATCAATCTCAATGACACAGAAAAGGAGACAGCCAGGCTTCACGTACCTCCTGACAGAAGGGCACACCACCACCCATGACGTGGTCTTGCCAAAAACATTGAACCAACATCTGGTCAAGCCTCTGAGGCTACCACCAGTTCACAGGAAACCCAGGGGATGGAGGAGTATTAAATGACACCTCAGGGATATGCTCAGCTAGATCCAATGGAGAGAAACTCTACGGGATGAAAGCCTTCTTCAGCAAGAATAAAAGAATAAAAGAGAGGAAGAGAAGGAGAGTGAGAGGAGGGCAGGGTAGAAATAGAGAGGGGACAAAGAAAAAGGGGGGGGACACAAAATAAAATATGAATCGATAAGTCCATACTGAAACAAATTAATAACTGAATAGATAAATAAGTGAGGGAGAAAGAAAAGCTCTTCAACTAATAAATGTAGAGGTAATGATGGAAAGAGAAAAATCACCATTTGGCAAACACCGCAGTAATAACTGTTTCAGGCAAGAAGCATTGATGGATCTAAAATTAGTGGGCAAAAGAATTAGTAACAGAGTATTTACATTGTCTCAAAGTGTTTCCCCACAAGATACTTATTAATTACGAAGGAAAAAACCCAATAAGTTCACAGCAGAGAATCCCAGCAGACAAAAGTGACCAAAGTTAACATCACTACTAATGGGACAGATGGTCACCATGTGCCTCCTGATATGATGCATGGAGAAGGACACAACATCATTCCTGTAGCATTTCTGCCAAAATGCATAACCTGAAGCTAATCATGAGTAAACATTCCCAAATCAAGGGACAATCTACAAAATAAAAGGCCAGTTCTCATCTCAAGTGTCAAGGTCATGCAACCACAAGAGCACTGTGTATTACAGTAGAGAGAGGCCCCAGATTCTCCTTCACCGTGACACAGTCCCTGAAAAGTCTACTTGATATCTGCGCATCAAACAGTTCTCCTTCACTTAGTCCCACAGGGTGTCTCCCTGCAACCCAGCACTGAGCACAAAAATGCTCACTGAATGAATAATTCAATGAATAATAATCAGCTTAAACCAAAAAGGATTTTTACTGGCTCACATGACCTGAAAGTTTCAGGTTACTGACTTCAGGCATGGCTGTATCCAGCAGCTCAAATGATGTCATCTCATCCTACTTACCTCCTGACTCAGCTTTCCTCTGTGTGGGTGGGCTTTGTTTTCAGCCAGGGTTCTCCCTTGGCAGCTCTCTTTCACCAGCATGGCAACTCCCAGGGAAAGAAAACACCTCTTTCTCAGTAGCTCTAGCAAAAGTCCCAAGATTCACTCTGTTTTGACTGAATTGGGTCCATGCACTTTAATCTGTTCCATATTAAAGGACTCAAGAAACATGACAATTAAATGCAGTGCATGATCCAGGACTGGATCCTAGACCAGAAAAGGATGCTAGTGAGCAATGGGAAAAATTTGAGTAATATCAGTACACTAGATTATAGTGTTGTATCAATGCTAACTTACTCATTTTGTAATTGTTCTGTGCTTATGTTGAATGTTTATGTTACATTATATTAATGTTAATCTGGGTGAAGGGAATATGGGGAATTCTCTGTATTATTCCTGCAACTTTTTGTAAATCTTTTTGAAACAATTTAAAAATAAAAGTTAAAGAATAATATTTTTAAATATTCCCTAATTACCCTACCTCCAATGGTTCCCTCCAGACAACACTTCAGAACATCTCTTACTGCAGAGCACTTAGAATTATAAATTCACTTATTGCTTCTTTGCTGAATGCAGTCTCTCTTGCTGGTTTGTGAGCCCTCTGAACACATGGCACTTTCCTACCAGAGGGAATCACTATACTTTCTTTACCATCCCCTTCTTTTCCCATGTAGATTTTATTACTTTCTATAGTTACATATTCATCTGCACTTGGCTCATTCATTCATCTGTCCAGCCAATAAATCTCTGAAGGCACATGTGTGCCAGGTAAAAGCTAGATATTGAGAACCCAGCAGTGATCCAAGCACACAAAATTTCTGCTCTTAACACAGCTTTACTCTGTCGCCACCACCAGTCTGAAATCTCCAGGGCATAGAGCCATACCTGCTTTGTTTCCTGCTTTGTCTCCAGTGCCTGTTACATAGTTAGCAATCAAAAAGTGCCCACTGAATGAATAAATAGATGAATGGCAAACATACCACCACCACCTCCTCCAGCACCTGCAGCAGACATTGTTAATTGATCCCAGAACCCTTTCCCATTGAGCCTGGCCAAACAGGCATGCAATGCATTTGCCTAAGTGCACAGAAGAAGCCTTGGTTAGCATCTGTTTTAGACAAGAAGAAATGAGTGGCAAAAGGCAGGAAGTCACTGGCCTTAGAGCACTGATAAAATCCAGTGCCCTGACTTCTAGCCTCTGCAAGTTCCACTGTCCCACGAGGTAGGAGACATTTCCACAACAGCAGTCAAGTTTTAGGCAACTGCTGGGCCTCATTAGATCTCACACCAACCTCCTTCCTGGCCCCTTGTTCTCCTCTCCTGGTTCAATCCAACTCAGGGGGGCAAGCATAGAAACATTCTCCCCAAACAGGGTTACTGTGCCCACGTTTCAGAGAGCAAAGAAACTTAATGAAAGTGGCCTCATGAGCTGAGGAATCCTGCACAAAGCTTAATTCTGCTTCAGACACCCAGGGACCTCCTGAAACAGGGACCATGGAGAGCTTGCCCATCACTATGCCAGGGTGTTTGGCACTTAATTATTTTCTATTTTCCTCTATTTGTTTCACGGCTTTACAGCCAACTTAACCCTCTCCTCACCAAACCATGAGGTAACCAATAGTTGCAGATACAGGGAAGTTCCACCTCTGAAAGGCAAACACGTCCCAACCCCTCTCCGAGCCTGTTTTCCCATTTGAAAATGAAAGAAGATGTTGTGAGGTCCGAGTGCCCTGGGTTCAGATCCTGGTTTGACCACTTCCTCTGAATGTGGGCAGGTACCTAATGCTCCCTGCCTCAGTTCCCCCATATGTGAAATGGGTCGATGCTGTGAGGATCACTAGGGAATGTGGCTGGAAAGCACCCAGCTCAGAGAGCAAGTTTGAAAGACAGTAGATGTTACTCCCATATAAATTCCCCCTCATTTCTCACCTTGTGGGAACTTCTAGAATCACTGGCTTCTCCATTTCACTGGGTGAGCCTTGGGGGTGCTTGACAAATATTCCCGGAGTTAAATTTAGACTTGAAGTGGGTGGACTTTGTACAGGGTGTCTGCCCAGGTGAGCACCCCAAAGTCAGGGATCCAGCTGCCTTGGACACCTTTGCATTGTCACTGCCTTGGGTGCTGCCTGGCACAAAGGGATTTTGTGTATAAGACCATTTATTTGCTTTCATTCTTACATAGTTTTAATATCAGGCATTTGTTTTCTCGTTGAGGTTTGCAGGTCCCACCCCAGGCCTTTCTGCTCCCTGTACTCTCTGACCCCCACCTGAAGAATGGGCATTTTGCCTGCCATGCAGACGCCCCCGTCCCTCCAAACTCCCCTAAGCCAGAGAGCATGTCGTAAATATGGTCGCAGCTGTGACATCAGGCCCTGCCCAGGTGAATCCTGCAGCTCCCTGGAACTCCCCGAGGCAATAAAAGAACTTAGCTGGGAACATGGAGAAAAGAATTATAAGTGACGTCTGCATGACATCTTCACCTGACTGAATTAGGCAAGGAATCTGAGGAAAGGGGTATGTGCCCCAGTCAAGTGTCAAAAAGGTTTCCGCAAAGGAGAAACTTATGTGGCCCAAGGACTCATATGACCCACATCAGGTGGGTGGGCTAGTGAGGAGTCTGTGGGTTTGGCCACAAAGGAGGAGGCTTGCCTGGTCTAACCAGGCCCTGTGGGTGATTCAAGGGAAGGGGTGAATGACACAGAAGAGTATACATTCGGGTGCACCAGTAAATGTTACAAAGAGCCTCAGTTTTCTCACCTGTAAAACGGGGGCAGTGCAGATTCAATGAGATGGTGTAAGTCAACACTTAGCACAATGCCTGGCTCACAATTAGTACTCAGCCAAGGGAGGAGGTGCAATGTATCATAATTGCTTCTGAATTTCAGACAGAACAAATGGGTCCTGATGCACAAAGCTCTCCATCAACCATTTTACCTGAGTCGCTGGCCAAACAAAGCCCAACAGCCCCTCTTCTGCCACAACCTCGCCCCTCCCAGTCCCCTCCCCTACACACTGGACAGTAGCTGGTCCCCCATCTACTGTGTGTGGTTCCCACACCTCCCTGCCTTTGAGCCTATGAACTCCTGGAACAGAAAAGTGTTTCCCACCCCTCCCCCTTTCTGTCACGCGTCAGCATTTCTTTCATTCAAGGCCCTTCTCTTGGAAGTCTTCCAGGATTGCTTCCATCAACATCCATCACCTGCTCCTTGGCACTCCCATGGCACTCTGCTCCTCTATCAGCAAGTAATACAAATTATTAGTTGTTAATATCATCACTGCAATCAGAGCTGCCATTAATTATCACCAAGAAATATTCTCAATTAATCCTCTGAATTACCCCATGCGGCAGGTATGCTCTCCCCACTTTACAGAGAAGGAAACTGAGTCAAAGAAAGGTAAAGCCACTTACGCAAGGCCACCTAGCCAGGAGGTGACAGACACAGGCTTCAGTTTGGGCCTGTGTAGCTCCAAAGTCCTCACTTTTCTCCAGATGAGCGCTGGAAAAGGCAGCTGAAGAGGTGGGAACCCGTGTGCCCCATCTTGAGGGGACAGGGGGAGTGTGGTTGTGAGTTATAGGCCCTGGAGGGAGCAGCAGAGCTGTGCACGCGCAAGCACACACATGTACACACACACAGCTTCTTTCTGGCTTCCCCGAGTAGCCCTCTCCTGAACTTCAGAACATCTCCCCTTCACTGAGTCACCTTCCTGGGAGGAGGGGGAGAGAAATCAATATTCTGTTGCCTATCAACTCGGTTATCAAGTCAACCAGCACTGGCCCCCAAGGCCACAGCCAATCATTCCAAAACCCCCAAACCTCACTTCATTACAGTTATAAGAACATTTCCTTTTAATCACCCCCAAATATTTCTGAGGAGGCAGAAATAAATAAGACTGCCCGGGAGAAGACCAGACGCATCTTTACATGGAAAGGCACAGTGCAGCGTGCAGGGGCAGCAGACCCTGAGCTCAGTGGGGACCGTATGACCCTCAGCATGGCTCCTGGGTCTATTTTGGGGGCAGTGATGGGCCGCTCACAGGGCAGATCACCAAGGGTGGCTACTTAGAGGAGAGCAGGTCTCAAGACATGACAGCAAAAACCCAGCCAGGAGAAACACCAAGACAGAGTCCTGCTCACCCTCTGTGTGAGACAAATGGCCCCCCCACCCCTACCCCTTCCTTCTAAAGAGGAGTCAACATTCCCTGAGGGCCACACTGGGCTGCAAGCTCACGTGGTCTCAAAAAGGACAGCCAACATGAAGATCAAGGGCTGAAATGGGAGTCGAGGTGAGTGGGGTGGGGAGCCATTCTGTGATCTTGAGGGTGTCTCTGAAGCTCACTGCGCTGCTATTTCCTCCTCTAATAAATAGGAATGGAGTTTATAATCCCTCTCTACCTGGTGACTCTGAACACAGCATGGTAGTAATGATAATGGTGAACAGTCAATGAGCGCTTGCTGTGTCCCAGGCCCTTTCCTTAAACCCACTGTGTGAATGATCTCATTTTACAGACAAGGAACGAGTAGCACAGAGAGGTGAAGCAACTTGTCCCACGTCACACAGCCAGAAGGGCACAGAGCTGGGATTTGAACCTGGGAAAGCCCAGCTTCTGAACTGAGCCCCTACCCCCTTTCCCATCTCCTCACTGGCCTCCTGAGAGGCCCAAGTCTTTGGGATCCAATTACAAATGAACAGTTCAGCAAGATGAGTCCTGGGATTCCCTTTGGACCCTGCTGACCCATGACTCCCATGAGCCATCCTGGGATTTGGCTTCTAAATTAAATCCTTAATGCCCCAAATCCACTAACAAGCACTTATTAGGTATCTCTCAAGTTATTTATATTATGTACGGGGCAGGAGAGAGAAAGGTAAGAAATGAAACTGGCCTGTCAGGGATTCTGGCCTACTTGATGTGAACACAATGCAGCCAGGATGCAGCTGAATTAGATACAAAGCAGGAAAAAAGATGATTGGTGCTCCGAGAGAGAGAAAAATGCAAAAAAACGATAAAGGCAAAAGGAGAAGACGACTATAGATAGAAGCTATGGAGCTCAAGCAGGACTTGAAAGGCAGGTAGGTTTGGGATACGCAGAAGGGAGGAGAGCACTCCAGGTGGTCAGAACAGCTTGGGCAAGTGCAAGGATCCAAGCTGGTCCAAGTAGAGTGAATCCTGGGACTTTTGCTAGAGCTACTAGGAAAAAGGGGCTTTCTTTCCCTGAGAGTTGCCATGCTGGTGAAAGAGAGCTGTCAGGGGAGAACCCTGGCTGAGAACAAAAGTCACCCACACAGAGGAAAGCTGAGCTAGGAGACGAGTAGGATGAGATAACATTTGAGCTGCAGGATACAGCCATGCCTGAAGCCAGATAACCTGGAACTTTCAGGTCATGTGAGCCAATAAAAATCCTTTTTGATTTAAGCTGGCACCAGGTGAGTTTCTCTCATACAAACACAAGAGTCCTGCCCATTACAGTAGAGAGTGGCCCCAAATTCTACCTCACTGTGACATAATCCCTGAAAAGTCTATTCGAGATTCACACATCATCAGTTCTTCTCTTTCACTTGAGTCCACAAGGCGTCTCCCTGCATCCCGGCACTGAGCACAGAAAATATTCACTGAATGAATGACATTCCCCCCACAGTCAATGCTTACCTGTCCGTCAAGGTCATATTCACTGCCTCGAACCCATTCCCTGGTCTTTGAGGTGTAGGATAGTGTCTCAGTTTTCTGCCATCACCCTACCTCTGGCCATCACAATCACAGTTAAGCGATTAACTCCAGGAAATGTTCCATGCACCCACAGCTCTGCAAAGTGTGCATCTCTGAAGGGGAGGTGCCTAGATCAGGCCCCCTCTTCTGTGGGAAGCTGCCACGTTGTCCCTGAATCCAATCACTCCCTTAGCTGCAGTAAACTCAGGAGCATGATCCATCCACCCATCCAAAGAGCACTTGTTGAGCAATTACTACACACCAGACACCTTTTGCTCAAAGCGTCTGAATGAGTCTGGTTATAGAAATGAGCATGGGGGCAAAAACCCTGGGGAGTTTCTCTTCCGTGAAACAAAGAGGCTCCGCCCACACAAGCAGATAAGACCCTGAAGATAAGAGTAGTGTCCCCCACTAGACAGGAAACTTACAAACTTATCTGCTGCCAATAATAATAAAATGTTTTCCTCCTCGTAAAAATACCCCCTTCCTTGCAGACCTCAAGACATCGAATTTGAACCTTCTCGATATCTCTGTTAAACTGGCAAGGAATGTTCCCTTGCAAAAAGATGAAATAAGAATGATAGTAATAACAACAACCTTCTTAAAAAACCGTTTACCATGCCAGATGCCAGGCTAAATGTTTTAACTACATTTAAACTACATTTAACTACATTTTAACTACATATTCCTTTGAACCCTTGCTACAACCCTAAGAAGTGGGGAATTGGAGGCTCAGAGAGGTTAAGTAACTGGCCTGAAGTCATGGAGCAACTGAAGGAACCAGAATTTCTACCCAGATCTGGAAGATTCCAAAACATCTCCGGCCCTCAGCTTTTTCCTTTGTAAAGTAGAAATAAGTAGGACTTACTTCAAAAGGTGTGTACATACACTAGATGAGATAATGCCCATAAAGTGTTTTAGGACACAGCCTTACTCACGTGAAGGGCTTTGCCCAGCCAAATGGAGTATTTCATCATCAGTGTGCCCCTGACATGGTTTAAGGCAGGTGGGCTCAGGGCACCATGCAGTGTCAGGCTGGGGGAAAACAGCCCTCTGTACTCGGCTCTCCCCTCTGCTGTCTGCCGCCAATGCTCAGATGTCAGTTGCCTTTTGACAAGTGCACAAAACAGTTTAGGGTGCCCACAGCCACCACAAGCCCAAGCTTGCTGGATCCACCCCGGCAGGGAGAACTGCCAGGTGGCTCTCTTGCCGGTTGGCTCTCACCCCTGGCTGCTGCCCAGAGTGACTTAACCGAGTCTGTACCCGCCTTGCCAAATCGTTGGAGGAGAGACAGCATAGCATTTGACCCAGCCCACCCATGCAGAATACCCACCCCACAACCCATGCCATGATGCCCTGGGCACTCCCAGTCAGATGCCTGGCACACAGCAGCTGCCTGTTGGCACAGAGTGGGCAAAGCTGCAGAAAGAGTGGGTTACAAGTTGTGTTTTAAAAAAAAGAAGATGGTATTGTGTGCTGACGGGATATTTTAATCTGGGTTCAGGCATTCCAGAAATAACAATGATAGCTCATGCTCTACAGCACTTAATCTAACCTTTTATGTAAAGTAAGAAATTTAACCCTCACAACATCTCATGCAGTAGGTACTATTGTTAGCCCAATTTTACAAGTAAGAAAACAGGCACAGACAGGATGACTTGCCCATGATCACAATGCAAGTAGGACACAATGAACCCGGCTGTCAGCCCATGTAAAACTGCTGTCTTCAAGAAAGGCCCCAAGGTAACAACTGAGAGACAGCCCTGAGGCTGTCGGGCACAATTCCCATTTACAGATGATAAGACTGAGGCTCAGAGAAGCTGACCAACACACTCAAGGCCACACATAGCATTTGAAGCCAGGCTCCCGAATTACATTTCGCACTACTTCCTGATTATACTGAATTTTGCACAGTACCTGGTTTCTACTCTGTAAAATCCAGCTCTCTCATACCAGCCACCCTGTCCTGCATAGGGTGATACCACAAGACAAATCCCAGTGACAAGGAGGTGAGCTGGAGGGAGACAGGGATTAAAAAGTGGTTCCTCTGGTCCCGTAGAGAAGCTCTCTGGCCACCAGGTTCCCTCAGGGGGTGGGTTTTCTGCCCTAGAGAAGCAATTATAGAAGGTTGAGCCCTGTGGGTGGCAGGGCTCAGGGCTGCTGTGGCCCCTGCGGAAGCTCTGATCACCTCCAGGGCTAGGGCCGGAGCCCCCACTACCCAGCTCGGGGCAACCAAGCCCAGGGCGCCAGCCTCCCCCCAGGCAAGACCAACAACTGTCAACCAGGGGCTCTCATTGCCAGGGGTAGGCACGCCCTGAAAAAGCACATTCTGTTTCATAAAATAACTTTATATTTAGAAAGCAGCACCCAGAAACAAAGCATCCATTGCTCACATGGCCCAAGCTGCAGGGGCAAAGCTCAACAACACCACAGTGGGAGCAGAGTGGGTTCAAAACGGCGCCATCCTCAGAGGCACCTGGAGGTTTCCTGAGTCTCTGACTGGAGTCGGGGCCAGGTGGGAGTCTGGCAGCCTGTCAACAGTGCTGGCCCACTGTATTCTCGAACCCAGGAAGGTGTGTGACAGGCTGAGTTACCCAAAGACAGCTCTGCCAGGGACTCCAAACGGGAGAGGATGGGAGAGTGCCACACACGCTCTCACATGCAACACATGCACCCTCGACATGTTACATTCTCTCACATGCGTGCATGCACACGCAGCATGGCTTACGCTCTCACATGCAATGGGTGCTCACATGCAACATGCCTTCATGTTCAACATGCACACAACACGCTCTCACACAACATACTCACCCACGAGACACTCTCCGCTACACATGAGCATGTGTTCAAATGCATGCTCACACACTCACACACTCCTATTACACACACGGTCATACTCACATGTGCACACACACGGCTGTATGGATGCACACAGACCCACAAAGACCCACAGTCACGCACCCATGTGCCCCTCCAAGATGCTCACACACATCCACGCACAGATAGAAAAAGACACGCAGGGCCACAGAGAAACATGCCCACACCCAGACCCCGCCACACCCATGACCACCTCCCAAAGGCACAAGGACAACACAGAAAGACACACACACAGACAAAGAGTCACACCCAGTATCGCACGTGGACAGCCCCTGCAAAGCCGTAATGCACGCAGAAAAAGACACACGGAGACCCAAACCTGCCACACACACCTGGCTGGACACATATAAGGTCACAGGGACACATACACAGTCACAGCCTCCTGCTCTCACGCCCACAGGTTCTCCCCACCGATGGCACGTCCTGGCGCTTACCCTGGGCAGGGGCGTCCAGACACAGGCGGCAGTGCCGTCTTTCCAGCCCCAGCCCGGCAGCCTGAGCCCACTCCAAGGGCCTGTCACACAGCACCACCGGCAAGTAAAGAGCGAATGTGCAAAAATAAAGCCGAAAGGCTGCGATAAAGCAGTCCCCTTCCCACAGGACTCCGCGCTGACGCAGGTTCTGCTCTCTGCAATAAACATTTTCATTCTAATTTTAAAAGACATTAGCATTACCTCTTTGGCTCTCCATCCAGCCAGACGGTACCTCGCCTGCTGGGCCACCCGCCGGCCGTACTGGGCAGCAAGGGGACGGACGCAGGGTCCCAGGCCTTACGCCCTACGCCTACAGGTCACCCGGCACGAGGGGTGCTGACCCAGGGGCCTGCTGGCCACCTGGCTTTTATTTTACATCATCCCTGCAGAATCCCACTGATGCTACACCCAATAAAGCAAAGAGATATACCCCCAAACTTCCTCTGGAGAACTCTGTCTCGCTCCAGCCGGGATCCCTGCGGATCCAGTCGTGCCATCCAACATGAGCACCACACACTAGGAAGGCAGCTTTCAAATGATGGCTATGCCCCCTGACAAATGGCAGGCTCGGTGTGAACTGGGGCACCGTCCTCCACCTCCCACCCCACAGCTCGCCCTGCCTGCAAACTCAAGCCTCACCTCGCACCTCCCAGCCGTGACTCAATCTGGATTTCCAGGCTTGGCAAGGACTTAAGGGAGAAGGGAAACCACAGACTAGTTTGTGAAAGACAATGAGCTATTTTTATGAGCTCAGAGGCCTAGACCCAAAATACAGCCTCCAGCCTCAGCTCTTGCCCCATCCTGCTCACCCTTAAGGTCCCAGGTACTCTGAACAGGTGATTTCTGCAAAGCCACCTCCGAGCCTTTGCCTAAGCTGTTCCCTCCTCCTAGAACACTTTCTTGTCTCTTTGCCAGAGCTGTACCTGGTGATCCTTCAGGTCTCAGCTTCCAAGCCACTCCATACCATATTGTTGGGGGTCCAGGGATCCCATGTTGTCCCATGTTGAAGGGGGCAACCCAGTTCCTGCCTTTACTGAGATATAATGTAGGTGGCCTCCTTCCAGAAGTTTCCTAGGCCTCCCAGACTGTGTTGAGCACCTCTCCTCAGCTCCCATGGGCTCCTGGGCTCCCCGCTTAAGGGACAGCTCTCCCCAAGCTGGTTCTACCCACCTGTCCCTGGGTCTGTCTCCAGTAGCTATGGGGACTAGGGACTCCCCAAGCGCAGGGGGCAGTCTGCCGTGTCCCTCCAGGTCTCCCTGCACCGGGCACAGCATTAGCCCAATAGGTGGCTGCTGAGTGAGTAAATGAACAAAGAGCTCGTGCTGGCTGAAGCACCATGGCTCACAGCCTTCCTCCTCCACAACCAAAGACAGAGACCAGGAAAGGGAGACCTAAGTAAGTCCTTGCTAGAGAGACGATGTGACACTGGCTCTGGCTGGCTCGCAGCTCTTATCTGCTCTGCCCTGGGGCTGGAGGGGGCTGTACCCAAATGTTTCCACATTGCTATGTTAGCAATCAAGGCTCCACAGGCCCCCGAGCATAAAAATGTGGGATGAAAAAGAGAAATGTCAGCAGATGGCTCACAGCAGCCTCAGAGCCCTCCCTCTGGGGCCTCTTGGATCTTCCTGCATCAGTCCTCTACTGGGTAGTCCCAATGCCACGGCCCGGCTCAGGCCCCCTCCCCACGACACAGGCCTGGATGACTGCAGTAGCTCCTCCTGGTCTCACTGACTCTGATCTTACCCCCTCACAATTCGTCCTCTCCAGGGTGGCCTGAGGGCTCCTTGCAAAAGGTAACTGGCTTCAGTCACTGCCACTCCAGGCTCAAACCTCTCCATGGCTTCCTGCAGCTCTTAGAATTAAACCCCTAAATCCTCACCCTGAGCCTCCAGGAAAAGTCCAATCTCTACGTGGTGGCCCAGGAGGTCCTGCCTGATCTAACATCCACCACCAGCTCCAAGCTGACCTTGATCTCCAACTGAATGAGTCACCAGTCCCCAGTGTCTGTGCCAGTGCCCATGCTGTTCCCTGTGTCTGATGCTGTTCCCTGGTGTAAAAGAATGGCAACCCTAATTCCCTGCCCGGGAAACACATCTTTCCAGACTTGCGGCAAAGAGTTTCTTTGAGGCTCCTTCCCAGCTCCTGACTCTAAGCCCCTGCACAGCAAGTACCCAGTGCCGAAGAAACCTCCATCTTGTGCTGTCATGGGTGGTCTTCTCTCCCTGGTGACCCTCTTGAGAGCAGGAGTCCCATTTTATTTATCTAGAGGCTACCCAGATCTGGCCCAGAGTAGACACATTAATATGTATTAGTGATTACTGCTGTGATGAATATATTTTTCAAGCTCCCTCTGTGGCCTGGTGCCTTGCTCTAAGCTCTTGTATTAGTTTGTTTCTAATAAATCAAGCCAAAAGGAAAGATCCAGATGCCTCAGCTTCCTCTGCAACTCCCCATGCTCCAGTCTGAAGGTGGAACGCTTGAGGGTTAGCATGCGAGCAGAGGAAGGAAGGCCCTCCTACCAGAAATGACACAGGAAGTGGGGGAGATGATAGGGCTCACCACCCCAAGAGAGGCACCTGAGTATCTGAGTACATGATCCATCCAGAACAATGTGGGTCTTCATTCCAAGGCTACCTTGTGGGTCTCAGGGGACTCCCACAGGTCTGAGGCTCCCACATCACCTTCCTTGGGCTCCTGTCAGCAGTCGGGACAGGGTTAGCATGAGGTAGGCTATGTGTTCTTTTAAAGACAGGTGGGACTCTGAGGAAGGGACAGGAAAGACCCTCAACACAGGGTCCCTAGGGGTGCTGGGCTCTGCCACAGGGGTTGGCAAGACCCTACTTTTAGGGCTTAACACTTTATCTTGCGGCCAACATCTACCCTCGTCTGGCTGGGTCTCTTGGACAATTCCAGCTCCACTCATACACCTGCCCAATGGCTGAGCTGCCCCTGCTTTCTGAAGGGAAAGAGGAGGCTGGAGACACAACTAAACTGGGAAGAGGGACAGGTGAGAGGAAGGCTGTGTGGCCTCAGGCAACTGACTTTATCTCTCTGAGCCTCAGTTTCCTCATCTCAAAAATGTAAGTAATAAAAGCTCCTGAGATCCCACACAGGGAGTACCCAACACGGGGTCTGGCCTCCCACTCTGCTCCATGCATAAGGGTCATTATGGTGATATTTTGGGCAAACCCAACTGGCTTCTGAAGAGCAGGAAGAAAGGCCAGAGGGGAAGAGAGCAGCCCAGGGAGGACAAAGAGCCTTGGCCCAGGCAGCTGGGGAACTTGAGACCATGGTCCCACCTCCCCATACCCAGAGAGGTTCCACTTTGGACCTTCTGGGCAGCTGCGGGAATGTAAACCAGGCTCTGGCTCTGGTGATGATAAAGCTCTGAGTGTCAGGCAGCTCTTGGCTCTCCACACTGTGAGGCGAGGCTCAGTGGCACGGATAATTCAGGGGCTGTCACTCATCCATGAGACACTCTTATCAGGTGTGGTCGAGCCCCTCAAACTGTCTCCTGCCCCTGATTCACTGCTAGCTCTATTTGGCTTTGGGGGTTGTGAAACTTCCCGGCCCCTGCACCCTTGCTGGAGGAAAGGGTGGGGTGGGAGCTCAGGTCCGGCACCCTGGGGGCAGCTCACGGCTCCAGCACAGAACAGACCCACCAGAGCCGCCACGATTTGTGTGTGGGGGTTCCCTCCAGCCCAGTTTCAGTGTCAAGCGCTTTAGACCAGCATTTCCTGACTCTGCACAGGTCTGGAGTAGTGTGTCCCCTATTATGGCTTCAAGATCTTGAAAGGGGGCAATAGTGTTCAAAGCAGACAAAACAGAGGTTGTGAGTTCCCTGGGGTCATGGAGAGCAATAATAATAATAGTAATATCAATCAAACATTAATAATAGTAACAGCTCTAACTTACTGAACACCAGCTTTATGCTGGACCTTATGCTGGGTCCTCCACTAGCATTCTCTCATTTACTCCTCAGTACAGCCCTTCAGGAAGGTAGCATTCCACTGATTTTACGAACGAGGAAACATTTAACATGGTGAAGGCACTTCCTCCATTATCCTATTTTCCAGACTAGGAAACAAAGACCCAGAGAAGGCAAGCCACTTGCCTGAAGACAGCAGTTAACAGACCAGAATTTAATCCCAAGGTTACCTGACCTTCATGCTCTTAGCCACAGCTGTCTCCTTCCGAACAAAATCCATGCCAGTCATTCAACAAACAGTTGCTGAGCCTTTAAGAGACTCCAGAGAGTGGCTGGGGAGACTACAGGGAACATGATGAGTCCCCGCACCCTTGCAGGTGACCAGCTAACGGGGGAAAGACAGACACAGAAGTTTCCCTCACTCCCAAGGGCGGCAAGCGTCAGGTAAGGAACTGAGGGGAGACTTTATAACAAAGAGAGTCTACCTTCTCTCAGAGATCAAGAGAGCCCTCCTGGTTAAACATGATGCTTTCCAGGCTGCAAAAACTTCTGGTTCTGAGGGGCAAGACAGACATTCGCTGGACAATCACATAAATTCTTTCTATCGCTTAAAATGGTGGGTGCCACCAAAGGGTCAGGCACTATAACCAGGGCCCAGCAGGAAGACACATATCCCTGTTCCCTGTCCCCACAGACCCTCCAAGCAGGAGGCAACAGCAAAAGTTACTTTCCTGGTGGAAAAGCCAGGCTCCTGGTATGACCCTCACCTCCTCCTGCCAGCTCAGGCCCCCCCTCTCCTGACCTCCCAGCCACAAGGAGGAGGCTGGGGCAGCTCACGTGGGCCCCAGACAGAGCCTCTGCTTCGCCTCTTTCACGTGTCTCTTGGAATTATTGATTCTGCCACTGGAACAGCCAGGATAATTTTGCTCAGCTTCAAATACCTGGTTCTCATGAATTCCTTGGCCAGAAGGTTATAAAGTTTCCCCTAAAACATGGGGGAAAGATTAAGCCTGCTTATGGTTAATAATACACTGTACCATGTCCATCAAGCTGCCTGTCTGCTATTGAAAGTTTGCTATTAGCTACTTATTTAAACAGCCTTGCAAGTCTTCCAAGGAAAGTGCAGTCATGCATTTTCCCCTCCTTGCTGGTGCAAATGACTACAGACAAACATCAATTCGCTCTGCAGATCACAGTCACAGTAAATAAATTTTTCAGGAAGCTCGAGATCCGCACAAAGGCTCCGCCAAGCTCCCATTTCACACAACATCAATGTTTGGCCTCCGAGAAATAAAAGTTCTAAGGTGTCCGTCACTAGGGCAAAATTATCAACTGTCAAGTCACTTTTAAGAGAGAGAATAAGGAGCATTTTAAGGAGACATTTCCTCCTGCAGGAAAAAAAAAAACAAAAACATAGATGGACAGGCATTACACCCACAAACTAACCATTGGCACTTTCCCCCTAAAAGCCCAGGTGTCCATCCCCCAAACCTCTGGCCCTTGACCCACTGCCTCTGGGCAAGCAGAAGCAGCCAAGCTCAGAGCAGCCACTTCTGGCTGAGTTCAGTGACTTCAGTGACTCAGGCTTTGGGTTATTTTTACTTTGTCAAAGTGGGTTTTTTTTCCCCCCACTACTTTTAGAAGTGGCAGACAAGGCTTGTCTATTATAAAATATTTGTTGCAAACACATACACACACACACACACACACACACACACACACACTCTCTCTCTCTCTCTCTCTCTCTCTCTCTCTCTCTCTCTCTCTCTCTCACTTGCTCACCACCCCACAAACAGTTCCTGTCTGTGTGAAAATCTCAAGTGGCTGTGGTGTGTGGGACAGGAGACAGGGAAGCTGAGACACCCTCCTGAGCAAACCAGGGTTATGTAACGCTCTGGGCCTTGTACTCAGCACAATTCTGCTGGAGTCAGGAACCCGGAGGAGATGCCATTTTACAGATGGGGAAACCGAGGCATGGAGGAGCCTAAGGAAGGGAGATGGAACCAGAGAAGTGGACTTGGACATACCTGCATTCAAATCTCAGCTCCACCACCTACAGCTGCGTGGCCTTGGGCAGGCTTAAACCTCCAAGAGCCTCAGTTTCCTTATCTGTAAAATGGGGACGGCAGCAGTCTCCAATGCACAGGATCACTGTGAAGATTAGCTTCTAAATACACATTCATTAGTTTTACGATAAAGGGCTCAGACCCTCCTATCCAATCGCTGGCAGGAACCCAGGCTGGATTTGAGAGGAGAGAGCACTGTTCTTGGAGCACCACATCCAGCCCTGATTCTAAGCTTGTAACTTCAAGTCATGGCTGTCCTCTCAGTCCCAGATTCTCTGTCCAAACAATAAGACCCTGGACTCACGAGTCTCTAGCATTAAAATCCTTATGTGATGTCTTCACAACCACCTCGAAGGGAAGGTGCTGTTATTATCCCCAATTTACAGAGGAAAACTGAGGCTCAGGGAAAACCAAGTTTTCAAAAACCAAGGAAACTCGAACAACCGCAGACCTTAGCTCAGCCTCTGCTCCTCCTCCCAAAAGCAGTAAAGACCCCAAGTCTCAGTTTTTTCCGGCAGCATTTAAGACTAACACTTGGAGCCCTTGTTCCTGCCCACGGTTGAGGGAGTCATCCCCACACCCCCTTCCCACTTCCCCAAAGAACTCCTAACAAAGCTCACAGTGAGAAGGACACGTGCTTGCAACATTTTCTGAAAACGTCTGTACTGAGCTGAAGAGCGTTCCCCACGCCCACACACAAATTCATGTCCCGACTACAGCCAGAACCTCCGATTATGACCTGATTGGGAAAAAGGGTCTTTGCAGATGTAATTAGAAAGATGAGGTCATACTGGATTAGGGTGAACCCCAAATCCAATGACTATTGTCCTTATAAGAAGAGGAGAGGACACACAGAGAAAGGACAGCCATGTGACAATGGAGGCTGAGATCGGAGTGACACAACTGCAAGCCAAGGAGCACCAAGGACTGCCGGCCACCACCAAAAGCTGAAAGGGATGAGGAAGGATCCTCCCTTAGAGCCTTCAGAGGGAGCGTGGCCCTGATGACACCCTGATTTCAAACTTCTGGCCTCCAGAACCGTGAGACAACAAATCTCTGTTGTTTTAAGCCACCCAGCTGGTGATAATTTGTCATGGTAGCCCTAGGAAACTAATATAATGCTATTCTATGAAAAGTGCATAAAACCATGGGTGACAATTGTCTGGGCTTTGGGAAAGTTCCAGGCTGGCTGGGGTAAAAAATCAAAATGGGCCCTGTCAGTTGGGCTACCAAGATGAGGTGGCCCAATCCTGTATCCCTCAATGGCCCCATGGAGTTTCTCCCTGTACTAGAGGGGCTGCACAGGGAGTACAGGCCATCCGGTTACACTTGACCTTGGCCAGCAATGACCCCAGCTGTGTCTCCTCCAGACCTTCGTGGAAAGGGCATGGCTGAGTCAGGAAATTTACCTTGGCAGCTTTCGTGCTGTAAATATCACTTCCCTCCCTGAACAGTAACACGAGGCCAACCTCCCAGAATTATTTATTGCCAGCTGCCTCTTACCGAGGCCATTCTCTGTTCCAGCACTGTACCCAGTCGCCCTGCCCCTGGCTGGAGTGGACTCACTGACTCTTTTGGCAACCTTCCCAGGTGAGTCTAAAAGAGTGACCCCTTACACTGGTGTGCAAATTGAGGCTGCAAGTGGCTCCAATTAGCCAGGACATGGCACAGCCGGACATAGACCCCAGTTTGTTGGAGTCCATCACCCGTGCCCCTAACCCAGAAGACAAAGAAGGCGGTAACATACAGAGAGGCCTTGGCACACAGTAGGAGCTCCATAAATGCTGATGCTTGTTTTGGAACCTTCAGTTTGGTGATGGCACTGTTTCTCAGCACCTCCCCTGAGATAAGCGAGAGAAGGGAAGAGAGCCCCAAACTAGTCTTTACTAGTTTGGGAAAAGGAAAAGGAAAAGGAAAGAAAACCAGTAGTCGGTATCTGTGTTAAGCAGATTAGACTGTGGCACCTCTGAAACACCACTGGACTAAATAAGAGAGTTCTATCTTGAACACCAGGGGCCTTGTCCCCCTGGGAATACTCACGAGCTCTGGGTGGGGGTGGGGGTTCGGGGGTTTTGCTGTTCCCTGTAAGGCGCTGGCTCAGGGATCTTTTCATTTGACACTCACTGAAGCCAAGGATGCCAAGAGATGGGGAAGGGGGAAATCACCCCTATGTTACAGAGGAGACCGTGGAACAGAGAGGTAAAGGGGCCTCCCCCAAGTGGCCCAGCCCAGAACCCAAGTCAGAAATCCAGCTCACCCAAAATGCCCCCTTATCTGGCCCCTTGCCAAGCTCTGTCACTTTCCCATCAGACATTCACCAATGTCCTGAATCTATCCACTTCTATCCAAGTCCACTCCCACGACTCTGCTCCAGTCCCCAGTGATCGCTCACCAAGATGCTGCAGTACCCTCCACTTGGAGGCTCGCCTCTGCCCCCCTCCACTCCACACAGCTGCCAGAACCACTTTTCTCAAATATAAGTCTATCTGCACCACTCCTCTGCTCAAAACCCTCCATGGCTCCCCATCATCCTCAAGATGCAGTCCAAATTCCTTACCCACCTATGAGTCCCCCTGGGATCCTTCTAGCCTACTCTGGGCTGTCTTAACAGAAAAAGATACTGAGGGCCAGAGTGACTGGGTTCTGCTTTATGCCTGTTTAATGTTAAAGTATTACCATCCTGGTTACAGTTCCCCAAAAGCACCTGCACACTCTAACCTCTGAGACTTTGTACCTGTTGTTCCCTCTCCCTGAAATGTCCTTCCATCCTCTGCTTCCCACTCACCTGGCAAAAGCCCAGTCATCTTTCAGCTCTCAGCTTAGGTGCTGCCTCCTGCAGAAAGCCTCCCGGGCCCCCTGGATGTCCTCTAATATAGCATGTGCCATGCTGCTCAGGAAACCAACAGCTAAGCAGAACTCAGGTCCAGGAGATCACATGCCCCAGGGAGCCATGTCAGGGCATATAATTCAGGAAGGGGGCTTTGCTCCTTTCGGCATACTCTGCTCAGAGCTCTGAACCTCAAGGCAGATAGATCAGAGTTCCCAATTAGACCTCAGATACTGCCAGTGGTTTTTGTTTCCTACAGTGTGTTATGTTTTCTTATTTAGTCCTCATTATTATCCCCATTTCTCAGATGAGGAAAGTGAGGCTTGAAAAAGAGAAATCACTTGCCCCAGCTCACAGTCTGGTGATGTGCAAGGCAAGGACTCCACTTCAGCATTGCCGGACCTTGCTGCAGAATCTGTGCCCTTGACCACCACATCACGGGGCAGAAGACACCCTTGAAAACAGCAGCTGTGCAAGACAAATCAAAGGAACTATAATCACCACCACAGGATGCTAGAGGTGGGAAGGACGACACCTCCACCTGGAACAATGCCAGTTCCTTTTCCATCCTGTGCCTCAGTCTTCCCACTTGTAAAGCTGGTATAATAACACCAATACTGCAACATCCTCGCATAAGGCAAAGGAGTGGGGTGGGGAGGGGGTCATGACTCCTGAGGTCAGCAGGTCACTTAGGAGCAGCCAGGTGGGAAGCCTAGGTTTACTCTCAGCCACCTCTCCCCTACAGAGCTGTCAGTCACTTAAGAGGTCATCCACAGGGCCCAACTAAGTGGTCAGACATCATGTGACTGTGCATGAGGGAAGTGAGCTTCCTGGCTCTGCCCAGCATTCAACCCGCACAAACTCAGAAATGCATGTCTAGAGGAAAGAACTCAGGGTTTGGGGCCAGACACTCTCAGGTTTGTGTCCCACCTCTACCACCTGCCAGCTGTGAGTCTTCAAACAAGTCCCTTAACCTCTCTGAGCCCGTTTCCTTCCCTGTAAAATGGTGACGTCACATCCATCTACTTCACGAAGCTGCTGTGAAAACTTGAGTTACTGTACCAGAGTAGGGGTTCAGCCCACTGTATCTCTCATAATTAATCAAGTGCTTTCAGTCCCTCATTTTTTTACACTGAACTTCTTATTGTGAGATAATTGTAGATTCAATGCAATTATAACAAAGAATACAGAGAGATCTCCCATACTTTTCAGCTACTTTTCCCCTTGGTAATAACTTACAAAGTTGTAGTAAAATATCACAACCAAGATACTGACACTGACATAGTCAACATACAGAACATTCCCATCATCATAAGGGTCCTCACACTGTCCTTTTATAACCACACCTACTTCCCTTCCTGTTCCCATTCCTAATCTGTTCTCCATCTCTGTCTTCTCAAGAATGCTATATAAATGGAATCATCTAGTATGTCATCTTTTTTGAGACTGGCTTTTTTTACTCAGCATAATTCCTCCAAGATTCATCCAAGTTGTTAGTGTATTGATATAGTTCATTCCTTTTTACTGCTGAGTAGTGTTCCATGGTACGGATACACCATAGTTTGTTCAACCACTGACCAGCTAAAGAACATCTGGGTTGCTTCTACTTTGGGGGTCTTATGAATAACGCTTCTGTGAACATTCACATGCAAGTTTTTGTGTGAACTTCAGTTAACATTTCTCTGGGATATGGTCTTTCATTCTTAAACCCCTACATTCATATAATTTCATTCATTCAACCAAGATTTACTGAGCACCTACTATGTGCAGGAGCTGTTCTCGGTGCTGAGGACAGAGCAGCAAACGAGGCTGACAAAGGCCCCTGCCCTCTCAGGTAATACAAAACTGAATAATTGTGCAGACAGCTTACAGCAAAGTCCACTGTACAACAATACACACAGAAATGGATACAGTTCTCTGATTCATGATAAAATCAGCAGATGCTCCCATGAGCTAGGTCAAGTGCTAAGCACTTGAGTGCATTTTCTCAAGGAAAAAACATTATCTTCTGGTGAAACCTGCACTGCCTCAAGATGAAGCGACAAATCAAGGGGCCAGAACACTCTGTGGCAACTCTTCATTCAGGGTGTTTTCTTTAGGAAGCTCCTTGTCATACTGGAACGAACCTATGATGTTCCCATTTCATAGGCCTTAGGAAGCACCAACACCATCACCTGACAGCCTGAATAACAGTAAGCAACATTTTCTGAGAATTTACTGCACATGCATCATCACTTTTAATCCTCATAAACCATAAACTACTCCCGGAGATAACAGCACTACTAGCCCATTTTACAGAAGAGGAAACTGAGGTTACAAGAGGCTAAGCAACTTACCAAAGGGAATACAGCTGAGAAGGGCAGAGCCAGGAGATGGACCCTCAAGGACAGAGGAAGGTGATTTGATGACCTAAAAAAGGAGTGCTCTTCCTCTCTTGGTTCCGCACCCACTTCTGTGATGTTAACTGTTTTCCTCTCCCAGGAACCACACACCTCATTAAAGGCCCTGGGCAGTGACAGTTTCCGATACAAATTGGACAGTTCCTCATTAACTATGAAAGACCTAAATGCTGATCACCTCAATCAATATGTTCTAAGCTCTCAACATTATAAAAAGAAATAATCGGGTCAGCTGAACCTCTCCCCTGTGATCAAAATGTTTCTGTCCTCAGTGCACCTTTGGCCACTCGATTCCAAACACCAGTGCGTTCAGCATTTTCTCCATCATGAAATAAACTTCATCTCAAGTCCTGAACTCCTGACATCCACTGCTCTTGTGACAATAAAAATGCCAGCAAAGATATAATAGGAATATTTAACCTCCAATGTCACCAGTGTCTTCAGCAGCTGCAGAGAGCTTGTTCTTACTCACCAACAGGGGATTGGCAGCTAGGGGACGATAACTGTGCCCATTCTCAGAGAGGCCCCAACATGGCGCTGTGTTGCTTCTGGATTAAGTAGAAGGAACCCAGGAATTATGCTGCTGGAATAAGGCTGGACACAAGGTAGGAACCTCCGGCTTCTCTGCCAGCTGCTTCTGTTCCTTGATTTCTGATCTCATGCAGTTAGGATATCTCCCAAACCAATGCTTGGCACAGAAAGGCTTTCTATCCACATTCACTCATTTGACAAAAAGGCACTGAGCATCTGTTTTGTGCAGGTCCTTGCTGGAAGGTGGGAAGATGGCAGGAAGCAAGAAGACTTCTCAGACCTTACAGTTCAATGGGGCAGACAGACCCCAACACAATAAAAAACCCAATACACAATTACAAATTGAGATAAATGCTGGGAAGACAACCCAAGGGTGCTGACAGAAGAATAAAGGAGGAAAACGTGTTTTAGCAAAAATGGTCAGAGAAGGCCTCTCTGTGGGGAGACAGGAGCTGAAGGAACCAGCCAGGGGAAGAGCATCCTGGGCAGAAGGAATGGCATGTGCACAGGTCCTGGGGCACAAACAAGCTTAGAGGAGTTCGGAAACTAGAAGCATTTAGGGAAGTCTCTAGTTTTATCTCCTTTCATGCTGCCCTTCTCACTCGCTCAGTCCCATCCATACTGTCTTCCGTGATGTTCCTCAAGCCTTCCTAAACACATTTCCCCTTCAGGGAATGCCCAGAACCCCCTCCCACGGCTTTCTGCACGACCCGCTCCAGATGTGTGCTGGTAAATGCATAACAACCAGATCTCTGGGAAGAAAGCTCGAATTTGTGGCATTCGCCAATTTCTGTGGTGTAAAACACTCCCACCCTGGCTGATTTCAAGCTACCAACCAGATATCACTAAACAAGGATCTGGGAAGAGATGGGTGCAGCTGGCTTCTCGTGAGCCTGTGCAAACCAACTCCAGCACACCACTGGCTTGCTCCCTCATTTCATTCAGGCCTTTAAATGTCACCTCTTGAGAGAAATCTGTCTTAATTCCCCCCATCAAAAACAGCACCCCCCACCAACCCCATCCTCTGCCCGGTTTTACTTTTCCTCCCCTCCTCTCACCTGCTTCTCTAACACCTGTCTCCCCTGACTAGCAGGGCAGCTCCATGAAGGCTGGGAATCACTAGTGTCTAGAACAATGCTTGGCACATAGCAGATGCTCAATAAACATTAAGAGATAGAAAGATGATAAGGCCTGTGTGTCTGCGCTGTGGTGGCATGAGGAAAAGATGGGGCTAGGTCTGACTGCCCATGGTCTGGCGACTCTGATGTGGACATTGACTTTCCCCTGGGAAGCTTCTGAGCCACTGGGCAATGAGACTGATTTGTGTTTTAAGATGCCCCCTTTGGATGCTGGGTGGGGAGAAGCACAGAGCAGGTGAAAGCTGCAGCTGGGAGCCCCCTGAAGATGCTTCAGTGGCAGAGAGTGGAAGAGACCAAGAGACATCTGTCAGCCGCATTCCAGAAGAAGAATGCTCAGGACTTGGGGGCGGGTGGGGCGTGGGGGCCCTAGCTGGACCCTGAGGCCTCCCTAAATCCTTGGCACACAGCAGGAGCCTCTCCAAAACGGGGTCACCGGGGAGCTTGGGTGACGGCGGGCCCAGCAGGCCATCTGCCAACCCACCCACCACGTGGTTCCTCATTATACAGTGCAGTCACTGCTGCCAAGCCTTCGGAGCCACTCTTATACCGTTTTGCTTTTAAAATAGAAGTTTCCTGTGAAACTGCAAATAATTCATTGCCGAGAGTCCTTAAAACGTTCACAGGTATTTAAAATGCTATATAATCAAGTTCGCAAAAATATAAAGTGTAAGCGTTAAAATACTTTAATGTTCTAATTAAAACTGACCACTTATGCCCTGGCACTGACTCCTGTTTACTATTTCCGTAATAGCCGGTGGCCTGATCTGGAAAAAAAAAAAGTTTTTTAATTGGCCTTAAAAAAAAAGAAGAAAAAGTTAAGTTTGCTCTATCCAGTGATGCACTGAAGAAACTAAAACTCATACTCAATATATCCACAGGTTGCCAAACTGCTAAGGTATGGGGGGGGGTCTGGGCATCTGTGGGTCCACCCATCCTGCTCCCCTGGAAACAGGGAATTGGCAGGAATAGGAGAAAAGAGAGCAGAAAACCTTTAAGTCTCAGGGTTGTGAGAATGCCCACTACCCCAGAAGCCTCCCACCACCCCACCCCACCCCACCAATTAGGTCCTCACTATTGAAGGCCAGGAGGGAAATTTTACATACTTGTAAGGTTTAAGGAGATGAGTCAAGGCTCCATCTGCTCCATAAACCCTGATCTCTATTGAGCACAGCCACGATGCCTTTGCTGTTCCCTTGCGCTTCCCCTTGCAAAGGTCTACTCAATCTTCCATTCTTGGCTCAAGTGTCACCTCCTCAAAGAAGCCTTCCCTGATTATCCCTACCCCAGTATTCAAGGAAATTGCCCTGTTGTCTGGTCTGCTCTTGCTGTTCTTCTGTGCCAAGGGGTGGCCTGTCACCCTGCCCCTACAAAAGTCACCTTGAATAAGCATGTTCTCTGGACCAAACGTGGACCGCGCTGTCGAGAGCAGCCCTTGACTGGTTGCTGGACCTCTCCTCCCAAACTTGGCTCCCAACACACGAATTCCCTTTCTTGGCACTGAGAACCATCTGTAATCATATATTATCTGCCTATTTTCTTGTTCAGCACCCCCTCCTCCTCTATGCTATAATTTCCATGAGATCAGAGGTATTATAGGTGCCCAGGGTCCACCAGTGTGCACACAGTAGGTGCTCATTAAATGGCACAGAAAATGGTCTCTTAGCTCCCACTTGAACCTCAGTCTCTTTTTAAAAAAATGCCTCCTACTTGGCTCATTCATTAACTCATTCATTCATTCAACAACATCTCCCCGTTACCAAGGACCCACTTTGTGTCAAGCCCTGGAGATACCACAAGATGCAATGACCCTGGGGTCCCCCAGCGCCCTTCACCCCAAAGGGTTCTGCTTCCTTTCCCATCTGTTCCCAGTCCCATGGACCTGTCAGGCCCTGGGCCTTGGACTCTGGCCCCTGAAAGTCCAGGCTCCAACATCTCTCTCCATGGGCTCCTTGACCTTCTCACCCCTGGCCTCCTGGTCCTTGTTCTCAAAGGCCTCTCGCACCTGCACCCTCCTTCCTCATTCCTGCCCTACTTCCGGGCTGCATCACTATTCACCTGCATGTTGGCTGCTCCCTGCTCCCACCCAGTCTGACACAATGGTTCTCAGCTAGGGGTGACTGTGTCCCCCAGGGGACATTTGGCAATATCTGGAGACATTATTGATTGTCACACTTAGGGTGGAGGCAGCTGGCAATTCAGTGGGTAGAGGCCAGGGATGCTGCTTAACATCCTACAATGCATAGGACATCCTCCCACAACCAAGTGGCCCAAAATGTCCATAGTGTGGAGGTTGAGAAACATTGTGATAAAAGGATCTTTTAAGCACAGCTCCAAATATCTCACTCTCAAGGTGCTCAAACACCTTCTATAGCTCCCTATGGCCTACCAAGCTATCCAGCAAGGTTCCTTCATGACATTCAGGATCCTGCATTCTCCCAACCTAATTCCCACATCTCTCTTTCACACACAAACCAAGCTGGCCTGCACAGTGCTTCCCAGGCTTGACCCTAGCCATCCAACCCCGGGGCCCTTGCCCATGTTGTACTCTCCTCCATCTGTCAGCCTGTCGAATCTTCCAGCTTTCAGGCATGTATTAAATGTTCCCAGGATCCTTGGATGATCAAACCTCTGTCTCTCCTCTGTGCCCATGCCCTGGGCTTCAATTTCCCCTGGGCCATCTGCTCCCCCTGTCCATTCCAGTCACTACTTTTTGTGGGTTCTCTAAGACTCTTTGGGAAACCTGGTCTCACTCATTTCTCCCCGCCTAAGTACCCAACACAGTACGTGGTATATAGGAGGTGCTCAAACACCTCTGCCCACTGAAGTTTCAAATCCAGAAATGTCCCAAATGCAACCAGTTCAGGTCATCAGCCTTTTATTTGGACTGATTCCAATCCCTTTAGTTTCGCCCTATAATGTACTGTGATTTCCACTTTCTCTCTTTTCCCTTCATCTCAGCTCGATGCAGAAGCCTGAAATGCTCTGTCCACAATGTGAGCAGAGACAAAGATGCTACCAAGCTACCTGCTGTCCCTGCACAGACACCCCCCAACCTGCCTGGGGGCAGTCCTGCTCTTTTTTTTTTTTTAATTTATTTTGGCTGTATCCGGTCTTAGTTGTGGCAGGCGGGATCTTTCTTTGCGGCGCTGGGCTTCTCTCTAGTTGTGGCACGCGGGCTTAGTTGCATGTGGGATCTTAGTTCCCTGAACAGGGATTGAACCCGCGTCCCCTGCATCGGAAGGCGGATTCTTTACCACTGGACCACCAGGGAAGTCCCAGTCCTGCTCTTTTGCAGTTGATTTCAAATGACAAGATAAAACATTCTCAAAGCTGAAAACCTAAAAACCTCCTTAAGAAAGCCAAACACAAAAGTCGCCTATAATCTCCACCACCCAAAGAAAATGCAAAAGAGATGTAGGAACTCTTCCACTCAGAAGTGAGGGAGCTGGAATATGTATACACCACCTCCTGAGACTGAGTGCTGTTCCCAAAAGTTACCCAGAACTTCTGGCCTGCCCCACTCTCAGGAAAGTGGTCTTAAGGTTTTGGACATAAGCCCCCAGGGGACAGAGATACATCACCAGCAGGTGAAAGCTTGTCAGAGGACACTGAAAAGTCCCAGATGTTTTTGCATCTGCCTCAGGCTACACAGCGACCAACTTCCACCCCAACATGAATTCCCGCTGCATCTAGCCACCGTCCCTCATTTTCATTTGGGGATCTCTATCCCATCCCATACCACTCCCTTCCAGCTGCCATGAACATCTGCTTTTTTGGCAAGCTAGCGTCAGAATCTCCTTCTTGTGGGTGGAGAAGCCCCTCCTTACATGAGTCTTGGTGGGAGGCTGAGTCGCTTTCTGTTGCTTGCAATTAAGAATCTTGGATGGGGTTCCTCCCAGACTCTAGGGATGAAGGTCGAGACCCAGGTCTAGGCCAATGAACAAATCTCATTCACCTGTCCGGGGAGGCTCTGCTTGTCTGATTTACCAAAATTACACACTATGTGCTGCTCAGCTCCAGTTTTTATCCACATAACCATGTGCTGAGGATGCTTCCCTGGGACAAAAAATATCAATTGGTCTCTCTTCTTAAAAACACTTCCCATACTTTAAAAAAAAATGAAAACAAAATCAAATGAACTTTTCTTGGAACGATTTGAGACACCCCTTGAGAAAGCTGGAATCCAGCGGGTATTTGCAAACCTTGGCTAGACACTCTGGGTAGATGGTAGTCAAAGGCAAACCAGAGGATCGTGCCCCACAGCTGTAGTAGCTAATCAGGACTGGTGACAGGGTGGCTACAGCTGGTCCCTGGGTCCCTGACACTAACTCCATTTCTCAAAAATGCTGCCATAACCAGGGGGCCTTTATTATTCATTTTGTACTTATAACTAAAATAGCTCCTATTTTTTGAAGAATTTCTGTGTTGGGAGATGTACCAAGAACTCAACATCCACAGTACTGAATCTTCACAGCAACTCTATGATAGCTACTATCAACAGTATTTCCATTTTAAAGGTGAGGAAGGGCTTCACTGGTGGGGCAGTGATTAAGAATCCGCCTGCCAATGCAGGTGACATGGGTTCGAGCCATGGTCAGGGAAGATCCCACATGCCACAGAGCAACTAAGCCCATGCGCCACAACTACTGAGCCTGCGCTCTAGAGCCCGCGAGCAACAACTACTGAGCCCACATGCCACAACTACTGAGCCCACATGCCACAACTACTGAAGCCCATGTGCCTAGAGACCGCGCTCTGCAACAAGAAAAGCCACCGCGATGAGAAGCCCGTGCACCGCAACAAAGAGTAGCCCCTGCTCGCCACAAATAGAGAAGGCCCACGTGCAGCAACGAAGGACCCAATGCAGCCAAAAATAAATAAATTTTAGAAAATAAATAAAGGTGAGGAAACTAAAGCTCAGAAAAACTTACCAGTAGTTTGCTGAGTGCTTACTATGTACCAGGCACTGTTCTGAGTGCCTTACACTGATTTATTTCATTCATTCCTTCAACAGATATTTGATGAGCACCTACTATGTGTCAAGCTCCATTTTAGGTGCTAGGAAGACAGCAGCAAGCAGAACAGACAAGAATCTCTGCCCTGCTGGGGCAGCTATTTTAATGGGAAAAATCGGTAAACAAGTAAACGGTTAAAAGCTATAATATGATCAATCACGTTAGGTGCTAAGGAAGAAAAAAAACATATAGCGTGGAAAAGAAGAATAGGGTGTGTGTGTTGTGAAATTTTAGTTAGGGTGGCCAGAGAAGGCTTCCCTGAGAAGGTAACTTTTGAGTAAAGACAAAAGTGAAGGAGCAAGCTATGCCGACATGTAAGAAAAGAGAGAAAAGCAACAAGGAGAAGGCCAGAGATCACCATTATTCCCATTTCACAGATGCAGAACAGAGGCCCAGAAAACAGACTTAACTCAAGGTCACACAGCAAGCAAGTGCATGCACCAGGACTAGCATCACGGACTTCTGACACTAAATCAGATAGTTCTTTTTCCACTGAGATCCCTCAGTGAGCAATTACTTGTGCCACACCTAAATTAAGATGCTTGTGAGACTGTGCCTGTCACCAAGGAGAGTTGGGAAGTGAGGCGGGCTTCCTCCCACACAGTCCTGAATCCACGTGGACACTCCCAGGCCTGTGCACACACACAGGTGTGCATGCAGGCCCTTCTGCCTCCCCAACAATGCAGGCACAAGAACAGTGTCGCTGAGGGATGTGCAACGGTTAAGCTAATAACTAAAGCTGCCCAATCGATGGTTCCTGGAGCAGATCACTGGGGAATGAGAGATTGCTACTTGTGCTGGGAAAATCCAGCTTCTCAAAGACCCAGCAAGTCCACAACCTCAACTAACAGCAACAGGTAAGATGAGCTGAGCTGGAAAGAGAGGGGTTGGGGCCTGAGAAGGGGCTGGAGCCACCTAGCCACCTAGCCGCCACATAGCCACCAGCTATGTGATCGTAGGCAAGTGACAGGCCCTCTCTGAGCCTCATCTATAAAACAGAGGTGGTAATACCAGTCCTTGCTCCAAATGCCACTGCAAGTCCATCCTGGTGAATGTCACAGCACATCACAAGCGGTATGGACAATTCTGACCAGGTAACACATGCCTGTGGCATAAATTCAGAGGCTACAAAAGGGTACAGAGGAGAAAGTCAACCTCCCACCCAGCCCATGTCCTCCTGCCAGGGGAAACCAACCACTGTTGGCAGTTTCTTATGAGTTCTTCTAGAAAGTTCTATACCAACAATTATTCTCACTTGCTTTTATGTGAAAAGAGCAATTTGTCTGAGGTCATCAGCTTGCAAAAGGCAGTGCTGAGACTGGAAGCCCCCATATCTATCTGACTTCACAGCCCAAGTCCCCAACCTCCGTACCACCCTGCTTCTAGCTGTTGCAGTCTCAGGAAAAGTCTGGAAGACCAGTCCAAAGACAAGCAGGGTTCTGCCACAAAGAATCCCTCCACTCCCCTGGGACCAGGCCACTGCTGGCTTGGGGCTACAGCCCTCATGAGGCCAGGCCAGGGCCCCAGTTGGCCCAAGCACCACATCCTCTTCCTTAGCCACCTGGCCACAGACCAGAATTGCTGAATCTGTCCCCTTCTCCCCACTCTACCCTGTGTCCCTGGTCCACACCCTCATCACCACTCACTGGGTGGTACAGTAGACCCCTCAGCACAAGTCTCCCATTTCCTACAGCCCACTCTCCTCAGAGTGACCTTTTCTAACGCAAAACTTGAACAAGCCACTCCTTTGCTCAGACCGTTCCAGGGCTCCCCATGGCACTGCAGATAAACCCAGTCCTCCTCCCACCTAAGCCAGCCCCTGTTTACCTGCCCAGACTCCTCTTCCATCTCTCTCCCTCTTGTCACCCACTCATCTGCCACCTGGCCTTACCTGGCTCCTCTAGCATGCCAGCCTCCAGGCCTTAACCCTTGCTGCTCCCCTCCTTCCTGGTGCTCTCTTCCCATTTCTCTTTACTCAGATCTTCCTTGACCACCACTGAAATGAAATGATCTTGTTATTTTTCCTCAGAGCTTCCTCATAAAACTTTGCATGCTTTATAATTATACGCCTTGTTTTTCCTTCACTGCTTGCCTCCCCTGGACCAGAATGTATACTCTATGTGGGCAGGAATCTTGTCTCTGTCAATAACAGCTTCGTCCCTGATGCCCAACGCAGTGCCTGGGACACAGTGTGGGCTCAACCGTTTGTTGAATGAATAAATAAAATGACCAGAAGCAACACCCTCTATAATGAACCTTCCATGCATTCAATCTGCTCACTGGCCCACTTCCACACCATAGTTTTGAAAATCTCAGAGGACAGGGCTGGAAATCCCAGCCCCCCCTGGTGGTAAAATGCCTTTGCCACCCCCTGGCTATCGCCGGGACTCCCTTTGTCTCCTCCCTTCTTCCGTGCTGTTACATTAAGCAAAATTTCTCCATTGGCAAATAAATGCTTTTTCCATCAATAACCATGGATGACTAAATCAAACCTTTAGCTGCTGCTCTTATCTCTTAAACAGATCCATGGATTTCCCAACTAATCAGAAGTGAATCAAACACTGCCATTTGAGGTGGGAGATAATCTGGTCAATTTCTTCCAGGAGGAGGGATCAGGGTAGGAATTTGCTTATGGCCCCCCAAAAACAAACACTCTTGTAAATAAAGGCGGCCTCCATCCTGTCTCCACAATGCTACTCTTATTGAGTGAGTCAGGTGTTTGGCTGATTAAAAATTGATCCATTTCAAAATCTAATCAACAGAATAGGATTCTTTCATACGTTATCAAGAGAGCTGCTGACATCGAAAACCAAACCTGTTATTAACCCATGAACTCCGATGACCCGCTGCTCGCTGCTCCGCGGGACCGTAAATTATTCAGCGGTCCAAGACCGGGGCTGGCGAGCCTGATGGATTTAGACGAGGGCGCAGTCCAGGGGGTTCAGGTCAATGGCGTGGCCCCATCGGTCCCTGGGGGCTGGGTTCCAGACACTCAGGGTTTTCGTATCATGACTGTGAATACATTACCCCTGTCCACCTGGGCTCTGCCATGGCTATGCCTTTGACAGAAAAGCCTGTCTCAACTTCCCAAGTAGGGAAGGCAGGCTGGCCCAGGCCTCAGGGAGCTGCAGGGCTGGGGAACGACATTATCCCTAAATCTCAAGTTAATAAATTATTTTCTTTGAACTACAGAAAAGGAAAAAATAAACAAAGACAAGGGGGAGCCTGGGTGCATTTTGCAAACAGTTAGGAACAGGCAATACAGTCAGTTCAAATATTTTACCTCCTCATGCAAGGAAGAGCTCTGTTGCAATGGGACTGTTTAAAAGAGGAGATGAAAAAAAGCCAGCCATTGGCTGTTTATGTGTCTGGCGGGACCCAGAGGGGCCATGGGCTTTCTGCCAACTTCTGGACTCTTTGACCTTGAATTAAAGCCTCATTAAGAGTCATATCTTATAAAAACAAGAGCAGAGCAAATAAAGGATTTTTTAAAAGGACACATACCCATGCCAAAGTTTCCATCCTGCTAAGCAAGCAGGAAATCCAGTGGCAGCAAAGGCTGTACTTGGCATTATTTGGGGGCCCGTATTCCACAGCTGAACTGATTAGAAAGAAGGATTTAGGAGGGAAAATGTTAAGAGTCTCAGGCAGGGTTGGAAGGAGACGGGAAACTGGGATAAGAAATCTGGACCGTCTGCCAAGTGATAAAGGGGACTGAGGCAAGTCACTTCCTTGTTCTGAACAAGGAGACCCCAGAGGAGCGCAGATGCCATCACGGGCTCCTCGGAGCAGTTTCTGGGAGAACCAGCAAGGCTTTGTGGGCTGTGCAGGCAAACAGGGTTCAAATCCCGGCTCTGCACTTCCTGGCTATGTGAGCTTGAGAAAGTGACTCAATCTCTCTCAGCCTTGGTTTTCTCATCCATCATATGGGAATAACAAAACAGCTATGTATTTTAAATCCAGCTATGTATTTTAAGGTAATCTTTCTATGGGAGGCACATGGGAATCACTCAAATGCTCAACGAATGGCATCTGTTGTTTTTGTTGTTAATATTATTGCTATCATTATGCCAGGTGTTCTGCACTCCTTGGAGGAGTATATGATAAAGTTGGTGGTAAATCAGCACCCTCATCACCTGCACTATCCCAACCCAAATGCTGAACCTTCATAAAAATAATGATTGTGACTTTCCTCTCCAGCACACCAGGCTTTAGTGGGAACCCCAGAAAGTACCTATACAATGTGTTTAAGCTTGAAGGCCCAGGCCCTGGGTTCAAATTCCAGCTCTGCCACTTGCTGGCTATGTGACTTTGGGAAAGTGAATTTACCTCTCTGAACCTCAGCTTTCACAACTTCTAAAAACTGGGATGATTATAATATGGATCTCATGGAACTAAACTCACTTATTAGCACAGTTCCTGGCACATAGTAAACAATTAATGCTGGTTATTATCATCATCATTATTAATCAGACTCAGTTTTCTACTTGATCAAGTGATTATTTTGTTCATTTACTAGTGAAACTTGAACCTGGCAGGCGCCTCTTGCAGAGTGACCCTGGGCAACTCACTCCACCTGTCTGATTCCTAACCAAAAAGGGTAAATAATGAAAACTATAAACTCCAAAAGACAAGGCTCCCATCTGGCTTGGTAACAATACTATTCCCTCAGTCTTTAGAACAATGCCCAGGCTACAACAAGCACTTAAAGCAAGAAAGAAAAAGCACTAATTAAACATATTTGCTTGATGAGTTCTTTCCCAGAAAACGTCTGTGCCCAGCACAAGCTGTCAGCACCAAATGGACGTACAAGGAAGGTGAACACCTCCCTCCCCAAACCCAGACCCAAACTCTGAAGACCCCCTTGTTGCTAGAGGAAGCACCTGGCCCACACCAGCCTAAACGGCCTGGACACTTTGGCTCTGCCCCAGAGAGCATGCAGGAGGTCAGAGAGAGGCTGTCTCCCCAGCCAACAAACTCTTACAGACCACCAGGAATCCTCTCTTAAATAATAATATATTTATAAATCCAAGGCCCCTTCTGACCTCTTCTCAAAGCAAAAGCATCCTCTGAAGGCCCCGGGACATGATCATATTGATCTTGTCTGGGCTGTAATTTTGTGGCTTTGAGTTGAGCAGACAGGGTCGGCCTGCCCAGCTGGCTGTGGCCTGGTGGCTCCGGGGTGCCCAACAGCAGCTGGGATGAAAAAGAAATCAGATCTATCCTCCAAAGTTGGGGAGAGCAGCTGCTGCAGGCCAGGCTAAGGGCGGGGACAGGAGCTGCTGGCGGACGTCTCCTCCTGCCCTCAGGCCTGGCCTGGCAGCCTCTGAAGGCCCACAGGAACAGAATGAATGGACCATGAGTCCCTGAGGCTCTGGTCAGGCAGGGACATAGCGAGGGGTGCAGTTCTGAGTCCAGGCCCTGCCCCTTGGCCAGGTTGGACCTTACCTGGCCAGATGGTGGAGTCTCAGGAGGCCACAGGCCTGGGCCCAAGGGGCACTGTGCCCCCAACAGCGACAGTCAGAACCTGGCAGACACTTTGAGCTGAGACAAGCTCTCAGGCCAGCCAGGCCCTCCCTGCTGCTGAGGCTGCCGTCTACTGTTTACCCGCCGCCTGTTTTCCTCATGATAGGGCTTCCAAGAAGTGCAGAAATAAATCAATGCAGCTGGTCCTGGTGCCCACTGCCCCCACCTTTCTCTCCCGCTGCCAAAGTTCAGCGCCGCCTCCTATAAAGCTGGGGGGCGTGGCTCTGAGCTGGGCTGAGGGGCAGCCGGAAGTAAAGACCCCACCCCAGTCCCCTGCCCAGGCTGGAGGCCTTGAGCAGAAGTGTCCCAGGAAAGGCCAGTCAAGGCCAACCCTTATCTTCACCCACAGGAAAGAAGTGACCAGGCAGGGAGCAGCAAGGAAGAGTCTTCCCTGCCCCACCTTCCACACAGCACATCACAAACACAGCAGAGTAGGAGTTCACCCTAAAGTCTTGGCTCTGAGTCACCTGGGGCCTTGGTTAAAAATTCAGAGTCTCAACCCAGCCTTGGGGACTCAGTTTCAAGAGATCTAGGTGGGGGCCAGGACTGGGCACTTTAACAAGCCCCTAGGTGATTCAGCTAAGGAGCCAATTTCAGGAAACCGTGTTTGTGTGCTAAGATGCAACTTCCAGAATGCTCATCACTGCGACGCTCAGAAGAGAAAAGAACTGGAATTAAGAGGATAGCTAGATAAAATACAGGACACCCAGATCAATTTGAATTCAGATAAACAACAAATATTTTTCAGTATAAAAATCTCAAATACTGCATGGGATATACTTATATTAAAAATTAATTGTTGTTTATCTGAAATTCAAATTTAACTAGGCATTATTATCATTTTTTAGATTTTGCAAACTCTGGCAGCCCAAACTGAAAACAATTTACCATTCCACACCAAAGAACTACTGACATAAACCACAACTCATCCACATAAGAGAATATTTATGGCCACTAAAATGGATAGTAGCAGTCAACACAGCACTTGCCACACGCCAGGCCCTCTTCCACATGCCTCACATTAATGAATTCATGTAATCTCCAAATAACAGAGGCCAGCACCATTATTGTTCCTGTTTGACAGAAGAGAAAACTGAGGCACAAAGAGGTGAAGTCACTCAGCCAAAGCCACACAGCTACAGAGAGGCAGAGCCACGGGTTAAACTAAAGGAAGTCAGATTCCAGTGTTAAGTACAGATTTAATCACTTTACTGCTCTGTAATGGAAGAATAAATGATAAAAGACACGCTAGACCATGTAATCTAGCATAAGGTAGAATAATACTTACACCTGATTTCATTCCATAAAATTTATATATAAATTATAAATAAAGGCATTAGAAATGGTTAGAAGGTCACACACAGCTGGCCGAAGTACAAACTGGTACAATCACTTTGGAAAAATACCTGGCATATACTATACTGAAGCTATGCAAATAACTCCCTGTAACCCAGTAATCCATTCCCTGATATATACCGTGGGTCTCCACCAGAGGCGATTTTGTCTACCCCTGAGGGGACATTGGGCAATCCCTGGGGACCCTTTGGACTGTCACAACTTGGGGGATGCTACTGGCACCTAGTGGGCAGAGGCCAGGGATGCTACTAAACATCCTCCAATGCTCAGGACAGCCCTCACCACAAGGAACCATCCAGTCCTAAATGTCAACTGTGCCAAGATCAAGAAACCCTGATTTATACTCAAGAAAAACACATGCACCCGTTCACCCAAGAGACACTCGGGAACCAGTGTTCCTAGAAGTGCCGTTGGTAGGAGCCCCAAATTGGAAGCCACCCAAATGCCCATCAACAGGAGAAAGGATGAATAAATTGTGGTCTCCTCACACAGCAGAATGCTAGATGGGAACGGGAATGAATGAACTGCAGCTACACACAACAACGTGGGTGAATCTCAAGAACATAACGTTGGTGAAAGAAGCCAGACGCAAAAGAGCACATGCTAGGTGATTCCTTTTACATAAAGCTCACAAACAGGCAAAACTAACGCGTGCTGTTAGGAGTCAGGAGGGGTCACCCCTGGGGCATGGGCTGGCAGTGATAGGAGGGGCTTGATGGGGCTTCTGGGGTGGGGGACAGGGATGTTCTTAATCTGAGTGATGGTTCCATGTTTGTGACAAGTCGTTGAGCTGAACACATATGATCCATGTCCTTTTCTGTATGTTTGTTACAAAAAGTCTAAAGAAATCGTGATAAAAGATTTATCTCAGAAGCGGGTGATTTTTATTTTTGCTTATTTGTTCTTTCTACAATTTCCACGTTGAACATGTCTTAATGAATGAGGTCAACAGCAAATATGTTTGTTTATTCATCAAAAATTTGCTGACCCCTGCGATGTCATCCTTAGCATGGGGCCCTCGGGGTGGCAGTGCGGGGAGGTGAGGGCATCCCTGCCCTCAAGGAGCTCACAGTCTTGGTGGGGGTAGGGAGAGGATGTAACTATTGTACAACCCAGGTCTGGGCCACAGCCAGCCAGCAGTCGGGTATTTCATCTGTCCAGCACAGCATTTTAATCAAGTTGATTTCCCTGCTGCAGGGCCAGATATCCTCAGCTGTCCAGCACCCCTGCTCGCCTACCAACCTTCCTCCTGCTTACCCAGAGCTGAATCCATCATTGATGTTACCTGCCTGCCCCTGTGCTCATGGAAGTTTGCCATTCCCCGAATTAGATACTGCAATCAGCACTGTACTATGATAGAAAGATGGACAAAGGATTATAGGAACAAAGGAAACAAAAAATGTATAGCGATGAAGAGGCTGGGGGTTTGGGGGACTTGCTTTTGACAGGAACACAAACACACATGGACAAAATACCGCTACATAAATAAAGCAGGTTTTATTTGTGACCAACCTTGGGGTTGAGGAGTTATCAACCAAGAAGTCTTAAAGAGAGGTGATGGGCCATTAGAGAAGGTCAACCAGGGTGAATCTGGAGAAGTGAGCAGCAGCTAAACCTTACTGAGCACTTACTATGTGCCAGGCAGCATGCTAAGGAAGTGCTTTACCTGTATTGTCTTCACTAAACCCAACGACCCCATTGGACAAATGGGAAAACTGAGGCTCAGAGAAGTGACAGGGTTGGCTCACTCAGGACGGCAGAGCTGGGATTTGAACTCATACCGAGCCTGACTCCAGAGCTATGTTCTTAATCATGAGATTCCCCCCCTCCCCTCCCACAGGAGAGCCACAGTGGCACCATCAGCACCCCTTCTCCTCTCCTCTCAGGGGTCTGCCTGGAGCTACCAGACCCCTGAGGAGGCACACAAGTCAGGAAAGAAGGGAACAGAGTTGAACTGGGAAAGGCAGAGCAGGTAGCTACAAAGCACTGCTGCGGGGCCCTGCTGGGAACGCAGTTGAAAATACCAGCTGCTCCAACCAGCATCGCCTTTAATCTCTTCAGAAAATGGATGCTGCTCCTGGGTCCCCGGAGAGCCCAAAGTTTGGGCTGAAGGCTTTCTGGAAAAAAGCTGTTGCTGGCATCTCCACAGTCACCCCGTGTGACGTCTGACACTCCACCGCAGCACTGGCTGACAAGCGTCTTCAAAGGATAGAAATCGGCAGCTTTGCAGTCTTTTCATACAGATGTCATTCACCCACAGGAAGCGCTCTCCCCGTGCATTGTGAGAGTTATTTTGGTTTAAGGAAGCCAACCCCAGAGCAAATCCAAGAAAGAAATCAAAGAAAGGGAGGGAAAAAGAGCAACTCTGGCAAAAATGAGAAAAAGTGGCATTTGGGTAAACTGCACACAAAACAATCTTTTCCAAGATGATCTTTTTTGAGATCAAGGATGAGGGGGGAGAACTGTGCTGAATGTCAGCAGGTGTGGTGGGCTCAGGAAGATGTATGGGGCTTTGTGGGTGTCTGCGGGCCATGTTTAAATGGTAGGCAAAACCCATTCTCAATGAGCCAGACTTGCTGGGCTTACATGTGACTGGGGAGGAGGGTAGGTGATCCCTGCTAAGGGGTCCCCACGGGCTTCTCTGGAGAGAATCTGAAACCCAAAGGGAGAGAACATCCCACATCTCCTGATGCTCCACGTGGGAGCTTATTTCTCTGGGTGGTTTACTGACACAACTGTGGCTGAGGCACTGCCCAGCCCCTCTCTGAAAGTTCCTGTGGAAAGGGTACGTTCAAAACCCCGAAGGCAGGACTTCCCTGGTGGCACAGTGGTTAAGAATCCGCCTGCCAATGCAGGGAACACAGCTTTGATCCCTAGTCCGGGAAGATCCCACATGCCGTGGCGAAACTAAGCCCGTGCGCCACAACTACTGAGCCCGCGTGCTGCAACTACTGAAGCCTGTGTGCCTAGAGCCTGTGCTCCGCAACAAGAGAAGCCATCGCAATGAGAAGCCCACGCACCACAACGAAGAGTAGCCCCCGCTTGCCGCAACTAGATAAAGCCCGCACACAGGAATGAAGACACAATGCAGCCAAAAAAATTAAAAAAAAACAAAAACAAAAACGAAGGCAGTGCAATTCTGCCCAGAGCTGTGTCCTGGCACACCGTGTGGCCTCCCTCTGTCCCCTCCTCCTCTGCATGATGTTTTTCAAACAACAGGGTACATCCTGCACCACCTGGCATGTCTGCACCAGGCCAGGTGGCAGATGTGGCATGTGTCTGGTTCACCTTGTAGAAATTTGGCCATGCAGAATGGACTGGCCGAGAGTTTCCAGAACGCTGTGTAGGGAGAACTGTTTTGGGGGTATTTCTGATTGTAGGTGGTAAAAATTTAATCAAAGAGCTTAACCCCCCCCACCCAAAAAAATCCAAAAAACAAACACAAACAAACAAAAACAACAAAGTGGGCTCCCGTAAATAAACTATTAAGAGACAGAGAAGGTGGCCTCGGGATGATTCAACCAGGGTCTGTCTCTTTCCATATCTTGACTCAGTCTCTCGTTACAGGCTGGTTTTGCTCTGTCCCCATGAGGCTGTCTGCAACCCCAGCTACAGGCAGCTGAGCTTCGTTCTTGAAGCATCTCACCTAGAGAGAAAAGACACACTCCCCTCTACGCTTCAACTGAAAAATCATGGGGACACTCTAATTGGCCCAGCTTGAGTCATGCGATGTCCGCTTGAGTCATGTGACCAATCACCTTAGCCAGGGGGATGGAGTACTATGATTGGCAGCTCCCCTTCCTCTCTGGGTTGAGTCACATGACTGAGGGGAGGAGGTAGGAAGCAAGATAAGGCCACCACAGGAATGGTGAGGCGCAGGGGTATATCTGCTACATGCTGAGCAATGGTATCTGGCTGCTGCCCGATTTTGTCATCCCCTGAGCGCCCAGCCTGACTTCTCCTAGTCCATTATCATGAGAGACAGACTCACAACAGCCATTTGGATCACAATCCATTGGGCACTCATCAGGTACCAGGCGCTCTGCCAAGTGCCTTCCATGAATAATCTCATTGGATCCTTAGAGCAACCCTCTGTCATCCCATCTTACAGTCGGAGAAGCTGATGCTCAGAGAGGTACAGGGGCTCACCCAGGATCACACAGCTTGTAAGACGAAGAACGGGTTGTTGAAACTGACTCTAGTAGACTTCAAAGCTAGTGTTTTTTTTTTTTACTGAAGTATAGTTGATTCACAACGTTGTGTTAATTTATACTGTACAGCAAAGTGATTCTGTTATACATATATATATATACATTCTTTTTCATATTCTTTTCCATTATGATTTATCACAGGATATTGAATATAGTTCCCTGTGCTATATAGCAGGACCTTGTTGTTTATGCATTCTCTATATAATAGTTTGCATGTGCTAATCCCAAACTCCCAATCCATCCCTCCCCCACTCCTCCTCCCCCTTGGCCACCACAAGTCTGTTCTCTATGTCTTTGAGTCTGTTTCTGTTTCATAGATAAGTTCATCTGTGTCATATTTTAGATTCCACATATAAGTGATATTGTATGGTATTTGTCTTTTTCTTACTTCACTTAGAATGATAATCTCTAGGTCCATTCATATTGCTGCAAATGGAATTATTTCCTTCTTGTTCGTCGCTGAGTAGTATTCCATTGTATATATGTACAACATCTTCTTTATCCATTCATCTGTAGATGGACATTTAGGTTGCTTCCATGTCTTAGCTACTGTAAATAGTGCTACAATGAACATTGAGGTGCATGTATCTTTTCGAATTATAGTTTTGTCCAGATATATGCCTAAGTGGGATTGCAGGATCATACAGCTACTCTATTTTTAGTTTTTTGAGGAACCTCCATACTATTTTCCATAGTGACTGTACCAATTTACATTCCCACCAACAGTGTAGGAGAGTTCCCTTTTCTCCACACCCTCTCCAGCATTTGTTATTTTTAGACTTTTTAATGATGGCCATTCTGACTGGTGTGAGGTAGTACCTCATTATAGTATTGATTTGCATTTCTCTAATAATTCAAAGTTAATGTTCTTAATATTGACCTCATTCTGACCCCCAGAGGAAAACACTTAAAGGAGGCAAGCTCCCCTAGAGAGGCACAAGGGGATTTACATGCTGGGATAGAGGAAGGTCCCCAGGTACAGTGACCACAGAATGGCAACCTCTAGCACAGAGATACTTGTCACCTGTACAGAGCTAAACTCCATTCATCACTCACCCAGGGCCTGGCACCAGTGGGTACTCAACAAATGTTGGCTGAACTGGATCCAAGCCCTGGGAAAAGTTAGGATGGAGAGACTCCCCAGGGGGGTATTTGGATGCTGGTCTCTGTGACCAGGGAGTGACACTCCCTGTGACCAGGGAGTGACAAAGTAGGCCCTGACTCCAGGGCAAGTGACAAGTGTCACATCACATGAGAAGCAGAGGAGCTGCCAGACATTCTAAAGAAGAATCCCTAAAGGAGAAACTCAACCTTCCACTACATTGAAAGGAGTTTCTGTCTAGCATTATGGGAGACAAGATAACCTGAAAATGCTCACACTACAAAACACCCAGAAATAATGGATAAAATATACCAACATCCTTTGAATACACAGGTCAGTTCAGTAAGAAAGTAAGAGAAGTTCTCAAGGGTCATAACTAAAGAGGAAACAAAATCAAGCTGCTAAGTATGTGAACTGATACTTCAGTACCCTTGGCAATGAAACGGTGGAACAGGTGCCCATCTTAGTAGTCCAGAGCCCTTCACCCTCAGTGAGAGTGGGTCAGAACACGTCTATCCACTAACACAAAAAGAAAAGAACAGTAGAATTTGATCTATCTTGGCCCTGCCTCTAGACTGGAAAACCAAAAAGTAGTCTTCCCTGGTAATTCATAACCACAGGTCTGCCCTCACATGGGTTTGGAGGTCAATTTTATACTACCCTTCAAGTTCTCAGACTTGTGTATACCAGCACCACCTGGATACACAGATTGCTGGGCTCCACCCCCAGAATTCCTAATTCAGAAGATCTGGAATGGGGCCCAAGAATTTTCATGTCTAAGTTCTCAGGTGCTTTTGGTCCAGGGACCACACTTTAAGAACTACTACTGTCAGCCAAGCAACTGGCATTTAAAAAATTCATTCTCTCTAGTAATACCCCTGGACATTAAGCAAAAGCAAATACAAAATCTCTCTAGAGCAGGAGCGAGCAAACTATGACCTGTGGGTCCAAATCCCACCCACCTACAGGCCAAATCCAGCCACACCCATTAGGTTACTTACTTCTGGCTGCTTTTGTTGCACAACAGTGGGAGCTGAGTTGTATCAGAGATCACAGCCTGCAAAGCTAAGAATATTTGTGTCTAGCCTTTTACAGAATATAGCTGGCCAACTTCTACGCTAGAGGTAACCCAGGCCACAGAAAATTACCAGAGATTCAATCCTACTATAGATGAGCTTTCAATCCAAAATTACAAAACACCTGGGGAAAGTCTACTCTGTGTGAGAATCAATACACACAACTAGCAAGATCAGATCTAAGAACTTCAGATAAAGGAATTATTACACACAGACTATAAACATAACAGAGGGGCAGAGCCTACCCTTAGCAACTCTTAGGTCTTCAATCAAGTGGGGTCTACTGTGTGCCAAGCTTTGGGCCAAGTGTTTTACATGGTCCAAATCCTTTTCACATGAAGAACTCCACACCAAGTATGAGATCGAGGCTGAAAGATATCTCTTCACTTGCCTAACTTTATACAGCAAATAAGAAAGAGAGCCAGGATGAAACCCAGTTCTAGAAGGTTCTAGAGCCTATGACTCACTTCCACTCCACAACAGGGTGATCTACAGTAGGGATTGGGAGCTCTTAACTTGGAGTACCTAGCTAAATATGGAGGACCCAACAACCCCCTGAAACTACAATATATGCAAAATGCTATGTGTCTCTAGCATAGAGAGGATCCATAGCTTTCATCAGATTCTCAGAGTTGAAGAAGCCCAGAGATAGATCCAAATGCAAACCTTCTTTCCACACCATACCAGAACCCTGTTAATAACTAACATTTCTTGTGCACAATGCCAAGCACCATTTGAACTTTGTAAAAATATCCTTGTTTAAATCCCACACAATCCTATGAGGAAGTACTTTTATCATCCCCATTTTAAAGATGAGAAAACTGAGGCCACAAAGGGGTCAAGTAACTTGCCTGGGGTCCCACAATTAACAAGTGGCAGAACAGGGACCTCAGAGTGGAATCTACTCACCTGCACACTTAACTCCTGCCACACTGCCTCCTGCTGCCTGTAGTAAGCAGCCCTCCAGTTCTGAAAGCAATCACTTGTCTATACACATTTGGAGGGGTCTTTCCTGTCTACCCTGGAGCCATTTCTACATGCACAAAAAACAAGAGGGTACTTCTACCCTCATTTCAGAGCAAATCTCCTTCCTAATCCCAATCTTCATGTCCAGAAGAATATTTCAATGCCAGTCAGACATGAACAGGACACTTCTTGGACTGTGAGCATTCCCCTGTCCCCCACCACCTTGCCTGGCGCCGGCCTAGACACCAACTACCTACTTGGCTGCTGTCTTGCTCATCGCCAAAACACACATTTACCCTATTTTTCAGAATGAGCAATATTTACTCAACAGCCCAGAATGGTTCATATGGAACTATTAAACCCCACTGCCTCAGTCTGCAGCTTGGAGCACGATAATGAATCAGTATTTTGGAGTGATTACGATGCTAATAAGAATGTGTGAGGCACAGAATATCACTGTGCAGGGGCAGCCGCCAAATCCCCTGCCTCCCAACCTCTCTCTTGGGCATTCCACCATTCCAGAAACCAGCCTGCCTGAGAACCTCCAGCACCCCGCACCCCACACCCCCAGGTGGGCCGTGCCTGAGTTATCGGAACACAAAGCAGATGAGAAACAGAAGCCTACTGTTTTGCAGAGGGCGGGCCCCGCTATGCCAGCCCTTGTCCAGGATGTGGAGAGCAACGGTGGCCCCCTCCTGACGGCCCTGAAGGCCCCAGAGCCCCCTATTCTGGCGGGGTCTAGAGTTTCAGCACAGCATTTCACAGACTCAAACACACACAAATATTGGAGAAAAAATACTTGCTCCCTCAGGCTGCATGCCTGAAGCAATGCTGGATTTGGTGTTTCTTGGGTTGTTGGGTTTTTTTTTTTGATCTTTCTCTTTTCACAAGCCCCTAGGTAAGTAATAACTGGCAGAAAGGAAGCATATATTTGAATGTGGTAAGGCCCTCCCCCGCCCCCTCCCCATCTGCCCAGGAAAAACGGCTCTATTCCTGTCCCTACCTTGACCTGCTCCATCCTACAGACTGATGAATTTTCTGGATGCCTGGAAAGGCCAGGCATGCACTTTCCAGCCAGGGGACAGTGGTGGGTACATCTGAGTCTCCTTGTCTAGCCACTTCTCCCACCCTAGGCTCCAGGCCCTCAAACCCCTCCAATTCTCCTCTTTCACCCCTCCAAGGCCCCCTTCACCCAGTTACGGTTCCCCTCTGTTTCAGGATAAAGACCTCAGCAGGGCCTACAAGCCCCATCTGAGCCAACCCTGTCTACCCTCCCCAGTCACACCCTACCTCTCTGCCCCTCACTCTATGCTCCAGTAACACTGGCCGTATTTCACTTCCCAGAACCAGAGGTGTATCTTCCCACCCCAGGACCTTTGCATGTGTTGCTCCCTTCCTCTGCCTGGATGACCACAGCCTCTCTTCACTTGGCTAACTCAGGAGTCCTTCCTTAACTTCCAGATTAAATCTGTTACACCATATCATCATTCCTAGCTCATTTCCTCCACAGCCCTTCACAGGGTTTGCAATTTCAAGTATGTGTGATTATTTGATTAATGTCAGTCTCTTTAGGGATTTCACTTCTAAACACCGTGGAGACCATCAGGGCAGAGAGCATGTCTGTGTTGATCACTAGGGCATCACTAGGGCATAGCCTGCGACCTGGCACATAGTAGGTGCTGGATAAATACAGATGACTGATTGGCTGAACGAATAAATCCCTGAGCCCCAGCCCCTCCCCTCCTCTGCTTCCGTAACTGGCTGTTTCTTCACTGAGCTGGACCCCATAGCTTTTCAGGCCTTTTCTACATGGCCCTGTCTTATCTACTGCAAAGTGTCACGTTCACACTCAAGCACCAGATAAATATTTAATCACAATAAAATGTTCATGGACCCTCAACCAGAATGGCCCTGTGCCCTTCCCTTGGCTTGGTTGAGTGTGTGTGTGTGTGTATGTGTTTGTACACATCTATATTTCCACACAAGAGTCTTCAACAGAAATGTACACCCCAGCACAGGCAGAAAAACACATACATGTGAATGTGTCCATCACATTCATTCAGCACAAATTAAGTGAGAACCCACTGCATGCCAGGCACGAGTGTTGGGGGAAGAACAGTGAATAAAACAGACCCGTTAGGGGCCACACAAGAGCCTGCTATGTGTTAGTCCCAAGTTAAATGCTTCAGGCAAATTCACTCAACTAATCCCAACAATACTTCCTGTGAGAGAGGCATTGAGGGTCCCCATTTCACAGACAAAGAAGCTGAGGCACAGAGCAGAAAGCACTGGCCTGAAGTTTCATTGATAGGGGCAGAATTTGAACCCAGGTCTACCTGACTTTGGAGCAAGGTTCTTGGCCTTGAGAAAAGGGCCAAAGACATAGAACCAGAAATACAACTTTTTTCCATCACCCCAGTGTTTTAAAAGCAAAAACACCTAGAGATGCCCAGGGACATGGTCTGGCTGAGGGGAGAGTGATCCATTCACTTCAGGGAATATTAGGCCAGTAAAACACTTGTTCTGAAGACAGCAAAATGATGTGGAAAAGGCCAATGTCAGTATTAAGTGAAAAGACCACGAAACAGAATCAACCATGGTTCTGATGGCAAACCAGGAAGAGTATATGGAAGCACACTGAAGTGCTAAGCGGGCTGGGTTATTGGCATCTCCTTCCCCTTCTTTTCTCTTTTTAAAACCCTCCACGTGGCAACATGGCTTTCATAAGACAAAATTAATTTTTAAAATCCCTTCTTTTCCTTTCAGTCGTGGGATTCCCTGATAATCCTTCTGTGGCCAACGCCTTCCTCCCTACCCCACAACCCAAAAAGCTTTCCTCAGCTCCTCTGGTCCCCGAACAACTCAGGAATGAAAATAGGTAGGAAAAAGAAGGCAGAGCAAAGGAAGCCACGGTGTTGCTATGTGCAGGGATTCTCGGGATGCAGAACTGGGAAGATGTGTGTGTATGTGTGCGTGCGCGCGCGTGGGCGCGCCAGTGAGTATATGTGCACATGTGTGCATGTGACTGCATGTGCATGTGCCTGTGGCTGAGGATGCCACGGGCCTGTGGCTCTCCAAGCAGTCTCACCAATCAGAGCCTGGCCTCCACATAGCCACAGTGGGGAAAATTGCTGAAGCCACCCCAAGAAAGGGGCAGCAGGGAGGGCATCCCAAGGCAGAGAAATAGCAGGTGTCACCACTTGCTCTCTTTCTAAGGTCTCGAGCTCTTCTTGGAGGAAACATAACTGTCATTTCCCTTCATCTTTATCACTGACACCTGGCCATCTAGAGGATTAATTTGATAATAGGGGGGAAGGGGGAGCAGGCATTAAGCCTCTCTCTCTGCTTCTGAAGGCAGCCGCAGCAGCCTAACTCTCTCCCTGGCTCTCAGAGCAGCAGCCTTGTCTTGTCCACACTTTACAGAGGCCATGGGCTCCAAGAGAACCTTCCAGAGTGGGCTGGACCAGAATGGTCCTGAGGGAAGTGTAATTTGCTCCTCTCAGTACCTTCAAACCAAATTCAACCCCTGCTTCCCAATGGGGTCCCGAAAGTTTAGCAGTTGCTCCCCCAAACTTTCCAGGAGCAACGAAAGTGTTGTGCCACCAACAGATGTTTATCGAGCATCTAAGATGTGCCACGCCCTGTGCCTGTGACAAGAGTCAACAAGACAGACACAAATGCTGCCCTCATGGGTCTTAAAATAAAAAAACAAGGCAAGCAATCACAATGAACTGTGATGTAATAATGATGGGGGCAGCCCCCTGATCCGGCCAGGAGGTTCAGGAAAGCCTCCCAGATTAGAGATGTAAAGGATGAGAGAAATCTGTCAGGTAGAGCGATGGCAAGGGAGTTCCTGAAAGGGGGAACAGCATATGCAAAGGTCTGGAGATAAGAAAGCATAAGGCATTTGTGGACCTCATAATAATTAATTCTGGCTGGGGGAACTGGTGGCAAGGAAGTGTAGTAAGAGATGGAATGGTGGAGGTAGGTGAGGATGGGAGGCGGTGATCACGACAGGCCTGGTAAGCCAAGGTAAAAGGACTTCATCCCCTAAGCAGTAGGGAGCCACTGAAAGTTTTTAAGTGGAGGAGAGGGTGTGGTGACCTGATTTCACTTTTTTACAAAGCTCACTCAAGGCAGAGTTCAGGGTCTTCAACTCTTGGTTTTGACCTCAGAATCAAGCAAGGGCATCTCCATTTGACCTAAGTCACTGCCACCTCTCTGCCATGATTTCCTGGGGATGCATGCCTTCTGTACAGAGTCCTGTGACCTGCCAAAAAGACCACATGAGTTGGGATTGAGGCCTGGGGTTCATACCCTACACATCATCTCTCCAACCCTCAGTCTTCCCATCTGAGAAACAGAGAAAAGACTCAACCTTCCTCCTCCAACTGGGAGGATTAAATGAGTGCATACCTGTCAGGGGCTCATCACAGCGCTTGCTGCTGGGAAAGCACTTCATAAATAAGCTATTGAAATGTTTCTTTTCACCCGTTTAGAGCGCCCTTAAGCACTGGGACAGACTTGGAGACCCAGGGCCCACAGGTCCAATTTGATATTTATGAATAGGCAAACCTGTTGTGTGCCCAGCATTTAATTACTTTCAATTTCTTCCCTGCATTTACATCTTAAAAGAATGTTCACAAAACCCAGGTTTCTGGCTTCTCTTGAAAACCCGAACCATCTGCTTAAACCCACTGCAGCACGGCCCCTCAAGCACCCCTGAAGGCATGACCAACATCTTCCACCCGAGCTCCAACTGTCAGACCAGCTGGGGGGTGACCTCAAGGTGGGGAGTTTCCCAGAGCTCAGGGCGAAAGATGCTAAATCTGGGTAGGGCGCAGGCAGGGGAGGGAGGGGCTGCCTGGCAAAGACCACCCTCTGACAAAAAGGCCCCCCCCACTTGCTGTCCCCAACCCACCTACTCTTTGGTAACATCCCTTCCAAGTTATCGCTCCCTTCCTCCAATATCTAAGGAGCTTTGCCCTCAAAAATTAAAAAAAAAAAAATTCCAGCTCTATGCTGTGGCCCTCAAGGCCCTGTATGATCTGACTCCTGCCATCTCTTAACTTCACCTGCCACCTCCCCACCTCTAGGAGGCAGAAAGCTAAGACTGGGGGATCCAGCAAAGTAAGAAGAGGTTGGAAATAACTTGCCCCATTTTGCAGATTGGGATAACTGAGGCATAAATAGGGCCCTCGCTGGAATCCAAAAGGTCCAGGAATCAGCCAGTAGTCCTACTCCCTTCACTACCAGGGCTCGGCTATCTCTGCCTAGCAGCCCCTCAACAGAGGGGCCCTGGCCTTATCAGGACACTTTCAGGGCATGGTCCTCTCCCACCCACAACCCACCATGCTCAGTGGAGGTCTGCATATTTTTTCAGAAACAAGGTTCCAGAAATGGAAAAGTAACCCTCCTGCCCCAAAAACCCTGCAGAGGGGCCTCCTCAGCTTATGAGCCGCCTCTCCAGCTGGTCAGCGTGGCAGGTGCCATTATCTGCAAGGATGGAGCAAAACGTCCCCTTGGGCCCCACTCTCTCAGCTGCCCTCCCTCTACCTTCTCTTGTACCTGCAGTTTGAGAATTGCTCTGTCCCTGTCTCTCTCTCTGCTCCTCTACTGTGTTCCCCCTTCCTCCCCAGCCAGGGAAATGGGGGTAAAAAATCTCCCAAGATCCCCAATTTAAAATAAAGTCAGATCCTTTTCTCTCCCCTTCCTCACTACCTAATGACCACACTTGTGTGAAGTTGATGCTCTACATAACGAAAAGAGAGGCCTCCTTGGAGAGGGTACAATCAGACAATTTTTAAGATCACGGAGCATTAGACCATTCCCAACTGGGTTTACTAATCAAACAGCCAAATCCTTCATAACCAGCCAATCCCTACAGGGCAATTAAATCCTTCCCCTTTAAAACACTTGCCACACTGTCTGGGGACAGAAAGAAAAATTTGCAAAATTCATTTGATAAATTAGCTAGGGAAAAGAAAGGAGTGAATCAAGCTTTGTTCTTTTCATTTTTTTTTAATTATGGAATTCACAATGCCTGAATAATGTTTAATAAGAACTATGAAAATTCCTAACAGTATTACAACACAACACAAAAGAATTAACCTGGTTACCGTGAAAAATTGCATATTTAATTAAGAACAGAGAGTTCAAAACTATCCAGAGATTTCAAAAGTGCTGTTGCCTGAGGGGCCAAATTACATGCTTCCAGGGCTGCTAACGGAGTTAGCGCGTTCAGTCATTACCCAGGCGTTCCCATTAAGTGACTCTGGGCAGATGACATCAAATTCATTTCAAAAGCACCAGGAACTGAAGCATTCACTTGGGTAGTTTAAGGGAAAGCAACTATCCTGCTGGTACAAATCAGACCCCTTGTTGATAAAGGCAATAATTAAAGAATAATGTTAATTAGCTGCTTTTATTTGAGGGAAAGTATGGTAGTTGGAGCGCTTCCAGGCTGTTGAGGTGGGAGTCACTCTTTCTGGAAGAAGGGGAGGCTGCTGGTGAGAATGGGGAGCCTGGGGGCCCACAGAAAAAGAGAAAGATGGCAGGCGCTGGGGGGGCCAAGACAGGGCCAGGTAAGGAGGATGCTGGCCTGGGCTGCTGGAGGCCTGGGTACCCATGTTGGAATCAGCCTGGTCACCCCAAGGCCTTCGACAGGGCAGCTTGGAAAGCAAGGGAAGATGGTACTGCCAGTATCTTGGGCACTGTCACCATCAGGTCCACTTCCATCATGGCGGACTCTGGCCAATGCAGATCTCCCTGTTCAGCTACTCCCTGTCATGCCCACTCCCCTCATTAAGCCATCTCTGTCACACCCACTCCTCTCACACAACTTCCTGTCACACCTACTCCCCACTTGGCCACTTCCTGTCATACCCACTTCCCTCATACAGCCTCCTGTCTCTCTTCATGGTTTGTCACACTCAGCGCTGAATCACCACCACCATCCTTACTATAGCAGACTGTTTTCCCAAAGACAGCCACCACAATATCTCTCATGCTCTTCCTGCACTATGACCTTGACCTTGACACTCCTCCTATCGAGGGAGGATTTGAACCTGGTCCTTTGTAACTGCTCTTTGAAACTGGGTGGTCCTTTGTAACTGCCTTGACCAACAGAGAAGATGGAAATGACATTAGTGACTTCCAAGGCTAGATCATGAAAACCCCTTCACTTCACCTCGCTCTCTTCAGGACACTCACCCTTGGAATCCAGCCAACATGCTGTGAGGAAGCCCAAAGTAGTCCACACAGAGAGACCACATGGAGAGGGTACATGTTGGTGTTCCGACTGGTAGCTGAGGTCCCAGCTGACAGCCAGCATCAACTACTAGATGTGTGACTTGTCGAGTTACCCCCAAACTTTGAATCTTTCCAACTGAAGCCCCAGATATCACGGAGTGATTCAGCTGTGCTCTGTCCTAATTCCTGACTCAGATTCTGACTCACAGTATAGATAATTGTTTCACCTAGTAAGTTTTGGGGTGGTTTGTTACACAGCAGTAAATGACTGATACATTAACACAAAGTCACGCATTTTAAGAACTGCCCTCATCCCCAACATCTCTCTTTCCTCACAGACCCACTGAAGAGGCCCAGCGTGAGAAACAGATTGGTGGATCTGACCACCAGTGACAAGAACTTCTCCCGAAGAAAGCAATAATTAGCCTCTACCTAATGCCTCTTTAGTCAGCTCTCAATAGCCCCCGAGGCCCACAAGCGCTGGCTGTGTGCGGCGACAGGAAGGACTAAAGCAAACCACAGGGTCTAGTGTGGAGGGGAGAGAACACAGGAAGCACCGTAGTGTGGAAGACAAACTGAGACCCCAACGCAACTGAGGGCTCTTCCAGGACCCACGGCTGGTTCACGGCAGAGCCAGGCTCTGATCCACCTGACTCCAGGGAAGTGGTTTGATTCTCATTAGCAAGGCGCTTAATTAGGGCAGCTCATCAGTATATCCCAGAGAAACAAATTATGCTCTGGCCCAAAGCCACTTACCTGTTAGCAGCTGGGCCAGCCCCAACCCACCAAAGGGGCCATCCTAGGTAGGACGCAAGGGAATGTGCACTGATGGGGCAGCTGGGCCAGCTCTAGGGGCTCGGGGACTGGGAACTGGGGGAGTTGCCTTTCCTGGAGCACCCCACCGTGGAAGCCAAGTGGGAAGCAGGAGTGGGTCTGGGTTTCTCTCCTCCCTGCTCTGGGGAGGCAGAAGTCCTCACCCACCACGAGATGCCAAGATGTTCTGCTCTGCTCAGAGAGTCATTTTTTCCCAGAGATGAATTTCACAAAGTAGGCCATGGGCCGAGGGACCAACCCGCTTGCTTGCAGAGGCTGAGGAGAATACCCTTCAAGGGACAGTGCTAGTTCAGAGAGGCTCAAGGCTGCTGGCCCAAGGGGCCCAGGGTCCAGCAACCCCAGGAGGTGAAGGGCAGAAAATAGGCCTGGCTCCTCCCAGAGTACCTGCATGGTCACCAGCTCTGACCTCGGCTCCTGGGACCCTGACACCCCAGCTGCTTATCAGCGCCCACTCCCGGGAATCCTGGCCCATGCCTGCACTCCTGCCAGCTGGCACTGTTCACTGCGAGCAAGACACCATCACGTTAAGACCTTTACAAGGCAAACCTGCATATACAGTAGCCCCTTCCCAGTTGTACAGTCTCTGCTTTGGATATTCACAGAAGTAACAAGAGGCAGGAGAGCCTACAAACACAGGAGGATCTCTAGAATCAGACTGCCTGACTCTGCTGAGTAAACCTGGGCCAGTCACTTGACCTCTTTGTGCCTCAGCTTTCTCCTTTGCAAAATGGTAGTATTAATAGTGTCTACATCATAGAGCTGTTATGGGAATTAAATCATTTAAATGATGGTATTTAGGGAGCACTTAGAGTTGTGCCTGGCACAGAGCCACTCTTGATAAGTGATAAATTAAAAAACAAACAAAAAAAACAAAAAACAAAACTTCAGCACTCCTCTCATCCCTGAACAGCCATGTAAATTCTGCCCATTTTCTGGAATGGCTATACTGAGACCAGAGAAGGCAGAATCATCTCCACACCAGTCACAAAGTCAGCACAGCTGGTCCCTAGAGTAAGGCTGCTAACTCACATGCCTATGGAGGCTGCACAAGGAGCATCAATGGGACAACTGGGCCCACTGGGGGTTGTGCAAAAGGGAAACCCACTCTCCATTCCCACCCCCATTACACATCTCAGCTGACTGCTGCCCTGTTTGAAATGCAGGCCCAGGGATGCTAGCTCTTCTGCTGAAGAGAAGCCAGGAACCCGAGTTTTAAAAATGTGACCTCTGATCAGGGCACCGGGCGTTCAGCATTCACCAAGTGTCACACCAGTTACTGCAGCTGCAATGTAGACTAATGAGCTCACCATCTGATGAGGGGGACCAGCAAGGAACCAGGGAGTCACCGAGTGGCCTGAAAAGCAGCCCAGGCCAGGGGTGCCCGAGCAGGAGATAGAAGATGGTGCCCAACTCAGCACAGAGTCAGGGAAGGAGGGCTGGGGCCACCAAAGAACAAGGGGAACAGTATTCCAGGCAGAGGGAAAAGCAAATGCAAAGGCTGCAAAGTATGAGGAGTGTGGCAGTTTGGGGATAGGGAGGATATATGGGTTTGGGGAGCAAGAGAGAAAGCTGAGGCTAGAGACTATGCAAGCAGCTGGTAGAGTTTTAGAAGCCAGAAATTCCTGGGGCAAAATCCCATCTCTACTGGGGAAAGGCTGTATGTGTACGGGAAACCTCTGAACTTCTCTGGGCACTTGTGGATTAGCATGTTGCTCTCACTGGAGCAGATGTGCAGTCCTTGGATGGCCACAGAGAAGCCATTTGGAAAGCACCCCTTGAAGGAAGAGAGTTCCTTAGTTGTTTGCCTCTGTGCCACAGCCTGAAATCATCACTCCCACTATTGAGGTTAGAGGTAACAGGGAGCAAGCATGACAGCAGATGACAGAATAACACTTATGGAGCGCCTGGTACATGCTAGGCTTCAAGCTGAGCCCTTCACAAAGATTATCTCATTTCCTCCACACTACAACCCTATGAGGTGACTATTATTGCTACCCCCATTTCACAGATGAGGAAACTGAGGTATGAAAAGGGGCAGTCCCTGGCTGCATCACACAGTGGTGAGAGGGAAGCCAATCTGTCTGTCAGGAATACCTCTGCCCCTGCACCAAGCTACCAACCTGGGGTTTTCCCCTCTAAGGGATCAAGCTGGGGCTAAGGAGACAGGGCAGGTACAGCAGCCAATTCTGAGGAGAAGTACCTGCCAGCTGGTAGTGCATTACCCCGAGTTACCTCTAATGCAGCAAGATCAATACTTGGGGGGCTGTGCTTAGCTCTGGGGAAATCATTAAATGCTACACTAAACTAGTCAAAAAATAAGGGCATGCAAGGAGACTGAAAGGAGCTGCTGCTTGGAGCACGAGCACACAAATGTATACACATACACACTAAGGCGCATGCACGGACAATGACACACACATGAGTGCACACACAGAGTCACCCACACGTGGATGCAGACACAGAGGCGCATGTGCAAAGACACTCAGAAGGACACGAAGACATACTCAGACACATACACATAAACATGCTAATATACACACACAAGGACAGACACACATAAACGTGCGAAGACCCACAAACATACTCAAAAATACACCAAAAAAGATGCAGTGTACACACACAAATACATAAATACAGTCACATGACATTCACATCCATCCCGTTTATTCACTTGACCGATACTTTTTGAGGGCCTACTATGTGCTCAGCCCCCAGCTGCTAGATCCTGGGGACAAGCTGCTTTGTGCCCTCATGGAGGTTAGAGTTCACAGAAGGAGGCAACAGTTGATCAATAATCAGAGCTATGGGTGATACCTGCCGTGGTAAGTGCAGTAGAGATGGGACCCAGCATCTCAAGGGGGAGTGGGGAAGCTGCCCTGAAAAAGTGACATTGAACAAGCTTCCAGGGTGAGGGAGGAGTTGACGGGGGATGTGAGGGAACAGTGTCCCAAGCAGGGGGAGCAGGTAATGCACAGGGGGCTGTGGTGCAGAGGAAAGACATGTAAGTCTGGAACATGGAGGGCACAGCGAATGTGGCTCAAGATCAAGGTCAAGAACAGCAGACACACTAGAATTAAGCTAGTATAATTCTGAAGGTGATTCTGTTAAGCTACGATGTATACAGTAAACCATAGAGCAACCACCAAAAAAACCCTCAAGAATATAGTTAAAAACCATTAAGGAAATTAAAGTGCTACATTAGAAAATATTCACGCAATGCTAAAGAAGGCAGAAAAGGAGAAACAGAGGAACAAAAAAGACATGAGACATATAGAAAACAAAAAGCAAGTTCGTAGATTAAATCCAACTATATCAATAATAATATTAGATGTGAGTGGATTAAACCATCCCATCAAAAGGCAGATTTTCAGACTAGATAAGAAAACAAGATCCAATTACATGCTATCTACAGGAGACATGCTTTAAATTCAAAGACACAAAAAGACTGAAAATAAAAGAATAGAAAAACATATATCATACAAACAGCAACTATAAGAAAGTAGGAGTGGCTATACAGGTATCAGATAAAATAGACTTTAAAACAAACAAAAATGTTACTAGACATAAAGAGGGATATTTTATAATGGTAAAAGGGTCAATCCACCAGGAAGGTATAACAATTAAACACATATATGCAACCAATAAAAGAGCACCATAACACACGAAGTAAAACTGACAGAAATGAAGGAAGAAATAGATAATTCAACAATAACAGAGACTTCAGTATCCTACTTTCAACAGTGGATAGAACAACTAGACAGATGATCAAGAAGAAAACAGAAGACTTGCAATACTATAAACCAAGTATGCAGGGTAGAGACCAGCTGTGCTAAGCCCAGAAGGTCATGCTGGGGCCTTTGCCCCAAAGGCAATGGGGAGCCATTGTAAACGGTTCTTAATAGGTTTTTAATAATCTCACTAACTTCCATATGTCAAAAAGAATGGAGGAGGTCAGAGTCTGTACAGGAAAGCAAACTGGGAGACCAAGGTCCAGGGCGAAGTGATGGGGCATGATGGGTTGCTGGGTAGCTAAGTAGATGAATGGATAGATGGAAGGATGTGTAATTAGATACATGGATGGATGACTGGATGGATAGATAGATAGATGATGAATGGGTAGGTGGATGGATGAAGTCAGTAGGAATAGAAAGCAGACAGCTGGATAAATTGCTGAGTGGGTGGATAAAAATGGATAAGTGAGCAAACTTATGAATGAACAGATGAAATAATATTGGATGGATGGTAGACAGTTGGACACCCAACCCCTGCCAGACTTCCCGTGTGTGGGTGCTTGGAGATTGGACAAAACTAAAGGGTGAGAAGTGTCCTATTTATTGTGTACTCCAGCCCACATTCCCAATAATCCCCCAGGTAGACATCCAACCCCTCTGCTACCCAATAGTGTCCCCATATATGATGGCCAGGACATGGCTCGACAGAGCACCGGCCTGTGTCCTGTGCTCTGATATCCACACCATCTTAGTCACCTCATCTTTTCATGGTACTTACTGTTAAGCAACATTTGGTAACATGTTATAAACCAAACCCACAACCAGAGTGCAAAGAGCCCTTCTCAGAGCATAACTCAAGTCCTGCCCCAGCACCTTGCACCAGTTCTATTTCTGAGGAGAGGAACACAACACCCCTTGCCCACTGCATACCTGCCACGAGAGGCCTCCAGAACACCAGCTAGCCATTTGCACAAGGGAAGCAACCACCCCCTTCCTAAGGAAGCACAGCTGCCACCTTGCTGGGGGCATCAGGTATGTCCCCATAGAAAACTTCTCCCACACACACCCCCAACCTTGAATGATATAGTCCTCAAAACACTTGTACACCCAAAGGCCTCTCAGCACTAAGACCCTCTCTGGGCAGAGATAACATATCAGATTGTCATAGAAGCTCTCTTTTACCTATTTTCCAAACGTTCCCTCCCTTCCTTCACTGTTCCCTATCAGGTGGAACCCAGTGGGAACCAGACATACTCTGGATCCTGTTTCTCCACTGCTTTAAACACTCAATGTCCTCTCACTTCCCTGAGAATATAACCCAACTGAATACAACCCCCTACCGCGGTCTACAGGGCCTCCCTCCCTCTCGGACTTCATCCTGTCCTCTACCCTCCCTTCCCTGACCACACTGTCTCAGCCATACTGGCCTTCCTTCAGTTCCTAGATGTGCCAAGTGGATTCCCACCTCAGGGCCTTTGCACACACTGTTCCTGTAGCTATGAAGTCTCTTCCACCTGAACTTTGCCTGACTGGCTCCTCATTGTTCAGGTCTCAGCCTAAATGTCATCTACTCAGTAACTAGCCTGAATAAACAGGTTCCTCCTTCATCTTGATTTTAGTAGCATTTGGTCGTTTCTTTCCTCCATTCTTTCTATCTCAGTAATTACACATTAATTTATTTAGCTTACCCCTCTATACCCAGCACCTGACACTGTGCTGGGCCCACAGCACATACTAGATAAATATTTGCCATTTGATGAATACATGTCAGGTTCAGAGCAAAGACTGGCCAGACTAGATTCAAGTGCTTTGTGACAATGGATGGCCCCCCTCTGGCCTCAGTTTCCTCTTCTGAAAAATGGGTAACACTAGTACCTACTGCAGCAGGTTGTTGTGAGGATGAAATGAGAGAATGGGGTACTGACAAGCCAGGAAGTAACTCCCAGCCCCGCACTGGGGGGAGGACAGAAAAGTGAGGAGACATCTGAGTCCCAGGGGCCATTCCAGAAGCAGCTGGGCCCCAAGTCTTTGCTTCTAGAAACCAGAGCGATAAGTTAAGTTCTACCATGAAAGGAAAGAGCTTATGGAGCCAAGTATGAAATGTAGAGTGTGGGTGATACAGCCACGGAAAGAGGGTTTAGCAGTTAAAAAAAAGATTTAGCAGTTAAGAAAAAATATCTAAAAAACTTTTTTAATAAAGCCTACAAGTCTATCCCCTTCTTTCTTTATCAACGACACGATTTATTGATCGAGGAGGCCATATCGACTAAATAAATCTTGATAATGACCAAGGCAGCAATCAATACCTGCTTATTATCAGCCCGGGCCGAGAATTTCATTTTGCGAACACAGGCCGAACCGCAGGGCGCGCCACACAGCTCTGGACTCCGGCAGGTAGGCCAGGGACGGATGGCTGGGTGGTGTTCATTTTCCAGGACAGGAGACAGGAATCTTTCTTGTGTTATTAATAACCTCCCACCTGCCACCCTACCCCATGCCTCTCAGGCTTGTGGGTCTGGATTCATTTCCATGAGTTGACAATGATGAGGTCTTTTAAGATATTTAAAAAACGAAGGGGAGGGCTTCCCTGGTGGCGCAGTGGTTGAGAGTCCGCCTGCCGATGCAGGGGACACGGGTTCGTGCCCCGGGCCGGGAAGATCCCACATGCCATGGAGCGGCTGGGCCCGTGAGCCATGGCCGCTGAGCCTGCACGTCCGTAGCCTGTACTCCGCAATGGGAGAGGCCACAGCAGTGAGAGGCCCGCATACCGCAAAAAAAAAAAAAAAAAAAACAACGAAGGGGAAAACACAAGCATAATGAATATAGGTGGGGGAACCCTGAGAGGGGAGCAGGGAGTGGGGGGACTGGCTCTGGAAGAGGCACCTCCGGCCCCTAGTGAGTGAAGGTCAGGGACATGAGTGGCCAACAGACCTGCATCCTGGGTTAGAGTTCAAGCTCTGCTGCTTGCTGACAATATGGCCTTGGACTTAACCATCTGTGCCTCAGTCTGCTCAACTGTAAAGACGGGATAATAGTAGTTTTCCTGTCCTAGTGTTGTGAGAATTAAACGAGATAATATCTGTCAAGGGCTCTAAACACTGTCTACCATGCAATAAAGGTTCAAGAGGAACTGTCAGGCCTTTCTGTGCAGAGAGCTTCCTTCTGAAGCTCCAAAGCAAATGCCAGGCCTGCCCTTGCTAAAGCCAGCCAAGGGGCATTTGGAGAGGCCTGGCCTCCCACCCAGTGCCTCTCTGCAAGGATCTAGTCCACCTTGCCGCTGGCTGGTGAGGACCAGGAGGTGAATAACAAACAACAATGATCCTGACAATAATAATAAAAGTAATAATAGCTGCTCGTTTCCTGGGAATGAACATATTCCAGGCCCGGTGCTAAGGACTTGCCATGCTTCCACTCATCAAACCCCCACAATGTCCCCATGAGGTAGAGGCTGTGTATGATTCCCATTTTACAGATGAGGAAACTGAGACTTAGAAAAGTCTAGTGAATCACCCAAGGCCTCCCAGTTAGGAAGCAGCAAGGCCAGGGTCCAAAGTGAGGTCTGACTACTCCAAGCCCATGCTCAAATCATTTCAGGTGCTGCCCCCAGGGCACCCGAAATTCAACAGGAATTACCTCAAACTACCTCACAGCATCACCGTCATCATCATCATAGTTATTATTATTGTTGGTGTTGTTGTTAATAAAGACAATGATTAATAACAGTCACTATCTTGGAAAGGCTTACAGCATGCCCAGCCCTAGGCTGTGTCTGTATTGGTTTGTCGCTCCTTACTTCTCACAGCCTTGAAGAAAAGTACTTCCATCTCCAAACGGTTATAATAGAGAAGCTTTATGAGGGCAGGGACTTGGTCTCTTTTGTTCACTCCTGCACCCCCAACACCTCACATTGCACCTGACACATAACAGGTGCTGAATAATTTTCATTAAATGAATGAATGAATAATCTGTCTCGACAACCCAGGGAAGCTCCATTTTAGACAGGAAAACCGAGGCCCGGACAGAGTCCTTCCACCACAAAAGGAAAGGGGAGACTCCGATCCTGACCTCTTGCCTGACTGTAAACTAGGAGTCCCAGGGGATGCTGAGCAGGAAATCCCCTCAACTCTAGCGTCCAGAGAACTTGATCCCTCTTTGACGCCTGCTGGGTTGATCAGATGGGCCCACGAACCAGGCTTTGGGAGAAGAATGTCATCTGGGTCCAAAAGCGTGTTAACTGGCTATCTGTGTCCCCCATAACAGCCATCTCACCGGCTGCAGGGACCTGCTTTGAGCTGTCTGTGACTGAGGCCACCAAACCACCACTGATGGTCCACAGCCTGCCAGAAATTAATTAATGGATTTATTAATTAGGATGGGAGCCACCTCCCAGGCTGGAATTGGGGTCACCAGTTTCTAAAGCGAGACTCACAGAGCTAAAGATAAATCTTTGTTCACTGTGAGTCTGAGGCCCGTGCCCAATTCCCAATCACAGAGTGAGAGACTTTCAAGAAGGTAAAGGGTAAAGAAGCTGGGGACCTGGGAGGAGCTGGGTCCCCCAGGACCACCCCCCAAGGTGGAGTCAAGGCAGCTGCCCTCACCTCACCCTTCCTGTGGTAACCATCCACTCCATCATCCAAATATTTATTAAGAACTTACTATGTCCTTGCCCTCCCCAGGTAAAGCAGATGGTGGTAAAGAAATGGGGGGAGGCTATTTTGGAAAGAGAGCTTAGGGAGGACATCTCCGAAGAGGTGATATTTAAGCAAAGGATTGAAGGGACTGAGACAGAACCAAGGAGATGTCTGGGAAAGCGTTTCCCACACAGTGGGAACAGCAAGTGCAAAGGCCCTGAGGTTGGAATGTTTGGTGTGTTCAAGGGACAGTGAGGAGGCCAGAGTGCTTGAATAAAAAGGGGAGGAGTGGCAGGAAATGAGAGTGAGAGATAATGGAGGGATGAAAAAGGGAAGGGGGGACCTAATCACAGTGGGCCAGGTAAGAACAGGCAACCGGGAAGAGACAACGTTGAGAGTGACACCCCCCAGGCTCCCAACAAGACATAAAAGATACCTCAACTGAGCACTTCCAATGTATTAGGTGCCTTAGGTAGATGTCCAAACCTCACTTCATCTTTCCTGTAGGGAAGTGTGATCCTCTGAGAAGCAGACGCAAAGGGAGGATTACAAGACAGAGAGATTTATCAGGATCAATGCCTGCGCCTGCAGGAGGGAGCCAGAATGAAGGAGAGAAGGAATGAAGGAAGGGAGGGAGGGAAGAAGGAAGGGAAGTTGGTAGGTAGGTTGGCTGGTTTGTGGAAGCATCCTAGACTGCCGAGGAGTCTGGAGCCTGCAAAGGAGTCCTGTGTGTCCCAGGAACAGGTCTGCTTTTAGTCCCTGCTAAACTCAGCTCCTGGCTGTGGCACTTGTGGGGTGATCTCCAAGAGCAGTTATCTGGTGCCACCTGCCTATCACACTCCCTAGAGTCAAAGGTATGCAAGGTGCATTCTCATGGCCGCCACTGGAAGGTACCATTATTGTATCCATCTTATAGCTGAGAAAACCAAGTCTCAGAAAGGGGAAATAACTTGCCCAAGGGCATGCAGCTAGGAAGGAGCAGAACTGGGATTTGAATCCTGACTGCCCCGTGCGTGATCACGAGATAAACAGAGGATGGTGGGGGGCATTTTGCAAAAGAGCAAGAATTGGGCTTGAATACCTTATTAAAAAATAAAAGCAATACCCAAGGCTTTTATGGTGTTTGACAGTTTACTAAGTACCCACTGAGACAGATTCATTCCGGGCCACACATGTGCTAAATAATCTTATTTTATGGTTCATCCTTACTCCCAACTGACAGATGGCAAGACTGAGGATGAAGGTGGGTCCAAGAGCCACTCAGAATCTGTGACCAGCCTCACTGCCTTCCTTCAATTCCTTGCATGCACTATTTTTCCACCCACCTCAAGGTCTTAGCACATTTCCTCTGCTGGGATGCTCTTCCCTGACCTTGTCCTTGACACCTCGGCTGAAGCATCACTTATTCCAGGAAGGCTCCCCCAGACTCAGGCAGTTCTTTTGCCTCCTACTGTCTCAGAATCAAATCCCCCTGTGTGACTACACACCCATCTGTCCAATGAGACGTGCACCCACACCCCCATTGTCTGCAGGCTGGGTGAGAGCTGGCACTCTGTCTTCTGGTTCACTGTGATATCTCCGGTATATTATTATTACTTATAGTATTTATGCTATTTTCTTATTATTATTTACACAGTTATTAGTTATAGTTATAACTTACACTGTGAGTGGTGAATATACATTTCCAGACTGAAGGACAATAGCAGTTATTATTATTAACATTATATAGCACATCTATGTCCTGGGCACGGATTTCACACTTCACGTGCATTAACTCACTTAATCCACAATCCTTAAGGAGGTGGATACTACTATTATCCCCATTTTACACAAGAGAAAACCGAGGCTCAGAAAGGTTAAGTGACTTGCCCAAGGTCACACAGCTGGTAAGTGGCAGAGCTGGGACTAGAGCCAGGCCCCGTGGCTCCAGAGTCCTCACTAAATGTCTTTGGGAATGGGAGGCTGCAGGGCTTGAGTTTGCAGCCCACACTACACCCCTCAGATACCTAGAGCCCACAGACACTCATAATGGACAAGCACCCCGAGTAGGTGCCCCCAGCAGAGTGGCCTCTGAGTGACCACCTTACTCAGGGATACCTGCCCTCGACCTGGCTGCCCTGGTGACCCCTGTGGTCCTGTCTGCAGCACCCACACTCCAAACAGCTGGCTGGACAAGTCTATCGACCGTAATGGTTCCTGGGGAGCCATTTACCCCGTCCAGTTCGAGCGACAGCGGCCCAGAGTCTTAAGCACTGCTTGGCTCCGGGCGTCTCGGGCAGACAACCAGCTCAGGCCAAAGAGGCTGAAGGATTGATTTTTTTTCTCTCTTTCTTTCTTTTTAATGACAAATGCGTGTCCTGGAACTGCTGTTTCATCTGGCTGGACTGAAGGATGGCAGAGGGGGTATATAGGGAAAGGACTGGGAAGGCGGGGGCAGCCACTGGCCCACTTTGAGGGTGACTGAGCTACTGAGGAAAAGCAGAGACAGAGGGCTAATCATGTATATTCATGAAGCTTGTCAAGGGCCTTTTGTTTTTTCTGGAAATGCCGCCTCTTCTGACACTAGGCACCTGGAGAAAGGCAGCCAGTGGCCTTGACAGCTACCCTCCTCATGACCCCTACAGCTGACCTGACCCAGCGCAGACCCTCAACCCAGGGCCTTGGCACCACTGTTCCCTCTGCTTGGCATGCCCTTGCCAGGTCTCCACCTCCTGCCAGGTGTGGTCAGAGCGTTTGATTTATATGGGATACTGGACATCTGAATTTCTTAGGTAACATCTCCTATGTTTTAAATGCTGACAAACGTACACAAAAGTGTTTTTAAAATATTGCACTAATCGAGACAGATACATCCGTTGGCCAGACATAGCTCCCAGTCTGCAACCTCTGTGCTCAGAGCTCCCAAAATATAAGACATCCCATACAATATTAGTAATATATTAATATAGTAAGCCCCCAATGGAGTAAAAGAGAAGAGAAAAAGTGCCCAGTAATCTCTAAAACAAGCTTTCAAGGCCAGCAAGTTCCGGGATCCACTGCTTATTTGGTTTTCTCACCCCTCTCTTACTCTCTAAAAATACCAACAACAATAAGAAGACACATACGGAACAGTAGTTGTGTGCCCAGCACTGTGCTAAGCACTTTCACATTTAAAGTGCTTTAATCTTTAAGAACAACCTAAAAGGTGAAGACTACTGTTAGTCCCATTTAGAGACAAGGAAATAAGGCTCAGAGAGGTTAAGTGACCCATCCAAAATCACATGGCCAGTAGATGATGGAGCCAGGATTGGAAGCCAGACAGGGGCCCTTCACCATCCTGGCTCCTCGTACTTCCCTCTTGAGGGAAAAAGTATGGAACAAGTTTCTAGAACTAAGTTTGATCTACCCCAATACTCTCAACTGAAAAGTGAAACACTTTGGCCATGCCACAGCCATCACATAGACCAGTAGACCAGGCTCAGCAACTATTGCCCTAAGGCCAAATCCAGCCCACCACCTGTTTTTGTAAAGTTTTATTGGAATATAACCATTTCCATTCATTCTTATTGTCTATGGCTATTTTCATGCCATAGTAGCAGAACTGAGTGCTTGCAACAGAGACCACAAAGTCTAAAGCATATTATTATCTGCCTCTTCACAGAAAAAGTTTGGCAACCCTGATGGCAGACCTAGGTGGTTTCCTAAAGAGTCTAGAGAGATGCCACACCCTGAGAAGGTTATGAGGTCAAAACCCTCAGGGAAACACCATCATTAGAGACGTGGAAGCACATTTACACATTAAAGGGTAAAAAGGGTAGTGGAAGCTTCTTCAGGTATTTGGGGTGAGACCAAACGAAAAGAAGGAGCCAGCCACGAGAAGATCTGGAGAAAAAGAGTCCCAGGCAGAGGGAACTGCAAGTGCAAAGTCCCTGAGGTAAGAATGTGCTTGCTGTGTTTAAGGGACAAAAAGACCATTGTGACTGGAGCAGAGTGTGCAGAAGGAGAGAGACTGGAGATGAAGCCAGAGAGATAACAGGGGGCGCAGATTACGGGAGCCTTATAACCAGGGGAAAGGAGTCTGGATTTTAAACTTTTAAGTATGACAGGAATAGATTGTTCATATCCTACAAAACGCTACAAATGATTTTTGTGAATGGATCTGCAAGGCTTAGAAACCAAGAACTCCATCTTAGACATAATTTCTTGTCTCAAAAATTTGTTTAAACGGTCAATAGCTCCCCCTCACCGCCAGAACGGGCCCCCAGGTCATTAGAAGACAACATGTTTAACTGGCACACAAAGTATGTCAGCATCCTTCCCCTTTACAGCAACTAGTACAGCAGACCAGATGCGCACAGCTAGGCCGTGTGATGGATTAAGAAATGGGACGCTTGGAATGTTGGGTGATTCACCCAGGGGTGCTAGAGGCTGCACCTTTTAGCTCCTCTTGGGGCCCTTCCTCTCCATCTACTACCTCCACGTTCCCCGACATCTTCAATATAAGCCACTGTCATTACTAAAGAGCACCCCCAAGACAGAAAAATCAAACCAAAGACTGAACCCTGAATTCCTAAGCCAGGAACAAAGGTAGGCCACCACCTCAGTCCCCTTCCCATGCTCAACCTCTGCCAGACTCAGTCTCTGAATTACATATCTGGAAGCCACCAGAAATTCAGCCCTTTCAGAAAGCAACAGAGAAAACCACAGTTCCTGGACAGCCATGTCCACCATCATCCAGGACCAAATTTAGCACCAGCCAAGGTGCTCACGTTTTAAATCCCATCTGATGGAAGAAAGGTTACCACAACAGAATGTCAAGTTCGAAGACAGAATCCACCTTTTAACAAAAGAGTTTTTTTAAAAAAGAAGAAGGAGAAAGAAAGAAAAAGGAAGGAAAAAAAAAAGAAAAAGCACCATCACCATCAGAAAACCTGTTCCCTCTGGTCAAAATAACACCGTGCTCATCTGAAATAACCCACTGAGACGCTTATTTGCTTCTTTAGGCTTGTCCGTGGTTTCTCGATTTTCTACAGTGAATTCAGGTATTAATAAAAGAAACTTCGAGACCTCCAACAGCAAAAGCGGTCAGGGATGAGACGTTGCTCGTTTTTCTTCCAGCACTCAAAGAGAGAGCCCATCTTCGGGAAGCAATTTCTGTCGAGTTGAGAATCCAGAATTTTGGGATGCCCAGAAAAGACTGCTGAGTTCTTTAAATAAATTCTCAACACCTGTTTCTAGCTCCTTCTGCAAAAAAGGCCCACAGGGTGTGGCTTCCAATGAATTGGAGAGGCAGATGGAATAGGGTCACCCACTGGCTGGACTTGGAAGGGTCCGGGGGCTGACCGATGGTTTGGTCGTCATATTCACAGAGCTGCTGCTAGAAATCTCCCCTCACACCCTCTGCCTCCCAGCTCTCCCTTTCCTCCCCCTCCAACCTCCCACAGCCCTTGCCCAATGCCAGCCATCGCATGGGCCTGGGCCTGGGCCTGGGCCACGCCAAGCCTGGTCTGCTCGTGCTCCCCACCCCGGCAGCAATTCTATTACAGCAAAGTTTCCAAAGTTAGGATTCCGCCAACAGGGCTGATAGCTTATTTACTGCTGTCATCTAAAGAGAGAGGAATTTTGACACATTGTTAAATGATAGCACATTTAGATAAGTCAAGCTGTCAGAGGCTCTAATGGATGTCTAAACTCTCTGTGGCTGATATGTAAAACTTATGCACTTCAGAATATCATAAGGTTATAATATTTTAATCACATCCACGCTCTTTTCTAAACTTTGAGCAGGGAAAAACATTCCATCAAGTCCCATCTCCCAGGCGCCAAGAAACTGAGCCTTCCCAGAAGTTTCTCCAAACTCCTTACAAAAAGTCCAGCTTCTCTCACTCGACCCGTCAGTCTTCCTCCCTAAATGTTCACACCCCAAGCGGAATTCGTACTGTATGATCCCTCCACCCAACCTCTTTCCTCCCAAGAAACGTAGATGTGCATTTGGACTGGGCACCAACTCTTGTTAACCCTCTTCAAAGACAAAAAAAAAAATATCACAGGAGACTGGACCCAGAGCATCATAAAAAAAGTGGCAAAGTGAAGCAGAAAAAGAAAATCACAAAGGTATGAATCCAGTTATGACGATTATACACAGAAAAGCCATAAAAAAATACTGCATTAGTAATGTTCACCATAAAGCAATCTTATAACCAAATGAAACATGCCTAGCATCAACTCTGAGATAGAATTTTTTTCTCTTCTCGTTTCCTGGACTGCTAGCTGCAGAGGAAAAAAAAAAGAACAAGCAGAGAAAGGGAGAAGCAGTTTCAGGGATCCTGGAGTAGGGTACCAAATGTCACAGCATCTTTACCATCATCAGCCCTCAAGTCATTAAGACTGCTGACTGACTTCCATCCTAGGAAAACAGCCCCGCTGTGTCCAGAGATGGCACTGGAAGAAATAATAACCGGACTGCTTCTATATTTGAAAAATGTATACTTCCGGAGGGCTGTGCGCAGGCCGGTACAAGGTCACCTTTCTTGCCAGGATCAGGGTGGCGTCAGCAGCATGGTCTGGCCTGGGGACACAGGCCTCCTTTGCTGCCTCGGCCACTTTAACACTCAGCAACTAGGCTGCATGAAACCACTGAATTGAAGCCACACACCTCACACTCATAAGCAGCTGGGCCACGTGAAGAGTGGGCCCAAAGCTCTTGGCCTGCACAGGGCCTGGGGTGGGGACCCACCTTTCCTACCCAGATCTTGGAACGAGCCGGCTGAAGTTTTCCCTTCTGGCTATCTCCCAGAGGAGAGGAAAGTGGGAAGGGAAAAAAATGAAAACAAAAGTATGGCACCAGAGTCATTAGCATTATGCACAAGAGATGATCCCAGGCAAAAGTGCTTAGGCTCATAATCTGTTTCCGACAAAATGCCATCAGTGAGAATACGCGGGGTTGCAGGGGGAGGTGTCGGCCTACCGGGCAGGGGAACAACTGAACATTTCAGGACAAGGGTGGGGACCACAGCAGATGTGAGGGCCTCAATGTTTACACTCGGCCACCGCTGCCACATTTACCTCTCTGCTCTCTAAAAGTGTGCAGCTTTTCAAACTCCCACAGGGACCCACACACACACTTAATATCCATGTAAATGAGCTTAACCCCTTCCCCAGAGCCTTCTCCTTTCGTGCCAGACACACCAGCCATTGTCTTAATGAACACACCCACCCCTCCCACACCCTATGTATACACCCTGTGCAGGGAGACGTCTTGGCCCTGTATCCCCATCACCTGAACGAGGCTCTCCACCAACCCCACCTTCATCCTTTCCAGTTCAAATTTGCTTTTCCACCTCAGCATCTTCTAAAACCCTAACAAAGGGTTCTCAGATCAATGACAGTCCAACTGGAATCAAGATTTGGGTGACCCCAACAGCTCCACAAAAGACCCCTGAGCCCGAGAAGGAAAAGAGTGAGGTTCAACACCCCCTCCACTCCAGCTCAGAAATCAGCCCCCTGGGAGCCGCACCCACCCCTCAGCATCCAGCCCCAGGTCTCACTCTACCTCCCGGTTGCAGCCCAAGCTCCCCGGATTGAAAACGAGTTATCTAATGAAAATTGTGTTAACTGACATTCTGGCCAACCGGGAGCAAATACCAGCGCTGCAAATCTCGCCACGGAAATTTTCTCCAGCCCAGAATAACAATAGGACCCTGCAAAGGGCTTTCACCAGCCCTTCTGGTTCCTCTTCTCTCATCTGCCACGTTCTTGTCATTCCTTATGTTACAGAACATCAATCATAAATAAAGACGCTGTCCCCCAGCCGTGCCCGGGTCTCATTTACAAACATTAGCAGGGAATACAATTACCATTGGCCTTCGTGCCAAGCCCAATGTGGCTGCCCAACTCTCTCCCGTTCGCTCCCTCTCTCCCTCTCTCTCTCTCCCCCCATCCCCCACTCTTCCAGAAAGGCCACTTTAGCATCATTTAAACCAGCAAGCACAGCTCACAGCCCTGCCCGCCTCAGCTGGCCACCAAACTGTAGCCCCAACTCGAGCGACGACCTGGAATTGCAAGGCACTCGCAGTTATTAACTGCATGCCTGAGTGCCCCGATTTTCTCTCCAGCTCAATGGCTTTGAGGGAGGGGGCCTGCAGGGAGTGAGGAGTTAGGAAGGAGGGGGGTTGGGAAGCCACCAGGAGGAAGGGGGTACTGTAACTACTTATCAGAAGAAACTTGACGAGATTTGCAGGCGGATTAAAAAAAAAAAAAAGTGGGTCCCTTTTTATCTCCAGACTGATGCTCTCCCTTCTTCTGAGAATGTCAAGGCCAAGGCAGGATGCTTTAATCGCCCGTTATCAGCACCACTTCCCCGCCCCTTGTTCCCACCGCACCTTGGTGAGACTCCTGAGTTTGGGGGGCTTGTCTGGAGCATCCTGGGGCACCTGGGAAAGGACAGAGGCTAGCGCTGTGCCTCCAGCGCGCAGCTCTCTGAGATTCCACCCCCCAGCTCGGCCTCCTATTGGGTCAGCAGAGAATACCCCCAAATCTGGAGGAGACAGACTCCCAGGAAAAGGTGGAATGGGGATAAAGTGCCGGAGTTTGGGAGGGAGTCACTCTAGGGAGGAAGAAGGAAAGAAGAGAGAGAAAGAAAGAAGAGGCTGGAGAAAGGAGAAAAGAGAGGAGTGTCGGGGAGGAAAAGCAGGAGGTAGAAGACAGCTAGGGAATTTCCCATTTAAAAGTTCCTGTGGGCCCGAGAGCCTGGAGTCACCTGCTCTGCTCCGCTCCCGGTTCTCCAAGGCCCCCGAGGCAGGAGCGCAAACTTGCGCGCGCCCCGGGCCCATCTCCACCGCCCGTCCCCATCTAGACTTGGAAAGAGGTCGGAAGCAGGAATAAGACAAGAAGCAAAGACGAACCCCTAGAACCCGGCCCAAGGAGAGGTCTGCCGGTGTAGGCGGCCAGTCCAGCGATGGTGGCTGTAGCGGCTGGGGCGGCAGCAGCGGCCCCCGGGTGGCTGCGCGTCCGGGCTGCGCAGCCAGGCGGGCGGTGGAGGTGCCGGCGGGCGACGGGGCGCGGAGCCGCCTCCTCGCCAACCCCGGATGCCTCCCCCCTCTCCTCCTCCTCCTCCTCCCAGCCCGCCAGCTCCCTCCCTCCCTCGCCCGAACCCGAGCCGGGCGCGGACAGGCACTGGGCGCGCTCCGCGGCCTCCCCGGGCGCCGCGAAGTTGGGAGGCGCGCAAAGTGCGGCGCAAGGGGGGTTGCCGGTGGTCCCGCCAGCAGCCCCCTGCCTGGGACCGCAGACCCTGCCTTCCCCGTGCCTCACTCCGCCGCTCGCCCGCCGCCTCGCTCCCCGGGCCGTGGGCTCGCTAGCGCTTCTCCATGGTCGCGGCGGCTAATCGATGATTGAACCGAACAAAGAGCAGCGGCGAGATCAATTCCTAATACCTATCGATGGGCAGCGGGCAGTCGAGCCCCGGCGAGCCCCAGCAGCCGCCGCCCGCCTCCCTGGGGCGCCCGACCGCCCTCCCGGGTACCTCCCCAGTGCGCCCAGGGCGCGCCCGAGGGTTCCCCACGGCCGCGCGGCCAGTGCTGCCCGCACTAACCTGGAGTCGCCGTAGATCAAATCGCTTCCAATATTGAAACATCGATCCCACATTGGCGGCCATCTTGGGGGCTATTCGAGACGCACACACACAAGAGTTTGGCTTTTCTCAATGGCTGCACTCAATATCCGGGCTGGACTCCCCCCAGCCCCGGGGCCGCCGCCGGCCGCCCGGGCCCAGCGCGCCGCCGCTCGGGGCCCCTCGGGCGCCCCACGGCCTCCTGCCACCCGCAGCCCCTCGGCGCCGCCGCGCCGCCGCCGCCGCCGGGCCCGGGAGCCGTGCGCCCCCCCGACCCCCGGAGGGCGCGGGAGGAGCGCGCGGGGCGGGGAGCTCGGTGCCCGCCGGGGGGAGGCGGCCGGGGATGGGATGGGAGGGGACGGGGGGGGGAGGCAGCCTCTCCAAGAGGCGCTGGCGCCGCCGCTGCCCTGCCTGCAGCCGGCTCCCGGGCCCGCGGAGCGCTCGCTGCATCTCCCCCCCAAGTCCGGGGTCGGTGTGCCGCGCGATTGCACTTGACTTTGGCTTTTTGCAAACTTATCAATACAGACGTAACGTGCTGATCAATGCAAAGGGAAGTTTGGGGGGGGGGCAGCAGGAGGCCGGCGCGTGGGGCGCCTACCCCCGCCTAGCACCTGTCTATCCCCCATCCCCGGCATTGCATACTTAAAAAAAAAGTTAATAGTTTGCAATGCATTTTTTTTCTTTTGCAATCGGAGCACACACAACACGTGCCTCGGGCTGCCGCCGCTCCTCCGCCAGCTAAGCTTCGCATCCGAGGGTAGCAGCCCGCAGCTCGAGCTGTGTAGACTCGCCGGCCGGCGGGCTTATGGGAGCCGGCCAGAGGACTGGTGGTAGCTGCCCGGGGGCGCCACTGAGTTGTGGGAAATGTCACCACTGCCGCGCGCAGTTTCCACGCTATGATACTGTTAGGATTATTACTACAGAGCGGTGTCTTGGCCATAGCACTGGGTTTTTTCCTGGGGTCCTCTGCAATAGGGATTCTTGTTATTGTTATTATTTTCGGGAGCCTTTAGTCCAATTACATGGGCTCCTCACAACTTTAGAATGGGAGGCCGTTTTATTGTTATGATTATTAAAGAGGGTTACCAAACCTCTTGAGCCCTTTTCCACGCAGTGGGTTGGCTTTTATTGTTATGATATGTTGAGGGGGCCCTAGCCCAGCTCTGGATCATTAACAACTACAGAGGTTTCTGCTATCATTACCATCATTATTCAGGGGTCCTTAGCCTAGCTGGGGACCCCAGGTCCTTTGCAGTATGGGCCTCCTTTATTATGAGTGTCTTTAGCCCAGCTAGAGGGAAATTCTGGTCTTTTGCAATTTCTCGGATGCTGGACAATAGAAGTGACTAGATTTCTTTTACATTATCCCTCTTTTTGCCTCTGTGCAAGTGAGAGGTCCCCAGTCTCTTCCCAACGTCCTACCCACCCCCCACCCCAGGAGGAACTCAGACCTCCCAACCCCCTCCATAACTAACACTTCTCCTGACCCTGGGGTCACTCTCCCTCTCTGGCATGTCCCCCTGCCAAATCCCACCCCAAAAGGGGGCATTTCCCCCCTTTTTCTCTGGGCAAAAGATATGCTTTTATAGACAGCAATCGGAAATTATATTCTCTTTTTATGACCCAGCTTGGACTTCTGACATCACTCTTGGTCTGGGACAATAGATCAATACAGAGGGTTATAAAAAAGATAAAGTTTAGAAGAGTTGTAAAGAAGAAAGAATCGTGATGGATATTTTTGATGATTTTCCAATATCTGTGTCTTGGAACACGTGCTTCAAGGCAATTAAAGTTTTTAATGTAATGTAAATAATTGTTTCATAAATGCTTCAGAAGAAGGTGTGATCTTTCTGAGCAATCACTCGAGCTGTTTAAAAAACATAATGTGATTTAAACAAGGATACAGTATTTCTGTTACCATCCCCATACATCTTCCATGAGGCCTGGGTAAATATATTAATGCACAAGTTGAAAGACTCATAAGGCCAAAAGTACAGCATTCACCAAGATGTAATGAATTAGGCCTAGTTAGCAATTCCGAGTGGCCTGTTTCCTTGCCAGATTAAATTGCACGTGATATGTGGTGTATCTAAGCTCTCGATAACTTCACGTTTAAATTACAGTTCTCATTCTGCAAAATGAATTTAGGGAAATTTCATAACTATTGCATGGCAATTTTTTTTAATGGCCACATTTTCTCCTGAGCATCTGTAAAGCTTGCAGCTTCTTGTCTTTGAGTCTGTTTTTTTAAAGACCTGTAGTAGAAAATCTGGAGCGAGTGTGAAACCTTTCAAAGCAATTTTTAACAAATCAAGGTTTTGATGCAAGATTATTTTAAATTTATGTCTGACTTTGCAGTCATGGAACAAACTGACATCATGTACCTCCTGATATGATGTATGGAGAAGGACACAACACCACTTCTGTGGTATTCCTGCCAAAAGTGCATAATTTGAATCTAATTGTGAAGCGATATCAGACAAACCCAAATGGAGGGGTAATTCTAGAAGTAAACAGCCTGTTCTCTTCAAAAATGTCAGTGTCACATGAAACACACAGAAAGACTGAGGAACTATTCCAGATTAAAGCAAAAGAGGGGACTTCCCTGGTGGCACAGTGGATAAGAACCCGCCTGCCAATGCAGGGGACACGGGTACGATCCCTGGTCCGGGAAGATCCCACATGCCGCAGAGCAACTAAGCCCACGTGCCACAACTACTGAGCATATGTGCCAGGCTCTACAACAAGAGAAGCCACCACAAGGAGAAGCCTGCGCACCACAATGAAGAGTAGCCCATGCTCTCCACAACTAGAGGAAGACCCAATGCAGACAAAAACTTCTAAAAATTTAAAAATTTTAAAGAAAAAGAAAGCAGAAGAGACTTGACAAGCGATTAAAACATATGATCCAGCATTTTCTTTTACTAGAAAGTGCATTAATTGGAGCCAATGGCAAATTTAGAATAAATCAACAGATTAGATAATGGTATTGTATCATGTTAGTTTCCTGGTTTTAATCATTGTACTGTGGGTATATAACAACATATCCTCGTTTTCAGAGAGAACATTGAAGTATTTAGGGGTAAAGGGAAGGCCACCATGTCTGCAACTAGCTCTCAAACAGTACAGACAGAAGTAATATGCATCTATTTATTTATCTAAATCTATCTACACAGAAAGAATGATATAGCAAATAATGCAAAATAACATTTGAGGACTCTAGAGAAAGGGTACACAGAAATTCTTTGTACTCTCCTTGCAACATTTCTGGGAATCTGAAATTATGTCAAAAGAAGAAGTTAAAAGAAAAATAATAAATTAAATTTATGCCTGACTTTGTCTCAGCTGTTAGGGACTACTGGACTTCCAAATAAAAATTCTGCATGGAACTTTTGTACTTTCCTGACTGACGTAGGCTGCACCTTTGACCGAGCAGGAAATTGCCACAGCAAACATGCTTACTGAGGAGCAGCGAGAAAATCCAATAATTCAGATTGTTTTAAGTCTGTGATATTTTTAAATGACTTAATACAGTAGGTCTCTGAAGAATTCTGACAATCTTAATGGTAGAAACTTGCAGTCCCACTGAGGAATGGGTTGCTACATAAATACTGAATGATCATGTCTTTCTGTCTGGGCTGAAACATATTAGCTTTGCTTAGAGGCTTATTGCTTTATTCAAAAAATAAATTTCAGCCATCTCTCCCCACCATATTCCAAGCGCATCGTGTGCCTGTGCCTTATTAGACGTGGGGGCTTATGTTCCAACGGCATCTGTTACCATCTCAGTCTCAGCGATAATGAATTAAGCAGTTAAGTGTTTACCCCCTGAACGGAGTTAGCTGAGGGAATGATATTATTATGGGTGGTCCTTAATGAAAGACCAAGAAACCAGGAAACTCAAGACTTTTTCAGCAATCAGCCTTGGATTTGGGAACTAAAGTACTAGAATATTAAATATTTTTGAGAAAAGCTGTTTTGCATGTTCTTAGCACATTCTCCCTGCCACAAACACACATGTACGCAGATATACAAAAACTTAAGCAGGTTCCTGGTTGATTCCTGATTGTCAAAGACCCACACATCAAGGTAAGTATTTTAAAAATTACAATGGCAAAGAAGACACCCTCTTCCCACCCCAGAGAAAGCAGAGGGTGGCTTGGGGCAGCCCATCCTGAAAGCACAAGCAGACCAAGAGCCAGATCCTTTAGGAAATTCAAAAACTGTGCAAGAATCTCAGGGAAGATAATGGCAGGTCCTTAGCCACGAACATAATGATATGCGAAATCTCCAGCATCAAAGCTGTAACAAAAGAAAATGTCCTTCAGTAGCTCTGCACTGCCCACCGCAGCTGTCAGGCAGGAAGAAAGACAAGTAGACACTCCAAATTCATCTGGAAGTTTTCTAGCCCTGGGAGAGGAGAAAGGGATATGGGAGTGTCTGGCTGACACCTGCAGGGGTGTGTCCCTGGAAGTTGGCCCATGGTTAGGTCTCAGATCCAGAGGCTGAAGTGACTGGCAACAGAACCAAGCCAGCAGTTCCTTACGTGCAAAACACTTGACACAATGCTGTCAACCACTACCATTATTAAGCACCTACTGGCTGTTGGACGCTTTATAAAGAAATCGTTAGCATAACATAGTGCTTAGGATTGCAACTCTTGGAGGCAGACTGTCTAGATGTGAATTCCAGCTAGTCACTTACAAGCTCTGTGACCTTGAGAAAGTTAGTTTACCTTTCTGTGCCTCGTTTTCCTTGTATGTACAACAGTGCTAATAACTGTACAAAGTGATAAAGATTAAATGAGTTAGTCTATCTAAAGCATTATGTAAATGTGCTGTATCTAGTAGCTATCATTATTATTGGTCTCACAATAAACAGGACAGAGATTTGCATTCCCATAGTGCAGATGGAAAGAATGAGGCCCTGAGAGAGGAAGTGGCTGGCTCAGGGTCACATGGTTGTGAAGGTGGCAGAACAAGCACTAATACCTGGGTTTACTCACATCAAGCCTAGGACTCTTTGCATTTGAGCCTCCCATGCCTCTCATGGGAAGAATGAGTGGAAAAGGAGATGCCCAGAAAGCAAGGGCTGTAGCCTTAACTATGTGCCAACTCTCAATTACCAATTAAACTGGAGAGGAACAACACAAGAGGGACAGGGTCCCTTGGCCTGATTCCCCTCCCATGTTATAGACTAATTAAACAAATGATAGTACATTCACACTGTGCTGATTATTCTCCTTTTGTTCCCTTTCCTCACACTCTCCCCATCCCCTGCCCAATGTCCCAGGAATCTGACCTTTATGGACTACATCTCCCAGGTTTCCTTGCTCTCTGGCTTCCAGCTGGGTTTGGACAATGGGAGGCCCTGGTAAGAGATAAGAAGGCAGGGGGAGAGAAAGGTTGGGATATTTAGTCCTGGCAGTGGCTGGGTCCTTCTACAGCCACAGCCCTTGTCAAGCTGTCCTTCTGCTCTCACTGGGCCCCAGTAACTTCTCCCTCCTCACATCTCTTCAGATCTGGGGTGTTAATGGCTTCCCTCTCTTGCTAGCATCTGGATGCCTTAACATTCCCCAGCACACACCGCTGTAAATAGTCTTATTAAAAAAATTCCAGCTGATTTTTTTTTTTTGCTGGGACCCTGACCAATACACCTACCAGAGAATATTATTCAATTATTAAGAAAGATGAGGGGTGTGTATATGTGTTGAGGTGAAGAGATGTCTAGGATATATGGTAAAGTGAACATAAGCAGGTTCTACAACAGTATTATAAATAATCCCATCTTTGCTTAAAATATGTTACTTAGAAAAAATTTAAGGAAAACTAGATATCAATTGGTTAACAGACATTAGTTGAGGAAAATGGTTTTAGAGGTCTCATAATTTCCACACCATCATCTTAATTTCTTTTATGACTACAAATTACTTTTATCATCAGGAATCTTAATTCAGTTGGGGTGGAGGGGATCTGTTTTTTCCTGAGCCCCTGATTGATACACATAGCACAGTATCACATCCATTTGAGATGCCTATGAAAGAAGATCTGACTAAATAGAGAGACGTCCATGCTCATGGGCTGCAAGCTGTAATATGGTAAAGATGTCATTTCTCTCCAAATTAATCTGTAAATTTAAGACCATTCCAATGAAAATCCCAATAAGGTTTTTCATAGGACTTGACGAGCCCATCTTAAAATTCTTATGAAGGTGCAAGGGCCAAGAACAGCAGGGGCAATTCTGAAGAATAATAAGATGAGGGAACTTTTCCTATCATATATCAAGACTTATTATAAAACTTCAATAATAAAGACAGTGAGCAGAATGACTGACAAAGAGACTCAGGGGACAAAATTAAAAGCTTAGACACAGACTCACACCAATATTGAATGAACTTACACAAAGAGATGGCAGAACTGGCATTGTAAACTAGTGGGTAAAGGAGAGACTTCATTTTCAATATGGTGCTGGGCCAACTGGCTATCCAGATGGGAAAAAACAGAATTAGATCCCTACCTCACACTATACAAAAAGATCAACTCCAGGTGGAGGTGGCTGCAACTCTATGAATTTAAAGAAAGAAACTCAACACGTTCCTTTTTTTCTAAAAGCACAGAACATTTGAACTGGAAAATATATCCTTATTAAGCTGACTTTACTATGCCATGTCTGGGTTTTTTTTTTGTTTGTTTTTTTTAAGCATCCCAATAGCTCTGGTCATGAAATAGCCCAGGGTCCCTTTCAGAGCTGGATCTATGGCCAGAACCAGGACTGAACTTTCTTTGAATATCCCCAGAATGAAACACCACTTGGCACCTGGCAGCTTCCAGGAGATTTAGAAACATTAGCTAATTAGAATTTCTAGAACACTGCTCCCCACTGGCACAGGCTCTTCTTCAGGCACACAGCTTCCCTGAGCCCCTGAGAAGCTGGCTCCAGGGCAGAAATCTGCCTTCCAATTCTGCACCCCTACTTTAGCAGCAGAGTGTGCAAATTGGACAGTGATCTAAGTCCCCCAAAACAACCACCACAGAATTGAGGGCACCCGTTTGGCTCTCCACCTTTCCCAAATCCCATACATCTGGCTCAAGTGTCCCCACTTGGCTTCATGCCCACTAGGGCACCCATTCCTCTCTTGGCTCCCAGGTCTATGAACTCTCAAGGGTCTTCCCCGTGTCCAGAGGAGAGCAACAAAGCCCTTCAGCATGCCCACCCCCACCCCCACCCAAATAAAACTCCACAAAACTGGACCCTTAAAGCTTCAATGAAGAGTATAGACTATTACTGCTGGCTTTCTTAAGGGGTGGGGCATGGAGAGCTTAATGCCTTAAAATCCTTTTTTGCTTCTTTCTTTCCCTAAAGTTCCCTTCATTAAAGCAACCGCTCCAATTTCTGTTTTTAATCTCTCTCCTCTCAAACAGCTCATCCGTCTTCTCTCACACATCGCTCACTCTCAGCTTCTATCTTCCCCAGCTCTTTCTCCCTCTTCCTCCATATCCGTCCCCCCTCCTGCTCTAGTTTCTCCTCCTTCTTCAAATCTGAGGTTCTCACATTTCCTCTAGTCAGCAAAGTACCATCCAGTAGCCAAAAAGAAAGAAAGAATTCTTTTTCTCCTTAGGTAAGATGGGGAGATGTGAATGCTTACACTTTCCTTTTTGCCCCTGTCCAATCATGACATTGTCATCGTCATTGTCATAATGGTGCCTACTATGCACTGGGGGCCTCACTAACATTCTAGTCAAATCTCACAATCTATCATGGCTGTGCCATTTTACAGATGAGCAAACTGAGGCTCAAAGAGACAGAACAGCTCACCCAAGTTCATTCAACAGGACAATGGCTGAGCATGGTTTGGAGGCTGGGTGGGAAAACCTGCACCTTTTCGTAGCCTTGCTGCAAAAGCCTTGACCCTAGCTCTAGCTTTTCCTGCTGCCTAAGTTCAGGGCAGGAGGGAAGTGAATGAAGGTCCTTCTGGAAGATGCCATTCAGACAAATCAGAGCCAAGAGGGGCTGTGTTTGCCACCCTGGCAGCCAGTCCCTGAGATACCACTCCCTCAGCCTCCTTGGAGCTTCTGATGTCCTAGCTCTTGGCTCCCACGAACCAAAAGATGATCCACTTGGCCCCACAGCACCGAAAAAAAATGATAATGTTGCCGTTTATGACCTGCTTTCCACAAGCCCGGCTCGCTCTGCCCATTATCTAATTTCCTCCTCATAACAGCACTTGGAGGTAAGTATGGCCATTTCCTCCCTTTAATAGCTGAGGAAATGGGGGCTCAGAGAGGGCAAGTGACTTGCCCAAGGTCACCTAGCATGTAAGCAACAAAGCTGGGGGTCAAATCCAGTTCTGTTTGATGCTGGGGCTTAAGTTCTTAACCCTGAATGCCACCCGCTTCCCTTTCTCAGCTGCCTCTAACTCCTCTGAGGGGCTTTGAATTCATTTCCCAGCGGGTGAGGGGCTGAGTCAGGGTTGGATCCCAGAACTGAGTCTCCCTTGTACCCACAGCCTCCAGCCACACTCTCCAGAGGTCTGGGAGCTCAGAATGTAGGCTCTAGAAGCTCTCCTTTGAAGGTTGGGTCCCCATTCCTCCAACCCCAGAAACCTCTGTGGACTAAAGACTCAGCATCTGGGGCAGCAAAGTCCCCCCAATTCAAACACTTCCTGACCCAGGAAATAAATCTAGCCCTCCTACCATGACCCTTCTTGTTGCAAATCCTTGGTGTCCATCAGGATCTTTGGCAAATGTGCCAGGCATTGGGGACCCTGAGAGGTCATCTGTCCCAGCCTCCCACCTCCAGTCTAGGAAAGAGACTTTAAAATGAGCCTGAGGACCTCAGGTCTAACCTACCACACATGTGCCACACCCGCTTTTGCACACACACACGTACATATTTGCACATGTACGTGCACACACATACACACCTGCATGCCAGTGCACACATCTATTCATGCACATTTGCACACAAGCCAGAAACAGATTCTCTGGAACACACCTGTGTGCTCACACACAGGTTTGCACAGGCTGCATGTGGGTGAGTATATTGTACAGTGGTGTGTGTGCCCAGTTGTACTTTCCAGGGTGGGGCAGCGAGGCCTCTCCTGGGACCTCCGGGAGCACGGCCTTTAGCAAAAGCCCCACCTGGTGGACACTTGGTGTATCCGCCAACCCCAGCTCCAAGCCTGAGCCCCCCTGGGACCAGAGTATGACTCTGGGCAGCACCCAAGCTGGATGGCAATAAGTGAGTGAGCCCAAAGCTAGACTTTGGGGTACGCCCTGCCCCTTAAAGCTCCTTTCTCTCCTCCTCTCTCCTTCTCTGGGCAGCAATTTCTTTGGACAAAGGCAGAGGAAAGAGCATTGGGTCCAGAGGCAGGGATCTGAATCACTACGCTGCCACTTGCAGACACAGAATCAATTGCTATCTCAGGGTCAGATGCCTAAATCGAGTCTGAAGTCAGACATGAGTTCAAATGGAGCAGCAACTCCTGGCTGTCCCATTCCTACACGTGTCCTTGGGCAAGTCACTTCCACCTCCCGAACCTGCTTCATCAACTGTGAAGTGTGGTAAAGCCCCCAGTGAGGTGGTTGGAAGAAGCAATGACATAGTGGAAGTAGAGTCAGTTACTCTCCATCTCCATTCCTCTCAGACCGAATACAGGTATAATTTAGGGGCAACAAGAAGCAGGGCTGGAGTCAGAGGGACCCCAGTCCAAATTCTGATTCAAATCCTGGCTCTGCCACCTTTTAGATGTGGGGCAAGGCACTCCACCTCTCTGAACCTCAGTTTCCCCATCTGTACAATGGGGACCTCTTGGTGTTGTGAGAATTAAATGAGATAGTGCATGCAAAGAGCCTGACATCACTAAGCACTCCATAAATGTAGACTGCTATTAGCAGTGTTGATGTTTGGGAAAAATAAGTGATGCTTAGAGGGGTGGGCAAAAGATGAGCCTCAGAAGCCCAATATAATAGCTATATAATTATAATTAATTATAACTTAATCCCTGTGTGCAAGGCACTGTTGTAGGGACTAAGAATTAACTCATTTAACATCATAACAACTCCATGAAGTAGGCATTATTATTATTCCCATTTTACAGGTGAGGACACTGAGGCACAGAGATGATGTAACTTGCCTAGGGTCACAGAGTCAGTGAGTGGATTAAAATCCAGGCAGACTCCCCTGGATTTCTCATATTCCCTACTCCTGCTGAGCTGTCCTATCACCTCTGACCTCCCAGCCTCTCTTAAGCCTGGAAACTTCTCTACAAGATGAAGTCTGGCCTTAGAGGGACTAAGAGAGAGTCACTGACAGTCCCATTCTTCCTCCCAATCCCCAGGGAGGCAAATGGCCACAAATGCATTATGTATATTCTGGAGGGCTACGGGATTAAGATAATCTCAGGGAGGCCATAAACACGACGGAAATAAAGCTAACTAAACAGCATCTGTTAATCATGGGATCCTGTGTCAGGAACCTTGCATCTGCGGTAGGTTGCTAAGTGGCAATGAAGGTGGACGGAAGCTGGCTGGCAAGGCCTTGCCCCACTGCTGAAGCATCACTGCAGAGTGGAGGGACAGATGGTGGCCCAGACAAGAGACAAATGTAAAAGAGATTAGGTACAGGAAATTGTGCGCTCCACATTTTATTTAAAAGTCAGTCACCAGGAAATGGCTGCCTGATGATGCCAGCAGTAGCAGAGTTATGTTTTGATGTGACATGGTGTTGGCAGGAACCAGGACTTGGGGGTTCAAGAGCCATTGGGCTTGAATCCTGAATCTGTGGCTGTCTGGCTGTGTGGCTCAAATCCAGGTGCTTAACCTCTCTGGATATTAGCATCCTCCTCTAGAAAATAGGAGGGATAATATCTACCTATTGTTGATGGTGTCACTGACCCCAATTCTTCACCTTTCCCTCTATTCATACACAGTGCCATGTGGCTTAGCAGTGTCCATCCCACTGTGAGTGGGGCATATGTCCCTGCCACTGGAGCTTGGGTTTGGCCACATGACTTGCTTTGGCCAAAAGAATGAGCTGGAAGTGTTGGCGTGCCAGTTCTGAGACCACATCTCAAGACATACATCCCTTGCACTGTTGCCTTTGCCAGGAAAGGAACATGCCCGGCCCACTCACTGGTCCCAGGAGGAGGATGCAAGACTCAAGGGTAGGGAGGAGGCTGGCTTCCTGGATCACATGTGGAGGACAGCCTCGACCATCCAGGAACACCTGCCAAGGATTGTCCCATAGCTATGAAACACATGGCTCTCATGCTGAGCCACTGTGCACCGGGGCCTATTTGTTGCTGCAGCAAGTGCATCCAGTGCTACCTCACCAGCAGGCTGGACCCTGCACCCCTTCCTGAGCCAGTGCTTGGTTTCACCAACCTGGATTTTCCCCCACAGTCTCCCAGCCTGGATGCCTTGGGGCTTTGTGCTCTCAGCCTGCTGTGACCTCCTGACCTAAGACTATGAGCTCCCTGAAATCAGGCCTTGGTTCCCACTGAGTCCCTGCTTAGAGCATCCAACTGCCCTGACAGGACCCACCTTAGCCCACAGGTGAGGTTCCATGGTGCTCTCGTCAGCCTTCCTAGTGGCCTTCACCACTGGTTCTGGGTGCTGGGGTGCCAGCAGGTCTTGCACCCCAGTCAGCTTGAGTCATGATGCCATGTGGCCTTAGGCAAGTCACCTAGCACCTTGGAGGCCTTGTTTTTCACACCTGTAAAGGGGAGTGCTGCTCCCTGCTCAATTCAAGAGTGGAGGCATGAAGGTCCAAATGGTGACAATTACGAGACCTGCAGAAATATGAGCTGTCCTAAGGTTCATCATTCAATGCTGACTCCTAAGGGGCATCACTGAGAGAAACAGAGAAGAGTCCCACTTCCTTTGCCTCAGCCCCGCCCCCACCCCTCACCCTGTTTCTCTTCTTTGTTAGAGTCTTGAACGTCAACTTGTTTGGCAAGTTGGTGCTTCAAAAATTAAAAAATAAAAAATAAAATATCCCAAGAGTGGCCCTGCCTAAAGAGATCCCTTTCTAAAACTCCATGTGACAGCCCCAGACAGGTATTTCACAGAAGAGGACACTCGAATGGCTAATAAATACCTGAAAAGCTGCTCAGCCTCCCTAGTAACTAGCAAAATTCAAATTAAACCCCAAATGGGGTACCATTTCACCCTCATCAGATTGGCTAAAATGTCAAAGCCTGATAATACTAAGTGTTGACGAGAATGTGGAACAAATGGATCCCTCATGCACTGCTGGTGGGGGTGTAATTGGTACAAGCACCTTAGAAAACAATCTGGCAAAGTCTAGTTAAGTAGAAGATACACAGGCCGCATGCCCCAGCAATCTACTCCTAGGGATATATTCACCAGGAACTCCTGTCCAAAGGCATTGGGCAGGATATAAATGATCTGCATCTTTATAAATGATTGTTCATAATGATAAAAAAATAGGCAAGAAGTAAAAACCCAAATGCCCATCAACAGTAGACTGGATAAATAAATTGTAGTGGATTCACACAATGGAACTCTGTAAATGGGGGAAATAAATGATTCAGAATCACACTATTCAACATGGAGGATTCTCACAAACAGTAATGCTGAGTAAAGAAAGCAAGTTCCCAAAGAACACAAACAGTATGATACTATTTATGTGAATTTTAAGGGCAGGTAACACTATTCTACATTAATATGTTTCAATAAAGTGTAAACTCCCTGGGATGATCAACACCAAGTTCAAGATACAGAGTACCTTTAAGGGGGGAGAGGGAAGGACTGAGATTGGAGAGGGGGAGGTAGGGGCTTTAGCTGGTAATCTTTTCTTTTTTAAAACCAGGTGGTAGGTATACAGATGCTCTAATATTATTTCTCATATCTGAAATAGATCAAAATGAATTTTAAAACACTGAGTGGAACAGAAGGTTGTTTGCTTTCATGAAAAAAGCAAGGGCTAAATTTGCTGTGTGACACCCAGCATGTGGCCCTGGGAATGCTTCGTTTTCCTGAATCTCCTTTCCTTGCAGGGCCACCAATAGGGTCTGAAATCGTAGCAAATGGACCTGGTGCAGTGTGGGCATGCAATGATTGTTGAAGATGACTACTGATCATTTGGGTAAGTTCCAATCTCCATATGTCAGGTTTGGCTTTTTCTTGAAGACAAATTTTATTTGGGAAGAGCATATGTCAGGTTTCTTAAAGCAAGGTGCCCCGTGAGGTGCCCCAAAATATGAGTGTTGAGGGCAAGGGAGAAGCAGCTACTCTCCTGGTGATTGCTCGTCTTTGTAGTCAACATACATGCATATGGTGGTATCTGTGCTGAAAAGAGGTGCAGTCCCTGCCCACCAGCACACCCTAGACAAAGGCCCTGTGAATACAAGGAATGGGCTCTGAATGCAGGAACCCTTGGCTGGGATACCCATGGCCTAGACACACCATGAACTGCTCCACCTCTGGGGTCTTGCAGCGGTGTAAGGAAATGGGGTTCAGATTCCCCTCTGTTCTCAACACCCACAGACCCTTCTTCTTCCTTTGTCCCACTGCCCAAGAACATCTCCTCCTACTCCAAGGTGGGGTGTTATGGAGGGAAAGGAAACCCACTTTCCCCCTTTCATCCAAGACATTTTGTCTTTTCCTCCACCCAGATATCTCACGCTTGATCTCCTCTACAATCTCCCCTTCTCCCTTCTTCTTCCACAAGGGACTGGGATGGTCAAATCCACCAAAAACTAGTTCTATTTTTCCATGACGAGCAGAAAGGGCTTGACTATTAAACCCTACTAGTGTAGCAAAGAATTAAAGGAACATAAGACAGTTACATGTACTTATCAACATGGTTTAAAGATGCATATCCTTCCACACAAGTTCTTTCCTTTCCTACTGTATCATTCAGGTATCTGCCACAGAAACAGAACCAAGAGATGTACACTAAGAGATTTATTGCAAGGAATTGGTCTTTGTAATTGTGGGGCTGACTAGCCAAGTCTGATATCTGTAGAGCAGGCCATCAGGAAGGGCAGGCCAGGACTCTAGGGTAAAGCTGCTCTGTACAGGAGGAATTTCCGGGTCTTCAAGGAAGTCTCAGCTCTGCTCTTAAGGCCTTTCAAACTGACTGAATCAGGCCCACAAAGATTACATAGAATAGTCTCTCTGACTTAAAGTCAACCGATTATAGACTTCAATCACATCAACAAAATATCTTCACAGCATCACCCAGATTAGTGTCTGAATAATTGTGCACTACCATCTAGCCAAGCAGACACATCAAACTGACCATCACACACTTCCTTTGTAAATCCTTGTGGCGTCCTCAAGTTTGGTGCTTGTTGACCAGACCATATTGTCACTGTGAACCAGTCATGGCTATTTCAGTTGGATGAACTTAAGCAAAAGAATGAATTTGTTGGCTCCCATATCTCAAAAGGTCAGGAGTTGGGGCTTCCCTGGTGGCGCAGTGGTTGAGAGTCTGCCTGCTAATGCAGGGGACACAGGTTCGAGCCCTGGTCTGGGAAGATCCCACATGCCGTGGAGCAACTAGGCCCGTGAGCCACAACTACTGAGCCTGCGTGTCTGGAGCCTGTACTCTGCAACAAGAGAGGCCGCGATAGTGAGAGGCCCACGCACCGCGATGAAGAGTGGCCCCTGCTTGCCACAACTAGAGAAAGCCCTCGCACAGAAACTAAGATCCAACACAGCAAAATTAATTAATTAATTAATTAATAAACTCCTACCCCCAACATCTTCTAAAAAAAAAAAAAAGGTCAAGAGTTTGGCTGGATACACCCCAGGCCAGGCCCTCAGCACAGCCTAGACTTTCTTTTGCTGCTTTCCATCTGCTTCTGTCTAGATGTCAGCTTGATTTTGCTCCTTTTACTCTGTCCACAAGTCTAAAACCATGGCCCTAGTAGCTCTGGAAGCATATCCTTATGGGGTCAAGGCCAAAGATGAAAGGCAAGAGGCTGATTCGCCAAGCCTGGGTCACAGAGGGTCACACAGCAACCAATGATCTGTTTTCTGTCTGTAAAAACCTGTTATTCATGGGCATCAGGCAGATAGCACATGCAAGGACACCATGGGGAGGTTGTGAGCTGGGCAGCTGCCCAGCTGCGCACAACTCTGTACTTCCCAAAGTGTGATCTATGAGCTTCCAGATGTTTCTAGAGCATACACGGAACATTCTACAACTTCGAATCCCATGGGGAGGAAGCCCACCCTCTTTTAACTGTCCCTCAATCTTTCTGATTGCTCCAAAAAACAAGCTCCACTTAGTCGCTATCATGTCTATAATGCTTCTGTCCCTGGAAAAATCTCAGCTCTCAGGCTCAGATCCTCTGGCAGGCAAGAATTTAATTCATTACTTTACTCTAAATGTATTTATTTATATGTAGCTATTTTCTGTTTATGGCAAAAGATGCCAGTTTTCCATTTAGAGCAGTGATAGAAAGTTTCCTTTTACAAAAACATTTATTTAAGTAAAAAGTGAGCCAGCCCAGAGAAGAATATTAAGTAAATAATAATATATGGTACATGGATACAGAAAAAATTGTGTCTGTGCATGGGAAGGAACAAAGGGTTGTGTTGTGTGATGGCCTTGGCTTTGACATTAGACATCCTGAATTTAAATCCAGGCCACACTCACTATGTAAATTTGGGCAAGCTACTGAAACTGAGTTTCATTTTCCTCATCTATAAAATGGAGATGGTAATAATAATCAACAAACTGCATAACCTACTTTATCCAAATTCCTTGGGACCAGATGTATTTGGGAATTCAAAATCTCTCAGATGTTTAGACTACCACATACCTTATATTACATGCAGAGCCTGGGCAGCACCGTGTGGCCCAGCACGCTAATACTTCTACAGAAAATATATGACTGTTCACATCAAGTGTTGGGTTTTGGGGTTTTTTTTTTAAGTCTATACATTGCACCAGTCCTGGGCAGATTTTGCAGCCAAATGAGTTTGCTACAAACTTGAAAATAAAAACTTTCACATTCCAGAGGTTTTGGAACAAGATTAATGAGACTTAAAGCACCTTAGTCAAGCCCATGTAGCGCTGTGGCAAAGCAGGGAACCACCAGGGCAGGGGCGGGAGGGTTTAGAGAGAACAAGAGTGAAATGTGCACCAATCCCAAGAGAGATTATAAAGAGGAGATTATAAGAGCTCCTGAAGATTTCTCAGAAATCTCCCCCATGACCTGCCCCTTCCCTTCCTCCTCCTCCCTCTTCTTCATATTCTTCTTGGTGCTCCTCCTCCCATTGCCCTTGCTGGTGATTAGCCTAGGAGTGGGCATGTGGCTAAGTTCTAGCCAATGAGATGTGAGGCGAGATCTGCTTAAGTGCTTCTGTAGATATCTCTGAGCCTAGATGTGATAGCTGGTGCAGTGGCAGCCATTTTAGGGTCATGATGGGAAGCAGGCTGCAGGTAAAGGCCACACAAAGAATGGCAGGGTAGAGAAGTGATGTCACATAGCCACTGATCACACCAAACTTGGACTTGCCTACCTCTGCACTTCCTGTATAAGATAAAGAAAACCTATTATAATTTTAGCCACTTTAATTTGGAATTATCTGATATGTATAGCAGAAGGGTATTAGTTTGGATATTAAAGGAAAGTATAAATCCGGAAGGTGAGAAAACGTGGGGAGTCTCAAGTTATAAGATGGCATATATGCAAGGCTGGATTTTAAAGACTTTAATATTGGATAGATGACACTATGGGCAGGCAGGAGGGGGAAGTGAGAGAGCTAGTGTGAGCTCGACTATGAGGATGGTTTCATGAAAGAGTTCGGGAAACTTCCTAAACTTCACTAAAAACTTCTTGATTCCATTTCTGTGTTCTCAGAGGAGGGCAAACAATTAAGATCAAGCCCAAGGGCCCTTAAATTCCTTCCCAGGATCATAGATGTTTCCTCTACCAGAAAAGAAATCTAGGCTGAGCGGTTGGGAAGATTCTGGGTAGACGCAAAGCCTTAGCAGTGTTCTGGGCTTGTCTGGCCTTCAACGTGTGATTTTGAGAGTTGGAAGCGAGAAGATTATAACTCAGAATGGCACGCGGGTGTGAAGCTGGCTGCCTTGCCAGCTATTTGCCTGTATTTAAAACACATATGGGTGATATTTTTAAATATCTTTGCTGTGTGATTGAAAAACATTGCAGTTGCTACTTCGTGGACGTGGGTTTTTATGCAAACCCAGGGATGGAATGATGAGTGTATGTTGTACCTACGTGGGCTTTGCTGGAGAGAAGTAAGGACAGAATGGCACAGCCTGCCTAAGTGTCGGGCAGAGAATTGGGGCTGGGCCATTCAACATTTAACTTGGGTGTGGGCGCTGCTGGCAAGCTCCTCCGTTTTCTTTGAATCCATCCCTCCCAACTCTCCCTCCAAAGGGTTGGGGTGGGGTTACTCCCCCAGCTCTGGGAGTGGGCATGTGACCCAGACTGGCCAATTAGATCACTCTAACCCCTTGGCCCCAGTGATTGGTTCAAGGGCAAGCTCCTGTCCTAAAAGCAAGCCAGTGAGACTCAACTGTGAGCTTTTCGGGAACTATCGGGAAAACCTCACTTCCCTCCTGCTCATGTTGCTGAGCTGAGAGGAGGTGCACCTGGAATTGCCCAAGGCCGTCTCTGTACCACCTGGGGAGAGCCTGATGGAAGTAAAGCCAAGATGGGTGAAAAGAGAGCCTGGAGATGAACAGAAACCAGGATCCAGTCATGCCTGAAATCTACCCCCAGACTCTTTTTTTTTCACTTTAAAAACAATTGTGGTAAAATATATTTAACCTAAAATGTCATTTCAGCCATTTCTAAATGTACAATTCAGTGGCATTAATTACAGTCACAATGTTGTGCAACCATCATCACCATCTTTTTCCAAAATTTTCATCACCCCAAACAGAAACTCTGTACCCATTACGCGGTTAACTCTGCATCCTATTACGAATCCTAATTTAAATATATATATATATATTTATTTATATAATATACATACAGTAAAATTCACCCTTTTTTCTGTGTGTTTCTGTGAGTTCTGACAAACACAGTTATTTAAACAGCACCACAATCAAGATCCAGACCAGTTCTGTCCCCAGCCCCAAATCCCTCATTCTCCTTCATAATATGCTCCCTCACTCCGCCCCCAACTCCACGCACAGCAACCAATGATCTGTTTTCTGTCTGTAAAGTTCTGTCCTTTCCAGAATGTCATATAAATGAAATCACACAGTATGTGGCCTTTTGAGTCTGCCTTTTCTCACCTAGCATAATGCATTTGAGATTCACCTGTGTTGTTAGTCTATCAGTGATTTGTTCCTTTTTATTGCTGAGGAATAAATACATTGTACGAATGTACCTCAGTTTATCCATTCACCAGTTGAGGGACATTTATCCACCCCTGTACTCTGAATTTACTTGAGTCTGTAAATTCCTTTTTCTTTTCTTAGGCTGTTCGAGTTAAATCTCGGTCACCTGCAACCAAAATAATCTTGACAATATATCAGAGAAAGCCACTTCCTCTTTCTGAAATTATTTCTTTCATCTATAAAATGAGTGGATTACTCAAGTGCTTTTGAGAGTAACAGAAATCTTGACTCAAAATTGTTTGAAAGAAATAGATAATTATTATCTCACATACCGGGGAGTCCTGAGGTGGAGCAGATCTCAAAACGGGTAATTCTGGTAATTTGCGGTTCAAGTCCGGACGCAGGCATTTTCCAATCCTCTGCTCTGCAGTCCTCGAGGCTTTCTCCTCAGGGCAAAGCAAGATGGCGCCAGAGATTCCACAGGACGAAGTTCACAGGAAGTTCTCTCAGAGGTCTCGGGAGACTTCCCCCAGAAGCCCCGCCCAGCGGATTTCTCCTCACATCCCACTGGCCAGAATTGAGTCACATGCTCATTCTTGAATCAGCTGAGAAGGGGGAGGGCTTACCCTGACTGGGGAGTGGGCTCAGCTTTCCCAGAAACAAGTGGCTTCGTGGGGAGGGGGCTGGGGAACCTGAACAAAACGGGAGAAGGAAGGTGGAAAAGGATGCTGGAACAGCAGCCGACAGTATCTACCACAGAATATAACGATAGCTGCCAGCTACCTCACAAGGATGCTGTGAGGATCAAAAGAGGTATCCGTTCTTGGTTAATCTTCTGTGAAAATTGAGACAAGTTGTAATTCTCTTCAACTTTGCAAGAGAGTGTGATGCATATCTTCCCAAACCCAAGAGAATCAGATGACATCAGCACAGGTTGCAAACACTGAGATAGTTCCAGCTAATGCATTTGAATTAGTCACATGCTTCTGGTTGCAAGGGAGGGAAACATCTCTCAAATTGGCTTAAGCCAAAAATAATTTATTAGCTTATTTAACTGGAAAGTTTAATGGTGTGATGGGCTTCGAATACAGCTGGATCAAGAGCCTCTGAGGTTGAATTTTAGACATTATCATTTTCCTTTTCTGGACTCTGATTTCTTCTGTTGCCTTCAATTTCAGACAGGCTTCTCCCCAGGGTGGCCAAGATGGCTTCTAGCAGCCCAAGTGTCTGTCCTCGCAGTTTAACATCCCCAGGGAAAAGAGAGAGCCTCTTTCCAAAGGTTCCACCGGAAATCCTGCGGAAAACTCTCACTGGTCCAGATCAGATCTGGACCCCTGAGCCAATCACCCTGACTCTGTTAGACCAGGCCCAGATTGCATGCCCAGTTCTACAGCTGGGGCAGGGTAGTGATGACGGGGTAAAGCCACAAGCCATAAGCTGGCCAAAGGAAAACCAAGATGCTGCTGTAATAAGAAAGGGAAATGGTATGCAGGCAAATACAGCATTGTTTCCTACTGATAGAGAAACCTACACCCAGAGAGGGTAAGACACCTGCCCAAGGTGTCACAGCAGTGGATCCAAGCCATGAACTCTAGCTCCTGAACACTTAGCCATTACACCAACCACCAGTGAGAGCCAAGAAGGTGGGTAAGCCTGTGGTTCCTATAATGCTCACTCTTTCATTCCTTGTCCTCTTTATCCAAGGATTCTTGTGCACTTTTCTCACCTTGAGGTTTTGTCTACCTTGCAGTTGAAACACAAAATGTTGGAGGAGTGCTATGGACTGAATTGTGCCCTTCCCCACCCCCCAATTCATATGTTGAAGCCCTAATTCCTAAGGTAATGGTATTTGGAATGGTGCCTTTGGGAGGTAACTAGGTTTAGACAAGGTCATGAGGGTGGGGCCCCCATGATGGTATTAATGCCTTTATAAGAAGAGACACTGAAAGCATGCACACCCCGCACACCCCAACAGTCTCCCTCTCTCCCTCCCTCCGTGTCCCTCTCCCTGTCCCCCTCCCTCTCCCCCTCTCCCTCTCCCCCTCTCCCTCTCCCCCTCTCCCTTTCCTTTCCATGTTAGGACATCACAAGAGGTGGCCATCTGTAAACCTGGAAGAGAGACCTCACCAGATCCCAACCATGATGGCACCCTAATCTTGGACTTCCAGCCCCCAGAACTGTGAGAAAATAAATTGTTGTTTAAGCCCCCCAGGCTATGGTGTTTTGTTATGGTAGCCTGAGCTGACTAGTACAGGGATGAATTTAGAGCAATTAGCATTGACTGGGCACCTGCTGAGTGCCAGGCCCTGTGCAGGATACTAAAGTTCATTAGCTGGGTCTCAGCCTACAGAGAGTTTGGAATCTAGAAGCAGTATTAAAATATTAATGATGAATCCCTTCTACCTTTTCTATAAATTTGAGATCACTTTTATTTAAGAAAATAAAATTCCAACTCAATCAATAACCTCTTTGCACTTTCTTCCTCTATCCATCTGTCTCTGGAAACAGACTAGCACGTAGACCACAGAACTTTGCATCCATCTCTCCGTGGTTATTTCCATGCATGCCAAGAGAAAAAAAAAAAAAAAAAGACAGCTATAAAGAGATATGGCAGATGCTCTCAAGTGCCCTGTGCTCAGAGCTTTTCATGTCTAACCTCATTTAATTTTCAGACCAGTCTGTGAGGCAGACATTATTAGTCCCATTTTCCAAATGAGGAAGCTGAGAGGCCCATAGAGGCAAAGTGACTTGCCCAAGATCACACAGCTGTGAAGTGAAGGTGAGATTTGAACCCTTTGAATCAGTTCTCTCTGATCTTAATGTCCAAGCTCTTAACTCCCATCAGCTTCCTTGGCTAATCAGTGCTATGGATGAATTCATAAAATAGACACTCATCCAAAGTTGAGACATTTTGATGACCTAGATTCCTCCATGATAAGGACAGCCACCACTGGGGAAGGTGGCTGTATGTGGATGGATGCATCAAGAACTTTTATTGACTCTCAAAAAGAAAACAATGATACTACTTTTGTTACTCATAAGAGAGTCTCTACTCTATGCCAGTCCTCCACATGTTTTAACTCTTCCCCTCACAATCCTTTGAGATAAGTCCTAGCATCACTCCCATTTTCCAGATGAGAAAGCGGAGGCTCACTCGAGCCAAAGCAATGGGTGAGTGAGTGAAATCAGAGAATCTCACCACTGTAAATCTTTGCAGGAGGAGTAAATGTCCCCAAACCCTTAAGGTTCTAGAATCTCCTGAGTCTGTATTCAAAGAGAAAGGAGCAAGATGGAAATTTAGAACAAAACTCTCTTGTCATAGAAGGAAGATGCTGAAAGTTCTAGGGAAATGCCGTGAGATCCACCCAGGTCTTGGGTTCTGTGGTTGCATCTGGGAACTCTGAAAGTTTCCCTGAACAGACTCAGAGCTGATGGCGCGGAGAGAGAGCAGGCTTATAAGGGACTCTCACAGGAAATGCAGCAATCACACTGTTGCGCCCTGTGAGAGCTGCAAACAGCATCCTCAGCAACAGGGAATATGAGTATGCGTACGCTTGAGCTGTTCTGCCACCTAAATGTGCATAATGAAAAAAAAAACTTGTATAAAAATGTAATAAAATAGGTCTGTGAATTCAGCCTTAAAAAATCATGTGCATCTGGGTTTTGTCGTGAAGGAAAAAAAAATCCCATGACCAGTTTGGTGGAGTTGGATGAGGGGAGTGGTTAAACAATTATTTATTATTTGATTTTGTGTTTTTCTGTAAGATAATACTCATTATTAAAAATTCAAGCAATGTATGTGTAATGGTGTATAAGGAATGCTTCTAGCTACAACCAACAATGGTTTAAAAGATGAGTATTTATTGTTAATTACCAGGAAGCTGGAAGGTAGGAGGTTCTGGGCTTTGTTTAGGGACTCAATGTCAACAAGAACTCAGACTCCTCTGTTCTTTCTGGCTTGCTCTACTCAATGTGCTGGTGATGTCTCCCCTGATGGTCACAAGATAGCTTCCACAGCTCCAGATATCAGGTCCTCATGTCACAGTCTCAAGCAGTAAGGAAGGGGGTATGATTATGCTAAAAAGAATCTTGTATTCTTTAATTAAAGAAAAAGATCTTTCCCAGAAACAGTCCCCTTCCTCCACAAAGTTGGATGGACCTCTCTCCAAACCTTAGCTCTCCCACTTTATCTCTCTGAGCCTCAATTTTCCCATCCTGGAAATGGGGATAATGGTAGCACCTTCCTCATAGGGTGTTGTGAGAATTAAATGAGAAAATACTTGGTGTATAGTAAGCATTCAGGAGGTGTTCTAGTATCTTCCATTTCCCTGTCAGGTTCACCCTTCTTAACCTTTCTCCAGCTTATTTTGTGCTGCCTCAGGACCGCAACAATGGTCTCCCTTTTCCTCTGGCTTTTGGTTGGTTTGGCCAATGGCAAGTGTCAACAGGAGATCAAGAGGGAAGAGAGAGAGGTCGAGTATTTATCCCCCTAGCTCCTTCTCTGTTGGATTGCTGAGGAAGGCTGTTTCTCTACTGATGGCCACAGCTGCTCTCTCTCTGCCAGCTGCCCCCTCCACGTCCTGGTAATGCCCAGGTGGTAACAGCTCCCTAAAGTTACTAGCCCCAGGGGGCTGCACCATTGCTTTTTCTAAACCTTTCCTCACCTTAATAAATAGTCTCTTTGGACTTTCCTGATGGCGCAGTGGTTAAGAATCCGCCTGCCAGGGGACATGGGTTCGAGCCCCGGTCCAGGAAGACCCCACATGCGTCGAGAAACTAAGCCTGTGTACCACAACTACTGAGCCTGCGCTCTAGCCCGCGAGCCACAACTACTGAAGCCCATGCACCTAGAGCCCGTGCTTCACAGCAAGAGACGCCACCACAATGAGAAGCCTGCGCACCACAACAGAGTAGCCCCCGCTCGCTGCAACTAGAGAAAGCCTGCACGCAGCAACGAAGACCCAACACAGCCATAAATAAATAAATTTATAAAAAAGGTAAAATAGATAAATAGTCTCTTTATTCAACTCTTCTTGAAATACCAGTTTGAGTGCATCATCTTTTCCTGCCAGGACCCAGAGTGATTCAAAACATGAGCTTTTTTTTTTTTTTTCCTAAAGTAAATTATTTGCAAACTTCAGTATTAGTAGTGACAAGTGATTTGTGTCACACTCCATGATTAAGAATCACCAGTCCACTTGGTCAAAAAGTTGGTCAAGTGGGATGTTTGATTGAGTTGGCTGTTATAATCATGAATTAAATCTAAATCCTTGGGCCTCTGGCCATATCCTGAGGTACAATATCTTTTATGTGATAATGATTTTGGAAAAAAAAAAAAGAAAAAGACACAATTTTACATTCATATGTCCTGAACTCGTAGCTGCATATTCTTGACATCCTTCAGTTAAATGGAAAACACCGGGTTTTGAAACTGTATTGATTTCAGCAGGCATATATTATTTTACTGTAAGTACCAATGTCTGTTGTACTTAATATACAATGGATTAATTTAAAATGCATTAGTTTAATAAAAATGCATAAAATAGAATAGAATTGCATTAGCTTCAATAAAAAATTCAATTTCATAAATATTATCTCGTGTTAAAATGCATTGATTTCCAGGAAAATATATTGGTCAAAGGTAATTTACATTGGTTTGAATGGAAATGCGCCAGTCTCCATACATATGTATTAGTTTAGTCAAACGTATCCAATTGTGTAAAATATCAGTTAGGCTGAAATGGATTCTGACCCTGTTTGTTGTTGTTGTTGTTGTTGTTTTATTCTCTTTGGCTGAATAAATATTTCCCATGCTGGCTTTAGTGTGGCCTAGTTCCTGTGAAGGAGGGCAGGTGGGTGAGCCTGGGGAACATTCTGGTAACCCACTGGTTTCTGAGTGGATGTGCTAACTTCTGCAGCATTTAAGACTCTCTTGGTGGCAGGTAAGCTGCATTCACCGTCCCCACCAAGGCTGGTTGTGGGATGAGCTGGAGATCCAAGCAAAAGGCCCAGAAGTAATATCTTCTGTCCTCATGAGGCTGATTGGAGCCATGTCCAGACTCAGAAAATGGCTGTAGGCCTTGACTAAGGCAGGGGGAGCTGGAAAGGAGCTGTGAGATGGGGGCAAATAGGGACCAGAAGCAGAAGGTGAACTAGCCCGAGAGCTCAGGGTCAGCAGGACACAGAATCATAGGTGGGGCTCTGGGGTCTACCAGAGTTCAAACCCTAAACCTGCCACTTCCTGTGTGTCCTTGGCCAAGTCACTTAACCTCTCTGAGTCTCCATTTCTCCCAGGCATTGTGTCAAACACTAAGTTCTCTCCATATACTGATTCTTTAATCATCACCACAACTTATAGGTAAGTGTCTTGTTTCAGATCACACAGCTAGCAAGTGGTAGCACTGGAATTTGAACCCCGAATCGCTGCTCTCAACCACCAGATTGCCTCCAGTAATTGTATGGTGGCTGCCAAAGCAGGTACACTGGGGTAATTAAGGGAGGTATCTAATCCCTATTCTCTGGCTTCCTAGGAATCTTTGGATAAGTGACTTTGCCTTTTTGAGCCTCAGTTCCTTCATCTGTGAAATGGGTATAATGATGATGGCATCTATTTCCTACAGCTCTTAGCACACCAGAGACATGGTAGCAGCTAAACAAACAGCAGCCCCTCACCCCAACCAAAAGCATTCACCACATTTTTGTGGCTGCAGGACTTTTCAGAGCCTTTAATATGCTAATGTGAGTCCTGAATCCCTAAGAGGGGAATAAGCAGGCAAAACCTACCCAGGAAGAGGCTGAACTGGGAAGGTAAGACCTACAAAAGAGAGAGAATTAGAGATGGAGAAACCGCGCTGAGTCGTGTTTCCTGAAGTGTGGGACCCCTCCCCAGTGATGATATGTGAGCTGCCTTTGCTCTCTTCAGATGGACATTTTTCAAAACTTTTTATTTGGAAAAAAATTATAACAGAAGAGTTATAAGAAGAGTACAGTGAACTCCCTGAACTTCTCCAGATTTGCCAAATGTTGACATTTTGCCACATTTGCTTTATTTTTCTCTCCGTCTGTATGTGTATGTATATCTTTCTATATATATGTTTCCCCCCTGAACCATTTGTGAGTTAATGCAATCACCAACACAATCCTTTACACACACAGATCAGTGTGTATCTCCTAAGAACAAGGTCATTCTCGTACATAACTACTGTACACTTATCATATTCAGGAAACTTATCAGTGATACAGTTCTAGAGTCTGAGTTTTAGATTCCATGTTCAAACTTCACCAACTGAAATGGTGAAATAAAATTGCACCGTATTCTATAGCAATTATTTTTCCAGTCTGGGACCTCAACCAGGATCACAAATTGAAACTAACTGTCCCTTCTCTTTAGCCTCCTTTAATCTGGACCGGTGCCTCGGCCTTCCTTTGTCTTTTTTGAGGTTGATATTTTTGAAGAGTCCATTTTGGAGGATGTCTCTCAGTTTGGGTTTGTTTGGTGTTTCCTTGGGATCAGATTCAAGTTCTGCATTTTTGGCAAGAACACCACCAAAGTGATGCTGTGTCCTTCTCAGTGCATCATATCAGGAGGCACCTGATGGCTGTTGTAAATTCTGACCTCTCGGATGGGGTAGTATCTGTCAGGTTTCTCCACTCTAAGTTTTTCCCTTCGTAATTAGTAAGAAATCTATGGGGGAGATACTACAGATAAGACTGTGCCAAGCTGAACATTAAACACATTTTAATATTTATGTATTTATTTTTGTGTTACATTCTGTTTCTGCAAAGGAAAATTAGTGTTTCCTTTACAGTTGCAACATAAAGTTTCTTTCTTCAAAACACATATTTAAAGTAAAAAAGGAGGAGTCAATTTGAAGAAAAGTATAAAATAAGTGACAATAGTGGTGGCTTGTGGATATGGCAAAACCCTGTAAGGTGTGGTGCGCAAATGGATGTTTTAGAGACACAGGACAGTAAATTTTTGACCTACCAAGTATGGAAACAGCCATTGTTAGGAAATACAGGGTTATTCCTAACTCTGTATTTATGCCCCCAGGCATTCCTGGGGTCTTCAGAGCCTTGGAGTGTCTTCTGTGGTGTCCAGTGTCCCCCAGGCCTATAGACCCTGCCTCCAGGCTCTGTCTGGTGAAGAACAGACTCGGGGGTGGGCGGGGTGGGGGGAAGAGTAGGGGGAGGGGGTGTCCCAGCAGGAGCCCTGGGAGGTGGCCGGTGCAGCTATCCAGGTAAAGCACCACACTGGCCTGGATTGTGACAGTGTCAGCAAAATGGACAGCGGGGGCATGTTTTGGAAGAAGAGAGGGACAAGGCGAAGGGGATTTCTTCCCTCAGGTCTGCCAGCTGTGGCCACCAGATGTGGGGCCCTGAAAGTGACTCAGGCCCCAGAGGCTCTGTCAACAGCCACAGTGGCTCCCCAGCCTGCGTGGGACTATGTATTCAATGTGGGCCGTGTACCTGGGAATCAGCCTCGAATTAACTGACATTGGGTTTGAGACAGACTGAGGAAATGGGCACCAGCAAACAGATGACTTGCGGTGGCTACTAGACCTACATTTGAGGACCAAGAATGCAGAGTGCACACGGCTGGTGGGGTCAGCCAAGGAGGTGAGAGGAGGAATGGGGCAGGGATCCTCTGAACATAGCTGGGTCCAGCAGGGCTGTTTGTGAAAATGGAGGGCTTGGGCCTGTGGCTTGTTCAGGTCAGGAGGCTGCTGGTCTGATAAACTGCAACAATCCTTCTGCTCCTGGGTGAGGGCACTGCTGCCAACCAGCTGTGTGGCCTTAGGCAAGTTAATTGGCCCCTCTGATCTTTAGTTTCCTCATCTTTAACATGGGACTGACAATCCACCAGTTTCTTCATAAGGCTGGGATGAGAACTAAACTATGAATGCATGTGAGTCATCTCTAGTACGATCATTTATGAATTTCTTTATGGCTTGTGTGTAACTGGGTCACAAATTGGCCATACAAAGCTGGGTTCAAATCCCAGCGTGGCCACTTGCTAGCTGTGCAGCTCCGGCAAGTCTCATAGTCACTCTGACCCTCAATATCTTCATCTGTAAAATGAGAAAAGTATTAGGATCTACCCAGTGGGGTTGTTATGGGGGCTAAGTGAGGGGCTGATGCATGGAAAGTGCTCAGGCCAGTTCTCAGCACGTGATATTCACTCTGTTCATCCACAAGCGCCTCAGGGATTATGACCTTACTCACCGATTTTTACTAAACCCTGATTGGCAATAAAGAACAGAAGCTCAAAATCCAGAGTCAGACCTGGGTCCAAATTGTGACATTACTTTCTATGTGGCCCTAGAAAGTCATACTTCTTCTAGCCCTAATTTCATTCATTCATTTCCCCATTTATTCATGCAACACTTACTGAACAATGACCGTATGCCGAGCCATCTTTTAAGCACTTGGCTTGTAGCAATTCGTGTGATTCCCACAACAATCCTAAACAAGGTAGGTGCTGTTATTATCTCCATTTTACAGATAGGGAGTCTGAGGCCCAGCGAGAGAAAGTCACTGCCCCAAGTGATGCAGCTGGTTGGTGTCAAAGTCAGGATTCCAATCTGGGCCACCTGGCCCCAGAGTCCATGCTCTCAACTTTTGGGGGCCAGGTTTCCTCTCTGCAAATTGGAGGATTTCCTTTCCTCCTGTGGATGTTGGGAAAATTAAATGAGATCTGGCCTTTACAGGCATAGCACAGTGCCTGGCCCTCATGGAGGGTTCAGTAAAAGGGAGCTGTTATTTTGATTTATTATTTAATTTTTCAGCTTGATACATCTCTATGCCTTTGTACTACACTGCCTTCTCTACTTGGTTCGCTTCAGATTGTCTTTCAAGCCTCCAATTCAAGGGTGACATCCTCCAGGAAGCCTTCCTTGACCTTACTAAGTGCCCTCTGTTGAGTTCCCACAGCCCATAGGGTTACCAAGCTACAGTAGATCTAACCACACAGTCCTACAATTTTCCCTTTCCATCTAACATAGGGCAGAGGCTGTGCTTTCTCCTTTGTATCCCTGGCTCCTGGTACAGCCCAGAACCAGCGTGGATGCTTGCTCAGGGAACGGGCGCTCATTTGTTCAACAAAATATTTTGAGCACTGACAGTACGTCAGCCTCTGGGGCATTAGCGCATGGCTTTGTTGAATGACTAAAGGGCCCTCCCCAAGTTCTGTGCTCACTTCGCCATCTCACTGTGCCACTCCCCTGTGTACACCTGCTAAGGTAGCACTTTCTAGAAGACCTTCACACCCTCCTGGGAGTGGACCAGGGAAGGTTCCAGGCCCATGCCCAACAAGCGTGACTCCCCTCCCCAGTTCCAGATACCCAGCAGCCTGGCTCTCCTCCCTGTGTCTCCCTGAATCCCCCAAGCCTCCCCTGAGCCCAGCCCCTCTCCTGAAATAGAGTTTCTTGTGGCTTCACGTTTCATCTCCCCAGAGAACAGGCTCCTTTCTCCAATCTGCCACCGGATGCACCAACTCTCCAGGCTAAAAATACCCTTGACATTTCTGAAGGCCTGTTAGGGCTGGAGCTGCTCTCCTGAAAGGAATGAGTTTCTTTGCAAATCGATGCAGGTGGTACAGCAGTCACAGGCTGAGGGCATCTACCACAGTCACAGCTTCGTTACACCCAGTGGATGCGTTTGCCTGCTTTCCTGAAATCCCTCCCTGACTCTGAGCTCCTGGAGACTAGAGATCAGGGCTAGTTCATCTCCATGTCCCCACACATCCTGGCCTACAGAGGGGCTCAGTAATTGTTTGTTGAGTGATACATAGCAGTTATGAATAGGGATTCTGGAGCCAAATTACTTGGGTTCAAATTCTGGCTCTGCTGCTTACTGGGTGACCACTCTGCCTTCATTTTCTCATCTGTTAGATGGAAGTACTAAAAGCATCCAGCACATAGACTTGTTAAGAGGAATAAATGACTCACTATAGGTATAGCTTCTAGAGTAGAGTTTGACATGGTGAGCACAATGTAAGAGCTGTTCATTATTAGCATTGAGATTATTGTCATCATCTTTGTCATCATCAGGAGTCTAGCTTTCCTTATCTCTCCACTATTTTCCTGTATAGTCCTTATTCTCAGGCAGGTTCTCCCTCACAGTGGCAAAATGGCTGCCAGGCACTCAAGCTTACATCCCATTCCTCAAAAGTCCTGGTCTAAAGAGAACTTGTCTTTTCCTCCCGCAAAATTCCAGCAGAAATTCTGGAGCGGCTTTCTTCAGCCTGGCTTTGAGCTTTGCCCTTTCCTATAACAATCTCTGGAGCCAGGGAGATGAGCTGTTCTTATTAGCCAATCCTAGGTCATGTGTCAATCTGGGAAGCAATCACTGTAGCCAGAAGGATAGCATGCTCTGATTGGTCAGGTCTGACACCAATCACTGTGTTCAGGAGAGTAAAACGCTCTGATTGGTGGGCCTGGGTCACATGGCCATCAGGAACTACTCCTTGTATCTAGGGAGCTAAAACACTCGCATTGGCCAGCTCTAAGTCATGTGCCCATCCCTGGAGCCAAGGGTTGAGGTAGATGTCACCCTAGTGCTTAGACTGTGGTGAGAGGGGCGGGGTGCTGTTCCCAGATGCAGGAATGGACAGAGGGCAGGTGGAAACAACTGCCTCAGACTACAGCAACCCCAAAGTGGAACAGAGCCCTTTGTCCCTTTTCCCCAGGACATCTCCTACTCAAGATTGTTCTGGATGGTGGCTTTTACTGGACGTGACAGCTGCAATGGTGTATGTGTGGCTACATCACACTGCACACACAATTAAAGATTAAATATTAGATCTCTCGATACTTAAAAACCTTCCAGGCTTTCCCTCCCAGGGGCCTCAGAGAATGGGCCCTGCTTCTCTTCCTCTGGCTTGTCCAAAGTAACAGTATCCCTATGGGCAGGCAGTTTGCATTTTCTCTCTCTCGGTCCATACTCATGTCTCGCTGCATCAGGCCACACAAAATAGATTCTGAACAAACTTTCCTGCATCTTATCCTGCCGCTGGTCTCCTCTCTGCCTTTAGTTTCTCCTTCTGCACATTGAGCAACTATTCACTTGGCAGGATTTGTAAGTCCAGCCTCATTCATCACTATGAGGGTCTCCCCAGCATGAAAAAGTTGCATCACATCTTGGAGGTGGGGGGAGAGTTGGAATAAGGAAACTCTAAGAGAAATAAGCCCGCAGACCTTGGGTGAAGCCGCTCAGCTTCTCAAATCAGGCGAGCGGTTGCCTTGTTTGATTAGGATTAACAGATTTTCCAAAGATAACCTATTTTGGTTTTATGATTCTATCTCTCCAGGCAGTGTTTACAATATGTATTTGCAGAAAAAGAATGTATGTCAGGAACGAGGCGAGGGCCCTTGCTGGCGCTCACACAGTCTGTCATAAATATAATATTAGGATGACGCCTGAAATTAATATGAATCATTTCCCAATAAATATAGTCAGTTAGTGAGGTGTTCCAGGACGGCTGATGGGAGATATATTTTAGTAAAATATGCTTTTTTTTTTATCAGTTGGGCACTAGGAATGGGGGTGCATGGAGGGCATAAATCTCCACGGAAGAAGTATCCTTTATGATTATTCAATTCCACAGTAGCTCTAAAAGCCTAAAGTAGATTCGTATTTACAGTTCCTGGAAGCACCTGGTTTTTATACATTAGGGGAAGAATTAGCATCAGGGCCTCCTCATGGAAATCACTGACTTACGGGTGGGGAGGTGAGAGGACTCCGGGCTGGGATACTCCGTGGGACTGAATTAATTTCACCTGTATTCAGGTGTGGCACAAAGGAAGCTCATGAAGCAGGCAGACGAGAAGGAGCTGCTGGGAAGGCGGTCCTGGCTGGGTCCATATCAGGAATCTGGGATGCACGGAGGGGTTAGGGCCCTTTCCTACTGGAAAAGGAAAAAGTGTGCAAGGGAGAGGGCTGAAGCTAGCTAGCTAAAGCTGACAGCGACAGAGGTGGATGTACCCCTGTCCCTAAGATCTCGGGCTAAGAATATCCATGTCTCATCTCACCTGCCCGGATCCTTTCAAAGCCTGGAGATGGAAGAAGGAATCCTGACCTTGTCACTTGACGTTAAGTTCCCTGCGTGAGCCTTATTTATTTAATTTTAAAGTTATCTTTGTTTTCTTTTTCCCTGCAAACAAAAGTGATACAGGCCCACAATCTGTTAGCCAAAATTTTTAAGTCCAAAAAGCTCTGAAAACTGAGTTTTTATTGCTAACACATTTGGTAGCAAAACGTGATTTGAACAGATATGAAGCTATTTATGTTCCTTATTCATCCCACTTTGTGGGAACATTTATACCTTTCACGGCAGAATTATTAATGTGTTTGATTATAGGGGGGCTGCCCTAAACCTCGCTGGGAGTGTTAGATAAGGCACATGGACCTTGACGCCTTTCCCAGAGCCAAACGGATTCTGAATTCTGAAACACATCTTCCCCAAGGGTCTGAGATAAGGGATTGTAGACTTGAACTTGCTAGTTGTAATAAAAAAGTCAGATGACATAATGCAGAAAGTGAAAGCCTTAAGGAAACAGAAAAGGCTCCCACTTAAAAAGTGAGCAGAACATAAATATTCATACAAGAAAAACAACTGGCCAGTTAACTTGGAAATAATTCAACTGCCCTCATAATTGAAGGCGGGCAGACTAAAACCGTAACAAGCTTCATCTTTACCAAATTAAAAAGAGGGAGATTATCTGGTGCCAGTTGAGGATGTATGGAAAGATATTCCCATCCACACTGATGATGGGGGTGAATCGTTCAACTATTTTGGAAGACAACTTGGCAATACCCAGCCACATTTCAAAAGTGTATACCCTTTAGAGGGACTTCCCTGGCGGTCCAGTGGTTAAGACTCCACAATTCCACTATAAGGGATGCGGGTTCAATCCCTGGTCAGGGCACTAAATCCTGCATGCCACGTGTGATGTGGCCAAATTTAAAAAAAAAAAAAAGTGTATACCCTTTGGAGAAGCAATTCTGCTTCTGGGAATTTATCTTGCAAGTATTAATAGTTGTGCTCACCTGTGCAAACATGTTCATTCAAGGATATTCACTGCACCATAGATATAACAGCAAAAAGCTAGAAAAAACCCTAAATTTAATGCTAAGTGTCCACAGCAGAGGATTGGTTAAATATACTTGGAGCATATAGGCAATGGAAGAGTAAGAAGCAGTTAAAAAGAATGAAACAGGTCCATACAAACTGACTTGAAAGGATGCCCATGATACAGAACTCCAAGGACAGAACAAACTATGTAATTCTACAATTCAGTTTTCACTTTCTAAAAGTATTTATGTGCATACTATATGTTCACCTGTGCAAAGAAAAACTTGCGGGGAGGACGTACCCCAAACTGTGGTTACACTTCTCTTAGATGTATATGGGAGTCAGGGCTTTCTCTAGATTTTATACATTTTAATACATTTTGTAATTAAACTAAATTGTGTGTAGTGAGGGAAAGGAAGTAAAATTTCCCCATAGTTCCACCCTCTTACCCAGAGATTAGTTTTGCTAAAAATGTGCTGTTTTTCCCTGTTCCTAGCAGCATTATTCACAGTAGCTAAAATGTAGAAGCAACCCAGGTGTCCACCAATGGATGAATGGATAAGCAAAATGTGATCTATCCATACAATGGAATATTATTGTCTTAAAAAGAAGGAAATTCTGACACATGCTATGACATGAATGAACTTTGAGGACATTGTACTGAATGAAATGAGCCAGTCACAAAAAGACAAATACCGTATGATTCCACTTATATGTGGTCCTTAGAACACTCAAACTCTTAGAGACAGAAAGTAGACTGGTCGTTGCCAGGGGCTGGGAGGAAGCGGGGAGTCAATGCTTAATGGGTCCAGAGTTTCAGTTTTACAGATGAAAAGAGTCCAGAGATGATGGTGGTGATGGGAGCACGACATTGGGAATGTATTTGATATCAGAACTGTGTGAAAATGGCTGAGATGGTAAATTTTATCTTATGTATATTTTAACACACACACAAAAAATTGGTGTTCTTTTAGAATTTTCTCCATGAATACATCTATATTTATATTCACCCACCTGTGCATTTATTTTCTATACGCAACAATGAGTTTGTGCCATCCGAGTTCGTCTGCAATTTTCTTTTCCCTTCTAATGCCACGTCCTGGCCATCCTTCCATGTCAGTGCCCGTGGGTGTCCCTGCCTGGCATGCCCCCATGCAAAGGCATCATCTATTTCACCAGCCACCCATTGATGGACATCTGGGCTGGCTCCAACGTGGGGGCCTTATGTCGTGAAAGATTTTTGTCAACCAAACTAAATTTATTAAGTAATAATTAATTTGTTTCCCCATTTTTTATTCATCAAAGATGCACAAACTACAGACCAGGGCTTCCGATTAGCAGGAGGCTCCTGGAGCCGAGAGAATCCCAGCCAAGAGCAGAGAAGGTGCGTGTCTGAGGGAACCCGGGTGGCCTATGGAAGAAAAATGTGTAAATTCCCTTTGTGTGTCGGATTTTTGCTTTTTTAACACAGGAGCAAAGCCAGACCCCAAACAGACAGGGGAGGGGTGGAGAGGGCATTGGGAGTGGAAAACTCTGGTGGAAGGGTTTTCAAGACAGGAGGAACACAATAACAAAGGCACAGAGGAAGGAGAGAAGATGGTTTAAACTTTCTGAGCCTCTGTTTTCCTCATCTGTATGATAGGCATAGTCTTTCCTGCCTCCTCACAGAGTTATTCTGAGGATTTGCATAGTGGCACATAGTAGGGCCTCAAGAAATCCAATAGATGGTTAAAACAAACAAAAAAAAAACAACTGAGGTTTCCCTGGTGGTGCAGTGGTTAAGAATCCACCTGCCAATACAGGGGACATGGGTTTGAGCCTTGGTCTGGGAAGATCCCACATGCCGTGGAGCAACTAAGCCCGTGCGTCTCAACTACTGAGCCTGCGCTCTAGAGCCCACGAGCCACAACTACTGAGCCCACGTGCTACAACTACTGAAGCCCACGCGCCTGGAGCCCATGCTCCGCAACAAAAGAAACAACCGCGATGAGAAGCCCGCGCACCGCAACAAAGAGTAGCCCCCGCTCGCCACAACTAGAGAAAGCCCACGCACAGCAACAAAGACCCAACGCAGCCAAAAATAAATAAATTAAAAATAAAAAAGTTTATCATTATAGAAGAAAAAACTGAAAATGAGGTGGAGCTTCTAGCTTGTATTATTTCAACAGATATATACCGAGCTCAGGGCTGATGGCGGGGGGGTGGAGAAGTGAGGAAGACCCAGGTGCTCCCCTCCAGGAACTCAAGTCCAGGCTGTTTTGTGTGTGAGGAAAGAACGATTTCCCACAGGGAAACAGTGTGTTGTCTCAGAAACGGAACTGCGTGCTGGACAGGGCAGGCAAAATAGCTAGGAGAACGCAGGCTGGTGGTTGCCAGGAGCTGGGGGAGGGGAGGATGGGGAGTGAGTGCTTAATGGATGCAGGGGTTCCTTTTGGGGTGATGAAAATATTTTAGAATTAGAGGTGGTGGTTGTACAACACTGTGAATGTGTTCAATGCCACTGAGTCATACGCTTTATAATGGTAATCTTGCATTACATGAATTTCATGTCAATAAAAACAGAAATCAACTCAGGGCAACTTAAGGGCAAATGCAGGGAATGTGGACCCCAACTTCCTGGGATCAAATCCCAGCACATCCCTGCCTAGCTTTGTGAAGAGAAGCTAATTCCATAACCTCTTGGTGCCTCAAGTTTCCTCCTTTGTTAATTGGGGGTAATAAACTTCCACCTCATAGGGTTGCCAGAAGGATTAAATCAGGTAATAGTTGTAAAGCTCTTAGCAGAGCCTGGCCCAAAGTAAGTGATCAATAAATGGTTGTTGTTGTTTTTATTATTACTGGTGAGGGAAAATGTGTTCAAGGCAAGGGGAACAGCCAGCAATGGCAGACGCAGAGATTTAGGTGGAGATATGGAACAGGCTGTGAATAGCAAAGTGTTTGGTTGGGCTGAAGATGCCTGCGGGTGTGAGGAGGGGAAGGTGAGACAAGCCTAGATTCAACTCTCTAGATTCAACTCGTCTGACCATAACATTTATTGCAAAGAATAAATATGTAGTTTCCATGTCATACTTCTTACCAGACAAGGAAAACAGCCATTCTGCCAGGAACTTGAATGTGTATGATGTTTTTAAAGGGACTGTGACAAAAGCAAGGTTTGGTTCAGTTGTAAATGTCCCATCATTTCAAGTAACCTTTTGTGAGTGCATATGAACTATCTTCTCTTCTGCCTTTATAGAAAACCAATTATGCATTGTTGCTTGTACAATAAATTGTTTAAAAAAGTACACATTGATGCCTATTCTGTTGTTTAGGGATGTTGGCAGAGCTTTACGTAGCAGGGTCCCATGGAGGGTATATGGAATGTGTACTTAGCCCCTTCAGAGGTTTTAGAAGCCAATCAGATTGGTGGTGTATTCCTTCAGGGTGGCAGCTGTGGGATGGAATTCAGGAATGGTGTGCACCAGGGGTTCTTAGAAAGTGTTCCTGCACAGTGGCAGGAACTAGAGAACTGGGAGAACTGGCCTCCTCTTTGGATCTTGCTCCAATTTACCATGCAGCCTTGAATAGGTCACCTAACCTCTCTGGTTTCAACAGGTCTCAGCATCACCCCCCTCCCCAACTCTTATACTCATGCTATGCTTATGAATCTGCTTCCGCCAAAAGGTAGACCCTTTCAAGAGCAAGGAGAAGCTTCCATTTACCTTCTTGTTCCCAGTGCTTGGCATGGTACCCAGCGCGATTTAGGTGCTCCATAAATGTTTGTTGATTAAATGAGTGAATGAGTGAAAACGTAGGTGAAGCTGTAAAAGGAAGAGGTTGGGTGTGGTTGATTTAAACTGGCACCACAGTAGCAGCCCTTGAGATATATTTTCCCAGCTTTCCACTAAAATACCTAAGAAGGCAGCAAGAATCCAAAGCTCACAGTGCTGACACCCAAGACTGACAGGCGCCTGTTGCCAGAATCTGGGAGGAATTTCCATAAATACAAGGCAGATGGAGCTGGGTTGAGATAAACAATCGGGAACCTATTCAAGTTTTAGCTTCTGAAATAGGGCACTCCTCCAGGGTAAAAGGAGGTAGGAAAATACTCAACCCCTTTCCCCACTTACAACCCCAGACCGTGAGACCCACAGTCTGTGCCAATCAGAAAATGGGGTGGTGAGAGGGGAGGGGGTTTTCTCCACTGTTTGGGGTCAATTCTGTAGGCAAAGTATTCTTCCTCTTCCTGGCCTGTACTTCTACCATTTGGAGACTGAAGTTTACAGAAGGCAATAGGTCAGGGGGGATGGAAGGGAGGGAAGAATGTCAAAAGCATTTTGTATCCTGAGAGGAACAGCTTCCCGGAGTGCTACAGGTGAGGGAGGAACAGACACAGTGCATGCTGGGGATTGTAGTTTTTGATGTCCTCCCTTAGTTTTTGTTTGTTTGTTTGTTTTTGCTGCACCAAGTGGCTTGTGGGATCTTAGTTCCCCGACCAGGGATCAAAACTGAGCCCTCAGGTTGGCAGTGAAAGCGCAAAGTCCTAACCACTGGACCACCAAGGAATTCCGTCCTCCCTTAGTTCTTTATGCCGCGGGACAGAAGGGGATCCTTTCTCAATGGGATGAACGCCTGGTTGACACTCGCTCTGGTGCTATGCAGAGAACCAGCCTTCCTCTCCAGGTGTCGATGATGAAGTGCTGGGGTCGGCCAGTACCTTAGTGGACGATGAGAGGTGCCGAGGACAATTCACACACACTGCCTATTGCCTCGACTGTGTCCCAAGGTACCGTGTGTATTGTCAGGAATCAGATGCACATCTCTATAGAGCTCGGAAATAACACCTTGACACCCATGCCCACACCCAGTAGAGAACAAAAAGCACTATGAAGCCTCTAGACCAGAGGTCCAGGCCCCAGTGCCTTTATGGAACTGTGTAAGGATAAAGTAGGTCAAGTGTAAGAGGGGGTTGAGGAGAACCAGGGAACTGGGCCCCTTGATGTCCAGTTTACAGATGAGAAAACAAAGGCTCAGAGAGGGGAGTGACCTGTTCCAGGTCTCAAAGTGATTTGGACCAGGGCGGCTTCTTCATTCTGGAAGCTTCCTCAGAGGAAACTGACAGCGCTGCTGGCCGTATCAAGAGGCAGGAGAGGTGTGTGTTTCTGAGGGACGGAGGTGGAAGAGGCCACTAGCCTGGGGCTCCTGGCTCTGCCACTGGGCTTTTGGGTCTCGCCCCTCTGCCAGCCCCACCATCCTTCTCTGCCTCACTCCTTCCTTGGGTCTGTCCCTGCATTTTCTCCCCCCTTCACCCTGGCCTTCCTCCTCCCTCTGTCTACTTCTCCCTCTCTCTTTGTCCCTTCCTCTCTCTTCCACTCAACAAGCTCTTAGTGAGTGCCTACTGTATGCGCATCACCGGGCTGGGCCCTGAGTGCAGCATAATTCGCTCATCTGGATGCCGGATCATGTTTCCCATTGCAGCTTCCAGATCTGCAGAAATCTGGTTTTACAGTAAAAAAAAAAAATACAATGAGTTTCTGCAAAGCTAATGATAATTACCCTCCAGACACAATCACTCGAAATTAGCTGGAAAACTAACCCAGGCTTTGAACTTTGTTCCTCGTCAGTAATTTCGACTCTGAAATACCATCATTTATGCTTAAGAAAGAGCTAGTGAGCAGGATGGGAGACATGGCCTTTTGCTAGGCTTGCAATAACTAAACAGGCTCAGACAAGGCAGGGTCGGGCAACCGCTCTGCAATGCCTGTTCCTCTTTTCCTCCGGAGTTCAACCCTAATCCTAGCAGCTCTAGTTACAGCCAGGATTTCCTTCCTCTACCGAGGCTGCGTGAGCTGGGGGCTCAGGTGAAGGAAACCTGAAGGCCCCATTCTAGGACCTTGGGCCACGCTTGCATTTACACCTTACACACAAAACTACAAACCCCTCTGTGATGGTTAATTTTATGTGTCAACTTGCCTAATTAAGCATTATTTCTGGGTGTGTCTGTGAGGGTGTTTTGGAATGAGATTAGCACCTGAACCCGTGGACTCCATAAACTGACGGCCCTCCCCAAATGTGGGTGGGCATCATCCAATTCTTTGAGGGTCTGAATAGAACAAAAGGTTGAGGAAGGAAGAATCTGTTCCCTTCTTTGCCTCCTGCCTGACTGCTGACTTCGGACAACTCATTCCATCTTCTCCAGCCTTCCAACTGGGATTTAAACCATCAGCTCCCCAGGTTCTCAGGCCTTCAGACTCAGACTGAACTATACCCTTGGCTTTCCTGGGCCTCCAGCTTGCAAACAGCAGATCACGGGACTTCTCAGCCTCCATTATCGTGAGAACACATTCGTCACGATAAATCTCCTTGTATACATCTACCAGTTCTGTTTCTCTGGAGAACCCTGACTAATACACCCTCCTCCCCCATCCCCTCTCTTTCCTCCACCCACTACCCAGCCTTAACCTTGTTTGGCAAAGGCATGATGTGCTATTTGCCCTAGGATTAAATTAGCCCAAACTTCTGGTTCCTTCCACTACTGCATCATCATGCTACAGGGGCAGGATTAAGCGTCCTAGGTTGGTTTGGGTCCTCTCTGTCCTTTCTTGGTGAAAACCATCATTTTAATGATAACTGTCTTTAAGTGTGTGCAAATCATTTTATGCTTTATGCAGTAGTCAAAATGATGCGAGACAGACATTATGTTGAAAGAAAGAAGCCAGATACTGTATGAATTCACTTATGTGAAGGGTAAGAACAGGCAAAATGAATCAAGGCTAAAATAATGATTCCCTCTGATTGGGGGGGGTGAGTATTAATGGGCAAGTGACATGAGGGAACCTTCTGGGATGCTGGCCATGTTCAGAATCTTGAGCTCAGTGGTGGTTATGTAGGCATATACATTTGCCAGCATTCATTGAACTGGACACTTAAGATATGTGCTCTTTACATGCATTACACCTGAATTTTTAAAAAAATACATGATGGTTAGTCTCTTTCCAATGCAAGTTAGTGCTAAAATTTCTCTATTTTCTGCTGTCTTTTGTACTATTGGCTTTGCTTCATTGGCAGACAAGTATTGTTCTTTACTCCTGCCAACTTATTTTTAAGGAACACTGTTATTTTTATAGACTTCCCTCCCCCATCATGATATTACTCCCCCAGTATAGCTCATAATCCAGAAGGAAAGCTAAGACTCATACTCAAGTAAGAGTAATGGAGAGTTTCAGTGGGAACTGGGAGGAAGGGGGTGAGAATCTCTAAGAATGAACGTTAAGTATGTAAAGAATGTTCTCAGCAGAATTAGTCCAATCTAGTTGGAACATAGGAAGAACAAACTGGGATTCCATAAGGCTGGAGTCAGACATAGAAGGCTTGGATGCCAAGCTACAGTTTGTTGTAGTAGACAGTGGGGGAGCCACTAGGGTTTTTTGAGCAAAAGAGGAGCATGATAAAACCCATGCTTCCCAAAGAGAAATATGGTGGTGTGACCAAGATAAAGCAAAGCCTAAAGGCTGAGACACCAGTTGAAGAGGATATTCACTGCTGCAATAGACCAAGCAGTGAATAACAGGGCTTGGGATAGCAGAACTAGATGATAGATGCCATAAATAATATGGCCATTGGGTATAGAGGTCAAGGAAGAGAGAGGAGTTGATGAAAAGGAGGACACAAAGGCATGGAAGTTGGGAACATGGGATCTGGAGTGAGAACACCTGGGCTTGAATCCCAGCTCCCCCTAGGTACTAGCTGTTTGTTTGGTTTTTAAATAAATTTATGTATTTATTATTTATTTTTGGTTGTGTTGGGTCTTTGTTGATGCACACGGGCTTTCCCTAGTTGCGGCGAGCGGGGGCTACTCTTCGTTGCGGTGTGCGGGCTTCTCATCGCGGTGGCTTCTCTTGTTGCGGAGCACGGGCTCTAGGCACGCGGGCTCAGTAGCTGTAGCTCGCGGACTCTAGAGTGCAGGCTCAGTAGTTGTGGCTCACGAGCTTAGCTGCTCCACCGCATGTGGGATCTTCCCAGACCAGGGATCGAACCCATGTCCCCTGCATTGGCGGGCGGAATTCTTAACCACTGCACCACCAGGGAAGTCCCTAATTATTTTCATTATCACCATAATTATTCAAGTTAATATTAAGAATGCCTAAAAGAAGGAGAGTAAAGGGATGGGAAGATGATGAGTTCAGTTTTCTTTTCAGCAGAAGCTAAGAGGAAACACATGGTTCACCATGTTCTCTTTTCCTACTGCCATGAGACCCCTGACATCCCAGACAGAAGCCACTCCATTGCCCTGAATCTCAATAAGAGGATGACATGGAACAGAGGCACAACCTTCCCACAATTTGCATGTAGCATAAGTAAGAAATAAACCTATGTTGTTGTAAGCCATGGAGATTTAGGAGATGTTTGTTACTGTAGCATAATCCAGTCTCTCCTGACTGTTGCAGAGGGCAAATGAATTGCCCAGTGACCCCTATCTGTGATATTGACAAGGCTAAAGCAGAAAACTCCAACGGGTTCTTCCAGGAAGGCTTACAAATAAGACTTGGTGCCAATCATTTCCATCATAACAACAATCACAGCATCAGACTGTTAGCACATGCCAAGGGGGATAATTTGGGTGGAGTGGGTAGATGCTCTGTACCCAGTATTTTACTGTTAAGGGCAAATTTGCAGAGATTTGGAAAATTGGGTTCTGTGTGGAGTAAACATACTGAACAAGTTTTCAGCTACAACACAGCTGAGCTCAAGGGAATGGGGTTTGATAGTTAGTGTCAGCATAATGAATTTCTTTTAAAAAAGGCTCCAGAATGTCTGCAAAACACTGTCAAGTCAAAAATTGTGCCTGTGGGTTTTTGGGGTTTTTTTCCGGTACGCAGGCCTCTCACTGTTGTGGCCTCTCCCGTTGCGGAGCACAGGCTCCGGACGCACAGGCTCAGTGGCCATGGCTCACGGGCCCAGCCGCTCTGCGGCATGTGGGATCTTCCCGGACTGGGGCACGAACTCGTGTCCCCTGCATCGGCAGGCGGACTCTCAACCACTGCACCACCAGGGAAGCCCTGTGGGTTTTTTTTAAAGCAATTTCCCTAGCCACTCTGGCTAATAATATCTCATTTTGTTAACTCCGAAAGAAGGTCTTTTTAAAAATACTGTAACATGTCATTTCCCAGTGTAAACTCTTTCAATGACTTTTCATGGCCTTGATGATCAAGTTGAAACTCTTCAAAAAACCTACAAGTCCCTTCATAACTGGGTCCTGCTTACCCACCCAGCTTCACACCTGGGCGCTCTCCCCTCACATGCTATAATCCCACCACTCAAGGACTGAAAATTCCTACTAAAAGCTACACCCACTCTGCCTCTGAGCCTTTGCACTTGCTGTTCCCTGTCTGGAACATTCTCCCAACCATTGCAGAAAGATTCAGTTCACGTGTAGAGTACCAGCAAAGCAGATGCTCCAAATGTTCAAAATAATTTAAATGTTTATTCTTCTCTGAAAAAAATGTTGAACACAAGCAAAATCACAAGGGTTTTTAGAGTTCCCTTGCACTTGTTTTGCTGTTTAGTATTATTTTTCTTTTGAGTCATACATAGGGCCCCATCATAAGCTCTACCATGCTTACTTCTAAGGTAAAGATCTTAACCGGACCTGGTTTCTGGCTGTCTTGCAGTGACAGCAATGTTCATTACCAAAAATCAAAATGAAAATGAAGCAAACAAGCAAAAAGAAGAAAACATTAAAAACAAACTCCCCAAAACTACAGTTCCACCTACTCAGAAGCTATTACTATTAACACCTTGATGCTAATGATCCTTCCAAACCCTCTTTTGTGTGTATACAAACATACGATGATTTTCTTTTTTAATGAGATCATACAGGGTATATAATTTCTTAACATGTTTTCTCATTTAATATATCACAGCTATATTCCTTGTTAATATATTTATCCCACATAAATTTATGGTCATCTAGTATGTCATTCATTCTCTCATTCATCACTCAGCAAGTATTTGCCTAAAATTGTGTCTCTGAATGTATTTGACTGAGCCTCTATTCTTGTATATAGGTTCTTCCCAGCTTCTTACAGAGCACTGTCCTTAATATCCTCATAGCTAAACCTTTGTATATATACTTTGATGATTTTCTGGAAGTAAATTCTGAGAAGTGGAGTTGCTTGGTCCAAATAAAACCCCTTGCAGGCTTTTGATACTCTTAATCGGGCATATTTGGTTATCAGAAATAGACACCAACTTGAACTAGCTCAGGTTAAAGGTGGTTTATTAAAAGGACATGGGCCTCACGCAGGGTGAGAGCAGAACAACTTGAGGGTTCTCAGCAGGCAAAGTACATGGCCTTTCAGTCTAGTGCTCCCACTGATATGACTCCACATCAACTCAGTCAGTCTTTGTTTCAACTTCATCCAAATTATCAAGAAAGAGGGAATCTGGTTGGTGTAGCCTCGGCCTATGGAACTGGCTCTCCTGGGTCAGGGAGGCTCACCTGGAACTGATACCCTCCAATCCCATGAAGTGGATCTCAATAACAGTTTGAGAATAGAAATGTGTCAGCAGAGAAAACATAACCTCCTTTTCCTTTGTAAACAGATCGCCATTCTCAGCATTCTTTTGGTTGTAAGCGACAGAAACCCAGTTCAAACAGACCTAAACATGAGGATTTGGAAGGCGGTTTGGAGGACTCATTAGCACCAAGGTGTTAATAGTAATAGCGTCATTTGACTGGGAAGTTCAGGCCTAGATCTGCCATCAAACACTGCTGGATCCAGGGGGTCTACTGCGTCACCAAGACTCTCTCTTTCCCTCTCTCTCTACTCTGCTTTTTTCTGCAATGAAGTTATTTGCAGGCCAACTCTTCCAAGGATAAGATTACGATGGCCACCTGCTTATATCCCCAACAGGAAAAGGGCACTCCTTCCCATCAATTCTGGCCAAAGTTCCAGAGTTTACTCCTATTGGCCAACATGAAAGAACTGATCACCAAGGCCAAGGGAAAGGAATATCCGGTTTAGTCAGGCTTAAGTCCTGGGGCTGCCCCTCAGGCCAGGCAGTGGCGTCAACCCCACCTGAACCACATGAGAGTAGGGAGTAGGAAAGCAGTGACTCACAAAAGAAAATCAAGGTACTTTTGCTAAGAGAAGGAGGATGGTGCTGGGCAGGAAGCACTGACAAGTGTCACTGCAGAAATATGGTAGGGTTTTGTTTTCTTCCAGTAGAGGAGATGACCATTCTTTTCTTATTTCTCCCAAAGGACAAATAGGATGTTTTGTGAGCTTGTTGAAAGGAGCGGTGCTGTCCAATAGCACCTTCTGTAATGATGCCATCCAGTATAGAAGCCATTAGCCACAATGTTGCTATTGAGAACTTGAAATGTGCCTAGTGGGATCGGAAAACTGAATTTTTAATTTTAATTAATTTAAATTTAAATCACCCCATGAGGTTAATGGCTACTGTAATTGGATAACACAAAATAAAAGCCTGCTAAATTTTTCTGGTAGCAGTGTATAGAAACAGGAGGTCTTCAGTGCATCGTGACTTCAGAAAAAGAAACTCTCCTGCCCTTGTCTGCTGGCAGGGAAACTTTCTGAGTCTCAGGGAGTTTTTCCACGAGAGCGATGGGAGGTCTGCGCTGTGTCCACGGGGCTGGCGGTGAACATGGTGCCTTGTAATGAAATAACTGAAACATCATTGTGACTGTAGAATCAAGGGTCTTCCCTCCTTATCTCCAAAGCGCCCGTGTTTTACATGAAAAAGCGTTTCTAATTAATAGGCCAGCCCCTCTTGAGTTTGATAAAAACAGAGGAGAAAAGGATTTGATTAACCCACAATCTTTTCAATTTGGCGCGTTCTGCATGAGTGAAGTGTGTTTTCTGCAACGGAGCCAAGCCGGGCCTGTCCTGGTTCACCGCGATAACATTCTTCCCTTTGTGCAGCCCCGATTCACCCCCAGCCTGCCAGGAGAGGCTGGTATGAAGAGATTCTCAGAGGTAATCACCAGCGCCGCTGCAAGGGTAATCTGAATTCTCATACAGACAGTGGCCCACCCGAAGAAGGAAAAGATGACAAAGGCTTCCACTGTCCCCAAGTGAGAGAGTTCGTTCAGTCCTGAGACCGAGGGCTGGAGGTTGGGCTGAGCAGCGATGGGAAGGACCCTGCATGCAGAATGGTAGTGGGACACCCAAAGTCAAAAGGTCAGGGGCTGGGATGGGGCAGAGGAGTAGAGTCAGCTGTAGTGGTGTCCAGTGCGATGACAACCCGGTGTCTGCTGGCTCTCCCAGCTCCGGCTTGTGCCAGAGGAAGGCCTTGCTGCCTGGGGGGAAAGCAGGTCACAGAGCAATGTGTTCTCTGAATAAGGACCCAACTTCATCTTTCTCTGTCAACGCAGAGATGAGAAAATTCTTTCTCCTCCTTGCTGAGAGGGACAGGCTAGGTGGCAGATAACACCTCTCTAGACAGGTGTGGTGGTTTTAAAACAAGACTGCAAATCCTTAGACAGTTTTTGCATTGAGATGGGGGCTCTCTGTCCTCTCCACTTAAATCTGGATGGGCTTATGACTGCTTGGTCCCGTGGAATCTGGAGGAAGTATGCTCTCTGACTTCTGAGGCTGGGTCATAAAAGGCCATTGGCTTTCACCTCATTCACTGGAATCCTCATGCTTAGAGGCCTGAGCTACCATGTAAGAAGTCACCCAGTTTGTTGTACTTTGTTTTGGCAGCCCTAACAAACGAATACTTCTTCAATCTTATTTGGTTGTTGTCAGAGGTTTTTTGGTTGTTCTTTTCCAGTATTTTATTATGAAAAATTCCAAGCATACAGAAAGGTACTCATGTACTCACCTCCCACGTTCTACAATTAATTATGTTATGTTTATTTTATTACATGTCTATCAACCTCTCCATCCTTCCATCCTTCTATCAATCCATCCTTTTTTTTTTTTCAAAGTAAGTTGCAAGCATCATACACTCCATCCTTAAACACTTCAACTTGTATATCATGAACTAGAGTTCAATATATGTTTTCTCTTTTTTAGGTGAAATTGAAATACAGTGAAATGCACAAATCTTTTGTGTCATTTCATGAGTTTTGGAAAATGTTTAAACCATGTAACCCAAACCTCTATCAAGGTACAGATCATCACCAAACTCAGAAAGTTCTCTCACGTCACTTCCCAGTCAATTCCCACATCTGCTTTCCTAAGAGGATACTGCTGTCCCGATTTTTCTTAATATAGGTTAATTTAGCCTATTCTAGAACTTCAGATATATGGAATCATATGACATGTACTCTTACGTAAGGCTTCTTTCACTCAATATAATATTTTGATTGATTCTTATTTTAAGAAAGCCGTAAGAATTGGTCCAAGTGTTTTAGCACCTTGTTGAGAAAAATGAATAAGAAATAACACATAAGTCAAACAATGAATAGTAACATGTTTTCCACCCTGCTTGGTGCTAGGCAGTGTCCTGGGTGCTTGGGATACAAGGCTGAATAAAGCACAGTCCTGCCCTCAAGAAGTTCACAGGTACCACAGCCAGAAGGAAAGGAAAGAATCAAAACAAAAGTATAATTCTGAGTAATAAAGATAAGAACAGAGGAATGGAACAAAAGGAGTACAAGTTTCTCAAACTTGATTCCAGCAGTATTATTTTTTGATATTTTTCTTTAAACCTATTCCTTTCATTCTACTAAGCTATTTCTGAAGTCACAGTGCCCTTGCTAATTTTGTCAGGTAAGCAATGTGTTTAGCTAAAAATGCTTCCTCTGACTCCTATGTAGCTAGGAGTGGTCAGGAAACTTAATTCAGCCCAATAAAATGTAGGCAGAAGTCTGTTCAGTAGACTTCCCAGAAAACTTTTTGCTTTCCTAATTTAAAAATTGATGATGGTGATGGTGGTGGTGGTGGTGGTTATGGTGGTGGTGGTAGACAGACTCAGCTGGTACAGCCTTTTCCCTCCCCCCTTTCCCTTCTTCCTGCCTGGAATGAGAGTGCAATTCCTGGAGTACAGCAACCATTTTGAGGCCATGAGGATAAAAGCCCCATGCCAAAGAAGAAAAAACAGGAAGTGAGAAGGAGCCTGGATCTTTCATACTATCCTTGGACAGCTCTACTAGCCTTGGACTGCAGATGTCCAAAAATCTTGGAGACTGAAAAAAATTAACCCCTTACTTATTTAAGCCACTGTTGGTTGTATCTTCAGTTATTGGAAGCCAAATACATCCCCAATTAATACATTTGAATTTGATGGGCTGCTTATTTTTTTTCCTAGTTTAATTCAAGTAAATGTACAATTATTCAAATAAAACTGCTTTGGGGTACCATCTGAAATTGACTCATATAAACCAGAGGAAGGTGATACTTTTAGAAATTCTGACCTAGTAGGGTCATTAGTTTTATTGAGCATTTCAGAATTTACTAAGATTTTCCTCCATGACTCTTTTATTTACGCTCCACTACAGTTCCATGAAGTAGACAAGACCTACTTATTGTCCACTTGCTATAAATGAGGGGATGGATGGGGGTGAGAGGTGTTAGTGCCTTGCTAAAGATCACATAGCTAGTCAGTGGGGAAGCCAGCAGAATCTCACAACGTTAATATCACAAATGTTGATTGAACATGAGGCACCAGACACTGTGGATACAATGGAGAATAAGATAGATAAATACAGTCTCTGCCCCTGGAGTAACAGGGAGAACAAACATTGAAGCGAGTGATGGCAACTAAATATGAACAATGCTATAGAGGAAATCTAGAGGTCTGAGGAAGCATGAAAGAGAGTCTCTGTCTTAATTTGATTCCCCCAAAGCAGATCACAGCTCAGAGTTGCCTCACTGGGGTGAGAAGCTGGAGTATTTATTTACCACCTCTTCTCCCTTGTTGGTTGAGAGCATTTCCTGGGGGCATCAACTCCCCAGCTTCTGGCCTGTCCCACGCATGGGACAAAGCCCCCCAGGCAGGCATTGGGAAGAAAACCCTGTCTTGTACCAAATCTGTGTGCAGATGACCCCAGCGTGGGCGGAGATATGTGTACAGACAATGACTGTCACAGGTTCCTAATCTAGTGAGGGAAGCGATGCAAAATGGAACCTCTTATTTGCCACTTAATGCTGCAATCTGCCAACATGAGACAATCTGTAAGACTGGCTGACTTAATGCTATAAAATGCCCAAATAACTTGACATTTGACCTCCTGGCTCATCCACAAGGTTGACCCAGGTTAAACCAAAATCCCATAGTGAGGCCCGGATTTGAGGCAAGATCAAAATACACTCCCTTCCAGAAACCTCCTCAGGCACCAGCCTCCCATGAGAGACCAGGGAACCAGCAGCCAGTTTCCAACTTCGCCTGGGCTTCCTGCGGTGCGTGCTTCTGTCCTCACTGACACACTGAATGTTCTCCCCCAAATTATTTCTGAGTTCTCCTGGCAGCGGCTCTGCCTCCCCCGCCTCCCCTCCCCTCTCCCTTTGGCAGATCTGTGTTATAAAATAAGAGGCTCGGGATTATGTCTGTCTGACAACTGAAGAATGAGCAACGGAGCAGATGCAGAGTCTTACAAATCCCGTGAATTATACATGGCCATCTGCAGCCTCGAGCCGTCCAGGATTTCCACCCCACACCACAGCGTTCCATATGGAGTCATATGTTTTTAGTACTGGAGCCATGCTGTCAACGTCCAGCAATCCGTCATGTGGCACATGTGTGATGCAAGCGCCCAAATAAATGTTATCAGGCCCAGGAGTGCGGAGCAGAGGAGCACAGTGGCTCTCACCACCTTGTCTTCTCAGAAGGGCGGTTGCTTGTACAGCTTTTTGAAATTTTAACAAAATACTAAACAAATACTAAATCTCTTTTCTACCACTAGGAAGGCAAGTCTCCTACCCTCCACCTCACACATGCCCTAAGAGAGGCCTGATTTTAAAATAAAATGTAACAAGTCATAAGATTTGGGCTTCCCTGGTGGCGCAGTGGTTAGGAGTCCGCCTGCCGATGCAGGGGACACGGGTTCATGCCCCGGTCCAGGAAGATCCCACATACCGCGGAGCGGATGGACCCGTGAGCCATGGCCACTGAGCCTGTGCGTCCGGAGCCTGTGCTCCACAATGGGAGAGGCCACAACAGTGAGAGGCCCGCGCACCACCAAAAAAAAAAAAAAAAAAGTCATTAGATTTAAGTTCCTCGCTGGTGGATTTTAACGGATTCTTCAGGCATGGCGTCCTGGTTCCCACTACCTTCTTTATGAGAGCTTGGCTCCTCCCCTGTGGCCAGTCTGAAATCACATGACCCCACCCTGGCTGGAGCTGTCTGGCTCAGGCTGGGGCTCCGCCCAGTGCCTGGGCCAATCAGATTCTCTCATTCAGAAATTGGGATTCAGGGGTGCTACTCAGGCTGTGGTGGGACGACCTTAAAGAGGAAATCTGGTGCAGTGCAGAAGCCTTCTTGTGCCATGTCCATGAGGACATGAGAGGAGGGAGAGAATCTAGGCTGCAGAGAGAGTGAGAGACAGAATGAATGAATGAACGAATAAATGAACATGATAATCTCTTTGCCAGCCCCTTGTTGTTACTTTCTCTCCGTCTTGAGCTACTCTCTTATCCCTGTGTCTAAATTCTTCTTGACCAATGGCTGTTTCTTGGCTGAAGGTTTGTGGTGAGAGAGAAGGAACCTGTTCAAGGCCTCTGGGTCAATCAGCCAAAAGATGGTGTGTCTGGAGAGAATCTCCCTGCCTCCCAGTTGAGAGAGGCAAGGGATGGAGAGAATAGTGGCTAACACTTTCAGGGCACCAGGGAGGGGACACTGAAGAAAAGACACCTTTACTGGGCCTGGGTAACCTTTCCTTAGAAACACCATGGGTGTCCAAGGAATTGAGAAGGCGCTCTAGCTCTTGTTGTTCCAGTAACAGGAACATCTGGGCTTTGTGCTGTTTTGCAGATACCAAATTTATGTCCACAGGGGATGCCTGTTGTCTGGCCTCTCTGACATCTTTATGTCCTCCTCTGGTAACAGCACCCTGATTCTCCTTTGGGAGACCACCCCTCTTCCACTTGGTGCATGTGGCTTAGTTGGACTGATGATCTTCTCGTATTAACCCAGGGCCAGCCCATTAGAATTACAGGAATGGTTTCAGGAAGGGACCTTTGGTCTAGTCCGGACCAATAAGAGTTGGCCTGAGACTTCTGCTGGAGCTATTAGGAAAGAAGTACTCTCTTTCCACAGGAGTCACTGAGCTCGTAAGTTGTAAGCCTGGAGCTGCTGTGGCCACTTTTGCCACTGCAAGAGGAGAAAGAGTCAATACAGAAGAAAGGAGGGAGAAGAGATGAGAAGCAGGTGGAAAGAGGAATGAATGACAGCAGGAGAGGGAGAGATGGATAAAGTTCAGATGATACACTGTAAAGCCTGGATCCAGCTATGCCTGAAGTCCTTCATACTGGGACTTCTTATTTACACAAGTCAATAAATCCCCTTGTTTATGTAAGCCATTGAGTGTTAGGCTTCTGTCACTTGCAACTCATGGAGTCATGAGTAATGCAACATCTTATACATCCTGAACCAGCACCACTTCCTTGAAGCTAAAGAGGGGGCAGGCTTTGGGAATAACCAGAGGATAGAGGGTTCTCTGGAGAGACTAGTGCAGCCAGTGGTTGGAGGGATGGGAGGGGAACCACGCTGGGTCAATATGATGTGAGACTGAATCTTGAGAGCTCTCCCACATCATCAGGAAGCTGTCTCAGTAACCTCTGCCTCTTACATGTGTGAATAAATGTCCTGAGGGTGTAAAAACAGGTTCTCATGGCCCTGAGGAATCTCAGTTTCTGTAACAACAACAGCTGAGAAGACAGAAAAAGACCCTTGTAGGCCTCTCAAGAACCAGGACCAGTCCTCAAATGCCCCAAGCCTTTTGGTTGAGACACGCCTGGATCTGAATCTCAGTCCCACCACTTCCCAGCCCTCTTTCCTGAGCAAGCCCTTCACCCCTCTAAGCCTCAGCTCCATATCTGTAGAATGGAGTGATGAGGAAACCCACCTTATAGGGACATGGTGAGGTGTAAGAGAAATAAAGTGCCATCACCTTGGCCATATACACCATTGGGGGGTACTAGAGGTGCTTATAGGTTGGACAGAGATTAGCAGTTTTTATTTTAATACTTATGTTTTTATTGTTAAGGTTACTATCTGCTTTTGGCAAGTAATACTGATTTTCCATTGATGGCAGTGATCTGAAGTTCCTTTTCAAATAAATTTATTGAAATAAAAAAGGGGGCCATCAAGAGTCACGTGGAAAGCTGCTCAGCATCACTAACTATTAGAGAAATGCAAATCAAAGTTACAATGAGGTATCACCTCACACCGGTTAGAATGGGCATCCTCAGAAAATCTACAAACAACAAATGCTGGAGAGGGTGTGGAGAAAAGGGAACCCTCTGGCACTGTTGGTGGGAATGTAAATTGATACAGCTGCTATGGAGAACAGTATGGAGGTTCCTTAATAAACTAAAAATAGAACTACCATATGATCCAGCAATCCCACTACTGGGCATATACCCAGAGGAAACCATAATTCAGAAAGACACATGCACCCCAATGTTCACTGCAGCACTATTTACAATAGCCAGGTCATGCAAGCAACCTAAATGCCCAATGACATAAAGATGGATAAAGAAGATGTGGTACATATACACATGGAATATTACTCAGCCATAAAAAGGAACGAAATTGGGTCATTTGTAGAGACGTGAACAGACCTAGAGACTGTCATACAGAGTGAAGTAAGTCAGAAAGAGAAAAATAAATATTGTATATTAATGCATATATGTGGAATCTAGAAAAATGGTACAGATGAATTGGTTTGCAGGGCAGAAATAGAGACACAGATGTAGAGAACAAACATACAGACACCAAGGGGGGAAAGCAGGGGCGGGGGGTGGTGGTAGTGGGATGAATTGGAAGATTGGGATTGACATATATACACTAATAAGTATAAAATAGATAAGTAATAAGAGCTCTGCTGTATTAAAAAAATAAACAAATTTTTTTTTAAAAAGGGGGCCAATTTGAAGAAAAACATTAGGTCAAAAGTAGTATAGATGGCATTTTCCGAAATTGTGTAGGGGAACTCAAATGACTAGTTTGAGGAACACTGAGATAATGTCCAATGCCTGGCACATCGTAGGTGCTCACTAGAAGTGCATAGATTGAGATGAGATAGCATTGGACCCTGGCTGCAGGCACTCAGGCCTTGACTGGATGTAACCATATGAGAGGGAAGATGCCAGAGGTATGTGACCTTGTGGGGTAGATGCTCTTATGCCAGATAAAGCACCAGATGCACAGTAGGTGACTCAAAGTGGTTCTTAAAGGGAAGCATGAATCTCAAAGGAAATGATTCTGAGAGAGGTCAGCCCCAGGGAAAGCCCTGGAACTTGGAACAGTGAATTCAAATCCCTTCTTTGGGTCTGGAAAGCTTCCCACCTCAACGCCTGACCCCTCTTGACAGCTGTCATCACACCCAGCATGCAGGAGGAAGGGGAAGCCCCGGGCAGAGTCCTGCAAAATGAGTGCTCTTAGCTGCTGGAGGAGGTCACAGGGACTGACTCTAGTCGGGTCATCTTCTTGCTGGAACTTGGAGACAAATCTTCTCTAGAGGGGGGAGCTGAAGCGGTCCCAAACTTAGACGGCTTTTAGGGGGTCACACAGGGAAGTAAATGAATAAAGTTGTCAGATGTGAAGCAACGATCCCTGGGGGTGGTTTTTCATTGGAAGGGACATATGCCCCACCCAAGGTGACAAATTCACTGAGTTGCTTCAGATCACATGAGATCCTGTATGTAAGTGCTTGGCACCATGCCTAGCACCCAGATGGTGCTCAAGAAATGGTGGCTATCAATGAGGTACCACCTCACACTGGTCAGAATGGCCATCATTAAAAAGTCTACAAATAACAAATGCTGGAGAGAGTGTGGACAAAAGGTAACCCTCCTATACTGTTGGTGGGAATGTAAGTTGGTGCAGCCACTATGGAAAACAGTATGGAGGTTCCTCAAAAAACTGAAAGTAGAACTACCATATGATCCAGCAATCCCACTCCTGGGCATGTATCTGGACAAAAATATAATTTGAAAAGATACATGCACCCCTATGTTCATAGCAGCAATATTTACAATAGTCAAGACATAGAAACAACCCAAATGTCCATCTACAGATGAATGGATAAAAAAGATGTGGTACATGTAAACAATGGAATATTACTTAGCCATAAAAAAGAATGAAATAATGCCATTTGCAGCTACATGGATGGACATAGAGATTATCATACTAAGCGAAGTAAGTCAAAGAGAAAGACAAACACCATATGATATCACTTATATGTGAAATCTAGAATATGACACAAATGAACTTATCTATGAAACAGAAACAGACTCACAGACATAGAGAACAGACTTGTGGTCGCTGTATATACGTATAACTAAATCACTTGGCTGTACACCAGAAACTAATAACCATCATAAATCAAATATACTTCAATTTAAAAAGAAAAAAGAAATGGTAGCTATGATTACTGTTGTTATTCATGAGCCTAAAGGGGAGGTCCAGAACCAAGGACTGCCAAGTCCTAAGAAAGTCCAATGCCCTGCTGATTTTCTGACTCTAGCCCACAAAGGAACCTGGGAAGAAGAGGAAGGAGAGACCATTAAAAGAGTTGAAAGTGAGTGCTTCAAGAAGTGAAAGTTCAGGGTGAAGAGGAGTGGGACAGAGACAATAGCAAATACTAAGGGTTGATCCACTCAACATCCCTCCTAACCTCCTTTTCCTTGCTTTTCTACTACAGAGGCTGAAAAACTGAAAAAGAAAAACTTTCACCTTCCCAGACTCCTTTGCAGTTGGGAGTGGTTACAAGACACAATTCTGGCCAATGACATAATCAGAAATCTGCAGGGGATTTCTGGGAAACACTTTGCCACCTTCACCTGCCTAGAACACAGATGTGATTGATGACCTGAGGAGCTACAGCAGTCATTTTGTGGTCATGAGGGAAAGGCAAAAAAATGAAAGAAACATCTGACCTAATGCCATTGAGCCATTTAACCAACTGCTTACCTCTAGACCTCTGGCTATAAACAATAATTTAAAAATTATATTTTATGTTACCAGATTTTGGGGTTTCTGTTACTTGCAATTGTGTGCAATCTAAACAGATATAAGGACTGTTTGACTTTTTCATCAATTTATCTGAAATATTTTGATAAACATTAAAATTAAATTTAAAAAGTAGGTAAACAGAATGTTTAGAACTGGCCACAGGGGTTGCATGGCACACACATGGTTCCTGTCATTTTTTGGTCAAGGCCCAGTTCCCCTTCGAGTCCCATGGTTCCTGGGCCAAGTCCTCCCAGTGTCTTCAAACACCTCTTTGGCAGTTAGGGGAGAATGCTACAGATGTAGTGGTCTCTTTGACAATCCCCCTTACACTCCTGCACTTTGCATCTTGACATTTATAGATTTTCACCTAATGCTGTAAATTAAGATAATTGTGCTGAGGTTCAATCAATTCAGTTAACTTTCCAGGACAAATACGAGCCAAAGCTTGATAAAGGCCTGGAAGCCTGAGCTCCTTTCTATTGCTTACTCCTTTTTTTTCTGATAAAGCTACTGCATGAAGGTCTCAGAAATACTTTTCTGAATTCCCCTCTGCCTTATCTTTGTTTCTTTAAATAGAGGTGAAACCGAATAGTCAAGAATCAGAACTTCGCCTGTCATCTTTGACACCTCCCTTGTCCACTCTATCCTCAAGTCCTACCTATTTTACCTCCTCAAAATCTCTCAAGGCCATCTCCTTTCCATCTCCCCTGCTACCACCCTGGTCTAAGCTGCCATCGATAAGTTGATGTCATCCTCTATTCCAAACCCTCCAGGAACACCATCTCACTCAACATGAAGACCAACAGCCTACCAGGCCCCATGTGATCTCGTCCCACATGACCTCTGCAGCCTCTCTCTCCTCCACTCTTTCCCTCACTCTCCCCATTTCAGCCACATATGTGCAAGGCCCCCTCCTACCCTGGAATACTCTCCTACCCATCCATCCCCACGCTTTCTTTGTTTCTCCCAACCTTCCCAACTCCGACTCATCCTTTGGCACTAATTCAGTCCCTCATCCAGGAAGTCCTCTGGGATTCCCACTGTTATAGAATGAGAATTCCCTAAGGGCAGGATGCAACATTCCCTAATGTAGCCCCAGCATTTCAACAGCTCCTGACACATAGCAGGTGCTCAATAGATGTTTGTTGAATGAATAAATGAATATTGATAGAAGAAAATAAACTAATGTACTAATAAGTTTATTACAAACTTATAAGTACAAAGGGGCAATGAGGGCTTTGATCACAGCTGTGTTTGGGGTGAGAGACCACCCTCCAAGGCAGCCCATACATGCTCTGTTAGGAATGTTTTGGGTTGAAGTAACAGTAAATTTAGCAAAGATGGCCAAAAATAAGAGTTGGTAAACTATACTCCACAGGGAAAATTTGTGGCTCCTGTGAACTTTTGAAAATAAAGTTTTATTGGAACAGAGTCACGTCCATTTGTTAACATACCATCTATGGCTGATTTCATTATTTAATAGAGTTGAGTCATCACAACAGAGACCATATGGCCTGCAAACTTAAAATATCTACTATACAGTCCTTTATAGAAAACATTTGCCAAACCTTGGCCTAAAAGAACAAGGGTTGACTTTTCTCATGTAACAAGAAATCTGGAAGAGGAGGCTTTCAGGATTGGTTTGGTGACTGAGAAATACTCAGGGTACAGGGCTAGTGTCTCAGTTATTCTCTTAGCCTTCCCCTCATGGTCACGGTATGGCTGCCACAACTCCAGGCATCACATCCTCACACAAACGCATTCAGAGGAGGAAATAACTGAAGGCTTAGAACAGAGAAATTCTCCTATAACATGCTTTCCTCTTATTAGGGAAGAAACTGTCTCAGAATCCTCCAGAGGTTGTCCCTTACAAGGAAGAAAAGAAGGGTGTAGTGTCAGTGGGCAACCACAGTGTCTGCCATGACTTTCCCTCCCGCTATATTTCTCTTATATTTGACCAAATGGCGTTCAGGCCAAATATGGAAATATGGTAAACTGAGACACCTTTCTTTTCCTTACAAGTACCAAGAACCCCATCCTGTATTAGTACATAGTAACTATCAGTTGTTCAATGCTTATTCTGTGTCTGACATCATTTCAAGCACTAATCCTTCCTTATTCCAACCCTATAAGGAAGGTATAGTTATTGCCATTTCACAGGGGAGGCTACTGAGGCACAGAAAGCTCAACTCACTGGCTCAAGATCACCCAGCTCGAGGTACGCGGCAGAGTCAAGATTCGAACAAGCAATGTGGCTCCAGAACAGCTCACCGTGACCACTCCATGTGGCGAAAGCCAGTCCCTGGAATCCAGGGAGGGAGTTCTTTCGATTGTAAACCAGGAGGGGGCACATCCCGTTTTGCTTTGGGGACCACTTTTGCTTGTCAGGAGGCGACAGACCGAGGTACTATGTGCTTTGGGGCAACTGAACCGCCACCAGAAAAATGACCCATAAACTCGAGACAGAGCGCAGGCGTCCTCTGTGGATTCTGCCCTACTTCACATCCCTCCCTTAATTAATTAATAAAGCCCCTTGCCTCTCTCTGCCTCGCTGCTTCCTGCCCTCCCCATCCCCGCCGAGATCCTGTCTTTCCTCCCTGCAGCCCAGCCCCACGTTGTTCTCTGGCCTCTGAGTTGCTCCTCGTGTGGAGCCGCCTGAAGAGGGAGACCGGACGGAAGGTACCGGCTGGATTTGCACAGTCCTTAAAACGAGGGCTCTGTCTCACTGAATCTCAGTTTTGTGAAGTCCTCACGCCAAGCCTGGCCTCTGCTCCAGATTCACCCCAACAGGCAGAGGTTCCAAAGAGAAGTACAGTCCCAGAACAGGGTCAAGTTCAAAGATGTGATTCTGAGCTCTAGCTAAGGACACATTCTCTCCCTAGCTTCCTATTTGGGGACATATCATCTATGAACAGACTGATTCTGGGATTATATTGTGTGGGAAAGAGCTGAGGGCCAACATTCAGACAGACCTGGGTTCCAGTCCCAGCCCACCAATTCCTGGCCAAGGCATCTTAATCTCTGTGTTTCAGTTTCCTCTCCTACAAAACAGAAATAATCGCAAAAACTGGATGTTTGGTAATTAGGTGACAAGACATGGAAATCACTTAGCACAGAGCCTGGTACAAAGTATTGTGGTTACTATCATTGGAACTGTTAGATTATTTTATGACTCTCCAGGGCACTTAGCACATTGCCCTTGGAGAAGCAGAAAACAGTAGGAGCTAAGCAGAAAACAGTAGGAGCTAAGATCCACAGGCTCTGGATCCAGTCTCTGTGGCTTTAAATTCTGGCTCAATCATTTCTCAGCTGTGTGACCCTGCAAGTCACTCTACCTCTCTGTGCCTTCGCTGTTTGATCTTGAAAATGGTAATAATAATAGTACCCACCTCACAGGGTTGTTTTAAGGATTAAATAAGACAAGTAAAAGACAGAACAGCACCTGCACAGAGCTAGCGCTCAATGAATGTTAGCTATTATTATTTTCTGACACTCAGTAACTTCTCAGTAAATTAAAAAGCATTCTTTTGATGGTGGGATTTGATCAGTGGTGGGCAAGTAACAACTGACTCTCCTAAAAAAAGAGTGTATGCATGTGTATGTGTACATAAGTGTTTTTTATCATGAATTTTTACTAACGTAAAAAAGTGCAGCACAAAATCTACTAATAATATTTGTAAGAAATACTAAATTTTGTAATAAATAATTTCATTGATTTTTGCCAAACTATATCCATCATCTATCTGTGATTGCAAGTCAATCATGATTTGACAAATGAAGTTGCACCTCAACCACATGAGTGTAATTCTGAGATGAATGTTGGTTGATTTTTCATTTACATTAATGAGTAATGTGAAAGTGAAACAATGAAGATGTAAGTTAGAACTTCACTTGTCCATGAATGATGTGAGCAACTTCTTTGCTCAATTGAATAATAGTTCTTGAATACTGGGAGAATATTTCCCCCAATATTTAGCGCTATTCACAATGAAATAGGTACAACCCGACACACTTTCAAGTTTAGTCTGCATTATTAACATTTTGTTCATCTCTTTATTAGGGCGAGACAATCAACCACACAAAGCCCTGATTTATAGCAACTGCCGACTTCCGTGGTGTAAATATTCCACTATGGCCTAATTCATGCTACCACTGCAAAGCCATTGAATGTGGAGTTGGGAAGAGAGGCACAGTGAAACACCATTACACAGTCATTCCACCACACAGGTACAATAGACCAAACGAGCATAGATATAGCAAAATGTTTAAAATAATTAGGAAGTGATGAGGATTGCATATTTATTACCTGTTTTTAATTTAATCTATTCAAGTGTAAGATTATATAATGTAATTTAAAATAATTGCTGTATTTAACAACCAGCATGCAGAATTCCTGAAAATTTTACAATCAGCTTTCACGAGCCAGTACGAGCTATCTGCAGTACCCCACTGATTTTGATACCTAAGTCCCCAGAGGAAGTCTCAAGAAAGATGAAATGAGGAAATGCATTAAATAATTATTGGGCATGAGTGGGTTTTTTGGTTTGTTCAGCATAAAGAAAATAATTTCATAAATGAGGTGTTTCCTTACTATGTTAGAGTGTGTTTTTCAAGCATGGCCACAAAAATATCTCCTACTGCCAAATGCTCATCTAGAATCTTGCCACTACCCTTCCAAGAGGTGGAGTCAATGTCCCCCACCCACCCACCCACCTTGAACTTGGGTGAGCTTGTGGCTGCCTGGATCAATACAGTATAGTGGGAATGGCTTCCATCCATATTTCATTTCCAAGACTAGGTCATAAAAGATGGTGTAGCTTCTTCCTTGTGAGCTGAAACACTCACCCTTGAGCCTTCAGCTGCCTCGCAAGCAGCCTGGCTTTCCTGAGACCACCATGCTGTGAGGAAGCCCCAACTAGCCTAGGCAGAAGACCACATGGAGAAGCCCTAGGACTCCATGATGAGAGAGAGAGGCTGATCAGCATCTAGCTGCCCCTAATTCCACTTGACTACAACTGCACCAGAGACTCTGAGCCCAAACCACACATCTGAGACCTTCCCAGGGCCTTGGAGCTACTAAAAGCCTATGAAGCTTTGAGGAGGACGTCAGTGGGAGTTAAGAAAAATGTTATTAGAAACTGGAGGAAAGGGAAACCTTATGTGCTGGCAGGAAGTTTGTCATCTGCAGAAACGTGGAAAAGAAGAAACGTGTAATGAACTCAATGAAATAGAAGAATATTGAGAGTGTCATCTGGCTTTTTCTTGCTACCTATGATAAAACACAAAAGGAGAAAGTTGACTGAAGAACAAACTATTACATATAAAGGAAGCAGGACCTGCTGGGCTCACAAACAAAACTGTTTCTCATTCCCAGTCTCTCCAGAGGGCAAAAAATTATCCAACTGAGAAAAGACCTCAGGCTTTTATTACCTGATTTCAAGACTTACGATAAAGCTACAGGAATCAAGACAGTGTGGTATTGGTGAAAGGATAGAAACATAGATCAATGGAACAGAATAGAGAGCCCAGAAATAGACCCACTCATATATGGTCAATTGATTTTCAACCAAGGTGCAAAGGCAATTCAATAGAGAAAGGATAGCTCTTTCAACAAACAGTGCTAAAACAAGTGGACACCTATATGCAAAAAAAAAGAGAGAGAATCTCAGCCCATATCTAACTATCTATACAAAAATTAACTTGAAATGGATCATAGACTGAAATGTAAAACCTAAAACTATAAAACTTCTAGGAGATGACATTGGAGAAATCTTTGTGACTTGAGTGAAGCAGATTTCTGATCTAGGAAACAAAAACACAAATTGTAAAGAAAAAGCTGATAAATGGGACTTCATCCAAATTTAAAACTGCTCTTTCAAAGACACCATTAGGAAAATGAAAAGCCAAGGAGCTACATACAGGGAGAAAATATTTGCAAAACACATGTCTTATGAAGGACTGACATCCAGGATAAGGAGATTTTTAAAAACTCTCAAAACTCAATCTTAAAAAGAAAGTCAATTTTATTACAAAACAAACAACCCAATTTAGAATGAGAAAAAGACTATCTGTCCTTCACCGAATTGTCTTTGCACCTTTGTAAAAAATCAGTTGTCCATTTATGTGTGGGTCTATTTCTGGACTCTATTTGGTTTCATTGATCTATTTTGCCTACCTTTATACCAATACCACACTGTCCTGAATACTGTAGTTTTATAATAAGTCTTGAAATCAGGTAGTGTTAGTTCTCCAACTTTGTTATTATTTTTCAATGTTGTTTTGGCTTTTCTAAGTCCTTTGCATATGAATTTTAGAATCAGCATGTCAATTTCTACAAAAAGTCTGCTGAGATTTTGGATCAGGATTGCATTAAATCTATAGTTCAATTTGAGGAGAACTGACATCTCAACAACATTGAGCATTCTGACCCATGAATAAGCTATATCTCTCCATTTATTTAGGTCTTCTTTAATTTCTCTCAGCAGTGTTTTGAGGTTTTCAGTCTACAACTCTTGCACATCTTTTGTCAGATTTATCGCTAGATATTTCTTATTTTTGATGCTATTGTAAATGGTATTTTTAAATTCCAATTTCCAATTGTTCATTGCCTGTATATAGAAATGCAATTGATCTTTGTATAATATAATCACCTTGTATTCTGCAACCTTGCTAAACTCACTTACTAGTTCTAGTAGTTTTTTTAAGATTCCATCAGATTTTTCTACATAGGTGATCATGTTATCTGCAAATTTTAATTCTTCTTTCCCATAATATTCTTTATTCCTTCTTCTTGCCTTATCAAAGTGGCTATAACCTCCAGTACAATGTTGAACAGAAATGGTGAATGAAGACATCCTACACCTCGTCCCACATACAAACATTAAGTCAAAATGGTTCATAGACCTAAATATAAAACTAAAAAGCTTCCTGAAAAAAGAGAAAAATTTTGTGACCCTGGATTAAGCAAAGATTACTTAGAATACCAAAAGCATAAGCCATTTAAAAAATTGCTAAATTGCACTTCATTGAAATTTAAAACTTCTACTCTTTGAGTAATACTGTTAAGAGAATGAAAACACAAGCTACAGACTGGGAGAAAATATTTGCAAGTCATATATCTGATGAACAACTTGTATTCGCAATATATAAAGAACTCTCAAAACTAATTTTTTAATGGGCAAAAGATATGAACATACATTTGTTAGGGAAATGCAAATTAAAACCACAGTGAGGCACCACTACATACCTATTAGAATGGCTGAATTAAAAAGACTACTGGATTGAATAGTGTTTCTCAAAAATTCATGTCCACTGAAACCTCAGAACGTGACCTTCTTTGGGAAGAAAGAGAGGAAGAGAGGAAGAGGGAAAGGAAAGGGAGAGCAGACTTCAGATCAAATATCGAATCCAGGTGGGACTGTAAGTTCCTTTGCTAAGACACCAGAAAGATATAAGGCAGTACCTTATAGAGACTTTCAAGTAGACAAAAGCCCCTCTAAGGATCTACAGGCCATGCCTCACAGATGCCTTCCACCGTACAATAAGGAATCTAAGAATTTTAAGGGCATTGTTCTACAGTAGCCTCAATGGGAGTCCAAGATAGAAAAGGGCTTATCTTGAAGACATTTGCTATTTTGGCTTTTCTTTAATAGCACAAACCTCAATAAGATTCATAGAAAACCCACGAAGTTTTTTTTAATAAAATTGTTCTGGTGGAAGCAGTACCAGCTAGGACTAAAAGGATCAGAGACAGTGCAAAATGAAATGGAGCCTTTGACTCCCCAGACTTCTATGGGTAGGAAGCAAGCAGAGAAAACGACTCAGCTGCAAGAAAGGCTATATTTTATGGGAGAAAAAAAAGGATAGCTCAGAATCATACCCAGGGAGCAATACTGGGTCCTTAATCAAGAAATTGGCAAATTTACCAACAATTTGCCCAGCTGGATTCAGAATTGCTATGGACCTGTGATTGCTTTATACTCCCATTTTCTCCCTCTTTGAATGGGAGCGTCTATATCAATCGTGCCCTCATTGTACATCGGGTGTGGGAGGCTGATAGTTTGCTCTTTAGTTCACAGGTCTTCAGGTCCAGAAGGAAGGTACCAAGGAGCTATACCCAAGGCCTTGTAACTGAGGAGCCTCATCTGTACCTGGACCTGATTAGGTAATAAGATCCTGGGTCTTGATATTGAGACTGATCCTGTAATGGCATAAAACTTTTGGGAGGTCTTGGAAGGGTGCATCTCGCATGTAGGAGGGATATGAATTGTTGTGGCCAGAGAGCAGACTTAGAAGGTTATATTTTTCAAAAATGGCTGCAACAGCATTTCTCAGCATATATGCTGTTCTAGAACTTTCCAACTCCTCCATCAAGAGGTAGAATCTATATCCCATCCCCTAGAACTTGGGCCGGGCTTTATGACTGCCCTAACCAATGCAGTACAGCAAAAATGACACTGTGTGACTTCAGAGGATAAGTCACAAAAATACCATATATTTCTGCCTTGATTTCTTAGGATGCTCATGCTTGAAACTCAGCCACCATGCTGTGAGGGAGCCCAAGCAGCCTTTGAAGGGTATCACATGGAAAGGAACCAAAGTCCTCAGTCCAGTGCCCTGGCTGGGATCCTAGAGCCAGCAGTTAGCACCAAGACATCCATATGAGTGAACCATCTTAGAAGTGGATCTTCCTATCTCCAAGTGAGCTGCCTCAGCTGAAGCCCCATGGAACAGAGACAAGCTGACCCCACTGAGTCTTGTCCAAATTGCTGATTTATGAGCAAAATAAATGATTATTGTTTTCTCAAGTCACTAAGTTATGGGGTGGTTTGTTACACTGTAATGAATAAACAGAGCCCTTACCTAGAGGTATTTTAAAATAGTATAGAAAAGACCCTAGAGCCAAAGCAATATGAAAAAGATTGATAGAGGAATACTTTAAAAGGTGAAACTTCTGCATGTAAAAAAAGTCATAAACAATGTTAAAAGGCAAAGTTAATAGTTAAGGACATTCACTTCTGGGTATATATACAAACTGATTGAAAGTAGGGACTCAGAAATATTTGTATACCATGTTCACAGCATTATTATTATTATTATTATTATTATTATTATTATTATTTTTTGCGGTATGCGGGCCTCTCACTGTCGTGGCCTCTCCCGTTGCGGAGCACAGGCTCCGGACGCGCAGGCTCAGCGGCCATGGCTCACGGGCCTAGCCGCTTCGCGGCATGTGGGATCTTCCTGGACCGGGGCACGAACCCGTATCCCCTGCATCGGCAGGCAGACTCTCAACCACTGCGCCACCAGGGAAGCCCACAGCAGCATTATTCACAATAGCCAAAAGGTGGAAACAACTCAAGTGTTCATTGATGGATGAATGGATAAACAAAATGTGGTATATGCATACAATGAAATATTATCCAGCCTTAAAAAGGAAGTTCTGACACATGCTACAAGACAGAAGAATCTTGACGACATCATGCTAAGTGAAATAATCCAGTCACAAAAGAACAAATATTATATGATTCCACTTATACGAGGTTCCTAGAATAGTCAAATTCATAGAGACACAAAGAAGAACAGAAGTTACCAACGGCTGGGGGGGGAAGGGAAAATGGGGAGTTAGTGTTTGATGGGTACAGAGTTTCAATCTGGGATGATAAAAGAGTTCTGGAGATGAATGGGGGTGATGGTTGCACAACAATGTGAATGTACTTAATGCCACTGAACTGTACACTTAAAAACGGTTAAAATGAGGACTTCCCTGGAGGTCCAGTGACTAAGACTCCGTGCTTCCACTGCAGTGAGTGCGGGTTCAATTCCTGGTTGGGGAACTAAGATCACGCATGCTGTACGGTGCAGCCAAAAATTAAAAAAAAAAAAAAAGTTAAAATGGTAAATTTTATGTAATGTGTATTTTACCACAAAAAAAGAAATATAATAACAAAGACAATTAGAAAACTGGAAAAATATGTGCAATATATTTGCAAACATAACTGTAATATATTTCCAGTTTTTTTAGCATGGGAAAATGATAGAAACATGCAATACCAAATAAGAAGGATGAAAAAGAGGAGGAATAAAAAATGGCCAAAAAGCACTTTGGAAATATATTCAATCTCTCAAGTAAGCAGTTTTAGTGAGTACATGGGATAATATCATATACAACTGGTGAGTGTGTAAATTAGCATCTTTCTGGAAGGCAATTTGGTTCTACGCATCATATCTTTTTAAAAAGTACCCTACAATTGCACTACTGGGAATTAATTCTAAAGAAGTAGTCAGATAAGATAAAAGGACAGCAATACAAAATGGCTTATATACAGACAAAAATTTGAATCAACATAGAGATCCATGAAGAGGGGGTTTGTAAATAAATGCTGGTACATCCATGGACTACAGTGCAACCTTTAAAAAGGATGACGTTCTGCTATATTTATTGACATGCAGAGGTGTTCATGACATATTTTAAGTGTAAAAAAATGCAAAATAAGAAGCAATATGTTTAGTATGGGGGCGGGGAGTGCATGTGTCAGAATACATTAGAAGTCTAGAAGAAATGTTAACCATGCTCATTTCTGGCTGGGGGAACTCCAGATAATTTTTTTCTTCTTTATACTTGTCTGCGTTTTCTAACTTGTTTTTGGCTATGAGCATATATTACTTCTATCAGAAAATTTTAGAAAGACCTTTTTTTTTTTCACAACTACAGAAAAGCACAGCTGTGGTCCTGGCTGGAAACCGAGCATTCTGTTATGAATCCCACCGCTGTTCTCATCTGGGGATCTCAAAACACATCATGAAACATCTGCTGAGGTCCTGGCAGACCCTGAAGATGTCTCAGTCAAAGTTGCCTTGCCTGGGAGTCTTCTGGAGGACAGTCGTGGATCCCCATCCTCCCACACAACTCGCTCACCAACACTCCGCAGGTCCTCCATCACCTGGAGCATGTGAGCTAAGTTCCTAAGGACCCAGGTTCTCACTCTCAACCCCTTCCCTTGCCTCTCCATGGCCTTGGGCTCCCGTTGGAGCACCTGCTTCATTGCTTTCTTCTGCTTCTTCATGCCTCAAGCTGGTGACACATGACAGCCTGAGTAGAGATGGTCACATCATGGCCCCCAGATGCCAACCTTCTCTGGGCAGAGTCTGATTCTCTGCTCTATGGATACCGGAATGCTGGCGTCCTGGGAAAGCTGGGAGTTCCCATCCTGGACATCAAGGATGTCACAGGAGAAGCTTGGCTCAGGGAGCCAGAAAATGTGGTGCATCCCAGAACAGGTTCTTATTTGCCACGTGTGGGTTACGAGCTATGCAACCCAGCTGGTGACCTTTTCCTTCAACTTCTTTACCTGCGAAATGGGTATATTGGACTTTTCTCTAGCTATTCATAGATAGCAATGATAGAAATAATAACAACAAGAATTATTTTAGCTGCTACTTTCTGAGAACCTACTATGTACCCAGCCCTGTGTGATACACTTGCAGACATCAATCAGCTAATCTTCACAATGTCACAAGATGGGGACTGAAATTGTGCCCACTTGACAAATGAGGAAACTAAGGCTCTAAGAGGTTAGGTGAGCTGCCCATATCTCACAGCTAGGAGGCAGTACAGAGTGGACTGAAGCTTCAGCTGCCTGTCTCCCATGCCCATGCTGGGACCACATTCTGCTTTGCCCTTCCTCTCCCTCCTCACTGCCCATTTCATGCCTTCCTCTGGTTTGTTTCTTCCTTTTGTTCCTACTTCCTGCACAAACCCTAAAGTGAAGCACTGTGCTGGGCATGCAGAAGGTGCAGAGAGCGGGGGTCTGTTGACGTCTATGCACCCTCTCAGCCCTGCTCAGTATGATCCTGCCCTCAAGGAGGCCGCAGACTAGAGCTTGGAGATGTTCCATCCATCACTGTATATAGTGGCAAAACAAAGGGCTATCCATCTACAGGGGACCGAATAAACAACTCATGTGACTTGCACAGTGGAAATCTCTGCAGCCATTACCAAGAACAAAGTAGCCCCTCAGAGGACAATATCTAAGATATAGTGTTAAGTGGAGAAAGCAAGAAGAGAAGGCATGTTTTAAGTGAGTCCATTTGATTTTTAAAAAGTGTGTAACATCCTAATTTGATTGATTATTGTTGTGACAGTATTTTTAGTGAGGTAAAATTCACGAAACAAAATTAACCATTTTAAAGTGAAAAATTCAGTAGATTTAGCACATTCACAATGTTGTGCTTCATCTCCCCAAAAGGAAAACCCTGTTCCCATTAAACAGTCACTCTCTATTCCCTCCTCCTCCAGCCCCTGGCAACCACTAATCTGCTTTCTGTCTCTTTGGGTTAACATATTCTGGATATTTCATAGAAAAGGAATCATGCAACATGTGGCATTTTATGTCTGGCTTCTTTCACTACTCATAATGTTTTCAGGGTTCATTCATGTTGTAGTAGGTATCAAACTTCATTCTTTTTTTATAGCTGAATAATATTCCACTGCCTGGTTAGAGCTGTTTGTCCATTTATCAGGTGATGGACATGTGGGGTTTTTTCCCCCTTTTGGCAGCTGTGAGTAGTGCTGCTATGAATGCTCGTGTACAAGATTTTGCTTGAGTACCTGTTTTCACCTCCTTTGGGTATACATCTAGGAGTGGAATTGCTGGATCACGTAGAAATTCTATGTTTAACTTTTTGAGCAAATGCCAAACTGTTTTCCACAGCGACTGCACCATTTTACACCCCCACCAGCAGTGTGCAAGAGTTTCAATTTCTCCATATCCTTGCTAATGCCTTTATTTTCTATTTTTTCTTTATAGCTATCCTGATGAGTATAAAGCAGTAATATTTCCCTAATGACTAATGACATTGAATATCTTTTCATGTGCTTGTTGGCCATTTGTGTATCTTCTCTGGAGAAATGTCTATTCAAGTCTTTTACCCATTTTTTAATTGGGTTATTTGTCATTTTATTGTTGAGCTGTAAGAGTTCTCCATTTGGGTTTTAAGGATATGCCTGTTTATGTATGTCCCTTCATTCACATTCATAATGTTTATCAAGCACCTACTATGGGTCAATCACTCTACAGTGGTAGACAAGGCAGTTAAAGATGCTTGCTTATAAGGAGCTTCTGGTCTAATAGGGAAGACAGAACAAAGGAAGCAAATAAATAAAACAAGATCTATTCAGATTGTGGTAAGTGCTAAGGAAAAAGTAAAGCGGGATGATGTGATAGATTGAGAGAAGAATTTCTTTACTCGGGGTGGCTGGGGGATTCCTCTCCCTCAGGAGGGGACATTTGAGCTGAGACAGAGAGAGAACAAAGAGCCAACCATTTGAAGACCTGGGGGAAGGGCTCCAGGCAGTGTGAATAGCTGGTGCAAAGGCCCTGAGGCCAAATGAGTTTGCTATATTTGAATAACAGCAGGAAGGCCAGTGTGGCTGGAGCATAGTGAGCACAGGGAAGAGAGATGGGTCAATAAAATAAGAAATGTGGGTGGGGGCCAGACCACATCTAAAAGCTGGACACACAAAATAGACTGTGGCAGCTTCTGGGGCAATGCGGACCTTCCCTTTCTACTTTACAGATTTCTCTTGTGTTAGGTTTTTATAAAAAGCAAATATTGCTTTTGTGAGAAAAATTATTATCAAGAGCAATGTATGCCCAATATAGAAAAATCTAATATAGAAATGCATAAAAAAGAAAATTAAAATAAAAACTGCCCAGATGGCCAGCCCCTAGAGATAAGCCCTCTGGTAGGGATTTTATTTCTCCTCAGAAAAGACAACTTCATACCAAAGAGCATGTCTTCCAGTCTCTGTAGGGTTGCCCTGAAACCCTCCGAAAGGCCCTCTTAAGAAACACCCAGATCTCTAAATAGACATTTCACCAAGGAAGACATACAGATGGCCAAGAGACACATGAAAAGATGCTCAACGTCACTAATTATTGGAGAAATGCAAATCAAAACTACAATGAGGTATCACATCACTCCAGTCAGAATGGCCATCATCAAAAAATCTATGAACATCAAACGCTGGAGAGGGTGTAGAGAAAAGGGAACCCTCATGCATTGTTGGTGGGAATGTAAATTGATACAACCACTATGGAAAACAGTATGGAGGTTCCTTAAAAAACTAAAAATAGAACTACCATATGACCCAGCAATCCCATTACTGGGCATATACCCTGAGAAAACCATAATTCAAAAAGAGACATGTACCACAATGTTCATTGCAGCACTATTGACAATAGCCAGGACATGGAACCAACCCAGATGTCCATCGACAGATGAATGGATGAAGAAGATGTGGCACATATATATACAATGGAATATTACTCAGCCATAAAGAGAATGAAATTGAGCTATTTGTAGTGAGGTGGATGGACCTAGAGTCTGTTATACAGAGTGAAGTAAGTCAGAAAGAGAAAAACAAATACAGTATGCTAACACATATATACAGAATCTAAAAAAAAAAAAAATGGTACTGATGAACCTAGTTGCAGGGCAGGAATAAAGAGGTAGACATAGAGAATGGACTTGATGACATGGGGTAGGAGGGCGAAGCTGGGGCAAAGTGAGAGTAGCATCGACATATATACACTACCGAGTATAAAATAGTAGGCTGATGGGAAGCAGCAGCATAGCACAGGGAGATCAGCTCGGTGCTTTTGAGGGGTGGGATAGGGAGGATGGGAGGGAGGTTCAAGAGGGAAGGGATATGGGGACATGTGTGTGTATGTGGCTGATTTGCTTTGCTGTGCAACAGAAACTAACATGGTATTGTGAAGCAATTATACTCCAATAAAGATCTATTAAAATAAATAAAATTAAAAATAAAAGAAACACCCAGGTCTCAAAAATAATAGCTTTCAAAGTGTATACAACCTTCAGTCCAGCATTTCCACTTGTAGAAGTGCATCTTAATGAAATAACTGGATACTTGGACAATGTAAAAATGTTACAAGAATGGTGACTACATCGCCATTTATAATTGAGAAAAACAGAAAACAGCCTAAATGCCCATTAAAGGGGGAAATGGTTGAATAAAATATGCGACACATCCATACAGGGGGACATTCTACAGCTGTTACAATAATGATGTGAATCAATATTTACTGACACAGAATGGTCTTCTGGTTATATTATTAAGCAAATAAGTGGTTATGAAACTCTATGTATGGAATGACTCCCATTTGTTAAAAAAATAAGAATATATATGTGTATTTGTACATGTGTATGTCTAAAAGTAGGCCACAAAAATATACACCAACATGTTAAATTGTTATTCCTGGGTAGAGGAATTACAAGTGATATTTTTCTTTTTCAATATCTATTTTTTCCACAATAAGTGAATATTACGTTTTACTTTCAAAACTAAATAAAACACCAGCTCGATTCCACCTCAGGGCCTTTGCCCTGGCAGTTCCCTCTGCCTGGAATATTCTTTCCCAGATATTCTCCATTTCTTCAAGTCTTTGCTCAGATGTCACTTTCTCCAGGAGCCTTCCTGACCATTTTATTTTAAGTTGTCCCCATACACCTCTCTCTCTTCCCTCTTTTTTTTTTCGATACGCGGGCCTCTCACCGTTGTGGCCTCTCCCACTGCGGAGCACAGGCTCCGGACGCGCAGGCTCAGCGGCCATGACTCACGGGACCAGCCGCTATCGCGGCACGTGGGATCTTCCCGGACCGGGGCACGAACCCGTGTACCCTGCATCGGCAGGCGGACTCTCAACCACTGCGCCACCAGGGAAGCCCTCTCTTCCTTCTTAACATGCTGTATTTCACTCTTTTATTTCATAGGAGAACTTATCAACTTCTAACCAAATTTGTAATTTGCTTATTTATTATGTTTATCATCTATGATCTCTCACCCCTCATCCTCAGCCAAAAGGTCAGCTCCAGGAGGTAAAAAAATTTTGTCTATTTTGTTCCTTGTTGATTCCCAGAGCCTAGAACAGGGCTTGGAGCAGAATCGAGCTCTATAAATACTTGAGGAATGAATGAAATATAAACAAATGGTTTTCCTGCACGAAGACTTTAGTCCTCGCCCTTCTGGTTTTCATAAGTGCTATGGATGAGATGGATCTGGCAGGCTTGGTGAGGGACAGGTGGGAGAAAAGATGTCCTCTCCCTTTCCAGATTTCTGCTCCCGTCACTTGCCAGCGAGCAAACGTAGCTGCGCTGAGCCCTAACATAGCACCGCCCCCTGCTGGGACGTTTGAAGAATGCAGTGCTCTGCTGTGGCCCCAGATAACATTTGAAAAATGATTAAACCTGGGAATTTGGAAAGAAACCAGGTAGAAAGGTTATGGGGATGAAGCCCCCGTGTTTTCCTCTGGGCAACCAGATAGGTATGTGGAGGCTTTTTCAGGCTGGAAGAGGATGAGAAGGAAATGGGGCCCACTCTTTCAGCTGTGGGGTCCTGAGGGGTCCTGATTCAGGCACAGTTCACCTCTCACAGCGGAAGGATTGCTCCTGATGAGAAATTTGGCCCAGACTCACCTTAATGGATATCAGCCACAATTCAGAGTCAACTCTCCAGGGATCTTTTTTGGAACTTCTGGCTCCCCTGGAGCCAGTTCAAGTACAGGGTTTTTCTTAGGTTTTGTGTTTACCCTGTATTCTTTTTATCCAACCCACCTCACAAAAGGAGAACTTCAAATCCAGTTTTTACCCAGACTTTTAAATGAATGTGCAAGTTCAGTTACAGAAAGAGGAAATGGATTGGTCAAGTTTGCTTACTGACTTAGCATTTTTATGGAGCAGTTACTGCTAGCCAGGCAGGGTTCTAGGTGCTGGGGATACAGCAGAGAAAAATATAAAAATTTCAGCTGTCATGGAGTTGATATTCTAGGGAGGAGACAGATGCTTCACCCATAAATAAATTTAAATATCTAATTTAAAACTGTGGTAAAGTGCTCTGAAAAGAGAACATGGTGAAGAAGAGTAATGGGGTAGACTTCAATTTTGGGAAATCCACAAAAGAACATGATATTTAAATTTGAATTCTGCTGCCAGTAGCCAGGGGCCGTTTAGGGTGGGAGGAAATTTCCAGTCTTTCAACCTTGGCAAATTATCTCCCCAGAGAAGAATAATTTGCCCATTTTAGTTAACTCTTTGCTCTTCAGGATACAGTACAATGGTGTAGGATCAGAATTCTGGGTTCAAATCCCGGCTCTGCCCTCTTCTTTAGTTTCTGCTTTCTTGGTTCCACAGAGTTATTACAAGGATTTAATGAGATAATAGAAATAAAGCAACTGATACAGTGCCTGGCAAGTGGTCAGTACTCAAAAAATACCAATTGTTATTGTTAAAGGCTCTGAGAAGTTCTGCAACTGAGAAACCTATTTAACTAGACTCACTCTTTTGCTATAGAAATTTTTGTTGTAGAGTATTTTGTATTCCACTATATATTTGGGGGGAAAATTATTTCAGTTATTTTGGAAGGACTGGTGAGCAGACATTATTTATCGTCTACACCAAATCCATTTGCCATCTTTTTTCTTGCTAACAGAACTCTGACTATGTTCAGGATTTGGCCAAAGAGACTTTGATCGCAGAGAAAGTAGGCCAGGCTTGATGTAGACATGGGCACCTTACTTTGTTCTGGCCCATGAAGTGTATAGAGAGTCTTCTAGGGGCTTTCTGGGAAACATATTTGCTTGCCTGATAAGAAGTAGACAGGCTACTTGGATCTGTGGCTGCCATCTTGGGAACATGAAAGGAAAGTCAATAGAATCATGGGAAGAACATCAGGATCCTGGTCATGTCCAGCTACCAAACAACCCTGCAATTACCGATTCCCAAACTCCTTGTTGAAAGAGAAAAACAGTCCCCCATTTGTTTAAGCTCTGGCTAATGGTTGTCTGTCACCTGCAGCCCAAAGCATACCTCATGGATCCAGGGGTCCCAGCTCTCTGCTCAGAATTAAGATCAACCTGTTTTTATCCATTTGTATTAATAATCGCTCTTTCACCCTGAGGACAGTCTCTGGGCATTGTACCAGGCAGAACCATTCCCTTCCCTGGGGCCTGTTCACCTTGTAAAACCATGACTCACTTCAGAGGCTCTTTTTGGCCTCACACCTTCATTCCAGAGTGGATTCCATGATCCATCCCTCTTTATCTTCCTCATCTTTCCTGTCTATTTTTGTCCTTTGTAAAATGCCCTTGCTCCTGGCCAGGATACAGAAATATTAGCACACACTCCCCCTTAATCCCTCAGGCTCCTGTTCCCTTGTCCAAAGTCACCCAGGAGAACAGGGCAAACTTAGCTTTCTCTGTCTGACTTTTCCTGGGGAAATAGAACTGCTCCATTGTGTGTCCCAACCCCCAAATTCTCGCCTGTTCTCACCACACATAACTCAAGGGCCTTCTTTCTGTCTCAGAGGATACCTACAAAGGTTGAATAGCAAATGTGTAGCACATGGCATGCCCACACCACTCCCTTATCCGGCACCCATGGCAGACATTGCTAATCAGTCCCAGCACTCTTTCTTACTAAGCCAGGATGGCCATGCTCCGTTGAAGTTGGTAGGGGAGATCCTTAACCTCTCTGACACGGATGGTGGCGAGAGATAAAGAGCGATGCCGTGATGCTCTCTTAGTGAGCCAGAGGGGACCCAGCAGGCCTGAAGCCTACAGGTAGGGGTGGGCATGAGGACCACTGACTTCAGCCCCCAAAGAACTGCATAGAAGTTTGCTCAGGCCTTTTACACATGTGTTCTGGACTCACTCCCAAGACCATCCTCAGTCCCTTTTGAATTCAGTTCCATGGAACAAGTCTATAGCAATCACCTACTATGTGCCAGGACTGAGGGTCCTGGAAAGATGAATGAATCCTGGTCTCTGTCCTGGAAGGTTCTGGAGAGACAGATTGACAAAATGATAAGAAGATGCAGTGAATGCTGCAACAGAGCATCATTCAGCCATTCAATAAATATTGATTGAGTGCCTACTATGTGCCAGGCACAGTGCTGGGTACCAGGGGAAGATGGTGAGCAAGATAGGCATAGTCTCTACACTGTGGAGCTACAGCCCAGGCAGGGAGTCAGATGCTCGTCAAATAATGACAAAGAAATGCAAGATGCAACTGTGGTAAGTGAGAGAGAAAGGAGCCCAGTGCTAGCAAACTTCATCTGGGGAGTTGGGGAAGGAAGAACATTAACTAGAACAGTGGTTCTCTAATGGAGACAATTTTGCCACCCTGCTCCAGGGGACACATGGCAATGTCTGGTAATTTCTTTGATTGCTATGACTGGGTGGCATCTAGTGGGAAGAGGCCAGGGATGCTACTCAACATCCTCCAATGCACACGTCAGCCCCCAACAACAAAGAATTATCTGGCCCCAAATGTCAATAGTACTGATGGCATCCCTCTTTATCCCCCACCTCCAGCCATGTCAGAGAGGTCGAGGATGTCAGCTCATTTCCCTTGCCAGCTCCAATTGAGCATGACTGAATGAGGGAGAGTGCTGTGATTGACTAGCAATGTCTGCCATGGGCACCGGATTAGAGAGTGGTGTGCGCATGCCGTGTGCCTTGTATTTGCTATTCCTCCTTTGTAGATATCCTCAGAGACCTGAGACAGAAAGTTCTAGGGCCTTGCATGGTGACATTGAGACACTCTGATGTAGATAAAGAGGGGAGGGAAGTAGGGTCTAGAAGGATGGAAGAGTCTTTACCCTAAGAGAGTGGGAGCAATTTAAAGTATGGGTGAAGGGACTTCCCGGGTGATGCTGTGGTTAAGAATCTGCCTGCCAATGCAGGAGACAGGGGTTCGATCCCTGGTCCGGAAAGATCCCACTTGCCGCGGAGCAACTAAGCCCATGTGCCACAACTACCGAGCCTGCGCTCTAGAGCCCACGAGCCACAACTACTGAGCCACTACTGAAACCCGTTTGCCTAGAGGCCGGGCTCGGCAACAAGAGAAGCCACCGCAATGAGAAGCCCACACACCGCAATGAAGAATAGCCCCCGCTCGCTGCAACTAGAGAAAGCCCGCGGGCAGCAACGAAGACCCAAACACAGCCAAAAATAAATAAATAATTAAAAAAAGAAAAAAAAGTATGGGTGAAGACAACCAACTTTGAAAAGGTTCCTCTGGCTGCCATGTGGCAACAGTCTGTGGAGGGTCAAGGACAGGAAGCCAGGAGGCTGTTGGAGTCATCCAGGTGAGTGGTTACAGGGATTTGATCAGGACAGTTGTGCACTCCCTGCAGTCCTGAGCTGAGGGAGGACAGAAGACTGGACATGAATTCAAGGAAGAAGTTTTGAATTTTGGTTGCCATTTGGGGCTAGACATTCTAAATATTGAAGTAAGATTGTATTTAGGACTAAATGACCATAGGACTGTCTTCTACCTAAGAATGAGCAGAAAAGCCATGCACAGAAAAGTCAACTTTTCATCCAAGGGTGGGCATAGGTTACCCTGAGAAATAGGATTTATGAAGACCTCGGAAGGCAAAACCCAAGTTGCATTTTGTTCAGTGTTATCTCAATCCAGCCTCGCAGCACCGCATGAGGTTGGTGTTCTTACCCACCCAATTTCACAGATGAGAAAAGGGAGGTTCAGCAAGGAAGAGTCACTTGCCCTCCATTATCCAAGCAGCAGGCAGCAGAGGTGACATTCTATCGCACCTGACTCCAAGTGTCCCTCCTTCCCCAGAGCCAGGCCAGGAGACAGCAGGAGGAAAAGCAGAGGGTGGTCGGTGGACTTCAGCACCCCTAACCATCCTCAGACTCTTCACTGGCACGGAACCCATCTCTCCCATCCTAGTAATAATTCTCGAGGTCAGTGGTTCTCAACCTGGGATAATTTCCCCCCACAAGGGGACGGCTGGCCGTGTCTGGAGACATTTTTGGTTGTCACCGTCTGGGAGAGGGTTGCTTCTGGCATCTGCTGGGTGAAAACCAGGGACGCTGCTCAATGTCATGCAATGCCCAGGACAGCCCCTGCCCCATAAAAAAGAACGATCTGGACCCAAATGTCAACAGAGCCAAGGCTGAGAATCCTGGTCCAGAATCAAAGCCCTGTGAACACCCGTGGCTGTGTCAGGAAGGCGCGGGGGCCCCAGCCCTGCCAAGCTGTGTGAGATGAAGACATGTTGAAAGGTCCTTCACCCAAGAACCCCAGGTAGGGTGACTAATGAGCTGGGAGCGCAGCCTTAACACAGCTCCAGAGCGGGGTGTTAGTGACAGTTTTGGCTGTCATGATGCCACGGTTTCAGCAAAGGGGACTCAGACAGGCAGGCAGAGGAGTGTGGAAAAGCTAGTGGGGGAGGTCGGGCAGCAGCTGTTGCTGGAATCTGGGCCTCACCAAGAGGAACAATGCCCCCGGAATGCCAGGCATGCCACCAAGACAGCTGAGCCTGCGGGGCGAGCGGGCGTGGGCAGCGGGCATCTGAAGGGCACCAGTAAAAATGGAATTGTCTGGGTGCCTCAGTCCCCCCACGCAGGCAAGGCAGATGACTGAGGGCTAAAAATACCAGGGGAGGAAAAGCCACCAGAGGGTTGTCTGGCTGCCTGGGACCGGATCTGACCTCTGGGCTCCCTGAGGGTGGTGAGAGCTGGGACCTGGGTCCCTAAGGCCCAAAACTGGAACAGCAGTGTGAGGAAAATTGCAGTGGTGGAGTCTCACATTCAGGGTTCAAATCTGCCAGGCACTAGCAGTGAGGCCCTGAAGTGTGACTGCTCTTCTCTGAGCCTCAGTTTCCTCATCTGGAAAATGGGTCTAACACTAGTACCTCCCTCACAGTGTTGTGAGCATGAAATAAGATGATGGGTAAAGCTCTTAGGTCAGTGCCTGTCACACAGGGAGCTCTAGATAAGCGGGACAATAATGATCTGATTTCTCTCGGGACCTCAGTTTGGTGAGCTCACGGTACAGTGGCTGGGTGGTGGCCCCAGTGGGCAGGCCTGCTTTCTCCGGGGCCTTATTACGTACCCACAATGATCCAGTACAAGCCTTAATGTCCCCTCCAGGCCCAGCACATGCCTGCTCACACTCAGACAGCTCATGTGTGTCCTTCCTACACCATGAGGGTGTCACTAAAGGCAGGAACAACTCAACAACTCAAACATGTCCAAGTGTCACAGATCATCTTCCCCCAAGAGCTCTGCCCGAGGGGCCTAGAGGGTGAGGTTGGGGCTGGCATAGGAAACGAGGCTGGAAAGGTAACCAGTAATAACTACACACACACACACACACACGCATGCGTGTACTCATGGTGCACATACTCTGTGCTGTGCCTGGCACCATGCAACGCCATTCACACGAATTGCATGAGTGACTAAATGGATGGTACCTGGGACAGTGCCTGGCACAGGGCAAGCACACAATAAATGTTAGTTGCTGTCATTAGCAGCACAATGATCTAGTTTTACTATAAAAACAAGCTTCTAAGGTCAGCACTATTGCTTCCCCCACTTATAAGTAAAGAATCTGAGGTTCAGAGCAGTTAAGTCACTTGTCCAAGGCCCTACAGTCAAGGAAGTGAAGAAGCTGACCTGGAACCCAGCTTTCAATGGACCCTGATGTATCATTCTGGTACATCAGGGTCAAGCGGTAAAATATCTTAACTATTGGACCAAGGAGGGGAGAGTCCCTCCTCAGGTAGTGGGGAGCCACTGAGAGTTCGGGAACATGTACAGCTCATCATCAGAGCTGGGTATGGGGGGAAAGTATTGGAGTGGGAGGTACGTGGAAGGCAGGGGTGGAAAGGCAAGAGAAGAGCAGCCTCAAACAAATCGAGATCTACTACCATAGGCCAGACCTGTGGCAGGACGTAGGGGATATGGATTTGCAAGACCTGACAGGGGCAGAATAGATAGACCTTTTTGCCAGCGGGGCAAAATCAAGATGGCTGAGGATTTTGGTCTGGTCGTTTGAATTGGCAAAGAGATTGGTAGAGCGAGAAGAAAGAATGAATTCATGCTTGAACATACTACCTTTTTTACCCCATCTCCCTGGACACGGCCGACAGCCAGTGCTCTAGAATAAGAGCTGACACTTACTGAACACTCACTGTGTGCCCAGAGTGTCCTAGCACTTTGCAAGTATGGGTTAAGTCATTCAAGCCTCACAAGAATGCTGGGAACACCTGGAAATAAGGACCTCTATTATACGCATTTCACAGATGAAGAGACCGAGGCACAGTCTGCTGATGCTGCTTGCCCAAGTTGCACTCAGTACACAGTGGCTGCCCCATCACTGCGGCTGCCCCATCTCTGCTGGGCACAGAGCTTGTCTACCCAGGTCTGACTTGTTGGAAAAGCCACCTTCCCCACTTGGTGGCTCTCGCTGACAGCTGGGGGCCCTGACACAGCAAGATAGGCGTTATCACTTGGTGACAGAGCCAATCAGCCAGCCAACTTTGGGATGGCAGGGCCTGGTATGCCTTTGTTCTGTTGGGAGATGGCTGACTTCACCACCCGCCTTAAAGGGGCATCACGCCCAAGGCAAGGCGACCCACTAAACCAGTTTGCTTCCAATGATATCACAGTGAGCACATACATGGCACTTTCCTGTGCCAGGTTCTGTCTTAAATATTGACGTGTTACTAGATTAACTCTTTAATTTACTGATATTAATATATGTACTCATTTGATCCACTGAAGAGTTTTATAAAACAACCATACAGAGAAGAGCTTCCTTTTTACCTTAGAAGGGATATAAAGGCTTAGACTTGAATTCCAGGAGCTAAAGAGAAAAAAGTACTTACAAAGGAAACAAATTAAAAAATACCCCCTGCCGGAGCTGGATTAAAACCTTTACATGACTCAAAAACAGCAAAGACGCCAACTCCCACCACCTCATATGAAATGCAAGATAAAAACAGTATGAAATGGTCAAACCGGCGTAAAAACATCTCGCGATGTTCTGAATTTCCCTTTGGTGACTATTTTAATCCTTTTTAAAAAGATATCTAATCCTTTCCAAAAATAAGTTTGTTGGGTTTTCCTTTGTTTTTTTGTCAACACCGCTGCTCAGCTGGTGCTCTGAGCATGTATTAAGTATGTCCACTGCATGACCTGGCTCTGCCACCAGCCTCTCGCTTGGCCACAGATGGGAAGACATGCATCCCATCCCCATCAGTGAGGCCAGGGTGGAGGACTTCTCAAAAGGTTTCCAAGGCGCATCGTGCAGTAGACAGGTCCAGGTGGCTTGTGTGTGTGTGTGTGTGTGTGTGTGTGTGTGTGTCAATATCATTAATGTGAAAAAGTATATTAGTATGTACATGTATGTGCGTGATATGATATTAATGCAAAAAATGTATATTTGTGTGTGCAAATGAGAGCAGTTGAGAGAGTGAGAGAGGGAGAAGCTGAGATGCAATCCTGAAATAGATTCTGGAACAGAAACAAGGGCAATGGTGGAAAATCCAGTGAAATCCAGATGAAGTCTGGAGTTGAGTCAATAGTAATGCACCAACGTCAGTTTCTTAGTTTTGACCAATGTCCATGGTAACATAAGATGTTAACATTAGGGGAAACTGAATGAGGGGGACATGAGAACTCTGCAACTTTTCTGTAAATCTTAAAATTAAAATTTTATTTTAAAAAAGTCTGGAAGGAATTTCCTGAAGTTCTAGAATGGCAAAGCTAATCTCCAGTGCTAGAGGTCAAAAAACAGTTACTTTTGGGGGGTGTTGACAGGGATGTGGCTCCGGGAGCTGGGATGTTTTGGGTCTTGACCTGGGTGGTGGTGACATGGTGTATGCATATGAAAAACTCACCGCACTGGGCACTGAAGAGGCATGCGCCTTATTACAGGTGTATCTCAATGTTTAAAAACCAAAGAATTAAAAATATAGTCTAAAAGACTTTACATCAAACCACAAACACTGGTTCCCCCTGGGGAGGATTTGGCTGAAGTGACAGAAAGGAAGATTTTTAGTCAAAATATTTCTGTAGCATTTCAAACTGCTTTATAGTAAGAATGTATTCATTCACATTGTACTAATTTAACTTTTTATGGACATGCACACAGAGAAGGGCACAGATCATAAAACTGCAGCTCGATAAATCTTCCCAAACATAACACATCTGTGTAACCAGCACCCAGATCAAGATACAGAACATTCCCAGTGTCCCAAAAGATCCCCCAAATACTGTTTATCTCAAATTCCAATTTAACTGGGCATTCTATATATATATATATATTTTGGGGGGGGGGGGCTAAACCTAGTAACCCACCCCTAGAGGCCCCTCACAGTTACGAACTCCCATTGTTCTGACCCCTAACAGCACAGATCCATTTTGCCTGTTCATCCATATACTGTTTTGAAATTTAAAATGTTAATGTTTACCTTAGAAAAATATGAGGAGCAGTGATCATCAGCAAAGTGGGAATCAAAGGCTTATAGGAATCCAAAGTCTCCTTACCCATCTCCCCTCATTCCAAGCCCCCTTTTGTCCACTGAAAACACAGTCAACCCAGGCAAAGGTGTTGGATCCAAGTTCAAATGGGCACTTTGACCCTGAGACACTCCATGTCAAGGCTCCAAATAGTCAGTGGAAAAGGACTATTCTTCCTTCAAGGACTTCCCCTCCCCCAGGTTAGACCACGTTTTCCAGGCCTGGGGAAAGGTGTTCCCAGGTCTAACAACCAAGCACCCCAAAACAATCACAGTGGCTAACATTTATCGAGGGCTCACAATGCTCTATCCTATTTGACCCTCATGACAACCCTATGAGGCGATGCTATTATTTTCCTCATTTTACAGATAAGGAAACAGACTCAGAGTGGAGGAAAAAACCTGCCTGAGGGCTTCCCTGGTGGCGCAGTGGTTGAGAGTCCGCCTGCCGATAAGGGGACACGGGTTCGTGACACGGTCCGGGAAGATCCCACATGCCGCGGAGGGGCTGGGCCCGTGAGCCATGGCCGCTGAGCCTGTGCGTCCGGAGCCTGTACTCCACAATGGGAGAGGCCACAACAGAGAGAGGCCCGCGTACCGCAAAAAAAAAAAAAAAAAAAACCTGCCTGAGATCACACAGCTGGCCTGAATTCAAACCTTGGTTTATCTGATTCCAAAACCCTGAGCAGTCACACTAGGCCATCTCAAGGAGAATCAAAAGCAAATATTCTTCCTGTCCTCAATCTGGCAGATGACCAATTGCTGGAACCTGGGGTTTGTGGGCTGCAGCCCCCCGTTCTCTGGCTCCTTGCTTCCAGCATTGTCAAGGAAAAGTCTGATGCCATTCATATTTTTTCCACAGGAGCCTGGAAATGTGTCAAATTTTCTCTTAATCCTGGGAGTTTGTGAATTTTGCCAGGATATACCTCGGTTTGTGTTCTTTTCCTCATCCATCCCACATGGAGCTTGGGAGTCCTTTCAATCTACAGATTTCCTTCTCTCCTCAGCTGAAGAAAATTTTCTTGTATTACTTGTTTAGTTTCAGCCCCTCCTTCTGGAATATTTATGGTTTGCATCTCTTCATTATTTTCCTCCAAGATATTCCCTGCACACCATCTTCCAAACCACTATGTGGATTGCAACAGGGACCCTCCTTGTTGACAATTCATCTAGTTAAGTTCTTAGTTCAAAAATTAGGTCTTAAAGCTCCAGGATGTCATTTTGGGGTTTCACTGGTATTTCTCTATGTTTGTTTGTTTCAGTTTTTGTTTTATGTAGTAAGCCAATACGTGGGTTTTAAAAAATAATCAAATTAACACACTGCTACATTTTCAAAACAGAAGATTATTGTGCCATAGGCAGATGAACATAAATTCTTACTTTTCTCAAATTGAAGCTTAGTATTTATGACTCTCCCCTTACCCGAACGAAGTTTTACTGACATACATCAGGCCTTAAGAACAGGACCCTGCATAAAGGGGGGCACCAATAAATATTTAAGTAATTCATGTCCTTTGAAACTGGGGTCAAAATCATTCTTGCTTTAAAATAGTGTACATCTATTTGCACTACTTATATTTTTTCCCTCTCCTCACGCCTTTTAAAAAAATTGTCAATGGGTAATTTTTTAAATTACCATTCAATAAAATTGACCTTTTTTCGTGTACAGTTCCATGAATTTTAATACACTTAAATTTTATTGTTGTAATTAATATTACTCAGCTGTTGCTCTGTTTCCTCCTGTGCTCACTAGATGTGGGGGGCAGTATAAAACTCTCCAGAAATGTCCATGCCCAAATCCTTGGAACCTGTGAATATGCTACCTTACATAGCAAAGGGAACTTTGAAGATGTGACTAAGAATCTGGAGGTGGGGAGATTACGCTGGATTATCCAGGTGGGCCCAGTGTAATCATAGGGGTCCTCAGAAGACAGAAAGGAGCCAAGAGGATCAGAGAGGTTGAAGTCAAGAGACTGGAGTGATGCATCCACAAGCCAAGGAGTGTGGGCAGGTGTTAGAAGCTGGAAAAGGCAAGTATGGATTCTCCACTAGAGCCTCCAGAAGGAATGCAGCCCTGCATTTTCAATTTCTGACCTCCAGAACTGTGAGATTAATAAATTAGTGCTCTTTTAAGCTACCAAATTTATGGCAATATTTTTATAGCTGCAGTAAGAAACGAATCCACTAGGTTTGTTTTCTGATTGTTCTAGAATTTGCTATTCTGATTGTTCTGCCCAATGTTCTTCTCTCTGACTTCTGTTCAGGTGGGCAGTTATTTTTCTCTTCGGCTGCATGGAACTTAGGTCTGGTTGCTGGACACTTCTTAGCTGTATGAATCCCACCAGCAGTAGAAAGCTCTCAGGCCCAGTGGGACTGTGTTCCTAGGCAAGGTGCCTTAGCCAAGCCAGCCTCGAGGATAGAGAGGCCTCAGACCACCCACGAAGCTCCCTCCCCCGGTGCAGGTTGAGGTTGATGCTGAATCGTACCCCTGAATGTCTACATAGACCCAAACCCCAAGTCTTCCCGGATTGCCACTCCCAGGGCCTTGTCCCAGGGCTCTGGGGGACTCCCCAATGCTGGCCCAGCTCATTGACCAGAGTGGGTATTTGGGTCTCCAACAACAGAGCCTAAGGTCTAACCCAGCCTGTGGGCCCAAGTTCTGGCAGCCATGTGACTCCATGCCCTACTTAGGCCACATGTTCCCAGAATTTCCCTGACATACGCAATCTCACTTAATCCTCTCAACAGCCTTATGGGGGTTTGTGTACTATTATGGTCTCCATTTTCCAGATGAGGAAACTGAGGCCCTGAGAGACTTATTACCCTGATTGAGACCCCACACCTCTAGCTATGGAGCCAGAACTCTCCCCCCAGCACCTTCTCCTAAAGGTTCAGTTGAATAAAATATGTTCTCAGAGGGCCCAGCTATACGGATGCCCTTCAGGGGCACCACCTACCTCTGGAGGGCCTGAGCCCATCCTCACCCCTGAACCAGGGATCCTCCACCCTCACCATGCATTCTACACATCCGCTATGGCTGCAACAACCTTTTCGCTTGGTCATTTATAGCTACTGACTGCTCGCACAAGCGTTTTAACAAAAATCCATGGTGTGCCTATTAGCTAGGGAAACATTTATTCTGGTGTTGTCAGAGAAAAGCTCTTTTTGACCTGTCTGTGTGCACGTGCATGTGTGTATAAGTGTGCATAAGTCTGTGTATAATATGTGCCTCTGTGTATGTGCACGAGTGCATGGGTGTGTTTTGGTCCGCACACAGACGTGTGGGCATGTGTGTGCGTGTGTGTGGATGCAGGTGCCCACTCAAGTGTGTGTACCTGTGCCTGTACCCATACAGGAAAACACATTTTTTGTTATTAAAGATTCTGTTAGAAGAGGTTCCTGGGTAATTCTAACCCATGTTAGAGAGGTAAAAACTCACACCGTTTTTTTTGGTCATGGCCATAAATGATTCTTAGGTTTGCACCCCCAAAATTGAACATTTTTTTTCACCTGAGAAAGGAAGTGAGTGATCACTGCCATTTAATGAGGACCTGCCTGGGCCTCACCGCCACTCACCCTCTGGAAAATCTCAAAAGGAAGGTTTTCTTTATGTGCTCAGAGAGGTAAAGTCACTTGCCCAAGGTCACACAGAGCCCACCAGTTCAAATGCAATTTTGTCTGACTTCCAAGCCTGAGGGCTCAATCACTCCACTCCATTGCCTCAAACTGCCTAAGGTTGAATGAAAATGTTCTAACAATCCCTATTCAGGCCCTTGGCAAGGAAAGCAAAGTCTGTGTTACTTGTTTATTAACTACTTTGTTCATTCCTGGGGGTCAAGGATCTTCCAGTTTTCTCCAGCAACATCCACAAAGGTTTCAGCACATCAGAGTAACTGAGCACATATTTGTAGATTGATTTGGTTGATAGGATCTCATTCCAGGGTGCTGCCTGCTGGCCTTGCCCCCAAATCAGATTGTCCCTGGCACGGGCAGCCCGGGGGCTGGTTAGCTAAAGGGTCTCCCTGCTGGGAACTCCCCTTGCTTCTGGAATGAAATCCCAAGGCCATACCACGTGATCTGCCCTGCCCACCTTGCTCGCCTCACTTTGTGCCCTGGCCCACACTCAGCTCCAGTCACATGGTCCTTCTGCTCCTCAAAGATTCCCAATCCATCCTCCTCTGAGGCTTTTGCCATCCTGTGGCCAGAAGCACTCTCCCCCAGTCTCTGCTCGGTACTACCGCCCGGCACTACCCACCTCTCTATCTCATCTCTCTGTAATATGTGTCACTACCTGAAATTCTCTGGGTTATGCATTTGTTTATTTTTATCCATCTACCCGTTGCACACAGCGTCATAAGGGTGTGGAGTTTGTCACTCGGCGGCAGTCTCCCACACTAGCCCCGTGCATGGCGCAAAGCAGGCTCCACAGAGGGGGTGACCACTGGCCCAGCCATCGGCCCTGGGGCCACACCACCAGGGACAGGACAGCTGAGAGAATGTTCTGCTTCTTAGAGGCGTGGACTCTGGAGCCCGTCACCCATGGCCACTAAACAAGGCCATGGCTTGATTCCAAGCCCTGACTTCTCACTCCTTGGATCCCAAGGCTGCCTGTGAGGCCACAGGAGGAAAACCATCCTGAGGGAGATTAACAACCACAGTGCTTGGCGTTCTGAGAGCAAACAGCCTTTCCCAAGGCCGTTTAAGAGCTTGGACTCTGGAGGCAAATGAGCCTCAGATCCACTCCCAACTTCACTGCCTGATTCCAGGCAGCTCATTTTGCCTCTCAGCCTCAGTTTCCTCATCTGTGAAATGGGGACACTGAAAATAAGGTGGTCTCTACCACACAGAGTGATTATAAATTTAAATTGGAACAAGAGACGTGTACACAGGCACTCCATGAGAGCTGTTATTTCTTCCTTCCTTCCTTCCTTCCTTCCTCCCTCCCTCTCTTTATTTTTGGCTGTGTTGGGTCTTCATTGTTGCACGCGGGCTTTCTCTAATTGCAGCGAGCGGGGGCTACTTTTCATTGCGGTGCGCGGGCTTCTCATTGCGGTGGCTTGTCTTGTTGTGGAGCACGGGCTCTAGGCACACGGGCTTCACTAGTTGTGGCACACAGGCTCAGTAGTTGTGGCTCGCAGGCTCTAGAGCACAGGCTCAGTAGTTGTGGCGCATGGGCTTAGCTGCTCTGTGGCATGTGGGATCTTCTTGGACCAGGGCTCGAACCCGTGTCCCCACATTGGCAGGCAGGTTCTTAACCACTGTGCCACCAGGGAAGCCCGAGAGCTGTTATTTCTTCAGTCAATTAACACATACTCATTGAGCAGCTGCTGTGTGCCTGCCAGTCACGAGGTTGGAGCCCGGGAGAGAGTGGTGGGGAAAATAAAGAGGACCCACCCTCCGGAGCTGTCCACTGACAGTGAACAAAATAAGTGAATTGCACGGTATGTTAGAAAGTGGTAAATGCTGGGGAGAAAAACAAAGCAGAGAAAGGTCTCTGCAGGGCAGGGCTAAACGGCTATTTTAAATAGGGTGGTAGGGAGGTCTCACTGAGAAGGTGACGTTTGAGCAAAGACCTGAAGGAGGTGAGGAAGGGAGGCTTGCAGATGTCTGACAGAAAAGCATTCCAGGCAGAGGAGACTGCAGGTACAAAGACCCTGAGGTGGGACCCATGCCTGATAATGTTAGAGAATTTTAACAGTCTCCCTCCCCGCCATTTTCCTTCTCAAAACAGACAAGCACAAGTGCTGACCACCCAAGCGCTGCAGAAAGTGAGCCACATCTCTCCCCATGCACCAGCCGCCAGTCTATTTAACCTTGAATGCCTTTTTGGGTCTCACGTGTCACTGGGTGGCGAGTGAGCTGCCCTTACTTCAGAAGAACGGCATGGGGTGGGGGTGGGGGGGCCTTAGGTGGTGTCCGCCTCACCTACTACTGCCAAAAGTGGTCATGGGGTTATTTTTAAACTTGGGGAGGAAGTATTTATTGTTCCTGGGCTGAGGAGAGCTGGGCAGCCTGTGGGATTCTTCTGGGGGAGCAGTGCTGTGTCCTTTCCACCATGGTGAGTATCAAGGGCCCCCGGAGGTAAGTGATGCTGGGCGGCGAGGTGAGGACACCACCTACAAGCAAAGGACGAAAGGGGAGGGGGAGAAAGGCAGCTTTCTGGGGCCCCAGACCCTGGTGGAAAAAGCACTACTCGCTGTGTGCACACAGAGGAACCCCAATCAATGCCCCGATAAGCCACAAATAACAGCAGCTCCCGGGTACTCGCAAAAACAAAATAAGAGAGTTGGCCTTTTTATGGCTTGTCTACTGACCTCTCGAGGAATCAATAATGCCCAGGGCTTGCAAAATGGGATTGAACACTTCTAAGGATCAAATTGTAATTCTTTTCTCTTGTTCAGGCATTTGGGGAAAAGAATCTTTTTTGTTTTCACCTTTTGAACTTGCAAATTTAAAACCTTTCTCCCTATGTTTTTGGTTAGGTGTCCCCCTCCTGAAGCAGGAAGCCCCCAAATCAGGGTCAGTGTAGGACTGTGGTTAGGGGCACAGACTCTGGAGTCAGTCTGCCCAAGTTCAATACCAGCTCTGCCTTTCTGTGACTGTGTGACCTTGGGTACATGACCCAACCTCTCTGAGCTTCGGTTGCCTCCCCGTAAAATGGCGATGGTAATAATAGCATCCACTTCACAGAGCAGTTATGAGGATTAAATGCAATAACATATGCAGTGTTCAAGCGTTTGCTGTAACTCAAGTCAGAAGCGGGTGGGGAAATGTTAACTCGCTCTTCTCTGCTGTTTGCACGGTGCGAGGACAGAACATTTAGAGAGGAGATTTTGCTGCCATTTGGATCAAGAGAAAATTGAGGGGGACAGAGCAGTTGGGTTTTAACACCCTGAAAATGTGTCATTTCATCTCGCATTCCTCATGGTTTAGTGAGCCTGGCTCTTTTTCGCCTCCAATCAATTCTCCTTCTGTGCATTACTGAACTTTTTGTGAAATGCATCGAAACAAAAGCAGCTGGGTCCTGCTGGGGCTGATCCGAAAGCCTGGCCTCCATCCCCGGAGACAGACCTCTACCTCCGCTAGTTTGCAAAGGAGCTGCTGCAAGATCCACAGTCTTTTACCATCCACCAGAACTGGGGTGCTTTTGAGAAACCTTATTCCATGTCCTTTTATCTTTCCAGCATCGCCATTTTGAGATGAGTGTGGGCACCATACCCCCATTTCACAGATACGTAGCTGAGGCTCACCCAGAGATGACACCTGACCTAGTCTTCTAATTCCCAGCCTCTGACTTTTTTTAATCGATGCTTTTTTACACCCTAGTCACCTAAGAAAGCCAAGAAGAGACCAGAGGGCGCCAATTCCAACGTGTTCTCCATGTTTGAACAGAGCCAGATCCAGGAATTTAAGGAGGTGGGTGCAGCTGTGGAATCATACGCCTGGGTGGAGATTCTCACACGCTAGAAAGAGCCCTTCCCTCGTTCCATACTCCCTGCAAGGACCTCTCAGTTAGGTTGTCTTTATCTTCCCCCAAAACCCCAAATTCGGTCTGAATGTGTGTGTGAATGACTTAAAGAAATTAACTTTTGCTGCTCAAAGTAAAGCATGTGTCTTGTTGAAAATGTAGGAAAGAATTTCAGAAATGCACAAAGAATAAAAATGACCTGACTGGGCTTCCCTGGTGGCGCATTGGTTGAGAGTCCACCTGCCGATGCAGGCGACAAGGGTTCGTGCCCCGGTCCAGGAAGATCCCACATGCCGCGGAGCGGCTAGGCCCATGAGCCATGGCCGCTGAGCCTGCGCGTCCGGAGCCTGTGCTCCGCAACAGGAGAGGCCACAACAGTGAGAGGCCCGCGTACCACAAAAAAAAAAAAAAAAGACCTGACCTACAATTCTACTACCCAGAGATAATCAGTTAACGTTTTGGTATTCACCCTTCCAGTGATTTTTGTTATACATTGGGTTGGCCAAAATGTTCTTTCATTTTCTTCCATAAGATCTTATGGAAAAACACAAACGAACTTTTTGGCCAACCCAAAATATGTACACATTTGTTAAACAAAGCACACTAATCAGTACCTGCTGTTTTTCTTTGAGCAATTCGGCACCAACATTTTCCATAATTTATTTAAACTGCTTCCTATGGTTGGATGTTATACACAGAATGTTGTACTATTATAAATAACACATCTTTGCTTGTATCTCTGGTTATTTCCTTGGGGTAAATTCCTAAAAGCAGAACAGCTGGATCGAAGGAACTTTTTAAAAAAGGAACTAAAACCAAGTATAACCACTGGTCCAAGTTGCCCTCCAGAAATGCTGTGATCATTCTGACTCCCATCAGCACCAAGAGGAGAAAGTGCCTTTCCCGCCACATCTTCATCAACATAGGGCGTTAACGTCTCAGAAGTTATTTTTGTCAATCTGAGAGATGTCTGAGAGTATCTTAGATTTTAATTTTTACAGTCCTCAGTTGTTGGATGCTAGCCGGGTCTGAAACCCTATCACAGTCTATGCGCATGTGCCTTAGTAAGCAAACCTAAGTACCAATTAGGCAAAATTAAGCCACTGCCGCAGACTCAGAAGGATAAACTGAATTAATTTTCCAGCAGTCCTGATGGCTCACACTGAGTCATCCACATTCTCACCTGGCCCTTCAGAGGAAAATACGTTAAAGCTATGATGGAGAGGACACTGTTTTATATAAAAGGGGAAACTGTTTGGGGCTTCCAATGGGACATGAAGACTGGCCCGTGCTGTCCGCACCAACATTCAGATCACAGGAACGCCGTGGCCCATAAGCTGCCAGAGAAAGAGGAATTCCTGGGATGAAATATCATATCTGAACTTGAAATAGTCCCCTTCCATGGAGAAGACTACACCCTCCCTTCTCCCTCACTCTGTCCCAACCTCTGGAATGAGATCAGCTGCTGGGGGTATGACCTGGGGATGCAAATACTTTCAGGAACCAGTTGCTAAAAGAACTAAAAAAACACAGATATAATACATCATTTGTAAATTACCTGGGCGTTCACAAAGCTCTTAGAGTCTCTCTGGAGCCAGCTGGGAAAGATTACTGGCTCTGTTTTACAGATAATGCGGGCTTGCGAGCTGGCGGAGACAGACTCCAGTTTTTAACTTAGTTTTGTTTTTCAATAACAGCTTTATAAAGATATAATTCACGTACCATGTAGTCACCTTTTTAAACTGTACAATTCAGTGGTTATTTAATATAGTCACAGAATTTTGCAACCATCATCACTGTCTAATTTTAGAACATTTTCATCGCCCCCAAAAGAAACCTCATACCCATTAGCAGTCACTCCCCATTTCTCCCGCCCCCCCAGCCCCTGACAACCACGGATCTATTTTCTGTCTCTATGGACTTGTCTGTTCTGGAAGCTTCATAGAAATGGAGTCATATACTATGTGGCCTTTTGTGTCTGGCTTCTTTCAGCATCATGTTTCAAGGTTCATCCATGTTGTAGCATGTGTCAGAATTTCCTTCTTTTTATTGCTGAATGATATTCCATCATGGGGAGAGACCACATTTTGTTTATTCACTCATCAGTTGATGGACATGTGGGTTGTTTCCAGTTTGGGGCTGTTGTGAATAGTGCTGCTGTGGACATTCACCTACAGGTGTGTGTGTGGACATATGTTCTCATTTCTCTTAGGAACACACCGAAGAGTAGAATTGCTGGGTCCTACAGTAACTCTAGGCCTAACATTTTGAGGAACTGCTAGACTGTTTCAGATCTTTGATTCTTGATCTAATGTCCTTCGATGTGCCTTGAAAACCCCAGAGTCCCACTGCCCCCAGCCCTTGGCATAACGTCTAGGGCTCCTCCCCCCAATTTCTCTCGGGCTGACCAGACAACCGCCTCCCTTTCACAGGCCTTCACCATCATGGACCAGAACAGGGATGGCTTCATAGACAAGAACGATCTGAGGGACACCTTTGCTGCTCTTGGTACGTCGCCCCACCAACACCTGCAGGAGGGTCTCCTTATCCCACTCCCGTGAGGGGCAGGAGGTGGGGCCATCAAAAAGGTCAAGAGCTTGTCATTTTCCAAAGAAACAGCTCAACCAAGATTTGTCTTCAAGGCAAATTTCAGAGGATAGGAAAGAAGTGTTTTAGTCTTTGAGTGTCTTCACATGTGTCTTATTTTTCTTTCAAATTAATTTTTGTGTGGATTTGAATGCAATGGCAGTTTACAATAGAAAACTTGGAAAACTCAGAAAAGTATAAAGAGGAAACAACGTTGGCCATTAGGCCACATTCCACTGTTAACATCTCAGCCTCTAAGTTTTTTTCTAGGCATCTTGTGTGTGTGTGTGTGTGTGTGTGTGTGTGTGTGTGTGCGCGTGAGCATGCGTGCACGTGTGTGTTTAATAGCTGGAATCATTCTATTTTGGATTCAGCTTTTAAAATTTAACATCTCAGGAAGATGAGGATGAGTACATGGAGCTGTTTCAAAATATAAGTGTCCAACCTGCCACCACTAACCGCTCCTCGACTCCTAACCCCAGAACTCAGGGCCATGAACAGCTGTGCAGGTTGTGTAGTGAGCAATTATACAGAGTACTATTCATATTTGTAGCCACTGTAGAATTTTACATTTAAAACATAAACTATCTTAAGTTGGGGCGGCTTTTTCTAACTTACACAAAGGTACTTACTATACGGCCTGTGGCAGTGGCTAGAGCAGGTACATCAGAATCTCCAAGGCTGTATGGGTTATAGCAGGTATAATTTGAAAAAGTTCCCTCAGGTAATTCTGATGTCTCTCCCACCTCCAAGTAACAAGGGCTAATTTATAATACAAGCATTTCCCATTGAATAAAATATTAAAACATCTGTATAAATTGTTCCAGGTTCTGAAGGCACTATTTTAAAAAGTAACTAAACCCTCTTTGGGTTGTTTCCAGTTGTCTGACTTTTATAAATAACACTTTTGAGAACATCTTCTCACGTGAATCTTTGGCCCCATCCACTCCGTCTCTGATTATTTCTAGACAAGATTCCTTGAAGTAGGATTACAAGGGCAAATGCCAGTGTCCTGACAGCTGTTTCTGTCCCAGCTTGGAGTTACTAAGTGTGTGTCTCCTGCCCTAGGGCGTGTGAATGTGAAAAATGAGGAAATTGATGAAATGCTCAAGGAGGCTCCAGGTCCAATTAACTTTACTGTGTTCCTACAGATGTTTGGGGAGAAACTTAAGGGTAAGTTCATGTGTATATCTGTGCATCTATGTGTGTATATGTATATCTGTGTATATGTGTCTCTGTGCATCTGTGTATGTCTGTCTGTCTTTATGTGTCTTCATCTTTGGGCATCAATTAAAGCACTGGGAGAACATGTTGGGGTTGGCACATGAAGGCAGAGTAACGTCAGGGGGAAGAAAAAACAATAAAAACAGAAGTTAACAGTGCTCCAAGGCTTACCCTGATCCAGACCTCATGCTAAGCACTTTAAACACATTATATGCATCACCTTATTTAATAGCATCTAGGAGATAGTTTCTATTCTTATCCCAGTCTACAGATGGGGAACTGAAGCTCAGAGACAGACAGTCTCTTGCCTGCAGCCACACAGCTACCAAATGCTGGAGTCAGAATTTGAATCCGAGTCTTTCTAAGCCTAGATCCATGCTTGACCTTGGGCTTCCTCAGAAATAACTGGATTCTCAGGACTTCCCTGGTGGCGCAGTGGTTAAGAACCCGCCTGCCAATGCAGGGGACACAGGTTCGATCCCTTGTCCGAGAAGATCCCACATGCTGTGGAGCAACTAAGCACATGTGCCACAACTGCTGAGCCTGCACTCTAGAGCCCGCAAGCCACAACTACTGAGCCTGTGCTCTGCAACAAGAGAAGCCACCACAATGAGAAGCCTGTGCACCGCAACAAAGAGTAGCCCCTGCTCGACACAACTATAGAAAGCCCGCTCACGGCAACGAAGACCCAACACAGCCAAAAAGAAACAAAGAAAGATAGAAAGAACTGGATTCTCAGCCCACTCTTTCAAAACGCCAAGGCTCAGTGCTCAGGAGGCAACAGGACCTCTCCTCCTTACCAGAGGTTCCCAGCCACCCATGGCACATTTTAACTCTGTTTTCTGTTTCAGGGGCAGACCCCGAGGAGACCATTCTCAACGCGTTCAAAGTGTTTGACCCTGAAGGCAAAGGGGTGCTCAGGGCTGATTAGTGAGTGGGATCTGTGGGGGAAGACCTGGGGTTCCTTGCTTCTCCCCCCAGCCCTCTCCACACAGCCGGCTGCAATACCTGCTTTTCTCTCTCTGCAGCATACAGGAGATGCTGACCACGCAGGCGGAGAGGTTTTCCAAGGAGGAGGTAACCGGGCCCTTCGGACACTCTCTGCACCTCAGTTCCTGGCCTCACCCTTCTGGGGACTCCCTCTCCAGACTCTCTTATATAAAACACCCCTGACCCCACACTGAGAGAGAATCTGCTCTTGTTTACTAAGCCCCTATCTCATTTCACTCTATCAATCACCCTGTGAGGTAGGGACTAGTATTATCGTCATTTTACAGATGGGGAAACTGAGGCTCAGGGAAGCAAAGTCACTTTGCTTTGACTGAAAGGACAACACTAATGAGAAATGCCGGGGCCTGGATTCAAACCTAGGTCTGTCTGACTCCAGGTTCTGTCTTCCTCATAATGCATGGATACCTGGTGAGAGTATCAATTTCCTGATGAAGTGAAGGTGGCATGCAGGGTCACCACATACAGTCGTGTAGGTTATACACTGAACAATCCTCCTGGATGCCCTTAATAATATATACTGCAGAGTATTTATTTGTTGCAATAGTTTTCCAGCAGATGGCAGTAAAGTGTCTTATTATAACTTTTTAGAAATCAGAATATATGACTTTTTCTGGCAGGTGGCAGCAATGTGCCTGGAAGAAGGGGCACTATTGCTAATTCACCGAAGGCCCTGTATAAACAAGCAACTGCCTTGTCAACGTTACTAATGAACCTTAATGAGTCTATTTAAAATAGTCCCGGGCTTCCCTGGTGGCACGGTGGTTGAGAGTCCACCTGCCGATGCAGGGGACACGGGTTCGTGCCCCGGTCCGGGAAGATCCCACATGCCGTGGAGCGGCTGGGCCTGTGAGCCATGGCCGCTGAGCCTGCACACCCGGAGCCTGTGCTCCGCAACGGGAGAGGCCACAACAGTGAGAGGCCCGCGTACTGCAAAAAAATAAAAAATAAATAAAATAAAATAGTCCCTTATAGCCTCTCTGGCCTGATTCCATAAAGTTTCACATTTTACTAAAAATTTTATTTGGATCTCCCCCTCAAAACTCAAGCAGTTGAAAGAGTCTGCCTTTCAACTCTCACCAGGCTTTGGGACTTTGGACAAGCTCCTTAACCTCACTGTGCCTCAATTTCCTCATCTGTAAAGTGGGGACAATAATAGAATCTACTTCATAGTACACTGTGAGGATTAAATGAGTTCACATGTATAAAGTGCTGATATGTGATAAAGGCAATATAAATGTTATCTATTATTAACCCCAAATTAAAAAAAACATAACTAGCCAATACTTTTTAAATGTAGAAATTGCACATTCTAAAATATTTAATTTCTAGTTTCCCTCAAAGAGTCTGACCTCCTTGCCCATGTGGACACATTAACTGGCCCTGAGCAGTTGTGACCTCTGTAGATGGACTAGTCTCCATTTAGCCACAGTCCCCACCAGGCCCACCTTGCTCCCCTACATAACCTGCCTGCCCCTTTGCACACTTGAGTTTGCGATCCCTTCTTTCCCCATCGCAGGTTGGTTCCCGGGAACATCCCTGCAGGATGGCCCTTGGGGTTGGCACCTGTGGAAGAGCTACAAAGGGCAAGGAAGCAGGAGGGCACGGAGGGATATGTCCAACGCAACCCATGTCCTCCAGGCCCCCAGCTGCCTCTCCACTCGGGCTGCCCTGCACACAGCCCTCCCCCCTCCACTGCCCCTCCCCATGTCCTCAGCATGTCTTGCTGGTTCGTTGCAGATCGACCAGATGTTTGCCGCCTTCCCCCCTGATGTGACTGGCAACTTGGACTATAAGAACCTGGTGCACATCATCACCCATGGAGAAGAGAAGGACTAAGGGAGGGGACTGCCTTTGGGTGGGTGGATGGGGGGGCGTCCCTGCCCTCTTCTCACCTTGCCCAGTAATGCCACCACCCCTGCCCCTGGCCTGTTGGCTGTGTGGCCGCCTCATTTATCTACCTCCATCTTCTTCACAGCCTGGGTGCCTTAGAGATACCATGTGGCCACACAGCCAGCAGATGGAAATCCATCCAGAGGCCATGTTCAAATAAACAGGAGGTTGTGTATTTGTTTATGGTGTGTCCTTGAGTATGGAAGACCCTTTGCTAGTTCCCATGAAGGTGGTGTATGAGCTAGTGATGGCCCTGCTGTCATTATTATTGAATCTTAGTGACTCTGTAAGATAGACCTTCAGGGACTTCCCTGGTAGTCCAGTGGTTAAGACTCCATGCTTCCACTGCAGGGCCACGGGTTCCATCCTTGGTCGGGGAACTAAGATCCCGCAGGCTGCACAGCGTGGCCAGGAAAAAAAAAAAATAGACCTTCACAGCCACTCAGGACTATTTCTATGAAAGTCCACATTTTACTGGAATGCTAACCAGAGGACCACAAACCTTTCTTTCAAAGAGTTCGAGCACTGGTAGAGCCTAGCTTCCCCGGTGTACTTTCCTTTAGAATGCCACTGGAGTGCTTCTCCCATAGATGTGTTTAGGCCCCGGGATAAGTTAAGAAGAAGAGGCCTCACATGCACACTGCCAAAAAATCACATCCATTAACTGTAAGAGGTTAATTTCTAATTTCATATAAAGTAGAAGTTGTCTGTATTTCTCTCCTGGCAAATTAGGGAGGGACACAGACATACATAGATAATGACTTCTGACCCTGCCTGGGGTCTAGGAACTAGGCCTAGGTGTGAGTTGACTCTTGATTATGAGTGATCAAAATCATTGTTGAAACACTGAGGTCTGTTTTGGCTGCAAGAATCCCAACTTAGGAGACAAATGAGTTCACATAACTGAGAAGTCTGAGGGCTTCAGGCACAGCTGCATCCAGGAGCTCAAACAGTACCAACAGAACCTGAGGAGGCCTCTCCACTGCTCTGCTTTCTTTCATGTTGCTCTGCTCCCAGTGGTGACAGAATGGTCACCAGCAGTTCTTAGCTCTTGTCTATCCCCACAGCAATCCTAGTGGAAAGAAGGCACCTCCCTCTCTCCCAGCTCCACACAAATCCCAGAACAGGGCCTATGGGATACCTGAACTAACTCCGAAACAGGTGTAGTGCTCTGACTGGCAAACTTGGTCACACAATTAACTCTTGTGTTGGGGTTGAAACCAGCCCCTTCCAAACCACATGGCCTGAGGATGGGAGGGGCCGTTCCCGAAAGGAAAATCCAAATGCCTTTTAGGAAGAAAGGGGAGTGGATGCCGGGCACTCTAAGTTTTCAAGAGAACCCCAAGAACCCAGGACACAGCCAAAGCAAATGATGTGATGGAAACAAAGGGCTGAAACTGGGAGTGGGAGTGGCAGCTGGGGTCGACCAGGGGGTATGAGGGGGTCCAGGTGGTTGAAGGAGTCAGAACTGGAGCGAGTCTTCAAGGTTCAAGAACAACACCAGAGCCCCCGGAGGAGGAGCTCAGGGTCAGCTCCAATGACATCACTTGCTGGGAAGGGGGGTCCCTTTCAAAGCCAACAGCAAGCTGGGAAGGCAGGGACTCAGGGGCCCCCCACGCCATGATGACCCATCATGATCCAAACCCTACAACAACCCATATCCCCCACGTCCAGAACCTGTGACCTGGGGCTCCTACAGAGACACGGCCAGGCCCGGGAGAGGCCCCAGCCCAGAGCGCTCGAGTGGAGTTTGTGTTTCTGGGCAAGACACTCTGGACACAGCTCCACAGTGACACACTCATCCACCCCCCCCCCCCCCACACACACACACACAGCCTCCAAGGCTCCTGGTTCCCACCTGTGAGCGTCTGCCGCACTGGTTCCAGGACGTGAAATCAGTATTTTGGCTCCTAGCTGTGGTGACCTCACACCACTCTTGTCCCCTTGCTGGCTTTGGAACTCGACCCTCCTGCTCCTCTACCCCATCCTGGGGTGGCTCCAGCACCCCAGTCTCTTAGTAATGAATGTGAAGAGGCACCGGGGTTACGGAACAAAACATTTACTCTCTCTGGTTATGGTACAAACATGGCCATGTCCACCTCAGACTGTTAACTTCTTCTTGGGCCTCAGATCGTCCCCCTTTTCAGGCACGCTGTCCATGTGTAAATCCCTGTTTCTAGACTCTCTTGCAGTGTAGTGGCTGAGCACCATTTGCCGAAGGCTGCTGTGGTCCAGGGGTTGGTCCACTGTGCCAAAGATGGGACTAGTGTGAGGAATTTGGAAATCAAACCCAGCACAGCAGGGGGTGGGCTTCCTTCCCAGGGACAGTGCCTCTCTGCCCTGTTCAAGGATATCCAAGCCTGGTTTGGTGTCCCTCCATAGTGCTGGGGGTTGGAGTGTAAAAATTCTCAAAGTCCAGGGAGGGGGAGGACAGGCAGAGATGTACTGCTCAGGGATGGCCAGACAATAACTGTTTTTTTCTCCAAGATGAGGATGTAAAAATGAGTTTGGTTTAGTATCAAGGAGATAGGGTAACCACGTGCCGCTGCTCAGGATGCAGATTGCACAAAGACACCTGTTTCTACCGGGCTGAAATCCAGCCCCCCACTTGATTGCCAAGCCCTGTCTACCCATCAGGGGCTCCTTTTCCTAATTAATCTGCCCAGAGGGGCTTGCCTCTTCTAATTCACACATACAAGCCATAGAGGCTAGTGGGCTAAGAGAACCTAATGTTTATCAACATTCCCTTGAACGGAAATAAGACAACATCTGTACATTCCTGACCTTGTGAGGACAGTGTTCTCAACAGCTGTGCCCTGCCACCCTCCTCCTTTAAGCACTCAAAGGGCCAAGGGAAGCTGTGCTAAGGTGGCTGACATCAGCCCCAGTTTTCACTCCTGCTAAGTCTCAGGTGCCTTGAATAAATCAAACAGGAGATGTGTGTACGCCTGTGCACCTGTGCATGAGCGCCTGTTGGCCATCCCCTCCCTCCCTCCTTGGCACACCTGCACAATTGAAACGTTGCTCACAGAAGAGGGGCAGCTTTTCAAAATACCAATTTTTTTCCTCTGATTACTCAAGTCATGCAAGGTCATTTTAAAGAAAATTCTAAGCAATACAGAATTAACTTAGAAATGCAAAGTTCTCTGCAAACCACCACCCAGAAATACCCACTGTAAGTCAGCAGTATACATCCTCTTCGTTTTTATATGCATCATCAAGATAACTTCCTCCTTCCCTTCCTCCGCCTCCTCCTCCTCCTCCTTCCTTCTCTCTCTCTCCGCCTCCCTTTATTATAAATCAGGTTGTGAAGGGCTGTCCTGTACACTGCACGATTTTTAGCAGCATCCCTGGCCACTAGATGCCATATATACATGTCAGTTCATGTCAGCCCACTGCATTCTTTTTAGTGGCTGCATAGTATTCCATGGCATGCATGGGTGAACTATAACTTATTTAACCAATCTCTAACGGGTGAGCATTTCAGTCATTTCCAGTTCAATCACCCTCCTACTTCCATCTTTAACCCTCGAATAAGTTTTTCTTTGAAGGACCAATCCCCACAAGTGAGATTACAGACTCAACATGTGTATCTGAAACCGTAGGTAATCATTAGTCAACCCCATTTCACCTGTAACCTGCCTTCACTAAGCAAGGTCGTTTTAATTATTGCTACAAAAGACTTGCTTGTCCTCCAAGCAGCATTTAGCCTAAACAATGTGTTTGCCTGAGCTGTTTTCCAGGAGCTTGGATTCAGCTATGTCTAGTTCTAGGTGAGCTGGTTAACACTGGAAGGAACCACCAATCCTTTAACTGAGCACGTGCGAGTGTCACTGGATGACCTCTTGAATGTGCAGAGGCCCACAGCTTAGTTACACCGGCACAGAACCCCGATTACCGCACCGTTTTCCAATTGCCTTTCCTCACACTCCCCACACCTTGGACCACCCTGCTTCTTTATTCTTTATCCCATAAATACCCGAGCCCCTTGCTTTCAGGGAGGTGGATTTTGGATGTTTGTTCTCCCATCTCATCTCCTCGCTTCGCTGCCTTGTGAATAACGCCCCCTCTCAGCTGCAACCCTCCACTCTCAGCGTTTGGCTTGCTGCATATCGCAAAAACCGAACCTGGCTCAGTAACATAACCATTTCTCAGACTTCCCGAACGTGTTGCCAAACTGCCCTCCAAAAACTATGTGGGGCCGATTATATCCCCACCTTCGGAGAGAAGGGAAGACCCCCACGAGGGGGAGTATCATGAGCTTCAGCCTCCAAAAGCAAAGATCAACGTGCAGGCGCCCGCAGGGCCACAGTTCAGCTCTGGCGTGAACCATCTCGGGCACTTCAACCACGGGGTTGGGGGATGTGGATGGGGCTGAGGAAAGGAGGTCACAGATGGAGGAGCAAGTCTCAAGAGCATAGGGTGAAGGTGGGAGCCAGGATCAGGAAATCTCCTGTGCCCATAACTTGACAACCTGGAAATTTTACACATTTTAAGGTTCATCAAATGGTCACAAAGTTGTTGCAATTTTTTTAAAGTACCCAGGATAACTAAACTTCAGAATCTGTGGCTGAGTCATTGAGCAGTAGAAAGAGAAGTCCGGGAAGAAAGAACTCACCTCCATCCAACCTGTCACTAAAGGGGTCAGCCCCGAGCACGGGGGGGATGACCTTGATGGGTTCTGCAGGCTTGAGGAGGGCAGAGCCACCCCAGAAGGGGTTGATGAAGGGTGGTGGGACGTCCATCTCCGCCACTTCCATTTCCATGATCCGCTTGTAGGATTCTAACAGCAGCAGGTCGTTGGTCTTCTTTTCAATGATGGCTGGAAAAAAATAAACAGAACCAAGAGGGCTGCTGGGAGATGGGAGTCCCGGGGCGGTGGGGGCGGGGGTGGGGGGGGCTAGAGGTTGCACCTCCTGCTGGAGATGAATGGTAGCAACAGGAAGTGGAGCAGGTCATGAGCTCCTATAGACAAGGCTTTCTCTTGGGTTACATCACACGTTCCCTAGAGGGCACAATTTGGTTCTTGAGAAGCAAAAATAATCTGACTCTTTAATATATAAAGTACAGATATACATACAAGACATAAACAGTTATATGGTATATGAACTGTATTAAAATTCCACAAGGTGGAGCAGTTGGGAAAAGAATGTCTAAAAAGGCTCCTTAGGGCTTCCCTGGTGGCACAGTGGTTGAGAATCCTCCTGCCAAGGCAGGGAACATGGGTTCGAGCCCTGGTCCGGGAAGATCCCACATGTCGCAGAGCAACTAAGTCCATACGGCACAACTACTGAGCCTGAACTCTAGAGCCCGCGAGCCACAACTACTGAGCCCACACACTGCAACTACTGACACCCGCACACCTAGAGCCAGTGCTCTGCAACAAGAGAAGCCACAGCAATGAGAAGCCCGCACACTACAACGAAGAGTAGCCCCTGTTCTCCGCAACTAGAGAGAGCCCGCGTGCAGCAACAAAGACCCAACACAGCCAAAAATAAATAAATAATTTTATTTTTTTTAAAAAACTTTTAATTAAATAAAAATATAAAAAGGCTCCTTAGGGGACAATAATGAAAAGAAGATTGAGGAACACTGGGTTACACTAAAAATTGGGAGCCCTGGGCAAGCTCTGCCTTAAACTATGGTTTTTTCCTCAGTGCTGTCTCTGAGTTTGAGGGAGCTGCCCTTCCCACCGTGTTTCATAGCCTCATGGAGTCACCAGAATAATTCATTCATTCATTTATTCATTCATTCCACAAATTATTATTGGATGCCTATCATGCCAGGCATGGTGCTACAGTGCATGGAAGAAAAACAAAATGACGATAAACAATAACAGAGGTGCAGTCCCTGTCCTGATGAAGCACATAAGCTTCAGTATGAATGGGGGGACGGAGAGAAAGGCAAGTTCAGCAAATAAATACACGTATCCCTCACTATCCAGATGCCTATTATCTGAATTCAGTAACTACTGGATCTGGATAATTTTTTTGAAAAAAACTCACACAACCCATACCGTTTCTATTCTCTCTGAAAGTCAGGAACCAAAAAGATTTGCATCTGAACCTTGCTATTGGATCTCAAGAACCTCATAGATTCAGATAATGAGAATTACCTGTACATAGAGACAAACTGGGTGAGTATTAAATAATAGGACTGCTGTAAGAGTGAATAATAGTGGGTAGGGGAGGACCAGCTTCATATGGGGCAGCAGAGGGAGGCCTTGCTGGAGGGAGGGCATTTAAACTGAGATCTGAGAATGAGGAGGAACTGGGCATGGGATGAGTATCCCTGGAACAGCCCATGCAAAGGCCCTGTGGCGGGGATGAGTTGGGGGAGGGATTTGAAAATACAGAGAGGAGGGGCTTCCCTGGTGGCGCAGTGGTTGAGAGTCCGCCTGCCGATGCAGGGGACACGGGTTTGTGCCCCGGTCCGGGAAGATCCCACATGCCGCGGAGCAGCTGGGCCCGTGAGCCATGGCCGCTGAGCCTGTGCATCCGGAGCCTGTGCTCCGCAACAGGAGAGGCCACAACAGTGAGAGGCCCGCGTACCGCAAAAAAAAAAAAAAGAAAGAAAATACAGAGAGGCGAGCACTGTGGCTGAATGTGGTGAGAAAGGAGGGAGAGCAGGACAAGAGATGATGAAAAATGTAAGTAGGGGCCAGGCTATAAAGAACCTGATAGGCTGTGGGTAAGAAAGAGTTAACGCAGCAAAGCCTGACTGCTCTTAGAAAGGGCTGCTTACCAGATTGGCCCTTGGATAGCATCAGGGAATTTGCATTTCAGGAAGGTCCCCACTACCATTAACTGTTAAAAGAGTGGCTCATCATATTTAAACTGTGGTATAAAAAATGTGATTTATGCTGAATACTCACTATTCTTTCTGGGAGTCTGGAATTTGGGTATGTGTCATGCTGGAGGTGCCTATATGATGAGCCCCCAATCCAAACCCTGGGCAATGAGTATCCAGTGAGCTTCTCTGGTTGACAACATTTCACTTGTGTTGTCACAACCCATTGCTGGAGGAATTAAGCTCATTCTGTGTGAACCCACTGGAAGAGGAACCTTGCTCCTGGTTTCCTCCAGACTTCACCCCAAGCCCCTTTTTCCTTTGCTGATTTTGCTTTGTATCCTTTTGCTATAATAAATCAGGGCCATGAATATGACTATATGCTGAATCCAGGAGCCCTCCTAGTGAATCACTGAAACTGGTGGGAGGGAGGTGTCTTGGGAACCTCTCAAAAACAGATTGTATTAAGAGCCTTACATTTTATTCTAAGAGTAGTGGAAGCCATTCATTCTAAATTGTCATGATCTCTGTACGTGCATCCTCCCTCTCTATCCTGAGTTCAAGGCCTATGCCTAGAAATGTGTGTTATAGTTAATAGGCATTTGCTACATGCCAGGCACTGCTCTGAGCCCTTTATTTCTTCTTTTCCAATCTAAATGCCTTTCATTACTTTTTATCGCCTTATTTCCTTATCGAGGACCACCAACACAATATTGAATAGGAGTTGCGAGAGCAAACATCTTTGCCTTGTTCCTGATCTTAGAAGAAAAACATTCAGTTTTTTCACCATTAAGTATGAGGTTAGCTGTAGGTGTTTTTGTAGATGCCCTTTATCAGGTAAGAAAGTTTCCTTCTAGTTCTAGTTTGTTGAGAGTTTTTATCATGAATGGATGTTGAATTATGTCAAATACTTCCTTCTGCATCTATTGAGATGATCATGTACTATTTCTCTAAGAACTACTCTTTTATTTAATCCTCCCAATATTTTTTTGGATGAAAAAACTAAAGCACAGAGAGGTTCAGAAAGTTGCCCAAAGTCACACAGCTAGTAAGAGTAGAACCAAGATTTGAACCCAACCAAGCTGGCTTTAGTGCCCATATGCTTCACCACCAGGCTCACTACCTCCAAAAGAACAAGTCCTTGGGTCTGGTCATAGAAATCTCTGGAAAAGGTTGCTACCCCAGCTCGACTCACCAAAGTACTGTGGGAGGTTGGTATCAGTGATTTTCCCTGTCTCCCCTAACTGCACCAGGATCTTGGTGGCATCACAATTTACCTTCTTAAACAGATTCTCAACCGAGTTCTTGAGATACTCCAAGGTCTTGTTGATCTCCTTGTAGTTGTTCTCATACATATCTGCCTGCTCCATGGTCTTCTTTAGTTTCTCCTGTGGCAGACCCCAATTCCCATCCAGGTCAGCCAGGTCATCACCCTGGGCTCAGCCCTCACATGAAAGCTTTTGCTGGCGATGAGGATTTAGGACCCTCTGGAGCCAGGATCTCCAAAGTGCAGGTCTGCAAACCTCTAAAGGGGTGCTGATCAATTTAATCATTAAATTGGCCTCAACCCACATTTTTTTAAAAAATGAAATAAAATGATCAGAAAAGAAAGGAAGAGAAAATACTAACATGCATTGCAGGTAGTGAGGGTAGTTATTGTTTAATGTAAGTTTTGTTTACTTACATATGTGTATGTGTGTCTACATGTGTACTGGATTACAGTATTTTTAAAAAGCTGGTGACTCATTTTTTAAAAATGGCCCACAGGAAGGAATATATTTTACATTGCAGCCCAATACTTATATACGTGTGTGTATTTTTATATATTTATCTAATCAAATGAAATTATAGATTCACAAATCATATTCTTATTGTGTGTTCTAGTATTTTCCATTCTGTTCTGTTCTATTCTATCTTGTTTTTTTTTTTTTTGCGGTACGCGGGCCTCTCACCGCTGTGGCCTCACAGGCCCAGCGGCCATGGCCCACAGGCCCAGCCACTCCGTGGCACATGGGATCCTCCAGGACCACGGCACGAACCTGTGCCCCCCGCATCAGCAGGCGGACTCTCAACCACTGCGCCACCAGGGAAGCCCTCTTGTTATTTTTAAATGCTGGTGCAATCCAACAAACCAATTTCACCACTCAGTTTAAATCACATTAGAGCACAGTGGTTCTCAAAGTGGGGTTCCAGGACAAGCAGCATCAGTTTCACCAGGGAACTTGTTAGAAATGCAGATTCCTGGGATCCAGTCCAGACGGAATGAATCAGAGGCTCTGGGGGTGGGCCTGGCAATCTGTATTTAATGCAGGTGATCCTGATGCATGATAAAATTTGAGAACTTCTGTGAGTCCACTGGATCACAATTTTGGCTTCATATTGGTATCACGTGGGAGTATTTAAATATTTGCTGCCCAAACTCCAGCCTCAGAGATTTAGACATCTTGGTCTAGGATGCAGCCTAGGCATCAGGAATTTTAAAGCCTCCGAGGTGATTCTGACTTGCAGCCCAGACTGAGAATCGCTGCTCTGGGATGAGTGCTTCAGTGGCTTCCTGCCTGTCACTCTGAGTTCTCAGCTTGCAAAGGTGAACTGGGCCCTGTTCCCACCAGCTCCGTACAGACCATTCCAAATAAGGATCCCAAAGGGCCCTATTCACACCCCCATTTTCCAGGTGAGGAAACTGAGGCTCTAAGGAATACAGCCAGGAGAGGGAAGCCATGGTTTGAACTGTCTCTCAACCACCACACCAGGCAGCTTCCTCCATCCCAAACACTGGAATATTCAGTTCCCAGGGCTGCATTTCCTCATATGACAGCAAGAGCCCCCCCCTCATTCTAAAGGTGCATTAAAAGATCACATGGTTGAGAATTCCCTGGTGGTCCGGTGGTTAGGACTCTGTGCTTCCACTGCAGAGGGCATGAGTTCAATCCCTGGTCACGGAACTAAGATTCTACAAGCTGCACGGCATAGCCAAAAAAAAAAAAAAGATCACATGATTAAAAACATTTCTTAAAGCCTGATGTGACAGTGACAACACATGTCCAGCACCTAAAATGTTCCAGGCATATTACACACATCATCTTAACTTATCCTCACAACTGCCCCAGTTTTCAGATGAGGAATATTGAGGTCAGAGAAGAAAAGTGAACTTGTGTTTAGCTCCTCTGTATTGAGTTGTCTAATACCTGACCATGGGCACAACTCTTTATTTGGACAATTATTTGGTAACAAGATGATGGTGATTTGAGGTTTTATTGACTTACAGGATAAACAACAACAATAATGATAGCTATGTTTATAGCTCTCTGCCCTGCACTGTGCCAAGCGTGTACATTGCAGTATCTTATTCAATCTTCACGGCCCTACAAAGTGAGTACAATTTTTAATCCCCACTTTACAGGTGAGACACAGAGCCTCAGAGAGGTTAAGTCACTTTCTCAAAGTCACACAGCCAGGAAGCAACTCTTCTGGGAGTCATACCCAAGCATTTGTTCCCAGGGCCTGGTTGCTTAACTCCTATGCAAAACCCTCCCATTAAAGGACTGGTCTCACCACTTCTCCCAGAGGGGAGGATGAAATGGAAGTTAAGTGGAAAGGTTCCAAGAGTAGAGGAGATGGAAGCGATCTTTAGCAGGGGGGTAAGAAAAGTGGGTTCTAAGTGAGCCCATTGCTATTAAGACAAATTCTCTTGCTTAGAGTATTTGCATTTGAAAAGAGGTTCCAGGAGTTCCTACTAAAGCCAAAGGAACAAAGAGCTGCTGGAGGGCTTCAGGCAGAGGTCTTCAGGGGGAGATGCTTGGGGTTGCCTGGTCAGCCTTCCCAAACTGTGTCCCCCTTTAGGCCTTCAAAACCCCAAGAGGCAGAACAGCACAAGTCCCAACCCCAAGGAAGCATTTGGACACTGGATGGCTCAAAGCCGAGGATGTGGGACCCCAAGCATGTGTCCAACTTAAGGAGAGTCTCCTTGAACTTGGGCCCTGCCTGCAAGTCTACATTCCCCATCCCCGAGTCCTGGGAGAGGTTGCTGAGCCTGAGAGGTGCTTTGCTGCCCTCCAGTGGCGCATGAGAGAATGGCATGGCCAACCCTTTCTGCCACCTGCATGCCAAGAGTAGAAATAAGCCACAGAGAAAGGAAGGGAAATGACCAAGGATCGTAGTTCCTGGGCCAGGAACTACTGGATTAGAACAGGGCTTTGCAGTCAAACTCTCTGGTCATATCTTTGCCAGGCATTTGCTATCCATTCTCCCCTTATACCTTAATAGCAAAATGCTGATTGTATTCGGGGTGGCAATGTGCCGGCTAAAAGTTATATCTCCAACCCTCCTTTGCAATAGGGATGGCCAGTGAGACATAGATACAGAAGTCACTGGCTGAGAATTCAGGGAAAAAACTTTTAAGCTGACTAACTCAATTAGCAAGGCCTTTTTTTCCTTCCCTACTTTCTTTCTGCTTGGAATGTGTATGTGATGGGTGGGCCATTGGCAGCCATAATACAACCATGAGGCATCCTTGAGAATGTAAGCCACACACTAAAGATGTAAAAACTGAAAGGAGAAGGCTGGGTTACTGATGACATAATGACCAGCCCTGAAGTGTTTATCTCCAGATTTATGTTTTAACAAAGTAAATAAACTTCTATTGCTTAGGCCACTGTTATTTTGGGTCCCTATTATTAGCAGCTGAATGCAATGCAAAGCTCATGCAGTATCCCAGCTCCATGATGTTGGCGATTACTTCCCTGAACCTCAGTTTCCTCATCTGTAAAATAGATCATACCACCTACCTCATAGAGCTGTTGTGAGGATTAAATGAGATAATGCAAGCAAAGCACTTAGCCCAGTGCCTAGTATGTAGTAATGGCTCAGGAAATGTTTGTAATTACTATTATTGATTGAGAACAGGCCACAGCCAGGACAAGGGGGAGAGAGAATAAAAGACTGAGGCAGAGATCTGTCTGGAATTTACCAGCCTGGGATGAAATTATAGGCACAAGGGCCTGAGATAGGTTCCCTGAAGTGGGAGAGTCTTTAAAATGGACAAAGAGAGCCTCAGGGACAAAATTCTGCAGCAAGATCTGTAGCAGAGGCTGCCTGTAACAAAAGGTCGGGACATGTCAAGACATGACCCAGGCCAGTAGATAGTCATGGGGCAGACATCTTCCTCCTCCTGAGAACCAACTGACAGGTCACCTGACAGACAATGGAGACTCCTGCATCCCTCCCTCCCCACCCTGGTCTTACCTCCAGCTGTCTCAGGATGGAGCAGCTGTCCTCATGTGATGATTTCTGCTGGGATTGCGAGCGGATAACCTCATTCTGCTCAGGAGAGAACCAGACCATAAGGAAAAGCAAATGCTCCCCTGCCCAACATACCTAAAAATAAGCCAATGCCTCGAGGCGTTGGTGAGGATTTAAATTATCCATTTCAAGTAGCCCCAGAACCCCTGGACCCCTCTTATGTCCATGGAGGTTCTTTCTGATGTTTCTGAATTAAAAGGAGGATGTAGGCATGAGCAGGTGGGTGGTTCATCCTTTCTGGAGAATTGTGTATAATCAGTAGGATTTGCTGCAATGGTGGCAATGTTCTATCTGTGCCGTCCAGCACTGCAGCCACTAGCCACGCACGGGCACAGAGCACTTGCAATGTGGCTAGTCCCACTGAGGAACTCATTTTTTAATTTAATTTAAATTGATTTAAACTTAAGTTGCCCCATGTAGCTGATGGTTATGGTAATGGACGGGCAGCTCCAGAGCAGGGGTTCTCAAGCTCTAGCATGAATCAGAATCACCTGGGGGTTTGTGAAAACACAGATATCCGGGCCCCACACCAGAGGTTCTGATTCAGTATGTCTGCGTGAGGCCCACAAATGTGCATTTCTCGCAAGTTCCCAGGAGATGCTGCTGGTCCAGGGACTAGATTTGAGAACTCCTGGGCTAGAACAGTGTGTCCAAATGTAAAAGGCAAGCACCCTTTTTTTTTTTTTTTTTTTTGCGGTACGCGGGCCTCTCACTGTTGTGGCCTCTCCCATTGCGGAGCACGGGCTCCGGACACGCAGGCCCAGCGGCCATGGCTCACGGGCCCAGCCGCTCCACAGCATGTGGGATCCTCCCGGACCGGGGCATGAACCCGTGTCCCCTGCATCGGCAGGCGGACTCTCAACCACTGCGCCACCAGGGAAGCCCAGCAAGCACCTTTTGATGGGGCAATACCATCTCTAGGAGTCTGTCCCATGGAAACAATAGGACATGTGGGCAAGGTGGCCACTCAAGGCTGTCCCTTGTGCTATTATCTGTAATCTCCGTTAGGGACAACCTACATGTCTACCGGTTGGGGATCGGTTAAGTAAACGATGGTACATTTACATTGTGGGGGGGAAAGGGTCTCAAATTAAAATATGGTTTAGGGCTTCCCTGGTGGCACAGTGGCTGGGAGTCTTCCTGCCAATGCAGGGGACACAGGTTTGAGCCCTGGTCCCGGAAGAGCCCACATGCCACGGAGCAGCTAGGCCCATGCGCTGAAAGTGCTGAGCCTGCGCTCTGGAGCCCGTGAGCCAAAACTACTGAGCCCACGTGCCACAACTACTGAAGCCCGCGTGCCTAGAGCCCGTGCTCCGCAACAAGAGAAGCCACTGCAATGAGAAGCCCGCGCTCCTCAACGAAGACCCAATGCAGCCAAAAATAAATTAATTAATTAATTTTTTAAAATATATGGTTTAAATGCAAATTCCTGGCTTATTCTCAGAGAATCTAGGTTTGTAGGTATGGGATAGGGCCTGGGGAATCTGTTCTTTTACAAAGAATTTTGTGATACTACCACAGAGCATCTAGGGTCTCCAGAAGCCACTGAAAAGAACATAGAAGATGTTGGGCAGTATCTATGATGAATTGTTGAAGAAAAAAGTTTATTAAACAGCACGAACTATCTAGTATACACCCAGTACTATAAGTGGGCATCTAGGGGAGTGTGTGTACGTATGTGTGTGTGTGCGCACGCACGGACACATGCTTAAGTGCACACTGCCTTCGTAAAGCAATGTCACCAAAATATTTATTGGCAGTGTCTCTGAGTGGTGATATTTTGGTGACCTGTACTTTTTCCTTATATTTTTCTGAATTACATTTTCCCACAGGCATAGCTACTTGCACATGACCCCACATTCAGGAAACAGTGACATTGCAAAAGGAAGGGCTCCCCTCAGTCTCCCCTGAGCACAGGGACCTCAGAGGAAAGAGTAATGAATTCCCAGAGGAGGTGACATCTGTCAAGACTAATGAGCGGTATTGCATCAGAAGAAAAGTGGGAGGGGCGGGGAATAGCATGAGGAAAGCCTCAGAGGAAGGAAATGCAGGGGGAAGCTGGGACTGGCAGCTGATGAGAGTGCCTTGGGGGTCATGATGGGAGCTGAGCATGCAGGGGCAGGTTGAAGCCAAATTTTGAAGGGACTGGAGTGTCACACTAAGGAGTTTAGACTCTCTCCTGTGCAGACAGTTACAAAGGCTGGTTATGTGTGTTCTGCGGAGCAAGTAGTCCAGGGAGCCAATTAAGTTTGGGAAATTATGGATTCAACAAGGTAAATAGTTTCTTTACTGTAGGATTTGTCAGAGCCTTTATTATGCTCATATATATCAACTCTCTCCAAGATTAGTTTACCATCTCTCCTCAATTCTGTGAAGCTGTTGATTAACAGGGGTCAGCCAGCTTTTAAGGCAAAGGGCCAGATTGTCGATATTTTGGGCTTTGCAGCCCACATATGGTCTGTCTTGCATACTTTGTTTCCTTACAACCCTTTAAAAATGTGAAACCATTCTTGGCTCATGGACTGTACAAAAACAGGCCAAAGGGCATATCTGGCTGTGGCTATAGTTTACTGAACTCTGGATTATAAGACATACCATGGATTTTAAATGTCACTTATTGGGGGTGAGGGGACATGAACACATTAAGTGTATGTATCAACTGGAAGACAAATACCAATTTCAGGAAGGTTAAAATGTAGGGAGGAAAACACTGGGGGAATATAGTATTTCCTAAACTTTTTTGACTTGAAGCCCTTTTTTCTGCAGAGTATCTCAAAGAGTGTTCCAAGGAACCCGCTTTGGGGAAGGCTGCTGTGGGAGCAGGTGGGCCCCTGGCCTGGGGAAGAAGAGGTGCCCTGACCTGGATTCTCTCACTCTTCTTGTGCATCATCTTGATGTCATTGTTGAGCTCTGTGACATACATGAACTGAGCAAAATTCTTCTCCTCCTTGGCCAGAAACTCCTCGATGAGCTGATTCAGGTTGCCATTCTTTGTCAGCTTCAGCAGCAGGAGGTGAGCCACCTCATAGCTCTCAAAACTCTCACCCTTGTTCTTCTTCCCATGCTTCTTTGCCTTGAGAGCTAGAAAAGGAAGAACTGGCAACCATGAGTCTGAAAGGGAAGCCGCTCAGAGTAGTGCCCAGTGGAGGGATGTGCTCCATAGCATTATCATTGTGCCCTGGGGAGGGGGCTAGACTTTCCCATGAGATGGAGTGGAAGCTTCCCTCCTTAGCCACTTCATGAATATCTAATTGATTGTCTACTATGTTCCAGACACTGTGCTGGGCTCCATAGCTACAAAATCACTGCTCCACAGAGCTTTTAGTGGAGGAATCAGCCACAAAGAGAAAAGAAAAAGAGATAGCCAAGTAAACAGAAAAAGAAATCCAATAATTACCATTGTGGCCCAGGCAATGGAGGAGATGTAGTAGGTGCTGTGATGGGGTAGCTGCGTGGCCAGGGAAGGAGGTGACGTGAGCAGGATGAAGGCCGGGGAAGCCCTCTTGGCAGAGGGCCTTAAGCAGTCTCAGGGCTTGGCAGATTCAAGGCATTAGAACAAACAAAGTTCTCCAAGCCTTGCTCCCCAGCCTGATGCCTGCAATAGCCCCACCTCTCCTGAATCCAGCCTTGTCTCTCTGATTTGGCCTCCACATGGCAATCGGAAGGATCTTTCTAGATCTTCCTAGGCACATCTGGCCACGTGACCCCTTTTCATGTGTGGCTCCCTACTGTCCCTGGGATGAAGCTGAAGTTTCTCGGCATAATTTAAGATCTGATCCCCTCTAACCCTCAGTGCCTGGTCACTATCAGACTCAGTCACTAGTCTGCCTAAATCTTCTGATAGCTTCCCACCACACTTAGAATCAACGTGAGCTCCCTGTGCAGCCTATAAGGGCCTGTGTGGTCTGGCTCCTCCTCACCCCTCCAATTTCATCTCCTACCACTCTCCTGTTGGCATCAACTCACTCCAGCCACACTGGCCTCCTCTCTGTTCTAGAAATATGCCTACCTCACTCCCACCTCAGGGCCTTTACACCTGCAATTCCTTCTTCCTGGGATGTGCTTCTCCCAGTCTTCCATGTGGCTGGTTCTCTCCTATCATTCAAGTCTCTGCCCAAACAGCACCTCCTCCAAGAGGCCCACCCTGACCACCCTAGATAAAGCAGCCCCTGGTTACTCTCTGTCAATTATCCTGTTTTGTTTTCTTCATCATGCTCATGGGTTCCCGAGAGATCAGATTAACTTTTGCCAATTTGCCAATTTGTCATCTCCCCTGACAGAAGTTCAGCTCCAGAAGGACAGGACCTCTGTCTTACTCCCCACCGTCTCCCAACACGTAGCCCAGTTCCTGGCACATGGTCAGTCCTGCAGGAGTGGCCTCTGCCTGTTTCTCCAGCTTTGCGTCTACACTCCAGTTAACACGTTCCTGCCTCTGGGCCTTTGTCTCTGCCTGGATTCCTCACCCTTGCACAACTGGACTCTTTTCATCCTTTAGATCACAGTCTGAACAGCCCCTCCTTGTCCATCCTATCCAAGAGAGGTCTCCCTGTTACTTTTCCATCTCAGTCCCTTGTTTTCTTCCTTCAAAGGTTCTATCACAACCTGAAGTGTTTGTATTTGTCTATTTGCTTGTTTTTTTGTGTGTCTCCATATCTAAAACATAAGCTCCGTGACATCAAGGACTAACACTGTCTTGATCACTGCTCTGTCTCTGGTCCCCAACATGGTGCCTGTTTCAGGATAGGTGATCATTAAAATTTGTTGGAAGACCAAGAATGCAATGGTTGGATGGATGAAGGAAGGAGTCAGCTGATCATGAAGAACTTACCCCTGCCGTGTCACAGGAACAGGAGGAGCCTGGAGGCTGGGAGACCCAGCAGAAGCTGCTAGAGGAGATGTGATGAGAAAGATGACAAGGCTGAGGCAGTGAGAAGAGGAAGGATGGACGCACAAGTCAACTGGAGTGGCAGTGAATGGGAGAACTCCTATTGACTGCACAGTTCGGGTCTTGGATGCCTAGTGGAATCTTGAGGCTGCTCAGTGGATTAGGAGAGAGAAGAGGAGAGTAGTAGGACCTCAGGCTTTGGGGGGCAGACACACTTGGGATGGGGTCCTGGATCTGTTACTTACATTGCAGAGGACCTTGGCTATATCCATGTATCCTCTCTCAGCTGCACTGCCCTCATATGTCAACTGGGGGTGTTAATAATAATGTCTGCCTCTTGGAGATATTGTGAAGGCTAAATGGAAGCCATGCATGCCAAGCATAGAGAATGGAAGCTGGCATAAGCCAGTGGCTCAGTAAATGGATGGGTGGGTGGATGGAGGATGGAAGGATGGATGGTAAAGGATGGAAGATGGATGGGTGGATGGATGGATGGATAGATGGAGGATGGAAGGATGGATGGATGGATGGATGGACAGAAGGTCCAAAAGGTAGTTTTTGTAATGTTAGAGAGTGAGAGATGGGATTTCTCAGAAAAACACTTCCAGCCATACAGTTGCAAATAAGGTAGGAAGGGACAGAAGGGGCTGAAAGAAAAAAAACAAATGCAGCTGCACAGGGGGCTCTCCCTTCAATCTGTTGAGGAGAGAGTTAACATAGCAGACCTGAGACTGCTCTCCTTAGAAAGGCCTGCTTGCAAGGTTGGCCCTTGGCCTTCATCTGGGAACTTAAATGGTGAACAGCTCCCTACACTGATATAAAACTTTCCTAAACGGTAAGTGTGGCTCCTGAGCCCAGACTGTAAGGACAGTGTGCTTTATGCCTAACACCTGCCTTCCTGCTGGGAAGCTGGAATTTTGGTATGTGCTGGGGAGAGGGTGCCTACGTGACCAGCCTCCAGTAAGAATCTTGGGCACCAAGTCTCTAATGAGCTCCCCAAGCAGATGACTCTTCATATGTGTTGTCACAATTAGATGCTGGAGGAATTAAGCATGCCCTGTGTGACTCCACTGGGAGAAGATCCTGGAAGCTTGTGCCTGGTTTCCTCTGGACTTCGCCCCACGCACCTTTTCTCTTTGCTGATTTTTCTTTGTGTCCCTACATCATAGCCATGTCTGCTGAGTCTTGTGAGTCCTCTTTGAGAATCACCCAGCCCGGGGGTGGTCTTGGGGACCTCTGACACACAAGCTCCTCCTCTAAACAATGGAAGGAGAGCCACAGGGTGAGGACACATCCTACAGGTTATGGGTGGCAGATAAAACCCAAGGCATCCAGTTAAATTTGAATCTCAGACAAACAATATATATTTTTTTCCTTTGGCCACACTGCACAGCACGCAGGATCTTAGTTTCCCAACCAGGGATCGAACCCCTGCCCCCTGCAGTGGAAGCACAGGGTCTTAGCCATGGGACCACCAGGGTAGTCCTGACACAAATGATATATTTTTAACAGTATAAATATGTCACAATTATAGATAAACCACAAATAAGTTTTTAGTATAAGTATGTCTCAAATACTACATGAGACTAAAATTTTATTCATTGTTTATGTGAAATTTAAATTTAACGGCATCTTGTATTTTTATTTGCTAAATTTGGCAAACCTACTACAAGGAGACTCGGGCACCTTCAGTTGAGAGAGAGAGAGAGAGAGAGAGAGAAAAGAGGACACCTGGAAAGCATTACCTTCTTCCTTTTTGGACTGCTCCTCAAACTCGATCATTCAGCTTGATGCGTAGGAAGGATGTGAGCTTGGTTTCATGATCATAGAGACGCTCCAACTCTCGGATCTCCAGGTTGTACTGAGAGATGTCCTTCTGCTGGCGGTCCTTCATGGCAGCCATTCGAGCCATGGCTTCCAGCCTGGGCGAGGGGGGCACGACAGAGTCTGAGTGTCCGGAGGCGCCGTCCTTCTCCTCCCCTCTCCCTACCAGTCCAGACAGACTTCCTGACTGGTCAATGACCATCACTCCTTTTAATCATGGAGGTTTCTGGGAGTAGAGGAACAACTTTCCCCACCTGAATGACAGCAGTTGACAGCTCTAGACCACCCTCAGGAAATCATTTTCTATCATCATCATCATCACCACCACCATCACCACCATCATCATGATCATCATCACCATCAGCAACATCATCACCAGCAGCATCACCACCACCATCATGATCTTCACCACCATCACCACCACCACCACCATCAGTATCATCATTACCATCAGCAGTATCAACACCATCAGCATCATCACACATCACCATTATCACTAGTACCATCATCATCACCACTTGTCAAGTACTATGTCCCAGCCACTCGCTTATATACACATATTATTTAATCCTCACTACCACCTGAAGGGGTCCTCCAACAATGTAGTAGTGATGGAGCCAGGGTTCAAACCCAGATCTCTCTGACTCCAAAATCTGCACTCTTCACCACTAAACTGCATGCTTTTTGCCCCTCTAGGTGTGAAGCTGGGAGACAGCCCAGACTGAGAGGGACCCCTAGGACTAGAGGCAGGGACACCTGGGGGAGATGGTACAGCATAGGGGTTTGAGTCGCAACTCCACCACATCTGCCATTTATTTGGATCTCAGGTAAGTATCTTGGCATCTCTAAGCCTCCATTTTCTGGTCTGTAAAATGAGGATAATAACTCCTAGGGCTGTTGTGAAGGTTGAAATACTACCCAGAGCATCTAGCATCATGCTTGGCTGACACACAATCAGCACTCAGAGTTATTATGATGATGATTTCAGGTTCCTCAACACATAAGCACAGTGGGTAGAGGTGGCCCAGAGTAGGAAGCTCAGCAGCGGGCTGAGACATCTTTGCCCCCAGGGTCTCTCCCCCAGCCCACCTCTGCTCATAGGCCTGCGCAGACTGCTCGATGGCCATATTCATTGTTTTCTTCTGCATCAACAAGCGCCGATGAATCTGCTCATAGATGTTGTCATAAGCAGCCTTCTCATACCGTAGGTCCTCAGTCTCCTTCCGGAGCTTTGCATTGGTGGTCAGCATCTTGTCAAAGTGTACAGTGACCTGCAAAGAGGGCTCTGCTTCAAAATAAGGCTCACTCCTGGGGCATGAGACAAGCTTCCAGAAGGCAGCCAGAGGGTTGAAGGGTCTTCGCCTCACCTCCCACCCCAGGCCCACAGAACAATGGTTGGAGTGCTGCCTGGCCTGTGTGCACACCATCGTTCACCTTATCCCGACTCAACCAATGAGATGAGTATGTTCTGCTAATGGCTTCACAGACATCATTCTTCCCTCTTAGCAAAGGGAGGCAGAGTTGTTTGCAGAGTTTTTTTTGTTTGTTTGTTTTCTGGTCACGTTGCAGCACGTGGGATCTTAGTTCCCCGACCAGGGATAGAATCCGTGCCCTCTACAGTGGAAGCATGGAGTCCTAACCACTGGACCACCAGGGAATTCCCCCAGAGAACACCTTACGTACGAGATGCAAACGGGTTTCCAAAACGTGGATCCGTTTTTGCAGTTTCTGGGGGTTATTGGCCTCCTGTATTTTTGAGAAGATCTGTCTTTGGTTTATATATATATTTTTCCATCTGAATGATCTGAAAAGAAAAAGAGAAAGAGAGAGAGAGAAAAAACCCAGCTGTGTTAACATCTGTATGGGTACAAATGTGCCAGTTCACTAACTCAAGTGTGGTAAAACAAAAACTGCAATGTTCTTTCTTTTCCCATGAATGGAATTTTAATTCTCTCTTGGGTGTATGCTCAACTCAACTTAACCTTAGCCAGTTTGGGGCAAAATGAGGCAACTTAGGGTTTTTACTCTCACCCGTGCATGTACATTTCACTTACCTGTGGGCGAAAATTTCACCTGGCCCTAAAGCCACAGTTTCCAGCAGAAATGGCATTATTCCCCCAAGAAGCCTTCTGTAACCTTTGTTTTTTGTTTTGTTTTGTTTTGTTTTTTGCTCTTGCAATGATGACGACGCTAGTGGCACTTAATGGCAGGTCATGAGATGTCACATACCCTGCAACATGTAAGACAGCACCAAACATCCAAGAATTGTCCTCCACCCCTTTTGACCTTCCAGTGCCCCTCAGGATATTAGGCAGGTGAAGAACCTCTCTATAATTTTCTGTACCTAGAATCAAACTGTCTTTTACATATACACACACAGTATTTTTCATTAGGTTTTAATAGACACTTAATTATCCAGGAATGTAGTCACTGTATAAATCAAGAGAATGTTCGTTGATTTGTTTGGAACTTTACCAAGAGTTGGCCACCATTTTGGAAATCATGACACCAGCACAACCTGGATCATCATCTTTGAGTTGTGGATACAACAAGTCCAAATTGGTCTGCAGTGTGGAATCTTCAGTGATTCTGCATATCAATAATACTGGCCTCTGACTATATCTTTTAGACCAGCGGTCTGCAAACTAAGGCCCTGGGCCAAATCTGCCCCATTGCCTGTTTTTTGTTTGTTTGTTTGTTTGTTAATATTTATTTATTTATTTTGGTTGCACTGGGTCTTACTTGCAGCACGTGGGATCTTCATTGCGGCATGCAAGATCCTTTTTCTTTTTTTTAGCTACAGCATGTAGACTCTTAGGTGTCGCATGCATGCAGGATCTAGTTCCCCAACCAGGGATCGAACCCGGGCCCCCTGCACTGGGAGCGCAGAGTCTTACCCAATGGACCACCAGGGAAGCCCCCCACTGCCTGTTTTCATAAATAAAGTTTTATTGGCACACAGCCATGCCCATTCTTTGCATTGTCTATGGCTGCTTTCATACTATGAAGGCAGAGTGGAGTAGTGTGGCCCACAAAGTCAAAATATTTACTATCAGGGCCTCTGCAGAGCAATTTGCTGGCCCCGGTCTCGATAAGTCAGGCCAAAACATGCACGTATCGAAATACATATAATTTTAGTATAAGTAGCTTTCCTTCATTTTTCCTTTGCATTATAGTTATGGCATCATATTGATTTAAAAGAAGAAGGATAAAGGATTATATCATCTATGAATTTCACTTCAGGATTGTAAAGGAGGTATTACCAAACATTTGCTGTTAAAAAGGGGCATTGGCAGTTGAGTGACTCATGATTTCAAGTGTCAACAACTAAAAATGATTAAGTTCAATTAGGTTCAGGTCTTGCTAAAAACATGCTTTCCTTGGGAATTCCCTGGCGGTCAGTGGTTAGGACTCCTCCCTTTCACTGCTGAGGGCCCGGGTTCAATCCCTGGTGGAAGAACTAAGATCCCACAAGCCGTGCGGTGTGGCCAAAAAATAAAATAAAATGAAGCATTTTAAAAAACATATGCTTTCCTCACAAGAGTTTACCCTCTCTGCCTTTATGGGCACAGATCTCAGCAGCCTTCCTTCAGGGGCAGCAGCTTGTATCAATTAGAAACACATGCAACTACAAATTACAGAAAGCCCAACTAACAATGGTTTAAACAAATTATGGTTTATCTTTCTCTCATAATACACTGCTGGCTTAAGTTCAGTAACTCCAGGAGGTAAAAACAAGATCTCTGTAATTCACCTGGCTTCTCCCTCAAAAGATGGCTGCCATTGCACCAGCCTTCACACAGTTATGTTCCAGGGAGGAAAGTAGAGGAAGCAATATGGATGAAGGGTACGACCTATACCTGGAAAGCAAAACTTTCCCAGACACCCCTAACAGATATCCCCTTACATTTCATTGTCTACCTTTAGGTGCAAGGGAAAATGGGAAATCTAGCTTTTTAGCTGGGCACATGCTCACCTGAATAAAGTCAGGGATCTGTTAGAGAGGAAAACATAAAGAATGGCAGTGTCACCCACAACACTATGTAGTTACAGTTGCTTCAAGGAAATTCAGGCCCAATATTGCCAGATCTTCCAGTTTTTTTTAAAAGGGAAGCCAGATATCTGAATTTTTACATGAAATCTCCTGATTTTTAACATGTTAGGCCAAAGCCTTCATGTTGTCAGGCTCAGCCTGTTCTGAAGGCCACTGGTCTACTCATACATTTAGGGTCATGGAAGACCCACAGAAAAGTGATGAAAGATGGTTTTTAGGCAGCAAGAGATGCTTAACGGAAGACAGAAGAATGTTCCAGAACCAGGAGGCTGGCAGAGGTGACAACAGCCAGAACTGTACTGTGGTGGACATGGTGGGTGGTTAACCCGTCGTGGGTGTTCTGGGAAAGAATACCCATCCCACCCCAGAAGACTGATCCAAGCCAAGCATGGTAACTCTAATCACTCTTCTTATGATTTATTTATTCAGGGATGGGCAAGACTAAACCAGTTGGAGCCTCTGGCTGTCTGGTAGGGAAGCATCTGGAAAAAGTTTCCTCATTCCTAAGAGAGTCATAGGAAGAGATGGTCTGTCTTCTCCTGACGGTATTGTTCCATCTGGATGTGGTCCCTGGAACTGCTGCTGCTGTCTTGTCCCCAAAGGACAAAGACAAATACCTTGATAACCTAATTGAGCTGCTGAATCAACCAACCCTGAAGCTTGCATTATCTTTATACTTCCTGTTATATGAGATAAAAACATTTTCTTATTGCCAGTAATCTACTTATGGAAGGTGGGCTCTGCCTCCAAACCCAAGGGATAAATCATCATTGGTCTAAACTAGGGGTTGGGAAACTTTATCTTAAAGGGCTAAATAGTAAATATTTTAGGCTTCAAGGACGAAGAGATTAGTATGTAGGTACTCACATAACCATTTAAAAAGTAAACATTTAAGATGTAAAAACCATTCTTTGCTGGAGGGCCATAAACAAACAGACCAGACTTGGTGCTTGCACTGTAATCTGCTGCCCCTGGTCTACCCCAAAGCAATTACAGAAATTCCATTTCCCTTTGGCCCGTGATTGGCCAAGGAATGGGCATATACCCTAGCCCTGGCCAATCAGAGAAAATCTGCTGGAGGAATTTTGTAAAATATTCTCCCTCTCATAAGAAGAGAATATCATGTACAAAAACTTCCCATCTTTTCTTCCTATTTTTGAATGCAATTATATGAGACATTATACTAGCTAAGCTTTGGCAGCCATCTTGTGACCATGAGGGGAAGGCTGGTCAAGAGAGTCATAGAGAAAAAGAAGAACCCATCATTGTAGAGCTGCTAAACCATCCCTGGGATGGCCTATTTCTAGTCAGACATCATATTAAGCGAGAAAAACAAACCTCTGTTCTCCCAGTTGCTTCCAGTCAAGAATTCTATTATCAATACTTGCAGCCCAACACATTCTCAAGCAAAAGATCAGGCACCAAGGGAGCCATTGGGTCTCACCCAAAACTAGTAAGGTATATGAATGCTGTTTATGATTGATATTAGCCAGGCTTTGGACGTTAGCTGGAACACACACACATACACTCCCCCACAAACTCCCTCACAGCAAAAACAAATTACTTCATCAGTGCTGACAAAGTCAGATTCAAGTCAAGTCAGGTTCCTATTCTACTCCGTTCTCCTCTCCTGTTCTATGCACAAGGCAGCGTCCTCAACACAAACCCCCTCCAGCTCTCTTATGAAATAAAACAAATGACTTGTTTTGATATATGGGAGGGCAGCATCCTCCACCATATATTAGGTGTGGCATCACATGCTCTGAAAGGATGCCTGCCCTAGCCCGAGTTGACCCCCAGAGTCCTAGGGCTCCACCTACTTGCCAAAGGAAGCTGTGGCATCAGCTCTTGTGATTAAATTCAGAGCTGTATTCCCTTTGGCACCTTTATGTCAGACGCTGCTTTTGTGATGCTGAAAGTAATTAGGCTTCAGCCCAATGGGAGACATTAGCCAAGGCTGTGGCTGATGGGGAAATACGTTGCCTACACTAGATGCTCAGCAGGAAGGCATCAGCTTATTAATTATTTTGTGAGGCTAAGCAGGGCCCAGTGATATCCTCACCTCCACTGACCCCTTGAAAGGACAAAGCTCTGGGCATTGTGTGGTGGACACAGCAGGAGGGGATTCTGGGAGCTGCCTGCACTGAGATGGAATTAGACCAAGTGGGTTTTTGTGTTGGGCAGTGAGTGCCGTACTCTTTGGAGGATTCCAAAACTAGGTTGCCTTTTCTAATGTTTCTGAGAATCCACATCCCCATTTTTCTTCTTCACTTTTATTGCCTCCTTTCTCATACATTCATATGTTTGTCCACTCATTCATTCATTCACTCATTCATCAGTTTTATTAAGCCCCTGCTTGGTGCCAGACAACAGGGGTATGATGGTAACCAAGACAGAGTGGTCCCTGCCCTCAGGGAACCTACAATCTAGGACTGGAAACAAGCCAGGAAGCATGATGAGCCCTAGGAGAGAGGAAATAGATGGTAATTTGCACACACACAGCAGGGGCATGTAGCAGAGAAAGATGAGGGGACAACTATCTTGCAGAAACAGAATTTGAGCTGAGACGCAAAGGATGAATAAGACTCCCCCAAGCAGAGAGGACGGGGAACATCACTCCAGGCAGGGGGAACAGCATGTGCAAAGGTCTGGAGGTGAGAGACAGCACTGTGGATCCATGAAGGCAGCCAGTGTGGATGGAGCACAGAGGAGAAGGAGGCAGGAGAGAAGGTGGAAGAGGCAGGAGGGGCTGAGGCAGCAGAGCCGGCAAATACACCAGGAACTTGGGCCCTTATCACAGCAAGAGTTGGAAATTACTGAAGAGTTTGAAGCAGAAGAAAGGTGTAATGAGATTTCCAGATTCATTCAGTCAGTAAATATTTATTGAGGACCTGCTAGGTGCTGGACACTGGGATAGGAACAGGGGGTACAGTAGGGAACAAAACAGACTCACGCAGGTGACAGGTTAGGGAGACATTAGACAACACCCATATTAAGGCATAATTACCACCGTGAAAGGTACTGTGAAGGAGGTGCCATGGGGTGACATGAAAGAGGGTAGGGGGTGCACTGGGATCTTCTATTCGCCCCCCAAGACCTACTCTCCACCCTGCTCTGTGCCCCAGGAAGCTAACCGGGAAGGATCCACAATGGCTTCCTTGTAGTTGGGGTCAGAGGTGAGAAGAAAGAGAGGTTGCGGTATTTACTCCAGGTTCCAGAATGCCCTACTCGTCCGAGTACCCTACAGAGTGTGCTATTTGTTCCTGGCCAAGAAACTAACACCAGGGGCATATACTTTAAACCGGAGAGAGGGCATAGAGAAGGCCTCCCTGAGAAAGTCACCTTCAGGCTGAGACATAAAGATAAGCAACTAGGGTAAGGCAGTGTGGGGAGCATGTGCAAAGGCCCTGAGGTGAGAAAAGGCTCAGCATTATTTGAAAGAAAGAAAGAAGTCTTTTGCAGCTGGAGTGTGAAGAGTTAAGGAAGAAATGACATGGGATGAGCCTAGAGGAGTAGGCAGGGTCTTTCAAACGATACTAAGGGATTAACACTGTATAGCAAATGTCTCTAGCTCTTTGCTTTCTGGATCCATGAGGGTTGCACTTCCTAGGCCCTTTTGTGAATGGGTAGAGTTGACTATTTTGGGTCAAGATAGTCTACCAAACTACGGGTTTGGTAGACTATCTTGAGCCAATGAGTCATGAACAGAAGTGACACATGTCACTGGAGCATTCAACTGCCAGTGTGAGACCCTCAGGACTCACTTTTTTCTACCACAGTACCTCGCAACGTTCAAGATGGGGGCTATCCCATTAGCCTGGCCCCAGGATGAGAGGATATAGGAGCCCCTAGCCAATCCACGATAGACATAAACCATGAATGGGAAAGAAACCTTTGTTGTTTTAAACCACTGAGTTAGGGAGAGGGAATTTTGTTACTGCAGCATAACCTAACCTCTCCTGACTGATACAGTAAGGATTGGGGCATTTAGTCTTACTGTAATGGGGAGGCAGTGGAGACCACAGTGAGGAAATGGATCAATAGAGCTGAGAGATCAGGGGTTACAATGGTGGTGGAGACAGTGACCACAGTCACGTTTAGAAAAGCCAACGGTGGGGATATGGTGGGGAGTACACCTCCTGCACTCCTTCCCCTTGCTCGGTGTTCTGGTTAACCCTTTAAGAGAAAGACCACACCTTCTCATCCAGTTCAGCCAACAGCACTTTCATCGATTTAATCAGGGCCTCGTAGTCCTCCTTGGTTTGCAGCAGGAAACACAGCTCCATGTAGTTTTTCTCATTCAGATCCAAGTTCCTGGAGGACTTGATGAGATTCAAAAGCAGGGTGATCTCATCCTGCTCCTCCTGCAGGGTCTTGATTTCCTTGCTGTTGGGAAAGCAGCATGTGATTAACCCTGAACCCCTGAGTTTGCCTGGATCAGACACTCCAGGCCCCTTGGTCCTGAAAGGAGACTCAGAGGGGTACTTCCCACCCCAGCAAGTGGAAGAGACTCACCCAAGGTCTCCAACCCAGGTCCAGAACTCAGATGTCCTTTGACCCAGTTCACTGCAACTTCCACTGCTCCGCCCTTCTCTGAGCGGCATTTTTTTTTTTACTCCTCAGAACAATTTGCAGCTGTGCCTGTCAAAACCCATTACCTAGTCATGGTGAGAGCCCTCAAGTTCTCTTTTGCCAGCAGCTCACTGACATCTGTCTGATTTTGCAGACTTTCTTTTCCGGCTTTACAGCCAGTTATCTCTGGTAATAAGAGGCAAGCCCATGAGGCAGGATCTTTCAATTGTGCATCAACACAGAGCTGCACAGGAACTTCTAACCCCCACCAACTTTTCTACTCAGGGGCTACTGATTTATGAAATTGGCTGATGAGTCTCCTTCTCTTCCTCTGTCTGCTCTGGAGAAGAGAGGGTGTCAGGGACGTGAGCAACCAGGGATTTCTAAAAGAGAAAAGAAGACTCAGGCAACTGCACGGCAACTGAGCAACAGGAAATGGTACAGAGGCCGAGTTTCTGGCAAAGTCTGGGCAGCCTATTCCTGCTGCTCAGTGCGGTTTGCAGACTAGCTGCCTCAATGCCCTTTGGAAGCTTGGAGAAATGCAGCAGCTCAGGTCTCAATCCAGGACCTACTGAATCAGAATGTGCTTTGTAACAAGATCCTCAAGTGACCTGTACGCACTTTAAAGTTTTGGAAGCGCCACTCTAGAACAGCAAAGAATGTTCAAGGGCGGGGTCTGCAAAGCTTTTTCTATAAAGGGCCAAAGAGTAAATACTTTGGGTTTTGCAGGCCAGAGGGTCTCTGTTGCAACTACTCAACAAAGCAATCATAGGCAACACAAAAATGAAGAGGCGTGGCTGTGTGCCAATAAAACTTTATTTACAAAAACAGGCAGCCACTCAGACTTGGCCCATTGGCCACCGTTTGCTGACTGATGTTCTAAAGCAGCACTGTCCAGTAGACCATTCTGCAGTGATGCAAACGTCCTCTAGCTGCGCTGTCCGACAGCATCCATCAGGCATGTGTGGCTATTGAGCCCTTGAAACGTGGCTGGTGCAACTGAAGAACTGAATTTCTAATTTTATTTATTTTAATAAATTGCAAATGTAAATAGCCACATGTTGCTAACAACCACTGGAGTGCATGCCCAGTTCTAGAGCATCTTGTCTTCTTAACCTGGCCCTTGGGACTTTTCTCCCCCTAAGCCCCTCTTGGGAGGGGTCTTTGCTAAGGTGCAGAGAAAAGAGAGAGAGAGAGCCGGATAGTAAGTCAGAGTTAGGCTTTCGGGGGTGCAGTGAGGTCGGAAAAGCAAAAGGAAGGTTTGTCCGCCTTTAGGCAGGGCTGGGACTGCAGTGAGGGGAGTGAGGTGCCCCAGAATTTAAGGAGGTCTTCATTTTCAGGGTGGTATAGGTGCAGGGTCTGCGCTGGGGAAAAGCACCTCCTTAAATATTACACCCTAAGCACCTCACTCACCTCACCCCAGGTCTCTTCCACTCTCCTCCCCTTCAGTTCCACCACAGTGAAACCAGATCAAATGGATCGGGGTAGAGTGAGATGCAGAAGGGTAAGTAAGATTCAAGAAAAACTGAAACCACATCAAGAAGTAGGCATTTCCTGATGCCCACCAAGGGTAGGCTGTGAATCAGGGTCACCAGCACAGATGTGCAGGTTGTGGACTGCACAGCCCAAGGGAGCACCATCTGCTTGAAAACATGTCATTGATTTGTTGATTTACTCCACTTTTCTGCGAGACACTTTGTCTTGTTTTAACAAAATCCCTACATAATGACAATGTTTCCAGCAGATGGCACTAAAGGGTCTTTGAGAAAGGGTGCCTTTTTCTAATTCACGTAATGATCCCATATGGACTAGCAGTGGCTCTGAGTGAACCAATCCATGGAAAATCTAAAGAACCCCTTTTCCCTACCCTCTGAACTTCACACATCATCTAACAGTAAAATTTTCTAACAATAGGCAGTTACTGCCTGTATAAACATTATGAATGTGGTTAAGGAATCACATTTCTTTGGACGGAATCTAAGAATGCTTGTTTAATGTTTGTTTATTCAACCTCAGGGAACACCCTTCTGTTGCCCAAAGAAACTATACACACCATAATTTCTAGGGCAACTCAATTTCAAATATTCAGGCCTGCAGATCCCATAATAACGCACAAGCAGGAAACGTCCTTTGGGGTATCCACCGACTGGTGATTTCCCCTTCTCTGGGAACTCCCCACCTTTACTGCTAGAACCGCTGGGGATACCCATAGCTATTTTTTGTCCTATGGCTCAGCACCCCCCCCCAGGCCACAGCTGAATGGGCCAGAAGTAGACACCAGACCCAAGCTAAGCCAATCAGATTCTCCCTCTCCTGGGAATTTTGGGATTGGAATTGACTAAGAACAGTCTCTCTGTGTGGCCTTTGGTCGCTCAAGAATTGGAGGCAGCCATCTCCCACCAGCCACGGCTGAGATTCAGAGAGGAAAGAACAAAACCCATGTGTTGAAAGAAACAGGAACCAGAATCACTTTCTTGTTTGGGTCCTTCACTGAGACATGGGTGCGCTGCTCCCCTTGGAGTCCCTGAGACACCCTGAACTCTGAGAATAAATCTCCTCTCCCCACTGAAGCTATTCCAAGTGGGTCCCTGCCCCAGACCCCATCAGAAGGCAAGCCCCATGAAACCAAACCCAACATTTTCTCCAAGTTCACTCAGTACAGAACTCTGAGCATCACTTACTGCTGGTTTGTGATCTTCTGCTGGGAGCAGAAGTTAAAGGACTTCCGACTGTCCACCATCTTCCGGAACTGCTGCCTCAGCTTCTGAAGCTCTGCCTCGGCCAGCTGCTCTTTGGTCTTCTCCGAAGGTTCCTGGGAATTTTCAGGGTCTTTTCTTCTGTGCTTCTTTTGAGTGAGACAGGGTGAGTGTTAAGCAACAGGTTAGGTGACTAGAAAAGCCCACATTTCAGCTTAAGGGTGGAGGGCAAGAAGAGTGCTTGGGGCAGGGCTGGAGTAGGAAGACCACCCTTGGGTGATGTCAACTGCTTAGGTGTTACATGGAAAACCCACCCTGGGTTGCCAGGGTGGAGAGGAAGCTGGACCTCATTACTGCATACTGAAGAGGTGGTCTTGCTGTGTGACCTTGGGTGAGTCACTTAACATCTCTGAGTCTCCAGTCTCTCATCTATAAAATGGGCACACATAGATTTGTTGTCAGGATTAGTTGAGTTAATACGTGTACAGAGGACCGCACAATGCCTGACCCCACAGTAAGCCCTCTGTATGTAGGAGCTGCTGTTACCCACCATCCACATCTTGAAGGAATTGTGCTTTCGCTCTCCTCAGACATTGTATCCAGGGAGGTCAAAGCTAGCAAGTGCTCCTTTCTCTCTCTGCGATACCTGTCCACAGTGGCGAAAGGAAGAGAACTTGTGAGCCACCCCTGCTGGTGGTGCAGGACCCGGCAGCACCCTCTCCCTTCCCCACCTCCCGCAGACCTTCCTCCTCCCACAGCTTGGCACACGAGGAGGACACGGCAGATGGCTGCCCGGGTGTGAGAAGAGGCTTTTTTTTTTTTTAAGCAATGTTTGCCTGAAACCTGTTCCTCTCATGATTTATTATTAGGAGCCAGGCAGATGGTTCTGGCATGTCTGTTACCCTCTTGCTCCTTGTGTTCCCAAAGAAGAGGGGCAAGATGGCATCAGGGCAGTGTCTCCTCTGATGGGGTTACATCGAAATTCGCCCAGCTTCAGCTGTGGGGACACTCCCCCCCACTTTTAAAGCAGGAGCCAGTAGTACTGAGAGACATTAGGTATTCAAAGAAGGCGACAATGCTAACCCTCTGAGCCCTATGGGGCTGTAAGATCCACTGCACCCCAACTCCCAGGCTTTAGGAGCTAGATTCTTAAACAAGAAACTTCTAGCTTTGCCACCCACTGAGGGGTCCTACAGTGCAGTGGTTTAAAGCATTGCTGTGTCAACCATCAGATCTCAGCAAAAATTCCTCCTTGGCCACTTGTTAAGTTTGAGCAAGTCATTTCAGTTCTCTGGGCCTTGGTTTCCTCATCTGGAAAATAGGAGAAATTCTAGAAGCCACTTCACAGGTTGTTCAGCATGTAAGGCACTAAGCCTGGCACAAGGTAAGTCCTCAGTAAACAGTGGCTGTTACGATGTGGTGCGATATGGGTCTTTTCATAGGATGAAGGTTCAGCATAAAAAATATTTATGTGTGGGCTTCCCTGGTGGCACAGTGGTTGAGAGTCCGCCTGCCAATGCAGGGGACACGGGTTCGTGCCCCGGTCTGGAAAGATCCCACATGCCGCAGAGCGGCTGGGCCCGTGAGCCATGGCCACTGAGCCTGCGCGTCCGGAGCCTGTGCTCCGCAACAGGAGAGGCCACAACAGTGAGAGGCCCGCGTACCACAAAAAAAAAAAAAAAATTATGTGGGCTTACGGGGCATCCAGCATTCCTCTGTCTCCTGGTAGCAATACCTGGAATTTCCAGTGGGAAGCCACTCCCTCCCTTACTCCTGGTCATTTTCTGCGCCCCTGAGGTTGACCCTACTCCATCAACTTCTGGATTGCAACCTATGACTCTGGATGGGTCAATCAGAGTGCCAGATCCCTGGCCAATCTGCATAATTCCAGCCCCCTGGCCTGAGTGATCAGTTCAGGAATGGGCACATGACCTTGCCTAGTCCAAGCAGAGTGAATAGTGGAATTTAAGCTTGCACACACAGGAAGAGAGAAACTCTGTTTCCTGCTGCACTTTAACCTATGTGAATGAGGTTGGGAGTGGCTGGCAGCCATCTTGCCTCTTCAGGGAGCCTGAGAATAAAGCTATCACTGAGGACAGAAGACAAAATCAAGAGAAATTGAACCGTAGGGGAATCATCTGAGCCCCTGGATATAGCCAAGCCTGAAGATACCTCTGGGTCATGTCCAATTACATGAACCAACATATTCTCCTAAAGCAATCCGAGATGAGTTTTCTGTCACTTGCAACCAAATGAGTTCTCATGCCTGAAGTACCTAGATCTCTTTAGCATAAAAACTAAGCCCCTACTGTGTGCTAAATATTGTAGGGAATTCAGGGATAAGTTAACCTTCAAGGTGGTATGAACCCTGCCCAGGGCAAAATAGTGGAAAAGGCTGCAAAAAGGAGATGATTTTCAATTTGGGTTTTGAAGGATTAATAGGAGTTCACCATGCAGAGAAGAAAAGTGGGGAAGGAATTTGGGGTAAAGAGAACTGCCTGGGCAAGAGAACTTCCCTGAGAAGCAAGTGAATAAGAGGAGTGTTCAGAGACTGATGTGTGGTCTAGTGTAGGCGGCAGTACCCACTGGGAAGTGACTGGCCAAGAGGTCTGGAAAAGCCAAGATGTTCCTTAAAAGCAGGGATGTAAGAAGATCAGCCTGTAAGAGACGAGTTAATCGCCTTCCAACAGTCACTTCTCCTTCATGAAGGGTTGTTGCTAAGGTAGTTGCCTAGCCAGGGGTTACACTTCCCAGCTCCTCCTGAATCCAGGCAGAGCTACGAATTCTCACCCATGGAATGTGAGCAGAGAGGTGTGTCACTTCCAGACCATGACTTTTTAAGAAGTGGATGTGACATTTCCATCCTGTCTTCCCAATCTGACATCTATGTGAGGCGCAGCCATAGATGGGCAGAGCCACAAGACAGGTCTCTTAAATCAACTTGTGGAAGAAGTCACCTGCCAACCACGAAATCCTCATTGGACTGTTACAAAAAAGAGAAATTAATTTCTGTTGTGTTAAGCCAATGAAATGAGGGGGCATCTTTGCTACAGCAACTAGTATGACTCTAAGAACGCTCTGACTTCTTCTTTCCTAACAGGACTCTGAGCTTATCCCTCCTCAATCTGCCCAGTTCCAGAGGATGAATCATGATTGGTTCCCACTAATCATAGTAACCCATTTCCCTTTGTCAATGATTGGTTGAAAGATGAACATGTGACTCAGATCTAGCCAAAGAGACATAAGGAGATGTCTATTCCTATTCCTTTGTGATAAAAAGAGCTTGTCCATGTTCCCCTCTCTTTTGCTTTTGGAAATTATTGTGAAGGTTACAATGGTTGGTGCTGGAGCAACCATCCTGTGACCAGGAGGAGAAATATCACTGTCACACTAAAGAGAACAAAGAAGAAATATGGGGGGAAATTTAGGGCCTCACTGACACTTTGCCACTGCCCCATCCTTGGAACCGCCTACCCTAGGCTTCTCGTTAAGTGAAATAACTAAGTGTCACTATTGTTTAAGGCACCCTTATCAAGTATTTTGTTCATTGCAGCCTAGATCATTCCTGCCCTACATGATCCACTATCTTGAAAATGATTCTCAATCTGCTGGGTGATAAGAATATAGTGGCTGAGACTGTAAGACCTCTGGCATTTCCCTAATATGTTCTAGAGGGTTTCTAGAGGGTTTGAGGACTAACTGATTTTTGGTAAATCATATTTGAAGGAAAATATCTAATGTTGGAAAATTCCCACAGGCAGGGAAGTGGAATAAAGACTATGGTTCCATAGCTTGATTATTTCTGGAAGAGCCCTCAAGGTACGGGTAGAGGCTATGGCAGGATTTATTAGACTGATAAGGTTTGGGCAAAGAATACTCACTTTAGGACCTCTTTCAATTCTAGAATTTTGTGCAGCTCCGACTTCACATCGTGCAGAAGCTTTTCTATGTTTAAGGGTTCTTTTGATCCTAAGTGGATCTGTAATGCACCCTTCTAAAAGCATGACTAAATAAAGTATACTTGAAATTCACTGACAATGTGATTTCTCTCTCTGATCCTCAGTCTCCTGATCTATAGAAATGGGGATGCTCACCCCCACACTCAGCATAATGTATATAAAGCTCTTAGCGCAGTGCCTAGCACATGACAGGTGTCTGATGAATGTAACTTGTCTGTGAATCAGGATTTTCAAGTGTCAGTTTATCTTGCCCTTGAGTTAACTGGTTGTGTTGTGTGTTTTTCCCCAGGAGCTGGAGGCTCCGTCAACGCCTACCTTTTCGCTGATACATACACACACCCACAACCAGGCTCCCCCTGGGATACCGGCTTTTCTCCGGCTTCCAGACACCAACACAAGTTTTTCCCTTTCTGTGCTCTGTGGGCTGGACCCACTCTGTTCCCTGGGAACAGATCGACCCCCATTCTCACAGCTAGGCCTTCAGAGAGCACCTGCAGGGTGTCCTGGGCCCTGGCACACCACCCTCTTAGTCAGGGGTCTCAAACTTGAGGCCCACAGGACAAATTCAACCTGCCTTCAGTTCTTTTTAGCAGGCAGTGTTTTAAGATGTGAATATGGGTCATGCACTCACACTCCTGGCTGCAGGCTCCATTCCTCCCCATTGCCTAACTCCTCCTCCCCCCAATTCCCACATTTCCTGTAACTGCCTGGAGCCAGCAGGAATTTGAGTCTGTGGTTCCTGGGAGGAATCTCAAAGCTGCCCATCTGTGTGCACTGGAAAGTGCTAAGAGATCTAGAGGTCCAGGTCAGGGAGCATCACAAACATGCCTCCTGCTCCCCGGACCTCAGTCTATCCACTACAGTATCTGTAGTCCTGGGCACATGATAAGCTCTTAGCAAATGCTATTTAAATGAATAAAGTCTCCTCCCAGGTGGGAGAAGACTTTATTGTCTAATATTTAATTAGCTGGGGTAGAGGAGGCTGGATCCTCCTCTGCTGCTGAATTTTAACAATCTGACCTTAAAAGAAAATCCTGACCCCTGAAGGGCAGGGCCCCTGGGACAGGCCACTATGTGGGTTATAAATTCCAAGTCTGAGAGAGGAGGATCCTGTAAAAAAAATGAAGCCAAGGCTGCATGCATAACATGGTTTAAACATGTGCTTGGAGCACTAATCAAGCAGAGGTGCAGAAACACCCACAGATTTTTTAAAATTGGGATCGTTACAGGGGGAAATGGAAGTTTGTTGTACTTTCCTTGGAGTTATTTTACACACTGTAATTTATTTACGTTTAATTCATGGGGGCCAAGATATTTTCCAGGTTTAGGGGCAGCTAAACGTCCGAAGGGGAGAGGGGCAGCCGCCACGTCTTTGCTTTCCCCAGCAGGGGGAGCTGTGGAGCAGCAGGCGCGGCTGCGCGCGCAGTGAAACTTACCAGGGATGCCCTGCAGGACAGCTCCCACCGCGTGTCCAACGGCCACTGCAGCTGCGTGTCCGACGGCGCCGGGAGGACTGATTGCTGTGCGGCTGCGCTGAGCCAACCCCCATTCTCACGTCCGGGCGTTCTCGGAACCCTGGAACGGGCGCCTTTGTGACTCGCACAGACGGGGCGTTTTCCCCTGGAAGGTGCCAAGAGGGTCCAGGGCCCTTAAGAGAGGACCAGAGCAGCTGGTGAGAGGAAAGTTGTTTTTTTTTGGGGGGGGGGCGGGGGAGGACGACAGACTCCTCAACGACCCCTCTTCCCCCGCGGCGACCCCTCACCAGACTAGCCACTAACCCTCACGCCACTAACTTCTTAACTCAATTACCGCTCTCTTTCCCTGACTCGGCCACTCACACTGCCATACAATCACCATTCCATCTCCTCTCTCATTCACCTGCATGTCCTCTCACTGTCTCCCTACTCCCCATCTCACACTCACTCGTACTTACAGCAACCCTGCTGGGTACGTACACTACAAAGGAACCCAGATCTCTCTCTCTCTCTCTCTCTTTTTCTTTTTTTTAATAAATTTATTTATTTTTGGCTGTGGCTGCTTGGGTCTTTGTTGCTGCCCGCCGGCTTTCTCTAGTTGTGGCGAGCGGGGGCTACTCTTCGTTGTGGTGCGTGGGCTTCTCATTGCGGTAGCTTCTCTTGCTGTGGAGCACAGGCTGTAGGTACACGGGCTTCAGTAGTGTGGTGCATGGGCTTCAGTAGTTGTGGCACGTGGGCTCAGTAGTTGTGGCTCATGGGCTCTAGAGCGCAGGGTCAGTAGCTGTGGCTCACGGGCTTAGTTGCTTCGCGGCACGTGGGATCTTCCCGGACCTGGCCTCGAACCCGTGTCCCCTGCATTGGCAGCCAGGTTCTTAACCACTGCACCACCAGAGAAGTCCAGAACTCAGATCTTTCTGCTCTGCAAAAAAAGAAAGAACTTGAGACAAATAACCATGGGTGCAGAGGAATCTGTCCATCAATTTTCTTTAGGAGCACCCACCCCACGCTCTGTGAGCTTGACATGGGCACCCCAGTCTGACCCAGATCACCTGTGACTCCTGGCATGAGCATTTTTCACTGGCCTAACCGCATTTGATGGTTTAAAGATAGACATTTTTTCATACAAATGGCCCTGAAACATAAGCCAACCACTTCCTCTGGGGCTAAACTCAAGAAGCAGCCACATTACTGAAGGGAAATGATTAGGGGTACTGGTTTTCTAGGGTAATTTTGATGCCTGTGATTTCCACCTTACCTCCAACCCCTTGAGTGAATTTGTAGCTCAGTCTTACTAAGTTCTCCATTCTCTTATACCTAAACTCTTGGGACAAGATGTGTTTTAGAAGTTACTGTGTTTTTGGTTTCAGAAAGGTCATATGGTGCACAAGGAAGCATGTTGACCCTGATGTTGCTAGCAGCCATGTTGTAACCATGAGGGAAGTTAGTGGGACATTATATTTTACTAATGGGATTTGGGCAACATGTCAAAATCAAACACATTAACATTTCTGCAAGAAAACATGAATATTAATGAAAAGTAGAATAAATAATGATCATAAGCAGCTTCATGTCAGGCCTTGATGATTCACACAAAATGTTTTGGGACAAGTGTTGCCAGCCTCATTTTACAGATGAAGAGGGAATTTCCTGGTAGTCCAGTGGTTAGGACTCCGTGCTTCCACTGCTGGGGGCACGGGTTCAATCCTTGGTCAGGGAACTAAGGTCCCACATGCCATGCATTGCGGCCAAAAAAAAAAAAAAAAAAAAAGCTTGTTTTCAATACAGATGAGGAAACTGAGGCTTGAGAAAATAGAGTGACTTTTGCAGTAAGTGGGGGATTCAGGATTTGAACCCAGGGCTGTCTCTAGAGACCCATGCTTTATCACAATTCTGAGTGAAAACACAGCTCCAAACCTGAGAAGTTCTTCTGGAAGCTGATATCTACCATCGATATGATATTTAAAGGGCTGCTCTAGCCCTCAGTTCCATATATAGCCCAATGACTCATAATTTCAAGTGTCAACGACTGAAAAATGATTAAGTTCAATTAGGTTCAGGACTTGTTAAAAATAGGCTTTCCTCAGAAGAATTTACTCTCTGCTTTTATGGGCACAGATTTCAGCAGCCTCCATGCAGAGAAGTGCAAGGCTTTTTAAATTAAAACATGCCAGAATCAATTCTGCTAAAGGGATCTTCAGCTCCATCAGCGGGGCTTGGAGCAGAGTGAGATGCCAGCTTGCCAAAACGATGAGCTAGCGGTGGGAAATGTTGACGACAGCTGAGTCTACAGAACGGAGGAGAAAATCAGAATCGGGATACAGAGGGGCTGGGCAAAGGCATTTCGCCGCAGACCAGGAAGTTGATTGTCCAAGTGAGTCTTTGACAACAAGGATCAGAAACCCACCTGAAATAACTCAAAATGGTTTTATTTTTGGCTCTCCAGCATCTGTTCCCCCTTCCTCCTTCCCAACAGATCCCAATTTGTTCAGGTAACCATCCCTCTCCCATTCAGCCTACATGGCCAAAAGAAATTGATTTTCACACACATCTCCAGGATAGCTCTCAATTACTCTTAGCCCATCACAGCCATCCCATCCTCCTTGCCAATGATTGGACCTGGAACCTAATTTTAAATCAATCTGTGCATAGCATTCTCTTGGAGACTGCAACTGGTCCAGGAATAGGCACATAATTGACAATGGCCTAATCAGACAGAAAGAAAGGACTTACAGTCCAGAGCTGGAAAGATGCTTTTTTCTAGCTCCATGGATGAGAACAAGGAAGCATGTTGCCCCTATTGTTGCTGGCAGCCCTCTTGTAACCATAAGGGAAAGCAATGTGAGAGCAAAGCCAACACATTATGGAGGGAGGAGCCTAGACAGAATTGCAGAACAGTGTAGCTGGAACTGTAATCATACCATACCTGAAATCCACCTTGGTTCCGCACCTCTTGTTAAAGGAATTAATACATTTTCTTATTGTTTAAGCCAGTCTGGATTCCCATTACTTGCAGCCAAAAGCATGCTAAATTATATGAATATCATGGTTATTGCATGTAAGCTGGAGGAAGATCCCAGTTTAAAAGAAATCAGGGCTTCCCTGGTGGCGCAGTGGTTGAGAGTCTGCCTGCCGATGCAGGGGACACGGGTTCGTGCCCCGGTCCGGGAAGATCCCACATGCCGCGGAGCGGCTGGGCCCATGAGCCATGGCCGCTGAGCCTGCGCGTCCGGAGCCTGTGCTCCGCAATGGGAGAGGCCACAACAGTGAGAGGCCCGTGTACCGCAAAAAAAAAAAAAAAAAAGAACTAAAAAAAATCAATCTTTGTCTTCTTAATCTCAACTTCCCAGGAAAGACAACCCAATTTGGCCAGTCTAGATTTTATGTCCACTGTTGGCACAATAACAAGAGCCAGGGGGCTGCTATCAGGTGGCACAATGGCCCCTCCACAGGGACTGTGAAAATAATTCTCAAAAAAGGGGAGGGCAGAGTCATATAATGGAGAGAACACTGGGCAAGGTGTTAAGATATCCAGGTTCTAGTCCTAGCTCTGCCACTGATGTGCTGCATGCTCTTAGGAAAGTCAGTTGACCTCTCTGAGCCTTAATTTCTTCAGACTGCCAGGGCCAAGTTGAGAACTTTAAAGCCTGAAAACATTGTAAAGTATTTCATCCCACCTATGGCATTGAAAATAAAAACAGTACTGATCCATAAGATAAGGGTCAGGTAGTCTGACAGGATTCTGACTTCTGCCATAATGCTTTTTCAAATGAAATAACAAACCGTTTGGGGGAAAAAATACTTTTGGGTGTCCCTACTTCACTGGGGCCCTCGGTACTGCTTTCTTTTGTTTTTGGGTAACTCAGCAAAGGCTACCCACCCCAGCCCAGCCCTGCCGAGTGGCCTAATCTCCATGTTGGTGGCATGTGGTGTCACCAAATCCTTCTTTCTGCTATGGCTGACTGGACAAGAACCCCTCACCCAGGTTAGACAAATCAGAGCTTCTTTCCCAGAAAACAGAATTTGGACAAAAAATTCCTTGAGAAACAAAAGACTGATTAATAGGTATGGGGTACAAGAGCCAAGAGATTGTGTGAAGTCAGGGCTGGAGCAGCTATTTTTCCCCAAGTATATGCACTGCTCAGAGGCTGACCACACACAAAGCCCTTCCATCACATCTTCCTTGCTAATAAAACCCTGATTTGTGTTCCAGAATTGAGTGGAGAGCACTGAATCTCATAGAAAGTGAGCCCACTGAAATATTGGGGTGGCCAATGAGATGTGAGGGGAAGTCCGCTTGGGGGATCTGGGAACAGATCCAAATGTTGGCTGAACCTCCAGTGCACGGAGGTGTGAGCTGAAGTGCCTGGGCCCAGGGGCGGGGGGGATTTGAGTTCAGTTCCTGCTACAGAGCTGCAAACCCACCCAGGAATCCGGACTGCCTAATTGCCTGCAATAATCTCCATGTCTGCCTACAGCAGCTTCTGTCATTTGCAATCAAAAACATCATATACCAAGAGAGCAGGCATTGTTGGTATTTAGAGTTTCAGATTCCTCCCTAATGGGATCCAGAACTGGCCCCCTCCTGGCTACCTTCTACTGAAGCCAGAGTCACCAATTACAATCTCAGTGGCTGACTTGAGATAAGAAGTGATAAGGAATCTGTATATCCTTCAGAAAGTAATGTAGCCTCATACAGCAAGAGCAATAAACATGTTTACACCCTTCAACCCAGGAAACCTATATCTGGAGATTCATCCTAAGAAAACAAGTCAATGACAAAAATTAATAAATAAATAAAAAATAAAAAATCCGAAGACACAAAGATGCCCATTGTAACATTATCTCTACAGGAGAATGAGCCTGTGCTATTTGGGAGTCAGAATCCAGGCTCTCTGGTGGAGGGGAGCTGGGCAGTGATAACTGGAAGGAGACTCAGGGGGCTTCCTGGGTGCTAGGAATGTTCTGTTTCTTGATCTGGTTACATGGATAAGCTCTCTTGTGAAAATTCATCAAGCTGTGCACTTCTGACATGTCCCTTTTATATATGTATATCGTTTTTCAATAAAACAGCTCTCTACAAAGAAAAGAAGGATTTTTTTTTTTTTGCCAAGTGGCTTGCAGCATCTCAGTTCCTGGAGCAGGGATTGAACCCAGGCCACAGCAATAAAAACGTCAAGTCCTAACCACTAGACCACCAGGGAACTCCCAAGAGAAGGATTTTTTAAGTAACTTGTGGCAGATCTATGAATGGGGGACATTCTGGAGTACTGAAAAGTAGTTATACAAAAATAACCATATCTTTTGGGCATCTGCATAATACAACTGTATTGTTTCGCCCACCCCACCCCAATTCATTCTCCAGCCTCCTCTGCCTGCCCTGTGTTTCCCAGAAATCAGTAGTATGGCCCACATCACCCATGGGCTCCCTTGCCCTCCGGCTTCTGACTGGGTGTAGCCAATGGGAAGGACCAGCAGGAGATCAGAAGGCAGGGGGAGAGAGAGGTGGGACATTTCTTTCAAACTCCCTCCTTCAATATCATGTCCCTGCTGGCGGCTACACACCTCCACAACTACAGCCTCTGTCTAGATGCCTTCCCCAGCTCCTGCCCTCGCTGGGCTTCGGTCACACTAGTTCCTTCCCCTGCTTCTCCCTGCCTTTACTGTGGTAATGGCTTCCCTCTGTTGCTAATCTCTCAGTGCCTCTACCTCCCTTCTCTGATCCCCTAAACCTGCCCACCCTCTGAGAACAGTCCCTTCTCTAAGGCCCCTTGAGCATCTGAACTGGATTCAGTTTTCTTCCAGGGCCCTGACTGTTGCAGCCCCTCGCCCACCTTCCCCTGTGACAAGCAAGTGACCTTCCTGGATTCAGTGCTGCAGAGACTCTGCCCTCCAGAGGGGATGGGAGCCAGGCTGGGAGTGTAGCCAGCATTAATTTCAATTTGGCACCAGGAGCGGTGCCAAATGCTTCCGTCTTTTTGAAAAAGCAAATAACTGGGCTCTTCCCCCTCCCCATATGTGCTATCATCCTCTCCCTACGATGGTCTCACCCCTGTGGGTGAGGCAATGAGCAGGTAGAGCACACTGAACTAGGAGAGAGAGGGAGAGGGAAAGAGAAGACTCTGGATGCCATTATATTACCCTGGTGCCCCAAGCAGTAGTACACACCCACCGTGCCACTCAACTGCTCTAAGGAAAGATAGTCTCTTGTCTGACCACCTCTTCAAGGGGAAACTGATGCTTCACTGTGGCAGACCCTGCCATTTGCCTCCCCAATATCTACTCTCTCCTTCCTTCCTTTTCTTACTTTTATTGCGGATACAGCTCCCCTTGAATTGGAGCTGGCCTTGTGACTTGCTTTGACCCCTAGAATGCTGCAGAAGTGATGCTATGCCACTTCCAGGCATAGGGCTTAAGAAGGCCTGTTAGCCTCCACTTTTGCCCTGGAAGCCAGTCACCATGAAAGACACTTCATTACTCAGAGACCACCATGCTGTGAGGAACCCCAAGTAGCCACATAAAGAGGCCACGTGGAAGAGCACCAAGGCCCTAGACATGTGAGTGAAGCTTTCTTGGATCTTCCATCCTGGCTCAGCTGCCAGCTGAATGCATTTCAGTGGATGGCCCCAACCAAGACCATGTGGGACAGAAAAACCCCCCAGCTGTACTCATGTCAACCCACAGAAGTGTAAGAAATAATAACTTGTTGTTTTAAGCCACTAAGTTTTGGCATGGTTGGTTACACAGCAATAGATAACTGAAATACCTTTCCATCTCATTGGGACCATGTTCTGTGGGGCTTTGATGCCTGGAGCTGAGTCAGCTTCTTGGGATTATATAGAGCCACGTCACCAACATGCTGAACAGAAAAAAGGCAAAAGAGAGAAAAGGTCTGGGTCCTGGATGATACTGTTGAGTTGACAAACTAAAGCTGGAAGCTTCCTCCTCAAGACTTTTTATGTCAGAATTAAACATCTTATTTCTTAAGCCTCTATTAATCAGTTCTTTTGTTACTGGCTGCTGAACTCACGCCAACTGAAATAATAGATTGGTTTCAAATATTGAGCAATATGATACTTGTAAGGCTCTGTAGTAAGCATATCTGTTTATTCTGATGCCTTGACATCTCAGGGCCTTGCTGACACTAGAAAGGACTGCCCCTCTCAAGATTAGCTAATTCCTAGAGAGAGCAAACAACTCCCCTGGGAGTGTGCCTTTCCCCTGCAAACCAACCAATCCAAAGCCCACACCCCAACCATCTACTTTATCAAGCTCTTAGCTCCAGGCCAATATCCCCCTGCCTTAATCGCCCCAGGGCCAGGTACCAGACAACTGGGGAAGGAACCTGCACCCTAGAGCCTGTTATAAGTAATCAAATGAGCCAATCCTAAACCTTCTCAGCCTGCTTACTCTGCCTTGCACGTTTCTTCCTGCAGAAACTACAGTAAAACCTCCTGCCTACGTTTTCCCCTCACTCCCTCTGCCTCCTGACTGACCCTGGTTCTTCCCCATGTACCTTTCCCTACACTGTGAAATAATAGAAAATATATATATTGGTCTCTGCCCCTGGTTCCTGGCACAGAGTTCCTAAAACCCTTGGAATTTCCTAAGTGATAAGAGCATTAAGAACATCTTTTGCCCTAATATTTGATCTCAATCCCAGTTCCTGACACAGATTTCCTAAATTCTTTGGAATTTCCTGGGTGAGAGGTATGTCTTTTGTTCAAATGAGGTGATTTGTGGTGGGCTTTTTTGGTGATTTGTGGTGGGCTTTTGGGGTCTGGTCACCAGAATAACCAAGCCATAATTAGAAGCTTGGAATTTTCAGCCTGCCCCGCCCCCCCATTCTCCAGAGAGAGGAGAGGGCCTGAAAATGGAGTTAACGATCAATCGTGCCTATGTGATGAAGCCTCCATAAAAATCCCCAAAGTATGGAGTTCGAAAAGCTTCCAGGCTGGTGAACATGTGGAGGTGCTGGGAGGGTGATGTGCTCTCAGAGAGGGCATGGAAGCTCTGCATCCCTCCCCCCATACCTTGCTCCATGCATCCCCATCTGGCTGTTCCTGAGTTATATCCTTTATTATATAATAAACTGGTGGACGTAAGTCAGTGTTTCCCTGAATTCTGTGAGCTGTTCTAGCAAATAATCGAATCCAAGGGGGAGGAGGTCATGGGAACCTCTGATGTATAGTCAAGCTGGACAGAAGTTGTGGGTAACCTGAGGACCTATGACTTGGCGATTGGCACCTGAAGTGGGGGGCAGTGTCATGGGGCTCCAGGTAGACGGTGTCAGAATTGAGTTAAACTGTAGGACACCCAGCTGGCATCACAGAGAATTGTGGGAAAAAAACTCACACATCTGGTGTCACAAGTGTTGTGAGTGTGGTAATAGTGTGAGTAAAGAAGGAACACAGGAGAAGTGAGTTCTTTTTAAACATCTGTGTCTGCTGTGCCTATTTCTAGGGATGTGAGAGTATAAACTTCTTCCTTCATGGCAGTCATTTCCACCTCTGTGTGTCTTACCACACCTGATTAAAACAAATCCCAGGTACCCTTGAAATAGGCATAGTGCCTGATGCCTGGGGTGCCTGAGGGCATCAGCTGTCAATAATACTGTGCAGAAGATACAAAAGACACAGTTCAGACCACTAAGAGCTTATATTCTAACTGAGGAAATTCATGTCTGCTGGGACAAGACTCAAGTGGCTATTGCCCCAAGCAGAGCCCAGTGTCCCTTGAATGTTGAGGGGTGACAGAGCCCTGGGAGAGCTCAGGCTCATGGGGTCCCAGACCCTGGACATTGTCTCCCCTCCTGGGAACGCTCTCTGGGCAGAACCTGAGCCAGGCTGGGGCTGAGCAAGGTGCTGGACGAGGAAGCTGGAGGGTGAAAACCAAGCGCCAAGGCCAGCAGTAGGACTGGCCAGAGGAGCAGGCTCCCGGGGGCAGAATCATGGGGAGTTTTCTGGATTGCTGAGCTCCAGAAGTGGGCTGCCCTGTAGAGAACCTGCAACTTTCAGTGGGAGGCAGGATTTGCCAGTTAAAGGGGTTGAGCCAGTTTAAATACCTGCTTTTCCTTGTCTGCCCTCCCCGGGGTTTCTGGAATGGGAGCAAGAAGGGACACCCCACAGAGTTCAGAAGTGAAGAATTTGGGCTTCAGTCTGACAGACTCGAGTGTAAATCTCAGCTTTGCCTCTTACAGCTCTATACCCTGAGGCAAGTCACGTCCCCTCTCTGAGCCTCTTCTCTTCTGAGAAATAGGGGTAACAACTACCTACCCATGGACTCTCTGAAAATCAGCGCTTAGGCTAGCACATAGTAAATGCACAATAACTTGCTGGTTATTATTATTCAGGAAAATCTAATTAGCGATCTGATTAGGGTTGACTGTCAGGAAGGAGAAAAGAGTATAGTTTCTCAGTCTTTCCAAGAACACACTAGTAGGCTGTACTACTGATCATAAATATTCACTGCCTATCCCGTGTTGAACTCAGATGTGGTCACATGACCTACTCTGGCCAATGACATGTGGACAGAAGTGACGCATTACTTCTGGGCAGAAGCTTTAAGAGCTAGTGTGTGGTCCATCAGGCTCTCTCCCCTATGCCACTATGCCTGGCAATTTCCAGGTGGGCTGCTCCCTTAGCTTGGGTCTCAGAGTGAACTCTGTTTCATAGTATGCATGGAGTGTGTGGGTCAGGGTGGCTGACAGAAAAAAGGAAACCACAGCAGTCATTTTAACAGAGAATTAGAATGAATGCTGGAGGGCTGAAAAAGCACAGGAGAGCAACTAGGCAACACAGAGATGCTGATACAGGAAGCAGCCACTGTCCCTGGCGCCGGTGGACAAAGGGTGGAGGTTGGAGTGTCAGAACCCAGAGCCTTGGAGGAGAGGCCCCCTCAGAGCTGGGACTCAGACCTCCAAGTGGGGAGTGCTCGGCACTGCGGGGACACAAGGAGGCTGGTTCCAGGGGTGTGTGTAAAAAACCCAGGGACTGGAACCAGTAGCCACTGCCAGGATGCAGAAGTGTTGCTTGGGTGACCTTGACCTGAACAGACAACAGAAGGAAGGAGCAAGTCCCTCCTCTTTCCTCCAGGCTGTCCGGAGCCTGGAGAGCCTACCAGGAGCAGCTGACAAACCAGGAATGTGGCTAGTGGGGTCCCAGCCCCAGCATCACAGAGCAACGTATGGGAGGGCAGCTTTGGAGCTGAGAGACAGCAGCTTAATAACTAGCATGTGGAGTGAGAGTGAGAAACAAACACTTGTTTTAAGCCACTGAGTTATTGGGGCTCTTTGTCACTCAGCATAGCCTAGCATCCTGACTATCCTGTAGCCTAGCCCCCAGGCCTGAATCCTAAGTCCCCTCCAAGTGCAATGTGGGGCTTCCCTTCTTACTTCTTTACCTCCTCACCTGCCTTATATCAAATGTTTTCCCTTTCCAAGAGGTTCTAGAAGCCTCTAAACATTAACCCTCTGAGAGAGGCAGGACTCCTGGTCCTTTGCAAAGGGAAGAAAGAGAGGTGAAGAAACTTGTTCAAGGTCACACAGAGCATTAATTGTACTACTCAGACTTGACCCCAGGATTGCTGACTCCCAAACCTGGTTGCCTGGGGAACTTGGCATTAAAAACAACAACAACAACAACAACAACAACAGATGCCCAGACCTCAAGCCAAGATTCAGATTCAGGAAGTCTGAGAGGGTCTTGATAATGTCTGTTTAAGAACAACAATAATACATGCAAAGATTTATATAGCACTTGCTTCACACCAGGCATTACTCTAAGTGCCTTAAGTACATGAACTCATTTAATCCTCACCACAACTCTATGAGGTCTGTGTTATTCTTTTCCCATTCTACAGATGAGGAAACACAGGCACTTCTCTGTAACAACTGGGAAATTTGATGCAAGGGAATATCAGATTCTTTCAGGAATTGCAAATTGTTTGGCCCACAGTGGCCAACATTTAAAAATCAGGAGCATTCATGCAAAAGAAAATAGAGTATGCTGCTAAGAGCAGAATGCTGGAGCCAGGCTGACCAGGTTTGAAGCTAGGGTGATCAACAGTCCTGGTTCTCCCAAACTGAAGAGTTTCCTGGGAGGTGGGGCTTCTAATGTCCTGGTTTTAACCAGGATGGTTTGTCACCCTATATTCCATTTCTACCACTTGCTAGTATGTAACTTTAGGACAAAACATGTGACCCCCTCAGTTTCCCAATCTGTAAAATGGGGATAATAACAGTATCTACCTTACAACATTCAGTCAATATTTAAGGTGTTTCGAAACTGCTTGAGTGTTTGCCATTAATATGATTATTAAAACTTAGATTTCCAGGTTTAGTTCCCTATAAAGATTGGAAGATCTGACAACAAATAACCTATATTCTTATTTATCTAATTATTTAGCAAACATTATATATAGTGCTTTTTACTACATACCAGGGACTGTTCTAGGCGTTTGCAAACATTCATTCATACAGAACATCTCTATGAAGTGGGTTTTATCATTGTCCAATTTTACAGACGAGGAAACTGTGTCACAGAGAGAGGAAGTGACTTGCCCAATGTCGTACAATGAGTAAGAGGCAGAGCCAGGATCCAAATCCAGCCCATCTGGCTCTATTCAGTGACTGTCAACTAGCACTGGGTCTTAACTGCCCCCTTGAGAAGGGCATGAACTCCCCGGATTTTCTATCTCCCTGATTTTCTATCTCCATTCCTCCCAGACCCTTTAAGCTCCGTGTTTTCTGCCCCTGCATCCCTGGGGGTCTCAACCTCAATGGCACCTTTTCTAAATGATCCCAAGGAACGGAGTTTGAGGTCACTAAGTCAGCTTTCACTTTCTGGGTCCCAGGCTTTCTCGAAAAACGTCCTCTCCTCCAAGAGATTTAGATTAATCCCCTTATCCAGTGGCTCAGGATCAGGCAGACAGTCAGGTCACCTGTTACGGCCTGGCCAGACCGGATTACCTGCCGTGACCCCAAAATTCACTCATGCACACCTGCTGCTGAGACATTTGCTGATTAATAACAGCAGGGACTTTGGGGGTGGTGTGTTTTTCACCTTCTGGGAAACTCTCTGGCTTGAACACGTGGGCCACCTGATTTCGGGCTGTAGATAAACATGCCTCTCTTAACCCCTTTTCCCCATCCCCCCAGCTACCCGCCCTGAATCTGCATCATTTGAAAGCTCCACCAGATTCCACATAACTTAATGTCCCAAAAAATAAAAGCTGATCGAGTCAATGGTCATCAAATTAAAGAATTTGAGAGCTGCCAGAATGTTCACAAATCATCCTGGTCAGGGTTGTGTGATGAACGTCTGTCGAGTTTTCCTACTTTCTTGTGGTAAGGGCATCCCAGTATCCCTTTGGAGGTTTATCCCTTGACCCCTCTCAGTCTGTGAGGTTTGGGGGGCCGCCCCCATGGTGTCTGGATGCAGGTGGCCTGGATGAAGTTTGCGTTCGTCTCCCTACAGCGCGGCTCCTTCATAAAGCTACAGCTCTCACCAGATTCCAGAGCAACCTTTCCCTTCATGCCTTTGGGCACGGGCTCCCTGCTCCTGCCAGTCCCAGAAGTGTCACCACCCACTGCCGGCTCCCTTTCTCCTGCTCACAGCTGTTACAAGCCCTTCATTACTGATCAGCAGTTACCCCCATGTCCCCTGTGGGACCCTAACTGATTGGCATCCCTGCAGTTGGATACACCAGTAGCCCTTCTGACAGCTGAGCACCGCTCTCCCCCCAAGTCTGTTTCCCCAGGCCCAAGAATTCATCTGCTTCCCTCTCATTGAAAATTCTACTACCATCCTCTTTCTTTTAGGGTTGCCCTTCTCACACTTAGTTTCAGAGTGGGGTTCAGTCTCCCAGCAGCCCTCAACCTCACCACTCTGAGTTACTCTCACTGCACACCAGGCACTATGCTCGGGATTTTCACAGGCATGAAAATGAGTTCATTGGCTACCTATCCCTGCAGGAAAATCCAGGTGGGGAAGTTACACACCTTTATCAATCTGCCAAAGTTCAAACTGTTATAGAGGCTGAACTGTTTTCCAGGTTTGGCAAATCGCTCGTGGGCAGGAGGTCATGCTGCTTACAGGCTTGGGCTGTGGAGCAGACAGACCTGAGCTCAAATTCCACCTCTGCCATGTGTTAGCTGTGTGACTTGGGCAAGTGACTTAACCTCTCTGGCCTCTGTTCTTTCATCCAGGCGGCCATGTCACACAACTCCAGGAGGTAGTCATTCACATTGTGGCACCAGAGGGCACAAGTTTTCACAGGCTATGGAGTGAATGCCAACCCAGGAGCCCAGCAAGGAGCAGCGCTGACAATACTACCTCCCTGGATTATTGTTGTCAGTGGACACTGTAGCAAGAGTCAGCAATCAACCCAATAACAGAAGAGGAAACTGAAGTTCAGAGAGGTTAAAAGATATGTCCCAAGTCACACATTAAAAAGTGACTGAGTCAGGATTTGAATTCAGGTTTCTTTTCATCCAGAGCCTGTGCCCTCTCTAGCCTGCTGGCCTCCAGTTTGGATAGCTACTGTGCCACACACGTGTTCACAGCCATAGTCCACCCTTTTCCCCTCAGAGCACGGCTACCATCTCCAATGAGTTTTCTCTCAAGCGCAAATGGTGGTCTCCCCTCTCTCCTTCCCCCACCCCTGCAGAACTCCATGCAGACCCTCACTTTGTTCTTAACAGTCCCCATCTGGCCACTGGTACTTAGATCATCAAGTTGGATCCTGCGGCAGACATCACTAATCAATCCTGGAACTCTTTCCCCGCAGATCCAGGATGCAGGCGTCCAGGCAGGTAGCCATTACCCGCTGATTCTAGCTTTCTGTCAGGAAAAAAAAAAACAAAACACATTTGCTCTTCCTTCTCGAGATTGTAATCTCCTTGAGAGCAGCAGTAGAGTCGTAATCAGCTCTGCCCACTTCCTACCCCAAAATAGTTATAAGTTTTCATATATTAAGAACTCAGGAAAGTTTTGTGGATGGAAAAATTGTCTTTCCTTCTTATAAGCATGTGACTTTGGACAAGTACCTTCATCTTTCTAACGTCAAACGGAAATGGAAGCTCAGAAAAATGAAGGAACTTGCCCAAGGTCACACAGCTGGTAAGAAGGGGAACAACTTACATCAAATAGAGACAAGATCTTCACTATATACCATTGGAGGTGTGGATGCACGTGGAATTCTTAGCACACTGCTTGGCACTTGGTATGAGCTCGATAACACCAGACTTCTTTTGTATAAAAAGGGATTGGCTCTGTTCCGTGGCCACAGCCTTGCATAAAACTGTTCTCAAGGGCTCTCTGGCCAGAATCTTTCCTTGATAGGAGAACAAAAAAGGCCCCAGAAAGCCCAGGTTACTGGCTCACAGACTTGTGAGAATGTACACTCTGGAATACTGGGGCAGAGTAATCTTTCTAGAACCCTGGGCTGGATTCAGGAGCTGTGAGATTGTACTCTTGAGACCCCAGTTTGCCCAGCAGAGAAGCAAAGGTTGCTTCTGACATTCCCTCTGACATTCAAAGCTGTCTTCTACTGCTCCCTTCCCATGGCCCAAACCAAGTTCGTGGGCAGCAATGATCTTCCCAGCCTACTGAGCAACCCTGGGCTGCTTCACAGCTGCAGGGAAGGTGGGGACCCAGGAGGCTGGGCCTGGCTCTGAAACAGACCACAACTTCCTGCAGGACCGGCTGGTCACGGAAGGCACGACCCTTGATGGAACCTTTCTTTCTTTTTTTTTTTTTTTTTACGGTACGTGGGCCTCTCACTGCTGTGGCCTCTCCCGCTGCGGAGCACAGGCTCCAGACGCGCAGGCTCAGCGGCCATGGCTCAGGGGCCCAGCCGCTCCGAGGCATGTGAGATCTTCCCGGACCGGGGCACGAACCCGTGTCCTCTGCATCGGCAGGCGGACTCTCAACCACTGCGCCACTAGGGAAGCCTCTCTTTTTCTCTTTCTTTTTCTTTCTTCCTCCATTCTTCCCTTTCTCCCTTCTTCCCTCCCTCCCTCCTTCCCTTTCACCTTTCTTTCTTTCCCTCCTCCCTTCCTCCCTGCCTCTTTCTTTCTCCCTTTCTTTCTTTCTTTCTTTCAATTAATTTTTATTGGCATATAGTTGCTTTACAATGTTGTATTAGTTTCTACTGCAAAATGAATCAGCTATATGTATACATATATCCCCTCTTTTTTGGATTTCCTTCCCATTTAGGTCACCACAGAGCACTGAGTAGAGCTCCCTGTGCTATACAGTAGTTTCTCATTAGTTATCTATTTTGTACATAGTATCAATAGTGTATATATGTCAACCACAATATCCCAATTCCTCCCATGCCCCCTTCCCCCCTTGGTATCTGTACATCTGTTCTCTGTGTCTCTATTTCTGCTTTGCAAATAATATCATCTATACCATTTTTCTATATTTCAATATATACGTTAATATACGATATACAATATTACAATATATGATACTTGTTTTTCTCTTTCTGACTTCACTCTGTATGACAGTTTCTAGGTCCATCCACGTCTCTATAAATGACCCAATTTTGTTCCTTTTTATGGCTGAGTAATATTCCATTGTATATATATATATCACATCTTCTTTATCCATTCCTCTGTTGATGGACATTTAGCTTGCTTCCATGTCCTGGCTACTGTAAATAGTGGTGCAATGAAAATTGCGGTGCATGTGTCTTTTTGAATTATGGGAATATGCCCAGTAGTGGGATTGCTGGGTCATATGGTAGTTCTATTTTTAGTTTTTTAAGGAACCTCCATACTGTTCTCCATAGTGGCTGTATCAATTTACTTTCCCACTAACAATGCATGAGGGTTCCCTTTTCTCCACACCCTCTCCAGCATTTGCTGTTTGTAGATTTTTTGATGATGGCCATTCTGACCTGTGTGAGGTGATACCTCATTGTAGATTTGATTTGCATTTCTCTAACAGTTAGTGATGTTGTTGAGCATCTTTTCATGTATTTGTTAGTCATCTGTATGTCTTCTTTGGAGAAATGTCTATTTAGGTCTTCTGCCCATTTTTTGATTGGGTTGTTTGCTTTTTTAATATTGAGCTGCATGAGCTGTTTGTATATTTTGGAGATTAATCCTTTGTCAGTTGCTTCGTTTGCAAATATTTTCTCCTATTCTGAGGGTTGTCTTTTTGTCTTGTTTATAGTTTCCTTTGCTGTGCAAAAGCTTTTAAGTTTAATTAGGTTCCATTTGTTTATTTTTGTTTTTATTCTCATTACTTTAGGAGGTGGATGAAAAAAGATCTTACTGCGATTTATGTCAAAGAGTGTTCTGCCTGTGTTTTCCTCTAAGAGTTTTATAGTGTCTGGTCTTACATTTAGGTCTTTAATCCACCTTGAGTTTTTTTGTGTGTATGGTGTTCAGAAGTGTTCTAATTTCATTCTTTTACATGTACCTGTCCAGTTTTCCCAGCGCTACTTATTGAAGAGGCTGTCTTTTAAAAATATGGAACGGGCTTCCCTAGTGGCACAGTGGTTAAGAATATGCTTGCCAATGCAGGAGACACAAGTTTGGGCCCTGGTCCGGGAAGATCCCACATGCCGCAGAGCAACTAAGCCCATACACCACAACTACTGAGCCTGTGCTCTAGAGCCCGCGAGCCACAACTACTGAGCCTGCATGCCACAACTACTGAAGCCTGTGCAGCTAGAGCCCATGCTCTGCAACAGGAGAAGCCACCACAATGAGAAGCCTGCACACCGCAACCAAGAGTAGCCCCTGCTCACTGCAACTAGAGGAAGCCTGTGCGCAGCAATGAAGACCCAATGCAGCCAAAAATAAACAAATTTTTTAAAAAATTAGTTCATTAAAAAAAATTTTTTTAATATGGACCGCTTCACAAATTTGCATGTCATCCTTGCACAGGGGCCATGCTAATCTTCTCCGTATCGTTCTAAATTTAGTGTATGTGCTGCTGAAGCGAGCTTGCTTTTTCTTTCTTCCCTTCTTTCTTTCTTTCTTTCTTTCTTTCTTTCTTCCTTCCTTCCTTTCTTTCTTTCTCCCTCTCTTTCCTCCCTTCCTTCATTCCTCTCTTTCTCTCTTCCTTCCTTTCTTTCTTTTTCCCTTTCTTCCTTCCTTCCTTCCTTCCTCCCTCCCTCCCTCCCTCTCTCTCTCTCCCTTTCTTTCTTTCTTTCTTCCTCCTAAACTGCTCATAACCTGCTGATTGAAAACATGGACCCTGGAGCCATGAGTTCAAATCCTGGCTCCACCAGTTACCAGCTCTTGCCTTAGGCAAGTTGCTCAAGCTCTCTGTGCCTCAGTTTCCTCATCTATAAAGTGGGGATAATAATAGTACTGACCCTCACAGTACAGCCTCACAGTCCTTGGCCTCAGAGAACCTACATCCTAGAAGGGGAGACCAGCATTAAATAAATAATTATACAATTAATTGATAATTATTCTTGCCAAAGGGCAGAGGAGTCAGGGAATGTTTCCCATGCAATTGTGGCTTGTCTATTCATCTATTATCTCTTCCACTAGCTTATAAACTCCAAGAAGCCTGGGGTCATACATTTTATTTGCTAATGTTTACCTGGCTTTGGGAGGCACCCATTAACTAGGTTTGGATCAATGGATGAATGAATAAAGTGATGTTCCACTGGAGACCAGAAGGATGAGTTGGAGTAAACCAAGTGAAGAGAGTAGATGGAAGAGCAACCTAGGCAGAGGGAACAGCATGTGCAAAGGCCCTGTGGCTGAAAGGAGGTAGGAGTGTTTGAGGAAATAAAGCCAGGACAGTATGTCTGGAGCAAGCAGAGTGACAGGGAGAGTGGGGCAGGCTGCCCAGGGCCTTGGGAGCCCCATAGTATATTTTCTCTATCAAGTGCCCAGCCAGGGCTGTAATGGGGACTGAGCTGGGGCATCAGAAAGACCTGGGTTTGGGACTTCCCTGGTGGTGCAGTCGTTAAGAATCCTCCTGCCAATGCAGGGGACACAGGTTCTATTCCTGGTCCGGGAAGATCCCACATGCCGCGGAGCAACTAAGTCCATGTGCCACGGCTACTGAGCCTGCACTCTAGAGCCCATGAGCCACAACTACTGAGCCCATGTGCCACAACTACTGAAGCCTGCAAGCCTAGAGCCCGTGCTCCGCAACAAGAAAAGCCACCGCACTGAGAAGCCCGTGCACCGCATGGAAGAGTAGCCCATGCTTTTCACAGCTAGAGAAAGCCTGCACAACAGTGAAGACCCAACACAGCCAAAAATAAATAAATAAGCTTATTTTTTAAAAAAGAAAGAAAAAGAAAAGGAAGACCTGGGTTCATATCCCAGCTTCTGCATTTTCTGACTGTGTGACAAGTCAACCTCCATGAGCCCTGGATCCTCGTTTGCAAAAGGGACATAATAATAGTAACCTATTGCCTGGGGTTTGGAAAGGATCATAGACTATAAAGCACTTAGCACAGTGCCTGGCACACAGATAGTGCTCAAGAAATGTTGCTGTGGTCATAATAATAACATCTTTATGAATGACGCAGGTCTTCTGGTTCTCTTTCACTGTCCCTGAAGCTGAGTCTTCTCCTTAAGGAGGGTCCCCATCTCCATGCCCTCCCGGGGACATAGTTGTTCCTGCTTTCCCCATGCCCTGCTCCCTCAGGCCCTCCTGGAGCTGTTCTCCTTGAAATTCCTGCAGCCAAGACTGAGGAAATGGTTCCCTTGGCTCAGGGCAGAATCTGCGCCCATGTTGCTAAGCAACCAACCCCTATCCAGATGCCAGCTGCAGCCTGGGCAGAGGGATGAGCGTCAGCACTCTGGGGAGGGCCTCCTGGGGCTCTGCCAGGACCACAGGCTGCAACCAGGACTGAGGCAGGAGAGAGCCAAGGCAGATGGTTCACTGAGAGTCAGCATACAGCAGTGGAAATCCTGAGGGGTCAAGGGCAAATCCAAATGCATCCAGACCCCAGCTCTACAATTTACCAGCTGTGCAGCCTCAATCAAGTCAGTGAACTTCTCTGAGCCTCAGCTTACTCATCTGAACAATGGAATGCAGACCTAGCTACAAATTCATCATGAGGATTACAGGGGATGATGTACATGAAAATGCCCAGCACACAGCACATACTCAAAGAGTCTTGAAATATGGATGTATATACAGGGCTGAGTCCACTAATCTTGTCACCCATCAGTGTCAATAAAATTCAAACTCCTTAGCCTACCCTTCATGGTCCTCTAAACTGATCCCCCCACTTTCTTCTGTCAACCTAGTTACCTACTAGTTCACTGTCTCTCACCCTCAGCACTACTGACTTTAAAAAAAAAAAACAGATTTATTGGCATATAATTCCTGTATCTTACAATTCCCCCTTTTAAGGTGTACAATTCTGGGACTTCCCTGGTGGTCCAGTGGTTAAGACTCCACGCTCCCAATGCAGGGGGCCCAGGTTCAATGCCTGGTCAGGGAACTAGAACCCACATGCCTCAACCAAGAACATGTATACCGCAACTAAAGATCCTGCATGCCACCTGCAGCACCCAAGATCCCGTGTGCCGCGATTAAGGCCCGGTGCAGCCAAATAAATAAATAAAATATTTTTTAAAAGTGTACAATTCAATGCTTTTTAGTGTATTCACAGAGTTGTGCAACAATCATCATAATCAATTTTAGAATATTTACATCACCCCAAAAGAAACGCCATACCCATTAGCAGTCACTACCCAGCCCTGGCAACCACTCATCTGCTTTCTGTCTATGGATTTGCCTATTCCATAGGAATCATATAGTATGTGGTTTTTGTATCTGGCTTCTTTCACTTAGCATAATGTATTCAAGGATCATTCATCTTGTGGTGTGTATCAGTTCTTCATTCATCTTTACAGCTGAATAATATTCCTTTGTAGGGATAGACCATATTTTGTTTGTCCTTTCATCAGTTGATGGACATTGTGGTTGTTTCTACTTTTTGGCCATTATGAATAATGCTGCCGTGAACATTCATGTACAGGTTTTTGTGCGGACTATTGACACTTTCAGCTGGACAGTTCTTTGTTGTGGGTGCTGCCCTGTACATTGCAGGATGTTTAGAAGCATCCCTGCCTTCAATCCACCTGATGTCAGTAGTACCCAGGCCCCCAGACTGTGGCAACCAAAAATGTCTCCAGATGTTGCCCACTGTTCCCTGGGGGACTCCATAACCCTGGTCAAGAGCCACTGCACCAACTGTCCCTTAGCAGTTCCGAAAGCTTGTTCCATGAGCGGAAATACTGGGAGATGATCTGAGGAAAATAACCTTCTGTGGTCAACACAGTTTAGGAAAAAACACACAGTCCACCTCCCTGCTCCTGTCCGTGGAAATTTGTGGGGCATATTAGTATTAGCATTTTCAAGGCTCCCAGGGGGTCTGCAACAGCGACAGCAGCACAAGCTGTGGGACGTTATGTAACTCTACCTTTCTCAAACTGACTTGAGCAAAGGACCCTTTTCTAATCTTCACAGAACACCCATGACAGTGACTCTAGGCAATGCTTCTCGGACACCTCCTGCCCTCTGACTGCACAGGTTTGCTCACTGCTTTCTTGAACACACTTTGCACATTTTAGTCACAGCAACTCTGCTCATATCGTGTCCCCAGTGTTGCAGGAAATGTCCCCAACAGCCACTCCCCCAACTTGCTTGCTAGAGGAGCCCCAAGTTTGTTTGGGCAGCAATGTGTCCAACCTCAGGAGACAAACCATGATTAGTCAAAGCCAAATATGTCAATCCTATTTCTCTTTGCCAACAATTGGCCTAGGTGTGGACATGTGGCCAGTCCTGGCCAAATATTTTCTAGGTGGAAACTTCTAGAAAATATTTTTCTACTTGATAAAGAGCTACTCAAAAAGAAGGCTCTTGCCCACTGAGTTGCAACTTCATGCTTGGGATGCTGTCTTGCCTGAGGCACATGGAAGCCATCTTGGCAACTTGAGGGGACAAGGTTGGGGAAGAGGGCAACACGCTGACAATGATTGACCAGACAGACAAAGAAAAAATCTGGGTCCTTGATAGCACCACTGAGCTGCTGAATCGGCACTGCCCAACCCACCCTGAACTTCTTGATCTATTAAATAATGAATCCTATCAAAACTTGTAGTCAGTGCATACCCACTAATACCCCTGGAACTAGTTGGCTTTTGCTGAATAACAAAACACCCCAAAACTTAGCTGCTTTAATCAACAAACACTTAATATTTCTCATGATTCTACAAATTGGCTGAGTAGTTCTGGCCTCGGCTGGCTCAGCTGGGACTGGAAGATCTAGCATCCTCTAGATTCACATGTCTAGCAGTTAGCTCAATGACCACGCATCCCTATTCATCCAGCAGGCTAGCCCAGCTCCTCCCCGCAGTGGTGATTGCAGGGTTCCCAGCAGCTAGAGGTAACAAATTCCAATGCACAAGTGCTTTTCAAGACTTTGTTTGCATCATGTTTGCTAGCATCCAACAGGCCAAAGCCACTCACACGGCCAAGTCGAGCTTTGAGGGCTTGAGAAATGGATTCCATCTTTTGATAGAAGAGACAGCAATGCCACAATGACAGGGGCGAGTGTACAGGGATGGGAGGGACTTGGGGCCACGTTGCAATCTCCCATACCTCTGACCTGGAAGACTTCAGCATTTAACACAGGCCTGACACATGGTGTGCTCTCAGTAAATATCTGTAGAATAAATGCATGAATTCCCTCAGCCCCCACTGTCCATGGCCTCAAATCCTCACCAGAGGCCTCTCTTCTCACTCAGATTCCACAGCAGACGGGCCACGCAGAGAAGGCCTATGGGGGTGACACGGAATTTGGCTCCTAATTCCCTCACACCAAGGTGGCACGTGTCCTGCAGTGTTACACGATGCACTCCAACAATTACAATTAGATTGGTTAAGAGCCTCACAGATATAGGTTCGAATCCTAGCTCTGCCACTGTGCTTGATATTGAAGTTGGCTCAATAAATGAAAATAGTTTAAAGAAGAAAGAAGTTCATTTCCCTCTGCTGAAAAAGTCCAGACCAGGCCTGGTTATGATGGTCAACAGTGTAAGGGACCGAGGGTCCTCCCAGTCAAATGCACCTTCAGTCGGGGCCCTACATCATGGTCCAAGATGGTGGCATTTGTTTTCCAGACAGCAGGTAAAAGAAGGACAAAGAAGCAACAGCAAAGCGAGCACATCTACATCTCTTAGGGAGAATTCTCCAGTAACCCTCACACCCTTTAGCCATAATTCAGTCACATGTCCACACCTACACACAAAGGAGGCTGTGAAATGACCTGCTAAAAATTGGATTACTTTTACTTTAGATAAGGGAAACTTTAGAATAGATGTTGGGGGACACTCAGCAGTCTTTGCCACAGCTCTCCAGACCTCAATTTCCTCTTCTGTGAGTTGGGGGTAACAATAGTTTTGCCTCATAAGGTCCTTGTGAGAATTAATTAAATTAATGGGTATCAAGAGCTTAGTAAATTAGCAATAGGTGTTAGTGATTATTATGATGAGTAGTAAAACATCCTGGTAGCCAATAATCAGGGAAAAAAAAGTCAGTGTTTTCTGTTCCAAGTAGGGGCGTGCCCGGGTTCAATCAGGTTCACTGATTGGGTAAATGACAGGGAGCAGCCAAGAGAAAACTTCAGGACCTGCTTTACTACCCTGGGAGCAGTCAGAGGTGAATTCATGCCTCCCTTGGCCTCCCAGAAGCAAGCCAAAGTCCCCAGGAACAATTTGTGCTCCTAACAGCCCAAAGGTGGCCTTTGAATTAACCCGCACAATTCATTTGCTTCTCCAACATTTTTTCAGGAGCCTGGGTGACATGGGGCCTGGCCTCCTCTGAAACGGGGCAGGGCCCAAAGATGGTAAATAAGGGTGGGGGTGAGTGGACACTACCAATGGAGGACACTCTGGGCAAGACTGGAATCCTGGGTCTTTTCAGGGGGAGTTTAGTGCTTGGGCTCTGAACTCCTTTTTTTGTTTTGTTTTGTTTCTAACATTTTTATTGGTGATTGCTTTACATTGTTGTCTTAGTTGCTGAATCAGCTATACATATACATATTTCCCCATATCCCCTCCCTCTTGCATCTCCCTCCCACCCTCCCTATCCCACCCCTCTAGGTGGTCACAAAGCACAGAGCTGATCTCCCTGTGCTATGCTGCTGCTTCCCACTAGCTAGCTATTTTACATTTGGTAGTGTATTTATGTCAGTGCCACTCTCTCACTTCGTCTCAGCTTACCCTGTCCCCTCCCCGTGTCCTCAAGTCCATTCTCTACGTCTGCGTCTTTATTCCTGTCCTGCCCCTAGGTTCTTCAAAACCATTTTTTTTTTTTTAGATTCCATACATATGTGCTACCATACGGTATTTGTTTTTCTCTTTCTAACTTACTTCACTCTGTATGACAGACTGTAGGTCCATCCACCTCACTACAAATAGCTCAATTTCGTTTCTTTTTATGGCTGAGTAATATTCCATTGTATATATGTACCACATCTTCTTTATCCATTCATCTGTTGATGGACTCTTAGGTTGCTTCCATGTCCTGGCTATTGTAAAGAGTGGTGCAATGAACATAGTGGTACATGACTCTTTTTGAATTATGGTTTTCTCAGGGTATATGCCCAGTAGTGGGATTGCTGGGTCATATGGTAGTTCTATTTGTAGTTTTTTAAGGAACCTCCATACTGTTCTCCACAGTGGCTGTATCAATTTACATTCCCACCAACAGTGCAAGAGGGTTCCCTTTTCTCCACACCCTCTCCAGCATTTGTTGTTTGTAGATATTTTGATGATGGCCATTCTGACTGGTGTAAGGTGATACCTCATTGTAGTTTTGATTTGCATTTCTCTAATGATTAGTGATGTTGAGCATTCTTTCGTGTGTTTGTTGGCAGTCTGTATATCTTCTTTGGAGAAATGTCTATTTAGGTCTTCTGCCCATTTTTGTATTGGGTTGTTTGTTTTTTTGATATTGAGCTGCATGAGCTGCTTGAATATTTTGGAGATTAATCTTTTGTTAGTTCCTTTGTTTGAAAATATTTTCTCCCATTCTGAGGGTTGTCTTTTCATCTTGTTTATGGTTTCCTTTGCTGTGCAAAAGCTCTTAAGTTTCATTAGGTCCCATTAGGTCCCATTAGGTCCCATCTCTTTTTATTTCCATTTCTCTAGGAGGTGGGTCAAAAAGGATCTTGTTGTGATTTATGTCATAGAGTGTTCTGCTTATGTTTTCCTCTAAGACTTTTATGGTGTCTGGCCTTACATTTAGGTCTTTAATACATTTTGAGTTTATTTTTGTGTATGGTGTTAGGGAGTGATCTAATTTCATTCTTTTACATGTAGCTATCCAGTTTTCCCAGCACCACTTATTGAAAAGGCTGTCTTTTCTCCATTGTATATTCTTGCCTCCTTCATCAAAGATAAGGTGACCATATGTGCGTGGGTTTATCGCTGGGCTTTCTATCCTGTTCCACTGATCTATATTCCTGTTTTTGTGCCAGTACCATACTGTCTTGATTACTGTAGCTTTGTAGTATGGACTGAAGTCAGGGAGCCTGATTCCTCCAGCTCCGTTTTTCTTTCTCAAGATTGCTTTGGCTATTCGGGGTCTTTTTGTTTCCATACAAATTGTGAAATTTTTTTGTTCTAGTTCTGTGAAAAATGCCATTGGTAGTTTGATAGGAATTGCATTGAATCTGTAGATTGCTTTCAGTAGTGTAGTCATTTTCACAATGTTGATTCTTCCAATCGAAGAACATGGTATATCTCTCCATCTGTTTGTATCATCTTTAATTTCTTTCATCGGTGTCATAGTTTTCTGCATAGAGGTCTTTTGTCTCCCTAGGTAGGTTTATTCCTAGGTATTTTATTCTTTTTGTTGCAATGGTAAATGGGAGTTTTTCCTTAATTTCTTTTTCAGGTTTTTCATCATTAGTGTATAGGAATGAAAGAGATTTCTGTGCATTAATTTTGTATCCTGCTACTTTACCAAATTCATTGATTAGCTGCAGTAGTTTTCTGGTAGCATCTTTAGGATTATCTATTTATAGTATCATGTCATCTGCAAAGGGTGACAGTTTTACTTCTTCTTTTCCGATTTGGATTCCTTTTATTTCTTTTTCTTCTCTGACTGCTGTGGCTAAAACTTGCAAAACTATGTTGAATAATAGTGGTGATGGGCTTCCCTGGTGGTGCAGTGGTTGAGAGTCCGCCTGCCGATGCAGGGGACACGGGTTCGTGCCCCGGTCCAGGAAGATCCCATGTGCCATGGAGCAGCTAGGCCTGTGAGCCATGGCCACTGATCCTGCGTGTCCGGAGCCTGTGCTCCGCAACGGGAGAGGCCACAACAGTGAGAGGCCCGCGTACCGCAAAAAAAAAAAAAAAAAAAAATATAGTGGTGAGAGTGGGCAACCTTGTCTTGTTCCTGATCTTAGTGGAAATGCTTTCAGTTTTTCACCATTGAGAATGATGTTGGCTGTGGGTTTGTCATATATGGCCTTTATTATGTTGATGTAAGGTCCTTCTATGCCTACCTTCTGGAGGGTTTTTATCATAAATGGATGTTGAATTTTGTCAAAAGGTTTTTCTGCATCTATTGAGATGATCATAAGGTTTTCATCCTTCAATTTGTTAATATGGTGTATCACATTGATTGATTTGCGTATATTGAAGAATCCTTGCATTCCTGGGATAAACCCCACTTGATCATGGTGTATGATTCTTTTAATGTGCTGCTGGATTCTGTTTGCTAGTATTTTGTTGATGATTTTTGCATCTATGTTCATCAGTGATACTAGCCTATAGTTTTCTTTTTTTTTTTTTTTAAACATCTTTATTGGAGTATAATTGCTTTACAATGGTATGTTAGTTTCAGCTTCACAACAAAATGAATCAGCTATATATATACATATGTTCCCATATCTCTTCCCGCTTGCGTCTCCCTCCCTCCCACCCTCCCTATCCCACCCCTCCAGGCGGTCACAAAGCACCGAGCTGATCTCCCTGTGCTATGCGGCTGCTTCCCACTAGCTATCTACCTTACGTTTGGTAGTGTATATATGTCCATGCCTCTTTATCGCTTTGTCATCGTTTACCCTTCCCCTCCCCATAGCCTCAAGTCCATTCTCTAGTAAGTCTGTGTCTTTATTCCTGTTTCACCCCTAGGTTTTTCATGACATTTTTTTTTCTTAAATTCCATATATATGTGTTAGCATACGGTATTTGTCTCTCTCTTTCTGACTTACTTCACTCTGTATGACAGACTCTAGGTCTATCCACCTCATTACAAATAGCTCAATTTCGTCTCTTTTTATGGCTGAGTAATATTCCATTGTATATATGTGCCACATCTTCTTTATCCATTCATCCGATGATGGACACTTAGGTTGTTTCCATCTCTGGGCTATTGTAAATAGAGCTGCAATGAACATTTTGGTACATGACTCTTTTTGAATTATGGTTTTCTCAGGGTATATGCCCAGTAGTGGGATTGCTGGGTTATATGGTAGTTCTATTTGTAGCTTTTTAAGGAACCTCCATACTGTTCTCCACAGTGGCTGTATCAATTTACATTCCCACCAACAGTGTAAGAGGGTTCCCTTTTCTCCACACCCTCTCCAGCATTTATTGTTTCTAGATTTTTTGATGATGGCCATTCTGACTGGTGTGAGATGATATCTCATTGTAGTTTTGATTTGCATTTCTCTAATGATTAGTGATGTTGAGCATTCTTTCATGTGTTTGTTGGCAGTCTGTATATCTTCTTTGGAGAAATGTCTATTTAGGTCTTCTCCCCATTTTTGTATTGGGTTGTTTGTTTTTTTGTTATTAAGCTGCATGAGCTGCTTATAAATTTTGGAGATTAATCCTTTGTCAGTTGCTTCATTTGCAAATATTTTCTCCCATTCTGAGGGTTGTCTTTTGGTCTTCTTTATGGTTTCCTTTGCTACGCAAAAGCTTTCAAGTTTCATTAGGTCCCATTTGTTTACTTTTGTTTTTATTTCCATTTCTCTAGGAGGTGGGTCAAAAAGGACCTTGCTGTGATTTATGTCGTAGAGTGTTCTGCCTATGTTTCCTCTAAGAGTTTGATAGTTTCTGGCCTTACATTTAGGTCTTTAACCCATTTTGAGCTTATTTTTGTGTATGGTGTTAGGGAGTGATCTAATCTCATACTTTTACATGTAGCTGTCCAGCTTTCCCAGGACCACTTATTGAATAGGCTGTCCTTTCTCCACTGTACATTTCTGCCTCCTTTGTCAAAGATAAGGTGACCATATGTGCGTGGGTTTATCTCTGGGCTTTCTATCCTGTTCCATTGATCTATATTTCTGTTTTTGTGCCAGTACCATACTGTCTTGATTACTGTAGCTTTGTAGTATTGTCTGAAGTCAGGAAGCCTGATTCCTCCAGCTCCATTTTTCATTCTCAAGATTGCTTTGGCTATTCGGGGTCTTTTGTGTTTCCATACAAATTGTGAAATTTTTTGTTCTAGTTCTGTGAAAAATGCCAGTGGTAGTTTCATAGGGATTGCATTGAATCTGTAGATTGCTTTGGATAGTAGAGTCATTTTCACAATGTTGATTCTTCCAATCCAAGAACATGGTATATCTCTCCATCTATTTGTTTCATCTTTAATTTCTTTCATCAGTGTCTTATAATTTTCTGCATACAGGTCTTTTGTCTCCTTAGGTAGGTTTATTCCTAGGTATTTTATTCTTTTTGTTGCAATGGTAAATGGGAGTGTTTTCTTGATTTCACTTTCAGATTTTTCATCATTAGTGTATAGGAATGCCAGAGATTTCTGTGCATTAATTTTGTATCCTGCTACTTTACCAAATTCATTGATTAGCTCTAGTAGTTTTCTGGTAGCATCTTTAGGATTCTCTATGTATAGTATCATGTCATCTGCAAACAGTGACAGCTTTACTTCTTCTTTTCCGATTTGGATTCCTTTTATTTCCTTTCCTTCTCTGACTGCTGTGGCTAAAACTTCCAAAACTATGTTGAATAAGAGTGGTGAGAGTGGGCAACCTTGTCTTGTTCCTGATCTTAGTGGAAATGCTTTCAGTTTTTCAACATTGAGGACGATGTTGGCTGTGGGTTTGTCATATATGGCCTTTATTATGTTGAGGAAAGTTCCCTCTATGCCTACTTTCTGCAGGGTTTTTATCATAAATGGGTGTTGAATTTTGTCAAAAGCTTTCTCTGCATCTATTGAGATGATCATATGGTTTTTCTCCTTCAATTTGTTAATATGGTGTATCACGTTGATTGATTTGCGTATATTGAAGAATCCTTGCATTCCTGGAATAAACCCCACTTGATCATGGTGTATGATACTTTTAATGTGCTGTTGGATTCTGTTTGCTAGTATATTGTTGAGGATTTTTGCATCTATGTTCATCAGTGATATTGGCCTGTAGTTTTCTTTCTTTGTGACATCCTTGTCTGGTTTTGGTATCAGGGTGATGGTGGCCTCGTAGAATGAGTTGGGGAGTGTTCCTCCCTCTGCTATATTTTGGAAGAGTTTGAGAAGGATAGGTGATAGCTCTTCTCTAAATGTTTGATAGAATTCGCCTGTGAAGCCATCTGGTCCTGGGCTTTTGCTTGTTGGAAGATTTTTAATCACAGTTTCAATTTCAGTGCTTGTGATTGGTCTGTTCATATTTTCTATTTCTTCCTGATTCAGTCTTGGCAGGTTGTGCCTTTCTAAGAATTTGTCCATTTCTTCCAGGTTGTCCATTTTATTGGCATATAGTTGCTTGTAGTAATCTCTCATGATCTTTTGTATTTCTGCAGTGTCAGTTGTTACTTCTCCTTTTTCATTTCTAATGCTGTTGATTTGAGTCTTCTCCCTTTTCTTCTTGATGAGTCTGGCTAATGGTTTATCAATTTTGTTTATCTTCTCAAAGAACCAGCTTTTAGTTTTATTGATCTTTGCTATTGTTTCCTTCATTTCTTTTTCATTTATTTCTGATCTGATCTTTATGATTTCTTTCCTTCTGCTAATTTTGGGGGTTTTTTGTTCTTCTTTTTCTAATTGCTTTAGGTGTAAGTTTAGGTTGTTTATTCAAGCTTTTTCTTGTTTCTTGAGGTAGGATTGTATTGCTATAAACTTCCTGCTTAGAACTGCTTTTGCTGCATCCCATAGGTTTCGGGTTGTCGTGTTTTCATTGTCATTTGTTTCTAGGTATTCTTTTATTTCCTCTTTGATTTCTTCAGTGATCTCTTGGTTATTTAGCATATTGTTTAGCCTCCATGTGTTTGTATTTTTTACAGTTATTTTTTCTGTAATTGATATCTAGTCTCATGACATTGTGGTCGGAAAAGGTACTTAATATGATTTCAATTTTCTTCAATTTACCAAGGCTCGTTTTGTGACCCATGATATGATCTATCCTGGAGAATGTTCCATGAGCACTTGAGAAGAAAGTGTATCCTGTTGTTTATGGATGGAATGTCCTATAAATACCAATTAAGTCCATCTTGTTTAATGTATCATTTAAAGCTTGTGTTTCATTATTTATTTTCATTTTGATTGATCTGTCCATTGGTGAAATTGGGGTGTTAAAGTCCCCGACTATTATTGTGTTACTGTCGATTTCCCCTTTTATGGCTGTTAGCATTTGCCATATGTATTGAGGTGCTCCTATGTTGGGTGCATAAATATTTACAATTGTTATATCTTCTTCTTGGATTGATCCCTTGATCATTATATAGTGTCCTTCTTTGTCTCTTATAATAGTCTTTATTTTAAAGTCTATTTTGTCTGATATGAGAATTGCTACTCCAGCTTTCTTTTGGTTTCCATTTGCATGGAATATCTTTTCCCATCTCCTCACTTTCAGTCTGTATGTGTCTCTAGGTCTGAAGTGGGTCTCTTGTAGACAGCATATATACGGGTCTTATTTTTGTATCCATTCAGCCAGTCTGTGTCTTTTGGTTGGAGCATTTAATCCATTCACATTTAAGGTAATTATTGATATGTATGTTCCTATGACCATTTTCTTAATTGTTTTGGGTTTGTTATTGTAGGTCTTTTCCTTCTCTTGTGTTTCCTGCCTAGAGAAGTTCCTTTAGCATTTGTTGTAAAGCTGGTTTGGTGGTGTTGAATTCTCTTAGCTTTTGCTTGTCTGTAAATGTTTTAATTTCTCCATCAAATCTGAATGAGATCCTTGCTGGGTAGAGTAATCTTGGTTGTAGGTTTTTCCCTTTCATCACTTTAAATATGTCCCGCCACTCCCTTTGGGCTTGCAGAGTTTCTGCTGAAAGATCAGCTGTTACCCTTATGGGGATTCCCTTGAATGCTATTTGTTGCTTTTCCCTTGCTGCTTTTAATATTTTTTCTTTGTATTTAATTTTTGACAGTTTGATTAATATGTGTCTTATCATGTTTCTCCTTGGATTTATGCTGTATGGGACCCCCTGCGCTTCCTGGACTTGATTGACTATTTCCTTTCCCATATTAGGGAAGTTTTCAACTATAATCTCTTCAAATATTGTCTCAGTCCCTTTCTTTCTCTCTTCTTCTTATGGGACCACTATAATTCAAAATTTGGTGCATTTAATATCGTCCCAGAGGTCTCTGAGACTGTCCCCAATTCTTTTCATTCTTTTTTCTTTATTCTGCTCTGCAGTAGTTATTTCTATTATTTTACCTTCCAGGTCACTTATCCATTCTTCTGCCTCAGTTATTCTGTTATTTATTCTTTCTAGAGAATTTTTAATTTCATTTATCGTGCTGTTCATCATTGTTTCATCTTTAGTTCTTCTAGGTCCTTGTTAAATGTTTCTTGTATTTTCTCCATTCTATTTCCAAGATTTGGGATCCTCTTTACTATCATTACTCTGAATTCTTTTTCAGGTAGACTGCCTATTTCCTCTTCATTTGTTTGGTCTGGTGGGGTTTTACCTTGCTCCTTCATCTGCTGCATATTTCTCTGTCTTCTCATTTTGTTTAACTTACTGTGTTTGGGGGCTCCTTTTTGCAGGCCACAGGTTTGTAGTTCCCATTGTTTTTGGTGTCTACCCCCAGTGGGTAAGGTTGGTTCAGTGGATTGGGTAGGCTTCCTGGTGCAGGGGACTGGTGCCTGTGTTCTGGTGGACGAAGCTGTATCTTGTCTTTCTGGTGGGCAGGACCGCATCCGGTGGTGTGCTTTGGGGTGTCTGTGAACTTAGTATGATTTTAGGCAGCCTCTCTGCTAATGGTTGGGGTTGTGTTCCTGTCTTGCTAGTTGTTTGCCATGGGGTGAGCTTGCTGGTCGTTGAGTGGAGCTGGGTCTTAGCATTGAGACGGAGATCTCTGCGAGAGCTCTCACCGATTAATATTACACGGGGCCAGGAGGTTTCTGGCGGTACTGAACTTGGCTCTCCCACCTCAGAGGCTCAGGCCTGACACCTGGCTGGAGCAGCAAGACCCTGTCAGCCACACGGTGTGTGCCAGAGCGGAGATCCCAGTCATGGTGCTGCTGGTGGTCCTGTCTGGCCAGGGAACATGGTTGTTTGGCAGTTTTGACTGATTTGGGTCTCCTGTCAAAGGGCCCTACCAGTTCATTTTACCGCTTTGCTTCAGCAGGAAAGCAAATACGCAGCCTCCGTTCCTGCCCATTCAGGAGCCTGGCCAGAGGGGCTCTAAACTCGACAGGTAATCACCTTCTCAGAAGCAGGGAAAGACTTTCTTGGAAGAGGGAAGTTTTTATTTTCTGATTTCAAAATTAGCAAATTGTCTTGGATCCCAACAAACAAGTATCCAACAGGACCAGGAGTGCCCTGGAATTCCACTGGGGATTCGATTTATACAGGATTCATTACAAGCTGGATTTATTGCAAGTGCTAAGTAGGAAAAGTCCCGGGAGTCAGTGGCAGTTGATAAGTGGGGGTCTGACCTAGTTATGGAAGACTTCCTGAAGGAAGGGACATTTGAGCTGAGATGAAGAATGGGTGTTACCGAGGCAGGAAGCATACTCCTAGCAGGTAGTAGGAGTGGGGTCGCCTGGCTGAGCCCCACTATGGGAGTGGGTGTGACTGGAGCTGAGGCTGGAGGCAGAAGGGACTGGACAAGGCAGGTCAGACACGCTGCAGGGAGAATTTTAGTCCTCATCCTTGCCATTTGGGGAAGCAAGTGGGTGATGTGATCATATCTGGAAAAAGCACATTAGCCACAGTGTAGAGGATGGATTGCAGGGGGCGCAGAATTACTGAGAGGAAACCCATTAGAAATGATGGCCCTGTCAGCAATAAATTCCCAGGGATCTTACCTGGCCATCCCATGTATCCCAGAATATACCAGAGCATCCCAGGAAAAGGTACTTCCTTGAACCTAAAATACTCATACACCACACCTCCTGCCCCCCTCCCAGTCACTCTCTAGCCCCCTTCTCTGCTTTGCCTTTTTTTTTTTTTTTTTTGTGGTACGCAGGCCTCTCACTGTTGCGGCCTCTCCCGCTGTGGAGCACAGGCTCCGGACGCGCAGGCTCAGCGGACATGGCTCACGGGCCTAGCCGCTCCGCAGCATGTGGGATCCTCCCGGACCGGGGCACAAACCCGTGTCCCCTGCATCGGCAGGCAGACTCTCAACCACTGCACCACCAAGGAAGCCCATGCTTTGCCTTTTTTTTTACTTTAATTGTCATTATTTTCTCTGCTATTATATATTCATTTATTTGTTGTTTACTTGCCAGGTTTCTGTCACCCCCTCTAGCAGGTGAGCTTCACGAGGGCAGGGACCTTGTCTCCTATCTTCCTTGATATAGTATAGCCCCTGCACCCTGCACAGTGACTGGTACACAGCAGGTGTTCAGTAAAGGCACTGAGTGTGGGTGTGAGTGAATGAGAAGTTGGGGTGTTAGGACAACTTATGGCAGTGAGCTGGACCCAGGCTGGCCCTCCAGTAGGTGGTGGCAATTAACAAGGCTCTCGGCTCAATCCTGAAATATAAAGACTTGGAATTCTCAGGGCCAGAGAGGGTTAACCTCCTTCTGAGTGGATCTGAAGGCCAGGGAGTTGGGGAAAGGTCTCCATTTGGTATATGAGGACAAAGAAGTAAAATGACTCAGAAGAGACCAGCTCAGAGCCAGGCAGCAGGGGTAAGAATGAATTCACCAAAGATGCCCAACTCAGCTCCACACACCCATGGGTTTGTAATTGATAATGAGATGATGATGATGATGAAGATGATGGTTAACATTAATGTAAGTCACAATGGTATTTACCAGATATTGTTCTGAGCATTTTACTATATTAACTCATTTAATCCTTACAGCAATCCTATGAGGTGGGTAATGTGGTTATCCCCATTTTATACCAGGGAAAGTCGAGGCACAGAGAGGTTAGGCAACGTGCCAAGGTGACAAGCCCCAGAAGTGGCTGAGCAGGGATTGGAGCAGGTGATCCTGGGCACTGTACCCAAGCAAAACGTCTCCCTAACACCCTGCCACCCAGCCAGACACAGTGCCCCAGATGCTTCTGGTCCCAAGACCAGAGTCGAGCTGACCCACTCTTGCCCTCCTGTTTCATGAATTCACGTTCAGACCACAAATTTCCCTTAGTGCATTGTTCCCTGGTGAGTGGGGTGCCCTAATGATTAAGCAAACATGGGCTATGGAATCAGATGGACTTAGGTTCAAATCCCAGCTCAGCCACATCCTAACTAAGCAGGGAAGGATAAGTGATGTCACCTTTCTGAGCCTCATTTGCCCCATCTGCCAAATGGAGCTAACGATGTTTCACCCCTGGAATGGCTGTGGGGACTGAGCGAGCAAATCCGCCCAAGCGTGCAGCCCCTTGCCTGCTCGTGGTGCGCATGGAGGAGATAGCTTCTCTTTTACTACTTGCCTAGTCTTGACCCCTCTGTCTCCTTCTGCTTCCCGCCAGCCCACTTCCCACCCCAAGCCAGCAGCCTGCTCACCGACCTTGCCAGAACTCAAAGTTGGGAGAAATTAAAAGCCCAGTGGGATCCCTGCAGGCTCTGCCAGCCTAACAACACAGCCAACTAAAGAATCTCTTGGATTTGAGTTCTGAGCAAATCGGAGCTTAAAACAAAAGTCCCAAACTTTAAACCCCACTGAGGGGCTTCCCTGGTGGCGTAGTGGTTACGAATCCGCCTGCCAATGCAGGGGACGTGGGTTCCATACCTGGCCTGGGAAGATCCTAAATGCCGCGGAGCAGCTAAGCCCATGCGCCACAACTACTGAGCCTGTGCTCTAGAGCCCGAGCGCCGCAACAAGAGAAGCCACCGCAATGAGATGCCCGCGCACCACAAAAAGAGTAGCTCCCGCTCACCGCAACCAGAGAAAGCGCTCGCGCAGCAGCGAAGATTCAACGCCTCCAAAAATAAATTAATTAATTTAAAAAAAAAAACCACTGAGGAGCTAAGTCTGGTACCCCACGAAGCTATTTTTTTTAAAGTGCTTTGAGCGTCGGCATTATTGAGAGGTAAGAGTTCCGAGTACCCGCATCTTAGGGCTGCCCAGTCCTCTCAAAGGGCTCAAAGTCAAAGGAGACGTTAAAAATACACGTGCCACAGACAAATGCAAACTGAGGGACAGTCTCTGAACAACTGGTCTAGACGCTTCAAAATGTTAGGGTCATAAATGACAAAAAAAAAAAAAAGCTGAGGAACTGTTTCAGATTAAAAGGGACAAAAAAGAAATGACAACTAAAAGCACCGCGTGATTCTGGATTATTTTTTTTAAATGGGGTGGGAGGGACAGTTAGGGAAATTTGCCACAAACTGTGGATTAGATAATAGTATTGCCTCAATGCTAATATCCTGAATTTGATAATTATGCTGCAGTTATGTAAGAGAATTTCCTTGTTCTTAGGAGATAAGCATCGGTAAAGAGGCATTTCGTTTACAGCTTCTCAAATGATTCAGAAAAGAAAATAATATGCATATTTATATATGGAAAGAAAGAAATGACTGAGCAAATGGGACAAAGGATATACGTAATTCCTTTGCACTATCCTTGCAACTTTTCTGTGAGAGCAGAATTATTTCAAAGTGAAAAAAAAAATTTTAATGCAGATTCCTGTGTTACATTCCCCCCTTCCTGGAGAGCCCAACTCATTGGATCTTTGGAAGGACCCAGGAATCTGTATTTCTAGCAAGCTCCCCAGGGGATTCTGGCACACAGGAAGCCTGACTGTAAGTCTATCTCTGCAGAAAGCTGGGGGCCTTCTTTCCCAGTCAGAGGGCAGAGGCACAGCTCCTCCAGTTTTTACCTTCCTTTCCCCACCTGTTCCAGGCAACAATCAAAGAGCCACTAATGGAGGGTTTTGCAAACCAACAGCATGGGAGGTTCCTCCAGATTTTTGTCAAGAGCAAAGCTTGCTCCGAGCCTCTAGCCCACTTATAATTACATGACTTAAAATACAATTTGCTAAAGACAATTTGCTGAGGAAGGGAGATAGAAGAAATAAAATGAGAGTAAGGAAGAAGCCGAGGCTTCCGGGAAGATGGCGGAAGAGTAAAACGCGGAGATCACCTTCCTCCCCACAGATACACCAGAAATACATCTACACGTGGAACAACTCCTACAGAACACCTACTGAACGCTGGCAGAAGACCTCAGACCTCCCAAAAGGCAAGAAACCCCCCCCCCCTACCTGGGTAGGGCTAAAGAAAAAAGAAGAAACAGAGACAAAAAATAGGGAGGGGACCTGCGCCAGTGGGAGGGAGCCGTGAAGGAGAAACGGTTTCCACACACTAGGAGCCCCTTCGCGGGCGGAGACTGCGGGTGGCGGAGGGGGAAAGCTTCGGAGCTGCAGAGGAGAGCGCAGCCACAGGGGTGCGGAAGGCAAAGCGGAGAGATTTCCGCACAGAGGATCAGGGCCGACCAGCACTCACCAGCCCGAGAGGCTTGTCTGCTCCCCCGCCAGGGCGGGCGGGGCTGGGAGCTGAGGCTCGGGCTTTGGTCAGAGCGCTGGGAGAGGACTGGGGTTGGCGGCGTGAAGACAGCCTGCAGGGGTTAGTGCGCCACGGCTAGCCGGGAGGGAGTCCGGGGAAAAGTCTGGACCTGCCGAAGAGGCAAAAGACTTTTTCTTACCTCACTTCCTGGTGCGTGAGGAGACGGGATTAAGAGCGCTGTTTAAAGGAGCTCCAGAGACGGGCGCAAGCCACGGCTAAAAGCGCGGACCCCAGAGACGGGCATGAGGCGCTAAGGCTGCTGCGGCCGCCACCAAGAAGCCTGTGTGCGAGCACAGGTCACTCTCCACACCCCCCTTCCGGGAGCCTGTGCAGCCCGCCACTGCCAGGGTCCCGGGATCCAGGGTCAACCCCTCCGGGAGAACGCACGGCGCGCTTCAGGCTGGTGCAACGTCACGCCGGCCTCTGCCTCCGCAGGCTCGCCCCACACTCCGTGCCCCTCCCTCCCCCCGGCCTGAGTGAGCCAGAGCCCCCAAATCAGCGGCTCCTTTAACTCCGTCCTCCCTGAGCGAAGAACAGACGCCCTCCGGCGACCTACACGCAGAGGCGGGGCCAAATCCAAAACTGAGCCCCTGGGAGCTATCAGAACAATGAAGAGAAAGGGAAATCTCTCCCAGCAGCCTCAGAAGCAGCAGATTAAAGCTCCACGATCAACTTGACGTACCCTGCATCTGTGGAATGCATGAATAGACAACGAATCATCCCAAATTAAGGAGGTGGACTTTGAGAGCAAGATTTATTATTTTTTCCCCTTTTCCTCTTTTTGTGAGTGTGTATGTGTATGCTTCTGTGTGAGATTTTGTCTGTATAGCTTTGTTTCCACCATTTGTCCTAGGGTTCTACCGGTCCGTTTTTTTTGTTGTTGTTTTTTAAATTTTTTTCTTTTTTTTCTCTTAATAATTTTTTTATTTTAATAACTTTATTATATTTTATCTTATTTTATTTTACTTTATCTCTTTTCCTTTTTTTCCTTCCTTCCCTCCTTCCTTCCTTCCTCCCTCCCTCCCTCCTTTCTTTCTTTCTTTCTTTCTACTTCTACTAATTCTTTCTTTCTACTTTTTCTCCCTTTTATTCTGAGCCGTGTGGATGAAAGGCTCTTGGTGCAGCAGCCAGGAGTCAGTGCTGTGCCTCTGAGGAGGGAGAGCCAACTTCAGGACACTGGTCCACAAGAGACCTCCCAGCTCCACATAATATCAAATGGTGAAAATCTCCCAGAGATCTCCATCTCAACACCAGTACCCAGCTTCACTCAACGACCAGCAAGCTACAGTGCTGAACATCCTATGCCAAACAACTAGCAAGACAGGATCACAACCCCACCCATTAGCAGAGAGGCTGCCTAAAATCATAAGTCCACAGACACTCCAAAACACACCACCAGATGTGGACCTGCCCGCCAGAAAGACAAGATCCAGCCTCATCCACCAGAACACAGGCACTAGTCCCCTCCACCAGGAAGCCTACACAACCCACTGAACCAACCTTAGCCACTGGGGACAGACACCAAAAACAACAGGAACTACGAACCTGCAGCCTGCAAAAAGGAGACCCCAAGCACAGTAAGATAAGGAAAATGAGAAGACAGAAAAACACACAGCAGATGAAGGAGCAAGATAAAAACCCACCAGACCTAACAAATGAAGAGGAAATAGGCAGTCTACCTGAAAAAGAATTCAGAATAATGATAGTAAAGATGATCCAAAATCTTGGAAATAGAATAGACAAAATGCAAGAAACATTTAACAAGTACCTAGAAGAACTAAAGATGAACAAACAAGATGAACAACACAATAAATGAAATTTAAAATACTCTAGATGGGATCAATAGCAGAATAACTGAGGCAGAAGAACGGATAAGTGACCTGGAAGATAAAATAGTGGAAATAACTACTGCAGAGCAGAATAAAGAAAAAAGAATGAAAAGAACTGAGGACAGTCTCAGAGACCTCTGGGACAACATCAAACGCACCAACATTAGAATTATAGGGGTTCCAGAAGAAGAAGAGAAAAAGAAAGGGACTGAGAAAATATTTGAAGAGATTATAGTTGAAAACTTCCCTAATATGGGAAAGGAAATAGTCAATCAAGTCCAGGAAGCACAGAGAGTCCCATACAGGATAAATCCAAGGAGAAATATGCCAAGACACATATTAATCAAACTGTCAAAAATTAAATACAAAGAAAACATATTAAAAGCAGCAAGGGAAAAACAACAAATAACACACAAGGGAATCCCCATAAGGTTAACAGCTGATCTTTCAGCAGAAACTCTGCAAGCCAGAAGGGACTGGCAGGACATATTTAAAGTGATGAAGGAGAAAAACCTGCAACCAATATTACTCTACCCAGCAAAGATCTCATTCAGATTTGATGGAGAAATTAAAACCTTTACAGACAAGCAAAAGCTGAGAGAGTTCAGCACCACCAAACCAGCTTCACAACAACTGCTAAAGGAACTTCTCTAGGCAGGAAACAGAAGAGAAGGAAAAGACCTACAATAACGAACCCAAAACAATTAAGAAAATGGTAATAGGAACATACATACCGATAATTACCTTAAATGTAAATGGACTAAATGCTCCCACCAAAAGACACAGATTGGCTGAATGGATACAAAAACAAGACCCATATATTTGCTGTCTACCAGAGACCCACTTCAGACCTAGAGACACATACAGACTGAAAGTGAGGGGAGGGAAAAAGATATTCCATGCAAATGGAAACCAAAAGAAAGCTGGAGTAGCAATTCTCATATCAGACAAAATAGACTTTAAAATAAAGACTATTATAAGAGACAAAGAAGGACACTACATAATGATCAAGGGATCGATCCAAGAAGAAGATATAACAATTGTAAATATTTATGCACCCAACATAGGAGCACCTCAATACATATGGCAAATGCTAACAGCCATAAAAGGGGAAATCGACAGTAACACATTCATAGTAGGGGACTTTAACACCCCACTTTCACCAATGGACAGATCATCCAAAATGAAAATAAATAAGGAGACACAAGCTTTAAATGATACATTAAACAAGATGGACTTAATTGATATTTATAGGACATTCCATCCAAAAACAACAGAATACGCATTTTTCTCAAGTGCTCATGGAACATTCTCCAGGATAGATCATATCTTGGGTCACAAATCAAGCCTTGGTAAATTTAAGAAAATTGAAATTGTATCAAGTATCTTTTCCAACCACAACGCTATGAGACTAGATACCAATTACAGGAAAAGATCTGTAAAAAATACAAACACATGGAGGCTAAACAATACACTACTTAATAACGAAGTGATCACTGAAGAAATCAAAGAGGAAATTTAAAAATACCTAGAAACAAATGACAATGGAGACACGACGACCCAAAATCTATGGGAAGCTGCAAAAGCAGTTCTAAGAGGGAAGTTTATAGCAATTCAATCCTACCTTAAGAAACAGGAAACATCTCGAATAAACAACCTAACCTTGCACATAAAGCAATTAGAGAAAGAGAACAAAAAAAACCCAAAGTTAGCAGAAGGAAAGAAATCATAAAAATCAGATCAGAAATAAATGAAAAAGAAATGAAGGAAATGATAGCAAAGATCAATAAAACTAAAAGCTGGTTCTTTGAGAAGATAAACAAAATTGATAGACCATTAGCCAGACTCATCAAGAAAAAAAAGGGAGCAGACTCAAATCAACAGCATTAGAAATGAAAAAGGAGAAGTAACAACTGACACTGCAGAAATACAAAAGATCATGAGAGATTACTACAAGCAACTATATGCCAATAAAATGGACAACCTGGAAGAAATGGACAAATTCTTAGAAAAGCACAACTTTCTGAGACTGAACCAGGAAGAAATAGAAAATTTGAACAGACCAATCACAAGTAATGAAATTGAAACTGTGATTAAAAATCTTCCAACAAACAAAAGCCCAGGACCAGATGGCTTCACAGGCGAATTCTATCAAACATTTAGAGAAGAGCTAACACCTATCCTTCTCAAACTCTTCCAAAATATAGCAGAGGGAGGAACACTCCCAAACTCATTCTATGAGGCCACCATCAACCTGATACCAAAACCAGACAAGGATGTCACAAAGAAAGAAAACTACAGGCCAATATCACTGATGAACATAGATGCAAAAATCCTCAACAATATACTAGCAAACAGAATCCAACAGCACATTAAACGGATCATACACCATGATCAAGTGGGGTTTATTCCAGGAATGCAAGGATTCTTCAATATACGCAAATCAATCAACGTGATACACCATATTAACAAATTGAAGGAGAAAAACCATATGATCATCTCAATAGATGCAGAGAAAGCTTTCGACAAAATTCAACACCCATTTATGATAAAAACCCTGCAGAATGTAGGCATAGAGGGAACTTTCCTCAACATAATAAAGGCCATATATGACAAACCCACAGCCAACATCGTCCTCAATGGTGAAAAACTGAAAGCATTTCCACTAAGATCAGGAACAAGACAAGGTTGCCCACTTTCACCACTCTTATTCAACATAGTTTTGGAAGTTTTAGCCACAGCAGTCAGAGAAGAAAAGGAAATAAAAGGAATCCAAATCGGAAAAGAAGAAGTAAAGTTGTCACTGTTTGCAGATGACATGATACTATACATAGAGAATCCTAAAGATGCTACCAGAAAACTACTAGAGCTAATCAATGAATTTGGTAAAGTAGCAGGATACAAAATTAATGCACAGAAATCTCTGGCATTCCTATACACTAAGGATGAAAAATCTGAAAGTGAAATCAAGAAATCACTCCCATTTACCATTGCAACAAAAAGAATAAAATATCTAGGAATAAACCTACCTAAGGAGACAAAAGACCTGTATGCAGAAAACTATAAGACACTGATGAAAGAAATTAAAGATGAAACAAATAGATGGAGAGATATACCATGTTCTTGGATTGGAAGAATCAACATTGTGAAAATGACTCTACTACCCAAAGCAATCTACAGATTCAATTCAATTCCTATCAAACTACCACTGGCATTTTTCACAGAACTAGAACAAAAACTTTCACAATTTGTATGGAAACACAAAAGACCCCGAATAGCCAAAGCAATCTTGAGAACGAAAAATGGAGCTGGAGGAATCAGGCTCCCTGACTTCAGACAATACTACAAAGCTACAGTAATCAAGACAGTATGGTACTCGCACAAAAACAGAAATATAGATCAATGGAACAGGATAGAAAGCCCAGAGATAAACCCAAGCATATATGGTCACCTTATCTTTGATAAGGAGGCAGGAATGTACAGTGGAGAAAGGACAGCCTCTTCAATAAGTGGTGCTGGGAACACTGGACAGGTACATGTAAAAGTATGAGATTAGATCACTCCCTAACACCATACACAAAAATAAACTCAAAATGGATTAAAGACCTAAATATAAGGCCAGAAACTATCAAACCCTTAGAGGAAAACATAGGCAGAACACTCTATGACATAAATCACAGCAATCATTAGCAAGATCCTTTTTGACCCACCTCCTAGAGAAATGGAAATAAAAACAAAAATAAACAAATGGGACCTAATGAAACTTAAAAGCTTTTGCACAGCAAAGGTAACCATAAACAAGACCAAAAGACAACCCTCAGAATGGGAGAAAATATTTGCAAATGAAGCAACTGACAAAGGATTAATCTCCAAAATTTATAAGCAGCTCATGCAGCTCAATAACAAAAAACCAAATAACTCAATCCAAAAATGGGCAGAAGACCTAAATAGACATTTCTCCAAAGAAGATGTACAGACTGCCAACAAACACATGAAAGAATGCTCAACATCATTAATCATTAGAGAAACTCAAATCAAAACTACAATGAGATATCATCTCACACCAGTCAGAATGGCCATCATCAAAAAATCTAGAAACAATAAATGCTGGAGAGGGTGTGGAGAAAAGGGAACCCTCTTGCACTGTTGGTGGGAATGTAAATTGATACAGCCACTGTGGAGAACAGTATGGAAGTTCCTTAAAAAACTACAAATAGAACTACCATATGACCCAGCAATCCCACTACTGGACATATACCCTGAGAAAACCATAATTCAAAAAGAGTCATGTACCAAAATGTTCATTGCAGCTCTATTTACAATAGCCCAGAGATGGAAACAACCTAAGTGTCCATATCAGATGAATGGATAAAGAAGATGTGGCACATATATACAATGGAATATTACTCAGCCATAAAAAGAAACGAAATTGAGCTATTTGTAATGAGGTGGATAGACCTAGAGTCTGTCATACAGAGTGAAGTAAGTCAGAAAGAGAAAGACAAATACCGTATGCTAACACATATATATGGAATTTAAGGGGGAAAAATGTCATGAAGAACCTAGGGGTAAGACAGGAATAAAGACACAGACCTACTAGAGAATGGACTTAAGGGTATGGGGAGGGGGAAGGGTAAGCTGTGACCAAACAAGAGAGAGGCATGGACATATATACACTACCAAACGTAAGGTAGATAGCTAGTGGGAAGCAGCCGCATAGGGAGATCAGCTCGGTGCTTTGTGACCGCCTGGAGGGGTGGGATAGGGAGGATGGAAGGGAGGGAGATGCAAAAGGGAAGAGATATGGGAACATATGTATATGTATAACTGATTCACTTTGTTATAAAGCAGAAGCTAACACACCATTGTAAAGCAATTATACTCCAATAAAGATGTTAAAAAAAAAAAAAAAAAGGAAGAAGCCTACCAAGACAGGCTAAAGCGGCACCCTGGGGGACTAGACAGCTCCTGTGTGTTTGTTTCATCAGGGATCATGATGACATCACTTGGCTTTAATCCTCCTTAGTCATTTTCATTTGGGGACATTGGCAGCAGCTGCCATTTCTTTTTTTTTTCTTTCAGGGTTTTCTTTTTCTTTTTTTTTTTTTCTTTTTGGCTGCCTTGTGTCTTCGTTGCTACGTACTAGCTTTCTCTAGTTGCAGCGAGCAGGGGCTACTCTTCGTTGGGGTGCACGGGCTTCTCATTGTGGTGGCTTCTCTTGTTGCAGAGCACAGGCTATAGGCACGCCAGCTTCAGTAGTTGTGGCATGCAGGCTCAGTAGTTGTGGCTCGCGGGCTCTAGAGCACAGGCTCAGTAGTTGTGGTGCACGGGTTTAGTTGCTCCATGACATGTGGGATCTTCCCAGATCAGGACTCGAACCCATGTCCCCTACATCGGCAGGCGGATTCTTAACCATTGCACCACCAGGGAAGCCCAGCAGTTGCCATTTCTTAATGCATGGGCAGGACCAACAGCTCAGCTCAGTGTTGGTGTTCAAATATGCCAGGGCACTGTCTCACAAGACAGGGCTGCCTCTCACAAGCAGAGCCTCGGGAAAAGTGACGACACCCCAAAAGGCAATTAGGAGGAAAACAACTTGGGTGGAAGCATAACCCAGGCTTTCCAGAGGCTTGCAAACTGCTTTGACCAGGACCCACAATAAGGAATGCATTTACACCACAATCTGATTCACTCTAACACACAAACACAGACACTGACAGACATGAAGCGCTCCATCCTCATCCCAGGAAGGCTTTATTGTCCCAGCTTCTGGGAGTGCTGTCTGCAGAGAGCCTCCAGCTGTCAGCCCCTTGGACTGAGTCCCTGCCTTATCTTCATGGAGCCTCCTTGCTCAAAGTCACACCTCTTTCCCGAGATGGTTCATGTCCAGTGAGGGGAAGATAAAAACCTGGCCATCTTAGCCCAACTGAGGACAATTTCTGAAGAGCCATTTTAACTCCCAGATTCCCCGTGGGGATAGTCAAGATCATTGTTAGACCTCCATCCCAGCTTGACCTCTCCCCCTGCCCACTCCTGTTTCTCTCCCCTCCTGTCCACAGGAGTTGATCTCAAGAACAGTCCCTCATAAACCTTCCAAACACTAAATTCTGTCTCAGGATCTGCTTCCTTGGAGAACATAACCTGGGACCCACATAATTAAAACAAGAGTTCAACAAAACCAATATTTATCCTTTCTCTGTGTCATGCATTCTCATATAATCTATGTTATTTCATTTTTTAAAATGTTGGTCATGATCCAATAAATTGATTTCATGACTCAGCCATGGCTTGAAAATGCTAGTCTGGACTATGCCCATGAAGCATGGAGTATGGTCAGTGTATCCTTTGGGCTGTCCTTAGCTGCAAGTAAAAGAATGCCTGACTAGGGACTTCCCTGGTGGTCCAGTGGTTAAGACTCCGTTCTCCCAATGCAGGGGACTCAGGTTCGATCCCTGGTCAGGGAACTAGATTCCACCTGCCTCAACTAAAGATCCTGCATGCTGCAACTAAGACCCGATGCAGCCAAATAAATAAATAAATAAATAAATAAAAGAATGCCTGACTAAACATGGATTAAATGATAGAGGTTTACTTTCTACACAAGAAAATATTTGGCAATAGGTGGTTCCAGAGTTTGTTCATGACTCAACACCTTCATCAAAAACCCAGGTTCTGGGCTTCCCTGGTGGCACAGTGGTTGAGAGTCCACCTGCTGATGCAGGGGACACAGGTTCGTGCCCCGGTCTGGGAAGATCCCACATGCCGCGGAGCGGCTGGGCCCATGAGCCATGGCCACTGAGCCTGCGTGTCTGGAGCCTGTACTTCGCAACGGGAGAGGCTACAACAGTGAGAGGCCCGCGTACCGCAAAAAAAAAAAAAAAAAAAAAAAAAAAAAAAAAAAACAGGTTCTTTCCATATTTCTTCTCCACCATCCTTGACATGTTGGCCATGCCTTCTCACAGTCACAAGATGGCTGCCATTGCTCCAGGCATCATGTCCTTATACAACCACCTCCAAAAGGGTGGGAAGCATCCCTTCACACATTTCTTTCAATTCAGGAAGAAAAAATTCTGCAGAAGCCCCAGGAGCAGACTTCCCCTTATTTCTCATTAGCCAGAACTGGGTCATTGTTCATGTCTAAATCAATCCCTGCCATCCAATACCTAAGGTTCCATTAGCAAAAACAAAAAGGCAAATGAAGATTAGTAAACAACCAACAAGGACTGCCACAGTTCATGTCAGGTACCCCATTCAGCCCTTATTTCCTTCTAGGGTCCAATGTCTAAGACCCTGTGGTTGGGCAGTCATTGATCTCTGGCAGATTCACAGCAACCATACCACCATACCAGACATCACTAGTTGATCATAGCAATCTTTTCCACTGAGCAGGAATGTGATTTCACAATGTGTCCCAACAAAATACTCCATGCACCTATTAGAATTAAAACCTGAGATAAAATCTGGTTCCTGCCCTGGCCTCTAGAGCAGAGGATAACAATGGAAGCTGAGATGAGGGAGGATTAACCAGTTTTTGCTCAGTATTTTCAGAACACTCTCTGACTCACACATCCTTCCTTCTCTCCTCACTTGGAATATTTCTTCCTTCCCTTGGCCTATCTAAATCCCACTTGTCCTTTAAAGAGGTCCAACTCAAGCCCGATTCCTCCAGGAAGTCTCCCCGGTTATCCCATTCTTGTTTAAAATTATTCACTGAACCCACTGATCAATCTTAACGTGACTCGAAGGGTGTTAACCAGACCTTGTGTGCCTGCTGATGTGAGGCCGAGGAAGCATGCCTAAAAGTATCCTTGCCCAGATAACCAACCTGAATCAAATCCAGCCTCGAGGTTAACTACCAGTTTATAAGAAATACAGGAACTAACATTAAATGATACATGGGATATAATGATCTAGAATGTAATGTAGTATAATGACACATGGGATATAAAAATCTAGAATGTCAGAAACTAAAGAACTAATGACCTAGTGTCTTTAGCAAGTAAATGACATTTTAAAAAGGAGCAGAAATTTTGTAGATTTATATCAGTTAACTGCCACAATAATGTTATGTAATAAACCACACTGGAACATAGTGGCTTAAAATAACAATGTATTATTTCTCATGGTTCTGTGGTCAGCTGGGCAGTTCTTTTGGTCTGGCCCAGGCTCAGCTGATCTGGGCTGGGCTTGCTCATGCATCTATGGTCAGCTGACAGGTCAGCTGGGGACCAGCTGGTCCGGAATGGCCTCACCCAAGAAAGTCCTCCCCTACATGGTTACCCCACAGCAAGCTGCCTAAGTTTGCTCTCCTGGGTGAGATAAGAATCCAAGAGAATAAGTGGAATCGTGCAAGACAATTCGAGGCCCAGACCCAGAAATCATCCAGCTGCATTCTATTGACCAAAGCAAGGCACATGATCAGATTCCAGGGTCCAGAAATAGACTCCACCTCTCAACAGGAGAAGCTGCCAAGTCAGATGGCTAAGGCAGTGAATATGGAGAGAGGCCATTTACTGCAATCAATCCACCTCAGGGTTAAAAAAGACATATCAACCAAATGCAATGTGTGCCCTTGTTCAGATCCGGATTTACACAAACCAACTGCAAAACCTTATTTTTGTGGTCATTAGGGAAAACTGAACATAAGTTGAGTATTAAATGATAATATGGAATTGTTGATTTTTAAGTACAAAAATGGTGTTGTGTGAATTTTTTAAATGTCTTTATTGTTAGAAGTACATACTGAAGGGACTTCCTTGGCAGTCCAGTGGTTAAGACTCCACGCTTCCACTGCAGGGGGCAAGGGTTCAATCCCTGGTCGGGAAACTAAGATCCCGCATGCCGGGTAGTGAGGCTAAAAAAAAAAAGTACATACTGATGTATTTGTGGGTGAAATTATATAACGTCTGAGATTTATTTTAAAATATTCTATCAAAAAAAGGAAGCAGGGGGAGGGGGAATAGATGTACAAGAATAGCAAAAAGTTGATCACTGTTGAAGCTGGGTAATGCACACAAGGGGTGTTATATTACTATTCTCATTAAATTTATGTACGTGTGTTTGAAATTTTCCATAATAAGAAAAGTTTTAAAACTCTTCAGCTTTCTTTGGCTCATGTATTTTCATAGTGTGGTGATTATCACTGGTAGTTCAAGAACATTAAAAAGAAAGTCTCAGTTTGGTGCTAATCTGTCTTTAACACCTATCAAACACCCATTAATCTCTCTATAACAAAATAAAAGCAGTTCTCAGGCTCCAGAGCCCTTAGCAGGGACAGGATATAACAAGAATTTCATATCATGGTTTGATTTCCATTGCATTTATTTTTTACTATTACTTTCTCCCTACCATGAGTGAAGCTGCTTTTCTATTTATGAATAGTGACACAAAGTTCTCTTTTTAAATAAATTAAGGTTATAAACAGTGAATTTTAAGTGATTAAATCAATAATGATACAGATGGTAAAAGGTTATGACTAAAACTGTGAAGGTGGTTGTTTTTGTTAAGGTCAGCTACCCCCTCTAGCAAACAATTCTAAATCCCACTGGCTTTACATAATAAAGTTCTATATCTTAAGTCACAGCCAAATGCAGGGAAATGGGAGCCTCTGCTTCAGGGAGTCATTCAGAGATCCAGGCTCCTTCCAGCTAAGGGCTCTGAAACCCTCCGGCCTTTGAAGTCCACCATTGGACCTTCTGCACTCAGCTGGCACACTAGAGAAACGAGAATGCATCTGCAGTGTCACATGGAAGGATTTGGGGGCCAGGCCTGAACATACACACTTCACTTCAGCCCATGTTCTGTTGGCTAGAATTCATCACATGGTCCCACCTAGCTGCGAAAGAGGCTGGAGGTGTAGACATACGCTTGGGAAGAAGGGGATTTGGTGAATATTTAGCATTACCTCTGTCACAGTGGCCCTCAAATGACTGAAATTTGAGAAAAACCATTCTAAAAGATGAAGCCCAAACTCCTCAGTGTGGCACATAAAGGTCTTTATGATTCTGGATGTATCAGTCAGGGTTCAACCAGAGAACCACTATGAACACCATAGAAAAAAGAATTACAGGGACAAGACTGGACACAGTGGTGGGAGCTGGTGGAGGAATCTATTCAATGATCTTGCCTCTGCATCACTTAGATCAGTTGTCAAGGAGGAGCCCTGGACATGAATGAGAGCAAGGACAAACTGGAACCTGGGAGGATGACCTTGGAGCCACAGGGACAACTGAGAGGACCAAGTGGCACCAGTGTCCACAGTGCCTGGGGCCCTGGGTTGACCTTCAGAGCATAAAAAACATGGCTTCAGTTTTACATCCATCTTCCAAAACCCACACAAGTTTCTCTTATGTTCGATGCTAACCCAGAACCACACAGGGAAGGTAATTCTGGAAAAAGAGTTCTAACCCAGCTGGACCCAGTACAAGCCACTTCATGGATCTCCCCAGCTCATACCTTCCACTCCAGCCATGCCACTTCATGGATCTCCCCAGCTCATACCTTCCACTCCAGCCATGCCGACTACAGTTGACCCTTGAACAAAACAGGTTTGAACTCTGAGGGTCCACTTTTATGCATTTTTTTTCAATAAATACGTACTATAGTGCTACATGATCCGAGGTTGGTTGAATCTGCAGATGCAAAACCACAAATTCAGAGTGTTGACTGTAAAGTTATAGGCAGATTTTCAACTGTGTGTTGTAGGGATGGGCACCTCTAACCCCCACGTTGTTCAAGGGTCAACTGTACTCGCCTTTTCTCAACTATTCCAGATGTTGCCTCACTTTATCCATGCTGTTCCCTCTCCCTGGAACTCTTCAGGAAGAGGTGCCCACCTCTTCCTCAGCCTTCAAAATCTTGTCAAATGTCACCTCCTCTAGGAAGTCTTCCCTGCAGTCTCTGGGCAGAGGGGGAGAGGGGTGGAGCCCTAAATACAGAAGGTTGTGCAAAAAGCCATGTGACCCTTCTCCATAAGCCTTGAAATCTTCCGCAAAGTTGCTAAATGCACTATGTGCTGGGTGTGACTGGATTTCTTTTCAAAAATAGCAGTGAGGCTGGGTTTCTTATCTGAGTTTGACTCAGGGTGGAAGAAAGATAGCGCACATAGGCACAAGAGCCCTGAGACAGGGAGAAGCTCGGGAAAGAGAGAAGCATGAGGAAATAAGACACCAGAATGGGCAGAAATTATGGGGAGACTTGAGGCTGCCCCAGACTTGGAATTCGGGTCTATGACCTGTTTAACCAGATCTCTAAAGAGGCAGGAGCAACATGTTACGCAGTTGTGGTAGATTGGATTATCCTTCTCAGGTCTTCACTCCCTTCCCCTATATGACCTTGAAGGGCTTGAGAGTGAGACAAGTATATTTCCCTGTCCTGTAGATGTTGGACTTGCACTTGACCGTATGATATTTTTTTCAGCCAGTGCAAAGTGGGCAGAAGTGATGAGCTAGTTCTGAGCCAAGGTGGTAGGAAACCTTACATGTGACTGTTCGCCCCCTTGCACTTCTGCTATTCACCACAAAAAGAATATAACTGAGCCATTGCTGAGCCAAAAAAGAGGATGAAAGACATGAAGAAGAAGCATGTGGAATATACTTGAACTCTTCAGCAACCAGGAGCCAAGCCTCAGATGATTCCAGCAGAGCTATAGTTCACTCTAGACTAATGAACAAGAAACTAGCTCTTTCTTGTTGGTTTTTATTAGCTGAATTGAGAAATAATTCACATACCATAAAATTCACCCATTTAAATAGTACCATCCAATTTTTTTTTTGGCAGATTCACAGTTGTACAGCCATCACTATAATCAATTTTAGAACATTTTCATCACCCCAAAAGAAAATCGCCTATCCAATGCATTAACAGTCTTTTCCCATTTCCCTGTTTGTTGTTACACAGCGTCATTGTGGCGATAGCTGATATATACACAGGTATTAGAAATGCGTCCAGTGTTAGCAAGCTCATAATTCCACATTCTTCTTGCAGAAGTTCAGGATAAGAAAGGTTTACATGCACGCATCCACACAAACACCCCTACACATATTCACACAATTGTACACACATGCTCAGACACACATCCACTGTCACACACTTGTACAAATATATCACACAACCACACTCAGACATAGACTCACACTCATTTTCAAGGATACAAAGATTCATATACAGACTCGTGCACACGCTCACAATTACACGCTTGTAGACACACACACCCAGACAGCAATTTCCCAACCCCCAGTCATTCAAATGACTCATCACAACTTTTTCCATATCTGCATATCACATATGCTTTTATTTCCTTAATTTTTCCTTTGAATGACACATTTTTATTTAAATAAATTGGTTTTTAAAAGAAAGTGCTATAAATAGATGGTCCTCATCTTTCCCATTTGCTCTTGACCCTTCTTTCCACCACACCCAAATCTACCTATTATAAGTGGAAGAGGGGGACCGGGTGCCACAACCTCCAGGAAGCCCCCCAACCATGCAGTTGCACAGACCCTGCACTTAGAAAGGCCTCCTGCTTACTTTAGTGCTCTCAGCATCTGGGAATCCTTAATAATTCATTAACTATAATTATAATGCATTTTCATTTTGCACTGGAACCCACAAATTCTGTAGCCTCTTCTGCCCCTGACCATAGAGTATCCCAGCTTCAGTGACACTTAGGGCTTCCTGAGATGGCAGCTCCTCCACTGAACTGTGAACTGACACAGATCAGGTCACATGTCACACAGCCCACACCTTGGAGTCCAGACAGGTGGGAGTTTGAATCTCGGCTCCATTTATCAGCTGGGTAACTTTGGGCAGCCTGCCCTGACATACAGAGCACCCAGAACAAGAGTACAAATGGAGGCCCACAGGCCATGTGTCTAAAAGTCTGCATGGTAAAAATCAGGCTTACATAGTGGGAAGCAGCAGCAGAGCACAGGAAGATCAGCTCGGTGCTTTGCAATAAGCTAGAGGAGTGGGATAGGAAGGGAGGGCGGGAGGCTCAAGAGGGAAGGAATATGGGGATATATGTATGCATATGGCTGATTCACGTTGTTGTACATCAGAAACTAACACAGTATTGTGAAGCAATTATACTTCAGTAAAGACCTATTAAAAAAAATCAAGCTTACAAATTGTCAAAAAAAATATGATCTAACCTCCTATTTTAACAAGTATACCTTCATTAAAACAAAGTCAAAATATATATGTGAAGCTATGGTTTTTATATGTCTGAAAATTGGCAAAATATCAAAGATGATGGAATTAAATTATGTTGTATTGATGTGCCAGTGATGTCTAAATGAATAATTTTAAAAGACATGCATAATTAAGAAATTGCTATATATTATTGCATAAAGTTTGTTTTTCTTGCCTTCATTTTAGAAAAATCACTCACCCTATTGTTATAATCAAGATTTTTTTTTTATAATCAAGATTTTTACATAATTTCTGTGCTATTGGCAGTAATGATCTAAAGGAATAAAAAATAAATTGAAATTATATATCAAAGGACACAAAGTGTGAATATATTTTCAGGAGAAGTGTAAATTAAAGTAAATTTTAAAAAATTAGCAAATTAAAATTATTTTAGATGTTTTCTAAAGTAATTCTTCTAGAATATTTTATCAGTTTTTTCAGTTAAAATTAAATAATTTATTAAATTATCTTTTGAAATCAAAAGGCAAAATGCAAATGGAAAAATTAAAATAACATTTTAAAATAAGTTGTTTAAATAAAGTTACAGGGAGACAGCAGAGGCAAAAAGAAATACAGTCCTGCAGCCTGTGGAACAAAAAACACATACACAGAAAGATAGACAAGATGAAAAGGCAGAGGGCTATGTACCAGATGAAGGGACAAGATAAAACCACAGAAAAACAACTAAATGAAGTGGAGATAGGCAACCTTCCAGAAAAAGAACTCAGAATAATGATAGTGAAGATGATCCAGGACCTCAGAAAAAGAATGGATGCAAAGATTGAGAAGATGCAAGAAATGTTTAACAAAGACCTAGAAGAATTAAAGAACAAACAAACAGAGATGAACAATACAATGACTGAAATTAAAACTACACTAGAAAAAAAAAAAAACTACACTAGAAGGAATCAATAGCAGAATAATTGAGGCAGAAGAACGGATAAGTGACCTGGAAGACAGAATGGTGGAATTCACTACTGCAGAACAGAATAAAGAAAAAAGAATGAAAGGAAATGAAGACAGCCTAAGAGACCTCTGGGACAACATTAAATGCAACAACATTCGCATTATAAGGGTCCCAGAAGGAGAAGAGAGAGAGAAAGGACCCGAGAAAATATTTGAAGAGATTATAGTCTAAAAATTCCCTAACGTGGGAAAGGAAATAGCCACCCAAGTCCAGGAAGCGCAGAGAGTCCCATACAGGATAAACCCAAGGAGAAACACACCGAGACACATAGTAATCAAATTGGCAAAAATTAAAGACAAAGAAAAATTATTGAAAGCAGCAAGGGAAAAATGACAAATAACATACAAGGGAAGTCCCATTAGGTGAACAGCTGATTTCTCAGCAGAAACTCTACAAGCCAGAAGGGAGTGGCAAAACATACTTAAAGTGATGAAAGGGAAGCACCTACAACCAAGATTACTCTACCCAGCAAGGACCTCGTTCAGATTTGATGGAGAAATCAAAAGCTTTACAGACAAGCAAAAACTAAGAGAATTCAGCACCACCAAACCAACTTTACAACAAATGCTAAAGGAACTTCTCTAAGTGGGAAACACAAGAGAAGAAAACGACCTACAAAAACAAACCCAAAACAATTAAGAAAATGGTCATAGGAACATACATATCGATAATTACCTTAAACATGAATGGATTAAATGCTCCAACCAAAAGACACAGGCTCGCTGAATGGATACAGAAACAAGACCCATATATATGCTGTCTACAAGAGACCCACTTCAGACCTAGGGACACATACAGACTGAAAGTGAGGGAATGGAAAAAGATATTCCATGCAAATGGAAATCAAAAGAAAGCTGGAGTAGCAATACTCATATCAGATAAAATAGACTTTAAAATAAAGAATGTTACAAGAGACAAGGAAGGACACTCCATAATGATCAAGGGATCAATCCAAGAAGAAGATATAACAATTATAAATATATATGCACCCAACATAGGAGCACCTCAATACATAAGGCAACTGCTAACAGCTATAAAAGAGGAAATCGACAGTAACACAATAATAGTGGGGGACTTTAACACCTCACTTACACCAATGGATAGGTCATCCAAAATGAAAATAAATAAGGAAACAGAAGCTTTAAATGACACAATAGACCAGATAGACTTAACTGATATTTATAGGACATTCCATCCAAAAACAGCAGATTACACTTTCTTCTCAAGTGCACACGGAACATTCTCCAGGATAGATCACATCTTGGGTCACAAATCAAGCCTCAGTAAATTTAAGAAAATTGAAATCATATCAAGCATCTTTTCTGACCACAACGCTATGAGATTAGAAATGAATTACAGGGAAAAAAACCGTAAAAAACACAAACAGGGCTTCCCTGGTGGCGCAGTGGTTAAGAATCCGCCTGCCAATGCAGGGGACATGGGTTCAGGCCCTGGTACGGGAAGATCCCACATGCTGCGGAGCAACTAAGCCCGCGTGCCACAACTACTGAGCCTGCGCTCTTGAACCCGTGAGCCACAACTACTGAAGCCCATGTGCCACAACTACTGAAGCCTGCATGCCTAGAGCCTGTGCTCCACAACAAGAGAAGCCACCGCAATGAGAAGCCCTCGCACCACAACGAAGAGTAGCCCCCGCTCGCTGCAACTAGAGAAAGCCCACGTGCAGCAACAGAAGACCCAATGCAGCCAATAAATAAATAAATAAATAAATAAATAAATAAATAAATAAATAAATAAAATAAAAAAGAATAGCTCAACCCCTAGGGTTGCTTTACAAAAAAAAAACAAAACACACACACACAAACACATGGAAGCTAAACAATACGTTACTAAATAACCAAGAGATCACTGAAGAAATCAAAGAGAAAATCAAAAAATACCTAGAGACAAATGACAATGAAAACACGTCCATCCAAAACCTATGGGATGCAGCAAAAGCAGTTCTAAGAGGGAAGTTTATAGCTATACAAGCCTACCTCAAGAAACAAGAAAAATTTCAAATAAACAATCTAACCTTACACCTAAAGGAACTAGAGAAAGAAGAACAAACAGAACCCAAAGTTAGCAGAAGGAAAGAAATCATAAAGATCAGAGCAGAAATAAATGAAATAGAAACAAAGAAAACAATAGCAAAGATCAATAAAACTAAAAGCTGGTTCTTTGAGAATATAAACAAAATTGATAAACCATTAGCCAGACTCATCAAGAAAAAGAGGGAGAAGACTCAAATCAATAAAATTAGAAATGAAAAAGGAGACGTTGCAACAGACACCACAGAAATACAAAGCATCCTAAGAGACTACTACCAGTAACTCTATGCCAATAAAGTGGACAACCTGGAAGAAATGGACAGATTCTTAGAAAGGTATAACCTTCCAAGACTGAACCAGGAAGAAATAGAAAATATGAACAGACCAATCACAAGCACAGAAATTGAAACTGTGATTAAAAATCTTCCAACAAACAAAAGCCCAGGACCAGATGGCTTCACAGGCGAATTCTATCAAACATTTAGAGAAGAGCTAACACCTATCCTTCTCAAAGTCTTCCAAAAAATTGCACAGGAAGGAACACTCCCAAACTCATTCTAGGAGGCCACCATCACCCTGATACCAAAACCAGACAAAGATACTACAAAAAAAGAAAATTACAGACCAATATCACTGATGAATATAGATGCAAAAATCCTCAACAAAATACTAGCAAACAGAATCCAACAACACGTTAAAAGGATCATACACTATGATCAAGTGGGATTTATCCCAGAGATGCAAGGATTCTTCAATATACGCAAATCAATCAATGTGATACAGCATATTAACAAATTGAAGAATAAAAACCATATGATCATCTCAATAGATGCAGGAAAAGCTTTTGACAAAATTCAACACCGATTTATGATAAAAACTCTCCAGAAAGTGGGCATAGAGGGAACCTACCTCAGCATAATAAAGGCCATATACCACAAACCCACAGCAAACATCATTCTCAATGGTGAAAAACTGAAAGCATTTCCTCTAAGATCAGGACAAGACAAGGATGTCCACTCTCACCACTATTACTCAGCATAGTTTTGGAAGTCCTAGCCACAGCAATCAGAGAAGAAAAAGAAATAAAAGGAATACAAATTGGAAAAGAAGTAAAACTCACTGTTTGCAGATGACATGATACTATACATAGAGAATCCTAAAGATGCCACCAGAAAACTACTAGAGCTAATCAATGAATTTGGTAAAGTAGCAGGATACAAAATTAATGCACAGAAATCTCTTCCATTCCCATACACTAATGATAAAAAATCTGAAAGAGAAATTAAGGAAACACTCCCATTTGCCTTTGCACCAAAAAGAATAAAATACCTAGGAATAAACCTACCTAGGGAGACAAAAGACCTGTATGCAGAAAACTATAAAGCACTGATGAAAGAAATTAAAGATGATACCAACAGATGGAGAGATATACCATGTTCTTGGATTGGAAGAATCAATACCGTGAAAATGACTCTACTACCCAAAGCAATCTACAGATTCAATGCAATCCCTATCAAATTACCAATGGCATTTTTCACAGAACTAGAACAAAAAGTCTTAAAATTTGTATGGAGACAAAGAAGACCCCGAATAGCCAAAACAGTCTTGAGGGAAAAAAACGGAGCTGGAGGAATCAGACTTCCTGACTTCAGACTATACTACAAAGCTACAGTAATCAAGACAATATGCTACTGGCACAAAAACAGAAATATAGATCAATGGAACAAGATAGAAAGCCCAGAGATAAACCCAAGCACCTATGGTCAACTAATCTATGACAAAGGAGGCAAGGATATACAATGGAGAAGACAGTCTCTTTAATAAGTGGTGCTGGGAAAACTGGACAGCTACATGTAGAAGAATGAAATTAGAACACTCCCTAACACCATACACAAAAATAAACTCAAAATGGATTTGAAACCTAAATGTAAGACCAGACACTAGAAAATTCTTAGAGGAAAACATAGGAAGAACACTCTTTGACATAAATCACAGCAAGATCTTTTTTGATCCACTTCCTAAAGTAATGGAAATAAAAACAAAAATAAACAAATGAGACCTAATGAAACTTAAAAGCTTTTGCACAGCAAAGGAAACCATAAACAAGAATAAAAGACAACCCTCAGAATGGGAGAATATATTTGCAAACGAATCAATGGACAAAGGATTAATCTCCAAAATATATAAACAGCTCGTGCATCTCGATATTAAAAAGCAAACAACCCAATCCAAAAATGGGCAGAAGACCTAAATAGACATTTCTCCAAAGAATACATACAGGTGGCCAAGGAGCACATGAAAAGCTGCTCAACATCACTAATTATTAGAGAAATGCAAATCAAAACTACAATGAGGTGTCACCTCACACCAGTTAGAATGGGCATCATCAGAAAATCTACAAACAACAAATGCTGGAGAGGGTGTGGAGAAAAGGGAACCCACTTGCACTGTTGGTGGGAATGTAAATTGATACAGCCACTATGGAGAACAGTATAGAGGTTCCTTAAAAAACTAAAAATAGAACTACCATATGATCCAGCAATCCCACTACTGGGCATATACCCTGAGGAAACCATAATTCAAAAAGACACATGTACCCCAATGTTCATTGCAGCACTATTTACAATAGCCAGGTCATGGAAGCAACCTAAATACCCATCGACAGATGAATGGATAAAGAAGATGTGGTACATATATACAATGGAATATTACTCAGCCATAAAAAGGAACAAAACTGGGTAATTTGTTGAGACGTGGATGGATCTAGAGACTGTCGTACAGAGTGAAATAAGTCAGAAAGAGAAAAACAAACATCGTATATTAATGCATATATGTGGAACCTAGAAAAATGGTACAGATGAACCAGTTTGCAGGGCAGAAATTGAGACACAGATGTAGAAAACAAACGTATGGACACCAAGGGAGGAAAGCGGCAGGGGGTGGAGTGTGATGAATTGGGAGATTGGGATTGACATGTATACACTGATGTGTATAAAATTGATGACTAATAAGAACCTGTTGTATAAAAAAATAAATTAAATTAAATTTTAAAAAAAGAAAAAGAAAGAAAGAAAAATAAAGCTACAGGGACTTCCCTGGTGGTCCAGTGGATAAGACTCCATGCTCCCAAGGCAGGGAGCCCGGGTTCAATCCCTGGTCTGGGAACCAGATCCCACATGCATGCTGCAGCTAAGAGTCCACATTCCACAACTAAGAAGCCTGCATGATGCAACTAACAATCCCTTGTGCCACAACTAAACATGCCGCAGCTAAGACCCAGCGCAGCCAAAATAAATAAATAAATAAATATTTTTAAATAAATAAATAAAGCTACAAATATGAATTTTTAAATTAAATCCCAATAAATATTAAAAAATAAAATTGCTAACAATCTTAGAGTTCAAATGTCTGGAAGTCAATGTAAAGAAACGTATCACACTTCATGCATTTTACATTTGGATCTACATATATTCAAATTTAAGAGTAATATGAATCATTAATATTTCAAAATGATCCTCTGCTGCTGTATTAGTTATATATTGCTGTGCACAAAATTACCATAAGTTTAGTAGTTTAAAACAGGACAGATTTATTATATCACAACCCAGATATCCAGACTCAGCCTAGCTGAACCCTCTGCTTCAGAGTCTCTTATAAGACAGCAATCAAGATGTCAGTCAGGGGTGGGGTCTCAGCTGAGACTCAGATGAAGAAGGACCTACTTCCAAACTCACGTGGTGGTTCAGGACTCGATTCTTCATGGGCTGCCAGAGTGAGAATCTCTGCATCTTCCTAGCTGTTGGCTGGAGAAAATCCTCAGTTTCTTGCCATGTGGGCCTCTCCATATGGTGGCTTACTTCATCAAAGCCAGCAAAGGAGGGTCAATAGGGAGAGTCTGCAAGCAAGACAGTAGTTACAGTTTATGCGGGGTAATCACAGATGTGAAATCCTATCAGCTTGGCTGCATTCTGTTGGTTAAAAGCAAGTCACAGATCCTGCCTACACTCAAGGGTAGAGGATGACACAGGAGCATGAACGCCAGAAGGTGAGAATTGGGGTGGGGGGAGTGGCATTTTAGAGTCTGTCTCCCGCAGTGGCCATGCACGGTGCTTGCAAAGATTACACTAATGTGTGAGTGCATCCAGAGCCACAAATTGGAACACAAGGAGAAGCCTGAGAGTTCTTTGTGCATTTATGCTATCAGAGAGGAAGGATTTTGCAAGTTAATACATTGTATTTGCTCTTATTTAAGTGCTTCCAATTCCCAAATTATCCCTGCACTAGAACCAGAGCTAGAATGTTCATCTCCAATGTTGGCAGCAGCACTACCCATGAACCTTCATTGCATTCAGACACAACTGTTATTTTGAGGTCACAGTCTAAGCGATGTGGAGAAGCTTTTCCCGGGGGCCTGAATGATGGTATTCAGGAGAGTACATGTTTAGGACTACAGGTTGCTCTGTGACAGCCCTGGGTGCCAGACTCCAAGTGACAGACATCTCCATGTGTTTTTAATAAATTCTTTCTTTCTTTGTGTATCCTTGTGATATTTGGGGCAGCTTGAGCATCCTAACATGGCAACTGGAGTCCCCCAGAAAGAATAATCCAAGAAAGAGAGAGAGTGCAAGGTAGAAGCCACAATGTCTTTTATGACCAAGTCTTGGAATTCACACACCATCATTTTTGCAATATGCTTCTAGTTACACAGGTCATTCCTGTTCAGTGTGGGAGAGTTCTACACAAGGGTATTGTGGTAGGCAGAATTCTAAAATAGCCCCCAAGACTCCCACCCCTTGGTGTGCATGCCCTGTAGAATCTCCTCCCCTTGAGTGTGAGTGGGACTTGTGAATATAATGGGATTTCACTCTCACGTTTATGTTACATTATTTGGCAGAAGAGATTTTGCAGATGTAGTTAAGGCCCCTAATCAGTTGGCTTTCAGTTAATCAAAAGGGAAAATACCCTGGGTGGCCTGACCTAATCAGGTGAGCCCTTAAACAAGATCAGAAAGATTCAAAGCAAAAAAGAAAAAAAAAGAAAAGATTTCTGCTGCTGGCTTTGAAGAAGGAAATAACTATGTATGAACTATCCGTGGAGAAGGCCATTTAGCAAAGACCTGATAACAGCCTCTAGGAGCTGACAGTGTTGCCCTGTCAACAGCTAGCAAGAAAATGGGGACCTCCATCATACAACCAGAAGGCAATGAATTCTGCCAATGATCCATGAGCTCAAAAGAGGACTCTGAACCTCAGATAAGATCACAGCCCCCACTGACACCTCAGCCTTGCGAATTTCAGCCTTGCGAAACCCTGAAAAGAGGACTTCTGACCTACAGAAACTGTGAGAATGAACAGGTGTTGTTTTAAGCTGCTAAATTTATGGTAATTTGTTACACAGCAGAAGAAAATGAATACCAGTGTGAACATCAGAAGGCAAGAATTATTGGGGGCCATCTTGGAGACCGGCTATCAGAACTTGGTATTGTTAGACTTTTCATTTTTGTTTTTTCTCATTGGTGTCCACTTTTCTTCCCTCTCTTATGCATAAGCTTCTTTACACTTCACTCATTCACTCAGCTACTCCTCTCTTGATACCTTCATTGCAGAAACAATTCCTGATCCCCTACTCTATTCACGTCCAGTGCTGGTCACTGGGGACAAAGAAGGGAGTCACATGTGTCCCCTGCCCTCCAAGAACTCCAGACGGGAACAAGAAGCATTCCATGGTATCCCTTAGCCTTCTTAAATCTACTCCCAACATAACCCATATGTGGTTCAGACCCCAGGACCCTCCAAAAACTGGTTTCAGTACATTGTTCCATCACCAAACCACAAATTTAACGCCCAAAGCACTGAAGTGCAGCAGATTTTGCTGAAGTTTCCAAGTAGAGACCAAGGATGGTATTATATCACATATTACAAGCCAAATGTTATCAAACTATATTAAACTTCTCTCTCCTCAAGCTCTGTGATTCAGAATGTCTTCTCCCAATCCTCCCCTGCTAAACATCTTTATTACTCTGAGAAGTTATTTTTTAGTTTTCATATTCCACTTGGCAAAACAAAATCCTCGTCAGAAACCAAACCAATATGAATGTGGGTGAATGAGGGGTTTGCTTCCCTGGTTCTGCAGGCAGCTACACCCTAGCCCTGTGACCTTGAATGAGGTACTTGCTGCCCCAGTTTCCTGGCCTGCATTCTGGTAAAGTCCCCAAGGGAAGAATGGAGGCTCTTTGGGGACCCAGCCAGGCTTTTGAATTTCTTGGAGGAAGGTGTTAGGTAAACAGCAATTCCAGGTAATGCTGTCTGAGGGCCTTCAGACTGAGGGCATTGGAGCAGGTCAAAGGCCCTGTGGACAGCATCTAAGATCCAGCTTCCAGAAGACTACAGTGACCCCCACCATGGGGTCCCCTCTGGGTTTGAGACTGAGTAGCTGGATATCCTGGTCATCATTCTGGAATCCAGTTCCCCCTGTCCCTCGGTGACATGCATCCTCATCCTCCTCCTCTCTCGATGAAGGGTCTGTCTTCACTCGCTCCCCACACACTCTCACCAGGCTTGTGGCTTTAATACCCTACTTACGATGACTCATCAGTCTCCTGCTCTGCCTTCTTCCCTGAGTCCCAGACTCATTATCTAGCTGCTAACTGATACATCCACTGGGATGTCTAATGGGCATAGCAAACTTCCTGTGTCCAAAATGGAACTCTACTTCATCCTCCTCTCTCCCAATAGCCCTCAGGAAAACCTACTTCTCCCCCATCTTGCCCATCTCAATAAATGGTTCCCTCATCATCCACCTAGTTGTTCAAGCCAGAAACCAAGGAATTATCCTTGGTTCTTCTCTTTCTCCCACCACCCAACTGTAATTCATCAGCAAATTTTGTTGGCTTTCCTTACTAAATATATCCCCAGTATGTTTTCTTCTCTTTGTCTCCATGGCTCCCACCTTGGTCCATGTCACTTCCATCTCAGACCAGGGACCACAGTTGCCTCCTCACCATGCTGCCTGCTTTTTCTCCTGCCTATCCTCCACACAGTAACCTGAGAAAATATTACTCCCCTACCTAAGCCCTCCAAGCCATTATTTGGCTGGTAAGCCCCTGCATGATCTGGCCCCTGCCTAGATCTTGAACTTCACCCCCTCCTACTGTCCTTTGTATTCTGCTCTAGCCACACTAGCATTCTTTCTGTCCCCTGAACACATCAAGCTTGATCCAACCTCAGGGCCTTTGCACGTGCTGTTTCCTCTGCATGGAATCCTCTCCTCCCTACCACTTATTTGTATAGCTGGCCCCTTCTTGCCATTCAGATCTCAATCCAAAGGTCACCTCCATACACATCCTGTCCTGTCCCTATCTAAAGTTGGCCCACCCGTCTTCCACATCTTGTTATCTTTCCTCCACAGTTCCTATTACCACCTAATTATCTTACTTTTGCTTGTTTGATTGTCTTCCTCACTAGAATTTCACTCTAAGAAGTCTCTCTGGTTCACTGCCCCATCTCTAGTGCCTACACCAGTGCCTGACAAACAAGACCTCAGGAAATATCTCTCAAGTTCATTCATTCAGTCAGTCAGCACATATTTATTGAGTGCTTACTCCTTAATGATTCAGGGAGCCCCAGGATACAAGGAGAACCAAGATGTCTGGTGTTGGTGGGTTCAAATTCAGGCTTCACCGTTACCCAGCTCTGACCTCCCCTACCCGAGCCTCTGTTTCCTCATCCATAAAATGGTATACATGGTAGAATTGTTATGAACTAACTTGTAAAAGCCTACCAGACAACCTGGCACACAGTAGGTATTCATTAAATGAGTACTTTCATCCCATGGCCAAGGGTGACCCTGTCTGCTAGAAAATGTGGGCACAGGCCTGGGGGCTCTGAGACAGCTGTGGAACAGTTGGATGCCCTCGGGGGAGAGTGACCAAGAACAGATGTGGGCAGGAGGACCCTCAGGCCAACTGCTGACAAACTCAGGCACAGGAACAAGGGGGACAGGACCATAAACAAGCCAGGGCAGCTTTTTGAAATAACAGAGAGAGTGAGAACAGCATTGAGGCCACAAGACATCTCCTAGGGGCCTCCCACGTTCAGCCTCTGAGACTCCCAGTCAGGTCACGGAACATTTCCAGCTCTCAGAGCCCTGTCTCCTGGTCAACCTAGGTGTCCACCGACCAGGGGCAGAGAGAAGTCTGGCAGGGACTAAAAGATGCCAGGCTTTGGGGCAAGGTTTGAAAACAGAACTTGTCCTTCCCTTCAATAGAAAACTGTGCAGTCACAAAAAATGAACGAGGATGCTCTTTATGCACTGATATGAGTGGTCTCTAAGAGATGTTGTTGAGTACGAAAAGATGAATTTTTAAAGGATTAAAAAAAAAATGTACACGTGTCTGCTCATGTATCCAGCCACTGTCTCTGGAAGGATGCATAAGAAGTTAGTGATGATAGCTTTCTCTCCAGAGTGGAAATGGGTGCTTGAGGGATGGTTGAAAGGAAGATTTCACTAAAATGTCCTTTGCCTCTTTTGAATATTGAATCATTGAATGTAACACCTATTCAAAAATAACTGCTTAATATTTGAGAAGGAAAATTGTTTACCCCTCCTCTTCCACCAAAGGGAGTGAGGGATAGCATACTTCTTCCAGAATGATCTATCTAAAAAGTAAAGCCTGTTCTATTGTTCCTCTTTATGACCCTCCTCTGTTTAAATCCCTTCAGTGACACACAGTTGAACATATCATACAACCTCAAAAAGAATATTTGTTGAATGAGTGAGTAAATGAATAAATGCACGAATAAACCAGATGTTTTCTCTCTTGATCTTTATGTACTGATATGGAAAAATGTCCATGTTAAGTGAAAAAAGAATATTGCGGAATATTATGTCAGGAATGATTCTACTTTTTATAAGTATATATACATAAATGATACTGCAGATTATATATACAAAATTATTATATATGTATGTGCTATAAGTACATATATATTTATATATACATAAAATTATATTGCATATTAGCATGCGCATTTATATATCCATATATGTTAGTATTTACATGTGTATGGTTATTGGCCAATAAACAGAAAAAAAACCTAGAAAGACCCCACATTTGCTGGTTCTATATCTTGATCTTAGTGATGATTACACAGGTATAAAGATGGGTAAAAACTCGTCAATCTGTACTTAAGAATTGCACATGTTCCTGTATATAGTTATATCTCAATCTTTTAAAAGGAAAAAAGAGGTATACCCCCAAATATTATTAGATATCATCTCCTGTAACAGTTAGGATTATGGGGGCTTTGATTTCTAATATACCTCTGGATATTTTACAACAAGCACACAAGTATGAATCCTTTTAAAATATGTATACTTTTTAATTCATATTTTATTTCTGACTCTTTAGCTTAGCATGCAAAGTCTTTCACTTCTTTAACTGCCTCCACCCTTTATTCCAACCACATCAAACTGCTTATGCTCCCCAGTGTGTCGTGCTGTTTCTTACCTCCAGGCCTTTACCATTGCTGCTCTTTCTTCCTGAGATGCCCTCTCCCACTTCCTCAACTCCTCCCACCTACCTAGGTTCTTCTAGTCATTTAAGTCTCAACTGAAATGTCACCTCCTCCAGGAAGGCTCCCTTGACTTCTCCAGGCTGGGTCAAATGCTCTAGAAACACTTCAGAGTTGCATCTGTCAGTCTTGACTCACTTGTCTGTCTCATTCATCCATCCTTGAGGCAGAGACTGGAGTGATGTGGCCACAAGCCCCAGGGTACCTTGGCACATAATTTGAAAATTGCTGCTCTAAACAATAAACTAAGAGACAGAGGCCAAACCTGGTCAAGTAGTGTTGGAATCAGGAACGGGGTTGGTGCTTCCATGCTGAAGTCCATTGAAGCACAGAGCAAACCTATTTGCAGAGAGAAGAAAAAGAATCAAAATATAGAAAGGAAGCCAAGAGGCTCCACAAGGAGCAAAAAAGAAAGAGCAACCACCTGATGCAGTACTGCCTGCCGAAGAACTCCATCATCCCGCCCCAGAATTCATGTCTGACATTGAACTCCTGATCTGTTGCCCTAAACCAGCCCCTTCCATAGTCTTTCCTGCACTCAGGGAATGGCAGCAGCTCCATCCTTCTAACTGCTCAGGCCAAATCTTTGCATCGCCCTTGACTCTCTTGTTCTTTCTAATCCCAAATCCAATTTGTTAGCAAATCCTGTCATCTCTTGCCTCCAAAAGATGTCCAGAATCTGAGCACTTCTCCCCATCTCCACGCTACTAGCCCAGCCACCACTGCCTCTCACCGGACTAGGCCACAGCTTCTTCACTGGTGCCCCCGCTTCTGTCTGGTCTGTTCTCAACCCAGCAGCCAGAGGGATCCTCTTAAAATATAACTCCATTCTGGGCTCTGAACTCTGATGGCCCCCATCTCACTCAGGGTCGAAGCCAAAGCCCTTAACATTGCCATGAGGCCCTATGGGAGGTGGCCTCAGGGACCTCTGACCACATCACCCACTGCTCTGGCTCTTCACTTCATTCCAGTCACAACAGCCTCCTCATTGTTCCTCAGACATGCCAGGCACAATCCTGTCTCTGAACCTTTGCACTGACTGTTCCCACTGCCTGGAACATCATCCCCCAGACATCCTGATGGCTGGCTCCCTCACTTCCCTCAGTCTTGGCTCAAATGTCACTTTGCCAGCCCCCTCATAAAACAAAAACAGCAACCCCACCTCCCAGCACTCGATGGCCCCTCACTTTTGGGAGGAATCACTGAGTTCTAGGAGCTGAGACTCAGTGCACTCATCTACAGAGAAGTATCTTTACAGAATTCATTCCTTTTTAACACAACATTGTAAAGCAATTATACTCCAATAAACATGTTTAAAAAACAAAAAAAAAGAATTCATTCTTTTTTATCACCAAATATTTACTGACCATGTATTATGCCCAAGAATTGAAGTGGGCAGTGAGGGCATAGAGGCTGCTTTGGTTTAAAGCTGGCCTCCTCAAATGACCCAAAATTGGTTATCTTGGGCTATGTTCCCCAGATAACTATTCTCCCTCCCTATCATTTACTAGGGAAGTATAATTTTGGAGGTGGTTGTGACTGTCTGGAAATCCTCAGGCAGGTTGACTGGGAAGTCCCATCACAGGTCCAGTCACCATCGGGCAATCCCTGGCCTGGACCCAGCGGTCACACTGCCCTGTCCTGCATATCCAGCTGCCACTCTGGACTGCTAGTGGCAAGACTGGCCCAGAGAGGCACTGACCTCCTTTAGTCTGTGGGTTGGCAGGGAAATCCCATGGGGTTGGCTGCCAGGGTCATGAGCAAGAAGACAAGACCCGCTAGAATGCAACCTGATCTCTAAGATTTATTTCCTTTTTTTTCCTTTTTCCTTTCTTTTTGGTGGGGAGGCTCCCTCTCACCCTCCCTCACCCGGGGATCCCTCTCACCTTCCCTCACGCGGGGCTCCCTCTCACCCTCCCTCACGCGGAACTCCCTCTCACCCTCCCTCAGCCGGGGCTCCCTCTCACCCACCCTCACCCGGGGCTGCTTCTCACCATCCCTCACCCGGGGCTCCCTCTCACCCAACCTCACCCTGGGGCTGCCTCTCCCCTTCCCTCACGCGGGGTTCCCTCTCACCCTCCCTCACGCGGGGCTCCCTCTCACCCTCCCTCACCCGGGGATCCCTCTCACCTTCCCTCACGCGGGGCTCCCTCACACCTTCCCTCACGCGGGGCTCCCTCTCGCCTTCCCTCACGCGGGGCTCCCTCTCACCTTCCCTCAACCGGGGCTCCCTCTCACCTTCTCTCACCCGGGGCTCCCTCTCACCCACCCTCATGCGGGGCTCCCTCTCACCTTTCCTCACGCGAGGCTCCCTCTCACCTTCCCTCACGCGGGGCTCCCTCTCACCTTCCCTCACGCGGGGTTCCCTCCCTCCTTCTCTCACCCGGGGCTCTCTCTCACCTTCCCTCACCCGGGGCTCCCTCTCACCCACACTCACGCGGGGCTCCCTCACACCTTTCCTCACCCGGGGCTCCCTCTTACCCTCCCTCACGCGGGACTCCCTCTCACCTTCCCTCACCCGTGGCTCCCTCTCACCTTCCCTCACCCGGGGCTCCCTCTCACCTTCCCTCACGCGAGGCTCGCTCTCACCTTCCCTCACGCGAGGCTCCCTCTCGCCTTCCCTCACCCGGGGCTCCCTCTCACCTTCCCTCACCCATGGCTCCCTCACACCCTCCGTCACGCGGGGCTCCCTCTCACCCACCCTCCCCCGGGTCTCCCTCGCACCTTCCCTTACGCGGGGCTCCCTCTCACCTTCCCTCACGCGGGGCTCCCTCTCACCTTCCCTCACGCGGGGTTCCCTCCCTCCTTCTCTCACCCGGGGCTCTCTCTCACCTTCCCTCACCCGGGGCTCCCTCTCACCCACACTCACGCGGGGCTCCCTCACACCTTTCCTCACCCGGGGCTCCCTCTTACCCTCCCTCACGCGGGACTCCCTCTCACCTTCCCTCACCCGTGGCTCCCTCTCACCTTCCCTCACCCGGGGCTCCCTCTCACCTTCCCTCACGCGAGGCTCGCTCTCACCTTCCCTCACGCGAGGCTCCCTCTCGCCTTCCCTCACCCGGGGCTCCCTCTCACCTTCCCTCACCCATGGCTCCCTCACACCCTCCGTCACGCGGGGCTCCCTCTCACCTTCCCGCACCCGGGGCTCCCTCACACCTTCCCTCACGCGGGGCTCCCTCTCACCCTCCCTCACGCGGGGCTCCCTCACCCGGGGCTCCCTCTCACCCGGGGCTCCCTCTCACCTTCCCTCACGCGGGGCTCCCTCTCACCTTCCCTCACGCGGGGCTCCCTCTCACCTTCCCTCACGCGGGGCTCCCTCACCCGGGGCTCCCTCTCACCCACCCGCACCCGGGGCTCCCTCTCACCTTCCCTCACCCGGGACTTCCTCTCACCCGGGGCTCCCTCTCACCCTCCCTCACCCGGGGCTCCCTCTCACCCACTCTTACCCGGGGCTCCCTCTCACCCACCCGCACACGGGGCTCCCTCTCACCCACCCGCACCCGGGGCTCCCTCTCACCCGGGACTCCCTCTCACCCTCCCTCACGCGGAGCTCCCTCTCACCTTCCCTCACGCGAGGCTCCCTCTCACCTTCCCTCACCCGGGGCTCCCTCTCACCCTTCCTCACCGGGGCTCCCTCTTACCTTCCCTCACCCATGGCTCCCTCTCACCTTCCCTCACCCGGGACTTCCTCTCACCCGGGACTCCCTCTCACCTTCCCTCACCCGGGGCTTCCTCTCACGCTCCCCCACCTGGGGCTCCCTCTCATCTTCCCTCACCCGGTGCTCCCTCTCACCCTCCCTCACCGGGGCTCCCTCTCACCTTCCCTCACCCGGGACTTCCTCTCACCCGGGGCTCCCTCTCACCTTCCCTCACGCGGGGCTGCCTCTCACCCTGCCTCACCTGCGGCTCCCTCACACCCTTCCTTGCCAGGGCTACCTCATACCATTCCGCATCCTTTTCTAACTTTTAATGTATTTAGACATATGGTATTTGGGCTTCCACTTGCACTCTTATCTCAGACTGTGCCAGTGTTTCAGGCAGGGACTAGATTCTGGTAACGGAACGGCAAATATATGGCAAACACCACCAAGACTGCCCCATCCCTGAGCGTGGCGACAACGTTATAGATCTCAGCATTCTTTCTCCCTGAGACCTGGCCTCAGAACTCCTCCTTCTGCAGCACTCTGGGAAGCCACTATGTGAGAAGTGCAAGGGTATTTCCTTCCCGGATCTAGTACTTTCTACTTGGCAGTCTGCTCTGCACCCCACAGCATTCATCGAGAAGTCTCATTCTTGTCTGGAAACTTTTTTTTCTCTTGTTAAAAAGATACTGCTGATGCTAGATATTTTTGGAAAGTATATCAACTCTCAAATGCTGTCTTTGGTGCTCCTCAGAACGTTCTGATGTTATAAAGAGAAAAGGAAAAAGGAATAAAATAATTCCCCATTTGGGGAGCAATTACTTATATCAAAAACATTTTTTAAAGCCCACTCTTTCCTTCAAAAAGATTAATGTTCTGCATGAAGGCCTAACACAACTCACTCTGACTCCCAGGATGTTTTGGCAGAACAGAAAATCCTGATGGCTCTTTTTGTTTGAATGGTTTGTTTTCTTTCTCTGCGTGGATCTCAGTTTCTTTGCCTTTTTCTTTTTGCTTCTCTTGTTCTTTGTCTCTTTATATTCTCTGCTCCGTGTGTCTATTTGTCTCTCCCAGTCTCAATCTCTTTGTCTTTCTCTACCTCTGTCCCCCTCTTTCCCAGTGGACTGGCAGCCCTTCTCTTATGTGAATCTTTCCCTTTGAATATTTCGGTGTGTGTGTGTGTGTGTGTGTGTGTGTGTGTGTGTTTGTCTATGTCTTCCTTTCCATCTCTGTATGTGGATTTCTTGCTTTCAGTCTGTCAATTTCTTCCTCTTACTCTGTATGTTTGTGTCAGTCTTTCTCTTCCTGAGTCTATCTCATCTATTTTCTACCTCTTCTTTTGTTTTTGTCTCTGTCTCTATATGAATTTCTCTTTCTCCATCACTCTCTCTGTGTTTATCTCTCTTCATCTCCTTATTTGAGTTTCCTCTACCTTTCTCTCTCTCTTCCTCCCGCTTCCTATCTATCTGTCCATCTGTCTCTCTCCCTCTGTCTTTCTGTCTTTGTATGTTTGTGTCTGTCTCTCTAAGTGAATCTCCCACCCCACTTTTTCCTCTCACCCACCCCTTGCCTCCAATCCACCCTCAATCTCTGTCTCTGTCTCTGTCTCTCTGTCTTTGCCCTTCAATCTCTCTCTCTCTCTCTCTCTGTGCTTTTTCCTCTCCCCAACCCCCTGCCTCTAATCCACCCCTGTTTCTCTTTTTCTCCTCCCCCTTTTCCTCCTCTAGAGCCCTGAGGTTGGGTCCAGACAGCAAGACAGTGAATATAAAATAAAAAGTCACCCAGAGGTTTCCAGGCTACCAGATTTGCAACATATTTAGACAGAACAGCTGGATAATTTTAACAACTTCCTTGTTTTCCCCAGAACATCGGCCACCAGGGCGTCTCAGACAGCGTGTCTGTGTGAGGATGCACACATGTATGCACCATGTGCTCCCTTGTGGGACCCTGTCCCACAATGCACATGTCACCATTCTCTCAAAGCCCCCACTCATATACTTTAATGTAATCTGATTCAGATTTCCTTCCCTGCAAAGTCTGTCTTTTTCCTCTTCTTGTGCTGTCTGGCTTAGACATCTCATCTTAAGCATCTCAGAGACCTTCCACCTGTGTCCTGTGATCTTCATCGTGATCTCTCGAGTGAAGTGTTTGGAAAGAGAAAAGAAAATGAGGTAGGAAGGTCTAGAGGAGGACCTAAGGAGAAAGCTGGAAAGAAACCCCTCAAAGGCAGAGCACTGTGTTATTCTTGACCCCGTTTTACAGATGAAAAAGCTGATAGGCAAACTCTGGGGCCCAAAAATTCAAAAGAACTAGTTCTGTAACCCAGAACTGTTAACTCCCAGCAAGCAACTCAACTCCCAGCATCACAGACCAGCAAAGCTGGAGAAGACCTTATGTGAGGCAGCGTGGTGCAGTGGGCGTCATCTCGGGCTCTTGCGTCAAGCAGACAGCATGAATGTATATCCCTCCACTGGAAGGTAGAAGCTTTGTGGCCTTGGGCAAACTACTGCAGCTCTTTAAGCCTCTGTTTCCTCATCTGTAGAAGGGAAATAATAGTAGTACCTTCCCAGAGGGAAGTCTGATGAAATTAAACACGTAAAGCTCCTGGGTGATAGGAAGTACCTAAAACAATGTATATTGCTGTTGTTAGTATTTGTATTAATATAAAAATGAGGCCCAAGTTCACACAAATTAGTTGATGGTAGACCCAGACTTAGCATCCAGATCTCCCAGCTCTCACGCCAGTGTATTTTTACCAAGAGAGTCTCCTGCTACATTCTCCCCATCAGAAATCTCAAAAACATTTCTTGAGCACTTTCTATATGCCAGACACGATCACAACACCTTCCACACATTCCCTCATTTAATCCTTAAAACAACCCAGAGATGGAGGTTCCATTATCATCCCCATTTTATAGATCAAGAAACTGAGGCCCAGAGAGCATAAGAAACTTATTCGAGGTCTCCCAGCTAGTAGATGGCAGGGCTGAGGCGCAAATGCAAGTAGCTGGCACCAAAGCCCACTTGGTAACCCACACACACTCACCGTGTTTTCTGTTCAAACTCTTGGGGATTTACCTCAAATCATGGTTACTTTTCTTTGCCTTTCTCTATCTCTCTCTCTGTATCTCTTCCTCTACTTTTGCTTACATAAGTAACACACGAATACATTCTTGGTGGAAAAAATTAGGGGTATTATTGATAAAACTAAAGTCTGCTTTGATGTTACCCCTCATTTCCACTGTTGACAATTTGGTGAAAAGTCTTCCGGACTTCTTCCTACACATTTACATAGGTACTTAACTACTCCTTTCAGACCCTTCCCACTGGGCCTCTAGAAAACAGTAGTTGAGGCAGCAAACCTGAGATTGAAGGAGGACAGTGGGGGCTGGAGATGGTCTTACTTTCCATTTTCTGAAGATCAGTTACCTATAAATACTCTGAAAGCTTCCGGCAGATAGGCTTGGCCAAGGTCCCAGAGATTTGGATGCATAATAACGCTTCTTTGGCTCTACACATAGACAAAACCAGAGAAGGATGGCTTATCGCTTATGGCATTCACAGGGCAGCCATTCCTAACATGTGGTTCTGAGACTTTGATATTGCTGGTCCAAACTGAGATGTGCTGTCAGTGTAAAATACACACTGGATTTTGTAGCCTTAATGCACTAAAAAAGAGTACAAAATATTTCATGAATACTTTATTTGATTACATATTGAAATGATAATATTTCAGATATATTGAGTTAAATCAAATATGTAATTAAAATTAATTTCCCTTGCTCTTTTTACTTTTTTAATGTGGCGACCAGAAAAAGTTTAAACTCCATATATGGCTAATATTTTACTTCCAATGGATAGTACCCTTGTAAACAGTTTATCAAGGAGACACTATTTTTTTTAATTTTTATTTTATCTATTTATTTTAAATTAATTTATTTTATTTATTTTTTTTGGCCGCATTGGGTCTTTGTTGCTGCACGTGGGCTTTCTCTAGTTGTGGCGAGTGGGGGCTACTCTTCATTTTGGCGCGCGGGCTTCTCATTGCAGTGGCTTCTCTTCTTGTGGAGTGTGGGCTCTAGGCGCACAGGCTTCAGTAGTTGTGGCACACAGGCTCAGTAGTTGCGGCTCACGGGCTCTAGAGTGCAGGCTCAGCAGTGTGGCGCTCGGGCTTCATTGCTCCGTGGCATGTGGGATCTTCCCAGACCAGGGCTTGAACTCATGTGCCCTGCATTGGCAGGTGGATTCTTAACCATTGTGCCACCAGGGAAGTCCCGAGACACTCTTTTTTTAAAATTTCACTGAGAATGGTAATAATAGTTCAATTATATCAGGTGCTCTTGGGTCAGACTGAGATCTGTGATCTCATCTCTCCTCTCACAATAGCTGTACAAGGAAAGCACTGTTCTTAACTCCGTTTCACAGAGGAGGAAATTGAAGTTCAGAGAGGTGAAGTCATTTGCCCAAGGTCACACAGCCAGGAAGCAGCAGAGCAGCAGTCTGAACACATCACTCACGGGGCTAACCCTGCGCAGTGACAGAACAAGAAAGCCATTCACGGGGACTCACCTTAGAGATGAGTGTAATCAGAAGGAAGCCTTTGAAAAGTTTGCTGGCATTGAGTAAAGGGCAGAAGTCCCAAAAGAAATGCAAGCCCATGTCATACTAGCATTCTAAGGAGGGGCTTTATTTTGTTAATCTGGGGGCCAGAGGAGAAACCAACCAGACCACTCCCACACTTCTTTCTCTGCCCTTCCCCTTGCGAAGTCCAGCCCCTGCTATAAACTGCTCTAATATGTAGCACACATTTGAAGAGTAGTGGTTTTATTTATTTACTAGTCTGGGGTGCCAATAGGCTTGGTGAGGCCCTCCTTAGAGACTTGTTCCACAATATCTGCTCCTTTTTTTGTTCAGTAATAAGACCAGATATGGCCATCCAGAATAGAGACTACACTTCACTGTAGTTCCATTGCAGCAAGATATGACCATATGATTACCTTCCAGCCTATGGGATGTAAACAGAAGTGGTATGTGTAAGTTCTAAGAAGTGTCCTTAAAAGTAGGGGACAGGGCTTCCCTGGTGGCGCAGTGGTTGAGAGTCCGCCTGCCGATGCAGGGGACATGGGTTCGTGCCCCGGTCCGGGAAGATCCCACATGCCGCGGAGTGGCTGGGCCCGTGAGCCATGGCCGCTGAGCCTGCGCGTCCAGAGCCTGTGCTCCGCAACGGGAAAGGCCACAACAGTGAGAGGCCCGCATACCGAAAAAAAAAAAAAAAAATGTAGGGGACATGCTTAACAAGCTCTCCATAGTTCAAATGCAGACATGATGGCAGGCAGCCGTCTTGTATCATGAGCTGGCAGGCACATGTTGAGGATAGAAGAAAAACAAGATGGAAGGAATCTGGACATCTAATGATTCTAGGGATGCCATATAGCCCCAGGCTCTGTATTTATATCTTTATATGAAAGAGAATAGTTTCTATCTAATTTCAGTAACAACTAGTTGGTGTCTCTTTGTTAAAACAACTATACCTTTATTAAAATGAATGCAGCCGTCTGAAAGAAGCCCTTCCCCACCAAAAACCCCAGAAGAACAGAATACCCACAGGTTGAGGTCCTCTGGCTTGAACTCTGAAAATTCACAACAAATGGCAAATTCGTTTGTGCTGATCTTATCTATAATAGATGCCCTTCCTGTCAAACTGTTTGGAAAGAGAAATTGGTTCACTCTTCAAAGTTTGCCTCCTCTTGGCTGGACTGGATGACCTTGAGCTTTAAGGTAAGAAGCCCATCTGAGAGGTCTGTACACACACAACTTCACACCCATGCACACATACACACATGCATATACAGCAAGATATACACATGCACACAAAGATTGATTTAGCCAGTTCCCTGTTTAGGTGCCCTCCAGGTATTTTCTAAGTTGCTAGTTTTGTTTGTGCTTACAAATAACCTTGATATATGTAGGCAATCGGTGTAGTGGCTGGAACTTTAAGCTCTACTTAGTTTGAGTTCCCCCCAAAGACACTCAGAGGCAAGGATTCTACTGCAAATTGTTTATTGGAGAGATGACTCCAGGAAATATCAGGAAGGGAGTAAGGAAGGGAGAAAGGGAAGGAAATGAAGTTAATAAAATGGTACAAAGTACCACTGTGGGCAGCTGAGGCTCTGAGGAACACTGGGAACTGTGTAGAACATGATCCCACCTGAGGGGAGGGAGCTGGTGTATTTATCCTTCAACTCCTGTCAGTCATTGGTTGAGGAGTGCTCCCCAGGGGATGTTAATTCCCTGGCACTTCTGATTTGCCCCTATACTTGCCCAGCCAGCCCTGGAGGACAGAGCCAAGTCCAGGTTCTGGAAGTTAGCAGGTCCAGGACTAGAGGGAGGTGAGTGAGGTGCCCAGGTTACAAATTTTGAGGCAGCACTCACTGTTAGGGTTGTTCAAGTGCAGGGTGGGAAGTGTGAACCATCAGAGATCAGCTTGCACAAGAAGGTGATTGCTGAAAGGATATGCGGGAGGCACAGACAGTATCTGCTACAGGCTTTGCAGTCAGGCTGCCTGTGTTTGAATGCTACCTCCGCCACTCAAGGACAACTTATTTAACTTCTCTGTGACTCAGCTTCCACATCTGTAAACTGGGATAATTATAGTACTTAGGATTGTGCATGAGGATTACATGGGATGATTCACATAAAATGCTTAGAACAAAGTTGGGCATACAATAAGCCTCCCATAAGCGTTAGCTCTGATGACTTTGCAATGAATATTACAGTACTGACCTTTTTTGAGAATCAAGGAAGCAAGTTCATCTAATAGTTAAGAAAAGATCCTTTGGAGTCAGGCACATGAGGGTTCAAGTCCCCGATCCCTGTGTGACCTTGGGCCAGTCACTTAAGCTCTCTGGGCCTCAGATCCCTGATGTTTAAAATCATTATTAAATAATAAGATACTTCACAACTAGAAAAAAGATGCATGCAAGATGCTTCTCTAAGCAGTGTGCCTGACTTGAAAATGTGCAATAAATCTTAGCTGAGATGGCTGCATGTTCAATTTTCCATACGAGCAGGAAGTTGCTGCTGTGTTGGAGCAGCCAGGAAGATATAATTCACTTGGCAATATTTACTGCACACCCGCAAGTTGCAAGACACTTAGATGGGAAGTGAGTGCTCTTAAAAAGAAGTGTTAACACTCTGTCTTGGCCCTTTTGGGGGACTGGAGTTCTTTCATTCCTCCCGTAATGGAATCACACATTCATGCCCTTGCTCTGCTCCTCCCTTGAGTGGGCAGAGTAAACTTTCCAGCAGCCTTGAGATCATAAGCCAATTCAAAAGAAAGCAGAGAGCAAAGTTAGACAAATGGTCTTTGATGACTTTGTGGCAACACAAGCCTTGAGCTGCCCACCCATGGACTTGTTTTAAGTGAGAGAAAAACAAACTAATATGTACTGAGTTTCTGTTATATGCAGCCAAAGTTAATTCTATGATGTACATCCTTCTTTGTATTTTATTATTTTTTATGCTCTGGGCATGGCATAGGAGAACTGTGTTATCTGGTGGTTGCCCAGGAAAGTTCTCAAGTCCTGCAAAGAGGAAACAATTTCCAGGTTGACTCCTGCAGACTTTTGCTGCCCTGTTCCCACCCTGGAGTCCAGCCCTCCTCTTAGTCACCTTGTTACCCGTCCAAGGGATCCAACCAGGTGTCTCCTACTTTCTCTAAAGACACGAAGGGGAAACATCAGCAGCAGCATCAGATCATGTCTGAGGGGGTGGAGCTGCCCTGAAACCACATTAGCCTTCTTCCCCTCCCCCTTTGCCCCGACCTCACTGGGTGTTCATTGTACTCACAGTACACCTGTCCTTCTTCCTGCCAGGCCCATTAATTAAGCAGCTAGGCCTTTATATCTTGACTGATACTTCTTTTTTGGCAGAACACACCAGAACTGCTGAAAATTTTTCAGAAATAATTTTCCGACTCAGCCAAGGATAGACAGGTTAGAACTTTGGAAAAAGGAAGCCAACTACTCCCTTCAAGTTTGGCTGCCATCTACTGATCACCTTACTCTGTTTCGCTACCCACCCACCCTCATCTTTTCACCCTCTTCAAGGAACAACACCTCAATTTTCCTCAGGACATCCCCTCCCCCAACCAGTGGTTCTTTTGGTGTAAGTGATAGCAACTCCACTTCCGATGACCAGGATGGTCATGTGACCCAGACCTGGCCAATCAGAGCCTCACATGCCTCCGGTTGCTGTGATTGCCAACTCAGTTTGGACCACTGAGAGTCAGGCTAGGACTTTTGTTCTGTCTGTTAGGGAAAAGCTGGCTCTCTGCTCTGCTGGTCTTGGTGTTATGAGAGTAGGGGCTGCTGGCAGCCATCTTTCCACCCACAGGGCAGCATCTAATTGAGAGAGTGGAGTTAGCACAAAGGGAAACTGAATGGAGCGACGGGAGGAGCTATCATCCCTGATATCTGATCAGCCCTGATATCATCATTTGAGCTCCTGGATCAAGCCACACCTGAATGTTTTTTAAGTTGTTCATGCATTTTTCATGCACATAAGCAATTAAATTTTCTGCTTAAGCCACTTGGAGTTTGGCTTTCTGATTCTTGCAAATAAAAGTCCCAATTTTCTATCCCTTTTCCCTCATTATATAATCATATAACATTCTCTATAGTTTACTTGTTTATCTTGTCTATTGTATTCCCCCACCTCTTCCCAGTGCTTCTTTTTTGGGGGGAGCAGTGGTCTGTTTTGTTTACTGCCATAGCACTAGAACCTAGAATAATTCTTGGCACATAGTAGATGCTCAATAAATTTTTTAATAGAAAAATAAAGGGGCCTGAATAGAGGCTATCATATATATATATATATATATATATATATATATATATATATATATATATATATATATATTTAAACCCCATTTGGACCTTGCCCCCATTTTACAGATAAGCAAAACTGAAGCTGAGAAGTTTAACGTGTCCAGAGTGACTGGCCTAATTAATGGACAATCTAACATTTATACTGAATCATCCTGGCTCAAAGTCCACTGCTCTTACATTATATTGCACTGAAGTTCCCTTATCATTCTGAGGACAGTACAGTCACCATGACAACTACCATTTACTGAATTCTTGCTGCTGCCAGGGAAACTCTCAGCCCTTTACATGAATTGCCTGACTGAATCTAACTCCCCAATCTCCCCCAAGTAGATGCCATCATTATCCCAATTTACAGAGAATAAACTGAGGTTCGTAAATGGGATTAGTGCTCTTATAAAAGAGACCCTACAGAGCTCCCTCGCCCCTTCTGCCATGTGAGGACACAGTGAGAAGACAGCTGTCTATGGCTCAGGAAGCAGGCTCTCACCAGACACCCAATCTGAGGCACCTTAATCTTGGCCTTTCCAGCCTCCAGAACTGTAAGAAATACATGTTTGTTGTTTATAAGCCACCCAGTCTATGGTATGTTTGTCATAGCATCCCAAACAGACTGAGACATATGTATTATTACATATGTAATAAAAAGCAGCCATAAATAAATAAATTTTAATATATAAATATATAAAAAGAGATTATCAAGGTTAGGACTTATTAGCAATAACTGAGACTTTCTCCTTAAGGTAATCATTGCTTCTAATTAAAATATTAAATTATATTCAAAAGTAAATAACTGCTCTAAACCAAGGGTTGTCAGACCAAACCATGAGCCTGTCACTTTTTTTTTTTATTTAGTTTTTAATTTGTACTATTTATTTTTGGCTGTGTTGGGTCTTCGTTGCTGCACATGGGCTTTCTCTAGTTGCGGCGAGCGGGGGCTACTCTTCATTGTGGTGTGCGGGCTTCTCATTGCGGTGGCTTCTCTTGTTGCAGAGCATGGGCCCTAGGCGTGCGGGCTTCAGTAGTTGTGGCACACAGGCTCAGTAGTTGTGGCTTGCGGGCTCTAGAGCGCAGGCTCGGTAGTTGTGGCGGACAGGCTTAGTTGCTCTGTGGCATGTGGGATCTTCCCGGACCAGGGCTGGAACCTGTGTCCCCTACGTTGGCAGGAGGATTCTTAATCACTGCGCCACCAGGGAAGTCCCCTGTCACATGTTTTTGTAAATAAAGTTTTTCTGTTTTGTTTTGTTTTTTGCGGTACGCAGGCCTCTCACTGCCGTGGCCTCTCCCGTTGCGGAGCACAGGCTCCAGACGCGCAGGCTCAGCGGCCATGGCTCACGGGCCCAGCCGCTCCGCGGCATGTGGGATATTCCCGAGCCGGGGCAGGAACCCGTGTCCCCCGAATCGGCAGGCAGACTCTCAACCACTGCACCACCAGGGAAGCCCTGTAAATAAAGTTTTATTGGCACATGGCCACACCCATTCATTTACATATTGTCTGGGATGCTTTCATATTACAGTGACAGAATTGAGTAACTGGGGCAGAGATCGTTTGGCCCATAGAGTCAAAAATATTTACTGTCTAGCCCTTTATGGAAAAAGTTTGCTGACCCCTGCTCTAAATCATGTCACGCTCAAATTCTTTGGTGTGGATTTTTATCACCTTTAAGGGAAGCATCTCTTTGTAATAAAAAGCCCACAGCAATTTGAAAAGGCCAAATGCCATCCAGTTTGTGTGAAGCAGGCTCTTTCGATGCAAAATTCTTCCCACCTTTCTGAAGGCAATAGCCAGGAACGCCTTCTCCAGAGGGAGAAGAGTGGTCAGAGCCCCTTGTTTCTCACTCTGAGCCAGAAGTGGCATCTTCCTGTGGGTTTTGCTGGGTGGTAGAATTATGTATGATTTTATCCTTTCCACGTTTCTTCATTTTCCAAATATTTGATACATTGTATTAGTTTGCTTGGGTTACCATAACAAAGTAGTGGTGGTTTAAACAGCAGAAATTTATTTCTCACAGCCCTGGAGGCCAGAAGTCCAAGATCAAGACGTCAGCAGCGTTGGTTTCTTCTAAGATCTCTCCCCTTGGCTTGTTGATGGCAGTCTTCTCCCTGTGTATTCTCCTAGTCTTTCCTCTGCGTGTGTCTGTGTCCAAATTTCCTCTTCTTATAAGGACCCCGGTCATATTAGATTAAGGCCCACCCTAATGACCTCATTTTACCTTAATTACCTCTAAGGACCCTATTTCCAAATACAGCCACATTGAGGGACTGGGGGTTAGGACTTCAATGTATGGATTTTGGGGAACACAGTTCAGCCCCTAGCCCATGTATTAGATGCATTACTTAAAAATGAGTAGTAGAATGTTAAATATTTTAAAAGGTGGAGGAACAATCGTGGCCAACATTTTAGCCTGAGACTTTTAGTATGAAAGTAATGTGTGTCCAATACTTTAAACATTCAAACAGTGCAGAGGGTGGCAAGGGGTTGTAGACACCTACTCCCACTCAGTCTTACCCCAGTGTTGACAGTTTCTTGCATATCCTTCCAGAAACATCCTCTACCTTCATGCTTTTTATTTTGCACAGCAGGATGATGTTTTATTTACTGCTCTGCAACTTGCTTTTTACACCAAACAATAGATAAATCATTGTCTGTTTTCAAAGCAGTACATACATCTTGCATCCTCAACCTCCATCTCAATGCCTGCTTCCAAAGAACCCAACTTGCAAACAAGTTACTTGGAAGTAAATCTCAGACATCATGTCATTTCACCCACAAATATTTCAGTAACTATTACCAAAGATCAGGACCTTGTTTTTATTTTTAAACAAAACCACAAAACAAACGAATGAAAACCGGAGTAAGAATAGAGGTGGTGGTTTGGGGAAGGGAGATGATGATTCTTTTAATTTTTATGTCTCTTGATGACACTGCAATGCTGATTTGGAACTTGGAAAATAAAATCAATAAAGAGCCATTTGTTCTTCACCTCCATTCCTACCGTCAAAATAAGCAAGGTTTCTCAAGCCCCAAGAATCCCTTTGGTGCTCTTCCATCCTTAGCCTATAAAGCAGTGAGGCCAGAGAGAGTGTCCTCGGCCCTAGGGACTGCTTTCTTACCCTGCAATGATGGACACTCTAGTGCCTGGCAGAGGCCTGCTCTGCCACATGAAATGCACAGAGATGACCACTGTTCCTCACTGTCCCCAGGTACTGTCCCCTGGGCCTCAGACAGCCTTGTGATGTGAGGTAACTAACAACCTTACAACACACTCCTACTTAAGAGTTCTGTGTTAAGCATTTACCTGCATCATTTCATTGAATTCTGCCCCCAACTATTATTATCCCCATTTTGCAGCTATATTATTATTATTTAAAGGAATCAGTTTATTTTATTTATTTATTTTGGCTGCACCGGGTCTTAATTGTGGCATGCAGACTTCTCAGCTGCAGCTTGCGGGCTTCCTAGCTTCGGCATGCATGTGGGTCCTAGTTCTCCCACCAGGGATGGAACCTGGGCCCCCTGCATTGGGAGTGTGGAGTCTTACCCACTGCCATCAGGGGAGTCCTGCAGCTATATTATTAACAGTGTTACCAAATCCTAGGTTGCACTGCTCTCTGCAGGACAGGCCAATACATCAAGAGATGAGTTGTTGGAGCAAAGAATAGCAACTTTATTCAGAAAGCCAGCAGATGGAGAAGTTGGTGGACTAGTATCCCAGAGAACCATCTTGCCAGAGTTAGAATTCAGGCTTCTTTTATATGAAAAGGGGAGGGGGTGTGGCTAGTTTTTGCAAATTTCTTGGTGCCGGAATTTTTTGTTCTTATAGCTGTCCAGTAGGTCTGGTCACAATGTTCCTTATAAACCTCCAACTAGACAAATGTTATTCTTAGTTCTGCCACTTTTTATCTCTATATGCATGGGAAAGTGTTATAGCTTTAAAGGTCAGAGCCTTGAGAACTGGGCTATCCTGTATATTTCAGTTTATACGTAACATTCTTTTACAAAAGGTGCAGAGCCAGCATGACTCAGCAGAAGCAACAAAGCACAAAGGTTAGAGCTAAAGGAATAGATTCAATATGGAGTCAGGTTTGTTCTTCTCTGTTTCAATAGCTTCGATGTATTTGTTTGTTTGACAGATTTTTACTGAGCATCTTGCATGTGCCAGGCACCCAGAATATAGCAGTGAACCAAGCATACAAAATCCCTGCCCATGCGGAGACAGAAAATAGGTGGACAAAGACATAATACAATGGCAGATAAAACTAGGAGTGACATGGAGAAAAAGAGAAGAAGGTGAGGGGAGAAAGGGGGACAGAAGGGTTGGGGAGAGAGGGCTATTTTAGGTATGGTGGTCAGGGAAGGCCTTCTGACAAGGTGACAGCTGAACAGAGACTTGAATGGAGAGAGGGAGCAAATACCTAGGGTGAAGCATTTCTATCCAAGGAACAGCTTCAGGATGGGAACGTGCTTGGAATGTTTGAGGCATAGCAAGGAGGCCAGAGTGGTTGCCAGTGGCAAGGCGGAAGGTGGTAGATAGAGTCTGAGGCTGGAGTGTGACACAGGGCCTGGCAGCTGTCGTGTGTCATAGCCTCCTTCATATGGACTCTAAGAGCTGGCAAATGCTATAAATCAGGGCTTTTTTTTTTTTTTTTGAGAGCAGACATAACCACTTACCAGCACACCAGTGTTTGTAGGCAACAGTCAGGGTTTGGATTTTATTCCAGGTGCGACAGGAAGCCATTGGAGGCTTCAGAGCAGAGAAAGGCATGATCATACTTTTGTTTCTAAGAGCTGGTTCGCAGGCTGGGTGGAGAAGAGACAACAGGAAGGCAAAGTAGAAACAGTTTACTTTAAGTCCTCCAGGCCAGAGGTGACGGTGGCTTGAACTTGAAAGGGTTGGACTTGGGATGTGTTTGGATTTGCTGTAAACGGGGAACATGGAGTGTGAGCAAAAGACAGACAGCAATAATGATCCACCGAGGTTTACTGTGGCCTTTCTGTGCTCTGGTTATCCATCGCAGCACAACAAAACAGCCTGTAACTTGGCGGCTTAGAACAATAGCGATCATTCACTTAGCTCATCTTTGCCCGGAGTGGAGGGAAGTGACTGCTGTAAGGGAAGGGGCCTGGAAGGACTGCTTGATGCTAGGACCTTCTGAAAACTCTTCACTTGCATGTCTGATGGTCGATGCTGGCTGTTAACTGGAACCTCACCTGGGGCTGCAGCCAGAACACCTGCCTGGACCCTCGGCATGTGGCCTTAGCCTCCTCACAGCACAGTGGCAGGGTTCCCGGAGCCAGTGTCACCAGAGAGAGCTGGGGGAGTCATTCTACCTTTTCTCCCCAGCTTTATCCAGATGGTATTGACCTGTAACATATGCATGTTTAAGGTATACAATGTGATGATTAGATAGATACATGTGTATATTGTAAAATGATTACCACAATTAGGTTAAAACTCCATTCCCTCACATAATTACCATTTTGTATGTGTGTGGTGATAGCATTTAAGCTCTCCTCTCTTAACAACCTGTGAGTATGCAATACAGCCTCGTTAATTATAGTCACCATGCTGTGCATTAGACCTCCAGATCTTATTCATCTTATCGCTGGGAGTTTGTACCCTTTGACCAACATCTCCCCAACCCATACACAACCCTCCAGTCCCTGGCAACCATTCTACTCTCTTTTTCTATGAGTTAGGCGTTTTTAGACTCAGCAAATAAGTGAGAACATACAGGATTTGTCTTTCTCTGACTTATTTCAGGCCAGGAGAGAGTGGGATGGTGTATATTACCTTTTGAGACCCAGCCAGGTAAGCCACATAGCATCACTTCCACTGTAGAGACTCCTACCCAGACTTAAGGGGGAGGGAACCTAGATTCCATCTCTTGATAGGGGAGTGGTAAGGTTATAGAAGAGCAAATGGGACCGGAAATATCATCATGGCCAATTTTAGAAAATACAGTTCGCTGCCTTATGTTTCAGGTACCATGTTAAGCAGCCCACATACATCATTTCATTCAATCCTGCACTAACCTCACTTCACAAAACTGAGGCTCAGCGATGTCACTTGCCCAAAGCTACTCAGCTACTAAGGGGAAAGAGCTGGAGTTTGATTCCAGGTAACAGGCAAGCACCTGGTGGAACAGATATGGGGGTGGCAGAGAATGGCCTTTGGAGGTGAACCCAGAGAGGGGGCAGCCAGCAGCACAGAACTGGCTGTTCTGAGCCCGCTCATAGCCCTCTGCCCTCCCCAGGGTTATCCTTTATTTCCCAACTATGTCCAAGACCACAGCATTACTGTAATTTCAGGGCTGTGAAGAGGAGATGAGGTTTGAACACTCATGGGCAAAAAAGACAATTTGCTCTGAGTCAGGCCCTGGTAGCCTGATCTGGTTTGGTTCTGGAGGGCCTGGAAATCTGGATGGAACTTCGCTGCTGGGCTGGGTAGGGGCCAGTGTGTGGGCAGATGGAAGGGCTGGTGGAAAGCACTTCCAGAAACTGTCAGTGTGTGGCTCAGAGCCTCAGCAAGAGAGCTGGAGGGCTGGGCATTCCAGACCTCCTCGCAGATCCGAGATCCCCAGAAGGCTTCTAAGCCGAGCCAGCAGCCCCTTTACTGTGATCGATATTTCCTAGGAGAAAAGGCCAGCCCAGAGCAAAACCCAAGATGGGCTCTAGGGACCTCCGGTTTCTCTGCCCAGTGGCCCATCATTAACTTCCGCTGCAGGTGGCCTACAGTGGTTTTCCAGACTGCTGGCGAGGAAGCGTTGACTCGGGGATGTGACACCAGAAAAATTGCCAGAATAACATGGCAGATGTGGGGAGGGGTGTTGTAGATTATACTTATTATTTTTTGTTTGTTTTTTGTGGTTCCCTTTTCTTCTTATTATTTTGGAACTATCTCAAATTGTATATTTATTTTTTATTAAACCAACTTGGACATGAACATTATCAAAAAAATTTCCAAAAACTGGAAACCACCCAAATGACTGCCGACAGGTGAATAGATAGACATATTATTATCTATCCATACTATGAATATTACTCAGAAATAAAAAGGATCACTGACACACACAATATGTACCAATCTTAAAAACATTACGTTGAGTGAAAGAAACAAGGCACAAAAAGAGCCCACTCTGTATGATCCCATTTATCTAAAACTCTAGAAAAGATCACTATAGTCTACAATTTCAGACAGGAAATCAGTCATTGCCTGGGACCGGGATTTGGGGGTGGAGAGAGGTTGACTACAAAAGGGCTTGGAGGAACTTTTTGGGGGTATTGGAAATGTTCTATAACTTATTGTGGAGGTGGTTACATGAGCATATTCATTGGTCAAAATTTATTAAACTGTACACTTAAAATGGTTGTCTTTATCGTATGCAAAGTGTACCTCAAATGAAGTTGATTTTTAAAAAGTAATGTAACAAACTCCCACATACCCACCCTCCAATACAGGAAACAAAACATTAGAAAGAAAATTGCACCCCTGTGTACCCCTCCCCAATCTCCTCCTTTCTCCTTTCCTCCTAAATATGATGTGCTTCATGAATGTGTCTTTATGTTTTCGCTACATGGAAACACTTTCCTGAATGTTGTATGTTTCTTTCTCATTTGTCTTTATACTTTTAACTGCATGGGGTATATTCCTACACTGGTATTTTTCAAAATCAGTTTACACGGTCACAACCAGCATTTTAATAATAAGGATAGAATAGGATTAAAAAATAATCAGAGTGTATGATACATAGTAAGGTAAATATGTCTTGTGAAATTTTTGTTCAAGTTTTACATCTGTATATATGTGTACTGGGTTGAGACATAAAATATCTTTCTTTTTAATTAATTTATTTTTTATGCAGCATGTTCTTATTAGTCATCAATTTTATACACATCAGTGTATACGTCAATCCCAATCGCCCAATTCATCAGACCACCACCACCACCACCCGCCACTTTCCCCCCTTGGTGTCCATACGTTTGTCCTCTACATCTGTGTCTCAATTTCTGCCCTGCAAACCAGTTCATCTGTACCATTTTTCTAGTTTCCACATATATGCGTTAATATACGATATTTGTTCTTCTCTTTCTGACTTACTTCACTCTGTATGACAGTCTCTAGATCCATCCACATCTCTACAAATGACCCAATTTTGTTCCTTTTTATGGCTGAGTAATATTCCATTGTATATATGTACCACATTTTCTTTATCCATTTGTCTGTTGATGGGCATTTAGGTTGCTTCCATGACCTGGCTATTGTAAATAGTGCTGCAGGGAACATTGGTGTGCATGTGTCCTTTTGAATTACGGTTTTCTCTGGGTATAGGCCCAGTAGTGGGATTGCTGGGTCATATAGTAATTCTATTTTTAAAATATCTTTCTTACAGAGCACTGTGGCCCCCCAAAAGTTTAAAAAACACTGTCCTAATATATAACATATTTTGTCATTTTAACTTTTATGTAAATAGTATGGTACAGTCCTAATCCTTCCCCAGCTGGCTTTTGTTCACTTGACATTAGCTTCCAGATGTATCCATATTGAGACATGTAGCTTGGTTTCATTCATTTCCATCACTGCATAAACATGCCACAAGTTATTTTTCCATCCTCCCATTATAGGATTTTTTTCTTTTGCCAAGTGGAACATTTCAAAAAATAGCTGTCACTATCACCACCATTTCACTTTAGGAAGGACATTTTAATATAAATAAAATTGGAAAGCCCTACTCTCAGAGTCAAAGATGGTCTTTTTATTGGAATAAATCTGGCTTTATAAAAATGCATTTGAGGGACTTCCCTGGGGGTCCAGTGGTTAGGATATGGTGCTTTCACTGCTGAGGACCTGCAAGCTATGCTGCACAGCCAAAAAGAAGAGCATTCCATTTACCCCCCCGGGGGGTAAGGTTGTTGTTAGTTCCTTGTTGATTGTTAGTTTGTTCAGTATACTGGTAAGAACACAATCACCTACACAACATCTCAGGCAAGGTCCGCTGGGGAGGGGGGAGGAAGCGAGTAGAAGGGAGAAGGGGTTCAAAGGGAGTCTCAACTATAATGCTTTATTTCTTTTGTTACCTAAAAAAAGTCCAAGTCAAATATGGCCAAATGTTAGCATTTGTTAACTCTAGATTGTGAACAGGGTAATCCAAGCTTTGCTCTAAGCTTTCAGTAGTTCATTTGAAATGTTTTCATCATCAACCAGTGTTAGGAAATTTCCAGTATAGATAAGACAGGTAAAAGACAGTTCGGTCTTCATAGTTTAAAATCCAGAGCCAGCAGCTTGTCAATTCCTCTGTGATGTTGGTGAGGTCATTTAACTTTGCTGGGTCTTGTGTCCCTCATCTGAAAAAAGGGCTGGACCAACCCAAATGTCCATCAATGAATAAATGGATAAACAAAATGTGGTCACTCCATACAATGGAATATGATTCAGCCATAAAAGGGAAGTACTGACACAGGCTACAATGTCAATGAACATCAAAAACATGATGCTAAGTAAAAGAAGCCAGGCAGGGCTTCCCTGGTGGCGCAGTGGTTAAGAATCCACCTGCCAATGTAGGGGACACGGGTTCAAGCCCTGGTCCGGGAAGATCCTACATGCTATGGAGCAAGTGCGCCACAACTACAGAGCCTGTGCTCTACAGCCCGTGAGCCACAACTACTGAGCCCACGTGCCACAACTACTGAAGCCCCCGCGCCTAGAGTTCGTGCTCCACAACAAGAGAAGCCACCGCAATGAGAAGCCTGCGCACCGCAACCAAGAGTAGCCCCTGCTTGTCGCAACTGGAGAAAGCCCGCGTGCAGAAACGAAGACCGAAAGTAGCCATAAATAAATAAATAAATTTATTGGGGAAAAAAAAAAAAAAAGAAGCCAGGCACAGAAGGTCGTGTATTGTATGATTCTGATTATATGAAATATCCAGGATAGGCAAAGACAGAGTTAGGAAGCAGGTGGGTGGTGCCAGGAACTGGGAGGAAGGAGGAATGGGGAGTGGCTGCTAATAGGTACAAGGTTTCTTTTTGTGGTGATGAAAATGTTTCAGACCTAGATAGAGATGGTGTTTGCACAACATGTGAATGTACTAAACAGCACTGAATTGTACACTGTAAAATGGTCTTATGTTATGTGAATTTCATCTCAACTCAAAAAGGGGGTGGAGGGAGGGCTTGTGCCTCCTAGAATTATTGTGGATGAAATTTAAAAGAACACATATGCAAAGATCACAGTCCCAGCACTGTGTGCCATCTTGCTCATAGTGGGAGAAGGCGGGGCTGGGCTTATTAAGCTTGTTTCACCTAGTAAGTCAAGTAAGTGGCTTGCTCAAGGCCACACAATGAGTCATGTGTGAACTCTGCACTAGAACTTGGCTTTTCCAACCTGAGAGTCCAGAACAAGTTCTCTCCATGCTGCTTCTCCTACTTGATACCAGAATGGCACTTTACTGTTTATAAAATATTTTTCCCCACATGATTTTCTAACACCTCTGGCTCCAGAGGCTCAGAGTAGCAGAGTGGTTAAAGGGCATGGCCCCTGGAGTTGGATAAATCTGGGTTCAAATCCAGGCTCTGTCGCTCCTTAGCTGTGTGTCTTTCGTCAAGTCACCTCTCTGAGCCTTGTTTCTCCATCTATATATGGAGAATAATGACTTATGCATTAAGTGGGAGTAAAGCTGGAAGACAGATAGATAGATAGATAAAGCAAGAGTTGGGTCAATGCCTAGCACATAGTAAATCTGAATAAATGATGGCTATTATATTAGTATTAGTAGTTGAGGAGTTACTCTGGCAAAGCACTTACCACACAGGGTTAAGACTGACAGAAGAACAGAGCAACTTCAAAGCCGCTTTGCCACAGGTCCCAGATGCTGCAAAGTGGTGGTTCTCATCTAGGAGTGGGAGGGTGGTTTTTGGTGGCACCTGGCAACATTTTTGAATGCTTCTGGCATCTGGTGGGTAGAGGTCAGGGATGCTGCTGAACATCCTAAATGCCCAGGACAGCCCCACAGCAGAGAATGATCTGCCCCCAAAGGTCAGCTGTGCCCAGGTTGAGAGGCCCTGCACCAAAATGAGCTTCCCTTTGCCAGACTTAGTTCCAAACAACAGTGTCATCCACCCTCTAGATATCGGGACGACTTGCTACTTTCCCAACCTGGAGTGAGTCATTCTGTGAAGCTAAGAAACACTTAGCAAGGCAATAACCATCCTAATTTCTCTGTTAGGTAAGTCCAGATGAAAATATATTTGGGGCCTTCTTAAACAGAGAAACACCCAACATCAACATGTACTCTATGAGGGCCAAGGATGGTTTGAAAGACCCATCTTAATCCCCCTTCTCCAAGGCTTCTGGGAACATCCCAGAGAATCTGCTTTCCTGATTCTGCATGAAGGGCCTGAAGCACAAAAACTGGCACACAGTAAGCACTCAGTAAATGCTAGCTATTACTATTATTATCTTCATCATTATCATCATTGTCCTCATTATTACTTTTATCTCCCCAGGTACAGGGTAAGGTACATTCTCACAACAACCTTCTGAGATGGGAGATATATCATTCCCATTTTGCAGATGAGGAAACTGAGGCTCAGAGCAGTGATGCCACATTTTTCATCAGCCCCCTCCCTGATCTCAGAGCTTCCACTCCTGCCCACCTACAGTCCATTCTCCTCACAGACACCAAAGGAATCTCTTAAAAATGAAGTCAGATCTTATTTAGGAGATGTTCTCTGGGTAATGATGTTATGTGATATTTTATGACCCAACATTTCTTTATGATTTAAATATCTTGAAAAATTAAGAGCAATGCCATGGTTGTGTAAAATGTTAACATTAAGGGGAAACTGAGTGAAAGGTATATGGAAAATCTTTGTACTATCTTTGCAACTTCGCAGTAAATCTAGAATTATTTTAATATAAAAAACTTATTTAAAAAGTGAATCAGATCATATTACTCCTTGGCCTAAAACTGAGTGATTTCCCATTCGGCTTAGAATAAAATCCGAGTGCCTTCCTGTGACCTATAAGGCCCTGAGCGATCTGGCCTTTGCCCACTTCTTCAGCTTCCTCTCCTAACATTTCTCCCTCTCACTCTGCACTCCAGCTACTCTGGTCTTCTTTCCACTGTTTCAACACTGGAAGACTGTTCGTGCCTCAGGGCCTTTGCACTTGCTGTTCCCTGTGTTGAGAATACTCTTTCCCCTACAGTGTTCTTCCCATAACTTTCTCCTTCTTATTCTTCAGATTTTGACTCAAACGTCAAATCCTCAGAATCCCTTTTGTGTGGTCACATGATCCTTTCTAATTCTCTCACAAAACTCATGACTCTCTGAAATTATCTTCTTCACTGGGTTCTCTGTTCCTCTCCGTCTCCTCCACTAGACTGGTACTTCCATGAGGACAGAGACTGCTATATCCCCAGCTTCTCACACAGAGTAAGGCCTCAATAAACATTTGCCAAAAACCACCCCCAGAAAAACCCAAAAAACAAAAAACAGTGTCTGCTGGTAATACCACAGGACATTGAAATAAAACGGTGAACTTTGTCAAAGGGCTTTCACCCATATTTTTTCCTGTGGTTCCCTACTCTGTACAAAACCTCCAGAATATCCAGGTAGGTCCAGATCTGCTGGCAAACCTCATCAACAACATTTCATTTAATCATTTAACAATAATTCCAATGCTTATTAAGTTGGGGGAAGGGAAGGGGAAGAGTTCACCCCCAACCTTCTAGAACAGAATTCCAAATTGTTGGCCTAGGGTCAAATGTAGCCCATGGATGTGCTTTGTCAGCCTTACACATTTTAGAAGAATTTGAGCTCATGACCAAACTTTAAAAACTGGAACATTTCATATCAAACTTCAGATGCCCAAGTTCTCCTGAAAACTCAAGTGGATCTGGCCCCAGTGGGCCCCAGTTTCCCACAGGGTCCCAACGGACTAGAGCTGGGGTGTGTGCTCTTCAGTTTATCAGTCACTATCCACCTGGCTTAATTCTTTCATGTTATCAGCCTGGTCCCTTTAGTCACTAAGATTCCCCCTCAAAGGCTAAAGTATCCTTAGGAATACTACTGGTTTTCAAATATTTTCACTACAGCCCCTCTCTTCAAACCTTACATGGAAGCTCAATGTCTAAAACAGATAATAGTGATAACAGTTCATTTTGATTGAGTGCTTACTGTGTGCCATGGTTCTGCTTTGGTTGACTCAAGGGTTTGGGGATCAGAACCCCATCAGGTCCCCATCATCTTCAGCAGGCCCTTAAGAAAACTCTGTGCATCCAAGGAAGACAGTTCAAAAAGTACATTTTTCTTCCTTTTTTTGGCCACGCCACGCAGCATGCAGGATCTTAGCTCCCTGACCAGGGATCAAACCCGTGCCCGCTGCAGTGGAAGCGGTGAGTCTTAACCACTGGACCACTAGGGAAGTCCCCCCACAGTACATTTTAATCCATTCTCCTCACTATAGGCAAACTAGAGGAGGGAAGAGACACTCCACCTGTTGGAACAGTAGCCTTTCTGGCAAATGTTTGTCTGCTAGTCCTTAGTGTTGATAACAGCAGAGAAAAGTCAATAGGCGATACATTCTTTCCTCCCAGAGCTATTGGCTATTTTCTGGGAGCCCTTCAGGCCTACCCTGTGAGCTCATGCCACTCTCAGGCTCAGAACCAGCTAATTCTCTTAGACATGTTTCAGCAAAACTGGACTCTAGAGGGGAGTTGCCTGGCAGAGAATGGCATGTGGACAGAAGCCCTCGCCGTGTCCCAGTCCAGTCTGAAGTTCTCCTCCAGCCCTGATGATGTCAGCAGAGGTTAACACACATGCTACTTTGAGCATGGAAATTTATGGTACTCTTATTGTCCATAGAGATATGTTTAGACCATTCCCACATTTGTTATGTGCTTAGTGTGGGCCAGAGTTGTGCTAGGTACTGGGGGTTTGCAGTGGGAATTTATTAAATATGAACAAGGGCTTTGGTTTCTGGCTGTCCTGACTTCCAGCTGTGGCTCTGAAACTTACTAGCTGTGTGACCTTCAGCAAACAACCTAGCCTCTGTGTCTCACTTCATCTGTAAAATGGGTGTGCTAGGAATAGTACATAATTCCTAGGATTATCTTGGGGATTCAGTGAGATAATTTTTGACACATACAAAGAAAACAAGTGCAGTGGTTTTTTTTTCTCCACTAGTATTTATCAGAAGCTGCTATTTTTATTTGCGGCTTTTTTTGTCTGTCTGGCTTACTAGATGACTCTCCATGAGAGAAGGGCCTTGTCTTTCTCGCTCACCCCTGCTTCTCCGCCTAGAACAATGCCTGGCACAGAATAGGTGCTCCATAAATATTTGCTGAATGAACCGCTGTCTCTGATATTCCTGCTCTAATTGCCATTACCATAATGCGCTTTGGAGGAGCTTGTGGACTCCGGGGAGAGCCACCCTGACCTTGACAGCCAGCTGTTCACAGCGGCGCTGGGCATCAACTCTGATATCACCAACTGGGCTCTGTGCCCTGGGCTGACAAATGACACTTGTGTGTCTTCTGGTGAACAGAGCTACAGCGCGGGAGAGTGAGCTGGTGACTGGGGAAAGTGGAGTGAGCAGCTGAGCCAAGCAAGGGGAGCTCTGAACCCTAACGCCCTCAAACTGGCAGCAGGGAGGCCATAGGTCCATGTGCAAGGAGCCTGGGCCCCCCCCACCGCTTGGGCCCCCCCGGGGCGGGGGAAACACCGATTTTGAGATTGGATGCAATCACTTCGATGGCATTTCAGGATGGGAATTCGTGCATCCTGCGTGCCTTGAGAAACAAAATTAATTTCTCTAGGGGGAGGGAAAGGGCTTTGCAAACTGTGAAGCGCTGCAGGAAAAAGCAGTTCAATGAAAAAGTCAGGATGCAAGAGAGCAGATGTGTTTGCTGAGCATAAACTGCACTTCAAAACCAAGCTAGAAGAGACATATAGTCCCCAAAGGTGGCACATTTTGGAGGGGTCTCCGAGAGAGAGATGCACTTGGGGAGACTGGGAAGCCAAAGGAAATGGGCCAAAGTTTCCCGGGGTGTCTGTAGAACCCGGGACCCGCCCGCAATGCCCGTGGATGCACACTAGTTCTCCTCTTCCGGTCTCGAGCTCCGACGCGCGAAATCTGCAAATTCTCCCTTTATCTGCTGCACACGCTCGCTCATCTTCGTTCTGGCTGGAATCAGGGTAACCGTTCCGATGATTATATAACTTCCCGAGTTCAAGAAAGACAATCCAAAGATAGGGATGATCAAATTTTTTTGAGGGTGGATTAAAAAAAATTTTCCCCAAATGTAAGTTACAGAGAGCACAAAAAACGTACATACAAATACCCATATTTCCACCACTCAGAAAGAATAACTGTTAACATTTTTATTTACCTAGGAGAAGAGTTTCTTTATTAGTCATCAAATAAACCTTTCCCTTTCCTCCAAATCCCAGCAAATCTGAAACCAAATAAAGTCAACCTACCTCTCTTTATTATCCTTCCTGTTCACCTCCACCCCAGATTTAACTTAAGGGGAGATTCCAGGGCTTCCGAATCCCCTCCGTGGGCTTTTCACATGGCCAGGTCTGCAAAACCTGGCCCCAGTGAACAGCGTCCCGCGGATCCCACAATCCTCGAGTACACAGCTGCTTCTTCTCCTCCAACCCCAACTCCTGCGTGCAACTTTGTAACTCATGCTCCCGCCAGGAGGCCTATTTGCTCGGCCCGTTTGGCGGAAGGATTCCGCGCGCTATCGCAGTTACGTCAACTGTCTCCGCCCCCTTTCCGCGCTCTGGCCCCGCCCCCTCCCGGGTGCCCTATGGCCCACAAAGAAGTCCCGGCCTTGCCGCTGCACTCCCCGCGCACATCCGTGCGCCGCCCGAGGCTGGCTAAGGAGTCGGCGGCCATTTTGTTCTTCTCGTGGTTCCAGTGGGGAGAGAAGGAGGAAGCAGGGAGTGGGGCGGTTGGGGGGGACCCGCCGCGGCTTTTGCCACCGCCGCCACCACCATCTCTGTGCTCGTGGCGTGGGAAAGGAGGTGTAAATCCCGGGCGCGAGCCGGCGGCGGCGCCACTGCGGGAGGGTCGGCGGTGGGAAGGCGATGGCGGATATAGATAAGCTCAACATCGACAGCATCATCCAACGGCTGCTGGAAGGTGAAGGGGGCGGCGGGCGGCTCCGGGGACTCGAGGGGGGAGGGGGATTTGGGAGGCCTTTTGGACTTGCAGCGCCGAGAGGAGTGAGCCCCGCGAGTTCGCCCGCGGGCCGGGGGCTGCAGCGGGAGGGAGGCTGCCCGGGGTTCCGCACTTGGGCCAACCCGCGGACACTCCTGGCTCCACTCATTCATTGCACGAGGGTGCAGCCGTCCTACTGGCCTTGAAATTTGAAAACTCCGCTCCCCACCCCCACGTTTCCGGTACGTACCCCAGTGCGCCCCGCACACCCGACCAATCTTTGGATGAAGGTTGGGGGCCCCAGTCCAACTTACAGGACGGCACGTTACGAACTTTCTGGTCCTCGTTCTCTTGGAAAGCAACATGATGGGGATATGGATTCCACCGGGCTTGGGGGCTTCTTTCCTATCCTGCTCATTTTTATTTTTTGTGAGGCTGGGGTCGAGGGGCCCATTACTTGTTATTTGGTGACGAACGTTCATATCTCAAGGGGATGTTGGAACTCATATTCTCCTGCCCTTCCAAATACTCTTTTTAAGTTGTCCTTATCTTGAAGAGGTCTCCGCGCTCTTTTCTGAACGTGCCTCTGAACCGAGAAGCCAGCAGTGATGACAGTTTCGTTAGGATCTTTCCAATGTGCCAGGCTCTGTAAGCGCTTTGCGTTCATCGGATAAATACAGTCATGATATTAGCCAGCGCTTCTAAAGCGCTTACTGTGTGTCAGGCATTTTTTGGAGCACTTTACACAGATTTCATGTAATACTCCCAACAACCTTACGAGGTAGGTGCTATTATATTTTACTGTTTTTCAGAGGAAGATAAGACTCAAAGAAGTGAAGTCACTTGACCAAGGTCACACAGTAACAGTCAAGTTTCAAACCCAGGCAGCCAGGAGCTAGAAGTCATTCAAGTCACCCTATGTATGAAGGAAGGAGGTGTCAAGTGGTTGAGCAAAGGTTAAAAAAAATCTTAAATATTGGCTGACCTAAGACTCGTGAGGTGCCTGGCGATTGATTTATATTGATGTGGGAGACGGATGAAATTCGGATTTTAAGGAGGGACGCCGAAATGAAATCACCCCTCACCACCCCCCAAATTCCAGAGTACATCTATCAATACTAACATCTAATTCCAAACTTTGAAAGAATTCAGATCCCTTTCTTAATTTGAATACTGGATAATGTAGATTTGGCTGAGTTTTAACTGCTTTTTGTCTTTGTACATTTCTAAGTATTGTTGGACTATAAATGCTGTGAGAGATGGAGTCGAGAGCATAAACAGTTGGACAGTTCTGGTGTTAGAATTTGCAGATCTTTTGTTTAAGTCATTAGAATGAAACTCCTAAAAATATCTCTTCTTAATCTCTGTAAGGTTTTTTCATTTTATAGTTTCTTAAAAGAAAAACCCATTAAATAGACCCCTGAAATGTTGCTGCCATTTGTGGGTGAAAACCTTATTTGTTCAGTACCTGGCATTTATTTAAGAACCACACTTTTTTTTTTTTGCACCTTCATGAATGTATTTATTTTCTCTTTTTATTATTATTATTGTTATTTTATACAGCAGGTTCTTATTAGTCATCAATTTTATACCCATCAGTGTATACATGTCAATCCCAATTGCCCAATTCAGCATACCACCATCCCCACCCACTGGGGTTTTCCCCCCTTGGTGTCCATACGCTTGTTCTCTACATCTGTGTCTCAACTTCTGCCCTGCAAACTGAAGAACCACACTTTTAATACTAGTTACTACAGTTCTTCGATTTATGTGAGGCAGCAGTGGGTCAGAAATGGATTAAACAGTTTGCAATAAGAAAAGAACTTAAAATTTTGTTTTTCATTCAAAAATTGTAAATTCTGCATATCTGTGGAGGGACACGTGCGACTAGTTAAGAGCTGGCTTTATTTCGTTGAGAAGGCAGGAAAAAATGGAATCTGTGGATTAGAAACATTAGAATTTTAAGATTAGGTAAGTCTTGTTAAGTCCAGGGTTGCCCATAACTCTGTATTCATATAACATTTTGTTAATTTTAATCTTGTTTTTTAAATTGTGCCAAGAAATTTGCCTTGATAAACTTGGATTATTTATAATGAGATCAGTCTTTGTTTATTAATAATTTCTATACATGTTTTGTACTTGAAAACCAGATTTTTTTTAACATTTCATTTTTTCATTGAAATTAATAAAGCATTGTGTTTTAATTCCTCCGGAATAAGCTAGCTGCTCAACAGACGTAAATTTCCTTCTTTTCTAGTCAGTGTTAAATGGGCAGGGAAAGGGTTGAAAATGATCCATTGAGAATATATATAATCCAAGGTAGAAAAGGTTGATAATTTCTGTGATTCCATTTTTTAATGCCCCACAAACTTTTTCCTGTAAAAATTTTAATTAAGATTTGAGTATATCTGAAAATGGAGGGAAATGTGAGTTTTGTGGCCTTGTTAGAATTGTTTACATGTTAGAGATTGTCTCCTTTTTTAAGGTGGAGGACTGTACAAGCTAAGTGAGAAGTAGTTCGGTAATAGTACTAAAAAGACCATTCAAAAGTGAAGTCTTATTTAGGAGAATACCGTGTTGGTTTTAGATTTTAGTCACTACAGCTTTGCAGTTCTTTTCTACTCTAAACTTTTTAGTGGATTTTCCTTAAGGAGGCATCACTTCTGCAACCCACCTGAGAAGATCTCTGCCTTGTGGGTGATAAAACCTTAAGGTTGTCACTCCTTCGTATCATTCATGTTCACTTATTTAAATAACTGCACAGTAAAACTTTGGATTTAGAGAATAAGCCAGCTGCTGATTTGTCTCATAGTCCTACTGTGTTGGAGAAAAGTGAGGTTTGAGGCAGAGTGACTTTGTAAGTGATCTCGTTCGGGGAGCGGTGATGGCTAGCTATTTTCTTGCAGAGCAGGCAGTTGTAACTTATTTTCACATCCTGATTTGCCAGAAGCATCTTGGCTCTGAAGCTGGCGGTTGTCAAACTGAAAGACTGTGCCAAGCTCTGCACAATTGCTTGACTTGCTTTAGTGATTTAAATATGACCTCAGCCCTGGCCCTCAGCATTTACTAACATAATCCTCTGACTTGTAAAAGTAACCCATGTGTTTAGATATTCGGTGTGAAATGAAATATGTTTATATTGTAATGTTTAAAAGACAGGGGTCCTGAAGATAATAAAGGACAATCGTAATGGCAAAAAGAAAAAAAAAATCTTAAAATGCTGACCAAAGAAAACAAAAATAATCTTTCCTAATGAGACCTCTGCAATTATTTTTTCTTTACACATCAGATAATTTCACCCATTAGAGGCTTTTCTTGGAATCAATGATCATAGGGCATTTTGCTGATAAAGACAGTAATATTAAAGTAATGTGTTACTAATACTCTAAATTACAAGAAGTCTGTGTTGTGAGCCCCCTGCTCTTCCCACCCCTCCCGCATGTCAGTTGTATGCTGCATCCTCTCCTATAAGGTAAGGCAAGAAAGCTCTTTTAGAGGCATGATCAGAAGCTTACACCAATCCTAAACCACAGCATGGAAAGGATTACTCTCCTTGTGCCCACAGTGCTTCCTCGCCTGTCAGTAGCAGGAGGCAGCAGTGAAATCTAATGGGATGGTGTGTGTCATTCTGTTGTGCTTGAGGGAGGGAATGTTAGACCCAGCAGTGAAATCTAACGGGGTGGTGTGTGTCATTCTGTTGTGCTTGAGGGAGGGAATGTTAGCCCTAGGAGCAGGAGGCCAGGCTTTCCTCCTCCAAGCTGGGGAAATGCATGCCATGCTGCGCCATGCATTGGTAGCCCGTCTGCGGTAGAGGTTGGTGAGATTGTTTTATATCTGGGAAACTGCAGTCCTATAATAACCTATTCTGCAAAAGTATGTGCCAGTGCCAGTCAGTCTGCTTGACTAGGGTGAGGATTACTGATCTTGAAGCAGGGAAATCATTTCACTTAATTTACCATCACGGCTGTTAGTAGACCTTAAAGATTGAATTGTGAAGGAGATAATATTCTGATATGAATTGTTTTGTAAATGAGGAAGCTGGAAAATCTTATTCAAGAAGAAAAAGGAAGGATTCAATCTCTTTGGAGTTTAGAATTCTGGGACAAATTTTTATGTTTTAGGATCAGACCACTGTATCCAAAGCATGTAAAAATAGATGATTTACTTAATGGTCTTGATGTTTTATCTGAAATCTCCAATTTCACCCCTACTCTGGGGTTTACTGGCATCCCTCATCTAGAGGAGAGTGTATGTCACTGATATTAAGGCTTATGAAAATGAAAACCACTCATTACAAACGTAGGTTCAGATGTGAAGTCTAATCAGTGGTAGTTTATCAGAATTGGTGGCTAGACTGTAGAGAGTTAAACATTTTTCAATAAATTGGCTTCACTCTAGATGTAGAAAACTCAACGTTCTTTACTGAGAGCAATAGACAGTGTTTTGCAGCTATATCCTGATTATCTGCCTTGAGAAAATTGGTATCACCTTTAAATGCCCAAAGTATAACACCAGCAGTTAGGAAAGTCAGGATGGGGGAGGGGTGGTTTAGAAATTAAGATGGCCAGAAAGTGGATGTCTTCCTGCTGGTGACTTTGCAGAGAAACCAAGTGATTCTCGATTAACATTTTTGTGGCTTATATTTTTTGTAGAAAAGAACTCCATTGTTTGCAGGAAAGTTTTAATGTTACAAATATTCACTGTTTTTTGTTTGCTTTGGTTTGAGGTTTTATTTTCCTAAATCTGTCAGATATTGTGAGGTTATTGATTGTCACTGAAATGAATATGATGTGGCATATTGTTAAGATTGCCACTTACTTTAATAGGATTATCTTGTTAGCAAAATCTCTGTTGATTTATTTTTACACCGGTTGTGCCAGTTTTAGGTTTTAAAACTTGATTATAGTTCAGCTGAGGCTTTTTGGTGGGTATGCTATTCCTTTTCTATGATCATCTTCTTCTTCTTTTTTTTTTTTTTTTTTTTTTTTGCGATACATGGAACTCTCACTGTTGTGGCCTCTCCCGCTGCGGAGCACAGGCTCCGGACGTGCAGGCTCAGCGGCCATGGCTCACAGGCCTAGCTTTTCCGCGGCATGTGGGATCTTCCCCGACCGGGGCACGAACCCATGTCCCCTGCACCGGCAGGCGGACTCTCAACAACTGCGCCACCAGGGAAGCCCTATGATCTTCTTTTAACAGTTAAGGGGCAAGAAGAATACTTGCTTATTCCTCATAAATAATCCCAGAGTAGTTTTAAATTTCCCTCTATGGTTTTCATCTCTGCTTTGTTACCAGGCTGTCAGAAAAGTTAATGTTGTTTTGTGAGAAAAAGCTGGCATTGCATATAATCACCAATGACATTCTTTTATTATATCAGGTTTTTATCAGTTTGTTTTCAGTAAAATTGCATGGGAGTTTTTATCATGTGCTCATGTTAGTGATTTGCCAGATAAATAAATGATCAGATAAGTCAGAACAGAGCAGTCCTTGCTGGTAACAGCCATAGTGCATTTTTTCCTGAATCTACCATTTTAACCAGATAAAGAAAAGTTTTCGCTCAAAAATCACACGTTTGGGAATTCCCTGGCGGTCCAGTGGTTAGGACTTTGAGCTCTCACTGTCGAGGGCTCGGGTTCAATCACTGGTCTGGGAACTAAGATCCCATAGCTGTTCCCCCACAAGTCGCACGGTGCAGCAGAAAAAAGAGAGAGAAGTCACACGTTTAAGATCTAAGTTTCAGATCTAAGTTGACCATTTTGATATATCAATCACTAACCTACCTATGTTCACTGTGCCTGCTGATTTTATTTCCATGCAGTGCCTAGCACCTGGACTTATGAGAAACATTCCACCTGGAAAATGGAATTCATATTTGTTGGAATATTTTGGATTCTGTTGGCAATTGTTGAAATGATTTGATACATGCAATTTGAACTACTACTTAGGAAGGTATCATGAGGAGACAGCCCTTGAGTTTCCCACCTAGGGTCTCCTTTTTGTGTAGGTTTCTCCCATCATGCACAGAGCACAGTGAGGGTTTTAAACCATGAAGTAGTGACTGCTTTTATTGAGCAGAGCTGTACTGTTTGCATATTTTCTTTGTAGCTAATAGCGATAAAGTAGATACTCAAGGCTTTGTGTTTTTAATGGTATTGAAGATGTCCCTGAGATAAACTTTTAGTTTTATAGTTTTTATGGATGGCTAGTTTTAGCTACAGCGTTTATAATAATCTGCGGTTACCTAGTTTGTCTTATTTTGTGCATCCTCCACTAGAATGTAAACCTCTCAAGAAAAAGGACAGAGTTGTCTGTCCTGTTGCCCGGGTATCCCCAGCATCCAACACAAGGTCTGGCATGTAGTGGTGCCCAGCAACTATTTTGTTGAATATTTGAATGAAGCATGGTAAAAATGAATATTGAAAGTCTTAAACAGATTACATCATTTAGTTCTTATTTAATGCTTCCTGTATGTAAGGATGCCTTATGATTTTATATCCCATATCAAATTTTTCTTAGGGAGCGATGTATGTTGGAGTTTCAGTAGTTTGCCCTATAAAAACTCCTTTGGTTTAGAAGTTTAATGAAGAACAAATTCCTTTTTTTTTCACTTTTTCATCTTTATTATTGCTTATGAATTTGTAAAATGACAAAAACAGTTATGTGCTAAACTAGAAACTCTAGTAAAGCCTATGGGGAAATGACACTATTGCTTTGTAATTTTAAGGCACAGACACAATTTTTGTTCTTGTTTTTTGCTAATCAAAAGTATATAGCTTGAGGGCTTCCCTGGTGGCGCAGTGGTTGAGAGTCCGCCTGCCGATGCAGGGGACACGGGTTCGTGCCCCGGTCCGGGAAGATCCCACATGCTGCGGAGTGGCTGGGCCCATGAGCCATGGCCGCTGAGCCTACATGTCCGGAGCCTGTGCTCCGCAACAGGAGAGGCCACAACAGTGAGAGGCCCGCGTACTGCAAAAAAAAAAAGTATATAGCTTGGAATGCACGCTAATTGTAATGCCACAAATTAACAGAGATTTATTCAGACTTCATGCATGCAACAGATTTTGTGCACCTACCATGTACTGACCATGGGCATGTACACTGCAGAGCAAGTGATGTGGTCCTGGCGTTTACATTCTACCAGGAGGTCCAGATGAATAGGTGGAAGCAGACTGGCAATTATAATACACAGTATGTGCTGGGCGGTGACCAGGTGTTGTGAGAGCATTTCAGAAAGCATAAAGCAGGCTTGTTGAGGGGAGAGGAGATGGCTAAGAGAGGTTTTCCAGAGTGAAGTGATATCTAAGCGGTCACGAAAAATGAGCAGGTATTCGCCAGTTGGTAGATGGTTTTGGCAGTTTCTATTTTTATAATTTTATTTTTTGATCTAATTGTAGGGAATTTAAGAAGCTTTGGGACTATGTTGTTTTTAATGAGTGCTGTTCATCAAATATAAAATATATCTTGATTTGTTCTGGAAAAACTGCATTTAATCCTCACTCCAATGCCTTTATGTGGAATGTAGAAAAATGGTACAGATGAACCTGTTGCAAGGCAGAAGAAGTAGAGACACAGAGGTAGAGAACAAACTGTGGACACCAAGGGGCAGGGGGTGGGTGGTGGATGAATTGGGAGATTGGGATTAACACATGCACACTAATAGGTATAAAACAGGTAACTAATGAGAACCTGCTGTATAGCACAGGGATCTCTACTTCACTTTGTTGTACAGTAGAAACTAACACAACATTATAAAACAACAGTACCCCAATTAAAAAAAAATTCTCACTCCACATTAGGAATACTTTTTAAATTGTCAGTACTGTTCTTTACTAATCTCTATACACTCCCACTTGAGGGACAAGCAGAATAAGAGGACTAAAATTACCATGAACTATGTCTAATGGTGGTAGTGGGAAGCCTCCAAATCCAGTAAAATTTATATTAGCATTGATTTAATCTGATGGCATTGGTGTAATATGATAGCATTCATATTAAAAGAATAGCCTGTGTGTTCCTTATAGGTGTAAGTCAGTTATTACATATTCTCCCAAAAGACTTAGAGTGGGCTGTTCACTTACAGGTGTGGGGGCTCTTCTGAAAAAGATTCTGGTTGAAACTAGAAGCATCTAGGAGTCCCCTAGCCAAAAATAAAGTTTCCTGTTGGGCAGTCTGCCCAAGCTTCTGGCTGACTTGTGGTAAAATCACTAATGATTGGGGTTTTCTGGCCAGTGAAGCAGGGATCCCACCATCTTTCCATTGGAAGTGTTTCTTGAATTCTCTCCTTTGTGTGTCTAGAGAGAAAAAATTACTTTGGTTCTGAAAAAAAAATCATTTTTTGTTGTACAAATAGCTCAGTTGCTGTTGTAAATATTATATATGTGTCTATTTTGCATAATTCCCTCAAAAGATTATCCTTACTATGCTTTCCCTTTAATTGCTTCTTGTTTCTTAATATTTGATCAGAATGAGACTGGCAGTCATTTAGTTTAGTTCACATATTTTGGAGTCCAAAGAGGTGATTTTCCCAAGCTATAAAATCAAGACAGAAACTTGGGGCTTCTGGCTCCCAGTTCAGTGCACTCAACATTTTCTTTTTTTTGTGCCCTTCAAGAGTTTGACTCTTCTCACGTGTCATCCTTTCTTATTTATTGCCTTTCATTGAAAAAAAATAACACCCTTCCATTTCTGCTCAAAACTTGTTTCTTCAGGGAATTCAGTTTCAGTGGCTATTCAGGCTGAAGGATGGCTTCCCCTAAGACAGTATTTCTCAAACTTGGACGCAGCCCTTTTTAATGGAAAAAAATTCTCAACAGGCATCAGAGTTTATTACTTGTAGTTTTTATTACTCTGTAATGTTACTTAGATATTTACAGAACAAAGCTAGATACAAACCAGTTAAACCTGTTGCTCTTGTTCAGCTATTAGGCCAAGTGATTTTGAATATAAAGCAAGCCTCCAAAACTGATAAAATTTAAATTAACAGCATTGATTTAATCTGCTCATCACTTTATATTGGGTTTAATGGTGGAAAGATGTAGTGTAGCCTTAGTTTTGTATTTAGTCTGGTCTGGAGTTTTTGCTTCAATTCTAATTTGGAGAATGCTTGCTTTCATAAGTCTTTTATACATAACAAGTATTAAGACTTTGATTGTGAGTTTTTGGCAAGCAGGCCAGTTCATAACTGTGAAAATAAGGTAAATTTAGCAATTCAGTGCTATTTATTATGTATTTAATAACTGTCTAGTCTGTTACAACTGGAATCAAAACAATTTTGTTTCCTACTACTACTTACCTGCTGATAAATGAATTGTTATAAGGCCAGAGGATATCTTGTACTTCACTTTGATAGTACTTCACTTTGATAGTAAGTAGCACTCAGAGTGCTCTGATGCGGGCACTTGGGAGTTTAGGACACTTGGTGCTGTGCCATGATTTCTTTTTGCCTTTTCTCAATTTTAATCTGTTCAAATTACTAGGATACCTTTCTCACAGCACACGCTGACATCCTTTGCCCTGTAGAGGCATGATTGTATTCACAAATGCAGGCCCAGAAAGTTGCACAGCAAAATATGCACAGCAAGCATACAGTGTGTTTTAATGAAATGAAAACAACACTTAAGTTTTTTCATAGATAAATCTGGGACCCTTGAGAGACCTGTGGACCTCTGAAAAACACTGATTGAGAGGGGAGATGAGCATTTCCAATCTCACATTTTAAAACGAGGAATTCTTAGAACCAACTCAGTAACATGACAAACTCTAAAATCTCCTGCTACACAAATACTAATTCATTTATAAGGCTGGAGAAGGGAAGACAAGACAGAGAGGCAAAAAGAGCTGGCCTGGTGGGCGGGTTATAGGTGAACCAGGCCAATTGTATGTCTTGGATGCAGAACTGAGGCCTTGAGCTGTGCCCAGGGGGAGTCTGATTTCGCAAGCGATAAGACTTTTCTAACAGTATTCATACACAGAGAGGTTGACCCCTTGATCAGGATACTGTAAAGAAGTCTTACCTTGGTGTAGAAAATGCAACTAAATCTCTGAAATCCTGTCTTAAGATTTTAAGATTGTAATTAGGCATTAAAATCATGTTCTTTATAAGTGTCCTGAAAATAAAGCCTAGCCAGAAAGTAGTTAAACTATGTTTTTGCCTCCTCTTTATTTAAAACTTCTACCTTTTCCGATATTTTTAATTTTTACGTTAAATCTTATTTTGACTTCTCTTGACTGAATTGGGGTTTTTCTCCCCTACAGTGAGAGGGTCCAAGCCTGGTAAGAATGTCCAGCTACAGGAGAATGAAATCAGAGGACTGTGCTTGAAGTCCAGAGAGATCTTTCTCAGTCAGCCTATCCTACTAGAACTTGAAGCACCACTCAAAATATGTGGTAAGTTTTGGCACACTAACAGTTATCTTTGGTTACGTGATTGATGGACTGAGTCAAGGATATATAGATGACCTTGTGTTAGCCAACAAAATCATTTACTATTTATGAGTAACCTGGAACTACTTAAAATTAAATAATTGTAGCTTTAGAATAAATACCTCTAATGGACTTAATGTGCTTAGACGTACTTCGCATTTTCTTAAAATTATTTCACTAAACGAATATAAACATTGCAGAAGAAAGGAAAGAAATGAAACAGAATGGAGAGCCAAAAAAAGGCCTGAATTATGAGTATATAGGGATTATATTTAAGCTTAAAGCAACACTGGTTATGCCTAAAAATATGCCATTTTGTAGTTCTGTTTCTACATGATAAATACAGATAACTGGTATAAAAACTAAACTCTATCTGAGAAATACTATATTTATTCTTCTAACATATTTGACTGCATTGATGAATCTTGTGGTGTTTGTTTTTGTTTTTAAGTAAAATGCTCTTTGGCATTATCTAGCAGGGAGACATTGAAAGCCAGATGCATTGGTGGGTGTACTGTGTATACACCTTTGTTCACACCGGGCCAGGGCTTGTTAAGAGTGCAGCACTTCTGCTGACACGGTCCCCAGAGACTGAGCTGTGGGAGATCTGATATTGATCGGCCAACCTGAAAGGAAAACCGTGTTACTTGGCAAGAAGCCCTGCCTAGGCATTAATAATCCTTTCCATAAAATAAATTCTCAATTAGTTGAGTTTTGTGTGAGAGTCTGGATACACACATACACTTAAAATTATCACTAAGCTCAGTTGAACTAAATATGATACAAGTTTGGAAATTAGTAATGTTAGTGGTCTGGACTATATGTATGAAGACAGTATGTAACAGAATTCTTGCTTCTAGGTGATATCCATGGACAATACTATGATTTGCTTCGACTTTTTGAGTACGGTGGTTTCCCACCAGAAAGCAACTACCTGTTTCTTGGGGACTATGTGGACAGGGGAAAGCAATCATTGGAGACTATTTGCCTCTTACTGGCTTACAAAATCAAATATCCCGAGAATTTTTTTCTTCTCAGAGGAAACCACGAATGTGCCAGCATCAATAGAATTTATGGATTTTATGATGAATGTAAGTACTTTCTACGTCTAAGGAAGATTTACTCAAATTGAGATTCTTGGTCATAAACTGAACATATTTCTGTTAGGATTTGCGAGTTTAGATGTAGTGTTGTAATTTCTCATGTTTACTATTTCATTAACTTGTTTTTATCCTGGTTTTTCTTTCTTGGTGTAAAGAATAGCACTCATTGCCATATAATAATCCCCTGGATTCTTGTATGATGTGATGATTAGATTAGGAAGTAGCAATCACAGTGATGATTTCTTTAAGATAATTTTTGTGATGAATAGTCACAGATAATTTAATTCTTAGTACAACTCTGAGAATCTGTCCATATAATTACCTTCGTTTTTGACAACTTTGAGATAAAATCTGATTTTGTAAACTTCATCCATCTTAAGTGTACAATTCAGTGATTAAGTGAATTCATAGTTATGCAACCATCACCACAGCCCTATGCAAGCACTAATTACTTTCTGTCTCTATAGGTTTGCCTTTTCTAGACATTTCATGTAAATGGAAACTTGCAATATACAAATAATTACTTCTTGTAATTTGTAATATAGTTTTTTTCCTTCTGGCACATCTGCACCCCAGGAAAAATAGCAGTTACTATCTGAAATTGTGCTGAAAGGAGAAAACAAAACTGGGGGGGGGAAGCTAATTAAAAATATTTGTAGGGCTTCCCTGGTGGCGCAGTGGTTGAGAGTCCGCCTACCAATGCAGGGGACACAGGTTCGTGCCCCGGTCCGCGGAGCGGCTGGGCCAGTGAGCCATGGCCGCTGAGCCTGCGCGTCCAGAGCCTGTGCTCCGCAACGGGAGAGGCCACAGCAGTGAGAGGCCCGCGTACCGCAAAAAAAAAAAATTTTTTTACAAGAGTTTTTTTTTTTTTTAATTTTTAAAATGTATTCTTTTATTGTTTATTTTTGGCTGAGTTGGGTCTTCGTTGTTGCTCACAGGCTTTCTCTAGTTGCGGAGAGCAGGGCTATTCTTCATTGCAGTGCACGGGCCTCTCATTACAGTGGCTTCTCGTTGTGGAGCACGGGCTCTAGGCGCACAGGCTTCAGTAGTTGTGGCTCGTGGGCTCTAGAACGCAGGCTGAGTAGTTGTGGCGCATGGGCTTAGTTGCTCCGTGGCATGTGGGATCTTCCCGGATCAGGGCTCGAACCCATGTCCCCCACATTGGCAGGTGGATTCTTAACCACTGCGCCACCAGGGAAGTCCCAGAAACAAGTTTCTTAAAGCCTTGAAAATAATCAGTTTTGGTGGAGAGTTTTATTGTTGGTGCTGCTGTTTTTAAGTAACTATAAAAATTTTTTTTTTTTTAATTAAAAAAAAATCCTTACCTCCATCTTCCTTTTGTATTCATCATTTCTGCCAGCAGGAGGGTTCAGGCTGGGAGGAAAAGGAATTTGAATTACTAGCACTTGCCAGTATAATTATAACAAGACTGGTAAAGCATTGTCTTTACCAGTTGTCTTTACCATTGTCTTTACCATTGTCTTTAGCTATACTTGAGTAAAAAATTAAAACAAAACAAAACAGGATGAGGCAGGAGGGATTACCAAGAAGAAAAATACTGTGGTTTCTGAACTGACTGGGACACCTGAGTTGGGCAGGAAAGATACTTGATATTGACAATGAGTCTATTAGAGAAGTACTAGTAAGGCAGTTAGTTACTACTCCTTAGGTAATGAAATGAGAGGCAGAGAATTTTATAATTTTGTTTTAGGTATTTGTTACAGGTACTACTTTTTAGAACAGGTTCCTTTTTACACAGCTGTTAGCAAGTATTTTGTTGTTTTCATTAACGAAGTTCAAATCCATAAGATCTCTTCCTTGTGGCATATATCCTAGTCTAAAGGTATTGGCTACATCATTTTTGTTTCTGTTTAATGTGAGGCCCTATGATTTAGAAGGTCAGCACTGATTGGAATTAGTTTTGACTCTTGTTCGTCCTTAAGACTGATGTAATGACCTTGTACTCCAGCTTTCCCCTCTCCCATCAGGCAGGTATAATTTGTGGGCCTAAAAGTGTTCTTGACTTAGGTGGCTTTCAGTTGATGCTTTGCTGACTTCTTTTAAAAACCTTGATAATTTTTTAAAAATTTTATTGTACTGAAAAATTTTATTCAAATGGAAATGTCCATGGAACAATTTAAAAACCACTGTTTTATGTGGTAGACTTATTTCCTAAGTGTAACAAGCACTCTGTGCTACAATTTCTCCCTCCACCCCCAATTTTATGACTGTAGTCCTGGAATAGCCGAGGTATCTGTTGTTGGATAAAATGTGAATGTGTGTTATACTTTTCTGATACCAGAGCTGTCTGGTCTATAGTAATAGGAAACTGCATTAGGGGTTCTGGCTCAGAATCTGAGGATTTGGAAGCTTGAAGAGACCTTGGCAATTATCCAGGAATCCTGGAGCCAGATGCTCCTAGTGGTCTGAAGTGGCCTTAGGGAGGAAGTGTAGAGAGGAGAGGAAGCAGGAGCCCAGGACTTAGTTAAGATGCTCAGAGACAACAGGAGGAAGAATCTTAATTTTTTTTTAATTTATTTATTTTTGACTGCATTGGGTCTTTGTTGCTGTGTGCGGGCTTTTGCTAGTTGCAGTGAGCAGGGGCTACTCTGCGTCGTGGTGCGCGGGCTTCTCATTGCGGTGGCTTCTCTTGTTGCGGAGCATGGCCTCTAGGCCCGTGGGCTTCAGTAGTTGTGGCACACAGGCTCAGTAGTTGTGGCTTGTGGGCTCTAGAGCGCAGGCTCACTAGTTGTGGGATACGGACTTCGTTGCTCCGCGGCATGTGAGATCTTCCTGGACCAGGGCTGGAACCTGTGTCCCCTGCATTGGCAGGCGGATTCTTAACCACTGAGCCACCAGGGAAGCCCAAGGATCTTAATTTTTGATAGAGAAGCCAACAAAAATAGCAAAGGAATCCATAAGAGTAGCTGGAGTGCGTTGTGAAACTAAAGAATCAAGGAGTGAAGCAGATTTCAAGAAGGAAGAGAATCTGTTGGCACTGGCAAATGCAGCATCTGAGCAAAGGAAAAATCTAGGGGAGCCATTGGAATGTTGTTCAGAGACAGGCTTCAGTAGAAAATGGAGACAGAACCAAATCACTTTTATACATAGGGGTTAGGACAGCCCAGCCCTGTTCTTGTATTATTACCATTGTTGGAAATTGGAGGTGCACAGGTTCCCCTTCAGGCTTTTTGAGAGGAATTCCGTTAGGCTTCCAGAAAACTCCAGTGAAGGAAGATGTGGGACAAAGGGAATTAGTGGCCTCCAAAGAAATACAAAACAGGGTGAACCATGGTGAGGGTTATACCCAGTCATAGAGAAACGTAAACTATTAGGAGAAAAAACAGAAATCCTCCTCTGCAAAGGGAGAAGTCAAACGTTTGTTGAATTTGCATTGCGTTTCAAACCTGTGCTAAACTTTCTCCCTGACTTGATTTGCTGTGGAGTGGAAGATGTGGTTCAGGAAGCCTGTTGCTTGGGCCCTTCTCGAACTCAAAAGAAAGGGTACATTGAAAGCTGTAAACCTTTCAGTATCCACAGGATGAAAATGGAGAAGAGACTGAGGACAAATTTGGTTTAGGAGTAAGATTGTGCTTTTAACTTTAGTGCTTTTAACCTTAGTATGGAGTGTACAGGAGACGAAGGCACCCTAACAATTGGGTCTTCCTCATCCAATTCAGAAAGATTTGTATTTCCAGGGTTTATGAGTGGGTTTTTTACTCAAAACGTAGTTTTCCTGTGGAAAGCACACAGTGACTCCAGAATGCATGGAATATATGGGTTGGTGAGGTGGGAATATAACCACTCTGTAACGTTTTTGGTGGGGGGGGCATTCTCAGTGTTTGTGCAGCATGTTAGGGCTCTCCTGGTGTGCCTGCAATAAGCAGTCTGCATTCCTCTGCAGTCGCTGTGCTTCCTACTAGAATATTTAGGGGGGGTGGGAATTAAATGGTTCCAGTAGCTTCTTGAGGGTGGTGGTAGATGAGATGGGTGTTAACTCTCAGAGGCTTCCTCAGAAGGAAGATTATAATGGCACATGTGTGAGTTCTTAGTTGCCTTTAGAAATAGGAACCTACTTGCAGGTTGAGAGTGGACAAGACAGACTAGATTTCAAACAGAGTTGGTGTTATCAAATAATTGTTGAGGTTTAATGGTTATCCTTAATCATTATATCTGGAATTCTGATTTCAGACTTCCATGGAATTTTAAAATACTTCATATGAAACTGTAAGTTGTTGCTTATAAATCAGACATCTCCAAGTATTATATATATCTGATTCTCTCTTTTTTAATAAAAGCATAGTTTTTGTTTACTTAAGGTAGTCAAAACCTTGCCTTGGAGGACTTGTCCTGAGGGAATGTACCTACAGAACACCAGTCTCTTTTTAACCATCCCAAAATTTTTACAGGTAAAAGAAGATATAACATTAAACTATGGAAAACTTTCACAGACTGCTTTAACTGTTTACCGATAGCAGCCATCGTGGATGAGAAAATATTCTGCTGTCATGGAGGTATGCGGGCTGATTTTAATTCCACATAGATTTTGATCTCTTCTAAGGAGTGTACACTTTGATATTTATCATCCCAATGAGTTATCATTGGGATGACTTCCTCTGTCAGGTAACTCCTATGTTGCTGTGTTAAATCTTGGGTCCACTTTGGCACATCCAGGATCATTTGGATACAAGTCCAGAGTACCCAATTGATTTGTTACAGGGAATTAAGGGTTCTGTAACAGCTTTGAAAATAGAGCAAAAGGATTTTTGAATATAAAATTAAACAATTAATATGCTGTACCATAGATCCTCTAGGATACTGAATATGTGAATAGACTTCTCCTTGGTCTGTTTTTGATCCTTTCAGAAATTTTTCGACTTAGATGTTAAAAGTTATTTTGCTTGGTGGTTGTGCTGTATATTATGTAATTAAAATAATAATTGCAAAGAGGATTTCTTTTCATCTGTGATCAGAAATTAGACAACCATCAGAGCCAACTCACTATATTTTAATAAATCCACTATCCCTGCCTTCCTTATATACTTAAACTGGTTTTGGTAGAGTTGGGCATGTGATTTTAAACTCATATGAGAGTCGGCTACATCTGAGCTGGTCTGATAGATTTTATGGTCCTTGGACAGCGCCGGTTTCCTAGAAAGCTACATCACCTGAGTGTCTGCATCCTCTATGCCCAGTCACTACAAATGGTCACCAGGGTGCTCTGTATATTGAGGTAACTTTCCATATGCTATTTAAGCACACTGTACCTTGCAAATTAGTGCATGTAATAAGTTCCAGTGCCCCCCGTGTTTTTTGGGTTTTTTTTTTTTGTGGTATGCGGGCCTCTCACTGTTGTGGCCTCTCCCGTTGCGGAGCAAGACTCCGGACGCGCAGGCTCAGCGTCCATGGCTCACGGGCCCAGCCACTCCGCGGCATGTAGGGATCTTCCCAGACCAGGGCACGAACCCGTGTCCCCTGCATCGGCAGGCGGACTCTCAACCACTGCACCACCAGGGAAGCCCCCCCCCACCTTTTTTTAACCAAAGCTAAATAAGAAAATGTAGCCAAAGATTTAATGTAAGCCTTTGTAAGAGTCCCTGGGTGTCTCTGTAGACAAATGGAGCTGTTAAAGTGGTAACATCCTTTTTATTTATTTATTTTTTTAAGTGGTAAGGAGCATTGCTACATGAGCCTTTTTTTTTATACAGCAGGTCTAACATCCTTTTTAAAGTTCTGTTTCCTTCATTTTTTTTTTTTTTTTCACTTAATAGGTTTATCACCAGATCTTCAATCTATGGAGCAGATTCGGCGAATTATGCGACCAACTGATGTACCAGATCAAGGTCTTCTTTGTGATCTTTTGTGGTCTGACCCCGATAAAGATGTCTTAGGCTGGGGTGAAAATGACAGAGGAGTGTCCTTCACATTTGGTGCAGAAGTGGTTGCAAAATTTCTCCATAAGCATGATTTGGATCTTATATGTAGAGCCCATCAGGTATTGATTTTGAATTTTACATGTACACTTAAGAGCATGTGTGTGAGCACAGATTCTCCTTGTTGATTTTGGTGGGTAGGTATTGCTTATTTATACAAAACGTCTCTGGAAGTGTGACCTACAGGATATCAGGCTCAACGGGAAACTGAAGAGTGGTTTTACCCACCTAAAATTTGCACCTCCTTATACTGAAAATGTTTTCTCTCCAAGGTGGTTGAAGATGGATATGAATTTTTTGCAAAGAGGCAGTTGGTCACTCTGTTTTCTGCACCCAATTATTGTGGAGAGTTTGACAATGCAGGTGCCATGATGAGTGTGGACGAAACACTAATGTGTTCTTTTCAGGTAGAGGATGCTTTCAGCATTGTGTCCTTTTATTATGTCTGAATTTTACTGATTTTTTTAAAAAGTGCTACTTTCTGCCTACTATTCATTTATGTTGAGTAGACTGAATTTTTATTTTCCCTTAACTGGTGTTTGTCCTAGTTCAGTAATGAGTGAATTCCTTTTAAAGGAAAAAAATTATCATAGAACCCTTCCTCCAGTGTTGAATTTAACTGTTTTTACATTATTTAAATACATAAAAACCACAATATATTAGCTTCGTATGCTTATGGCTCCTTTACTACAAGTCTAAAACTACAGTGTCAGTGCAACGTTCAGCTAAAATTAAATCACCACTTGAACGTGAAAGTAATACTGACTGCCATGTGCCAGATGTGCTATGTAATTACTCACTTCTCCCACCACTTTTCTCTAGTCTAATTTCTATAAAACCTCTTATTGATTCACCATGACATCATTTGGCCTTCACTTGGCACAAAAGAATCATTTACACATAAAGTCTACCTCAGTCTTTTTCTCATTCACTTGTTATGAATAAACTTGTATGACTTCAGGCTAGCCCAATCATAACAAAAATACAGCCACTGAAGTCATGTGGCAGTCATCAGTTAACTGAATTTAAAACAGGTGTTTTTTGTGTTTAACCAAGTATCAGGGAGAGCTTGCAGCTCCCAGAGATTGTGATAGGATTCCCTAGGGCAGGGGTCCCCAACCCCCGGGGCCAAGTTAGGAACCTGGCTGCACTGGGTGAGCGACTGAGGCTTCATTTGCCACTCTCCATCGCTCTTCATCCATCGCTTGCATTACCGCCTGAACTATCGCCGCCAGCCCCGCCCTGTGGAAAAACTGTCTTCCACGAAACCGGTCCCTGGTGCCAAAAAGGTTGGGAACTGCTGCCCTAGGGGTTTGAGGGATACTATTCTAAAGAACTCCCCCACCACCACCCATCAGAAGGGATACCTAAAGGTGTGACTTCCAAAAATTGTCATTTTATCCAGAGGCAAAATTTGTTCAGCTCATATATCTTAGCTGTTCATCAGAGCATTTATTACCAAAATGTTTGTCAGCTTGGTTTGTATTAATATGCCAGTGGGGCCTTCCAAGTTGTTGGGTCAGTTTTAAACAAAAAACTTTCTAACAAAAGATTTGAGTGAAATGTAAGATTTGAGGTTGAGTGTATTCCTAAAATGCATGGTCTTTTGAATCTTTGCAGATTTTAAAACCTGCAGAAAAAAAGAAGCCGAATGCCACGAGGCCCGTAACACCTCCAAGGGGTATGATCACAAAGCAAGCAAAGAAATAGATGTCATTTTGACACTGCCTAGTTCGGACTTGTAACATATAGTGTATAACCTTCATTTTTAAAAGTGTAATGTGTATTGGTCAGCTTGCTCAAAAAGTGTTTGTGGGCCCCCCCTTCCATTTTTGACTTAATGAATAGTATTTGCTGGTTATAACAGCAAATGAAAGACTCTCCACTCCCAAGGAAAAATGTTTTGTTTTGTTTAGTTCTCTGTTCCTTTTTGCAAACAACTTTAATGATGGTGTTAAAGCTGTACACCCCAGGACATTTTATCCTTTCTAAGGGGTTGAGTGTACAACTGATCTTTTTTTTAAATTCAGTACAGCCCATGAATAATGTAAATGCTCACTTTCTTTAGGATATAAAGAGAGCCCTAGGGTGCTCAATCTGTACATGTTATTGTCATAAAATGCATATTGTTGGATACAAACCACTGTGAACTCTATTTTTGTTTTTTGTTTTCAAAGGGATTGCTTTTTTTCTCATTGTCTTATCATGTACAAGCTAGTTTTTATAGCTATCAACATTAGGAGTAACTTTCAACCTCGCCAGCATCACTGGTATGTATATTTAATTAAAGCACACTTTCCCCTGTGATATACTTAAAATGACGATTAAAGCCATTATTTTAAATGTTTGTGACTCTTTCCTGAAGCCAAAGTTCCTGTTGAAATATATACTGACACTCCCCTAAGTACAAGGTGGCATGGTTGTGTACATCTGCCGCCTTTATGGGGATTCAAAAACAGGTTTTTGAGTTTGAATAGCAATTAGTAACATAGTGCTGTTTAAGCTATTAATGATTAAAGTTAATAACATTTTGTACAATTTCCATATAGCCTATTCATTAAGTAATCTTTTTACAGTTACATCAGGCCCGAACCCGTCCATTCAGAAAGCTTCAAATTATAGAAACAATACTGTTCTATACGAGTGACTGATTATGCTTTCTTTGGCCTACATTCTTTATTCTGCGGTGAAGTTGAGGCTTATAAGTCAAAACAAAGGAACTAACTTACTATCCAGCAGTTTATACAGAACTCACAGTATCTATGACTTTTTTAAACTAAGATCTGTTAAAAAGAAATCTGTTTCAACAGATGACCATGTACAATACCATGTGGTGAAAATAAATTCAGACTTATTAAATGATCAACTTGTTAAATTCTCTCAGTGTCAGTTTATCAGCACAATACACACAGGAGAACTGTTGATGGCATATTGAGTAGCCTTTAATGAATAAATTGCTCTGGAAACCACACAGTTTCAATTTGGATTTGTCTTCCTTCAAATAGTCTGTTTTCCAAGATGGATTATAATATGGATGATCACATTCTTCGAGTTCTTACCTGGATATAACTAAGTTTCTGAAGTAGAGCAATGAGATTGAACTGTCTTCCCCTACTATTTAGGGAGGTGTGGGACTTAGTGAGTTGTGACATCATCTGTATACATAGTTTTCTTTTTATCTGGGTTCATTTGAACTTGGCAGCAAAATTCAAGAACTACTTTTTAAATTATTATAAATCAACCACCAGTGTTTTTATACACAGACCTTTGCTCTCTTCTCCCTTCCCTGATTCATATGGAACACAGTGTTGTGTCCTTTTACATTTGTCACAAGTGTGTCGAATGCGTATTAATCTCTCAAGTACATTAAAAGTGGGTGGAGGGAGTGTCATTTGGAAAGCACTTTCTTTTATCAAAAACTGGTGTCTCTTAGGGAGTTGGGAGAGGACCTCCTAGTGAGGGATTGTTTGAACTGACATTTGCTTGTGGAGAGAAGAGAGAAGAGCAAAGTCTGCACTACAAGCTCTGGCCCTGAGGCATAGTCTGTGTCCTTACCCACAGTGTGCTCCTGACTTGAAGGAGGATGACCTCGTGAGCCCTAGCTCCTTCCTGCTCCATGTTTGTGACAAATTCAGAGTTTGCATTATTTTACTTATGATATTCTCCCAGATCTCTTTGACTACAAGAAGAAGAAGATGAACAATAATTGGTGTCAGTTTCATAAATCTTTAACCTATGCCCTGGACATTATCAATTGTATCACTTGTAGGATTTCAAAATCCTATAAAGTTGTAAAATTGGGCCATTTATAACCCATTGGGCTTGGATTATAAAGTGTGGAGTGTATTATCTAGCTTAAAATTCTTCCAAAAAGAACAGGCATAGCACTGGTTAAGTAGAGAACAAAATCAGTCTTTGGTTTTAGGACATAAGATCTTAGGAGAGACTCAAGTAATTTGAAACTAGTATGTGATGATAGAACTCGAGGCTTTGCCTTGTAAATCCCAATCTGCACTGACCTTACTTTCTCATTTGTCCTTTATCTCCGTGTGCAGTTGAGGTCACATCTGCCTTTATAAGCTAGTGGTTGTACTCAGTCCAGGTCCTGGCTCCTCCCCAACTGTGTGATTTGAGTGTGTGACTTAAATGCTGAGCCACAGTGTCCCTAGCTATAAAACAGGGACAGTATCTGCCTCTCATTGTGAATCACTGAATGAAGTAATGAGATATGTTCAGAAGAATGCCTGACTCAGAATAGTATTCAGTAAATATATGCTATTTGTTGGCTTATAATTTATCCCAGTTGTTTCATGTGTATGAATATCTCAATTGGCTGAGTTCTAAGTAGCACCTGCCTTTTGTTTGTAGCCCTATTATGACCTGATACTGAGCCATAGCTAGCTACACATTTCTTTCTCCTTTTTTTTTTTAACTTCTTTGGTTGCGCTGGATCTTAGTTGCGGCTCGCCAGCTCTTTAATTGCAGCACGCATGTGCGATCCTTTTACCCGACCAGGGGTCGAACCCGGGCCCCCTGCATTGGGAGCGTGGAGTCTTAACCACTGTGCTGTCAGTGGTGTCCCTAGCAAAGCATTTCTGAGCACTGACTGCATACAGAATACCTATAGATATTTTCAGCAGATACAAAAGAAATAACTAGGAAATGAATTTGTTGCAATTATTAGTGTAATTTTTTCAATTCTAGTTTTTTTTTAAGTATTTTATAAAGTATTTCAGTTCTCAATAGCACCATTACAAAACCATTCAGAAAGACAGGTATTGCCATCCTTATGTAGCTAGATAGTCAACATAATACGTTTAAACCCATTCACAGAAATTACTGATTTGTACCTACTGGATTAGGCTTGCCCACATCTATCTGCAGTAAACAGCAGATTCTAACATAGCATCTTGTTCTTCAGGCGCTTGATATAAGACTAGAGGCATTTCAAGTAACATACACATAAGTGGAATATATGAGACATGGGAGCTGGGAACAAATGACTGCTGATCCATGAAGATGGCACAGGATTTAGACTGCTGGAAAGGAAGAGAACCTAAGTTTCCCAGTGTGGAGCCATGATGAAAGGTTGAAAGAAAACCCAGTTTGTGGGGAAGTGAAGATGTAAGATCAACCAGTACAGCTAAGACAAGGTGGGCATCTTGGTAGTTGAGAAAGGCAAAAGCCATTGCAAGGAGGTGCTACATGAAAAATGTTAGGTTTATTTTGACAGAAACACCCTCGAAGGTAAGGGTCTCATCCAAGTTATCATGAATGTAGTAGAAGAGAGGGCATAGAGCTGGTTATTGGCATGAGGGCAAGGAAGCAGTGTTTGTTCGTGTGTGGTTACGTAGAAATTAAAGAGCTCCTTCAAAAATAAGTTAAAGAGGGGACTTCCCTGGCAGTCCAGTGGTTAAGACTCCACACTTCCAATGCAGGGGCGTGGGTTCAATCCCTAGTCGGGGAACTAGGATTACATGCAACACAGCCAAAAAAAAAAAAAAGATTTCAAGTTCTGTATGCCATTTCCTACCTCTTAAGAAAAGACAGACCCAAAGCTCACTCAGCCTTGCAGACCAGTTAGTTTGAATCTGCAAGGATGGTTCTTCACTTTTTTTTGTTCTGCAAATCAGATGTACACGTCAGCCTACACCAGAAGAATGTGACATCTGCTCCAGGCTACGGTTTCCTCACCTGTAAAATGGTGGAATTGTGAAGTTTAAACCCATAAAAAGTGCCTACAACTTGACTTACGCATAGTAAGCATTCACTGTAGAGTTATAAGACACCAAAGAATATTTCCAAGATTTACATCGATGGCAGCACAAAAGTTACATTAGGAAAATTTGATACAAGTACAGGCAAAAGTCAATTTTCATTCATCGTTACTGGATTATGTATGTGAACTTCAGATGAAGAGTGAAAATGAAGGACTTCCTTCGTGGTGCAGTGGTTAAGAATCCGCCTGCCAATGCAGGGGACACGGGTTCGAGCCCTGGGCCGGGAAGATCCCACATGCCGCGGAGCAACTAAGCCCGTGCACCACAACTACTGAGCCTGTGCTCTAGAGCCCGTGAGCCACAACTACTGAGCCCGTGTGCCACAACTACTGAAGCCCGTGTGCCACAACTACTGAAGCCTGTGTGCCTAGAGCCCGTGCTCTGCAACAAGAGAAGCCACCGCAATGAGAAGCCCGTGCACCACAACGAAGAGTAGCTCCCACTCGCCGCCACTAGAGAAAGCCTGCGTGCAGCAACGAAGACCGAAGGCAGTCAAAAATAAACTAATGAAAAAAAAAAAAAGTGAAAATGAAGATGTACTGTCAGTGCCATCAACCTCAGCCCAAGAAATAGAATGAATACTTAAATTTTCTGCATTCGTGAATTAGTACGTGATTAATGATTGTGTGAACACAGAGGTGACTGCTATCCATCTGATCAGCACAATAGCTTCAGTCATTCAGTCATGACATTTGGATTTATTGCAAATATCTGAAAAATTTCAAGTACAGGTAAGCATTTTAGTTGTGAGAATTATGGGTATGTATAGTGTCAGTTATTTGAAGTACATGTTATAGGATTAAGTAAAGCACTTCAGTTAATTACAAACACAGTTTTTTAACCAAGAAGTTAAAACTAAGAAAGTTAGAAATAATTAAGTAGGGAAATAGACTGTTACCTAGATAAGTTAAGGATGCACTTTATATTCTCTGAGCTAACAGAAGTTTATAAGCCTGCAAAATGTTGGAAATTAATCAGTGTGGCAACAATCTTTTAAGTGCTTTTAACGTCATTATCTTACTGTTAGGACGCAGCACTCAATTTGGTTTTAGGGCCAGCCAAACGACAACTTCTTCCACAGCTTCAGGTAACCGTGAGCATCTGCCTAGTATTTACAGATGTGCAGATGCTGACCACACGGGGCAGTAAAGCAACTGATGGTGCTAAGAATCGTTCCTGCCTAGTGTCTACTTTGGAAAATTCTGGCAATTTTAATAATTTAAGACAGATTTTTTGGGATAAATTTCAGATTCATTCTTATGTCCCAAACAACCAGTTCTCTAGCAGTGATATTTGGCTGTAACCACTACTGAATTTTAATAATCATTCAGCCAAGATGTATATTTGATGTAACTGTAGAAAAAATACTAAGGAACCACTTAAAAAATGTGTATTCTTTTTTTCTCCTAGCCAGCCAGTTAGCACAGTATCAAATACCATGTCTCCCAGAGATGACCAGCCCACACACCAGTTGTTCAGGGCTGGTGAACAAGAGAACAGTAACCAGTCATTATGTTCTGGGACAGACTGGCTGCTTGACCTTTCCAGCAAAACCCTGGCAAGTTAGGTAGGTGTGGCAGGAGAGCGGGTGGGATTAAGGATGTTCTTGCTGAGGTTGGCAGAAGTTCACATGCCATCTGCTGGAAATGTTCTCATTCACCAACTCCACAAGCCTTTAGTGGAGGCAAATTCTCTACCTTTTATTTACCAAAATAAAGTCACTTTCCAAATTTTGATGACCCGCTGACAAACACCAATATCTTCCTTCTCATATTTAGGTTTAATCTTTCTGATTAAGGGATAGCTGGAGTTGACTTCAACAGATTGTAGACTTAATCCCCTGGTCGGGAGGCTGTACATGATAAATAAGATGCACGGATCCAGTGTGGTGGATCAGGGCAGGGGTTGGCTGGGTTTTGCTTTGCTTAGATTGGTTTGAGATTTGCTTTGTGTTCCTTTTGCTGTTCTAGGGCCATTGGGTATTTCTAATGATGATGGACTAGAGAGAGGAAAGAAAACGAGCAATCCTAAAATTTGCTGCCGTGCAGCTTGCTTATTGAGTGCACATTTTGGTCACCATGATGTGCTTTTATAAGATTATTTTTAAAATCCATAATCTTGCTCAGATTCACACAGTTTTCAGTTGTATTTATACTGAGACTTGAGAAAGGTGATCTGCATTCCCTTCCAACTCCAGGAAGCTAGGATTCCTGCTGTGCTGTTCACACTTTTTTTTTTTTTTGCCAGGTGGAACCCTTCAAACAAAAACGTACCAAAAGGCATCATTTGTAAAATAAAATCAGAAAGCCTCTGTTAGAAGCAGAGGCTTATCGTTCTATATACTTACAAGCTTGTAAGCGTCGATAGGATGTCAGTATAACCTTCTACTATTAGAGCCTTTTCAAACTTTGTGATGCCATGTCTAAGATCTAACTAGCTAAGTACTCTTTGGGTAGAAAGTCAAACAAGGTAGCACTTTGAGAGTTATTTAGCTGGCTTTCATTTCCTAGCATTGCATTATGGGACACAGTAGATCAGGAAAGCATCCTGCAGATCCTAACAAAACATCCTTTAGGAGACCAGGGCTTTTCACTGAGGGTGTTCCATGCCATTTATGTTTTTTGAGTGTGTGGGTGTAATTAAATGTATTCCAATGTGTGTATATAATCATATCCTTGCTTTTTCTTCATTGTATCCCTGAACAATATGTTAAATTTTGCCAAGTTTTGAACTTTATGTAATGAAAATTACACTGTGTATTCTTCTATAAATGGTTTCTTTCAACATGTTTTTTTTTAGGGGTTTATCCATGTTGACATGCTTGATTCCCAGTTTTTGGTTTTGTGGGCGTGTGGTGGGGGGTTCCCCTCCTTTTTGCTTTTCTTTTCCTCCACTTTTTTTCTATTTGAAGTTATGTTCTTTATAACTCACTGTTCTTTTAGTGGTTACTCTAACAAATTTAATTTAAATTATTAGTGTTAGAAGTTACTATCTTTGCTCTTCTTCCCATTCTCCTTTGACATCTACAGCAAGATATGTGTTAGACCTCATCTTTCCATTTCTCTTTAACCTCTCATTTTTTTCAGTCTCTGTCCTTATGATCTGCATTCTCAAAAATAGCTTCATCTCTGTCCTCTAGTTTATTAATTTTCTCCTCAGTCATGCCTAATCTATCTAATCCATCCACTGAATTTTAAATTTTAATCACTGTATTTTTATTTCATGTTTTGTTTTGTTTAGATTTCAAAATCTGCTTGGCTATTCTTTGTTGTCATTTACTCTCTCCTAATTTTTTATTTATTTATTTTTGGCCATTTTGGGTCTTTGTTGCTGCGTGCGCGCTTCTCATTGCGGTGTCTTCGCTTTGTTGCAGAGCACGGGCTCTAGGCATGCGGGCTTCAGCAGTTGTGGCACATGGGCTCAGTAGTTGTGGCTCACAGGCTCTAGAGCACAGGCTTAGTATTTGTGGCACATGGGCTTAGTTGCTCCGCGGCATGTGGGATCTTCCCAGACCAGGGATCGAATCTGTGTTCCCTGCATTGGCAGGCAGATTCTTAACCACTGCGCCACCAGGAAAGTCCTCCTAATCTTTTTAAACTTAAGTGTTATTTCCCTGAATATGGTAAAACGGTTGTTATCCCAATATCTGAAACCTTTGGGAGTTTCTTTGTTGTTCCTGCTGGTTCTCATTTCTGTGTGTTTTGTGATATTTTACTTGGAGTTGTCCGTTTTACTTGTCCTTTTTATCTTTATCTGTGGGGAGTCTCTGCAGCCTGGATTGAAGTTAAGTTTCCCCAGAGAAGATAGGAGTTTGCCCTTCTGGGTAAACTGGTGCAGTAGCAACATAGAATCTTTAATTCCTCACTTGCTGTTTTTCACATCATACAGGTATCATAAAATTAAGCCTCAAATGTTTAGGTCCTAGCAATGAATTCGTAGGAAAGAGCTTTTTACTCCCCTCTACCCAGTGCCAGGGTCAAGACAGGCTTCTTTGCCATCTCCTGCATGGCAGGGTTATTTCTTCTGTTTTTAATGCCATATACCCAGCTGTAATTGGGGTCTGCTATAATTAGGTTGAACTATGGGGGTATGCCTACATAATTCAGCAATGTCATAAAGTTTGGGGTCTTAAAAAAATGGCAGCTTTCTAATAGATTCCCTGCCTTGAGTAGGTTCTGGGCTTTATCCCCTTCCCCAGCACCCCTAGAGAGTTATAAAAACTGAAGTGGAAGGTCTCCAGGGTTTTGAAGAAGCCTTTTAAGACAAAGCCATCTTGGTGCCCATGTGCTTCCCAAAGTTCAAGGTTCCTATTTCCACTTTGTTTAAGCATCACTCTGCTAATCTCTTTCCTGCCAGCCCTATAATTTATTTTTTAACATAGTTTTTACATTTCATTTAATATTTTAGTTATTTTAATCAAGAGAATCTTTCAGGGTCTTTCTCCATCCTTTGGTCTCTTCGAGTCTCTTTAGCTCATTTCTATTTCAGTAGTTGATCTAATTAAGTTGAATCCTTGGCATTGTTTTATGAATTCAAACATACCACCACTTAAACCCAGAGACTTTAGTATTCAGGTGCCTGTCAGATTTCTCTTTAATAGTTCCTTTCTTTGATCCTGGATGCCACTTCAAATGGGAATTATTTTTTACTTTATATTTAAATTGTTTGAAGTTACCACCTGCAAATCCTTTTAAGATCAGAGTTTGATATAGGAAATAATTTACTGAGTGGGTGTATTTACTACTATTTTAAAGACCCATGTTGATTTGCTATGCAGTTTTCCTTTTATAAGAATTTATTATACACTTGGATTCCACACCAGGAAGTGAAGCAGCTGTGGTGGAAAGACTATCAGGATTTAGGTCAAAGGAACTGAGCAGCGAGACCAGGCAGCAGAGGTTCCTCACGCCATAATTCCACAGTTCAGCCTCTGGGGTTATTGATCTGGGTCTGTGAGCTCCCTGAAATTCTATGCAATATATTACCTGTGAATCTTTCTAAGGAAAGGATTTATAGCTTCATCAAGTTTGCATAGTTTAGAGGGGGTAAGTGCTGGTTTGAATGAGTGAGTGGGCCAGGGTCCTGCCTCAGACTTCATTTGGTTTGAAGGTAGCCATTCTCATGATGACTACTTTAATTCTAGAGAGGGTTTCTAAAATACAAAGAAAATTTCCAGGCCTGGAATTTAATTCTCCCTTTTTTTTTTCTTTATATCTCTGGTTTTAAAATGGTATTTATGCACTCTTTTTAGTAATTATCTCACTCATGGTTTCTTTGCCAGGAGTAACAGAAATCCTGTTGGTAATAACTTTAGTATTTATGATGAGCAGATCTGTGTTCATTTTGATGAAAAAACAGTAGAATCATACATCTACAGCCATAAGGGAACTTTCTGAATTGTTAGTAGTTTCTTTACAATATAGATGGGTGAGATTCAATTTAAGCTTCCTATTCCTTTAGGAGTCGTTTGTTACAAAGAAGTAGGAAAAGTAACTCAATTATAGAGTTTTCTGCAAACTGCTGCTCAAGCTAGTTCTTACATACACAGAGGTACCCATTTCTGTAATGAATTTATGGATATGTGTGGCCTTGAGCTAGTTACAGTAGCTCCCAAGTCTGCAGAAGCCCACATATGCAGCAGCTCGCAGCTCTTCCTCTTCCTAAGGACCGTACTGGGCAGTGGTTAGAGCATGGACTCTGTACCCTAGGGCTGAGGTGGGAATCCTCACGGCCACTGCTGATGGTGTGGCCTTGGGCAAGTCATTTAACCTCTTTGTGCCTCAGTGTTTCCCTTGGTTAAAAAATAGGGATGGAAACATTACATCAGTGATTGCTGTAAAGATTTTAAACATTAATACATGGAAAGAACTGAGACCCAGACCCATAATAGCTGTGTAGTAAATATGAGACATTACTATTATTGCTTGACTGCATCCTGCCACCAAACCATGTAGCATTAAATGAAAGGTATAAAACAGTTAAAACGCTAATCCCAGCCTCCTTACCGTCTTATAGTTGATAACCAAAAATGGAATTACTTAGCAAAATGCACTGTTGTGAAATTCTGTTCTACAAAGATCCACAAGCTTTCTACAAGTCACACCAAGCCAACCAGGAAACTGAAGGAAAAATATCAATTGTTTCACACACAGTCTCAACAAATCAATTACAACTAATTAATTCTCTTTTTTTAAGGCATGTTTTAACCTTTTAAATTAATTCACTTTTTGAAAAGGTGTAATGCACGTAAGTCATTTTCCAAAACACTCTAAAAGGTTAAAGTAAATCTTCCATTCTCCCTGGCCCCTTGGCCACCCTCCCCAGATGAAGCTGTTCCTGGTTTTTTTTGCACTTTTCATGGATATGGCTACTTAAACCAGTGTGTATGAGTATAAATCTTACTCAATCTTTTTTTTCTTTTTAATGCCAGTGGTATTGGAACATTGTTTTTATTATGGTAGATTTTCCCGTATTAGTATATTATACAGCTACCTCATTCTTTGAACTCAACCCCTGGTTCTAATTTTTCAAAAAGCTTATTAAAAGAACATTCTTCCTCCCTTTGTGGAAAATAGAGAAGTGTGAAGTCAGGAATACAATAGTAAAATGTGGGGAGGAAAATCCTATCACAATCAGACACAGAAAGCTGTTTTATGCCAACAGAACTGACAGTATTTACCTGTAAACATTTGTTCTTTGTAACAAGCCACGTTCCCAGCCCTGGTTTCTCAAGTGCAGGTTGAGGAGTGCCTTCTGAATCAGTTCCAAAAGACGGAAATAAGCTCAGGGGGCCCCAGTACAGCTCTGTGATTGTGCTAGAAGGAAGCAGCAGGGACCGCACCCCCAAAACCAAGCAAGGGCTGAGCACAAGACAATGAGGGGGCCTGGGGCACCTGCCAGGTGTGGCAGCTCACTCAAAATGATGGTTCATTAGCTGCTACCCCTGTGCCCATGTACCCTAGAGCATCTTGTTCAGATTTTCTCATTGATTTTATGTAGTGGATAATGACCATGCATGTGGTTAAAAAGGGTTTTTTTCCTGAAGGTAAAAAAGGATAGACAGTGAAAGGTCTTCTAAGCTTCAGTTTTCCTCCTCAGAGACAGCAAATCTCCAATCCTGTGTATTTGTAAGTTGATCTTTTTTCCTTACACACTAATTTTTAACACACTTCTACATTTTGGTTTATGTAAGTATATTAACCTATACTCAGTAATCTTGGAGATCATCTTATATTATGTGTACATATTGCTGCCTTATTCTTTTTTAGAGCTATTTGTATATTTTTGCCATAATTGATTTAACCAGCCCCCATTGGATGGACTTTTAGGTTGTTTGCCCTTGTTTGCTGCTATACTAATGCTGAATAAATATCCTTGTCCATAGTGAGGTGAACACATGTTCAACTCAAGTGCTATCTGTTAAATAGACTCCATGAAGTCAAATTGTTAATCAGAAGGGGAGGTCAGGTTTTTCAACTTCTCATTCTGAAAAAATTTCAAATATGTAAACAATTAGAAGAGTAGTGAACCCCCATGTGGGTGTCATTCAGCCTGCACAGTCAACTTGGAGCCGAGCTGTGTCATTTCTACTTAACTCCCCTAACATCATTTTGAAGTAAGTCCTAGATATCATATTTATAAATATTTCAGTTTGTACTTCTAAAAGATGATTTTTTTAAAACATAACTATGATACCATGATCACACCTAATACCCAGTCAGTATTCAAATACACTGAAAGACATAATGATACTAAAACATTAGGGATTGGAAACTGTCCATACTCTGACATTCTTTCTTCATTTGTTACCAGGAATATGTCTCTACAGAGAAACTTTCCTTCCTCTGCTCTATGATTACCCTGAGTTATAACGTGTACAGGAAAGGATAAACGCTTGACTCTTTCCCTTTATTTACCAATTAAAAAAAATTTTTTTTGGCCATGCCACGTGGCATGTGGAATCTTAGTTCCCCAACTAAGGATGAAATCCACACCCCCTGCAGTGGAAGCGCGAAGTCTTAACTAGTGGACTGCCAAGGAAGTCCCTTATTTACCAGTTTTCAAAATAAATGTGTCACCATCCTTTCAGAGGTGACCAGAGAGTCAGGATTTGTTTTGTTTTGCTCTGTTTTAGTATCATTATGAACTCGTGGGCTTCAATCCGTTGCAATTCATATTCTCAAAGTTTACCTTTTACCATCTTTAGCCAGTCAGAGCCTCTTTGAGTTTCCCTACATCTTTTTTTTTTTTTTTTTTTGGCTGTGTCCTTTTGACGTGACTCTACTATGGATTTCCGTGCCTTCTGCTCTGACAAGGTGCTAAGTGCATTTTGAACTTCCCTCCATTTCTCCAGAGCCACAGTTCCCTTCAGTGGGAAATGGCTTTTGGTCATTTAGTGTTGGGGTTGGGGCTCGTTGCTACTGAGTTTGTTTCTAGGTCTTTTCAGTGAACAAAGCTAGGAAGTACGTGAGAAACTAGATCATTCATTCATGCTGATATTTCCAATCCAAATTTAGGATTACATGGTTTTTACTTCTTTGATTTTACATTTGTGTCTTATTCTCTTATAATGAAAATATTAGTTCCCAGCAATGGTAACAATTATTTATTTGCTTCATCCTATATTACCTATAATAGTTGCAGAAAAATATGAATATTATTAATAATATGAGTACTGAATTTTTTAAGAGTTCTTTTTGTCCTTAGAGTCCTTTTAAATCCTACTGGATGCACCAATTACCATGTTTTACAGTCACCTGAGACAATTCCTCTCAGTGGGATTATGCCAGAATAAAACAAAATTGTTCATTTGTTTCATCTTGCTTCTCCTTTTTTTTTTTTTGGCTGTACCACGCAGCTTGTAGGTGGGATCTTAGTTCCCTGACCAGGGATCAGGGATCAAACCCAGGCTCTCAGCAGTGAAAGCACAGAGTCCTAACCACTGGACCGCCAGGGAGTTTTCTCATCTTGCTTCTTTAAATTTATTTTTATTTAAATTTTGCTTTTGTACCTAAGGATAAACTATTTACATGGTCCCAAAGTCAAATATACAAAGCAAGTTATATTCAGAGAAGTCTAACTTCTCTCCCTGCCCTCTCCACCCTGTCCTGACCTCACCCTGTTTGTTAATACTCCTAAGTGTGTGCATATGTGTGAGTTTAATATAAGTAAATACATCTGTATATTCCCAGACCCCCTCTTTCTTGGAGAATGGAAGTGTATCAGGCACACTTGCTCATACCATACATTTTTCTGTAACAGTTTCTCTTGGAGGCCATTTCATAGCAGTATTTGAGTTCCTCTTGCACTTTTCCAGCTTCATGGTCCTCCAGGGTGGGAATGGAACGGTTTCTTCAACCAGTTCTCTATCAGTGACGCTGGGGCGGTTCCCAGCCCGTGCTCTCTCAGTAGCGCTGTGGTGAGTAACTTGCACATACATCTTTCCATGTCACTGGCCCAGTGCCTTTGGGATAAGTTCATAAGAAGAGTCAAGGGGTAAATGTATATGCATTTTTTTAATAATTTGATATATTAACTTGCCTTTCAAAGAGAGCACTGCCTGCCTTCCACCAACATCCTTTGAGAGTAGACTGGTTTGAAATGCTTGTTTGCATGGCAGTGACATCCAACTCAGTGTCCCTGTGTGTTACAGGTGTCCTTGCTTCACCCCTTGAGCCCTGATGAGTCACCATGTCACAGGAGGTAGACTCGGGGCCACATAGGCCAGGCACAGACAAGGAAGCGTGGCTGTGCTGTGCTGTGTTAAAACCAAAAACCAGGGCCATTTAGATGCCAAATTTTCCATGGTCTTTCATTGCCCTTGTGTTCTTCTAGATCATTTATTTTTATTTATGAGCACATGTGTACTTGTGCGTGGGTGCATGTCTGCATGTGTCAGACACCAAGTTTCAATGATTTGACAGTAAGTGCCTTCTGATTACAGGTCAACACATCCTTAGTTCTTTCCTTTAAAAAATATACTAATTGAATGGCTGGCACGTCCTCAGCATACATTAGAGGTCCCAGAACAGATTCTTCATCCTTCCTGGGGTTCAGGGTTATTTCTGTGAGGGTAAAATTGGACATAATCAGAAAACAACAGGGCCTTCCTCACGGTGTTCTAGATGGGCATTTCAGGCTGAGGTAGTAGTGTTTGATGCATCCCTGGGCTCAAGTATCCCTTCTCAGGTTTACTTTGGGAAACTCTGTTGCTCACGCTTAAAAATTTCCCCAACTTTTGGACAGTACAGTTGCCTCCCAACTTGCACCTCCCCCTCTCCTGTATATAGAGCCCAAAGTGGGACACAATTAATGCCACTACTCATTGGCAGAAAAATTGGTCTAGTCATGGTCAGCCCAACCCAAGCCACCTAACACATGGTATTTCGCTGGCCAGAGTTTGTTGTTCAGGAATAGAAAGACAATCCAGATTGGTCTAATCAGAACAGAAGGAAGCCCAGGACCATTCTGTGATGGGGGTATGGGGCAAGAAGGCCTCTAAGTTGTGGTATGCCAGTGTGAAGTCTAGAACTGCTACATTTTGCAACAAGGAGGGAAGCTAGTCTGAGGACAAAAACCAACCCAAGGAGAATAGAAAGGCCAAGGAACAGCAGAGAAATAGAGCCAGAGCCTTGATCAGACCATACCTGAAGCCTGTACAACCACTGGACTAGTTCAGTTAAGTGACACATTTCCTGTTTGAATTGAGTTTTCTGTTATTTGCAGCCAAAATGGGCTTCTGGATTTTCCATCAACTTATTTTGTGCAATGATAGGAAACAAAGCAGCTTCTCAACAGAATGGTTTTAAAATGCTACCAAATATCAACAGCTGTATCATTCAAATACTTATAGCTAGAATTAACAACCAGTGGAGGAGTGAATTCCCCCACATTGATAGAAAGACAGCACCTTCCAGAGAAGTTGCTTTTGTAATCCTGCCAGATGAATAGCCAAGCCTAAAGTTGGGGAGCGCAGAGAAGAAGTAGTGTTGCCAGCACAAACTGGTGCAGCTTAGGAAACTGGACATTCTATCCATGGCCCAGGAAAAGACCCAGCAAGTGTTGGGTGATGCCCAGGTTTTGTTTGGTATAAAACCCAGTGCTGGGCTTCCCTGGTGGCACAGTGGTTGAGAGTCCGCCTGCCAATGCAGGGGACACAGGTTCGTGCCCCAGTCTGGGAAGATCCCACATGCCGCAGAGCATCTGGGCCCATGAGCCATGGCCGCTGAGCCTGCGCGTCCGGAGCCTGTGCTCCGCAACGGGATAGGCCACAACAGTGAGAGGCCCGCATACCGCAAAAAAAGAAAACCAGTGCCTGTCCCGATATTGGCCCTCATAGCCCCTGCTACTGTGTGTGCCAGGCACCACGTTGAGCCGTCCCTGTATTAACTCATTCTGTCTTTCCATGCCCAAGGTAGGTACTCAGATCCCCATATTATTAATGAATAAGGAAACTGAAGCACAGATTGTTATTAAGGCAAATGATGTGGGGTGTTTTTTTTTAATATTTATTTTATTTTCCTTTTTTTTTTTTTGGCTGCGTCGGGTCTTAGTTGAGACATGCGGGATCTTTTCGTTACAGCGCGTGGTCTGCTTGGGTTTCTCTCTAGTTGTGGCGCACGGGCTTCTCTCCAGTTGTGGCGTGTGGGTTTTCTCTCTCTAGTTGTAGCACGTGAGCTCCAGGGCTCGTGGGCTCTAGTTGTGGCGTGCGAGCTCAGTAGTTGTGGCGCGCAGGCTTAGTTTCCCCACAGCACGTGGGATCTTAGTTCCCCGACCAGGGACCGAACCCGCGTACCCTGCATTGGAAGGCGGATTCTCTACCACTGGACCACCAGGGAAGTCCCTGGTTGTTGTTTTTTTTAATGAAATAAAGATCAGCCAAATACATAGTAGGCCCTCAGTAAATGTTTGTCAGGTGAATACGTGTTACATATTTTACTGGGGTTGCAAAAGGCTGACACTTCATTAATACCTTTCTTCATCCAGGTACTATAGCAGTTACTCTGCAATAGGCCCTGGGAAGGCAGGAGTCCTGCCCTCATGGAACTCAGTCTGGTACAAGAGACAGGCATTAAGCCAAGAGCTAAATAGCATGGATCAGTGTGAGCGGGGGGATGACCAGGGACGGCCTGCTTTGGGGGTTGGGGGTGCGTTCCTGAGGAAGTGCCATTGCAACAGACTTGAGCGTGAGAAGGCACTGCAAGCTGCACCCACATGGCAGGCCAGCGTTTCTACAGGAGGAATAACAGGCATGCCAGCCCTGAGTGAGGAGCCTGGTGCAGGAGAGGAAATCAAGGCAGGGCAGCAGGAGCAGAGTAGAGGGGTGCGGACGAAGCTCAGTGGAGCAGGGCCCAGGCCAGGCAGGGAAGGCCTCCTTGGCCACAGGATTTTAATCTCAAGAGCAAGGGAAAACCAGTGAAGGTTTCTGAGCTTTGTGACTCAAGAAAAATACTTTATTCCTTAACCTGGTGGTGAGGACATGGCTGTTTTTATAGTATTCTGTATAATTTTTGAATGTTTGTGATATTTTTTAAGAGATATGATTTTGTGAAAGTCGCTCTCAGTACTGGGTGGGGAGCGCAGGTCTGAGGAAGACAAGAGTGAAAGTAGAAAGACTGCTGGAAGCAGCAGGTGGTGGTGACATGGCCCAGGATGGATTACAGTGAGGACAGAAAGAAGACAGACACCAGGGGGCCAGAAATGGGCTTCGGGGGAGTTATCAGGTTGGGGCGGGCGGGGGGTGGAACAAGGAGGAATTTTTTTTTTTTTTACATCTTTATTGGAGTATAATTGCTTTACAATGGCGTGTTAGTTTCTGCTTTATAACAAAGTGAATCAGTTATACATATACATATGTTCCCATATCTCTTCCCACTTGCGTCTCCCTCCCTCCCTATCCCACCCCTCTAGGTGGTCACAAAGCACCGAGCTGATCTCCCTGTGCTATGCGGCTGCTTCCCACTAGCTATCTGTTTTACGTTTGGTAGTGTATATATGTCCATGCCACTCTCTCCCTTTGTCACAGCTTACCCTTCCCCCTCCCCATATCCTCAAGTCCATTCTCTAGTAGGTCTGTGTCTTTATTCCTGTTTTACCCCTAGGTTCTTCATGACATTTTTTTTTCTTAAATTCCATATATATGTGTTAGCATACGGTATTTGTCTTTCTCTTTCTGACTTACTTCACTCTATATGGCAGACTCTAGGTCCATCCACCTCATTACAAATAGCTCAATTTCGTTCCTTGTTATGACTGAGTAATATTCCATTGTGTATATGGAGGTTCCTTAAAAAACTACAAATAGAACTACCATATGACCCAGCAATCCCACTACTGGGCATATACCCTGAGAAAACCATAATTCAAAAAGAGTCATGTACCAAAATGTTCATTGCAGCTCTATTTACAATAGCCAGGAGATGGAAACAACCTAAGTGTCCATCATCGGATGAATGGATACAGAAACTGGTTTTAAATTCACCAACAGAGTGACATTAGGCAAGTCAATAAACCTCTCTGAACCTCCATTCCTTTCCTTAAAATAAAGATTTTCAGTGGTTGTGAGGATTACATGGGGGGGGGGTGCACACATAAAGCATTTCCACAGCACTCTGCTGGGCACCCGTGAAACAACGAGTCAAGGGAAGGGCTCTGTTTGGCTGTTACTGGAAATCTAAAGAGATTTGTAACACCCAAGTTGGTGGCAGGATCTTTGTTGGATCCCAGGTCACCTGTTTCAGCCGTTGCTTCTCAGATTGGGTGACACGAGAACCTCCTGGAGTGCTTGACAAAATGCAGAGTCCTGGGCCTCACCTCCAGAGATCCTGATTTGGAAATTGGGACCCAGGAAAGTGCATTCATCAAGTTCAGTATCAGAGTGATGCAGATACTGGGGGTTCATGGACCACACTTGCAGAAACTCTGCTGTAAGCCCTACTACTTTCATAAAATACACAGATACTCCCCACCTCCTCCTAGGTGGTGATAAAAAGAGGGCTGACATTTCTACCTCTGTTAGTTGGCAGTGACAGGAATACCAATCAGACTGGCTGTAGCAAAAAGGGAATTTGTTGGCTTGTACAACTGACATGACCAGGGCTCTGAGCACAGCTGGATGCAGGGCCTCAAATGAGATCAGCAGGATGCAGCCTCCCATTTTTCCATCAGATACCTCTGCTCTCCTCTGTGTTGGCCTAACTCCCAGGCAGGCCTTCTCCGCATGATGGCCCACAGGTCCAGGCTTACCCATCCTTGCAAATAGCGGTCCCAGCAGAGGACTTCTCAGTGAAGAGTTCCAGCCAGAGTCCTCTATGGAACCCCACTGGCCTGGTTGGGTCAGCCTCTCTCAAACCACCTGTATTGAAATTAGGGGATGGCTGACATTACCAGAAGGAGGGGGACAATGCCGAGCAGGGAAACACTAAAGGTAGCCACCACGCTTTCTAAGGGGGAAGTCTGACTAGAAATACGCCCAAATACAATGAGCTGTCTCACAGGTAATGAGCTCCCCATTGCTGGAGATGGTCCACCTGTGCCCAGGGTGCACTTTATAAGATGCTACCCCGAGAAATGATTTTCTTTCCTCTAGACCTCGGCTCTTAACAATGTTCTTCTTTCCTCTTTTCCCAACCGAGAAGACCCAGCTTAAATACCACTTCCCCTGAGAGGCCTCCTCCCTGCAGCTGCCCTGTGACTCTGCTTTCCTCTGTGTGACTAACCACAGCTCCCATGGACAGTGAGTTCACGTCCTGCCTTGCCACCACCCATGGCTGGGTGACCTTGGACAAGTGACTTCACCTGTCTGAGACTTGTTTTTCTCATCTGTAGAATTACTGGCCGTTTCCCAAAGATCTCTCTCCACTTCTTCAACAACCATAGACTTTTTAGCTGGGCACAAGGTGCCCTGAATAAAGACTGCAGTTCCCATGTTCCCTTGCAGCTGGGTGTCCTGGGACCAAGGGCTCCCCATGGGGTGGGAGCAGTGCTGTGAAGCCGCTCTGAAGAGCTGGCTGGCATACACCCATATAGTGTCCTTTTCTTGTTTATCCCCCGTCCTCCTGCCTGAAGCGCAGGTGCTGCCATCTTTGACCATGACGATGAAGGCCCTAGGAAGGTGGAGCAGCGAGCTGGAAGGTGCTTTGTGGAGCGGAGGCACCTCCAGCCTTTGGCACAAGAAATAACTTCTGACTTGTTTAAGCCACTGATACTTCGGACTTTCTCTGACAGCAGGACCTAATCCTAACTCATGAGAGTTCCTGCCTCACGGGGTTGTTGCAGAGATTAAACAAGGAGATGTGTTGAATGTGCCCGCACAGTGCCTGACGTGCAGTAGGCATGCACTCAATGCAGGTGGCTGTTATTTTCTCCCAGTTACCATGCTCCCTGCCCTTGTTCTGCCACACATTCCAGGGGGATGTTTATAGCTCCACCTCCCACACTGAGGACACTGTACCTTAACAGCAGGAACTTCCCCTCTCTCTCTCTCCCTCAGCTCCTGGCCTGGGTGCCTTGGATGCAAATGAGAGAGACCAGCTCAGGCAGACAGAAACAAACAGGGAGTTTATCGGAAGGCAGTGAGACACCCACATGGTGGAAGGGAAGGCTGGAGACCCAGGCTTGGCACAGACAGGCACCAACAACCCCAGAACTTCTCCACTGCAGACCCCGCCCTGATGTGCGCTGTCTCTTTCCCATTGGCTCCATTTGGGTCACGTGCCCACCTCTCAATTAGAAGAGGGGGACACCTTGAACAGTTCCATCAGACTGGACCCAACAGGTGAGTCAGTTCCCTTAACAGGAATGGGTGCTAAGCGGCAGCCAAAACCCAACAAGTGTCCAAGTGCCGACAAGCGCCGGATGTTCTTGGCAATAAGTAACAGAAATCCTCACCCAAACAACAGTGAAATGTGTCATCTCTCAAAAGCAGAATTATGCAGGTGGCCGTGGGCTGAGTAGATTGGTGACCCGGCAGCATCATCGGGGGCCTGGGTGCTTTCCGCCCCTCACTCTGCCCTCCTCAAGCGGGGAGCAGGAGTGCAGTCCAGGCATTAGGTCCAGACCTGGACCAGAGGAAGGAGAAAGGCAGCAGGCTCCTGCGATGCTCCTGGAAAGAGCAAGCTTCCCCTCAGGTCTCACTGGCCAGAGCATTGGGTCATATGCCCTCTCCTGAAACAGATACTGGCAAGGAGGGATGGCATCACCCAGATTGGTCTAGACTGATCTCCTGGGTGGAGAGAAGTTGGGGAGTCAGTCTACCATTGGACTAACGTGGGACCCATCCATCTGGTTGGACCTTCTCCAGCTGGCCAGGAGGGCCGAACCACATGGGCAAGAGTAGTTTCCATGAGTAACCAGCAGGTGGAACAAAGCGATGCTGCTAAATCTTTTAGTTTGAGGTTCTGCTCACCACAGTGAGAGTCAGAAAGTATTTGTAGTGCCTTCTGTCCTCTTCTTCCCAGTGTAAAAGTCTCACCCACTTCGACAGGAAAGGTTCCAGAGAACTGGAGAACCTGACCCCTGAACGCTGGCACCCACTGCTCCTGGCACAGGTCGGGGAGAAGTCCACTGAGAATCCTGTGTTTGGGGCACGGTTCGTGCTCCACCTCTGCCTCTTACCAGCTGTGTGGCCTTGTAACTCACAGTCTTCTCCGTGAAGATGCTTAGCACATCTTCTCCTGACATACAGTAAGAGCTGAATAAACGCAGCTTCCTACATTCCAGGTTCCGTGCTAGGCCAGGGGGACTCCGGCGTGGGCCCTACCAGCCCTCCCACTTCTGCCCTGTTTCTCTGCTCCTTTTCATGAGCTCTCATTCTTCCTTGAGTGGTTTCTCAAGTGCCTTCCCTCCACTTCCTTCCCTCTCTGCACTCTTCAGCCCACTCCTATCAGCATCTGACACCATTCACTCCTCTATCCTCCACACACTCTCCTCTTGGTCCCCAGGATCCTACACGCTCTGGGTTTTTCCTTCTACCTCCCGGTTACTCTGTCTCCCTTGCAGCCTCTTCCTCACCTGATCCATCTCTAGCTCAGTCCTGGGCCACTTTGTCTACACTCGGGAGGGGGAAATCTCAACCTGGTCCATGGTTTTCAACACCAGCTGTGTGCCCATGACCCCCTAAAAGGAAAACTCCATGTTTTGCTCTCTACTCAGTACTTTCATTTCAACAAGTGTGTGGGGTTTGCACACCAAGCAATTCTGACACTAACTGCCTGGAGTTAGCACAGACCCCACAGGTTAAGGGCCCAGCCCCATACGCCTTCCCCTCTCTCGTCCTCCACCCTTCAGACAACAGTTGCAAGTCCAGGTTGTCACCTGTGCTTCTTACCACCTATAAATCAGAGGTTCCTCTGATCCCCTCCTCAATCAATAATTTGCTAGAATGGCTCATAGGACTCTAGAAAATGGTTTACTCCAAATTAGGGTTTACCATAAATGGATACAACTCAGGAACAGCCAGATGGAAGAGGTGCATAGGGCAAGGTATTGGATGATGGAACACACAGCTTCCACGCCCTCTCCAGGCACACCACTCTCCCAGCACCTCCACAGGTTCACCAACCTTGGAGCTCTTCGAACCCTTTCAGTTAGGATTTTTAATTGAGGCTTCATTATGTCGGGTGTAATTGACTAAATCATTGGTCTCCTTGCCAGTATCTAGACCAATCTGGATGATGCCATCCTTCCTTGCCAGTGATTAAGTCAGCCTCCAGCCCCTCTCCCCTCCCCAAGAGAGGTGGGGGACTAAAAGTTCCAACCGTCTAACCCCTTAGCTGGTTCCCCTGGCAACCAGCCCCCCATCCTTGGGGGCTTTCCAAAGTCACTTCATTAATGTAAACTCAGGTGTGGTTCAAAGGGGCTCATTTTGAATAGCAAGAGATGCTCCTTTAACCTTAATTACTAGAGCATCTCAGGAGCTGGGGGCAAAACCAAATAAAAGATGCTCCTGGGACTTCCCTGGTGGTCCAGTGGTTGATTCCGCGCTTCCACTGCAGGGGGCACGGGTTGGATCCCAGGTCGGGGAAGTTCCATGTGCCACGCGGTGTGGCCAAGAAGAAAAAAAAAAAAATTTTTTTTAAAGAAAGGAAAGATGCTCCTATTACTCTTATCACTTAGGAAATTACAAGAGTTTTAGGAGCTCTGGCCAGGAGCCCAGGGACAAAAACCGGAATATATAGTTCTTCTATCACAAAATCACACCCTAAATCTCTGACTCAAATCCTACTGCCCTCATGACACTGCCACTTTAACAATTCAAACCAAACATTATCAAAACCAACTAGGACGTCCCTCTACCTGTTCCCCTCCCAGCCTTCTCCATCTCAGTGATGGCACCACTGTGCACTCAGGGGCTCACCCTCCATGTCCAATCCCTCAATTTCTCATCTGTTCAATATATCCCAAATGGATCCTGAACCCATGCCCTTTTTCCTTCCCTCTTCTCAACATTCTAGTTCCAGCCATCATTATCTCTCACCTCTACTTCCTTTTTTTGCCTTCTCTATAATCCAGTCCCCACCCAGCAAGCAGAGTTACCTTTGTAAAATCAAACTATGTCAGTGGATGAAAGGGTAAACAAAATGTGGTCTGTCCATACAGTGGAATAGTCAGCCATAAAAAGGAAGGAAGTAGTGACACGTGCTACAACATGGATGAACCTCAAAAACATGCTGAGTGAAATAAGCCAGACACAAAAGACCACATATTATATGATTCCGTTTATATGAAATGTCTGAAATAGGCAAATCTATGGAGACAGGAAGCAGATCAGTGGGTACTTTAGGGCTGGAGGTAGGCAGGAATGGGGAGTAACTGCTTAATGGGTACAGGGTTTATTTTTGAGATGATGAAAAAGTTCTTAAATTGAATAGTGGTGAAGCTTGCACAACATTATAAATATACTAAATGCTACTGACTGTACACTTTCTAATGGTTAAAATGTTACGTATATTTAACTACAATAAAAAAATACATATATCAAACTGTGACTCTCCCCCTGCTTAGAACTGGCATGGCTTCTTGTACTTTGAACTGCAGCCTTCCCTTTGGCCCCTGCCTTCCTCTCTGACCTTACTTCTCACCACTGTCTTTCCCTCCTACCATGTTTCAGTAATTCTGGCCACCTTTGGTTTCTCAGGAGGCCAAGCTCATGCTCACCTCAGGCCCTTTGCACAAACTGTTCCCTCCACTTAGAAGGTTTTCCCCTCTCTTTATGGTCAGCTCTATATGAGCTTTCAGTATTAATTTAAACGTCACAGAGAGGACTTTCCCAACTGTCCTACCTTGGTGGGGCCTCATCTCTATCCCCACCACTATTATTCTTTGTGTCTTCCTCTAAGGAGTAAGTTTGATGAGAGGAGGTGGAACCTGTCTCATTCACCTCTGTATTCTGTGTCTAGCACATAGCTGACACTCAGAAATTATTTACTAAATTAATGAAAGATCACCCAGCTAGCAAGGGAAGGGATGGAGGCAGGATTTAAACCCAAGTCTCTTGGATGCCAACTCCTATATCCTTACTACCCTTTCATATGATTCTGAACTATGAAGCAGAAGTTCAAGCCAAGTATCAGAGAAGGGGGTCAAAGATAGTCACGACCTTTTACTGTAGCTACATTATCTTATGTAGGTACCCACACCTATCATACATAGGTATCCTTGTGTGGCTGTCACTGGTATAGATGAATCATACCTGCTGGAAAAGGAATCTCTTGACCCAGGCAGTAGATGTAACTCTGGGAAATCCAAACAGCCCTTGCCCCCGGCCCTGGCTGAGATCGCATCGACTTCTCTCTCCTCCTTTCCATTTTCGTACATTCTCCTAGAGCCTGGCTTTTCCCCGAGGAAGGGAAGTGGTCGACTGTGAAGGAACCAAAACCAGCAGAGATAGCCCTCTCTCTTCCTACTGGGTAAAACCAGAACTGTCACTGTTTTGGCTCTTCAGGGGCGCAAGCAGCCTAGACCCAAAGCTTAGAGCTTCCCAAAATGCTCCATGAATATCAAAAGGCAGGACACCCAGAAAGCTCCTGGGACAATGACTGACACATACTTGAGCAAGCTGGGCTTACTGCTTGATAAGAAATGTGAAGGATGGGGGGTGCGGCAGGGACTCCCTTGTGAAAGAGAACTGTGTCAGCATTGCCCAAACCAGAAAAGACGGCCTTCATTTAAAGCAGGAGTTTTGGGCTTCCCTGGTGGCGCAGTGGTTGAGAGTCCGCCTGCCGATGCAGGGGACACGGGTTCATGCCCTGGTCCGGGAGGATCCCACATGCTGTGGAGCGGCTGGGCCCGTGAGCCATGGCCGCTGGGCCTGCGCGTCTGGAGCCTGTGCTCCACAACGGGAGAGGCCACAACAGTGAGAGGCCCACGTACCGCAAAAAAAAAAAAAAAAAAAAAGCAGGAGTTTCTAATCTCTTTTGTAACATGGGTCCTCCTCTCAAATGCATAAAAGAAAATGCATCATTTTACAAAGGACCCCAGTTATCTTGAAATGCAGTTATTTTTCTAATTGTGATAAAGTAATATATGAAATTCTTTGTTAACACATTAAACTATAAGAACTAGTTTAATAACTACTGTAATTTTGAGTGAGTGTAAGTTATATTTTGAGATATCTATAAATACTATATTGTAACGTGGAAACATCTGTGATTTTGACTGACTACAAAATCATGGGTGCTGCTAATACAACTGTGGTTTGTTACCTACATTCATAACTGAAGGAAGTACTAAATTTAAGTTAGAGGTTAATGCAAATTAAGATGTAATTTTTTTCCCATCCAAGTTTATGGACCTCTTGGATTCTTTCTGTGGACTGCAGGTGACTCTGCTGTAAGGACTGTTCACCTCACCTCAACTACTTAAATAGGAGCTCTCTGAGGACAGAGGTGCTCCTTCATCTCATATTAAGTATCTAGAAAAGGCCTGCCATACAGTTGGTATCCAGTGCCAGTCTGTTGAGTCCCTTGGATTTTCTAGGTAGACAATCACATTGATTGCAAATATTAGCTTTTCTCTTTTCAATCTTTGTACCTCATGTTTCTTGTCCTATTGCATTAGCTGGGATCTTCAGTACAATGCTGAAGAGAAACAGTGATGGTGGGCACCCTTACTGTATTATGCTCAGTACTCATTTGTTAATTTATGCTGTTGCATAATTACATAACGGCATGTAAAGCACCTGCTGTGCCAGACTCTCTGCTAAAGATGTTAACACAACTGAGATGTTTTCCTGTCCACTGAGAAGACTAAGTAGTACAGGGATTCCAGTGAAGACAGCAGTATTGAGAACATTACCAAATTCTCCAGACTTGCTGACCAGCTCCCTCAGGATCCTGATTCCTAAAAATGTATGGAAATAGGTCCCTGCTGGTGGCCCCAGCCTCCAGGGCATAGGTAAGGTTGGCAGCTGCAGGCTTTCCCAGGAACACTGCAGTGTAGGTCAACGATGAAGTGCATGGGAAGAATAATGAGTGGTGCCTCCAGCAGGGGTCAGCCAGAAGGTCAGGCCAGGGGCAGTGTTTGAGCCTTTCCTTGGTAGGGCCTGTTGAGATCACCGGCTGTCTGTACTAAGCTTAAAACTACAGGCAGGACTAGTTGTTAAAACCAACAGAAAGGGCTTCCCTGGTGGCACAGTGGTTGAGAGTCCGCCTGCCGATACAGGGGACACGGGTTCGTGCCCCGGTCTGGGAAGATCCCACGTGCCATGGAGTGGCTGGGCCCGTGAGCCATGGCCGCTGAGCCTGCGCGTCTGGAGCCTGTGCTCCGCAACGGGAGAGGCCACAACAGTGAGAGGCCCGCGCACTGCAAAAAAAAAAAAAAAAAAAAAAAACCGACAGAAAGAGGATTGCAGTGGGAGTTAGGTGAAGGAATACCTGAACCTGTTCCCTCACTCTCTTCCCTTCCCCAGCCCTCAGGGAGTGAACGCAGGGGAGGGCTGGGAAGAAGAGTCCACACTCCTCTACTCTGTCTGGCTGGCCCTGGGGGCGGGAAGGGAGTTTCTAATAAAATATAAAGTGGAAGTTTAGAATGGACCAGACTACACCTTAGGGACCAGAATGGGACTGTTGTAATAACAAAATGTGACTGGGGAGTCAGATCAGACATGTTTTAAGAAAGCCCCCTACCCAGCAGGAGGCAGGAGGCAGGACTGGGAGGAGCAGACTCAATAGGAGCTAATGGAGACAGTATCTCTGTGATAGTCAGAATGCTGGGCCCCCGGAGATATTCAAGTCTGAATCCTCAGAACCTATGAATATGCTACCTTACATGGCAAAAGGACATTGTACATGTGATTAGGTCAAGGATCTTGAGATGGGGAGATTATCCTGGATTGTTCAGGTGGGCCCAATATAATCACAAGGGTCCTTTTAAAAGAGGGAGGGAGGGGCTTCCCTTGTGGTGCAGTGGTTAAGAATCCACCTGCCAATGCAGGGGACATGGGTTCAAGCCCTGGTCCAGGAAGTTCCCACATACTGCAGAGCAACTAAGCCCGTGCGCCACAACTACTGAGCCTGCACTCTAGAGTCCACGAGCTACAGCTGTTGAGCCCGTGTGCCACACTACTGAAGGCCACGCACCTAGAGCCCGTGATCCACAACAAGAGAAGCCACCGCAATGAGAGGCCCGCACACCGCAATGAAGAGTAGCCCCCGCTCACCACAACTAGAGAAAGCCCACGCACAGCAACAAAGACCCAATGCAACCACATGTAAATAATAAATAAATTTTTTTAAAAATCATATAAAAGAGGGAGGGAAAAGGGTCAGATCTAGAGAAGGAGACTTAACGATGAAAGCAGAGGTCAGAATGATTAGCCAGGAGCCAAGGGATGCAAACAACCTCTCGAAGCTGGAAAAGGCAAGGAATGGATTCCCCCCTCGGGTCTCCAGAAGGGACACAGCCAAGCCAACACCTTGATGCCCTTTGAGACCCCCCCCCCCCGGACTTCTGACCTCCAGTGTTTTGTTGTTTTAAGTGTTATTTTTGTGCTGTGTTAGGCGACTAGGTTTGTGGTAACTTGGTACAGCAGCCACAGAAAACTAGTATGGCTCCCCCTCCGCCCCGCCCCCGCCCCCGCCCCCGCCCGCCAGCCTAACCAGAAGAAACAGGGAGGTGTGTAGAAGGTGGATGGCTTCTGCCCTTGGAAGTTTGGGACAAGTGGTATTTTGGGGAAGACGGAAGCTAACGGAAGAACTGAGACCAGAGCGAACAGTAACAGAAATAAGGTATGGACAGAGCGCTGGAGAAGCCTGGGTGAGGGAGGGCCTGCAGGGGAGGGACGGTAAAGCTGGGGAAGGGGAGCCCTAGTCGGCCTGAGCAAGGGTGTGCTCTGCCTCGAGGCTGGAAGGCTCCTCCCTCGTGCCAATACCAGCCCAGCTGCAGGGCACCTCCTCTTCACCTCCAGCCTCACCTCCCCCCCCCAACGCAGGGGCGTCCTGACAGCTTCGAGGTTGGCCACCCCCTTAGGGCATTCTGCCCACCCTCCAACCCCTGCCTGCAGATACTGTGCAGGGGACACTCAGGCCCCCCTTAAGTAACCAGGAGTTGGCAGAGGTTAGGGGGGCCGAACAGGAGCCAGCCCTGCTTCCCTGAGTGTGTGTGGTGGGGAGGCGGGTGGACCCGCTGCCAATACATCCCGTTGGAGGAAGGAAGTGGTTCCCTCCTCCCACCCCTTCCCTTAGGGTCGCCTGGGCTAGGATTCTCATGATTCGTGATTGGCTCCCACGGGCGGGACCTTTGTCCATCTGCGGGATTGCAGGAGGCCCAGGTCAGGCTCGGGCCTGCGGAGCGAGGGGGCCGGGTTGGGGGAAGCCAGAGAACAACCGGGAGACCGACAGATAAGCAAGAACGAAGGCAACGGGACAGACGCGGGCCAGAGCCTGAGACCAGCAGCTGACTGAGTTTAGAGGGCGGGGGCGGGAGGAAGGGGCGGGGGCGGGGGCGGGGGGGGCGGGCGGGACGGCTGGGCAGGCGCCGAGCTCGCAGTTGCTGCGGTGGCCGCCGGCGGGCCGGGCGCAGGGTAAGTGCTCCAGGGCCGGCGCGGGGCGCGCTGCCCTTCTCCGAGCTCCCCCAGCCCGAGTCTGCCAGGGACCCCCGCGGGATCCCAGGAGGCCCCGGTTTGCCGTGGGTTCTAGCGTTTCCCAGCTTGGGGGAACGCGGGCAGGCAGTGATAACTCAGGGATCCCTGCCTGGCCCACGGATTCTAGAATCCAGTGGAGAGGAGGACAGGAGACAGCACGCGCATCTCCCCCTTGAAAACGGAAGTGTTGAAGAACTACCCTTTTGTATGGAGTGCTTACATGGGCCAGGTGCCTTCACTTCATCACGTGCCTCGTAGCAGCAGCAGCAACAGGTGAGGTAGGTACCATCCTTGTCTCCCTCTTCCAGGTGAAGACACCAAGACTCAAAGAGGCCAAGCCACTCGCCAGGGGTCACACAGCCAAAAGAGGCAGAGCCAGAACTCACCCAGGTCGGTGTGAACACCTAAGTCCTCTTACTCATCATGCCTGCCCCGCCCTGTCCTGCACCCCTAGGGAGACGGCAGGGAGAAACCAGTGCTGGGAATAGGGGAGGAGGCCGAGATGAGCCAGCCTGCTCATCCCTGCAGGAAGAACCTCCACAGCAACAAATCCTTCGCCTGGGTAGGGGATGCCAAGGAGTAAGAACAGTGGGTTGGGGCCAGGTTAAACTCCAGGACAGAGAGGAGAGGGCGGTGCAGCCCCTGTCCAGGAACTCCCGAGCCTGTACCAGCACTCCCGCTGGGCACAGGGGGGCTCTTGCAGGCTTAGCCATGGGACTTCAGTTCTCCGTGCCTCAATTTCCTTGTCTGTTTCCTTTGCTTATCCGTAACCTCGGGGTTAAGCATGCTTCGTGCCTCAGAGGATTGCCGAGAAGATTAAATGAGATGGTTGATGTGAAGGCCTAGCCTAGTGCGTGACTCAAGCCGTGCCCCCTCCACCATCCCCACTCATCTGAAAGCACTTCTCTGTCCTTCACCCTCAAGTCAGAGCTATCTGAGATCTGCAGTATTTCCTACAGCCCCGCCAGCAGCTGGGAGTTTCTTGAGTAAGACCAAGGCTGGGGGCTGCAACTCCTCCCTCTCTGACTCTGAGGGAAAGGCTGGTAGGGGCGGGTTTTGAAAATCTTTGGGGTGAGGCTTGCACAATTCCAGGACTGCCCTGTAGCCCCCAAGCCCTCCCCCACCACCAGTTTTGCAAGAAGGAGGAAGCCTAGCATATTCTTGCTCCAAAACCTGCTCCTCTCTTTGTCCCCGACATCTAGGCCAGCAGCAAGTGCTACTTCTCAGCATATTCTGAATCTGGTCACTCCTCTGCATCCCCACCGTGACCCCCAGATCCTCAGCACTGTCTACTGAACTCTCTGCACAGTCAGGCCCTGATTGATTCCTGACTCTTCTCATGCCCCCATCCTCACTCCACTGCCTGCTCACTGCAGCCATACTGGCCTCCTCCTTCTTTCTTGGACATACTAAATTCTCTGCTCTCTCAGGGTCTGTGCACATGCCCTTCCTTCTCCCAGGAATTCTCTTCCTTGCCATCTTCTTGTGATGCACCTCCTTGCAATTCAGAGACGACCATAAAAGTCATCTACTCAGAAGCCTTACCTCACCACCCCAAGCCGCAGGAGCCACTCTTGCCTGCCCTTTATTGCATTACTGTTTTTCTTTCCGGAGCTTAGCCCTGAGTGATGTTACCTTGCTTATGTGTTTCCTGGCTAAAATGTCAGCCTACCAGGGCCCAGACCTTTTTCTTGTCTCTTCACTTTGGATTCGCCAGAACCCAGTGCCATGCCCTTGCACAGAGTAAAAGTTCTGATAACTGATAAAAGTTCTGCAAGCAGTGTGTGCAACCATCAGAGTTCTACTTCTCATTGCTTAATAGCCTTCTTTCTACATTTCTACATAAACCTCAGAATTGTCATTCCTCCCACTGCCTTCCTCAGCTTTTCCCTACAGTGGGGCTTATAGGCTGTTTCCAGGTTCTAACCCTAATATCCAACTTTGCTTTAAACACTGTGGTACAAATTGCACCTTTTTTTTTTTTGCTTTCAAATGATTTTTGAGTTACAGTTTCCAAACTGATGTGTTCAAGTCAAGGGTATGATCATCCTGAAGGCATATACCACTTATTACCAGGTGACTGTTTAGAAAAATTATCCCCAGCAACGTGTGCAAGTTTTCCTACAGCCCCGCAAGCATTGGGTTTTTTCATTTTTTGTTTTGTCTAGTTTAATGGGGAGGTTAGGGCAGGTTTAAATTTTCCATTGCTTAAATTAGTGAATCTGGGTGTTTTTCTATGCATGCACTAGTTCCGTTTCCTGTCCTGTGGAGGAAGGAAATCTCCAGGGCACCTTAATTTTTCCCTTCACCTTCACTTTTGGTGGTGGTTCCACTTGAGCCCACCTCGTGAGAGCAGGGTGAGGGCCCCCAGGGGCTGGAACAGGAACACAGCCAGGTGAACTCTGCTGGGTGCAGAAGCTGCTCTACCAGTCAACCAGCAAGAAACTGAGTCCCTTGTGCCCTAAGCATGGTACCGTGGGGAGAAAAAGAACTCTTTTTTTCTTTAGGTCTTCGTGATTTTTTTTCAAAATGGTAGTATTTTTTTAATTACAAAAATAACACATGATACATAAGATCATTCACTGGAACTTTGGGAAGCTAACGTTGGTCACTAATGGGAACTACACACACCCCCTCAGGGGAATCCTGTGTGGTCATCCAAAGAGTGCACTTGCTCTAGAGCACACGGCGTAGAACGGTCTCTGGGACACTGTGTTAGTCTCCTGTGGCTGCTGTAACAAATGACCACACATCTGATGGCTTAAAACAACATAAATTTATTATCTAACAGTTCTAGGGGTCACACGCCCCAAATCAGTCTTGGTACACCAAGTTCAAGGTGTTGGCAGGGCTATATTGCTTCTGGAGGCTCTAGGGGAGAATCTGTTTCCTTGCCTTCACCAGCTTCTAGAGGCTTCCCTTATTTTTTGGATCATGACCCCATCCCTCCATCTTCAAGACAGCATAACATCTTCAGATCTCACTCTGACTCCAATCCCTGCTTCTGTAGTCATGTCTCCTGTTCTTCTGATTCTCTTGCTGTACTTGTAAAGACCCTTCTGATTACACTGGGCCCACCTGGATAATCCCCGCATCTTGGAGTCCTTAATTTCATCACACCTGGGAAGTCCCTTTTGCGGTGTACATTGACCTATTCACAGGTTCTGGGGATTAGGACTGATGGGGCTATCTTTCAGCCTCCCACACCCTAAAGGGAAATAAGCAAGGTTCAGAGCAGTGTGAGGGCTCACATTTGTTTAAGGGGAAAAAAAAGAATAAGTATGGCTGTGCTTGGAAAGACATAGAATACCTCCAAAAGCTGTGTGGGAAACTGGTAGGAGAGGCTTTCTGGGAAGAACAGGAGTAGAAAGAAGACTTATTTGTCGTAGTATCTTTTTGTATTTAAATTTTTTACTACATATGTCACCTATGTTAAAAATAAGTTTTAAGAAGTAACACATAATCATTGTAAAAGTTCAGACCTTCCAGAAGCCAAGAGAAAGAAAATACCCACCCCATCCTCAAATCACTCCCATTTTCTTCAGCAATAACCACTGTAAAGAGTCTGGCTGTATCCTTACAGACTTTTAAAAAAATGCATATATCATTTTTTCACATAGATGGGATCATACTGCACACACTATGCTATAATGTGATGGGGGGGCACCTGTTATATTACATCTTTCCTCATCCACATATGGAAATGTAACAGCACTGGAGTCTCCCACTCCCAGATGTACTGTAACTGACTCAACCAGACCCTCCCTTGTTGGTGGACATTTAGATTCTTTGCTGCTTTCCAGAGCAATCTCAACACTAACATATGTCTGTCTGGTTCTTAATTGGAGTGAAATTCACATAACATAAAATTAAATTTTTTTAAATTAACTTTTAAAGTGAGCAATTCATTGTCATATAATACATTCCCGATGTGGTGCAACTACCACCTCTATCTAGTTCCAGAACACTTCCGTCACCTCAAAAGGCGACTCTGTCCCCATTAGGCAGTCACTCCTCATTCCCCTCTCCCTGTAGCTCCTGGCCACCACCAGTCTGCTTTCTGTCTGTACAGATTTGCATATTCTGGATATTATACATCAGTGGAACCAAGTACTATGTGACATTTTGTGTCTGGCTTCTTTCACTTAGCATAATGTTGTAGAGGTTCATTCATGTTGTAGCGTGTGTCAGCACTTCATATCTCTTTTATTATTTATTGAGGTATAATTGACCTACAATAGTTTCAGGTGTACAACATAGTGATTCGATATTTGTATATATTGCAAAAGTACTTCATTTCTTTTTATGGCTGGATAACATTCCATTGTATGGATATAACATCTTTTATTTATCCATTCATATGTTAATGGACATGGATTGTTTCCATCTTTGGCTATGAATATTCGTGTACATGTATTTGTTTGAGTGCCTGTTTTCAGTTCTTTTGGGTATATACTCAGGATGTACATCCTTCTCCACATGCTTTGAGCTTTATTATTTACTATTTTCGGACACTGTTAACCTAAGCAAGTTAAAAATAATTTGTAAGAAAGTGTTGGAAAACACATACTATGGCGAATGATAGTAGGATGATAGATCTAGACAAATGTTTTCTTATTTTCCAGATCTGGAGACGACAGGAAAATGGCCACCTGGGATGAAAAGGTAAATTAATTCTGGAAGACTAGCAGCGTTAAGGGACCTCCCAGCTTGAGAAGATAATTCTGTTTGGTGTTTCTAACAAGATAGAGGAAAAACACATGTTCAGGGTGCTTCCACCATACCAAAGTGTTAAAAGTCACCGAGGTGAAAGCTATAGAAGGAACCTCAAGATAGCCTGATAATCGGAAACATTCGAAACCCAGCTCTGCATTTTAATAGCCCTGTATCATTTGGTCATGCCCTTCACCTCCCCGAGCCTCAGTTTCCTTATCTGGAAAATGGGGAAAAGTTAATTAACCACCCCCGTTCCTGAAGGCTCACAGGGAAGAGTTGAGGAGACAATGGTCTCAGAATGCTAGGCCAATACTGAGCCCATAAGTGCTTCTCCCAACTGCTTATTTTACAGGTAGAGACACTTGGGCACAGAGAAGTAAAGCTACTTGCTCAAGATCACACAGGTAGGAAGTGGCAGAAATGAGATTTCAACCTAGCCTGACTCCAAAGCGAATGCTCTGCCTCCTGTGCTGTGTGGCCAACCTGAGTAGGTCTAATAAATTCTGTCCTTGATATCTGGGGTGCAGGCTTGTTGGATCTGGGGAGACATTAGTTGTGAAGGGTGGGGCAAGGTGAAGAGGAAGTGTTGGCTTCCATTTCAGCTGTTCACTTGGAGCTTCTGGGGGCCTGGCCAGGTAGAGTTGTCAGGGCAGTGCCAGAAGCTCAGGGTAGCAGCAGAGTGATGGGGCAGAGTTGGAGAAGCAAGTGTGAGGGTCAGAGGACCATGGGATGTTGATGATGATGATGATGATGATGATGATGATGATGATGATGATGATGATGATGGTGGTGGTGGTGGTGGTGGTGGTGGTGGTGGGGATCTTGCATTTCGTCAAACTGATGGCCCCTTTAACTGTAAGAGTATTTCTGATTTAAAGCTGTTTACAATGTGGGAGGAGGAAGTGACCAATGGCATTTACAACATGCCACCAATTCTGATTTCAGGAATGTGGGAAAATGTTCAACTTTGCGTTAATGAAATATGGTGGCATTTCCAGCAGAGGGATGACAATCGCCCTCTGTAGAGTTGTGTCAATTCCTGATAAGATATGGGAAGCTTAGTGCCTGCCACCCAGTAACAGGAGCTCCGTGAGTTCCAGTTATCATTAATACTCACAGAAAGGCAAATGGAACAGTTTCCTTCATTTCTAGCTCCCTACTAGGCAAACCAAAAAAACAAGCGGAAACGCACGCTCGATGGTGGTTATGCTGTGGTGTAACCGGCTCACTCCTGCATCTCACAAGTGGATCAACCCACACGACTGCTGGAAAATAACTTGCAGGGTGTATCAAGAGTCATGAAAATAGTCATAATCAAACCTGGTCATCTTACTTGCGGGAAAGGAAACAACCCATAAAAAGGAAAAAGTATAATTTACAGCACAATTTAGAAACACAAATTTATGTGTTTCTTAGCATGTAAGATGCCATTGATTGTAGATGCACCATTATATTATGTGCTACGAAGAAGAAAAAGTGCCGCCATTTACTGTGATCTAATGTAACACAACACTGACACTGGTCAACTGTAAGACAGACTTCAGAAATGTTAATATGTGAGAAAATGTGGTCTTAGAATTGGTGATAGAGGTGCTAAAAATGAACAGAAAATGCAATAATGAGCACTGACTTCTTGGAAAATTTCTTGGCCATTAAAAAGGCATAAGTCTGATGCATATAGGTAGTGGGGAGAAAATAAGATACAAAGTTGTCTGCAGTCTTCGATTATAATTGTAAAAGACATAGATTAGAGTGAGATGGGTGGATAAGTAGATGATAAATTTGGTGTGTTGGGGTTATTATTTCTTTTTGCTCATGTTTTGACAATAGTAATACTGAAAGAAATAGATCTGGAGTAAAGATCTGCTCATTGGGGTGAATGACAGCAGGTAAAGCTGGGGATTCCGGGTACGTCAGGGGGTCTGGCTGCAGGGACAAGTCGCAAGGGTGGGGGTGAGGACACAAAAACATCAGGGCAAGCAGAGTGTTGGAATGCAGAGCCAAGGACACACCTCGGGGGACTCTTGGGGGCGGGAGCCTGTCTGTCATCGAACAGAGGCCAAAAGAAGGGGTGGCCCCAGCGGCGTTGCTGGGGAGCTGGGGAAATTGGACCAGGGCCACGTGTAGCAAATAAGCCTCTTACTGATTCAAAGAACAAGTTCCTTTTAATAATTTACCTTGTGAAGTTAATTATGTTTTTAAAAAACTATTTTAATAGGATTGCTTTTAGGAGATTTTTAATTGTCCAGCTCTGATTTTGGAGAGGAAAACAGCTCTGTCATGGAAGAAACTGGTGGGGTTTTTAGCCATGGCTCAGACCTGATTTGCTGTAGCCAGCTCTGCCCAGAGGGGCCCTCAGCAGGAGAGCTGCCCAGAGGGGCCCCCAGCAGGGCCCTCCCTGCCCCTTCCCACCTCTCTGAGCCTCCGTTTTCCTCTTTTGTAAAATGAGAACAGTGAGGATTAAACAAGATAGTGACTGGAAAGCATTTAGCAGGGTGCCGGGCTATAACAAACGCTTGAAACACAGGAGCTATTGACGCCATCATGAGGATAAAGTGAAACGGTTTTCAGCCCATCAGCTGACCTAGTCCTCAGCTCAGATGATTGCATGTCACCAGCCACATCTGGAGAACCTGGTTGCCAGGTGTGCTTAGAAATCCTTGTGGCCCTTTGGCACACTTCTCACAAGGTGTTTGGAGGCACCAGGTTCATTTACGATGCTGGTTCTTGACCTTGGCTGTACATTGGAGATCCCAACACCCAGGCCACCCCCAGACCAACTGAATCACAATCTTGGGGCCTGTGACCCAGGCACTGGGTTTTTTTTTTAAAGCATCCAGGTGGTTCCAGTGTGCAGCCAGAGCTGAGAGCCATTGGTTAAACTGCAGCTGCACTGGCCTCCTTCCAAGGACCGAGCCACAGTGGGGCAGGAAAGAGGGGAGCCCTGAATTCTTGTTTATCCCATCTTTTCCATGGCTGAAGCATCACTAAGATGTTGGGGGATGGGGTGGCCCAGATGACTCAGTTGTACTGGTGATAGGTCCTGATTTCTAGCTGGGTAACTATATTATTCTTTCTATGCTTTCATTTCTTTCTATGCTTTTGTTAACACAAATAGCAGCCTGACTTATGCTTCCCAGTTAACATGGCTGATTCACAGACTTTGGGCAAGACTGCCACCTCTCTGACAATCATCCTCTCCCTCCCCCAGGGAAATAGAGTACATCCCACCATACCCGTGTTTTTCAAACTCAACCCATTAGTGATTCCTGAAGTCCATTAATGGGCTGCCATCAGCCTTTTAAGAAATAGAATAAAGTGGAAAACATAAGTCTCTCACATGTTAACTTTAGTGTTGGTTATAGAACGTATATATGTCAATGTGTACTAAGTGGCAGGATATAAAATGTGTTTCTTACTGAGTAACACTGGGCTGAACTCCCCGCCCAGCATTGGCCTTCACCAGCTGTGAGCTGGGTCCAGGGCAGCATTCAGAGAGGTCGTGCAGGAGGGAGAGGGCTCTGGGCCAGGCAGCCTGGGTCAGAGTCTGAGCTCTGCTTCTCACTGGCTGTGTGAGCTGGGGCAAGTTGCTTGGCCTCTCTGTTTTCAATTTCCTCACCTGTAAATGAAGAGGATTCAGTCCCCACCTTGTCGAGTTGTTGCTGTATGTTACAAAGGGCTTTTGCACAGAGCTCAGAAAATGGCAGTTGCTCTGGGGATAGTTACAATCGCTACAGTTTCCGCTACCTTAAATATTATTTCCCACATCGTCTCCACCCAGCCTCCTGATCAACTTGCCAGGTCAACAGACTCTTCCATCAAGTCAGGAGGGATTCTGACCCTACAGGAAATGGAGAGAAAAGTTGGAGAATACGTCTCTGGGGCACCTGGGCCACCAGTCAGGCTTCTCAGTCTACCAGCAGCACCACCCCCCGCCCAAACTAGTCAGCCGTCACGGTGGTTATTTTCGTGAAACCTCAAACTTCCTCCCCACCCTAGAGAAGGAAAAGCTGCTATGCTTATTTAAAGACTTCCCTGATTTTAAAAATAGGCATTCCTCAGTACATAAATCCCTGGGGACAGGGTAGGGGGAGGTGGCGGTAGAGTACGTGAGCCTCTGGGATACATGAGTCCCCCAAGAGGAGATATTTGCTCGAGGGATTCATTCCACCCTCCAGGTATGTTTAGTGGGAGGGAACCTGTGGTCTTCCAGGCATGAAGAATACGGAAGATATGGCATGAGCAGAAACCCACCTACCCAGTCCCCTAATGGGGAGTGGGGGAGGAAACAGACTCTGTTACACAAACAGGTGGATCCATCTTCATTGGGGAGGCATGTGGGCCATGCATGAATGCAACAGGGGAGGTACATGGTCAGCTTCCTGGAGCTGAGATGCTTGAGGGAGACCTCGTGAAGGAGGAAAAGAAAAATGACAAGGTGGAAGAGGAGTGGGCGTTCTAGGCAGAGGAAATCACGTGTGCAAAGGCCTTGTGGTCGAAGAAACCTACTGAGTACAAAGGGCTGAATGGAGACCATGTGGCCAGAGCAGAGAGACTGGTGACAGGTGTGGTTAGATAGGCAGGCAGAGGCCACAGAGTGCAGAATGGCTATAGGTCTCTGGAAGGCACTTGGGTCTTTTTTTTTTTCCCAGCCGCACCGCACCACTTGTGAGATCTTAGTTCCTTGACCGGGGATTGAGCCCAGGCCCTTGGCAGTGAAAGCGTGGAGTCCTAACCACTAGACCACCAGGAGATTCCCTGGGTCTTTATTTTTAAGATCAGTGGGAAGCCAAAGAAGAGTTTCAAATAAGGGAGTGCATTAGGGTCCTCAAGATCACCCCAAGTTCAGTGATTCACTAGGAAGGCTCATAGGACTCAGCATACAGTTCCACTCATGGCTAAGATTTTTACAAAGAAGAATCAGCAAAGGGAAAAGATACATGAAGTGAAATCCAGGGGAAGCCAGACACAAGCTTCCAGATTCCTCTCCCAGTGAAGTCACATGGGACTTGCTTAATTCCTCCAGCAGCAAATTGTGACAACACATGCTAGGAGAGCTTGTTAGAGACTCAGCACCCAAGGTTTTTATCTGGGGGCTGGTCACATGGGTACCTTCCAAACTCCAAAAATTCCAGACTACCCAGGGGAAAGCAGCTGTTCTACATAAACCACTTGTCTTTACAAAGAGTCCGGTCACAGTGAGCTGTCCTTACCAGGTGGGAACCCTCCCAAAATCCAAGTTCCCAGATGTCAGCCAAGGGCCAAGCAGGCCTTTCTAAGGGCAGCAGCCCCAGGCCTTTTCTGCACAGGGAGTGACATGATTATGTTTCAAGAAGTGCTCTCAGGCTGCTGACGAGAATCTAAGAGTGATGGGGAGAACAGTGAGGAGCTGGTACATCCTCCAAGTAAAAGGTGGAGGCTGGGGCAGGGAGGTGGGCAGAAGATGGGAGAAGTAGATGATGAATTCAAGGGTCATTCAGATGCTAAAATGCACAGGGCTTAGTGATAGGTGGGCTTTGGGGGAGGGAGATGGAAGTCAGGGGTTGGGGACAACTTCTCTGACCCTGGCTGGGTGTGTCTGAAGATTCCTGGACCCAGAAGACAAGGTGCAGGTGCAAGTTCATGGACTGTCCACTGGGTGGTGGCAATTGCCATGTTGCAAGTCTCAGTTTCCCCTGCTAAGGGAGAGAGGATTGCATCTCAGAACCTTGATTCAGCCTCTTTCAATATCATCGTTCTTGTTGCTTTAAAAATCGCAGCTTTTCTGGCATGTTTTCCCCCTCATTGGCAGAGCATCTCAGAAAGAACAAAGCTAGTAGACCTGAGTTCATATGCCAGCTTTACCACTTATGTTTCTTTGTTTTTAAAAACTGTACACAAACAAGTTCTCAGTGTAAGAAATTAAAACAACAAACAGTATATATTAGGTTGAACCACATGAAATTGTCAGTTTCTACCAATTTTGACCTACAAAAATGGTCATTAAAAACATTTTTTAAAAATATTTATTTATTTTGGCTGCACCTTGTCTTAGTTACGGCATGCAGACTTCTCAGTTGCTTCACATGGGCTTCTTAGTTGCAGCATGCATGTGGGATCTAGTTGCTTGACCAGGGATCGAACCCAGGCCCCTGCATTGGGAGTGTGGAGTCGTACCCACTGGACCATCAGGGAAGTCTCTGAAAATGGTCATTTTTTTTAAAAGTCTTATTTCAGGAAAGTTTTCTTGAATTATATCTTGAACCATTCTGTTCCATTGTTTTGGTTTTCTTATTCAGGGATTCCAGTTGTATACATTAGATATGTGTGTGTGTCTGTATGTATGTGTATATATATATATTTTTTTCATTCTCCCTCCCTCCCCACTCCCCCCAAATACTTCATTCTCTGCAGGTTAGATCTTATTACATAAATGACTATTTCTTATGGTTAAACCTAATAGGAAAAAAAAAAGTTTCTCTTCACCCTCCAACCCAATCCCAATCCCTATCCCTTCATAGAGGTAACCACTTTGTTTGGGTTGTTGATTTTGTTTTTAACAAAAATGGCATTATACATTTTGATCTGTAATATGCTGGTTTTTACTTGATCACAGATGAAAGACACCTTTCTATGTCAGTACGTACAGCCACACTGGCGTACTGCATTCTTAACAGCTGTGTGGTATTCCATAGTGTGGTCTACCACAGTGTATTTAACCATGGACCTTGAGGTTGTAGCAGGTCTGCAGTGAGCATGATGCGTGAGTGGCTTTTTGCTCATGTGTGAGTCCCTTGTCAGGTCAAACAATGACATTTAAAATTTTGATAGAAACTGGTTTAAGGCTAATCCTCCTTTGCTCCCATGCCTGGCACATTGGAGAGACTCAAATATTTTTTCGAAAGATGAAGCTGCCTCATTGCCCTCCTAAGAAGGATGTACCCATTTCCTTGCCCAGCAGGTGGTATAGGGGAGTGCCTTCCTCCCCCCATCTCTGTCACCCTGCCACACCAGGTGACTTTGGGCAGTAGGTCTCCCCTCCCCAAACTTCAGTTTCCCCTTCTGTAGAATGGAGAGACCACACCTCCCTGTCCTACCTCCTTCTCAGGACTTTTGTCAGCATCACGTGAGAGCAAGAGGGGATGGAGGTGGCCTATAAGCAGCAAACAAAAAGAAACAAGTGGTTTTGTGGCCTCCAAAGGAGCCTGCTTTCTCCCAGGAATGCAGGATGGATGTGTGGCCCGCGAAGATGAGAGAGAGAATGAGAGAGCACATGGTCTGTAGTACCCTTGGGCTGACTCGGACACACACCCTCTGTATTAGCTTCCTGGGGTCGCCATAACAAATGACCACAAACCAGATGGCTTAAAACAACAGACATTTATTCTCTCAGTTCTGAAGTCCAGAGTTCTAAAATCAGCGTGTTGGCTGGGTTAGAGGGAGGCTCAGAGGGAGGGTCTGTTCCATCCCTTTCTCCGAGCTTCTGGTGGTTGCTGGCAATCCTTGGCGTTCCTTGGCTTGTAGATGCATCACTCCAGTCTCCGCCTCCATCTTCTCATGTCCTTCTCCTCTGTGTGTCCTCTCCTCTTCTTGTAAGGACACCAGTCACTGGATTTAGGGTCCACCCTAAATCCAGAATGGTTTTATTGCAAGATCTTTTTTTTTGGCCTCACTGTGTGGCTTGCGGGATATTAGTTCCCTGACCAGGGATTGAACCCAGGCCCTCGGCAGCGAAAGCACGGAGTCCTAATCTCTGGACCACCAGGGAATTCCCAGCAAGATCTTTAACTAATTACATCTGCAAAGGCCTGTATTCCAAGCAAGGTCATATTCTGAGGTTTCAGAGGGACATGAATTTGGAGGCAGCCACAATACATCCCACTACACCCTCCTAACAGGCAGATCTCCAGTCACGGGCTGCCTGGCTTTTTCTCGGCCATGTCTTCTAACACGGGGGCTCCAGGTCATACAGCTCAAGGGCATATCCTGGCTCTGCCATTTTCTGAGTGTATGACTTTGGACAAGGCACCTTTTTCACCCAGACCCAAAATGATGGCTTCGACCTCAGAGGGGTGTTAGGAATTAAAATGAAATGGTGCATTTAAGGAATTTACCGGTGTGCTGATACGACAAATAATAAACAATCAACAATAATAGATGTTGCTGCTGTTGTGTCTTGTTTGGGGTACGAGTATTGATTAATAAGCAAATCAGGGGCTTCTCTGGCGGTGCAGTGGTTGGGAGCCCGCCTGCCCATGCGGGGGACGCAGGTTCGTGCCCCAGTCCGGGAGGATCCCGCATGCCGCGGAACGGCTGGGCCTGTGAGCCATGGCCGCTGGGCCTGCGCATCCGGAGCCTGTGCTCTGCGGTGGGAGAGGCCACAGCAGTGAGAGGCCCGCACACCGCAAAAAAAAAAAAAAAAAAAAAAGCAAATCAGGTCCCTAAAAGTAGGCTGTGGGAGGGAACAGGGAAATGGGGACTTACGGGATATTAGGCCCTGGCAATCAAGAGTCGGCTGACTTTCTTTAAAAGTACCTTTTTCAGTGATTGTTGAATGACCATGAAATAGGGACTTCCCCCTCCTACAGATGGCAGCTTCAGAGTCTGTAAGAATAGACATTCACAAGAACGTTTTCTTCTCCATCAATCGTGGGTCTGTTTTTCTTGTTTTCCCCCTCTTTCCCAGGTAGTAATTTTTCAGATATAATACCTGTCATGTGTAAACCAGAAGTAGGCGATTACCTTTGATGGGTAGCTCCTGCGGTTTTGCTGTTAATGCATTTATTAAATACTTATTGAGTAAGTATTTATTAAATACTTATTAAATACTTATTGAGCCCCTCCCTGTGACTGGAGGAGGAAGAGCATCTGCCCTCCCAGACCAGTGCTGGAGACAGACAACCCTGAGATGTCAAAGTGTTTGTTAGTGAGGGGCTTGATGGGGAAGTAGAGGAAGGACCCTCACCCAGCAGGCGGCGGTTAAGGAAGACCTCCCAGGGGAGGTAAAATCAACGTCTGTAAGACTTGAAAGAGAACTAGGGTGAGACAGGCGAGGGTATTCCAGACAGGGGGCAGGCCGTGTGAAGTCCTGGAAGCAAGAGAGAGCATGGTTTATTCTAGAACCGCAATGCAGTTGGTGTAACTGGAGTGTGGCGGAGGCTGGGGAGGAGACCAAGAGAGCTTTGACCTTGTCCTGAAGGCAGCGGTTGGCAGTGGGTGAGGGTGGAGGGACTGAAGGTAATGGGAAGAGGGGGAGGATAGGCGAGGGCAGGGACACAGCCAGACCAGCCTTGGAGAAAGGTGACCCTGGCCACCACTGGGTGGAGAAAGGGTCAGAGGCAGGAGGCTGAGTGAGGAGGCTGGTGCTGGTGTCCCGGCAAGAGGTGAGAGCGGTAGGAGAGAGTTAGACGGAGAAGAGAAGGTGCAGCATGAGTGGTGTTTAGGAGGTTAGACTGACGGAGAGAGAGGAGCCAGGAATGATCTTTAGTTCTTGGCTTGAGCAGCAGGGTGGATGTGACACCATGACCTAGGGGAACATGTAAGGAAGAGTGGACTTGGGGGGAAAGATAAGAAATTAGTTCAGTTTGGGTCATAGCAACTAATGACCTGGCAGGATATCAGACAGCAGGCTGGAGGCTGATTTGCACCTGAGCAGCATTGAAAACACAGGTGTGTAGAGACCACCGAAGGGAGAGAGTCGCCCTGTGCCAGGACAAGCTCAGGGTTGGGGACTTGAGGACTTCCGGTGGCGTGGGGGCAGGGACATGGTACAGGAAGGGAGGCCAGAGATGGGAGAAAAATCAAGAGGCGCAGTTGTCAAACAGAACCAAGTCCACAGTGTGAGAGAATACAGTCCAGTCCAGCTGGAACCATAGTTGTGGGCTTTGATACGGAAAGGTGACCCCAGAGAGAGCAATGCCAGGATATATTGGGACAGCAAGGGTTAATGCAGGGGAGATGGAGATGGGGGTGTCCAGTGCCAGGGCCTCCACTGATCTAGATTCTCCGGGTTGCACGTGAAAGAAACAACTCAATCTATATAGCTTCAGCCAGAAAAGGAATCTTTCAGTTCATGTAACTAAATAGTCTGGGGGTTGCAGAGCAGGCAGCGGGGCTAGTAACCAGAGAAACGAGATATCCATGGGTGATGATGAAGTTGGAGGAGTGGAGGTGAGAGCTTTTGTTGTTGAGGAATAATAATACCAGCTGGTGCTTACAGAGGGGCTGCTCCAGGCTAGGCACTGAGGCCAGTGGTCCCCGTAGCTCACTGAGTCAGTCCTTCCGTCCCACTCAGGCAAGGTGGGGGGATCCCGAGAGCTGAGAGTCCAGAGTGGGTGGTGCAGTTGCTGAGGCCCACAACGTTTTCATGATCTTTGCCCTTTTCTGGAACTTTTCTGCTTCCAGAATGACAGATTTTTGACTTAAAACCAGAGTTGTTTTGTGCTCTGCTGGGTGCCATAAATATTTTCATCCCAAATTACTGAAAGTTGCTTCTTTACTGGGTGCAAAGTTTCAAAAAAAATTTCCTTTCCTGTATGAAATATAAAATGTGGTTTTTGCAAAGCACCCTGAGGTTCCCACCATGCTGAGAACTAGTACAGGAGGTTTCCATCTGCTAGGTGAGGTGTTTTGAGGGGGGCAGATTATGGCCAGTAGCCACCCAGAGAGATTTGGGACATCTGTGGGCCTGGCCCTTAGCCAGCCCTGGGAACCCAGCAATTGGAGGGCTGGCATGGGAGACAGGGCACCAGTGCCCTCAGCCAACAGGCACTTGATGGGCTTCTGTTCTAGGTCAGGTGTCACATGATACTCTGGGGACATGGACTCTTGTATCTACGTGTTTATATTTTTCCATCAAATTTGGAAATTTTCTTCAGCCATTATTTCTCCAAATATTTTTCCTTTCATCTCCTTTTGGTACTCCAGGTACATGTATATTAGTCCACTTAATATTGTCCCTGAGGCTCTATTCTTCCCCCTACTCCCAGTCTTTTTTCTCTCCATGCTTCCACTGGATATTTTCAATTTTTTATCTTTTAGTTCACTGAACTTTTCTTCTGCAGCATCTAATCAGCTATTAAGCCCATCCAGTGATTTTTCATTTCATATATGTATTTTTCTGTTCTAGAGTATCAATTTGGATCTTTTTTGTAGTTTACATTTCTCTTTTGAGATTCTCCATTTGTTCCCTCATTAAGTTCATGTTTTCCTTGAAATCCTTGAACATATTTAGAATAGCTATTTTCAAGTCTCTGTTGGCCAATTCCATACCTCTGTCCCTCTTGAGCTATTAAGCTAATTTTTCTATTGGTTATGGCCACATTTTTTCTGCTTATTTATCTGCCTAGTAATTTTTTATTATATGTTGGACATTATGAATGTTATGTTGTTGAGGGTGTTTTGCTGTCTTCCTCAAAAGAGCACTTTTGAGTTTTGTTCCAACGGGCAGTTAATTTACTTAGGGATAAGTTTGATCTTTTGAAGAAGCCTTATTTTTAAGCTTAGTTGGGAGAGGTCTAAGGTAGCCCTGACTGGAGGGCTAGATTAGGTCTACTTATAAGGCATGGCTTTTTTGGAATTTCTACTGCATGCTCAGAGTGTTCAACAAGATCTCTCTACTCTAGCTGTTTGGAACTCAGATCTCCTAACTCAGCCCTGTGTAATTGGCAGTAATTCAGCTCACAGTTCCCCAAGAGTTTTTTTTTTTCCCTGAAAGTTATATTTTGCCCTGCCTCATGGAGTCTTGCTCTGCACATGTGGACTCAGCTAAAGTCCAATTTTTTTAGTTTCTTCTCTGTGCTGCTTCCTTTTCTCTGGTACCTTGACACACAAATTCCTGAGGAAGGAAAGTTCAATAGCCCTGAACTATAATCTTTGTCTCCAGAGTCCAGAAAGTACTTCCAGGCAGGTGATTGTGGGGGCTCATCTCATTTGTTTCTCTTCTCTCAGGGATCACAGTAAATTTCATATATTTTATCCAGTTTTATAGTTTATCTAGTCTTATGGCAGTTGCTTTAACTGGTATAGTTAATTTTATGGCAGTTGCTGTAACTGGTATAGTTGTTTATACCAGTTACTGTATCATGGTCAGAATCAGAAATCCCATTCTTTTGTATGTTTATGCTCACATTTTACACATTCCGAAAACAATATATAGTAATATTTTGCGGCCATTGACGTAGGAAGAAAACTAGGAGAGTGTGGAATCCCAGATGCCAATGAAGGAAGTTTTTGAAGAAAGGGAGTGATCTGCTGTGTTCAGTACTGCTGAGGGGGTACACGTGGATGTCATCAGTGATACACAGAGACATAGTTCATTCATTTTAACTGTGTATAAAATTCCATCACATGAATAGAGAAAATTCACTTCTCTATCTCCTATCATTTAGGTGAACATTTGCAGTGAACATTCTTGAACATGTTACTGATTTGAGTACATGTGGGTGAGTTTCTCTTTGAAGCCTATCTAGGGGTGGGATTACTAGATCATTAACTAGTACAGCTTCCTCTTGACAAAACAATGCCAGATTGCTTCCAAAAATAGTGGTGCCAGTGTCTGTTCCTGTCTTCAGGGTTCAGGAGACCCCCTTTGCTTCACACATTCACCAGCATTTGCTATTGTAGACTTAAATTCTTGCCAATGTGAGGAACAAAAAGCTGTGTGATTGTTACGTCAATTCACATTTTCCTGAATATTAGTGAAGTTGAGTGTCTTGGCCATCTGGGTTTCCTCTCATGTGACCTGCCTGTTAATATCCACTACCTAATTTTACATGGAGTTGTATTTTTTGGGTAAGATTTCATTATATATTCTGAACACTAAAATCTTTGTCTATTAAATACATTGGAAATATTTACTCCCGGTCTGTGGTGTATCTGACTTTGTACAGATGTGTGTGTGAGAAAGAGAGAGCAAGAGATAAAAGTTTTTAGCTTTGATGAGTTAGGTCTATTCATTTCTTTTGTGTTTTGTGTCTTAGTTAAGCAATCCTTCCCAGACCTGAGGTCATAAAGATACTTGTCTGTATTTTGTTCTAAGGCTTTTAAAGTTTTTAAAAATACATTTATATAGGTTAACACAACTGAAATTTACTCGGTGTGTGGTGTGAGGTAGGGATTTTTTTTTTTTTCCCTGCTGGGAAAGCCAGATATCCTAACCTCTCCAGTGTTTTCTCACTGACCTGTACTGCCATCGCCATCACATCCAGGTTCCCACGGGGACCTGGGTCTGTTTGGGGCTCTTTTTTCCTGTTATGCTGATCATATTGCCTATTCTAGTAAGCATACATGAAAGTTTTCATTATTGAACTTTATAAAAAATGTGATGTCTGGTAGGGTAAGTTGGGCAAAGGAATGGGAGGATATTTGCTTTTTTGCTTTGAAGTCCATCCATCTTTAAACAGCTGTCCATAATGTATTTAAAACAGCACTGGCTGAACTCAGGAAAATCCGCTTGCTGCTCAGACCTTTCCAGGACTGATCTGTGGCATGGAAGGCGGGGAGGGTGGCTTCACTTTTGTGTGAAACTTCGGGTACTTTTACTTTTGCCTTTGCTCTCTCCCCGCCCTGCCAACTCTCACCTCTGGGGTTTTAGGTTGTGATGTCTCTGAACCATGGGCTGCTCTTCCAGTATTTACATGAGGGCCTGTGGTGGGTGTTTTGCGACTGGGTGGCAGTACCTCTCCTGTTGGTTACTGCCAACCAGACCACAGTGGCAGGCCTGACGGAATCTGGGGTTTCCTGTTGCCTCACCGGCCCTGAGACCCTGGATTCCAAAAATAAATGCACGAGAAACCACTGTGACCTCATGGTCTGTGCTTGCACGGTGCTTTGAGCACGGGGACTGTCTTCACCCCGTGGCCCGGCCCAGCGGGGGCCCTGCTCCCCCAGAGTGACAGATGGGCCACCTGAGCGCTTCCTCTCTGTCCCCTCCCTTCAGGCAGTCACCCGCAGGGCCAAGGTGGCTCCCGCCGACAGGATGAGCAAGTTCTTGAAGCACTTCACCGTCGTTGGCGATGACTGCCACGCGTGGAACATCAACTACAAGAAGTGGGAGAATGAAGAGGAGGAGGAGGAGGAGCCACCGCCCACACCGGCCTCGGGCGCAGAGGGCAGAGATGCCGATCCTACCGCGGCCCCTGCCCCCGTGCCCAGGCCCCGCCTCGACTTCAGGACCACTTTGAGGAAGCTCTTCAGCGCCCACAGGTTTCAGGTAGGTGGGCAGAGGCCCGAGATGCCTGGGGTGGGGCAGAGCCGTCAGCAAAGAGTCACGAGGGCAGGGTAGGGGCCCTTCTCTGCCACCAGCTTCTTCACTCCACAGACATCTACGGAGCACTGACCATGTGCTGGGCAGGTCCCATGTGGTCTGGGGCAAAGTAAGTCTTAATCCAAAAGTCAATTAAAGTTCATCACCTGATGAAAATGGATAAACAAAATGTGATCTATCTGTCCTCAGCCATAAAAAGGACTGAAGCATTGACACATGCTACAATTCGGATGAACCTTGTCAACGTGATCCTAAGTGGAAGAAGCCAGACACAAAAGGCCACATGTCTTATAATTCCATTTATATGAAATGTCAGAACACGTAAATCCACAGAGACAGCAGACTGGAGGGAATGGGACGGGGGGAGTGACTGCTTAATGGATACAGAGTTTCCATTTGCAGGAATGAAAACATTCCGGAACTAGATAGCGGTGATGGTTGCACAACCTTGTGAATGTGCTTAATGCCTCTGAACTTTATGCCAACTTTAAAATAGTTAAAATGGTAAATTTTATGTTATGCAAAATTTACCACACACACACAAAGGAGACCGGGGGCGGGGGGGCATCTCTTCTTTTGTGAAGTGATGCCAAAAATATCTGCCTTGCTTAACCCACCGCCAGCCTCCAGGTGTGGTTATGGGGAGACCCTGAGAGGGAGATGCAGACTTCAAAGAATGGCAAAGGGAATGGGACTTCTACAGGGTTCAATGTCTGTCCCAACATCTGCCGATTTTGAAGGACAAACGCGGGTGGAGTCTGGCCAGCCCTGTCTGAACCCCACCCCACGTCCCCGATGTGGGCAGGCAGGTGTCTGGAAGCATGTTCTGAGTCCCAGGAGAAAGCAGGAGGCTCCTTGTCAGCCCAGTCCCTGAACGGAGCCATTTTGGGGTCCCTGCTGCAGGGATAACTACGATAATCCAGCCCCTCCCTAGAGCTAATGCCCCCCCTGGAAGCAGAGAGAAGCAGCCCTTGCCTCTCCCATCACTGACTTTGTTCCATGGTAAATAGAAAGAAGGAATTATTTTAGTCTTTTTTTTTCCACTCTTGTGTGACTTAGAGAAACAAAGCAGGCAACACAGCACTCCTGACAGCTTAGTGCTTTCCTCTGTGGCTCTGACAGAAGAGAAGACGTGGTGTTAAGTTGTTGGTGTTGAACTCCCAAACCCTCAATTTCAGAGAGAAGGAAGGAGCCAGCTTCCTTCCAGCTGCAAGGGGAGCCCTTGGGAGGTCCCACCTCTCCTGACCGGGCCCCCCAGGGGCACGTGGCTCTGGGGGAAAGCAGAGTAGAGACGTTTATTCATTCACTCAGCAGTGCAGTCGCTTCTTAGTTTCTACTATGTGCCAGGGGTACAGCAGTGAGTGTGGTGGGCATGTCCCTGCCCTCAGTCTTGGAGGATTAATGGTCCGTGAAGAGGTGGGCATTCCAGTAATCAGACAGATGCTGGAATCAAGTGGAGAGAAGTCCTCTGTAGGGAAACTGACGGGGGCTCTCAGAGATCTTGGGGGTGGGGGAGACCCGACCTAGGATGTGAGGTGGAGGACGTGTGGCAGAGGAGGTGACATTTCACCTGATACCTCAAGGTTGGGCAGTAGTGAGCTCTGTGGATGGAAGGGGAGGAGCTTCCCAGGCAGAGGGGGCTGTGTTTGCAAAGGGCCGGGGGTCGGAAAGGGTCTTCAGTATTCGAGAATTTGAGAAGAGTCCACATGGCATATATGTATCCAGTAGAGGGAGAGGAGGCACTGGAAGGCCATCCGTGGGCAGTGGACAGCCATCGAAGGTTCTGAGTATGGGGGTGGGGAGGGGTTGACATGAGCAGTTTGTAGAAGGGCCCAGAGTAGAAGCAGGGAGGCCACCTTGGAGTAGGGGTGAGGGTTTAAGGGTTTGATCTCTGCAGATAGAATCAGCATACAGGAAGATTCTGGAATCCCTTTCTTGGGTGCAGTCTCCACCTATTCCCATGGTTTGAGGTGACCAAGGTGACATGATATATAGTTAACTGTTGTCACTTCTCCCACAGAATGGCACAACCAACCAAGGGAGAGAATTTGGGGTGAGTCAGGCCTCTGTGGAAACCATGGACGGACAGGGTAGCTGGGCTAGGGGAGGATGGCCAGGAAGGCCAGGAGCCTCACTTCTATTACCTGCTCACCGGGGCCGGGCCCTCTGCTGAGCGCTCCTCACACATTATCTCACATGATGCTCCCCTTGTCACTCAGGGTAGAAAATGTGGCCAACCCCATTATCCCCTGAAGGAAGCTGAAGCTTAGAGTTAACGTTGAGGCTCAGCGGAGTTGAGAGCTGTGCCCAAGGTCCAGGCTAATGGGGGAGCCGGCCCAGGACTGGCTGCCCCACAGTCCACGCTCTGCGCTGCTGCGTGCTGAGGCTAGGCACACCCATTTTCCAGTGACGATTTGGAATTAACCAGCTTCCCTGAATTCTCAGCATTTTTCTTTGTGATGTGGCTCCCTTCAGAACTAGTACTGCCTTGTGAACTGGCAAATTCAGGGCCTTAGGGATTAGTTCATAGAAGCTGCAGTTGGGACCTGGGCATTATAGTTTGTGACCTTGGGTCTCGCTCTCACTTCTTAAAATTGAGGTGAGATTCACATAAAGTTAATCACTTTAAAGTGAATAATTCAGTGGCATTTATTTAGTACATTCACAATGTTGTCCAACTGTCAACCACTATCTAGTTCCAGAACATTTCCATCACCCCAAAAAGAGATCTAGTACCCATTAAACAATAATCCCCAATCCCTGATAAACACTAATCTTTCTGTCTCTATTGATTTGCCTGTTCCGGACATTTCATGTAAATGGAATCATAAAATATATGTGGTCTTTTGTGTTGGGCTTCTTTCACTTAGCATAATATTTTCTAGGTTCATCCACATTGTAGCATGTGTCAGTGCTTTCATTCTTTTTTTTTTGCGGTACGCGGGCCTCTCACTGTTGTGGCCTCTCCTGTTGCGGAGCACAGGCTCTGGACGCACAGGCTCAGCGGCCATGGCTTATGGGCCCAGCCGCTCCGCGGCATGTGGGATCTTCCCAGACTGGGAATATATATATATATATATATATATATATATATATATATATATATATAATATTCAGTCTGTTTTTAATAACTCTGTGCCTTGGTTTTAGACCAGATGAGCTCTTAGATCCCTTTAGGTCTAAAAACCAAAGAGGGAGGGAGGAAAGAAAGAAGGAAAGAAAGACCTCACCTGAGGCTTGAGTATTTTTTTGGCTGCATTGGGTCTTTGTTGCTGTGCATGGGCTTTCTCTAGTTGTGGCGAGCAGGGGCTACTCTTCCTTGCAGTGCACGGGCTTCTCATTGCGGTGGCTTCTCTTGTTGCGGAGCACGGGCTCTAGGCGTGCAGGCTTCAGTAGTTGTGGCACACGGGCTTAGTAGTTGTGGCTCGCAGGCTCAGTAGTTGTGGTGCACAGGCTTAGTTGCTCCGTGGCATGTGGGATCTTCCCGGACCAGGGATCGAACCCACGTCCCCTGCATTGGCAGGCAGATTCTTAACCACTGAGCCACCAAGGAAGTCCCTTGAACCTTTACTAAGCTACTGAATTTGGATTTGTCTGAAAACTTCATTACAAAGCACTTTGCCATACAATTTTCACAATAAACCATGTCATCAAATACTTAATTACTGAAATAATTACTACAGGTTGAAATGGTCAAAAGGTTTAAGAGTCCACTCTTTATAGGCCTGAACTTGTTTAATTTCACCCTGAAACTGTAGAAACTGCCAAGATAATGGCAGATTAATTTTCAGAGATCAAAATCTATCTACCTGGGAGTGTAAGAGGCAAGGCCCTGGGGGAAGTAAGTGATGGTCCAGTATTTCCAAGGGAAGAGAAGGGTCACGCAGTGTCCTTTGGGGTTCCTCCCGTTGCTGCCATTTCCACCACCACCATGTCATCCCCAGGGTCTCCCCAAATGCCGTCACCTCCACCCCACCTTTAATGTCCTCACCATCATCACCACCTCCGTCACCATGACTACCCCCACTGCCATTGATAAGACCACCCACTCACTTCACCCTGGTTCCCACCTTCCTCCCCCCTCCAGCAGGTCACAAAACCCACCGGATTGTCTTTCCTACAGCAGCTCTTCTCTGTTCTCCAGGAGACGCAGGACTCCCTCCCCCTTCACTCCCAGCGAGCACATGGGAGTTGGGGTGGGTACCTCACGGCTCCAGCCAGAAGCTGTTTCATGGGCACAGTGGACGTCACTCTAACCCAGCTGCCTGGAGGAGGCCATATCTCTGAGGCTGGATGTTTTAAATTTTAAATTGCTTATTGAGCATCTGTTCTGGGCGTACCCTGGCAAGAGCAATCCCCAGAACTAGAAAAATAAATGCTTTTAGAAACTTTAGTATATTTTGCCATCTAGGAATTAGCAGTTTGGTTGGAGAGATGCTGAGAAGCAGTGAATTTATGAGTAAGATAAAGACCAATGGTGACCGAGGGTCAGTCACTGGGCCACACGGAGGCTTTAGGAGGACAGGCACTGCCCAGGGCTGGAAGGAGGGGCTCCTGTCCAGAGGAGCTGGCCCCCAGCAGGCTCCCTGCAGGGCGCTCGGGCTGTGGGCAGTGGCCTACCATCCTTGGCGTCTTTCCCCAGTGGTTTCACTCAGATGTTTCCAGCCCTTAAAGATGAAAGGAGGGTCCCCATTTAGGTCTCATGGTTTCTTGCTTCTTCCCTTGGTCCACAGGTTATCATCATCTGCCTGGTCGTTCTGGATGCCCTCCTGGTGCTCGCCGAGCTCGTTCTGGACCTAAAGATCATCCAGCCTGACAAGAATAACTATGCCGCCAGGGTAGTGTGTCCGCAGCCCTTTAATGTGGTTCACTCTGTGGGTGAGCAGGGTGGGGCAGCACCTGCCTTGGAGTAACCAGGCCTATTTGAGGGTAGTTTGATTGGGTGCTTTCAGTCAAAGAGCAGAGAAAATGTCTTCCTTTCCCAATTATAGATACGAATTTACTACAAGCAGGAAACCTCCTCAAGTCACTTGATGGCTTGAACCTTGAGCTATCCTAGACCACTGAGCTGGAGTTTGTCACTGATTATCAAACCAGGAGCATGATTCCTTCCCATCCCCCAGAGGAAGACGAGCTGTTTTTCCTCCTGTCAACATTCTGATGTGGTCCCTGTGCTGGAGCCATTTGGGGGGGATGTGCCCACCATTTATTCCCTGATTCACAGTTCCTGCCTGAGCCCGTCCCAGACATTCACCCAAAGGGCAGTGGACACACTGAAAATGCATTGTGCGGCCCATCACCAGTAACTGGGGAGAAGGCCAGGGGCTTAAAAGCATCTCCCCACACCCTTTGAAAAAAATTCAGTGGACAATGCAAAAATGTCTTTTCAAATGGTAAAAGAGCAGGCAGAAAATATTAAACCTCCTTCCTACTCATGGCCCCTTTCACCACGGCAGCCGTTAACGTTTTCTTCTGTGCCAACCCAAGTCCTCCCATAGATGATTATCTTTCCTCTCCCTGTTGTTTAATAGAATCAGTAATATACCTCCTATACTCACTGTCTTGTGCCTTTTTCTTTACTTTTTATTATGAAAAGTGGCAAATATACATTTTGCTGTATTTGCTTTCTTTATATATATATATGTATCCACAAACACACCCCACACCCATCTATTTTTGTCTGACCATTCAAAAGTAAGTTAGACATCACGGCACTTCGCCCCTAAATACTAAATATCCAAACTGTCCCAAATTTGGTCACTGTGAGCCTCTTCAAGCTGACTGCTCCGTCCTCTTGACATGACTCCATAGCCTTTGAGCGTTTCCTTGTTTTCTGGCCCTGGATGATGATGTCCCAGCTCATTCGTACTTTCCCTGCCCCAGAATGGAAAAGGTTACTTTAGTGAAGGCTAGTATTTATAAATCAAGATCTGGGAACTCTCTTCACTTACCATCTTACCATCATTTCTAGTCGATACATACGGATCAGCCTTGGTCTTTTGAACAATTGCGTAATGCTCCATGTGGAGATACCATAATGCATTTAACAAGTGCCCTAGTCTAGTGGACGTTTCTGTTGTTCTCCAAACAATGTAGAAAATCTTTTGTTCTGCAAATGATGTTGCAGTAAATATCCTTACTGTCTTTGTGCACGCGTGAGCTTTGCAGGGCCAAAGGGCATGGCGGATGTTTTCAACTGCCATTGCCCCATTGCCCTTCAGAGAGCAACGTGTGTGCTGTTCTCAGCCACAGTCCGGCCCGAGAACAGCACCTGGTGCTGGCAGGAATTTGCGATTGGTCAAATGAATGGATTCTCTCGGTGACTGGGCAGGGGCATTCAAGGCCAGCTCGTCCGTGTGACCTGCCCCAGCCCATGACAGCCTGAGTCTACTCTGTATCTCCTTGTCCCCTTCAGGTGTTCCACTACATGAGCATTGCCATCTTGACCTTTTTTATGATGGAGATTTTCTTTAAAATATTTGTCTTCTGCTTGGAGTTCTTTCACCACAAGTTTGAAATCCTGGACGCCATCGTCGTGGTGGTTTCCTTCATCCTCGACGTTGTCCTCCTTTTCCGGGAGCATGAGTTTGAGGCTCTAGGGCTGCTGATTCTGCTCCGCCTGTGGCGGGTGGCCCGGATCATCAACGGTATGTCCCCTGTGCTCCTGGGCTGGGGGGGGGGGGGGGGCGGGGGATGGGACAGTGGGTGGAGCCTGGAAGGGGCGCAGAGGCCCTGGTCCTCCTCCTCTTGGCAACCAAGAGAAACATGGTCTGATTTGGTGTCCCACCGTCACCTTTGTGGCTACAAATTGACACCAGGACGTGTTCTCTGAGAGGAAGTGCCTTTCTCCTTCAGACTCTCATTTCTATGATTACTGAAAGATGGTTATGGCAAGGGTTAGACTAATCCCTGATCAATCCCTGCCAGCTTGGTTCCCAAAGCACCTTTGTTTTTCATTTGGTGTTTCCTGGAGAGTGTTCTACCAAACCCCATCCCACCTTGGGAGGGGCACCTTCGGAAGGGGAGCAAGGAAGCTGAGAAATGCTGTACACTAGACTCTGCCCCCTTTGAGAAAGTCACAACACGAGTTAGCATGATGAAGGCTCTGAGAACTGTAATTGTTTTCCAAGTTGACCAGTTCAACACTTTGGGAGGAAATAACACCTATGAGCGTGCTGTAGACTCTGGCTCTGGAGGACACACTTGGGGAAATACTGCTTTACCGTATTTCAGGTACAGATCCTCTTCCTCACACACTCTCTGTTGGTGCAGGGAGCCTCCATGTCAGAGAAGCCATTTGTGCTGTGGTTTTATGTGGACCTAGTGACTGGTTAGCGGTTCAGCCATCAGCGAACTAGTCAGAGTTGATCAAATGCCTGTCCTCAGACTTGCCGCATCAGAATCACCCTCGACACTTTAAGGGGAGAGTCTGGTGCGGAGCCCAGAGGGAGATGTCCGTCTGTGAAGCACTCCCAGGTGACTGGGTGTCCAGCAGGGTTGGGAATCCCTAGACTAGTGCCCAACACGACGGGCTGTGGGTCGCTGTCAGGAGACTGACTAAGCGACAGTGCAGCCTGTTGGAAGCAGGCCCATCCCCTGCTGTGGCCGCCTGCTGTGGTGCCACCTGGCCGGGGAAAGGGCTGTGAGAGCGGCTCTGTCGGGCATGTGGGCTTTGGGGGCGGCCAGTTCAGACCTAGTGATTAAAGTAAAGCCTATTAAGAACCTTTATTTGGGTTCTGTCAAAGGAAATAATGGAGGCTTTTCAGATAATATTTTAGATGCTTATGTCGATTTTTTCATCTAATCTAACAGAAAAATACTCTCTGCAAAGGTTATGTGAGGTAGATAGACCATGACTGATTATAAATGACTCATGAAGCAGTTACTACCCAGTACTCTTACATCACACTGTTGTGAGATTTGTTCATTTTCTTTGTCTAAATGGCAGCGAGGCATATGACTGGCTATTGCCCGTTATTACACTGCTATCAAATTTAGTAGCGTGACTGAAGCAACACAAGGCTAAACCGGATTCAGTGAGACAACCAGGAACACTGTGGACCAGAGGCGGCTACTCCCAGGCCTTGTGGGCGCCACACGTGTGGGGGAAGGTCCAGACTCTGTCACTCACACTTGGAAAGGGGCAGAGCAGCCCTACTGCAGCCCAGTCTTTGAGGCCGTGTCTGCAGTGTGGTGTGGGCATTTGGGAGCCCCCCCCGCCAGCCCCCAAGCCAAGATGCAGGTCATAGTCTGACAACTGGCCACAGCTCTGGAGGCAGAAAGTTGGCAAAGTGACAGTCCCAACCCCAAGCTTGAGCATTTCCAGGCTTGCACTTAGTGCCTTTCGAACAACTGCTGCTAAGTAGCAAGACTGTTGTGAACTGCCCCCTACTAAGGAGCTTAACCTTCATCTGGTCAGTGATTATTTTTAAGGATTTCTCACACCAGAAAAGCCAAAGAAGTATTTCACAGCTGGGTACTGAGTAGCTCAGAAATGAAAACTCTGACCCTCCTAGTTCTGATGCCTTTAAGCCATGATGACTGTTTTACTTGTCACCACTCTTCCCAGTTATACATTTGTAAGGAATACAGTTTTTTTCCCAAGGGGCTAAATTAGAGACCAGTATCATGGAGACCCTCGCAATTATTTTTCAGGGATAATTATCTCGGTTAAGACACGTTCTGAACGGCAGCTACTAAGGTTAAAACAGATAAATATACAACTGGCCACCAAGATCCAACACCTTGAATTCAGCTGCTCTGAGAAGGTAAGAAGGTGTCTGGGAAAATGCCCTCTGTGAACACAGATCGTTCCCTCCCTCCAGCACTGAGCTTCTCCAGGCCAGGCCTCTGCTCACTCAGTGCCCTTAGCCTGGAGCCCACTTCCCTCGGTCAGGCCTTCCTCGTCCTTTTGGATTCAGTTTAGGCGTTGCCTCCTTCCCTGCAGCTTTGCCAGGTCTCTCTCCTCACTGCCATCGCTGCTGGGCCCCGGCTGACTGATTGCATGAGGAGTATGGCTTTCATTCAGCTCTGCTTCCCTGTGCATGTCTGCGGCTCACTGTGTGACTGCCACATCCCTGGTGAGGCTCAGAAGTAAATTATTTGTCTGCTTTTTGTAATAACAGGAACAAGAAATTGAAAGACTTAACAAGCTATTGAGACAGCATGGACTTCTTGGTGAGGTGAACTAGAGGCATACCTGCTCCACCCACCCCAAAGGGAAGACCTGCCTCACGGGCTTGTGACGAGGAAGACAGCCGCCCCTCCTGGGGCCACGTTGGGGAGAGGTTTGCTTTGATGGCTTTGTCTCACTGCTGCCAGCTCGGATTCTGGGGGACACAGTCTTTCAGAGGCTCTATTTCTTCCTTGGTGTGACTGAGAATGTCCCATCCCATTCCCACCCCACACTGTTTAACAAATGTATCATAAACTATATTTTTCTCATGCTGAACACTTGACTCTTGCTTGAAAATGAACAACAAGCTGGACAATTACTAGCTGTATATAAAACTTAATCTCATCAAATGTACAGTCTTCACAGTTCACACGTATAGTAAGGAACCAGTGCATCCTTTCATATGCCCACTCTGAAAGACACAAGAGAAAAAAGAGAGCTACCTTAGCTATCAGCACATGCTAGAAGAATATTTTCTATTTCCAAGCTGTTCTAAAGAGCTAATCACAATGTCCCCCAAGGGGCTTGTTCTCAAGTACCCAGCCCCTCCTCTGCGTCCTCCAACTTTTAGCTGGCTCCACCCAGTTCTGCACCCTGACAACATTTTTCTCAATTACTGTACAATTAATGTATAAAATAAACTCTCTCCTTCCCGCAGGCCCTCCTACTGTATTCTTTCTAGGTTCAACTGCTTGGAATCACTCTGTGGCATCCTATACCGGCCCACTAGCTGGAGAGCAAGCTAGCGTCAGTGCCTGGTACAGAAGTAGCAATTAGACCCAAGACTCCACTGTAATTAACGTGACATTTGGGGGAAGATCCCCTCGTGAGGCCTTGTACTCTACTTGCATGATTTTATACCACTTGCTATTTTTGTACTCATTTTAACGGGACCTGAAAAGCCTGAACTAAAAATAATATTTTAGTATATGTGCTGCCGAAGCGAGCACTAAAAATAATATTTTAAAAAATAACTCACATTAAAGCAGGGGATGAATAAACTGGATAAACCCTCAACGCCTGCACTACTTCAAGGTCTGTTCTCTTTACGTTCTTCCCAAAGGTGCAACTTGGCTCCCGCATATGACCTATGTACTGAGAGTACTGGAAATGGCCAAGCCAGACCCCTTCTAAAGTCAAAGCAAGTAGAATGAAATTCCCAAAGGGAGAAAAGAGAGGAGGGAAGTGAGTGGAGAGGGGAAGTGTGTCGGTCTGGGGGCAACCTCAAGGGTTATACGTATAATAAAGTGGGATGTCTCCAAGGAGCCCTGGGCCCCACACGCGCTTGATTAGGCAGGTGTGGTGTAGTTTCCCTATTTAATGACTTACGTCAAACAAATGGGAAGAAGAAATTAAAGGGCAGCCTAGCATTGATGGTTGGGCGAGCTCTGAAGCCTGCCTCTGCAGGTGCAGACACATCCACAAAAGTAACCGCAGTGGAAATAAGAATTGTCCTTTTATTTCCTGAGTTGGTCTGTAATAAAAAAAAATCAGAGTGATGCAAGCCCTACCCTCCAGTGTATTCACCAGGATAACAAAGATGGGACAGCTTTCATTTCCTTCCTCACCCAACCACTGTTGGTTCATGAATCTGGTAGGTACGTGGAGGGCTAATCAGCCATTAACTCAGAGGAGAGATACAATTTTCACTCAGGTTGTCCTAACACATCGATGTCATTCACAACTTAAGACAAGAGTTTTAAAAGATCAAGTCTAAACAAGAATGTTAATGTGAATAAAACCCCTGTGTTCAGGGGAGTTTTTTCTCCAAATAAAAGATAATGACTGCTAAATTGTTTTAAGAATCCAGATTGTTTAAATTTTAATTATCTTTTTTACAAAATAAATCTCACCTATCACAGTTTTGTCTGGACTCGTGTCTTAACCTATACCTTTAAAATTAGGCCTACCTCAGGAAACGAGGATGAAATCAGATTTGCAGTTACATTGACGATTTTAGCCTGTGGGTTCAATAAGGATCCGTATTTAGTCCACTTCACTTCTATAGCCAACGCCACTGGGAGCTGGCAAGAATCCTGCCAAACAAAATGCCATTAATCAATTTGAGTATTAAACAACCTCAAGTCAAACTTAATCTGCAGTTCAGGGTTTTAATTACAAAATGTTTCACATATTACAAAATGTTCTGAACAAGAGGATGAATAGACTCTAGAAGTTCAGATAAAAACAGCTTAGAAAAAGCACATATTTTAAAGTACTCAATGCTCCAAAAATATTTTAACACCTAAAGCATAATTTTTCCATCCCTTCCCATCTCTAAAGAGGCCAGCATTACCTGGCAGCTGTGGTAACCCCAATACCCAACTGTGGAACCTCCAGGGCCTTAACAGCTCTAACTGCACCTGCCTGTTTACATCTACCTCAGAGATACTTCAGGAGCGAAGTTGGCACGGGGGGAGGGGGGAGAGGGAGAACGGTATTATTAACAGACAGAAATTAAACCTGACTGCATATCATGTTAAAATGCACTTAGAGGAAATTTAAGTGCTTCCTTGTCACTTATCTGATTTCATCCGTTGGCAATTAAGATGCTACATGGGGGTATACAGGCGGCATCTTAAGCTGTCACAGATGTTAACTCTCCCTCTGCACCGAGAGCACTGGTGCCACAATGAAGCTGCCCGAGTTCAGGCTAGACACTGGGACCTGGGCCTGAGGCCTCTGCCCAGGACCCCTGTTTGCTCAGCCCCAAGGGGAAAATGGGCAAGGGGGCCTTCCAGACCTCTCTCCTGCCTTTACAGTCTCATCAATTGGCAAATGTAATAATGTTGAAGCTGCCCAACGGGGAGATGGAGTTCCACTGGAGTATTCTACTTTTGTGTGTGAAATTTTTCCACAATAAAAAGTTTAAAAAAATACATCTCTTTAGGGCATGAAAAGCTAGCAGGCCTGCTAAATTTGGTGCCTGCCAAAAAGGCACGGGTGGAATTCCTTGGCTTAAAACTGCCTTTTAAGAAATTTGCAAGCTGAAAAATCCTTGAGAATATCCTGTTATTAGGAAAAGATGCAACACGCAGCTGGTATCAACTGAGCTTAGCAGATGCTCTCGTGCTGGCTATGCCTAGAAGGCTGGTACAAAACCCGTTCCAGGCCCTCTGAGCTCCCTGACCAGCACAGACCCCAGCAGTGCTAGTGTCTGCACTGCTGCCCCTCTCCCCTCAACCTATGTCTTCCCTTCTGAGGGATAAGTAATAACTGGATGTCTTAACCATCTCTGAGAAACTAGAAGCAATTTGCCTGGTTCACTGAGGCAGCAGAGCTGAGCCAAGACTTAGGTGAACAGCAGGGACTGAGTAACCACGGGTCCCTGCTGGGGACTCGGTGGGGAGGGCAGGATCGGAGCTAGTCCTCACCCCCATTATCCCCACGCTATAAATGTGCTAAGCAGGTAATGAGAGGCCTGAAGAAACTGTGACAAGAAAAAGCCGGGCAATTAAAGGATAAGATGGGGAGCACGCCTGCGGTGACGGGGGCTGGCCCACACTCTGACTGCTGAGACAAAAGAAAAAGGTGGGCAGAAGAACCGCACGTGATCCAGAACCTATTTGGAGGACGTCAACTTCCATTAAACTCTTCTGGGAACTTTAGAATTGAAAGCTCTGACATGTGGACTGCTTTTATAGACCAGGGAACAACGGATGGGACAGCTGTGCAGACGGAAGTCTTGTTGAAACAGTTCTGACATTTACCTATCATATCACGATGCCTAGAGAAGGCCTTACATAACACCAACAAGGAATAGGATGGTGACTGGTAGTGGTTTCCATTTATGGAGTGACCACTAGGCACCATGAATGTTACCTCATTTAACTCTCAACAAGTCCATGAGGTCAGTAATATAGCTATCAGATGAGGAAACAGAGGCTCAAACCTGTAAAACCACTGGCCAAAGGCGACAATGCTAACTAGGGGCAAAATCAGTGTTCAAGATCCAGGCTCATCTAACGACAAAGCCCAAGCTCCTACCCAGAGCCCCCCACCGCCAGCTCCCCCACTGCCTCTACCTCCCCACAGTGAGGGGCAGGTGCACGTTGGAGAGACCACTAGCATGTGGCCTTCAACTTCTCCCCCTTTACCTTCATGTGGGACGTCTGGGTGATGAAGTGGACGGGTACCCAGTCCAGCACATCCTGGGCCTGGGAATTTCCAAAAGGGGCCACATAATCTGGGAAGCCCTGGCCCTTCAGCAGGCTCTCCACCTTCTGCGCTACCAGCCTACACGCGATAGCTTTGGTCAGTCTGGGAAAGGAAACAAGATCAACCGAATGAGGTGATTGTTCAGACCTGCAGTTTTTTGGTTTTTTTTTAAATAAGTGTCAGGGTCATATTTTATTTTGACATTTCTCTGGTACACAAAAAAAGTACTAAAAAATGAGAGACAAGGTATTAGCCTTTATGTTACAACTGTGAAATGCATCACTTTAATACAGTGTTAGTACCCATAACATCTCTGATTATAGAATATCGTACCTGCAGTTTTTACAGCCCTCAACAACACGCATATTCTCTCTAGTTTCTTTTCTCACTCTCTAAAAGGGGATTTTTTGAAGTGAAAGTGTCTCTCACTTTGTGAAATCTTGGTTGGCCAGGGAGATGAATCCAAAACAATGTTTCCCAAACTGTATTCCATGGAGAGGCTCTGTACAAGAAGGGTTCCATGGCCAAAAATTTGGGAACTATTGCATACCCATGTCCCCCCTGAAGTACACTGGTGTACTGAAGACTCTGAGAAGTGCTTACTTAGTAAGGAATCATGTTTTTAACTTTAATTTGGTGTTTCCCAAACATACTGGACCACAGACTTACCCCTACTGACATGTTATGGAAATGTATCCCATGGAACCCTCTTTGAGAAATGCTAGTCTAAAGCAATCAGAATGATGTAAATGGTGAATATTGGTCTAACCAAAATAATGATGTAGATACCCTGGGGAGACATAAGGATGGGAAGTGAGCGGGTGGTGGGGTAGGGGATCAAAGGAGAAAGAGCCAAATCTTCATCCTCCACAGTGGGAGCTCAATAAATAAAAAAAGTCATAATAAAATAGATAAGCAACAAGGGCCTATTGTATAGCAAAGGGAACTATGTTCAATTGCTGTAATAACCTATAACGGAAAAGAATCTGAATCTGAAAAGAATATAACTGAATCACTTTGCTGTACACCTGAAATTATAAATCAACTATACTTGAATTAAAAAATTAAAATTAAAAATAAATAAGTCATAAAACCAAAAAAATCAAGAAGTAGCATTACGTGTGGGTTATTTAAATATTTGGGGGTAAATTTCCAAAAAATCAGCTGTAAGAGTTGCAAGTGATTGTCTCTGGGATGGGGGAAATGAAGGTAAGAACTGCTGTCTTTAGAACAAGCCATGAAGAGCTGTTTGACATTTTACATTATGTTTGATAATAAAAAGATAAATTAAAAACAGATCACATTCAGGCTGCCTCTCATTGGGTTTGTTGTGCTGAGTACATTAAAATTCAGAAATAAAGGAAGGACTTGCAGAGAACATATTTTTGCTATGAACTCAAGAGCTATGCCACCTTAGAAACAAAACATACGAAGCCTTGAGATTTTTACTCTGCCATATTTGATAAGCGCAAGGGTTGTAACACTTTCCTTTGAATCATGACAAATGGTTTACGGTTATGAGAATTAAAATTAGAAAACCAAAACTACAACATTGTAAGTTATTGTTACTGTTGCTACTACCCACTAATAATAATGCTAATGAGCCTGTCAGCTGATGCAGAGTTCTGATTAAAATGCAAAGGGTAAGAATGCTTTGTTTTCTGATCAACACAAATGGGCTCCAACAGAAGCAAGTTACTCTCTTACCTGAGTTTACAGCCAGATTGCATGTTGTAACCAAATAATACTGGGGTCCGGATCCCCGCTATTGCTAAGCAGTCTTGCTCAGCTGTGCTACGAAGAAGAGTAAGTTGTCCGTATCTGTTCGTGGTCTGCATAATCCCAGACATTCACAGAAGGTTAAGGGAGTTGCCCAGTACTAAAGCAGCTGATTCTTAAGAGATGGTGTCATATGAGTCACATGGGAGAGACCCAAATATCCCTTTCTCTAGGTCTCGGGAATTTTGACAGTTATTTCCCAGAAGAAAGCAAAAAATAGTTATAACTATTTTCCTTGATTAGGAGATCCTCAGGAGAAAACTTCTCAGAAACAGGCCCTTCAAAATTAACTCCAAATTTTCAAAATCACTCAATTTGTTTAAGAGTCTCTGTTTAAGTATAAAATTAAATACCTCTAAATGTCTGTCAAGCTTTCTGTCTTAAGATTTTCACTGTAAGACACTGACACTCTCCTGCGCTGTACTGCTCCACCCTGTCAGGCTCCACACAGCCCTACCTGCTGTGCAGGCAGAGGCACCCACAGGAAGCTCTGGCGAGAGTCCAGCCCTCAGGACTCTCAGCAATAAGAAGTGCAGCCCACACACATGGACAGGGAAATCAAGCTTCTCTATGGTGCCAAAAGGATATCCCTTCTGAGGCTGAAATCCAGCAGCTAACGGGAGTCCCACAACATAACCAGGGTTTCCACTGAGAGGAACTGGCTTTGTATTTTGCTGAAAGACAACGCAGAAATGCCCCAAGTAATTCTCTTTTTTTTTTTTTTTTTTTTTTTTTTTTGCGGTATGCGGGCCTCTCACTGTTGTGGCCTCTCCCGTTGCGGGGCACAAGCTCCGGACGCGCAGGCTCAGCGGCCATGGCTCACGGGCCTAGCCGCTCCACGGCACGTGGGATCCTCCCGGACCGGGGCACGAACCCGTGTCCCCTGCATCGGCAGGCGGACTCTCAACCACTGCGCCACCAGGGAAGCCCAGTAATTCTCATTTTAATAAGGAAATGGCAGAGAGAAAATGAAATGGTTTTCATAATGTGGGATTACCAACCAATAAAAGAATCTCTCTCCCTACTCAGAACTATAAATATATCTGCTGAGTGTAGGAGTACATCATGCTGTAAAAGAACAAGCTCACATGGAAGAGCATCTTATTCCCAAATGGAAAAGATACAAGGACTCTGGCTTGATTTCATTACAAGCTCCACAGGATACATGCAAGTCCTTTGTTCCATACAAATGGTTAGAAGTGGTAATACTTCTAATTTGATTTTTTTTTCCCCACTAAGTCATGATTTCTTTATACTTGGCAATTACATACTTATACAAAACTGATCAAACTTACCTGAATAAAATAAATTTCAAACTTTTGTTGGAATGGAACCATCGCACTGCTAACCGCTCCCAGAAGAACAAAGACATCAGCTTTTATTATCTCACCTGCATTTGTATACGTGAGGCTATACTTCACCTAAAAAACAAAATGATACTTCAAATACACCTGTTTCCAATAAATTTCTGTAGCTGCATTAATAACTCAGATAAAAAAACATGTATCTAGGAGGCAAATACTTTCCCACTTCTCCACGTGTTAAAGCTTTTCTCTCCTGTCCAATCGGATCATGGGAAGTGTTATCTCAGCATCAGCCCCAGCTGACAGACAGGGGCATCTAAGCCTTTCTGTGCCCAATTACATAAGTTCCAAATCAGTTGGTCTGAGCAGAATGTAATCAGCCTATCTGTGCAGATAAATGTGCTAAAACAACAGCAGCAGGACTTCCCTGGTGGTTCAGTGATTAAGACTCTGCACTCCCAATGCAGGGGCCCAGGTTTGATTCCTGGTCAGGGAACTACATCCTGCATGCCGCAACTAAAGGAGCCCGCATGCTGCAACTAAAAGATCCTGCATGCCACAACTAAAAGATCCCACATGCCACAATGAAGATCCTGTGTGCCGCAACTAAGACCCAGCGCAGCCAAATAAATAAATATTAAAAAAAAAAACATGGGGCTTCCCTGGTGGCACAGTGGTTGAGAATCTGCCTACCAATGCAGGGGACATGGGTTCGAGCCCTGATCTGGGAGGATCCCACATGCCGTGGAGCAACTAGGCCCATGAGCCACAACTACTGAGCCTGCACGTCTGGAGCCTGTGCTCCGCAACAAGAGAGGCCGCGATAGTGAGAGGCCCGCGCACCGCGATGAAGAGTGGCCCCCGCTTGCCACAACTAGAGAAAGCACTTGCACAGAAACAAAGACCCAACACAGCAAAAATAAATAAATTAATAAACTCCTACTCCCAACATCTAAAAAAAACCAAACAAACAAACACAACAGCAGCAACAACAAATTTTGACGTATCCTTGTAAGTTACTAGGTTTGTGGAGAAAAATTACACGATTATTTCAGAGACAAAGAAGCGACCTCTGATGAGATAGGATAAAGGGAAGTAGGAGGCCAAGACAAGAAAAGTGATACCATCGGATGGCCAGAGCCCCCTTTGGAGGGCGTCCAGTTACCCCTCAGCACCACGCAGCTTGAGTCGCCCACAAACAGAGCAAACTTTCAAGCCAAATTGGGCGCCTACCTCAAGGATGATGTTAGTGCAGATTTTATCATGCCCAGCCTCGACAAGAACCAGCGGCCTCAATACATCAGTGTCAGTGTCTTCCAGTCGGGTTAGTGTTTTATTTAGAGATTGAATGATGATGGACTGAACAGTGATAGGGACCTGCAAAGTAAAGTCCTGGATTATTAAAGACACACCACAACAGAGGTGAATGGGTTAAAATAACGAAAAACTTGAAACACACCTCCACAGATACACTGCCAAGAAGGGAAAAGCGTGCTATAGAACAATATGCATACTAGAATTCCACACTTGCAAAAACACAGATATTTATATGTAAACACATGAATACATTCACAAAGAAAATATCTGAGAAGGATATACTCAAAATGTTAAGTGATTGCCTCTGGAAACATATTCACACAAAAACGTGTACACAAATGTTCACAGCAGCATTCTTAATAGCCCAAAACTGAAAATAACCCAGTTGTCATTCATCAACTGATGAATGGATAAATAAAATGTGGTCTATCCATACAAAAGAATATCATAAATAAAAAGAATCATCTATAAAAAGGAAAGAAGCACTAACACATGCTACAACATAGATGAATCCTGAAAACACTGTGCCAAATGAAAGAAGCCAGACACAAAGGACCACGTACTACATGATCCCATCTATAGGAAATGTCCAGAATAGGCAAATCCATAGAGACAGAAAGTAGATTAGCGGTTGCCAGGGGCTGGGGGAGAAGGTTGGGGTAGAATGAAGGGTGACTGCTAATGAGCACAGGGTTTCTTTTTGGGGTGGTGAGAATGTTCTGGAATTAGATGTTGGTGATGATTGCATAACCTTGTGAATATACCAAAAACCACTGAATTGTACACTTTAAAATGGTAAGTTTTATAGTACGTGAATTATATCACAAACACACACACACACACACACACACACACACATACACACAAACTCCCATCACACCATCAAATGCACACATACACTCTCACCTCCAAACCACAGCTCCTACTGATAAACACACTCACTGTATACACGCACGTGCACATTCTTCACACAATCCCAGGGTCCATCCTCCTAAAGCCCCACAACCTCTCTGAATATATGCTTGACCCAGTTTACACACAACTTCTACACACACCCTTACACACGCACACAATGGGTGGTAGGATCATGGGTAAGAAAAACAGAGACAAACAAATTTTTAAAGCAAAATCAGGAAGCCCTGGTTAGACCAATGCTATTAAAGGACATTTTTCACTTATGGCCATTGCCAGCAGAGTGACAAAGCACCAAGCAATCCTTTAAATGGCTCAAACCTCTAGATATTTTGGCCTCTTTGTACCATGAGACAAGTCTGATGTTTGCTCTAAATGCCTGCTCTTAGAACCACTGTTTAGGAAGGAATCTAATTTATATCTAGTTGTTCATATTGCTCTGAACTTTGCCCTCAACCATGTACTACGTTGTTTATAATTCAAAATTATTAAGTATTTAAGCTGTAATTTTATAGATAAACAAGGAGTTTTTATATACTGCTCCCATGACCATGAAGACCGGCAACTATCCTTGTAAGTCAAACCTCTAATATAAGAACGTGACGTGGTTCAGAAGCAAAGACTAGATGTCATGTGATGGAGTCGCAGGAGGGCAACACCAGTCACCACAACATCCTCTGCATAACAAGTCGCACCACTGGGTTTAAGAGTTACGCAGGGGGCTTCCCTGGTGGCGCAGTGGTTGAGAGTCCGCCTGCCGATGCAGGGGACATGGGTTCGTGCCCCGGTCCGGGAAGATTCCCACATGCCGTGGAGCGGCTGGGCCTGTGAGCCATGGCCGCTGAGCCTGCGCGTCCGGAGCCTGTGCTCCGCAACGGGAGAGGCCACAACAGTGAGAGGCCCTCATACCGTAAAAAAAAAAAAAAAAAAAAAAAGAGTTATGCAGGGAGTCCCATGCTACCAGTTAATTAGCTCTTAAGCAAGTCATCAAAAGATAACCCTGGATTCCTTTATCTGAACAGGCCCTGATTCAGCAATGATACTGTGTTCTAAGAAAGTGCACACCGTTCCATATCCTCTGATGGAGCCATTCCCATGGTGTGTGGGTGTGGCTGGCAGAAACGGAAGGGTTCAGTTGGCTTTGTAAAGACTGATGGATGAGTGTAAGTGGCAAGAGCTGCACTAGTATATCACCATCCACTGGACCAGACACAAGAATGAAAATGGTACGGCTCTTCTGGTTTCCTGAATGTCCTATTCAATCATATCCCATTCCCAAACTACCCACTGGCAAAGAAGTAAAGCATACTTAACAATGAAACTACAGGGCCATGACAATCTTTCACTGATGGTTCAATAGATATTGACAATAATTCCAAGCAATCACAATGGGCTTCCATTAATGGGGAGACTGGATCCGATTTTTATATTCCTCATCCTCTAACAGACCTTGGAAGCTGCACTTTAAAAGAATTTAAACACATCCCTGATATTAGTTGATATCCTTCGGAGCACAAGCTTTGGTGTCACACAGATCTGAGTTGGAAGTCGCAGTCTGCCACTTCCTGACTGTGTGGCCATAGGACGCAAAGAGAGAACGTGTGTGAAACTTCCAAACTCAGGGCTTGGCACACAGTAGAGCTAGTCCAATGTCACGGTTAAGAATAAGGTCTCTGGAGCCAGATAGCTTGGTTTCTTGTCCCAGCTCTGCCTCTTCCCCGCTGTGTAGCCTTGGGCAAGCTAAGTCATCTCTTTGTGACTCACATGCCAGAGTGCCAACAACAGGACCTACCTCCTAGAACCACTGGGACAACTAAAGGACTGCAGACACACATACACTTGGAACAGTGCCTGGCACATAGTACGTGCCTTTGAGTAACGTCCTATTATCCCTCACAATAGGTCTTCCCTTCTTGATTGAATCAATCCTTGGTCATTCAATTAACACATAACCCACTGAGTGCCCAGTACCTACTAGGCACCATCTTAGTACCAACACTATATGGCGTACAGGGCAGTTGTCCCCACAGACAGTTCAAGCTTTGAATGCTATAATAAAGGCACTTTTTAGTGGCTGGAAGTATTTGAGAGCTAGTCTATTATATGACTTTCAAACTGGGTCCCTGGGAGCTGTAGGGTTCCTCACAGGGACCAAGAAAGGAGAAAGATGGGGAGGTCAGGCAGGTAAAGGGCTTCGGACCCCACCCCTGCTCCAACTAGGCGCTTTGTTTTTTGGGTTTTTAAAAAAATTAATCAATTTATTTTTATTTACTTGTTTTTGGCTGCACTGGGTCTTCGTTGCTGTGCGTGGGCTTTCTCTAGCTGCGGCGAGCGGGGGCTACTCTTCGTTGCGGTGCACGGGCTTCTCACTGCAGTGGCTTCTCTTGTTGTGGAGCACGGGCTCTAGGCACGTGGGCTTCCGTAGTTGCAGCATGCAGGCTCAGTAGTTGTGGCTCATGGGCTCTAGAGTGCAGGCTCAATAGTTGTGGTGCACAGGCTTAGTTGCTCCACGGCATGTGAGATCTCCCCGGACCAGGGCTCGAACCCGTGTCCCCTGCATTGGCAGGCGGATTCTTAACCACTGCACCACCAGGGAAGCCCCAACTAGGGGCTTTGGATTCAATCCATGTTACACACTAGGGAAGGCTCTCCCTTCTTTCACTTGAAGAAGCACTATAACTGAAATAAGTTTGAAAGCACCTTCACAGATGAGGAAATCCAGGCCCACACACAGTATTGTGAAGTCCAAAGTCACACAACCATTCCTTTCCAAATGCCTACCTCAAACATGTTTGTGTCCAGAGACGTAATGAAATCAATCACAGTGGGTACTGCTGTCCGCAGTGCTTCCTGCGTGCTAGTTGCTGCACCAAGCACCAAGTCTTACATTATGTGCATTCTCCCTCGAGCCTTACATCAAGCCTCTGGAGCAGAGACCTACCATCCACTTGCAACTGGGGAGACTGAGGCATATGTCACACAAGAAAACAACAGCAAAGCTGACCTTTGAACCAAGGGCAACCAATTCTACAGGCTCTGGGAGACTACGACAAGGCCACTGCCTTGGCCTCCTTGGGGACTGTATTCACAGGCAGGCACAGGGTGCAGCCCCAAGAGTAAGAGGTGGATCCACCATACTTCTCCCTGACATATCTGCAAAGAGACCGTGGCCTCCTGACCACAGTTCTATAGGGCCCCTGAGCTGGGGCCATAAGGCTTTGAATAGAACCTACCTGCAACTCAACACTGGAAGCTACACTGAGAGTGCACACCTCCTACACAGGTGTGTACATTCACTGGGCAAAAGGTTTCTTTCTATCTTCTACACTGGACAGGCAGAATCCTGGGAGCTAGCCAGCTCTCTTGACAAGAGGCCAAGAAGATATCAAGGGATGCCCTGAAATCACAGAAGCCAATCACACCCATTGTCAGTCAAGACAGCTACGTCATTTAAACATGAACAAGTGTGCACTACAAAAACTAAGGAATTTGAAAATCTGACCCTTTTGTGATAGCAAAAGGATGGTCTACTAAGGAGTTTCCCTATTTCATTTCTGCTTGCTTTTTGGCAAATGTTTTTGTTATTGGCAGTAAGGTACCCTTCTGACCATAAGTGTATTCATTTCAAACGCCCCGAAGTAAGACAATAATTCCATTAAGAAGTACTCTTACCTTTGTTCCTGAACCAGGCACCTAGATAAAAAGAACAACAAATTTTGTTAAGTACAACAAAAAGAAGCATTTTTATTGCTTTTTCAGACCGTGGGTTAAAGGGCACATTCATCTTATTAAAGACTTCTCAAAGAGGAAAACAGAATTTCCTTAATCAAGACTTGCCACCTATATATTTTTTGTATCTGTGTCATAATAACTTTACATTTCCCTTCTATATTCATTTCCTTCTGAATGGAAGCTCAGGAGACCAGCCCAGCAGAGCTAGTCTCAGGAAGCCTCCACACTTCAGTGTAATTGTGCAGTATTTTCCATATGGTCATCAGTGACATAACACTGTAGGGAAGACATGGCTCCCATCCTCCTGGTCACTTGCGCTGCGCCTGTCCTCATCGGAAGGACACCACTGCCTGCCCAGGCAATGTCCAGTCTCCTAAGTGGCCTTCCTGCCTGTAGCCCAAGCCCCCTCGGGGCCAGGCTCCTGCCTCCCCAGCACCGCTGGAACTCTTTTCCTAAAGGGCTCCACCTCCCTTCATTCCTGTCCCCACGCTGCCAACCCCACTTCTCTAACCCCAAGATGCCCTATTAGGCTAATGGGAGCTTTGGGGAGGGGGATGAGTGGACGTGGGGCGGGGGAGCTAAACTGAAAAAGAACTGTGCCTGCACGCCTGAGGGAATGCTTCCAGGACAACTGTGAGAAGTCACACGAATTGGAAGAATTCACAGGCATAGATGGCTGACTTTGAGGAGAGAGGGAGAGGGAAAGGGCAGGGAGAGGAAAGATTCAACCTGATTCTGAAAACTGAAGCCCAGATGAATACAGGTGCCATGGACGCCCCCGTCACCACACTCCGGAAATCAGAAGGGGAAGGGGGCTTTCAAAATAATCATATAGTTTTAAATCACTGAAAACTGTCTTCTCCCCTTGCAGCCCTTCACATCACCCACCAAGCAGGCCAGTGGCCTCTCATCTATTCAGTTCAGGCTTCAGTCACCGTAACCAGGAAGAAGGGGCCTCTTCACACAGGGGCCTCTTCTTCTCCAGCAAACATATTTCCTGTCCTTTCCTGGGTGTTTATTTCATCTGCCAACCAGAAAGATAACTCTGTGGTGCTAACATGATCATTCCCGTGACAGACATTAAGATGTTTTTATAATTCTAAAGGTTTTGGTTATTAATAAAGGTCATTTTAATTCAGGAGACAGACTATTGGTTACCATCAAAATGAATGAAACCAAAAAAAAAGGCAGCAAAATATGAGCTAACTATATAAAAATAAAAATTATTTTAAGTGATTATTTCAATATCTTTGGTATCAGTATACCAAAGAACTGGAGAAGAAAAATTCTGAGTGTCAATCATGTATTGAAATGATGCTCTACTTATATTTTAAAAGGGTACAAAGAACGGAAAATAAACCCAATGAATCAAGTTTCACTTCAAAATAATTCTTACCCTCAAAATTTTAGGGCTGCTGTAATAAGCCAGGCTCAGGGTTTCAATTTCTGTACACTGTTCCAAATTTATCCTTCTGGTGCACTTAACAGCTTGGTTAACCAGAAATGCTGGAAATCGTAGCATTCCCAAGGGAAAGGGAAAAAAATTTTTAAAACAAGAAAAATTTTAACTGTCCAACAGTAACTAAAAAATTGTAATCTAAGTAAAACTGCAAAGTTACGACACAGACATAATATGCTTAATATAGGGTTTAAAAAAATATTTTTCAAATACATAATACATTCACATGATTCAAAATTCAAAAGGCACAAAAAGATATTGAGAGAAGTCTCCCCCCAACCCTTGTCCCCCAGCAACCACCAGTTCCCTTCCCCAGAGACAGTCAGCATGAAGTTTCTTGTGTATCTTTCTGGAAATATCCTACGCAAATAAACGCATGTGTATATATATGTATGTATATATATGTATATGTATGTGTGTGTGCGTGTATAAATTTTTTTTTTTTAGTAGTTCTTTCCCCTTTTGGAAACAAACTCACAATATATATTCTGCCCTTTGTTTTTTTCACTGAACAATGTATCTTGGAGTTCAGTCTATCTCAGTACATAAAGAGCTTCCTCCTACTCTTTTTAGGGAGAATTAGTATTCTATTATAGACATGCCATAATTTATTCAACCAGTTCCCCACTAATGGAAGCTGTCTCCAGCTTTGCTATAATAATGCTGCAATCTATTGTTTTGCATGTGGGCCAGAGTTTCTGTAGGACCAACTCCTATAAGTAGAAAAGCTAGGTCAAAGGGCATATTCATGTGCAATATTGATACATAATACCAAAGTGCTCTTCACAGAGGCCTTACCAATTTTTAGTCCCACCAGCAATATAGACAAGTGCCTATTTATCCACAGACTTAAATTTCTTTACGCTTTGCCAATCTATTAGGTGGAAACAGTATCTCAGTTTCGTTGTTTTTTTTTTTTTCTCATTAATTTTTTTGGCTGCATTGGGTCTTCGTTGCTGCCTGCAGGCTTTCTCTAGTTGCGGCGAGCAAGGGCTACTCTTCGTGAGGTGCACAGGTTTCTCATTGTGGTGGCTTCTCTTGTTGCAGAGCACAGGCTCTAGGCACGCGGGCCTCAGTAGTTGTGGCACACGGGCTCAGTAGTTGTGGCTCATGGGCTCTAGAGCACAGGCTCAGCAGTTGTGGTGCACGGGCTTAGTTGTTCCACAGCATGTGGGATCTTCCCGGACCAGGGCTCACACCCATGTTCCCTGCATTGGCAGGCAGATTCTTAAATACTGCGCCACCAGGGAAGTCCCTCAGTTTCGTTTTAATTTACACTGTTCCTTTGTGTGAGCAAGGTTAAGCATCTATTCAATAGAACACATTTTCCTTCGTGTAGCAAGTGTTGCTTCATTAGGTCACATACTGTCATCCACGGCTTAGCAGGTTTCTGCATAGTGTGAGGCTGGCTAAGGACTGGAGAGCCAGGCCTATTGCCTTCCACTGCCAAGAGGGTTACTCCATGGAGTCTATGATGCTCCTGAAGGAGAAGCAGGACCCATGGGAGGCAGCTGCATGGGTTGTATCCCTGCTCCACCATCGCCTGAGTAAGAAACTGAATGTTTCTCAGTTTCCTCATCTAAATAATGAAAACAACCCTCCCTTAGAGGATCATTGTAAGGATCACATGGAAAAACACATGCAAGCACTTTACACAATACCCAGCATACAGTTAATCAGTGTTAACTACTGACAAACTTTAGCTCCAGCGAGGAAAGAACTTTCCAACAGGGACCTCCTTGGTGGTCCTGTGGTTAAGACTTCATGCTCCCAATGCAGGGGGGCCCGGGTTCGATCCCCCGTCAGGGAACTAGATCCCACATGCTGCAACTAAAAGATCCTGCATGCTGCAACTAAGACCTGCTGCAGCCAAATAAATAAATATTTTTTTAAAAAAAGAACTTTCCAACAACTGAAAGAGTTAAACAACTTAATGGGCTGGTTACAAGTAGTGAGTTCCCCATCATTGCAAGTGCTCAAACAGTGACTGCATGTTGTAGAAAAGATTCTGGCACTGGGTGGGAAACTGAACTATTCAACCGTTGAGGCCTCTTTCAACTCTAAGACTCTCTGTTTCTAGTTACGAAGTCTGTTTAATTATGACTACTATAAATATAAACTAAGAACAAACTCTGTTTGCAGAGAGGAAGAAAAGTGCCCACTCTCTTACCTGCAGGGTTATTATCGGTGCACAGAGATGATGTAAGGGGAGAAGGAAATCTCAGAAATGAATGTGAAGTCTGCAAATGAACCCCATACTGCAAACAGAACAACAAACAGCTGTCAAGGTGCAACTAAGGTGTTCCTTCAACACTTACTGCACACCTACTATGTGACAGGCAGCACTGCAGGCATCGGGAACACAGGGGTGATTAAAAAACAGATGTGGTCCTTGTCCGCAGGGAGCTTACCTCTAACTAGCTGCCCCACCCTTTTCCTTTTAAGGATGTGTGTTTCTGTGTACGCATGTTACTGCATTTGCAGGCTTTTTTATTCTAGGCAATTTTATTTCCATTCCACTGGAAGGGTATGTAGGAAGCTGACACAGGTGCCAGCAAGGGGGAAACAAGCCCTGTCCTTCACCAGAGCTGGGAGTATAAATTCCTGCAATCTTTCTGGAGAGCAATCTGGTATCGGTATTTTAAATTCCCATTCACTTTGACCAAGTTAACCCGTTTATAGGAACATATCCTAAGGTTTAATCAGACAAAAATATATGTATTTAGGGACTTCCCTGGTGGTGCAATGGTTAAGAATCCACCTGCCAATGCAGGGGACACGGGTTTGATCCATGGTCCAGGAAGATCCCACATGCCACGGAGCAACTAAGCCCGTGTGCTATAACTGCTGAACCTGCACTCTAGAGCCCAAGAGCCACAACTACTGAGCCCATGTGTCCCATCTACTGAAGCCCGCACACTCCAGGGCCGTGAGCCCCAACTACTGAGCTTGCGGGCCACAACTACTGAAGCCCATGTGCCTAGAGCCCATGCTCTGCAACAAGAAAAGCTACCGCAATGAGAAGCCTGCGTGCCGCGATGAAGAGTAGCCCCCGCTCGCCACAACTAGAGAAAGCCCGTGCACAGCAACGGACCCAACACAGCCAAAAAAATATATATATATATGTATATATATATATGTACCTATAGGAATGTTTATTGTGGATTATTTACAATAGCAGAAACTAGAAACGAATGTCTGGTAAATAGTGGAATGACTCAATAATAAATAACGACACATCCATGGAAGGAATACTTTGTACCAGTAAAATATAGCTCCAACACTAGTTCCTTCCTATACCTCTGTTTTCCTCATCACTTAAATGGAGACAATGACACATCCTTCCCAGGGTTGTGTGCAATTATGTCTGAAAAGCTCTGCACAGTGCCTGGCACATGGGAAATTCTCAAGAAGTGGTAACTTTTATAGTGACACAGGAAGATGCATAAAATTTGCATCTTTGCAAATTTTTTTTTTTTTTGCAAAGAAAAAAGCACTTTGCTGCATCTTTTGAGGTGGAAAAGAAAAAATTCTGCAGAGACAAATGCAAGCTTACCACAGAATAAATGCCTCACAACCCTATGTTAGAATTCAACTACTCAAGTTTAATTTTCATGATCTTTGATCTACAAGCACGCACATTAAGTTTTTTAGTTTATAATATGAATTCTGTGTCTCAGGAAAGCCCGTTTACTGGGAACAAACTGAAAAGTTAACTTACAAAGACAAGATATTTGTGACGGGATGAGTGGACTTAAGTTCCTGGCTCACCTCATATTTTGCAGTATTTGGAGCATCCGGTTTGGTTGTCAAGGAAACATCTGATTCTGCATTCGTTGAAAAACCATCCGATGTTTTCATCAATTTATCAAAATTGCTTTCATCAGGCACTTCCGGATTAATAAAGGATAATGCAGGTTTATCTGTTTTTAGAAAAAACATTTTAGATCAGTATAAAACATAACATGTATAGTATATATAACATATGTAGTATTTTGGAAACAACTTTCAGTAGCATTAAGGTTGATGTGAAGACACTAAAGTGTCTCTTTTTATATTCACTTTCCCCAAGATTTCTTGAATCTTATTAAATAAATAGGGTTTTCTCTATTGTGGAAGCAATGGTTTCTAAAGCCTACAGGTAAAGAGCACAAGAGAAACCAATAATAATCAATCTCTTTCTCTGGCCCATGGACTGAGGCATCTGCTGCATAAACCTCTAAGGGACAACTCTCTCCAGATGGCTATGGGAATGAAAGACCCTGTTTCTACCCTCACACAGCCACCTCCAAAGCCCAGGAGGATAATGTGCCCTGTACATAAGAGGTGGGAAGAGGAGGGAACAGGCTGGTCTGTTCACTGGGCCTGTTATGTCAGAGAACATGACAATGACTGACCAGTCATTACCTCAGATTACAAATCACAGAGCAATCGCCTAAATGTTCAGGTGCAAAGGAACAAAATATAAAGACACTCTGAAAAGACAATAAAGTTAGATAAAACCATAAATGTGTCTCTGATCTTTGATATCTTGATAACATTTTACACTCACATGTACTTTGGAACTAGACACCTAACTGAGCTAAATGCTCAGATAAAAATAAAGATCCTGGGGGGGACCTTGAAGATAGCGGAAGAGTAAGACGCGGAGATCACCTTCCTCCCCACAGATACACCAGAAATACATCTACACGTGGAACAACTCCTACAGAACACCTACTGAACGCTGGCAGAAGACCTCAGACCTCCCAAAAGCAGAAACTAACACACCACTGTAGAGCAATTATACTCCAATAAAGATGTTAAAAAAATAAAAAAATTTAAAAAAATAAATAAATAAAGATCCTGGGGCTTCCCTGGTGGCGCAGTGGTCGAGAGTCCGCCTGCCGATGCAGGGGACACAGGTTTGTGCCCCAGTCCGGGAAGATCCCACATGCCGTGGAGCGGCTAGGCCTGTGAGCCATGGCCACTGAGCCTGCGTGTCCGGAGCCTGTGCTCCGCAACGGGAGAGGCCACAACAGTGAGAGGCCTGCATACCGCAAAAAAAAAATAAAGAAATAAAAAAATAAAGATCCTGTTTTCATGCAAATATTCTTAGTAAAAATAAAAGAGAAAAAGGGAACCTGAAACCAAAGCTGAACCTGATTCTCAACTATTAAATCAGGAGGAAATAAAGTAAAACACACACACACACATACATACACACACACACACACCCCCCCCAAATAAATCTAGATTCCTATGCATGTTTACATATTATAAACACCTTTGAAATAAAGTATGAGATTTCAAAAGATAACTACACAAGCACAATTAAAGAAAACGTGCATGGCCACAGGTTTATAAAGTTACTTGCAGTTGTCTGTGGAATGGCCTCAAGATAAACTCTAGCCAAACCACAGAATAACTGCTTTAAATCTAACAATGGGACATTTTTCCATAAAAGAATTTTTAAAAGAAAAAAATTTTCAGAGTTTCACAAAGTATATCACCATCAAATACTTACAGTTTGTAATGTGAATGCAGAAAATAGATGGATTGATTTGGTTAACAAGTTTAAATACTCTCTGAGGTGGGTCTGCTGTAAAATTCAATGAATAGATGGCTGCTTTTTGACTACAAAACTGACTATCACCCCTGAAAATTAAAAAAATAATAAGACAAAGTTTTAAGGCAAATGCACACAATCTTAGCAAGATTATTTTAAAACTGTCAGATGCTTGCACTATACTATGTTAACAACTACATGGAGGATATTATGAAAGTGCGATGTTAGAATTGAATCCACTTTTATTTAGTTTATTCAGTGTTAAATTGTTTGGCATTTTAAACTTCTTCCTTTAAAATGCCTTTAAAATGAAAATATGAAGACAACTAGAATCACCTTTAAGAAAATCTTGTCAAGTATGGAATATAGATCAGAGTATAATTTTGATGTAAATGAACCTTGCAAACTCTGACAGAATCAATTACATAAAATTTTGCAGAACTTCAGATTGTTTATAAGTACTCAGAATGGATCCAAAATTCCTAATCTTTAGAATAAAGCTGTCTTCACAAAGGATTGTGAGAATGAGAAAATGTAACGTCATCTGGAAGTTTCGGGGCTTAGAAGTTACAGTACAGATAAATCTTCAACCAATCCTAGACTTAACAAACCCTAATCTATTTGATACTGATAGATATGGCATAGAGATATAACAAAAATGAGATATTACATACTGCTTTAAGGCTTTTTTTCACTTAATATATAGTGCCCAATATTTCCCATATCAAATATGTTTTTGTATTATTATACTAAATAGCTTCATTTATACCAATTTATTAAGATACTCCCAATTTTTTTAACCAATCCTCTACTGTTGATCTAGGCTGTTTCTAATTTTCCCCGATTATATATAATGCTGTAATGACATCCTTGTACATACATTTTTATTAATATCGCCATTTATTTCCTTAGGCCATATCTCCTGAAGTGGAATTGCTGGGTCAAAAGGTAGGTACGCGTAATTTAAGGCTTCTGGGACATACTGCCAAATCGCCTTCCAGAAAGGCAAGATGCATCCTTACCAACACTGTAATAATAAGAGAGCGTATTTCCTGTACTCTTGCCAAGATTGGATATTATCATTCAGTTTTTACCCTTTGCCAATTTCATGGGCAAAAGCCTGTTATCTCATTGTTTAAATTTGAATTTTCTCTTTTACTAGTGAGGTTAAATATTTTTCCATATAGTTTCTGCTTACTGGTATTTATTCTTCAGTAAGTTGACCATTTTTTATTAGAACGTTTGTCTTCTCATTGACTTATAATAACCCATATATATATATATATATATATATATATATTTTTTTTTTTTTTTGGCTGCGTTGGGTCTTCGTTGCTGCATGTGGGCTTTCTCTACTTGTGGCGAGCAGGGGCTACCCTTCGTTGCGGTGCACGGGCTTCTCATTGCAGTGGCTTCTCTTGTTGCCGAGCATGGGCTCTAGGTGCGTGGGCTTCAGTAGTTGCAGCACGCGGGCTCAGTAGTTGTGGCTTGCGGGCTCTAGAGTGCAGGCTCAGTAGTTGTGGCGCAAGGGCTTAGCTGTTCCGTGGCATGTGGGATCTTCCTGGACCAGGGATTGAACCTGTGTCCCCTGCATTGGCAGGCGGATTCTTATCCACTGTGCCACCAGGGAAGTACCTGATTTTTTTAAAAAATAATGAAGTTGCCAATCTTTTCTTTTATAGTTTGCCTTTGGGTTTATGCTTAAAAGACATTCCCTAACCCAAGATTAATAAATGTTCACCTATATTTTTCATTTGCTCATTAATTTTTTTTAACGTTTCTATCTCTTGGTAATTTACTTCGATGTAATGCTATGAAGCAGGAACCTAACGTTTTTTGTTTTTAAATAATCATCCTACATCATTTAGGATGTAAATCCTACATCATGATCCAACCTTTACTCCACAGAGATGAAATACCATATTTATATTAAATACGTAAGTAGAAAAAAACATAATACTTTTTTAAAAAGTGAGCTGGTGTAAAATCAGTACACACAACTGATTTTTGGCCTTTCTATTCTCTTCCAATGACCTACTAATCTGTCTTGAATTAATACACATTATTTTCATTATTATAGTGTTACAACTGTTTTAAACCTAGAAGTTTGCTCTTCTTATTCAATAACGTCTTGGCTGTTCTGTTTATTCTTCCAGATGAATTTTAGAATCATTTTGACATTATCCCTCTCCCATCTGACTAGAATTACATTATAATAAATTGAAATGTATAAGTAATGATTCTTCCCATCCCACTACACAGACCGTATCTCTCCAGTTATTCAAATGTTTTATGTCTCACTATATTTTGAAGTTTTTCTTCACAAAAATTCTGAATAGTTAAGTTTAATTCTAACTATGTTATTCTATTGGTGTTATGAATAGAATCCATTTCCATTATATTTTTTGAATGTTTATTGATGGGGTATTGATTTATTTTGTAACTGGCCTCTTTTCCAAATGCTCTGTATAGTTCTAATGGTATATCAGTTGTTATTGTAGGCATAAAGAATATTTTTGAAAAACTGTGAGTAGTATTAATAAGAAAAGATCCAGCACTGAAAAATCTACGAGTCCTACTGGGCCTTAAAGGATGAGTAGGAATCAGACAGAAAGGGAATGGGACACTAATCCAAGTACAAGAATGACATTGGCCAAGGATGGGTAATGTACTGATGGTATTTGGAAAACAGAGTACCAAAGGTGGGCTGGATGGTAGATACCAAATGGGGTTAGTAGGAAATAAGATCTGAAAGAGGCTGGGATGGATATGAATCCAGGTTATGGATTCTGTAGGTAATGAGAGTTTTTGAAGGTTCTTTAGCAAGTGAGTGATAAGTCGAGGCGTGAGCTTATGAAGAGGAAGAAAGTAGGAATGGATAAATATGAGGGCAATCGTAAAAGACAACTCAGCAGAATGGGACTCTTCACCCCTCCCCTTCGAGTCAGGCAGCTCTCCAATCCTGTGCAGTGAATCAGTATCACATCCGTACATTTCTCTTTAGTCCCACTATCACAACCTTCAGGGGTAAAAGAGAGGGCACCTATTAATCCTCATCTGCAATAGCTTCCTACTTGGTTCCCTGTTACCAGGCCTGGGCCCTGTGATCTACTGTCCATGCTGCTGCTAAATTTATTAAGTTGGGTATCTAATCACCTCACTTCCCGGCCCCCTGAAGAATTCAGGAAAAATCCAAACCCCTCAGCATACACACAAAGCCCCTCAGAATTTGACCCCTGCCGTTCCCCACACTCCTCTGGCTCCACCCTTCCCTAGCCATGCTGAGTTACCTGCAGTTAAGGCAACAGGCTGTATTCCTTCACCCCTATGCAGCTCCCTTGGCCTGGAATGCCCTTCCTGATTCCACGCTGGCCAACTTCTACTTGTTCTTCAGAACCCAGCTCAGTTATTTTCTAGAAAGACCTCCCTACTCCCACTCTCTGGGTTAGATGCCACTCCTCTGAGTTCTCCTAGTGTCTGGGGCAGAAACTGCCATCCACTCATCTGTCTCCCTTATTCATGAGCTCTTTGAAGGCAAGACCATGTCTAACTCATCTTTAAATCCCTGGTACTGGCACACAGGAGGGCTCAGGAAAGGCATGGTGAGATGTGAAAGACGGCTTTAGATGTGAGAAGGCAAGGAAGAGACAGGAGCCAGGGTAGCCTCCAGGTTTCTGGCCTGGATTTCTGCCTGGGTAGAGAAAGTCAAAAGGGGATACTTGAGGGTCAGTTAGGGGTGGAGGGGAGAAATTCATTCATCCATTTAACTCATTTTTAATGAGGTCCAACTATGTGGCAGGAGCTGTGCTAGGCACTACTGGTAAATGGTATATAAAAGATAATTCTTACTCTCAAGAAGCTTACATCTCATGAGGAAAACAGACATTAATCCAATAATCTTAACAATAAATTTACAAGTTATTGGACGATAGGACTAGCTGATGACAGTTCAGCAAATGTAAATAAACTTTTTATGAGTTGGAATCTACATAACAAGAACACACAATTAATTAGAACTATTAGTTTTGATTTCAGTATTTCTACACTCCATATTCAGGAGAAAGTCACAAGCAAAACTAACTCAAAAAATTCTGAGGTCCTCTCCTGAGGGCACTACAAATTCAGCTCTAACTTCTAAACCATGAGGTCCACAAACCACACCTAATTTTGTAAATAAGTTTTACTGAAACATAGTCATGCCCATTCATTTACGTATTGCCAATGCTGCTTTTGCTCAACAATGGCAGAGTTGAGAAGTTGCAGCAGAGACCATTATGGCCTGCAAAGCTTAAAGTATTTATTATGTGGCCTTTTACAGAAAAAAGCTGGCTGACCCCCATTCTAAATAGTCTATATCTAAAATTACAATACTGGCTAATTTTTTTTAAACAATTACATTCTAAATAATGATCTCAGATTGGAGCAGATACCTCACTCTCAGGCTCCTGGTACTTACTAAGACAGGAAAACAGAATGATTTTCAACAAAGACTGAACTACAATATAGTCCAGCTAGACAGAAAAATAATCTGACTAGGGTTTCCCTGGTGGCGCAGTGGTTGAGAGTCCACCTGCCGATGCAGGGGACACGGGTTCATGCCCCGGTCCGGGAAGATCCCACATGCTGCGGAACGGCTAGGCCTGTGCGCCATGGCCACTGAGCCTGCGCGTCCGGAGCTTGTGCTCCGCAACGGGAGAGGCCACAACAGTGAGAGGCCCACGTACCACAAAAAAAAATAAAAATAAAAAAAAATAATCTGACTACAACACCCCATGCTCCAAGCATTTTTACAATATCAGAAGTAGATTCAGGGCTTCCCTGGTGGCTCAGTGGTTGAGAGTCTGCCTGCCAATGCAGGGGACACGGGTTCGAGCCCTGGCCGGGGGGGGGATCCTACATGCCGTGGAGCAGCTAAGCTCGTGCTCCACAACTACTGAGCCTGAGCTCTAGAGCCTGCAAGCCACAACTACTGAGTCCACATGCCACAGCTGCTGAGGCCCGCGTGCCTGGAGCCTGTGCTCCGCAACAAGAGAAGCCACGACAATGAGAGGCCCGTGCACTGCAGCGAGGGGTGGCCCCCGCTCACCGCAAATACAGAAAGCCCGCACCGCAGCAACAAAGACCCAACATGGCCAAAAATTAATTAATTAATTAATTTAAAAAAAAAAGAAGTAGATTCAATTTCCCATTGGGCAATAAAATTTCCCATGGGAAAAACACATCACACTTCCAAAAAGCATTCAACCTATCAAGTTTCAATCGCTAAAACTTGATACAAGACTAAATGTAAATTAGCTATCTCTGAATAATAAACTGGTCCCATCCTGAATAAATTAACCTCTCCTAAGTGCTGCTATTTTATCTGAATTATGAGAAGCAGATAAATCAGAAGAGATTATTTCTTTACCTTATAATCAACTGGGAATGTCGTTTTCCATTATTCTCCTAGACAATGTGAACTGTGAGAATTCCTGGTAGATTCGTCCATCAGAAAAGTATAAACAAAGCTTTCCTATCTATTTAATTTTTTGTTCCAAGTATTATGTCTACAACAAAAGCTGTAAAATTAAACTGTACTTTTCACCCTAGGCTATACATGAGACTAATTCACAGATACAAAAATGTGACACCTTATCTGTTTACAAATCACAGTGAAACGTAATTCAGTATCTGAACACAGAGATTTCATTATACCCTTTGTAAAAAGTACACTCTCTCTTCTCTTTTGCCTGAGCTATCATCTGGCTGGATGCAAATAAGGGATAGACACTCTTGTACATATTGGTTTGGACAGCATGACTTCTGAATGATGCAAAATTCAGAAAATCAGGTTTGCGTTTTTCAGCCTGGGGGATTTTTCACTTTCTGTCCCAAAATTTTATAATCTTGGTCCAATTTTATCAAAGCTGCATGTGTCACAAACTTACATGACAACTGGGATTGAGCAGGCAGAAAAGACACTGAAATCCACGGAGCTGCAATCAGGATCACAACAGCAGTTGACATCACACAGTGCTGGAGACAAGTCACAGACACACAGAGCAGCAACTACAGAAACAAGAGAGGTGGGGTGCGGGGCGTCACAATCAGCAGGTAGTGACTGCCCCCCTGCCACTGCAAGGTACCAAAAATCCATCTCATACAGAAGGTCCATTTTACTTTTCCTATTGCACTTTGGGGGAAATTTGCGAAGTGAAAATAAGTCAGTTTGAGCACTCCTCCATCCAAGGTTTCCCCAAAGTGGATAATCATCTGACTCACCTGGAAAGTTCTGTTTGTATTCTACCTAGAAAGACTCTGATTTGGTAAGCTAACTATGAAACCAGACACCTGTTTTTCAAAAACTTTCCAGGTGATGCTGATAATTAAAACAGGTTTAAGAACCACCACAGTAAATCGATTGCCTGACCAAAAGAACCACCAGTTTAACACTGCAGACTCCTGAGCCCCTCCTCCAGAGATTCCAATTCAGAGGAAGGGCCCACTTAAGGCTGCCAAGAATCAGGGTTCTCTATCTTGTTCCTCTCCTCAGACGTCAACTGCAGCTTTGAAGCTGAGCCCACATTCACAGGCTACTGGCCAAGAATCAAACTGGCTCAAGTTCTTTGTACTTGGGATCCTAGAAATATCTTTCATAATTCAGACAATAAAAGCATGGGAAGAGGTAGGAAGCCCCACTTAGCAAATTTTAATTTTTACTAATGATGACTACCTGGATTTTTAATTCCCTATTTTAGTCTGTCAAACAGGGGGGCAAAAAACTTTTAAAGAGATAGCAGAGCATGAGAATGATAAATACTGAACTCATGGTAGTTTAATTACTGCTGGAAGGGAGGGAATAATATCAGTGCTTCAATCTTACCTGTAATGTTTTTTCTTTTTTTGAAAAAGGATTTCATGCACAAACAAATTTAAAAAAGGGATCTCAAGCAAATGTTGGTAGACAATACATACAACATTCTTATTTGCATTTATGAATTATTTTACAATGTTTCCCTCTAGCCAAGGACTCCTCTGTGTGCTTAGAAGTGTTGAGGCACCCTGCCTTATGTGTTCAAAATTAATGTTGATTTGTTTTACAAAACTTAACGCCTTTGTAAGTAGGTAGCTATAAGACTACTAGGGACAAAGCAATAGTGTTTAATAACTTTACTTAGGAAAAAAAAAGGTCTCTATCCATGTGAGTATACTTAATCAGCCAACAAGTATCTGTTGAGCACTCCCAGGGTCTAAGTAGCACTCAGCTGCTCTTCCAAGCCTCTTCACGTCTACAGGGTACTAATGAACAGAGCTCACATTCAAGATGAAAGTTATCATCCTTCTCTTCCACCTGTAACCCATTCTGCAAACGGCTGCCCAGTTCTCCACTCCCAGTCAGTCTCCTGCTACAACACGTACCCAGGGTGTGACCTAAAATCAGGCAAGTAATTCACTAACATGAAAAATGGGAATAACCCAACATCCTAAGGTTGTTATAAGGATTAAATGAGATACATCACAGATGAAATGCTTAGCACAGGGGCTGCTACACAGTAAGCAGTTAATAAATGCCAGCTGTCATTTATTATCATTACTTGCACAGGTCTAAACAGAGGCCCTTTAAAAAGACAAAGGAAAGTGTAAATTCACCCTCCCATTTTGGAAAAACAGCCCTGAACACCTATTAATGATGGTTCATGAACAGCTTCATTTTGGGGAGAAAGTGCATTAACAGATGAAATATTTACATGGATAAAAGACAACTCAGTCCAAAAAATCTTAGAGAATTTCAGATATTGAATACTCTGCTGTATTCTGTCCCAATTTATCACTTAACTTCCCTAATTCATCAAATAAATAGTTTTGATATAAAACAAAGCTTTTTTTTATATTGAAATAGCAAATATATTTCTCTGTACTTTTTCTCAGGACTACTCATAATTTATAAAGGAGAAATAATGGTTCAGTAACTGAAGTCCTAGAGTTCAGAATGTCAGCCAATGATGACTTTTCTATCTACTAATACTGAACCTTACTCAATTTAAGAAAAGATCTTTTTCTCTTAAGAAGGGATAAAAAATACTGCATACCTATTGGAGTTACAGTCAGAGGGCTTAAAAGGGATTTTTTTGAGATCACAAACCCCTTTGACAAACTACTCACTGCTACGAACTCTCACCCCAGAAAAATGCATATTCACAAAAGTTTGCACTCTATCTTGGAGTCACAGCTATCCCCTGAAGTCATCCATGTCGAATCAGATTACTAAATAGTCACCAAATGTGTGACTCAAGGATTAGATCACTTTCTGAGAAATATGTCAATTATCCCTAAAGATGAATCTTGAGAAGTGGATATAACCCCTCACCCCATAACTTCCCACCTCCAACTCAACACAGGAGGAATCCTGGGTTCTTATAATTCAAGTCAACAGACAGGGGCCTTGACCTAGTCACTTTCAGTAAACTAGACTTTTTGCGTCTCTTTTTGATAAGTGAAAAGTTCAATGTATCCTATGCACTTAATTCCCACAACTGTCTACAAACTTTCGATTTAATTTCGTGTTCAGCTGCAAAGCTGCAAGCAAGTATTCATTCATTATCACCTTTAGCGTTAATGTTGTCCAAGACCACTGCAAGTACTTTCAAAGCTTTTTATATTGTCCCACTTGGCCTCTCTGAGCCTCGGTTTTCTCATCTGTCTGACAGTGAACAATAACATCTACCTCTAACGGTTGTTGAGAGAATTAATGCCTATGAAACACTTAGCAATGCCTGCACACAAGTGGTCAATAAACGTTTACTATCATTATTATTACATCCTCACCCGGGCTACCACCCCCCGCAGTCTGGATCACTGTAGATCCCCAGGAATTGGCACTTGGTACCCACCGTCCGTGACCGGGGTGGGCCTGGGGTCGGAGGAGGGCCTGGGAGCTCTGGGGGTTTCATGGGGCCTAGGAGATACAGCAGGTCGGAAAGTCGTCGGGGCTGGCTTCGTGGAGCTCAGGGCCTCCGTCGTCACCACCGGGGTGTCCCCGGCCTGGGCGCTCACGGAGGCCCAGCAGTCCACGAGCAAGAGCAGGAGCGGCGGGAGATCCCGCAGCTCCATCACCAAGCGGAAACCCGCGCAGCTACCAGCCAAGGACCGCGCGCTACCTGGCAACCGCGGCGGCTGGGTGCGGGGCATCACGGGAAGGGTCGCGAGAGGACGCGAGAGGCTGGGGGCGGAGGGCGGGGCCTGGGCGAGGCGGGCGGAGGGCGGAGGGCGGAGGGCGGGGCAGGGGCGGGGCGGGGGCGGGGCCGGCACAAGAGGCGGGGATGGGGGCGGGGGAGAGGGGCGGGACTGTGGAACGCGGGCCCGGGGCAGTGTGAAGCCAGTGGACACCTGGGGCTTGTGAATCCCGCATGTGGTTTCCAAGCGGACTGCGGTACTTGTTTAAAAAATGCGGATTTCCAGGTTCCGCCTCAGGGGATTCTGAATCAATAAGCCTAGGGCAGGGTCCAAGGATCAATATTTTTAACAAATGTCCTAATGCAACCAGTGGGGGGGACAGAAATTTGGGGACCCACTCTCCTAAAGCTACTAAATAGGGCTTTTTGAAGGAGCAGAGATCACATCACTATCCTTGAATTTTCTCTGTCTCACACCTGTCGACACTTTCTTTGCCGTTTTTGTTTTAGCCCACTTAGGCTCTCTGAGCCTCGGTTTTCTCATCTGTATGACAGGGATAGTAACTACCTCTAGGGCTTGTATCCCAGGAAGTCGCCAGATAACTTCTGTTCACTGTGTTGTGATAAGGGGGACAGATGAAAACTTAATAACTTTTTCTACAGACAAAAAAAATTGACAAAAATTAAATAGAATGATTTATAGGTGTTAAAAGGAAAAAACAAGGCAAATCTACTGTAACTCTACAAAATGAATTGAAGACCACAAGACTCAGGGAAGCCCCTCAGTTCTAAGCTGCCATATTTATAGAAGTATTCCAGCCCAGGTATGTTGGCTATATCTTTGATACTTAATCTCCTTACAATTCAGAAGTGAATGTGAAAATACTTAAACGTATCATGGTAATTATTCAGGAAACACATTTTTCCAATTTGGAAGAATGCCAAGGGAATTCCCTGTTGGTCCAGTGGTTAGGACTTGGCGCTTTCACTGCTGGGGGCCTGGGTTCCATCCCTGGGGAGCTAAGATCCCACAAGCCACGGCGCAGCCAAAACTAAATAAATAAATTAATTAAAATTAAAAAAAAGAAGAATGCCAAAACAGTATATATACCTAGTTTATTAAATTTATACAGCAAAGCTAAATCATCAAAATGACATATTTAGCACCTTCCTATGGCATTCCAGAGAAAGTGTATAAAATATAATTGGATCAAATGTGTAATACAGATATTTCCAATTCTTTTCTACAGAGGATTGTTTTAACATCCACCTGAAATTCTGGACCACTTTTAATAATGCTTGTATGTAACGCTTTCCTTTAAAAAAAAAACTATTATTTTCCAAACCTTCATCTCACAACTTCTAAATCCAGGATGACTTGTTTTTCAATCTTCTCTTTACTTCCAGGCCTCTACTTTCTTTTCTATACCTTAGTATCTGTCAATCATGTTGTCCTATTTTCTGTTTTGAAATTTTAGCCTGTTGGATTAAATTTTGATAAAGTGACCGTCAGTTCTAACATTTTCGAGTTTATGGTTTGGGAAATAATCTCACCACCCCTTTTGGTTCAATCTCAAACACTCCGTAGGTGGCCCAAAAGTAATTTTATGACATTTTATACAGTCAAGATGAGGGCTGCATCAGCTCAGATCCATTTTGCAAACCTTGGGAACATTGAAACTTTTCATTTCACAGCCGACTCCTTTCTGCCAGGTTTTTTTTTCATCTTTCAACCCAAAGGATCCTTTCTCTCTTCCTTGTCCCCCGGCCTTGGCAGATTCCCTCATTAAGATGGAAGGACACAAAGAATGGCCAAGATCTATTTCCATATTTTGTCCAAAACTGCAGCATTTGCGTTGTGCGTAAATGTTTGTGATCTAAAATGTCCATCTGTTTCTCTAGGATTATTGGCATTCTCAATTCCTTATAGCCTGTGCCAACGTTGGGAGGAATCAAGACAATTTCAGCTTTTTGGAATTCTGCACTTGGAAGCTGCCGCACGTGAGGAGCCTGAAAAACCAAAGACAGGAGTAGCTGGGTGGAAAAATAGCTGAGTCTGACTTCATATAGCAGTGATACCCCTCTGTCTTGGTCTTTGGTGTGGTTTGGGGTGAGTTGACTATTATTGTTGTTATTATTATTGCTAAAGTCGTGGCTTCTAATCTGTCTAAAACTAAGTATGCAGTTTTGCCTATGATTAAGTATATACACCCATCTTTATACATCTGAGCCAAATATTTTACAAATAGGGAGGCAGAATCATTAGGCTTTATAAAGGGATTTCTTAGAACGACAGGAGATGAAGCCTGTGTGAGGAGAAAGGACTGACTCTATTGTTTTGACTGAAGTGAACTGTCGAGTAATTCATTTCTAAATCAACACCCAGAAGAAAATAATCCCCAGCTTCTCTCCTCCTTGCATTTCCCACATGCCTAGTCAACCACCAGATACTATTCTTGTTCTTCAAATGTTTTCTGAAACATTATGGGGGCAGAAGGGCTATTTGAGCAGACTTCACATTCTTGAAAGGTCTCAAATTTACAAGTTTGACCTTTTCTGAAAGTGAAGTAATAAATACAGTCACAGCCATGCATTGACAAGAATGAAACAATTCTTTGTTTACCAGACAACTTTAAACTTGCATCCTATTATTGGACCATACTGAAGTTTGAATAAACTAATCAGCTTTTTAAAAATTAATTAATTAATGTATTTATTTACTTTTATTTTTGGCTGCGTTAGGGTCTTCGTTGCTGCATGCGGGCTTTCTCTAGTTGTGGTGAGCGGGGGCTACTCTTCATTGCGGTGGTGCGCCGGCTTCTCGTTGCGGTGGCTTCCCTTGTTGCGGAGCACTGGCTCTAAGCACGCGGGCTTCAGTAGTTGTGGCACACAGGCTCTGTAGTTGTGGCTCGCAGGCTCTAGAGCACAGGCTCAGTAGTTGTGGCGCACGGGCTTGGTTGTTCCGCGGCATCTGGGATCCTCCCGGACCAGGGATCAAACCCATGTCCCCTGCATCGGCAGGGGGATTCTTAACCACTGTGCCACCAGGGAAGTCCCAACTAATTGGCTTCTTAAGAACAACTTTAAAGGGCTTCCCTGGTGGCACAGTGGTTGAGAGTCCGCATGCCGATCAGCGTACACGGGTTCGTGCCCCGGTGCAGGAGGATCCCACATGCCGCGGAGCAGCTGGGCCCGCGAGCTATGGCCGCTGAGCCTGCGTGTCCGGAGTCTGTGCTCCGCAACGGGAAAGGCCACAGCGGTAAGAGGCCCGCGTACCGCAAAAAAAAAAAATTTTTTCAGATTGAAACATTTCAATCACAATAAAAGGTACAAAAAAGACCACTGTACACTGCACCGAGATCATTCAGATTTCACATTTTTCCACATTTACTCCACATTTCTTTTTAGTCGGTTTTATTGAGGGATAATTTATATACAGTATAAATTTTTGCATACAGTTTTTTATATACAGGTTTTCTCATGCACCAATGTACAGTTTTTTTGGTATACAGTTTTATGATTTTAACTAACACATACAGTCATATAACCACAACCATAATCAAGATACAGAACAATTTTACCACGCAGAAAATTCCCCTCATGCTCCTTTATAGTCAGCCCCTCCTACTGTCCCAGCCCTGTAAGACATTGACCTGCTTATTTTCTGTCCCTGTGATTTTCCCTTTTCCAGAATGTCACATGGATGGAATCATACAGTATGTAGCCTTTTGAGCCTGGCTTCTTTCACTTAACCTAATGCCTTTGAGATTTATCCACATTGCATGTATCAACAGTCTGTTTCTTTTATTATTATTATTTATTTTTAAGAGCTCAGCTTTTTATTGACTGTGTTACTAAAGATGTTTAGTCAAAAAGACCAAAGCCCATGTTATCATCGGACTCTTCAGATTCTTCTTTCTTTGCTTCTACTTTCTTCTCAGCTGCGGCAGCAGTGGTGGAGGGGGCAGGATCTCATGCTGGGGCAGCACCAGCTGCTGGGGCAGGCCCACCAGCCCCCACGCTGCAGATGAGGCTCCGAATGTTGACATTGGCCAAAGCCTTTGCAAACAAGCCTGGCCAGAAAGGTTCAACATTTACACCAGTGCTTTAATGAGGGCATTGATCTTATCCTGGGTGACCATCACCTTATTGTCGTGCAGGATGAGGCCGAGTAGATGCAGGTGAGCCCTGAGACGGAGGCCATGGTACGGGCCAGTGCTAGGCAGGGGCTCGTCACCAGATGAAGTGAGGGCCTCACCCCAAGGCAGCCTTAGCTTCCTTGGAAGGACTGAGCACCTTAGCGGCAGCTGAGGAAAGGGGTGTTTCTTTTATTACTTTTATTATTACTATTATTGTAAAAAAACCCACATACCATTAAACACCATCGTAATCATTTTTAAGTATACAGGTCAGCAGTGTTAAGTGTTTTCACATTGTTGTGCAACAGATCTCTAGAACATACATCCAGAGGAGTGTGGGGTGATGTTTCATTGTGGTTTTGATTTGCATTTCTCTAATAATTAGTGATATCAAGTATCTTTTCCTGTGCCTATTGGCGATTTGTATATCTTCATTGGAGAAATGTCTAGTCAGGTTTTTTGCCCAATTTTTAATTGGGTTTTTGTTACTGTTTTTGAGATGTAGAAGTTCCTTATATATTCTAGATATTAACCCCTCATCAAATATGTGATTTGCAATTATTTTTCTCCCATTCCATAGGTTGCCTTTTCACTCTGGTGATTGTTTCTTTTGACACACAGAAGTTTTTAAGTTTGATGTAGTCCCACTGTTGCCTGTGCTTTTGGTGTTATATCCAAGAAATCATTGCCAAATCCAATGTCCTGAAACTTTTCTCCTATGTTTTCTGCTAGGAATTTAATAGTTTCAATCTATTTTGAGTTAATATTTGTATTTGGCATAAGGTAAGGGTCTAATTTCATTATTTTGCATGTGGATATCCAGTTTTCCCAACACCATTTGTTGAAGAGACGGTCCTTTCCCCTTATATAGTCCTAGCACCACTGTTAAAAAATAATTTGGCCATATATGCAAGAGTTTCTTTCAATCCACTCCTTTCTATTGCTGACAAGTATTCCATAATGGATATACCACCATTTCTTCATTCATTCACAAATTGAAGGAATTTAAGTTTTTCCAGTTTTTGGCAATTACAAATAAAGCCACTACAAACATTCACATACAGATTTTGTGTGATTTTCATTTCTCTTGGGTGCATACCTAGGAATGAGATTTCTGGGTTGTATAGTGAGTGGCTGTTTAATTTTATAAGAAAATTCCCAACCTTTTCCCAAAGCGACGTACCTTCTGCATGCCCACCAACAGTGTATGAGACTCCAGTTGCTTCTCGTGCTCGTGAAAACTTGGTATGGTCAGTTTTGTTTGCAATTTCATTTTTAGCTATTCTAATAATTGTGTGGTGGTATCTCACTGCAGTTTTATTAGTTGGCTTTTAATAAATCCAATCATCTTGTAATGGCACATTTACATGGCATTTTAACCTTGGGGTTAAAATGAATTTGTTAAATATTAAATGAAGAACTTAACTCTTCATTTTTCTGTAAACAAAGAGCCTCAAAAAATGAAAGTGGGCTTCCCTGGTGGCGCAGTGGTTGAGAGTCCGCCTGCCAATGCAGGGGACACGGGTTCGTGCCCCGGTCCGGGAGGATCCCACATGCCGCGGAGCGGCTGGGCCGGTGAGCCATGGCCACTGAGCCTGCGCATCCGGAGCCTGTGCTCCTCAACGGGAGAGGCCACAACAGTGAGAGGCCTGCGTACCACAAAAAAAAAAAAATGGAAGTGAGCTGACCTCTTGGTACCACTGAAGGGCACTGCTCACTCCTGCCCCACTTCAATTTCTGTTTCCATGTTGTAAACATGTTTTCATCGTTTTGTTCTCAGGATCTGCAGGTAGCCCCGTTTTCATCCACCCCTTACTGGCAGCCTGTGAGTGAGTTCTTCTTGAGGCCTGAACCTGCTTCATTTTACCTGGCCATGGGGTCAGGCATTTCTGCTACAGCTTGTTTAAAGACTTTACCTTTTGTTAACCCAAATTTGTTGGAAAGAATGTGGAGACCAAAGAAAAGCAAATACAAGACTGCATAAGCCTATGTCAAAAGCCCCAACCTCACACTGTTAAAGCATGTTCTCCATGCCCCAAATCAGAATCCATGGTCTGACAAGCATGCAGGTAGTTAAGAAGACAATTTAAAAATTAGAATGTCCTGGAAACATCAGAATTATTATAGTCATAGTTATGAAAAATCTGGATGGAATTAACCCTAAATCCAAACCCCAGAATCCCCACCTCTACATTATTGTCCACTTATTAGGGGGGGAAAAAAAAGATGGCCTGATAAGAAAAGATGAAGTTTAACTAGGTCTGTTTGGACAAAGACTTAAATTGGTACCTCTTTTTGATAGGGATCATTTGTGTATTCCTTAAGACGAATAATGAAAGTCCGTCCAATCTAAATCTAGCTGTAGTTTCTCCCTCAGAGGGCAACTGCTTACTATAGTGGGAATAAAAGATCAGTCATATTTTAACTTCTGTCACCTTCTGAGATGAATCAGCCTAAAAGTTTCCTCTTAAAATGTTCTCTGCAAGACATAAGAAGCTGGTAGTTGTAACAGTTTCTGGGGAGGAGGAAGGAAGGAGAATCGATCTTCAATCTATTTTGCACGTGTTGCTTTTCACTTAATAACTAATTTTTTGTTTTGGCCATGCCTCCTCGCTTGCAGGATCTTAGGTCCCCGACAAGGAATTGAACCTAAGGCCACAGCAGTGAAAGCGCCGAGTCCTAACCACGGGACCACCAGGGAACTCCCAATAACTAATTTTTAAATTAAATAACTACAACAATAAAACAAATGAAAAAACATATGTTCCCTCTCATAATCACATCATCCTTATGTTCCATTAGGGGAAGCATTTGGAAACTAGGGCACAAATCCTTTCCTTCTGCCAGCCTTGCCCAACATCTACTGCTCAAACTAGACATGAAAGCAAATTTTAAATCTTGTGAACATTTTTCAAGTCTAAAAAAAATTAGACTCAAACAAATTGTGTAGTCTTCTATGGCTGTACTGTAAGAAGTGTTTACTTTGAGGACTTAGTGAAAATACATCTCACTGTTCTTGAAATTTTTTAAAGAGATGGCACAGGGGGAGACCCAGGTAACTTCTGTTGGTCATCTGGTCACTATGACTTGGAGGCTGGCCTTGGGTTTTGACATTTCAGAAACAAACTCTTTCCAGGTCAGCCCAGGATTCCTGGGTCATGGTAAACACATCTTCCATAGATCGAGAGAAGTCTATTATTGATCCTACTTATCCTTCAAATTTCACCTCCTCCAGGAGGCCCTCACAAATTTTGGAGCAAGACCAGGCTGTTACTCTTGTTCCATCCCTTATCAGCTGGGTGACCTTGAGCAAGTTATTTAACCTCTCTGACAAAGTCCATCATACTGATGTTTCCAATTAAAATTAAGACTAGAGGGGTTTTACTTAACCATGTTGACCATACATATTTCCTTTCTTCCACACCATAAAGCTTGGTTCTCAAAAACTCCAACATAATTTATTATTTGTCCCAAAATACACTTAGCATAGTGCTAAGTCTCAGAATAGCAATACCAATACTACCACCAAACACATGATTATTAAAAAAAAGTTCCGATTTTTTTTTAGCTACACACTTTCATTTAACCCCTCTGTTTTTAGCATGTTGCCTCAGCTCCATCCTTTTCTCTGACTGTGATCTCTGAACCTAGAGCTGTCACGTTTCAAGTTCTCCAAAGAATAATCTTTGCAGGGATTGGGGTAAGGAGTCACAGGAGGGAATCTGGGGTTAACAGCTCCTAGTATAGATGTACAGTTAATGATCTGTTTTCAGGGGAATTCCCTGGCTGTCCAGTGGCTAGAACACCACGCTTTCACTGCCAAGGGCTCAGGCTTACTCCTCACTGGCCTCCCCTTCCTAGGGTTTCTCCACTCAGTTAAATCATCCATCTACTTCCTGCCTTCTGAAAAGGATTTGACATCTCTCATGAACAGTCATCTTCTCTCCTGTTCTCTGTGAGTTTTAGTAGTGTTCAGGAGAGAGCAGAGATATCTGCATGGGTTCCATTCGCCATGTTTCTATGTTTCCTATAAACATTTTCCATATCAGGCATAGTGAGGTACTATAGTGAAATGATTAAACGCACACATTCTGAAGCCACGATGTTTGGGTTCAAACTCCTAGTTTTGCCACCTTCTAGCTGTGTAACTTGGTCATGCTTTCTCTGCTCAGATTCCTCATTTATAAAATGGAGATGACTAGTGGTACCTACCGCAAAATTGTGTGTGCGTGGGATGGTGCTGGGCACTTATTAAGCACTCCAAAGGCTTTAAATGTTATTAAAGAAAGGGTGCAGGTTTCCTTAATTGTAAAGGACAAAATGATGTTGATTAATTCTGTCTTAAGCTAAAGGAGAAAAAACTGATTCTCTTGCCTTGCAGTTGACTGTATTTTCCTCGGGGCCTAGCAGTTCTGAATCTTGCAGTTTCACCTTTCTTCCTGCAGGTGGCAGCCTTTGTCACCAAAACTTTGTTCCTCACACGGGGCTGACCGTGAGGAGAAAACAAACCCTCTGTCTTTAGTCTTTCATTGGCTCTATCATTCAATCAACAAATACTTTACTGAGCACCTACTATGTGCCAGGAACCAGGGAAGCAGCAGTGGTCAAGCACACACTATTGCTGCCTTCTCAAAACTTGCAGTTTGCAACAGCTGTAGAACTTAATTCAAAGAAGCTCAGAGAACATCCCAAGAAACCCTTCCATGTGAATGTACTATTACTATGAGGCACAAGCCCTAACTGGAGTCCTAATTCCAAGACAGAATGCCCTGTTGAGCAAAATGACGTTGTAAAGGACATTACTTACCACCAATTATTTTTCAGGCCTCCTTGCCCTTAAAAGGAGGTGCATTGAGACAGTCACCAATGCACAAAGCGGGTGCTGGGGTGTTGAAGTGGGTGGACAGGAGGATTTATGAATTATAGGCCAGAGATGACAACTCTCCAAATGTCCCTCAACTTTTAAGCCAAACGTCTCCTTTTTAAGAAAAATTGGCCAAATTTTGCAAATAAGACCAAGAGAGGGCAGTGTAGCTCTTGCCATGTCATCTAGGACGTTGATTAACAAGCCCACCCAAGGATTAATTCTCTAGCAGGGGTTGGCAAACTTTTTCTGTAAAGGTCCAAGATAGTATATATTTTACGCTTTTGGGCTATCTGCTGTCTGTCAACTACTCAACTCTGTCATCATAATACTCTGTTGTTTAGAGCAAAAGTAGCCTTACACAATATGTAAACAAATGGATGTGTCTGTGGTCCAATAAAACCTTATTATAAATGCAAGCAGCAGAGCCAGATTTGGCCCACTGGCCATATATGTAGGCCAAGGAACGTATTTTTGTTTGCTTAGCTATTTACTATTTATTAAAGGCTCAGATTTTTGTCTGTTTTGAGTTCCAAAGTATTCCTTTCCAGTATAAAAAAGAATCCCAAAGCTTATCATTTTTTATTACCCTGCAGAGATTAACCAGTTTAGTATCTAAGACCCCCTCCTCAAATATCTACTTCCTCAAAATACTCTCTGAACCAGCTTCACCATCTTACTGTTTCCTCTTTAACAAGGTGAAGAAATTTTTGACATGTGATTATTCTCTATTTGAATGAGTCATGTTTAGACATTGTTGTTTGTTTTACTTTTGTTGTTCCCTGGTAATTAGCAGTAAAACCTATTAACTAAGAGCCCTGTGTTACCATGGAGGGTAGCAAAGAAAGAAGGAACTTAGGAACTGCATCTCATTCTGTTGTCAAACTCAGAGGACAGAGGAGGGAAACCCCCTGTGAAGGGGAACAGAGTTTTTGTGCCTTTGGCAAGGAATTAAAAGCCAATATAACTTCCCCCCAAATTCCCCTCCCCTCAGCCTGCATAAGCTTTACTTCTTTATACTTCCAAAAATGGACTGTGGGAGGAGTCATTCTATCTTACAGTTGATCTGTAGGTTTTCACTTCCACATTCAGTACTGAAGTCCTGGCCTCCTCAAATTGACATTTTTTTTTTTCTTAGCCATGAGGCTTGTGGGATCTTAGTTCCCCAACCAGGGATCAAACCTGTGCCCGCTGCAATGGAAGCACGCAGTCCTAACCACTGGACCACCAGGGAATTCCCTCAAATTGACTTTTTAAAGCAAGCCCCACACTGAGGTATTATGGACTGAATGCTGTGTCCCTCAAAATTCATATGTTGAAGCCCTAACCCCCAGTGGGACTGAAATTAGTGATAAGGCTTTGGGGAAGTAACTGAAATTAAAGTCATAAGGGTGGGGCTCTAATCCAATAGGACTGTGGCCTTATAAGAAGAGGAAGCCACGTGAAGGCACTATGAGAAGGTGGCCATCTGCAAGCCAGGAAGAGAACTCTCATCAGAACCCAAGTATGCTGGCACCCTGTTCTCAGACTTCCAGCTTCCAGAACTGTGAGAAAATAATTTCTATTCTTTAAGCCATCAAGTCTGTGGTATTTTGTTATGGCAACCTGGGCTGACTGAGACATCGCCAAACTTATTCCAGCCCAGGACATTTGCATTTGCTCTTCCCTCTGCCTGGAATGCCCTTCCTCCAGAACTTTATTTATTTATTTATTTATTTGGCTGCACCAGGTCTTAGTTGCGGCACACGGCATCTTCGTTGCCATGTGCAGGATCTTCCTTGCAGCATGTGGGATTCTTTAGTTGCGGCATGCAGGCTCTTAGTTGTGGCATGTGGGATCTAGTTCCCCAACCAGGGATCAAACCCGGGCCCCCTGCATTGTGAGTTCAGAGTCTTCACCGCTGGACAGCCAGGGAAGTCCCCCTCCAAAACTCTGTACGGATGGCTGTTTTGCTCAAATTTTCACTTAGATCTCAGTTCAAATGACACCTATTCAGAGAGGCTTTCTCTGCCCACTGTAATTTAGCCTCCCCATTCCAGTCATCTCCCTGATTACTAATGAAATTGGGTCTCTCTTCATATGTCTACTGGGTTTTCTCTTCTGAAATGCCTCTTGTTAAAAGATAAACTGAGGCAAATCAAAAATTTTAATAAAACTAACACAATATTGTAAATTAACTATACTTCAATTTTTAAAAAGAAAAAAAATTTAAGAGTTTACTTGAGCAAAAATTAATTTGAATAGGGCAATGCCAAACCAGAAGTGGTTGGGTGTGCTTCACTGACAGGAGCTAGGGGCAAGACTTTTATTGAGAAGATGCAGAAGCAAAGCAAGGAAATTATTTGATTGGCTGTACTTAAGCCGTTGCCTTATTTGGGAAAGACTATTTGGCTGTTTGTGATTGGTTGTCTTTAGGTTTCGATTTCTTAACCTTGAGGCACTTTTCGGCTGGCTTATGCAGGCTGCTAAGGCCTTAGAACCACCTCAATCTAATGGCCTCCTTGTTTAATTAATTTAACATACTGTTGGGCATTTTTTATATTTTTCTACTTTTCTATTGAGTTATTTCTTTTTCTTTACTAATGTGAAGGAGTTCTTGATGTACTCTGGATACTAATCCTTTTTTGGTTTTATGCATCACAAATACTTTCTCTCAGGCTGTGGCTTATCGTTTTTCTTTAAGTATTTTTTTAATGGTGACTTTTGTTATGCAGAAGCTCTAACCTTTTAAAAAATGTTAACTATGGTAAAACATGCATGACATGAAATTTAAGACAGCATTTCTTTCTTAACATCTTTATTGGAGTATAATTGCTTTATAATGGTGTGTTAGTTTCTGCTTTATAACAAAGTGAATCAGCTATACATATACATATATCCCCATATCTCCTCCCTCTTGCGTCTCCCTATCCCACCCTCCCTATCCCTCCCCTCTAGGTGGTCACAAAGCAACGCTGAGCTGATCTCCCTGTGCTATGAGGCTGCTTCCCACTAGCTATCTATTTTATATTTGGTAGTGTATATATGTCCATGCCATTCTCTCACTTTGTCCCAGCTTACCCTTCCCCCACTCCCCATGTCCTCAAGTCCATTCTCTACGTCTGTATCTTTATTCCTGTCCAGCCCCTAGGTTCTTCAAAAACTTTTTTTTTTTTTTAGATTCCATATTATGTGTTAGCATACGGTATTTGTTTTTCTCTTTCTGACTTACTTCACTGTGTATGACAAGACTCTAGGTCCATCCACCTCACCACAAATAACTCAATTTCGTTTCTTTTTATGGCTGAGTAATATTCCATTGTATATATGTGCCACATCTTCTTTATCCATTCATCTGTCGATGGACACTTAGGTTGCTTCCATGTCCTGGCTATTGTAAATAGAGCTGCAATGAACATTGGGGTACATGACTCTTTTTGAATTATGGTTTTCTCAGGGTATATGCCCAGTAGTGGGATTGCTGGGTCACATGGCGGTTCTATTTTTAGTTTTTTAAGGAACTTCCATACTGTTCTTCACAGTGGCTGTATCAATTTACATTCCCACCAACAGTGCAGGAGGATTCCCTTTTCTCCACACCCTCTCCAGCAGTTATTGTTTGTAGATTTTTTGATGATGGCCATTCTGACTGGTGTGAGGTGATACCTCATTGTAGTTTTGATTTGCATTTCTCTAATGATTAGTGACGTTGAGCATTCTTTCATGTGTTTGTTGGCAATTTGTATATCTTCTTTGGAGAAATAAGACAGCATTTTAAAATGTATGGTTCAGTGGCATTAAGTACATTCACATTGTTCTGCAATCATCACAACCATCCATCTCCAGAACTGTTTTCATCTTGCAAAACTGAAACTCTGTACACATTAAACAATAACTCCCTGTTCTCTCTGCCCTCCAGCTCCTGGCAATCACCATTCTACTTTCTGTCTCTATGAATTTGATTCCTCTAGCTACCTCATAAAAGCAGAAACATATAGTGTTTGTCTTTTTTGTGTCTGGCTTATTTCACTTACCATAATGCCCTCAAAATTCATCCATGTTGTAACATGTATCAGGATTTCCTTCCTTCTTAAGAAAGAATAATATTCCATCATATGTATATATCACATTTTGTTTATCAGGTCACCCATCAATGGACACTTGGGTTGCTTCCACCTTTTGACTATTGTGAATTATGCTGTTAGGAACATGGGTATACAAATATCTGCTTGAGGGACTTCCCTGGTGGTGCAGTGGTTAAGAATCTGCCTGCCAAAAAAAAAAAAGAATCTGCCTGCCAACACAGGGGACACAGGTTCAAGCCCTGGCCCGGGAAGATCCCACATGCTGCGGAGCAGCTAAACCCGTGCGCCACAACTACTGAGCCTGCGCTCTAGAGCCCACGAGCCACAACTATTGAAGCCCACGCACCTAGAGCCTGTGCTCCGCAGCAAGAGAAGCCACCGCAATGAGAAGCCCGCCCACTGCAACGAAGAGTAGCCCCCGCTCACCGCAACTAGGGAAAGCCAGGGTGCAGCAACGAAGACCCAATGCAGCCAAAAAAAAAATCTGCTTGAGTCCCAGCTTTCAATTCTTTCAGGTATATACCCAAAAGTGGAATTGCTCTATCATATGGTAATTCTGTTTCATTTTTGAGGAACAGAGTCTGCACCATTTTACACAAAAGAGCTCCACCAACAGTGCACAAGAGCTCCATTTTTCCTACAGCCTTGATAACATTTCTTTATTATCTGGGTTTTGTGTTTTTTAAATAGTAACCATCTTAATGTGTGTGAGGGGGTATCTCTTTGTGATTTTGATTTGCATTTCCCTGGCAATTAGTGATTGCATCTTTTCCTATGCTTATTGGCCATTTGTTTACCTTCTTTGGAGAAATGTCTATTCAAGTCCTTTCTCTTTTTTTTTGGCTGTTTTGGGTCTTCGTTGCTGCGAGCCGGTTTTCTCTACTTGCAGCGAGCGCTGGCTACTCTTCGTTGTGGTGGTGTGCGGGCCTCTCATTGCGGTGGATTCTCTTGTTGCGGAGCACAGGCTCTAGGCACGCGGGCTTCAGTAGTTGTGGCTCACGGGCTCTAGAGCGCAGGTTCAGTAGTTGTGGCACACAGGCTTAGTTGCCCCGCGGCATGTGGGATCTTCCCGGACCAGGGCTTGAACCCATGTCCCCTGCATTGGCAGGCAGGTTCTTAACCACTGCGCCACCAGGGAAGCCCCTGCTTTTGCTTTTGACCTCTGGAATTTACTCTTGTATATGTTGTGAGTTAGGGATCCAGTTTAATTTCTTTTTCCCCCAGAGGGATTATCAATGTCCTCCCACCACTTTTAAAATAATATCTTCCCACAAATCTGTAATTTTACCTCTATTTCCTCTCGTTTCCACATAGGTATGAATCTATTCACCCTCTTAATATCTACCTAGCTGAGCCTTCAAAAACTCATTTCCCGGGAATTCCCTGGCAGTCCAGTGGTTAGGACTCCACGCTTCCATTCTGGGGCCGGGTTCGATACCTGGTCGGGGAACTAAGATCCCGCAAGCCTCGGGGCGTGGCCAAAGGGAAAGAAAAAAAATTTTTTAAGTATAATTTAAAAAAACCAAACTCATTTCCCTTTCATATCTGTCTGGTCTGTCTACTAAGATCACAGCTTTAGCTTTAAAAAATCTCTGCCCTGCTGAGGAGAGTAATCATTGTGAAGATGGGAGCAAGCTGGAAGCAAAGACTTTTGAGACCACAGAGGAAAAGCATCCCACAGGGCACAGAAAACCTGGGTGAAGTCAATTATACCCACATTGAAAGAAAATTCCAAGCAAAAAAGAGCAGTTTAAGGAGTGCAAACATCCCCCCATTCTCCTCCCTGAACCAAGGATTCATGCCCCACAGGGGGCAACAGATGGGAGAAGACAGAAATCTGCTGTTACCTCTGCCAGTCTCACTTCCAGATCTATGTGTCTGTTTCTCTTTAGCATGATTAAAAATATTGTAAATTTAAAAAAAAATCCCTGCCTTCCTCCAGTTTAGTCAGTCATTTTTCTTTTATTTGCCTTTCACTCTTCCACTGGTTCTGTTCTGGTGGCATGACAGAAGCTGTTTTTAAAAACTTATATTTGGGGTGTATTTGACATATAACATTATACTAGTTTAAAAATAATTTGATATTTGTATATATTGCAAAATGATCACTACAGTAATTCTAGTTAACATCCATCACCATACATGGTTACAAAAAAAAATGTTTTTTCTTGTGATGAAGACTTTTTAGATCCACTCTCAGCAACTTTCAAATATGCATGACAGAATCTTTTTTTTTTTTTTTTTTTTTGTGGTACGTGGGCTTCTCACTGTTGTGGCCTCTTCCGTTGCGGAGCACAGGCTCCGGACGTGCAGGCTCAGCGGCCATGGCTCATGGGCCCAGCCGCTCCGCGGCATGTGGGATCTTCCCGTACCGGGGCACGAACCCGCGTCCCCTGCATCGGCAGGCAGACTCTCAACCACTGCGCCACCAGGGAAGCCCCAGAATCATATTTTTTAAAACAACCTAGTTCTTCCTTGATTGCCTGAACAAACCTGTTTCCCAGAGACAAAGTCTTTTAGGCATAAGCTTCATTAACTGCCTTCTTAGCTTTTGGATTTTCATTAGCTTTCTCTACCTCAACCCCAGAAGAAGCATATCTCCTATATAAGGGTCCTGTTCTATTCATTTGTTTTCACTAACAAAATATGCCCCCATTCTGCAGGTAAACTCAGGGTCTTGGCTCCCCAGATCCAAAGTCATGATCAAGGCTTATGCAATTAACAAATCAGAGCAAACCTCGATCCCAGTAGTGGGGTGAACCTTACCAGCATGTGACAAGCCAAATGGAATCAAGAGATCAGCCCCTTCACAGGTTCTGCTCATGACCCTGAATGAAGCTCAGAACGACCTACAGAAGAACAGATTTGCAGCATCCACCTACTATTCCCTGTGTTCATGCTGTAAAAAGGCTACGATCTCACAGACAAGATCTCTGTTGGCTCCAGAATTTAGTTGTCTTTGCTGCTTAAAATCCATCCTGAAGCTTTGCTGAAATACCTAATACAAGAAGCAAAAATCTTCTACCCATCAGAGCCTAAATGTTTGTAAGCTAAAGCTTTGCCCTCTTTAAGGTAAGCCTTCCCTGGGACAGAAAGGCTTTTTTCCCAATAACGTAATCCCTGTCCCAGCTGCCTGCTGAGGTCAAAGCTGTACTCTCATGGGTTAGGTCAAGGCCTGCCCCAGAGGCCCTCGTACTCAGGCCCTTGCCAGTTAAAATCTTACCGAACAACTGTAGCTGTCACAAACTGCTCAGGTCAAGAATCCACTTAACCCACAATTACCTTTCAGCCTAGAGCCCTGACTACACCAGAAACCTGATCCCATGTGTTATTTTAGCCCCCAAATGTCAGCCTTCGTGCCCATCTCTGAGGTTTTCTGAAGAGAAAATTAACATGTTTGAGGTTCATGGAGTGATAATTAATTACCCCTTCTTGACCCTTCCAAATTCTAAACCCACTGAGATGTAGATGCATGAATCAGGCAGCTGGGGCTCCAAGTATCAGCTTTATTGATGAGCCTGATTGGAGAATATGGCTTTGTTGTGCACACAATCTACATCTGGATTACACTGAGTTATCTGGTCACAGACTGCAGGCCTCCTCCAGAGGGACAGGCTCCCCATGGCAGGGGAGGAAACAAGTATCCAAAGGACAGACCACAGCAAGAAAGAATAAAGAGAAAGGACTGGGCAACATGCTCATTGAAACCCAGTCCCCCTAAAACTGAGTTCCCCTGCCACCTTTATGATTAACCTCTCTATCCTACACTTTATACCCTTTCTTGTCCCACCCCTGTTCCGCTCAGGATTGAGCAGTATCAAAGAAAAGGTGGGACTGAAACTGAGCAGGACCCTGCAGGGCCTTCCCAGGTACAAGCCCCTCCGTGTACCCCACTTCCTATTTGGCCTTCCCCAAGTTTCAAAAAGCAGACTAAAGCAGTTAATGACTAGAACAGTAGAGTCACAGAATTCCTAGTTCCTCCCAAAGGGATATAGACAACAATCTGACACATATCTTTGAAGTGTTCTGCAGAAATTAAGACCCTCCCCCCAAGGTGGAGGATGGTGACAACATGCTGACCACAAACACGAAGACCCCAGACTGGTTGGAACCAGAAGGCTGATGAAGATTCCCGAAACATCACCCTGTTACCTCACAACCAACAAATCAGAAAAATGTTCACGAGCTGATCATGCACCCTGCAACCCTCACTCCCAATGTTGCCTTTAAAAACCCTTGCCTGGGGGCTTCCCTGGTGGTGCAGTGGTTAAGAATCCGCCTGCCAATGCAGGGGACATGGGTTCCAGCCCTGGTCCAGGAAGATCCCACATGCTGCAGAGCAACTAAGCCTGTGTGCCACAACTACTGAGCCTGCACTCTAGAGCCTGCAAGCCACAACTACTGAGCCTGCGTGCTATTACTTAAGCCCGCGTGCCTACAGCCCATGCTCCTCAACAAGAGAAGCCACTGCAATGAGAAGCCTGTGCACCGCAATAAAGAGTAGCCCCCGCTCGCCACAAATAGAGAAAGCCTGCATGCAGCAACGAAGACCCGATGCAGCCAAAAAAAAAAAAAAAAAAAAATTCTTTGGTTCATCAAAGGACACAATGTTAAGAGGTGAAAAAAATAAGCCACAAATAGAGAGAAAAAACAAAAAACAGAAAACCCTTGCCTGAAAGCCATTGGGGAGTTTTGGTCTTTTGAGCACTAGCTGTCTGTTCTCCTTGCTTGGTGCCCTGCAAATAAATGCTGTACTTTTCTTTACCACAACCTGGCTTCAGTAGATTGGCTTTGCTGAGCATCAGGCAAGTGGACCCGAGTTCAGTTCAGTAACGTCAGCATCTTTTTCTGAATCCACCAATCAGACCCTATCCTCATCTCATGGAGGTAGTAAAGAAAGAGAGCAGAAGTTTTGCTTCAGCAGTTTTTCTACTGAGAAGTGGCAGTTCCCTCTCCTCTATGTAAACTGGCGGAGGATAAGTTTCCTTCTAAAAGCTGCCTTTGGTTTGGTGACTTATTCTTTTTTTTTTTAATTAATTTATTTGTTATTTATTTTTGGTTGCATTGGGTCTTTGTTGCTGTGCATGGGCTTTCTCTAGTTGAGGCAAGCGGGGGCTGCTCTTCGTTGTGGTGCACAATCTTCTCATTGTGGTGGCTTCTCTTGTTGCAGAGTATGGGCTCTAGGTACGTGCACGGGCTCTAGGTACGTGGACTTCAGTAGTTGTAGCACGTGGGCTCAGTAGCTGTGGCTCATGGGCTCTAGAGCGCAGGCTCAGTAGTTGTGGCACACAGGCTTAGTTGCTCCACGGTACCTGGGATCTTCCTGGACCAGGGCTCGAACCCATGTCCCTTGCACTGGCAGGCGGGTTCTTAACCACTGTGCCACCAGGGAAGCCCCTGGTGACTTATTCTTGATTCAGTAATTATAGTCATGCTATGAGGATCATATGATGTGTTTGTCAGGATTCACTTCCTTGCAAGCCAAACTCAAAGTGCCTTAAGCAAATCAGGGAATTAATTTGAGTAGAGGGATTGATCTTTCTTCAGGCAAAGCTGAATTCAGGGGTTTAATCGTTGTCACGAAGCCTGTTTCCTACCATCTCTAGACTCTGCTTCTCTCTGAATTCCCTTCATTCTCAGGCTAGCTCTTCCCAAGCAGTGGCAAAAATGGCCATCAGCAGCTCCAAGCTTTCACTCTACCAGCTTAGAAACCGTGTGAGAATGTCTCCTTAATGCTTTCAGCAAAATCCCATGATGGAGTTTCACTCATCTAGCTTGAGTCATGTGCCCTCCTACTGGACCAATCGTGACCAAGAGAATGCAGTGCACTGATTGGTCAGACCTGGGTCATGTGTCTCTCTGCCATCTATTTCCACACAAACCACATGAACCAACATGGATTATTCCTCCAAGGAATCAAAATACTATTTTCAGAGAATGGGGGGAATGGATATTAGGTGGGAGAAACATGACCATCACACACAATGCAAAGAAAGGTAAGTTCAATGGAGAGAACAGCTTGTGGCTAGTGCCTTCAAAGGGGCTTTGCAGGGCAGGCACCAAGAGTCTCCTGGATACCTCTCCAGTTGGCCCAGCTCCACCCATTAAATTCCTATGGAAGGAACATGTTATTTGCCCCCCTTTCCTCAGCTGTAAAACAAGTTGCTTGTTCTATGTGACCTCTAAGGTTCTCTTAATCAACAACATTCACTTCTTACGTATTTATTCAGTACCTATTGTATGCTAGTCAGTGTTCTGGACCCTTGAGATAAAGTAGTGAATAAAATACACAAAATCCCCTGCTCCTATGGAACGTACATTTTAGTCAGGAAGGAAACAAACAATAAACAAAATAAGTCCTGTGTGAAATGCAGACGGGACTGTTGAGTGTTTTCATGTGTAAATAGGTGGTCAGTGCAGACCATGCAGGTAAGGCACATAGGAATTGCTCAAGCCATGGTATCTATTGCTCTCACTTTCATTACTATTCTTGTTTTATTATTTTATTATAATATTATTTATTATTTTATTATTATTACTAGCATATTAAAAGCATTTGGTGACTCCTTGGTGTCTCCAGCATTAAGTACCTTCAGCTTAACATGTAAGGCCCTCTGCAGTAGGTCCTATTTTTTTTAATTGAGGTATTCACATATCATAACATTCACTCTTTTAAAGTGTACAGTTCATTGTTTTTTAGTATATATATAAGATTATGCAACCGTTACTACTAATTCCAGAACATTTTCATTACCCCAAAGAGGAACCCCAAACCCATTAGCAATCATTTCCCATTCTCCCTCCTCCCAGCCTCTGGCAATTATTAATCTGCTTTCTGTCTCTATGGGTTTGCCTATTCTGGACATTTCATATAAATAGCATCATACAATGTGTGGTCTAGATCCTGCATGCCACAACTAAGAGTTCACATGCTGCAACTAAAAGATCCCGTGTGCCACAACTAAGACCCGACGCAGCCAAATAAATAAGTAAATAAATATTAAAAATAAAAAAGTATAATGTTTTCAAGGTTCCTCTATGTTGAGGCATGTATCAGCACTTCATTCCTTTTTATGGCTAAATAGTTCCTAAACTATTTTCCTAGCTCCATTTCTCATTATTCCTCATTCAAACCCTAAGGTTGAGCTGCACTAGACTACTTGTTGTTCTCCAATCATTCTGCATTCGCTGAGTTTCCATTTCTTTCACTTGGATTGGTTATACCCCCTCCTCAGACTTCTGTCCATGTAGGCCTCTCACAAATGTCACCCTCTGTGAGGTGCCCTGAGTGTTCTCCCACCCCAATGGGTCCTCTTTCTCCTCCTCACACTCCTTTATTTCAACAAGTGGTGTTTATTTTCTCTCTAAATTTACTTAATTTTAACCCTCTGTGTCAATACTGTGACTGCCATGAAGGCACCAACGTTTTTTATCCTTAGCCCAGAGCCTCAGACTTAACAAGTGCTCCCCAAATATTTGTTCACTTGCAAGGCATCAGTATAACCCAGTGGTTCTAAATTGGGGGTGATTTTGCTTGCCCCCAGCCCCAGGGGCATTTGGCAATATCTGGAGACTCTGGAAACATTTTTGGTTGTCCCAACTAGGGGGTGAGGTGTTCTATTGGCATCTAGTAGGTACAAGTCAGGGATGCTGCCAAACCCCCTTCAATGTGTAGGACAGCCCCCTACAATAAAGAATTATCTGGCCCCAAATGTCAATAGTACCAAGGATGAGAAACTAATTAATTCTCATTTTGAATAGGTTAGCAGAAAGAAATCAGACAAGATCAGTGTACCAGTGTGGCAGAAAATCTCATTAGGGAATTCATGCCTTTTTTTTTTCTTTTTTTAGGTGCTGGGGGTGAGTCCAGTGCAAAGCTCTTTCCTAATGCCATTAGAGGTGCTCTGGGAACACAGATAGTATTTTCACCACTTGCTCGCTTCTGAGAGTGACAAGTGACCTCCCAGGAATCCTTGAAGTGCTAGGAATGTAACTCTGTTAAGGAAGAAAACTCTTAGGGCTTTTTAAGTCTAGCAAAATGTCACAAGTGAATTGTGCTCCTGCGGGAGGGCAGGGGAAGACGGTTTTCTTTTTCTTTTCAAAGTACCCTCTCCTGGCTTCCCCACATAGTGAAACTTTTTAGAACTGGCTCTGGAATAAATGATTCAAGGGAACATGAGGCCCTGTCTCCTCTCCTTTCCGAAAAGGTGCAAAGGATCTTTGAGAAAGGATTCTGTTCACATTGTGCTCTGAAGAGCAACTCATTTGCAGAAAACTCATTTGCAGGAAACTCAAGGCACTCGTATCATTTAACTGTGAAAACAGTCACCCCAACAGAGCAGAGGTTACCAGCGTCAGAGTCACATCTTATGTTGCTGCTCATCTCATCCAACCGGTTCTTGTGAGTGACATGGAAATCAGGTAATATATGCCCTGAAAATGAAAGGTAGGAGCAGTCTAATTGAGGCAAGGAACAGGGGTTGACGTGCTATTTTAAAAAGTTTGTCCTTGGGGTAGAATTACCTGACATCCTGGCTGGGATTTGGTAGTGGTGTGTGCTTAAAAGAACAACCTTTAGCACAGCTGGCACAGACATAAATGCCAAGCAGAGGATCCACAAAGCTCCACCCCCTCATTCTGGGCGCTCTCCAATTCTTGTGGGCCATAAAAAATAGCAAGGTGTAACTGCATTCCTAGGATCGCTATATCTTTTAACCAGTAAATGAACTTTTTTTTGTCTACACCTTTGACAAAATGCCACTCATTATGTGAAGTGGTTTGTTCAGTCCAATTTTGATGAAAACCCTTAAGGACAGAAACATATAGAGTACTTAGCACACTGTGAATCACAAAAGTGTTTAATGATGACAGTAATTGGGATAACGGAATGTGCTTTGAGTGGATGGTTTACAGGTCTTTAGATGAATTTAAAAAGGTATAAAAGAGATTCATTTATAGAATGAGATGGGAATCCCCAGAGGAACTACAGTTCTATCAAAAGTGAACTAGAGGGCTTCCCTGGTGGCACAGTGGTTGGGAGTCCGCCTGCCGATGCAGGGGACACGGGTTCGTGCCCCGGTCCGGGAAGATCCCACATGCCACGGAGCGGCTGGGCCCGTGAGCCATGGCTGCTGGGCCTGCGCGTCCGGAGCCTGTGCTCCGCAGCGGGAGAGGCCACAGCTGTGAGAGGCCCGTGTACCACAAAAAAAAAAAAAAAAAAAAAAAAAAAAAGTGAACTAGAAAAGGACAAGTGCTTCTCGGTGATATACATTTATGTTTCAATAAAACCAAAAAGTATTCCAAATTAGATCACTTGCCTCAAATCTCAGTTTTCTTTTATTCCTGAATCCATTCATACAGTCATTCCTTTATTCAACAAATACTATTTTTATATTATTTATGCTTCCTATTCAATTATCCCCTCTTTTATTCAACATTTACACATTGCCCGTTAGTTGTAATAATACAATGGCAAATGATCCTTGCCTTTGGGGTGCTTAGGATATAGTGAAATATTCATTCATTCTTTCATTTATTTATTTATTTATTTATTTATTTATTTATTTTTGCGGTACGCGGGCCTCTCACTGCTGTGCCCTCTCCCGTTGCGGAGCACAGGCTCCGGACGCGCAGGCTCAGCGGCCATGGCTCACGGGCCCAGCCGCTCCGCGGCATGTGGGATTTTCCCGGACCGGGGCACGAACCCACGTTCCCTGCATCAGCAGGCGGACTCTCAACCACTGCGCCACCAGGGAAGCCCCATTCTTTCATTTATTTACTGAAGTATTTACTGTGTGCCCATATGTTCTGGGGATACAGTAAGAAAGAGGACAGGACCCTCATGTAATGGAATTACATTCTAGTGGGTGGAAGGAAGAGCAAAAGCAAAGGCCCTGAGGCAGCTGTGAGCATGACTAGGGCCCAGTTAGTGAAGGGGGCACAGGACCAAATGCGGTGGAGAGGTATGCAGGGGCTAGATCATGTACAGTCCCACCAGCATGGTATGTAATTTGAATGTACATTCATACACATATACAAACATATTACACACATTTGGTGAGCTAATCTTCACATTACATTACAAACTCCCCATTAAATTTAGTTATTTTTCAACCTAAATATTTTCAGAAGAAGGTTGCTTAGTCAAAATCTGGAGAAGGCTACTGTGATGTCTTTGTTAAGGGTGGGCTGAGAGCTTAAAAAAAAAAAGTAGGGGAGCTGCCTTTCTTTTTTTTTTTTTTTTTTTTTTGCCTTTCTTGCTAAGAGTTGTCCTTCTTTTTTTTTTTTGTGGTACGCGGGCCTCTCCCGTTGCGGAGCACAGGCTCCGGACACGCTGGCTCAGCGGCCATGGCTCACCGGCCCAGCCGCTCTGTGGCATGTGGGGTCTTCCCAGACCGGGGCACGAACCCGTGTCCCCGGCATCGGCAGGCGGACTCTCAACCACTGCGCCACCAGGGAAGCCCCAAGAGTTGTCCTTCTGATGAAAAGAAGTGGCAGCTGTGGGAGTAGAGAGGCAGGGCCCTCATCTTTGCAAGTCTTTGGCACTGCATGACCTCTCTGAGCACCCAAGTCAGAGGTGGGAAGAAGACCTGTTTAGCTAGGTGGACCTTCAAGAAAATTAAGATTTGAGGCAAAGAAATTTGGGGCCTAGAAGTTTTTATTCCCCACTTGGCAGAACCGTCTGAAAGTCTGAAACACTTCTGTATGACATGGCTGCAGTGGCCGTGCCTGAATCTCCATCACTAACCCTCCATCCTCACCCAACCGTCTAATAAGAACATATAGTATTTTCTCGAATTTTCCTAAACATTATGCAAAACGGCTCTTCTTTCCAAACAGATTGCCTCCCCTAAACCCTTCCGATATATAAGTTCTGGAGGTGTCACTAGATTAGTGTACTTCAGTTTCTTAATATATATACTACAGAATAATGATATGTGACCCGATACTTTCTTCCAGGTTTTTCTTTAAAGGAATAGTGGCGTTATTTAAAACAATAGCTTTTAAAAGATATGGTTAAAGCAGGGGAGAAAACAGCCCACCTGTAATTCTCGGTATTTTAACTTAGGTCCCGCGTCTGGGGAATCCTCCTATGTCCTTGAAGCTAGGCAGTGAAGTAAAAAAGCGACTACAACTCTTGGACTACAACTCCCAAGAGACATTGTGTCCACATCCTCTGCGCACGCTCGACCTCTGTGGCTGCGTAGGGCACCGAGCCGAGGAGGCGGGGCTTGGGCCTAAGCAGCGGGCCGTGGGCGGGGCTAGAGGTGTGGCCACAAAGGGGGCGGTGCTGCCGGCGAGGCCCGGAACACGCTAGCGGAGTGGAAGATGGCGGCGGCAGCGGTGGCTGCAGCCGGGACCCCAGTCGGGCTGAGGCGGAGGAGCCGCCGGTTCTGACCTCGCTCTGGCTCCAGTGCGCGCGGCGGAACGTGTGCGAGGCCCCGCGCGTCGGGAAGGGGCGGCGGCGACTGCGCGCCGCCTTGAGGAGCGTCCCGGCGGCGGCGCGGCTGCGGCTGAGGAGAGAGCCGGCTCCGGGCCTCCGCGTCCTTCTGCTCCCCGGGCCCCCCGCCTCCTCGGGGGGGCGGCGGCGGCGATGTTCTCGGTCCTCTCGTACGGGCGACTGGTGGCCCGCGCCGTGCTCGGCGGCCTCTCGCAGACCGACCCCAGGGCCGGCGGCAGCGGCGGCGGCGACTACGGGCTCGTGACGGCCGGCTGCGGCTTCGGCAAGGACTTCCGTAAGGGCCTCCTTAAGAAGGGCGCGTGCTACGGAGACGATGCGTGCTTCGTAGCCCGGCACCGCTCGGCAGACGTGCTCGGTGAGTGCCCGGCCAGGTCCCCCCTTCCCAGCCCGGGATCCGCCTCCTGGGGACTCCCCTGCTCGGGGCTTTCCTCGCTCCTCCGGGCGGTAAGAGGAGCCCGAGAGCCAGTAGTAGCTCATTTGTACGGAGCGCTTACTATGTGCCAGGCGCCTTGCCAAGCGATCCAAGGTGCGTTTTCCGCTTGAACAACCCCCATTTTAGAGATGAGGAAATTGAGGCGCAAAGCGGGCGAGCCACACGCTCAAGGTCACACAGCCTGAGAATGTGACCAGTTTGCCCGAGTCCGGAACCGCACTGTTAGTCACTTGGTAGTGCCAGCCCCGGACGATCTCGTCCCCTCCCCCGGCGACACCTGCAGTCTCCGAACCTCGCTCTGGCTCCCGCCCTCTCTCCTCTCTCCTCCCTCTGCGTGCCCCGGGGATCCCTGCTTCTTCACGCTCCTGACGCCACAGTCCGGCCGCGGGCAGCGGGATCCCGAGCCGACTGGCTGTCGTGAGCCCCACACAGCCCAGCCGCATTCTTTCGTCGTCTCGATCGAGACCAGATCTACATCCTTTTGGAAGTCTCGCAGCGGAGGCCGCTGGCCTGGTGAAAAATCACTCGCAGTGCATTCTTCCAAACTGATCTTGCCCACTTGAGGTCACTTGGGGTGTAAGAGAGTCTCCTTGACCCAAAATAGAATGGTCAAACCCTCTTCTAGACTGCGGCCAAGAAAGCCTTGAGAATTGGTTAAAGCCTTTAAAGGCCACAGGTGCTTCCAATGGCCCATTCCAGTTACACCTTAGGGTTTGGGAGTCTAGAGTTAGAGCTTGCAGAAATGGCTAAATATAATTCACAAGCGATCAGAAACTTTACCATGTTGTATGTCTTTGGAGGCAGTGCGTATGCCATAGAATCCTATGCCGTTAAATCTCTTTTAATAAATAAAGCACTTCCTTTGTAATTGAAGGACATGTTGTCATTGAACTTAGGTTCAAATGTCGCTTTGGTTTCACTTCTCAGGTGAGATTATTTTGATTACTTTAAATTTCATATTCTGAGGCAAAGTTAGGCATTGGAACAAATGGACCTGTAACTTTATGACCATAATTATTTTTTAATTTGGTCTTAGAATAACTGCTTATTATCTTTGCTTCTACTCATGTACTCTTTGTGAACATAGAACTAGAAAAGTGGTTATCAGTTTAATTCATGAAAATCTCCATTACCTGGGTTGAAAAAAATCAGTTGGTATTTAGGCAACACTTAAGACTCCTCAGAAGGGAACTTGCAAATTTTTTTTCTAATTTTTATTGGAGTATAGTTGATTGACAGTGTTGCGTTAGTGTCTGCTCTACAGCAAAGTGAATCAGTTATACATATACCGATTCTTTTTTAGATTCTTTTCCCATATAGGTCATTACAGAGTATTGAGTAAAGTTCCCTGTGGGAACTTGCAAACTGAAGTCCTACAAATCCACTCTAAAGTCAGCTTGACCCTGACTCGGTATCTTTTTTAAAGGTCTGTCAGTGGCTGTCGCTTTTCATTACAGTTGAGGCACTTCACAATTAGAAGCTTGTGACCTGTGCTGCTTTTTCAAGTCGCACTTATAGTGCAGCAGGATAGGGGATATTGAGCCACTAAGGTTCTGCCTTATAAGTCTGTTATGTGCTGGCTTATTTGAAAGATTTGTGATTTGATTTATGATTTGGATATTTTAATGTGTCAAATTTCTAGGCTGAAGCTTGATTTAAAATTTTTTGAAGGCTACCTTCTTAATGGAGTGGGGTATTCATAAGGAAAATTTTGGTCAAAACCATTCTGAAAAAAGTATAAACATACCATCCTGGCAGAAACCTGGCCTGGTTTGGTGCTCAGCTTTGCCACTCTGTGATCTGTGGTTTTGGATAAGAGCCTCTCAGCTCATTTTCCTCATCTAGACTAGAGGATGAAGGGAGTGGAATACCTGACCCTCAAGAACTTCCGACCATCATATCATATTTTCTTTTTGTTTTGAAAAGACAGCACCCTTTGTTATTTTGCATCTCAAATAATGGGCATTACTTCCTGTCTTATTTACATGGGCACCGTCAGGAGATTTGTTCTGTTTTACATCTGTCTCTAAACCACCAGTAGTTCTTAACTTTCCTTGGTTCACAGCCTCTTGGTTTACTGCCCAAGGGCTCTTTTGCCCCCAAAATGTGCAGAGAGACAAAAGTTTGCATAGGTCCTTGGGGACTTCACTGACCCCGTGAAGTCCATCCATGTGCCACCTAGAGGTCCATGAAGGGGTACTAGATTAAGAACTACAGCTCTGTACCCCTCTTGAAAGGAATGTTGCTAGGCATAACCAGACAGATGATTGCTTATGTGGTCTGTGGCCATATTTGACAAAGAGCCGTTTTAAGAGAGAGAGTTGCATGCAAATTAGGGAACACAGGTTCTCTAGCTAGGACTGTTTTGGAGGAGTTCTTCCAGAAAGCCTTCTTGGGAGCCACCTGATACAACTTCTGAGTTGGCCTCATTTGATCTTTGGTTTCCACAATCCAGTCCGTATGATGGTGACTTCTATTTTATTGACACCATCCCATCCCAGGCAGGTCTGATTATCTCTTGCCGTGAAAGAGGTGATGAGTCTCAGTGAGTTTTTTTTTTTTTTTTTGCGGTATGCGGGCCTCTCACTGTTGTGGCCTCTCCGGTTGCGGAGCACAGGCTCTGGATGCGCAGGCTCAGCGGCCATGGCTCACGGGTCCAGCCGCTCCGCGGCATGTGGGATCTTCCCGGACCGGGACACGAACCCGTGTCCCCTGCATCGGCAGGCGGACCTCTCAACCACTGTGCCACCAGGGAAGCCCTCAGTGAGTTTTTAATACTACTTTTTACTCTGGAAGTTAGAGTGGTAAACTGAATTTCATTAAAGGGCTATGTGGAGGGAGTTCCCTGGTGGCCTAGTGGTTAGGATTTGGTGCTGTCACTGCCGTGACCTGTGTTCCATCACTGGTCGGGGAACTGCGATCACACAAGCTGTGCGGAGGAGCCAAAAAAAAAAAAAGGCTATGTCGAATAATAATGTTATGTTGAACCTCAGTGCTTTGAACCTTCTAGTTCTGTAGATAATTCATTTTCTTTGGGTTGACACTGTGTTTATTGCTAAGTTATCTGTGCAACTCACTGTGGTCATCTAGGACTCTTTGTTTGGAATGAAAGCTGTTTATTTCTTTTGTATTAGAAAGAGAAAGCTGATTTATTTCTTTAATTTAGAATTGGTCTGTTGTATTAGTCATGCAGTGACTAAAAGTACTTGGTGCTTTACAACATTTTTGTAGAGTCCCACTGGATTTCTTTTAGGAAAAACCAACTATGGTGGGTGTGGTGAGACATAAGAACTACTCCTATCCCCTGGAAAATTGGCAAAGGTGCTTTCTCTTTATTAGGTCCAACAGGAGTAAACCAGTACCAGCAGGAGCTATGCGCACTTTTTCCTTCTTCCCTGTGACTAATACTGAGTTCTCTTATTACTCTATATGGCATGGTTGCCTAAGTACGTAAAAATATGAGAACTGCCTAGCGTGTAACTGCTGGGCCTCCCACAGCCCTATGCCAATTAACAATAGAATCAAAGACTGTTGAGAGTTGTAAGACTTAGGAACCTTGCAATCCAATTCTTTCATTTTACTGAAAACACAACAGAGGGTCAAATCACTCTGCTAAGGTTACTCCACTAGTTAAGGGCAGAATTAGGACTAGCACCAAGATTCCCCATTCCAGTCCTCTTTCCGCTACACCACCGGTTACGTTTTCTTGACAAGATAGGTGAATTCAAAACCCATCTGTCTTCTGGTACTGTTAAAGCGTTCTGGTAATGCTTTTCTTGCTCAAGGGTATGGGGATGTGTGTGTGTGCACAACTTCTTTATTCACTCTATGACTCACTACAGTGCAAAAAAACTCCTCTGCATACTAAACAACAGTTTATTGGAAAAAAGACAGCATGGTGTATGCCATGTAAGTTCTGACTTCTCAATACTGACTTGTAAAGTAATTCTTTTAAAACTGCACAGTGTTTATTTAAGCTTGATTAAATTGAAACCTTAAAAAGAAATGAAAAATTCTAGCCTTTAGATATAATTTTGATTGTGGCCAGGAATTTGAAGTGTATTTGTGAGTAATACAGTCTTAAAAGTAGTTGTCTTGGGAATTCCCTGGCGGTCTAGTGTTTAAGACTCCGTGCTTCCACTGCTAGGGGTACAGGTTCAATCCCTGGTCAGGGAACTAAGATCCTGCAAGCCACGAGGCATGGCCAAAAGAAAAGAAAAAAGTAGTTGTCTTAAGGTATGAGGATTACACAAACAATATAAAGATAAAAATTTTATTTAGGAAGTGAATTGATTAGGCAGAATTTGATGTTTTCCAACAGTCATGGTAATTTTAATGTATTTGGTAGAACCTCTATATCTGAAAGTGAGTTGTCCTTTTAACAAAGTACTAGTCACCTTGGGAGAGTGTGTGTGCGTGCTAATTTCAACCTTTCAAGAAGCCCTCTTTCGAATTTTCCTCATCTAGATTTCAAGCTGTGTCAGGAAACTAGTCTCATTATATAGTCATAATTTTCTGAAGGTCAAAATTCAGTCTGATCCACCTGTTGACAGCAGACATAACCCTGACTGAATTTTTTTCACCTGCCATAACATTTACCTTTTAAAGTGAAAAATTCAGTAGCACAACATTCACAAGGTTGTGCAGCCACCACCACTAACTAGAACGTATTCATCACCCCAAAAGAAAACTCCTACCTGTTAGCAGTCACTTCCCAACTCCCCTCCCTCAATCCCTGGCAACAGAAAGTAGATTCTGACTCTACAGATTGCCTATTCTGGACATTTCATATAAATGGAATCATATAATATGCTGTCTTTTGTGTCTGGCTTTTTTCACTTAGCATAAGATTTTCAAGATTTACCCACATTGTAGCATGTATCAGTACTTCATTCCTTTTTATGGCTGAATAATATTCCATTGTATGGGTATACCACGTTAAAAAAAATTGATCTATTAATGGACATTGGGTTGTTTCCACTTTTTTGGCTGTTGTGAATAGTGCTGCTGTGACACATTTATGTGTAGGCTTTTTTGTGAACATATGTATTCTCTTGGGTATATACCTAGAAATGGAATCATTGGGTCATATTGTAACTTTGCAACTTTATGAGCAATATAGTTGTTTTTTATATATTTTATATCATTAATATATAATATTTATATATCATTAATATAATTAATAGAGGGGGAAATCTTTTTTAAATGTCAGCAATCAGATATGTAAGTTCTGAGATCAATCAGTACTTTAAATATGCTGGATTTCATAATTGTGTGCTTTCAAGAGAAAATCGTGGAATGTTAAGGAAGTGTGAGAGTTGTGGGTTCAGTAAAAGAGCCTTCTAGGACTCAGAAACATCAGGGTTTAAGAAGCTACTGACAAAAAAATAGCCACTGACTAGTCCTCTGACTCTTCTGAGTATTCTGTCATTCTGTAATAAATAGATTATAGGGTTGATGGATAGAGGAATTTTGCTGTTTGTTTCTTAAACTCCTGCTCCCCAATATTTTTCTCATTTTGCTATATATTGTACTTTTCATAAGGTTCTTATAAGGCACATTATTTTTAAAGTCATTTCCTCATTTGTTATACTGTCAGAACTACTTTTCCTTTGTTCAGTCTTTAATCTAGAAATTCTTGAGCTTAGTTTTAAATTTTCCTAACTTCCAGCTTCTCTCTCAATTTGTTAATAATCTCCTAAAGGAATCTGGATAAATCTTTTTTTTATAGAGCAAGTAATTGCATTTTAAAAGCATGACTGTTTATACTTTTTTAGAAAATATACTTTTGTTAAAAGATTTTAAATTGTAGCAGAAGATAAGATGTAGATGTTAACTGGTTGTGCTGTGGGGTTTTTTTGGGGGGGGGCAGGGTGTTGAGGGAGTTGGGGGAACCTGGATTGGAGGAGGCTGTTCCTGAACTTTAGCACTGCTTTCTGGAACTGGGCAATACATAACCTGAATGGTTGCAACAGTATCCAAATGGAGTTTGTACTTGTGTGTGACTCAAGAAGTACTACACCAGGTCAGAGTATTTGACCTACAACCATGTCCTTTGAATAAATGCCTATGTCAGGTTTGAATAAACGTTTATGTCAACTTCAAACTAAATGGCAAATTCATTTTATATAGGTCCCCGTGCCTTTTAGAGAGGCCTTACCTGGGGCTTTAGGTTCAGAATTTTTAGGGAAATGCTTTGGAAAGGTAAGTTGACAGTTTCTTTCTAAAGAAATTTTACTTTTCTAGTCAGTTGAAAAATGGTGTGCCTTGTGGGTTTGCCTTTCAAAATTAGTGATAACTTTTGGTCTCATTTTAAGAACTGGTTACCTAGATCCTAATTTTTATCATTAGTAATAAAATTCAGTGATCTATCTTGTTTGAGAGTTGTCAAATATTTTAAAAATCTGATAGTTTTCTATCTCTCTGAGGTCTAAAATCATTTGTTTCCTGTTATTAAACAATTCACAGTTTACAGAATTGCATCATAAATCAAAACTTTTTTGCAAAAGCTGACCAACTGCAGGAGGCATTGGGCTGATAACACACTTACTCATTTAAACTTAAGTTGACAAGTGGCACGGATCTTTCAGTTTAAAATTTTAAAGAAGATGCTAAATACTTTTGAATGGGATCCCAAACAGGATTTCGGTGGATGGGGTGGGGGTGAGGGAGCAGAACCTTTTCTTTAAAGAGTGGGAAATACTTCACTCTGTTTTCTCCTAAACATTTATTCAATATCTGACACAAAATATGGTTCAACTTACCAGTGTTTTATACATATACAGTGCTTTAGATTTTACTTATTTTTTTTGGCTGCGTTGGGTCTTCGTTGCTGCGCGAGGGCTTTTCTCTAGTTGCAGACAGCGGGGGCTACTCTTCGTTGCTGTGGGCGGGCTTCTCATTGCGGTGGCTTCTCTTGTTGCGGAGCATGGGCTCTAGGCTTGCGGGCTTTAGTAGTTGTGGCTCTTGGGCTTAGTTGCTCCGTGGCATGTGGAATCTTCCGGGATCAGGGCTCGAACCTGTGTCCCCTGCGTTGGCAGGTGGATTCTTAACCACTGCACCACCAGGGAAGTCCCTAGATTTTACAGTATATTTTTATATTTTACCTCATTTAATCTTTTAACTATGAAATAGTTGCTCTTATTTCTGCTTAATCTGCATCTATTTCCTCATCTGTGAGGCTGACTCAACAGTAAGGTTAGTATCAAAGCTGGGACTTGAACCTAAGTTTTCTCTTGCGCATCTAGTGCTTTTAAGTAAATGGTTTTGTTTTGCGCTTATAAAAGTAATACATGGGGCTTCCCTGGTGGCGCAGTGGTTAAGAATCCGCCTGCCAATGCAGGGGACACGGGTTCGAGCCCTGGTCCGGGAAGATCCCACATGCCACGGAGTAACTAAGCCCGTGCGCCACTACTAATGAGCCTGTGCTCTGGAGCCCACGAGCCACAACTACTGAGCCCGTGTGCCGCAACTACTGAAGCCTGCGCGCCTAGAGCCCGTGCTCTGCAACAAGAGAAGCCACTGCAATGAGAAGCCCATGCACCAGAACAAAGAGCAACCCCCGCTCAACACAACTAGAGAAAGCCCACGCGCAGCAACGAAGCCCCAACGGAGCCAAAAATAAATAAATAAATAATAATTAAAAAAAAAGTAATACATGTTCACAAAAGCACAGTGTAAAATACCTGTAACTCATAACTCAATTATAGTCAGTATGGTTTCTTCTAGCCTTTGTGTATATACAATTGTATGTATACATATTAGTAAATAAGATTGGGTTAGTGTGTATTCTGCTCTGTAATGTTATTGTTATGTAATGTAGCTTGAGCATACTTCCGTAATAAGCATAGCTATCATATTTTACTGTGTATATAGTACATGAAGCCCTCTATTTTTATTTATTTAGATTATTTCCAATTTTCTGTTACAAGTAACACTAGAGTGAATACCTCTACATGTAAGTATTTCCTTAGGATAAATTCCTTGAAGAGGAGATCCTGAGTCAAAGGCTGTGAACTTTTGAAAGGTTTCTGATTTAAATATTAGTGTAGCTCCCTCCAGAAAGGTTATACTAATTTATACGTTTCCATTTGCTATGAAATTACTCTCATCAGTAAGCTTATTGTTGATCTTGAGTCTGTCACATTTAACAATTTATAAGTTTACTAGGTTCTTAAACAGTTGTTTTTGAGGTGAGTAAGTTTGTAGCTGGTGAATAGTTCTAGGACGGATTGAATTGTTGGTATGAATCCCAAGGGTTACAAAATGACTGCAAAAACTTTGCCAGAGACTGCAAAAGTGACTTACTACAAAGAGTGCTTTCTGTTGAGGGACCGAGTACTATTTTGACTCAAGCTAGTTCCAACACATTTTTGCACTGATTTTTCTTTTACTCATTTCTTTTTACTCATTCCCTCATGAAGAGGAAACTTCTTTCTTTTTGTACTACTGTGACTGTACATTTCGATCTTTCAAGGATGCCATCTCCAGTAGGTTTTTTGACTTATCAAAATTTGTCTGTGCTGTCATTTGAGGTAGATGCAAAAGGTTAGCTGTGCTGAATGAAGCCAACAAAAAATGCTTCTGTTTTCACATCAATGTTTGGATAGCAGTTTTGAATAAGAAAATAGATTTGAGCTATTTACATTAGAGCTGGAAAACTGTTCCTGGCCTCTAGTTTGAATACTAATTGGTAATATGGTCATCAGTGTTTCTATGAAATGAGAAAGTCTAAACAGAGGTGTCATTTATGCATGTATTGTTTTTAAAAATTCACTTCTCTTGGTTCTTGAGCTGCAACGTTGATCTTATTTTCTTGTTCATGTACCCTGAATTCACTGAACAATCAATGGTCTTTGGTGTGTTTTGTGAATACATTCTATACATACATATTAAATAATTTACAGATCGTCTGAATTCAGTGAAGCCAATTAATCTATAACTATCTTTTATTCTTTCATCAGAATTTCAAATTGAGAAATGGTTGGCCTGCCTTTTTGTCAGTGGCCTGAAGGAGAAAAAAACTTTTCCAACATTCTAGTCTGGTGGTTAAAACTGAAGTAAAAGGGCATGGGGCAGTGTTTTTACCCTCTGGATCATTATCAAAACTTCTCTGAAAACATACATAAGGTGGTGTACTAAGGGGAAAGGATAAATTGAGAAGCCTGAAATGGAGCCTTTGTTTCAAAACTAGTTCATGCAGTAAATGCACTATTGTATATGAAAAGTAAAATATAGCTGTATCTGTTAGCTTTTATTTTATAAAGAGTTTCTAAAACAGGCTCCCTTTTCTTGCAATGTGACTTAGAATCACAGAATCTTATATCTTAGAAAAAGGAACTCTCGAGAGAATTTGTCCTCCTGCCCTTTCTTTCACAGATGAGAAAACTAAAGTTTAGAGAAGTTATTTGGCCAGTGTCCTACAGCCAGTTAGTGGCAAAGAAAGCTGGGAGCTGTGTCATCTCCAAGACTCCTTTTCCAGGCTCTTTCCATCCAGCCTTATTTTAACAGTCTGTGAGAAGAGGGCACAACACCTTGTGCAACTCCAGGATGCGATAATGGTTCATTCTCTCTCTCTCTCTCTCTCTCTCTTTTTTTTTTTTAATTTTTATTGGGGTATAGTTGATTTACAATGTTATGTTAGTTTCAGGTATACAGCAAAGTGAATGTTATACATGTATCCACTCTTTGTTTAGATTCCTTTCCCATATAGGCCATTACAGAGTGTTGAGTAGAGTTCCCTGTGCTACGCAGTAGGTTCTTAATAGTTAATCTGTTTTATATATAGTAATGTATATATGTCAATCCCAATCTCCCAGTTTATCCCTGCCCCCCCCCTTATCCCCAGTGGGTTCATTCTCTTTTTGTAGTTCTCAGATGAAAGTTGCTTTATCAGAATGTTGGTATTCTAACTTATCAGTACAGTCAACTGAATTCATTGTTTACTGGTTGTTTCCTGTTAGTCCTTGACAGGTGCTGGGGAAAAGGCCACGAACAAAATAGACTTTAGCCTTGCAGTTTCACGGTCTGGGGGAGAAGGTACACATATGCACAGGAACAGAAACGTTAGATATTGTGGAAGCATGGAGTCAGGCCCCGAGAGATGGGTTTTTCAATAAACTGAGGCAAGTGAGGAGAAGATTGACAAGGCTCTCCAGATTGAGGGATCAGCAAATGCACAGTAGAAGACTTCCCAAACTACAGCTGTTTTGTAGCTAGAGCGTAGTTTGGGCTGGCGGGGTGGCATTGGGAGGATGGTTGAGAATTGATGTTAGAAAACAGGTTATGACCAGATTGTCAAAGGTCACAGTTGCCATATTGGGTGTTGTTCCGTTTTTTGGTTTTGGTAGAAGCTATAGGAGGTGTTTTTGCTTTTGTTGTTTTGGGTTTAGTTTGTTTTTTTGTGAAGAAGCAGCACATTTAGATGGTACAAAATTGAAAAGGTATTCAAAATTCAAAAGGGTGCATAAAGTCTCCCTCTCACCCATGTCTCCTAGCTGCAAAAGTTCCTCTCCCAAAAGAAACCAGTGTTATCAGTTTCTTGTATATTCTTCTAGAGAATGTTCTTAGAAATACAAGTAAATAAGTGTATATACATGGAAGGTATTTGACTAGAAGTGTAATATGGACATAGCAATCTTGTTTAAAAAAAAGATAAAGAGGGTGTAATGGGAGAACAGGAGGCAAAAGATCAATTAGGAAGCTACTGAAATAGTCTGAGCTAGAATGGGCTTTAACTTAGGGTACTGGAAAGTAATTGGGCTTAAGGCACATTGCAGACAAAGAATCAACAGGACTTAGTGATAACTGGACGAAGAGGGTGAAGGAGAAAGAGAAATTGGAGTTGATTTTGAGGTTTTGCTTCTGGAAGCTTCTTTAAGGTTTCTAGCCTGGAAGTGTGGGGTGGTTTGGGCTGCCATTAATCAGGTTAGGAAATGCAAGAGAAGAATCAAAAGTTTGGGAATTGAAAACAGGGTAGCAGAGACATTTCAGAGGTAGAATTATCTGGTTCGTGGCATGCTTGGATCCAGCTGGTCTTTATTGAGTCCTTAGTGCTCTGACAGTGAGTCTCATTAGAATCACCTGTATAGTTTGGATTTGTATGCTTTGTTACAAGGCCCAGGCCTACCCTGGGCACACTGGCTCAGGAGGTAGGGCTTGGGTTCCACAGGTAATCTCAATGTGCAGCAAGAATTGAGAACTGTTGTGCCAGGAACCAGACTAACACTCCAGAATGAAAGACGTTACCAGTATGAAAAAGACTCAGCCCTGAAGGGGGGATCACATTACGGAGTGGGAGAAAGGAGACAGGAAAGTCATGATACAGGCGCTGCTGTTATTGTAGTGACCTAGGGAGAGGGTTAGGCCCACTAGCATTTCTGTGTTGGTTGTCATTATAAGATTTCCCGTTTAAAATGAGAAATTTCTAAGTCTGAACCCTGGCACACAGTAGGCAGCAGGCACTTAAGAGGTATTTGTTAAATAAGGTTACTTCAGTCAGTTCTGGAAAATAATTTATTTTTTCAAGGTGTAGATGAATCTTTTTTTCTTCGTTTATTTTTTTGGAGACAAATATAGATTTGTCCCTTAGTGCTTGAAAATGTTGCTGTTTAAATGTTTAATGGAATATTGAATGGTGGTGGATGTGTGACCAGAAAAGCTGAGTGGACCACTCATCTTTTTTTTCTTTTGCGGTACGCGGGCCTCTCACTGTTGTGGCCTCTCCCGTTGTGGAGCGCAGACTCTGGACGCGCAGGCTCAGCGGCCATGGCTCACGTGCCCAGCCGCTCCACGGCATGTGGGATCTTCCCGGACCGGGGCACG